>NC_137556.1:7571602-8950704 GCF_963082525.1 Nesoenas mayeri
CGGAGTGGGAGCAGGTTTTAACCAGATAGATTCAAAAGCCAGGTTTCTGAGGTGTCTCAGAGACCTCCTGCGCAAGGAGGGCAGGAATCCTTATTTTGTTTACCTGTTAGACTGGGTGAGAAAAATCTGCTTGGAGCCTCTTCCAAAATAAACTAGATCTGTGCCAAAGCGTTCCTCCGATCTGTGGTGTGATTGCTCTGCACAGCGAGGCTCTTAATGGAACCTGGATGGGTCATTGGCACTGAGTGTCCTTTCCTCTTGCAGCTGGAGGATGATATTGTGGCCAAACCAAACTATCTCAGCACGATGAAGAACTTTGCCTTGCAGCAGCCCTCCGAGGAGTGGATGATCCTGGAGTTTTCTCAGCTGGGGTTTATTGGTAATGTCCCCCCCCAGCTCACCCCAGTCCCATCAGGCACGGACACAGATGCCTACTGGTTCTTGCAGCCACTTGGTCCAACGAGTTGTCCCGATGAGCTGATAAAATACTTGGACTTCATCCCTCCCTATTTTTGCAATGGCCTTTGTATTGCACAGGGGAGAAAGATGCTCACAGCTAATAATCACTTTTAATAAAAATAAATCTGGTCAGCGGCCCAACAGACAGATGAGCAACTCAGATGTGACCAGTAGCTTTTAGACTGGATGGGATCTGGAGTTGCCTAAGAGCATGCAAAAGGAAGTTTACATCAGCACAGAACTATTTTGGGAACGGCAGTACATGGTTGCAGTAGCAGCTTCATCTGTTATTTTGGATACTGGTTTGACTGGCTTAAAATTTGTAGTTTTTGGGGCAGGAAATGGTCTGTCCTGCAGCTGGCTGAATGTTTTTCATCCTTATTTCTCCCTGCTGAATGGAAGAGTTTTAGACCTTTTGATACTGTTGTGACCTATGAGACACTAATGCTTTCTAATTCTGCGATTAATATTAAATCCAGAGCTGTATTAGCAATGCCAGCAGTACTGGTACATAAAACAGAGCTGCATGCTATTTCCTTTACGTAGAGAGATGGACACATCCAATCTCCACAAACCAGTCTCCCAAGATTTTCTTCCCAGCTCTGATTTTTGACCTTTTCATACCATAGCTGCTCTCTCTTCTCTCTTTCTTTGTGCTGTAGGAAAAATGTTCAAGTCTCTGGATCTGAGCTTGATTGTGGAGTTCATCCTGATGTTCTATAAGGACAAACCCATTGACTGGCTGCTGGATCACATCCTTTGGGTGAAAGTCTGCAACCCTGAGAAGGACGCAGTACGTAAACAACCTCGGTTGAAGGGAAACCTGTTGTCTGTGGGCAAATGTGCACGTGGTCTTTGTCTCCAGAGGAGCTTTCCTGGGAGCTCTGGTGCAAACTGACTCTGCGCTGAACCGTGTTGTCCCTGTGGAGTGTGCTGCGGGGTGTCCTTGTGAATTGTGTAAGCGAAGACCTGGGAGTTCAGGCTTTTGTAGTCCGCAGCTGCCGGATAAGGCATTATTTCTGCATCTAAGCACTGACAGGGTATTCCTCCCCGAGTCCTCAAGGAGAGGAGCCATTCCCCATTCTTCTGTGTTGTTGTTCATTCCGGTGTGCTTCTCTCCCTGAAGCCATTCCCCGCTCACTGACTATAACCCCAGAATAACCCCTTGGCTCTGGGTCTGTGTGCCGTACCCGCCTGGAGCAGAGACACGGGCTGCCCAGGGACCTCACCCCAGATGACCCGAGAGCGAGCCCGCCGTGCATAGTGTGCCAAAATAAAGCCAGAGCACGCAAAGCTCTTGTCGGCGTTTCTAGGAGGGTGCAGAGCGGTGAAGCAGGCTCCGTTTTCATGCTCCGTCCCGTTTGCTGAGCCGTGCCTGCGCGAAACCTTGCAGGCAGCAGCACAGGAGCCCCCGTGCCCTGCGGAGGTTGTGTTTGAACTCCCCTCGGCAGCGGCAGCGAGGGGCTAAAGCGAGTGGGAAGGGCAGAGGAGGAATGTGTGTGACAGCAGATGTAAGATGAGCTCACCGCCAGATCCTCTCCTGTCTCCTCTCTGAACATATTGTATTTACTCATGTGCTCGTTCGCCCTCCTCCCCCGGCAGAGAATGAGCAGTGGAGTCCCCGTGCAGAGCTTGAAGCCAGTCGCTTAGGACAGACCTCATGGCCACAACTACTTTGTGGTGGCAAATGCCAAAGCAAGTGGTCACTCTGGGGATAAATACAGTACTTTTGTGTTGGAGGGGACAGGGCATCCTCAGGGCTCTGCAGAAGTGGGACAAAGATGTGGTTTGATTTGGCCTGATCCCTGGCAGAGGCCGTGAGGTTGGCTCCAGTGCCCCATGTGCAGCAGGACCAGTCTCAGATGATGTCAATAGTGTCCTCCTGGCAGTTCAAACCGTGTGCTCAGGTGTGACAGGGTCATCACAGCCGTGGGCAAAGCCAGGTGGCAGGATGCTGGGATGGAGTGGGGAATGATGCTGCTGTCTGTGCTCTCCCATCCCGTCCCCCAAATAATCAGTTTGAGCATTGATTAACTACAGATCCTGCTGCACAGGATCATCTTTTTCTTAGCTCCTCTTCACTCATTTTCTCCTACCTGGTGGAGCCAAGGTTTTCCCAGGGGAAACTGCAAACCTCTGAAATGTGTTGGCTTTTTAAAAATTAACCTACTTTCCATGTGGATTTCTGGCTTCTTTCCCCCACCGTTTGCATGATTAACTCTGCACCAGCGCCCTTTCAAACATGACTTTCCCTTGTAAATCCCACTGTGTGGAATCAAATTGGTAGCAGGGAGGATTTGTCTTTTTGATTGAAAGTTTATTTGACCTGAGCTTTTGGTAAGTGCTTTTCCTCCTCTGGATATATTATGCTCTTTCTTTTTTAACTAATTTTAGATTTACCTGGGGTAGAGCTGTGTGAAAGGGTGACCTTCTTGCCACCAACTGAGCCATTCCCCCTCCTGGCTCGAGTGAGACAACGCTGCTCTCAGCAAATGCTTCTTTAGCACAAGGGGAAAGAGAATTAAGGAGATACTGTAGCTCTCTCCATTTCCCTTCCTCCTCCTCCTCTTCCTGTCCAGAGTGAGATCAGACCTGATGGGGTTGCATCTGGGGTTGCTGGCAATGAGTAGGGTCTCTCCCATTAGTGTGGCTAGTTTTAATTTTCTAATGTAACGTGAGCTGGATTAGGGGATTATCTCCTCTGCAGCTCGCAGGGGTCATGCCTGGAATTTCCCAGCTCCTGGCAGGGTGGCAGTGGCCCGTGCGGGCAGCCCATGGCGCAGTTGGTGTGGCTGGCTGTCCCCCTGTCCCCTGCCCTGTGTCACCTGGTGACACAGCACCCAGCAGCAGGGTCACTGCCAGGGTTGTTCTTGGCTGGGAGGCTGCAAGAGCAGACAGTGGTAGGGGTGTGTGTGTGTGTGCTTCTTTTATTGGAAAAGGCAAGATTTGGAAAACAAATGCCCTCTCTCTGCAGTTTAAAGTGTGAGTTCTTGCCTCCACACTGTCAGTGTTTTTCCCCCTTTGTCCTTCATTCCTCCTCCATCATCTCTCTCCCCCCGCCCCACAGAAAATCACTGGCTGGGTTGGAGTTGCATCTCCAGGTTTATTTACATGGTGGGATGAGTGTGAAACAGTCAGCTCAGACAATCGCACTTGCCATACATCTGCCTCACAACAACTGCCAACAAACTGAAAACTGCCCATCTGAAAAGAGCCCGCGCTTGCTACCTGTTCGCTTCGGCTCTGAATCATCCCAGGATTTACTGCACCTTCGGACACCAGTGCTCCCAAGCTCCGGGTTGCAGGAAAAAGGCTTTCCTGATAAGCCAAGGAAGAAAGAAACAAAATTCCCTGGCTGTCCCTACCTGACAGCACCCAGAGGGGATTTGCTCAACATTTGTTAAGCCGTGCTTGGCAAGGAGACATGTGGCACTTAAACCTCGGGCACATCGCCTGCCCGGCAATGCCCAGTGGGTGACCGAGAGACACAGTCAGGTTCCTCCAGAGCACAGTTAAAAGCTCTCTTGCCAAATTAAAACCAAGATAACACAGAAAGGCAAAGAACTAGAGAGACAGGGATGTTTATCCCTTGTCGTGCCCTTGGCCGTTCCTCTCACGGGTCACAGTTGACCGCAGAGGTTTAACACGGGGCACTGCGGGATTGTCTCGTTTCAGAAACACTGTGACAGGCAGAAGGCAAACCTGAGGATCCGCTTCAAGCCCTCGCTCTTCCAGCACGTGGGAACCCACTCCTCCTTGGCCGGGAAGATACAGAAGCTGAAGGTGGGTACCAGCTGCCTGTCCAAGCCTCAGCCTGCAGGCACCCGGGAGCTGGTTGCTTTTGGGGTGGGGACATCAGTGGCAGCAAACGGTGAGATGGTGACAGCTGGGCTTCTGGGCGGTGGTTGTGTTCTATTCTGTATTAGTGAGCTCATGTAGCTCCTGGTTCTCAGAATGGCAGTGACATATACCTGCAGTCACTGCAAGCTTGTAAGCCTCAGTACTGGTCTTGGCCACCCATCCTGTGTGCCAAACCATGGTCCAGGCAAAGTGGTTTTGAAGCATCAACTGAAAAACCCTGGAGAGATGACTCCTGAGTTGGTCAGACTTCCTTCTTCTCACCTTCCTTGTTCCTGGGATTTGCTGATAGGTGAACTAGAGCTTGCTGTGTAAGAGCTTAAATTGCTTGTATGTATTTAAACATCAACAAAATCAAGCTTCCCACAGCTGTATATGCAGGACCCAGACACACACATCCCTGGGCTGTGTCAGTGCTGTGTCTGTTGGATCCCCAGGTAAATGGATGGTGTGATCCAGTTTGTATCTCAGTGCAGTGCCTGTCAGGCCATGTAATCCAGCCGTTTTTTGCTATTCCTCCCGGCCACCTTCTCCTCAGGTGTAAGGGCTGTTTGGAGAGCTCCTGGGGCAGGACATGCATTTAGGACAATGCTTAGACAATTAAAAGCTCTTTGGTGCTAGATCAGAGTGCAAAGCAGTGGTGCTTCTCTGTGCCACCTCTGAAGTTGTATCCTCCTGGGATCCAGCATTGCCCTGTCTGATGCCTTCCCACATCTCTTCCATCCTTCTGTGCTGTGCAAATTGAGAGCTTTTAACTTGCTATGCCTCACTGCTGGGATCTCTGTTCCTCTTGGGTGAGAGTAGCTCATGACCCTTTTCTGCCCCTTTGCTTTGTCCCCAACCAAGGACAAAGACTTTGGCAAGCAGGCCCTGCGGAAAGAGCACGTCAACCCTCCTGCGGAGGTGAGCACCAGCCTGAAAACCTACCAGCACTTCACCTTGGAGAAGGCTTACCTGCGGGAGGACTTCTTCTGGGCCTTCACTCCCACCGCTGGAGACTTCATCAGATTCAGATTCTTCAAACCACTCCGCATAGAAAGGCCAGTGCCTGGGGGAGGTGAACGAGGGAGGACTTGGGGACAGCTTGGAGCATGTGGAGACACCTTCCTTTTGCTCTTCTGGCTCACGTTGAATTTCTTGCCCGTATTCTGCTTGGCTGCCCAGGAGGAAGGATAACTTGGCCCTTTTTTTAGTGGGGCCATGTTTGCTGGAGCTCTTTGCTTTCCTGCGCTTGTGAGCAATCCACACTTTAGCTAATGTGGCGCAGATGGTCTCTTTCCAAACCATATGCCCATTGTCTTTTTGAGATGGTACCTGTTAGGTTGAGCTGCTGGATGGTTCAGCTGTGATGCAAGCCATCCTGTCCCCCCTCACTCAGTGTGGGTTTCCATGGCTTTGGTCTCTCTCACAGGTTCTTCTTCCGCAGCGGGAACATTGAGCACCCAGAAGACAAACTCTTCAATACGACTGTGGAAGTTTTGCCATTTGACGTAAGTGTTTTATTGAGACATGACATGGAGGTCGAGTGGGACGCGAAAGAGGTTTGAGAGAAGGAAGCTGCTTATAGCTGCCAGGAAAAATCTTTACAAGACTCGAGTGCCTTTGTGAGGAGCTGGCTGAGAGCTGGGGGGTCACAGCCGGTGGGAGAGCACCTTGGGATGGGGATGCGGTGCTGAGCAGTCGCTATAGGAGCCATTCGTGTCTGCAGAGGGGATGCTCGGATGGGTGGGAAGGCTGCGGAGGGGGTGGAGCCAGGACAGTGCAGTGGAAGCAGCAGCATGGGGGCAGCAAATGTCTGTTTGTTTTGGGGCATGAGGCCTGGGGAGCCAGGTGAGGGGGATGACATACCGAGGGCTGCTAGTGAGGGCAGCTCCGGGGTTACTGCTGTTGCCGGGGCTTTTGGGGGGCTCTTGCCCGAGCTGCTCTCCTTCCCGCAGAGCCTGCAGTCGGATAAGGAAGCCTTGCAGGAGGGAAGAGGCACAGCCGTCAAGTACCGCCGAACGCCGGACGGCTACATCCAGATAGGTACAGCGGGGGAGGGTGGTGAACTGCCCGCTGGGTTTGGTGACACAGCCCAGAGCCTCATCTTTGAGCGAACTGAGACCCTTAGTGCTTGGCAAAGAGTGACTTCTGTGTGGCAGGAGCCTGCTTGGAACAGGATTTAATTGTCACTGTCTCTTCTACTGCCTTCCTTCCCCTCTTCAAATAGGTGTCCTCTTCAGGTATTTTTCAGTCTTATGTTTCTGCCCGTCTCTGCTCAGAGCTGGGACCAGATTATTCAGATTATCCGCTTGCCTAACCTGGTCTTAAAAGCCTCCACAGTGGGCAATGTCAGGCCCTCCCTCCACAGCCTGTCTCGGCACTCACACCACTTGCATCTTGGACTTTGTCTCCTGCCACCGGAGCTTGTTTTAGTGCAGCCTACAGGGACCCACTGCTGTCTGTTTTCTCCCTGTTGAATTTTTCAGAAAAAACAGACAAGCACACCAAAAGGGGGACATGGCAACCCTCCCCATGTCACCCATGTGCTCTCCCCACCAGGCTCCTTCTCCAAGGGTGTCGCAGATGGTGAGGTCGACCCCTCCTTTGGGCCGCTGGAGGCCATCAGGCTGTCCATCCAGACCGACTCCCCGGTGTGGATCATCCTGAGCGAGGTAAGCGGGGCTTTGGTGTGGCTCATCTCGAGTGAGGTAAGCCAGGCTTTGTCGGCAGAGAGATGGCCGTGCCCTTGGCTTCCTGCCACCTCCACCAGCTTCTCTCTGAGTGCAACCCTCTCTCCTTTCAGATTTTTATCAAGAAGGCGGAGTGACGCAGGCGTGAGGAAGCACGACACCCGCGTGGATCCTCTCCCTCCCCTCCCGCTCCCTCGTGCCCGCGCACAAGGACACCCGTGCCCAGGGCACACGCCGACGGGCCGCGGGGCCAGGACGTCGTCTTCTCCAGAAGGAGAGCAAAAAGCAACATCGCGTGCAGAGGGCTGGATTTGCTCCCTCGGCCCCTCGTGGGTGCGTGGCCACTTGGGCCGCACCGACACAGGACAGTTTGGGGTCAGGATGAGCTTTAGCAAACGTGGGGACTAAAAGCACCTTCAGCCAAGGACAGGGCAATCGCTGGCTGAATTTGGGGACAGAGCGGGCTTGGTCACGTTGAGTCCTGCCGGCTGGGATGGAGACGGCCAGGGCCCACGGGCTGCCTTTTCTTCGCCCGGGCAACGGGCCTGGCCAAAGCTGAGGATTAAGCGACAGTGAAGATTGAGCTTCCTGCAGCAGAGGAGGAACAAATCCGAAGGCGTTGGAGCCATGAGGATGGCAGGGAAATTTAAAAACAAAAACCAAACGCCACACTGTGCCTGCCAGCATTGAACACAGCCCTTCAGCTCACCGTGAAGTCTCCAGTGTCTTTATGCCTTGAGATTGAGTGCAGAAACCATCTTTTTAAATAACTATTTCAGTTATTGATCGGTGTGAATTTTTGGGAAAAAAAAAAAAAGCAGAAGTAGCCCAGTTCAAAAATAGTAGGGATTAGTGTAAATCCCAATGTCTCTTCAGCTATACACTGGAATGCATTATACTACTTTAACGTGCTGTATTTTTTATTATTGGATACATTTGATTTTTCAAGTACATCTCTATATATAAATATATAAAATAATGTGCACTGTAATAAAAGCTAAATTTAAACCTGTGGTGCAGCAGTGAGAGTCACGGGCAGGTGCTCACAGAATGGGGCTGTCCCTGGGGACCAGCTGGAGCCCCAGCAGCCCAAATGGTGCCATTCCTCAGCACTCACCCCTACCTCCTTCTACCAAAGTGTTACTCATGTTGGGGAAAACACGCAGAATAGCCCAGTGGGAAACTGATATTTCTACCCCAACATCACAGGAATCTTCACCAGTTACTTAAAAACAGACAGGTTGGTCAGCTCTTTCCTTGGCAGGGAGCAAGGGAGGTGCTTGGGCACTTGTATGCTTGAGAATGCACTTGTGAAACAGCCATCTTACAAAATACGTTTGTTTGTTTTATTATTCCCACATGCTGCGTGGCTGCTTTAGCTACGTGCAAAACCTCAGTTTGCAGTGGAGTTGACATCTGGAGAGGTTTGGTGAGAAGTGGAATCAGGGCAAGTCATGATCATTCAATTCAATGCCAAACCCAGACATTAGCATTTGTACTAGAGCCAGGCTTTTCCCCCAAAGTTTATATAATGGCTTAATAAATAAAATTAATAAATAAAATTAATTTTAATTGCAGCAGCTTTTCCCATGCAGCCCATTCCCATGCCCTTCAGCTGTTCTCACACACGGTCCCCAAGTGCCTTTGACAATCACAGGTGATGTCTATGGAGGAGGAATTTATTCTTTGTGCATTCATGGTGTGATCTTTCAACACCCCATTACAGCAGTAAGGAGGAGAAACAACAGTGTGCGGGTCAACTCTGAGCCAAAGGCATTAGAGGTTTTAGAGCAGACAGTGCTACAAAACACAGACGTGAAGCCCATCTGCAGATGCTGGGCAGCATATGCTTGCTAGAAGGGAGGTTGTTTCTGCAGAGTGCAGCTTTGCAAGCAGAGGAGGGCCAGGACCACCTCCCTCCAAAGGTAAGCACAAAGCTGGGAAGATACTTGGTCTCCATGTCACGCAACTCCTTCCCCTCCACCCAAGCTGAACAGAGGGTTTTGGGAGAGCTGGCCCCGCTCACCAGGCTCCAAGCAGCTGGAGGGGCTGTGCCAGCACTGCCGTCCATGCCAAGGAGCTGGGCAGGAAGAAATGTGCCAGGAGCCCGGCCAGCGCCAGCCCCAGCAGCAGCCAGAGCAGCCGAGCGCTGGCGTACAGCGGCCCCAACCTGCATGGGGAGAAAACACTGTGGGACACGGCCAGGAGAGCTGGGAAATGGAGCATCTCCATCCTCCTCCTCTGGGGAAGAGCTGGTGGGGCCACAAGCATGTGGGAGCAGGAGGGGAGGAAAAGGGATGCAAACGTGTCCCAGGGGATGCATCCTGCACCCAGCCTCCATGGGTTGGTTTGGGGTGCCCGCAGCCCCAGCTGGATACTAACCGTCCCTGTGCGGCCACAGCGTATCCCTGGAAGTACCTGAAGCGGGTGTAGAGGTAGAGCAGCCCACAGACCGCGGCCACACCTGCAGGGGAGAGAGGAGCCGAGACCCGATGGGGCTGAGGGGCCTCAGACGCTGCTGGAGCTGCAGCCCAGCTCAGCCGCCCACTTGCCCGCTAACCCGGCAGATGAGGGCACGGCCACAAGGACCAAGCTCAGAGGACTCGGCTTTAAAATGCTACGGGTGTTTAAATGGGTTTTCTTCCTTTTTTGTGAGGAATGAACTTCTCTGCCCCTCAAAGTTGCCCTGGGACTTGGGTTTGCAGGGCTGCCATCCTCCATGCTCCTTCCTTGTGTCTTCCCCACGGTGGCAGCTGAATCCCCTAAACCCACTTGGTACAGGATGGATAGGGGATGACTAATTGTTTGAGTTATGGTTTCTCATTCTGACATAGCGATTTGGGCATCATGTTGCAGCTCTGTTTCAGCGTGCACCTTGCCCGGGGCAGCGGGAAGTAGCAGCCCCCAAAGCACAGACCTGCCCCACTGCCACCCTGGCACCCCGCACCACCCGACCTCATCTCAGAGATGCAGGAGGGGACAGCTGGGCTCTGGCAGAGCAGCACGGGGCTGCCGATGCCACCAAATCTCTCCTCGGGGCAGGGGACAGCTCAGCCACTGCACCTGGGCTGCTCCTCAGTCCATCCAGCCACAGGGGAACTTTGCTTTCCCCAGGTAACAGCCTCACGGGAACAGAGAGGATGTGCCTGAGTCACAGCGAGATCTAAGTAGGGGTGTTTTTGGTTTATGCGTGTGGTTTGGAGTTTCCCACCACCACCCCTTACCTTGATGGAAGAAGATTCCAGCAACCCAGAGGAGGGAGATGAAGATCGGGAAGTACTCCGAGCAATTCGCCCTGGTGAGAACCAGAGATGAGAGTTAAAACTGCATCCTTATACATCAGAGACCAGTTCACTGAGGCCAGAAATGCATGTTGGAGCAAACTGAAAGGGTCAACGAAAGGCATTGCTGTGCTGTGCTGGGGAGAAAGGGCCTTTTCTGCAACCAAGGACACCCAATATCTGGATTTGAGAGAAGAAAAGCACCCAAACAACACATGGTGTTCAGCTCACCCACATTCACGTGGACCCTGCAATGACGAGCCATGGCTGAGATGGAGATTTGGTGAACCCCGGGCAGGCTGTGTCCTCATCCCCATGCACCGTGCCTTCCAACATCGAGCACAACCACAGCTTAACCGCGCCAGGGTAGAGGTTCCTTCACATTACTTAGCAAAAGTGTTCCCTTCCCCTTGGGTGAGCACAGCTCAAATTTGGGTGTCACACAAGTCCTGTTCCAAGAAGAAACCTTTTCCTAGATTTAATTCAGCAGAAAGCAATCAGATCTGCAGCCAGGCTTTCTCCCTTTTTCTTGTTGTGACAAAACCACAGATTTTCTGTAAGAAAGGATGGTGGGAGCTGTGCTATTATAGACATTGATTTTGTTTCTTGATTTTTCCTGCATTTTGCCATTCCCTAAGCAATATAAAATTGCAATCTTAAATTTGGCCAAAAATTTACCAAGCCTCAGGGGATGGAGCCAGATTGGGAGCTGGAAAAAGTCTGAAGAACCTTATGCTGCAAATCCCGTTTGAGCCTCAGCGAGAGGAGGCTGCCAGGTTTCCACGAGTAATAAATCAATACCTTCCTTCCCCTCTGTTTTTTTTTTAATCTATCAAAACAAATTATCCTTTTGTACCCTGGGAAAAGAATAAAGAGAAGAAAAAGCCCACAATGAAGAAATACCTTCTCCAACTCAAGATCCTCAAGGTTGCCATCCCTGCAGGATATAGCAGAGGGCTTCCCCAGCACGACTTCATTAATGCACAGCCTGGTATTTAACTAAAAGCCTCATCAATAGCTACCCAGCCAGCAGAGGCTGGTGCCTCCCATGCAGTCCGGCCTTTCACTGCATCGCAAAAGGACCCAAGTGGGTATTTGTCACTCCACAAATGTTTCCTGCGCTCTGGCAAGTAAACGCAGCTGCTTTGTTCAGGATTCAGTGCCGTGCTCGAGCTGCCCTTCAATCCAGCGCTGGCCAAGTCCTTTCAATTACTCGCAAAGCAGCACGACTGAGATGAAAGACGGAATCTGCTGCTTGTTGGAAGCCGGAGGGATCTGTGAACGTTTCCAGTTTAGCTCCAGCACTGCACTCTCCATAGGAACAGAGCAAAAAGAAACAGCCCTGGGCATGGGCCTGCAAGTGCCAAATTTCACACTACAATGGCTTAAATAAAGAAAATAAAAACGTCCTGGTAGCTGGTTGTGCCAGCAAGGTCCTTCGCTACAATCCAACCGCAAAAACTTACAGGAAAATATTAGGTTATTAATACATCTTCAGCTGCTCTCACCATTCAGAGCCAACATTAACAATTATAATGCATTAATGCTCAGCATCTCTTCCATACAGCCACAGATTTGTAATCTGGCTGCCTCTCACAATGCCAGAAGGAGGATTATTGTGGATGGACAGAAACACTCCAGCCAGAGCAAAGTGCTCCAAATCAGAACTCAGACCTCTGCACACAAACCATTTTATAAAATAATCTAGCATTAGGAAAAATAAATGAAAAGGTGAGTTCAAAGTGACTTCTGTCTTTCCTTGTAGCGCCATTTGACTCAGGTCATATCTAGACGACATCACCACAAAAAAGTCAAAGTCTTACTGAGCTCTGAAGATCCGCTCAAACTCAGGGTGACCTGTTGTCTCAGGAGGAGATATCTTGTACTTCCGCCGGGCATAGATCACCTGCAGTGCAAAATAGGCTAAAAGAGAAAAAAGAGCACAGGAATGGTAAGAACCCAGCAGTGGTTTTTTTTAGCCAAGCCTTATCTGACTTGGAGTCAAGTAAGCGGTTCGAGGAAAAGAGCTGATAGTGTCTGGGTTCATAGTCCAGAGCTGTCACACACAACCCGGAATAAACATGCTATTTATTTTAGACTCGTACGTTAAACTCGTATTTGGTTATCCCAGCAGAGCACACGTACCGCAGGGCCCACGTGCTGGCGGGTGCTTTGCATGGCCTCGCGCAGCAGCAAAGCACGTACCCGGGAAGGTCAGCACCGCACCTTAAAAATCACCCTCGGTGCACACCCCATCACTGAACTATGATTGCTTTTTAATCCTGCGCTCTGTATTTGGAGCATTAGTACACCCTCAGCCAGTCTGCTGGTGTAACACCTCCCGCTACACACAGCGGGCACAAAGCTTTGTGCAAGGACAGCCCCATGTCACAGAGCAGCGTGAAGCAACCTGAAGCAGTGGCACATCATTGAGTCAATTAGAGATGCTCATAATCGTGGCAATAGAAAGAAGTGGGGAAGGGGCGATTATTTTTTCCACTTCCCTCCTGCCGTGCAGCCCCAAGGTTTGAGCAGTTCAAGGAGCAGACGTGCTGCCCGTGACCACTGCCATCCCATGCCAAGTTTGGGTCAAGGTACTAACCCAGCATCTGCTACATCACTCCTTTGTGTGTTTATAAAGGACATGGAAAGCCACTTCAAAATGATGAAAACTTGTTAATACAAAGATTTGGACTGTTTGATGAGAGTCCTTAGTCCCACAGGTGATTGATGATGTTTCAAGTGTTTTTATTTAGGTGTACTACTATATTGCTGCCTTTATTTAAAATGAGAGTTTTCATATAGAAGAAAACTAAATTATAAAAACAAGGACTTTGGTGGCTGTGCTGCACGCTGCTAAGTGAGTCACTGGGATTAGCAAGGTCCTAACGTAGCAATATTTTCAGAGCACTGAACAGAGAGACAAGGAGTGAGGCTGCAAGGACTGTCATTCTAACAAAGATCAAAGCAGAATGGCAGGATAGAGAAGGGAAAAGTAGGGGCAGATGTTGCAAGATTAAAGACAAGACAGATCCATGTGTGCCTGCAGAAAAGCATTAGAACATATGTAGAAGAAAAGGGAATTAGGAACGTAAATAATCTGATGCTATGTGACCTGCGTATTACACAACATATCATTCATTTAAATACACAGACTTTCATTAAGAAAACATCTGGGTGTTCTAGTGTCTTGCACAGTGTGTGCAGTGACCCAGCCCTAAATGAGAGGTGCTGAGAGAGAAGGGCAGGGAGAAACAAGTGGGTTCCAGTCCCAGTTTGTGTGCAGCACGCTGATGATGTGGAGGGGGAGGATTATGGTCCGGGATGCAGCACAGCATCCTCTGTGCTACCAGGCAGCCCGGTACAGATAACGCACAACGGGCCGTTCTGCAGCAGCTGGCAGAGCTCTGGGAAAAAGCTGATGAAACCTGACCCATCCTTTTACCTCTTCACATCACATAAGCACATTGCTTCTACACATCTGTTTAATGCTCGCAAGGTCTCACCCCAGCCACCTCTCAAGAAACAGACTGAGCTGAAGCTCCTGCGTCGTGGGCAGCTTTGGCTCAGGTATAAGCTCAACTGTGCTGGGTAACACTCTTAGTCTGCTTCATGTCACCCGCACCCTTCCTAACGGAGCATTCCTATGGCTGATGGACATGGTAAGAATAACTTCAGACCCAACTTCTCCATCAAGTCTATGCTTAACATCTTGCTTGGATACAGGGGCAAGCCCTGCAAGTCCTGCAACAGATCCCTTGTGCTTGAGGATGGATGATACATCCAACAACCGTCCAAGAGGAGCCTTTGGAGGACAGCCAGCTGTCCTGCAGCCTGGTGTGTGAGTGGAGCACTGAGGATCAAGAATCATCCTCCAAAAGCAGTTCTCAGAATGAAAACACTGTATAAGCCTCCTCAGCATGGACTTTCAGAGAAAATAGTTCAATCTACTTTGCAGGACCTTTCGAACTAACTAGTGTTTTGTGATTCATGTCTTGAGGTTGAACGTGTGGGTTCCACACGGCTCACAGGGGCTGAGCTCTCCCTGTGCTTTGTTCCTCAGTGGAAGTTCCAGCCAGACCTTTGCTCTCCATTTGATTATGTCCACAAACTTTTCAAACCGTATCATAGCTGACATCGGGCACATTTGAGTGAACCTGGCAAACAGGCTCTGTGGTGAAATAATCACTATGGCAGCATTGTTCTGCTCTGGTACAGCACTCAACACAGGGCAGGTGTCTCCAGAGCGCTAAGCTCAGAGCTTTGCTGAACTGAGCATAACTAAATGAAAAAGGGGAAAGTGATTTGAAAGAATGTGGGAACTCCGGGCTCCCAGAGTATTAAGAAGAAAATAAAACTCAACCAACACTGTACTAAGCTCAGACATTAAATTGTGTCTCCTACAGCAGGATGTGATGGACGGGCATTTGTGCATCGCCGCACATCTGTCTGTCAGTGCTCTGCCTTCTCAGATTGAATCTCAGATCTGTGGCTCATATACAGAATATGTCCTTTCAAAACATGCAGGTAAAGCTACTGCACAGCTCTGAATCAAGGTGACACCGGCACACACATTTCTTACTACTGGAGAGAAAGGAAACACAGGCTATTTTGCTATTGCTCCTTGGCTTCCCATGCGGAGACCATAAAATGAGGCTTTGTCCGATTGACCATAGGTAAGAGGGTGCTAATGCTTGCTATTTATCTGCTGGCTTCACGCCTGCATATGGTTTCCATAGAATGATGCAACCTTTAAAAAAATACTTGAAGTTCTCATAAAACCTATGTGAGACAAACCTGCTATCTAGGGATTGGTTACTGAGAGTTTCCCAAAGGAAAAGGCTTAGCGACGCTTCCATAACTCAAGTTTTTATGTCTTCTCTTTGCACATTAAACACTCTCTTCAGCCCCACTTAGTTTAATAACAAAAATTTAATAAGACTAAAGTATCTTCCATTTGTAGTTGCTATTTTTCTGTAAATGTTCTGAGGGAAATTACTGCTAAATCAGAAATCTTTATTCTTCAAGTAGAGTGTTTGTTTTTTAAATAATACTTACATTACGAGATTTATAATCTGATGGCTAAAAATACATCGGACTGCTCAGAGATTCACATCCATTTGTGAGCAAAGAGGTGCGATAGCTCTACAGTGAAATAATTCAGTTATTCAGCAGCCTTCCCTCATAGAAATGTGACGATTTTAATAAGGGGGCAGCGGAGCATCTCGACCTCCTGAGGCCCGGGGGAGAGGCCTTTGCCCAAAGGACCCACAATCTAACACAAGAAGCAGACAGAGCTTGGCAACTCTCTTGCTTCTTGCTAAATGGCTTAAACCAAACACATCTATTTAAAGGACAAGAAGTTGCTGAGTTTCTTTGAAAACATCTGCATCTATTTCTGACCAGAAGGGCTTGCATTAGTTTCCGAATTACTGTGTGCTGTCAACTCATCTTGTCACCCGATCCCTGCAGCTCAGCTCTATGAATTGAAGACTGAACAGTATTTCACAGAGAAGAAATACACGTATACGTGATGCTCTTTTCCATATACATACACATGATATATACACTGACCTCTTCATCAACATATTTATTAACCTGTCTTTATTTTGGTTACCTCCGGCCACTCTAAGTTACAAATTACCTACACAGAAAATATTTCAAAGACATTCTATTGTTGAAAGGGTTTTAAAAGTAAAATTTAAATTTCATTTCCTTGGGATGCTGGCTTTGACTTTCGCAAATCATTTTAGTCCCTATTAAACGACGAACATCCTCAGACATGACATTTCCACTATGAACGGCCAAACATTTGCATCATTTTACCACGCTGGAAAACAGCGACTTTCATTCCCAAGCAACATAGAGAAATCAAGTTCCATCGAGTTCAATATAATGAGGTTAATACCACCAAACATATAAAGGCCATTTACCTTGCTCCAGGACGCCCAGAACCGTGACCGTGGCCAGCAGGTCGATCTGACTCCTCATGGTGCTGACTGAACCCAGCCCAGTGGGAGCGGCTGCTCCCCAACTCTCTCCCACCCTCCTCCCCCCGAGCTCCTTGCTCTGCCCCCACACGTGTTTCCTCCACCACGTTAACTCTCCCCACGCCACACGGGTTTCCAAAGCAGCCAGCCAGCCCAAAACAGCCATTCCAGACAGTGCCTCCTGCTGAACTTCCCAACAGCAACAGCTTCTGCACGGGCAAGCTGTGCAATTCTGGCGATTGTATTTACAGGTTTTGTACCAGGATTGAATTATGTATTGCTGGCAGTTGCAAGCTGATGGGAATTTTTCCAGCCCTTTTATTGCTAGTTTTAATCAGCTCTACAGCATCTAAATTATGGGCAAGGTTGTAAAAATTATTAACAAGAATTTACAAATTAATGACTTGACCTTCTGCTCTTATTCCAATTAATGGACCTGATTAGATGCAAGATTTCCTAGACTTCAGCTAGAATAACTTCATTCTGTTACTGGCTTCTGAGCGTTTGGATATCTTACTCTTTTAATGAACACTGTTAGTTTACCGAGTACGGTCCTTTTCTAACACTGGGGCGCTTTTCGTAGTTTTCTGGTGCTTTTAAAATTTCACAGCGCAACCTTTTCCTGGCTAACACACAAAATAAAAGTTCTCAGCTCAGAACAGAGGCAGCACAGGATGTACAAACACACAGACCCTCAGCAATGCTAAACTGACATCAGAATTATAAGTGTGCAATGCAAAGTCTGATCAACAGCAGTATTTTAGCCCTGAGTAACTTGCCCCTAGACCAGAAAAAAACAAAACATGCATCAGTTCAAAAAGTTACAAAGTTGCTCCAAAACATAAAATATGGATAAAATACTGATTTTAAAACCAAAGGGGGCGGGGGGAGGTATAATTATCAGCTAAGGTTTTCCCTTGGTTTTGATGCGGAGAGGGGACAGGATATGCTTGAGCGATTGCGTTCTCTGTAGAGTCACACACAAAACCTCAGGACGAATCTGCGCCCAATAACAAGTGACCAGACGTGCAGTTTCTCTGGAGTGGAATGTAGCAAATTCGTTCTTCTAGTCTGAATCTTCGTCACCTCCAAACCCCATCGTGACAGCTTCTCAAACTGAGCACTTCAATTTCAATAAACAATTGTACATTTTGTAACACACACGTGTGGCACAGCAAACCCACTCCCTTTCTCTGCAACACACTCAATACAACCTGACTTCTGACCTCCATGCTGCTACCAACCCAGGCTGAAACAGAAATAAAACAATTAACCTTAACAGAACCTGTTGGCAACAAAAGATTTCATCTGGGGTTTCTAATGTAGAAGTCAGAGGGGGAATGTCAGCAGGAGTCTACTTGTGCTTACACTATTCCAACAACCAACTGAGGGTTCGGAAAACTCTTCCATTAGTTACATTAGCCTCAGGAAAAACAGTAACATATAACAACAACAACAAGGACCAGTTTCTGAGCAGAGGTTGATCACAAGCTGCCACTGGCTCCTTAAAAATCTTTGGAAAAACATGCATGGGGACATCACTTCAACAAGGGACAGTTTGGGAAACTTCTGTTTTACTCAACGTTAAACATAACACAGCACTTTTAATGGGAAAATAAAGCAGAAGTTAAAGTAATAACTTCACCGTTCCCCACAGGCTAGAAGCGGCTCGTGTTGGTATTGTGACTTATGATTACATTTGGTTCTTTATAAGGTTCTGAAGTTACAAGTCCCTTCCTCCCCCAAACACAACACAAAACTTGTAGAGTAGGAATACACTTCAAATATACTCAAGTTAAGTCAAGATGCAATTTGTGAGGAAATCTGAAGGCTCTGAGCTGGGGCCTTACACACAATAGCTGTATAAATAACACAGTACCTGCATAAGCAAGACATCAACTCCCAATGCTTGGAGAATGACCCTTCAATGTTTGAAGCTGATTATAATTCTTATTACATAGGGGGATGCTTGAAATTGCAGTAACACGTAAAACGAATACAGCCTTACAAGAAACGCATGTGTCACACTTTGCAAATTCCTCGTTATCGCTACATCTGTGGTTGGAGAGATTTGAGATGTTAGTTTAGAACTTAAGACTAGATATCATCAGTTAAAGGGTGCGCTTGACAAACAGGAAATACTACATGAAAAACTGAATTCTTGGGTCTGCTGCGAATGGGATGATTCACAAAGAAAACCGCTTTGAAATGTTCACTTCAGAGTAACTCCTCAAGTAATAACTTGTTAACAAGACCATATTAATATCCAAACACACACCACTAACGCTCAGCTCCTTGGGGCACTGATGGAGCCACAGATCCTTGTTTTACTTCTCTTTAACCAAACATAATAAACATCTCTCTCTCAAGCGGCTCAACAATCCAGAAGGCTCTGAAAGACCCATTTTGCCGCTATTTTCCACAGGCTCTTCAACCCACTACCTTTAAGCCAAAATCTTCACGCAATTTGCTGCCAAGATTTTGTTCCTTGTTCAGAAACATCAGCTCACGCTTGCAGGACGTGTTCCTCATTTCTGTGTTTTGTTCAGGTTTTTGGGGGTGCTCTCTGCCTACATCAAACGCACATCGTCTTTTCACAATTCTCAAGGAAACCAGTTCAAACCTCGACGGTCTGTTATTTTGAGGGAATCTGAGCATATTTTTGGAACTCTGCGGTTTTGCACACGTGAGGTCTCCGCAGTTATTAAGATCCTTTTCACTAGTAACAACCTCTGCAGTGATATTTCCCAGCTTAAGGCCCACAACTGCATTTAAAAACCAAAAGTCCAGAAGCAGCGGGTACAGCATAAAGTGTTCAAAGGAAAGTTCTCCAAGGCCTGTTCAAAAGGACTTTCTGAAAGCGTAAGAATTGGTCAGACAGAGCAGAGGCAGCTGAGCTTTAGTAACAGGCTGAGCAGGCCTGTGCGCTGGGGTGAAAGCACCATCTCCCTGCCAACAACAACGCTCGGCTCTGCTCAGCTCACACCGATGTATAAAGTCACACCACATACGTTTCATACACTAGCAAAATATTTATTTTATAATGATAAAACAGAAGTGAAGGATTTCTTTTTGGTGTGCACCAGTAATTGTAGTAAAAGAATAAGGGGATTAATGGACTCTTTATACATTTCAATGACAAAAATTCATAAAGGTTAGCATCAAATTCAACTGTTCTCCATTTACAAGCATAAAACTTACCATAATACCCCCCAAACACATATATAAAGAATTATAGTTTTAAAATCTATAAAAAGTAAAAAATATACAGTCAGAAGATAAGATCTAACTCTTATTCAAATCTTTAATATAAAATTGTAAACATTTATTTACACAAAGGAAATGTGTATAACAAAATTTTGAGCACCCTTTTCAATTCAATCGTGGTTTTTGGAAGGCAGTGGATGTTGCACAGTGACACTCTCACCTTTCCTACCCAACCAAAACCGCAGTTTATAAATAAAGCCATGGGCGGCTGGCTGGGCACAGTTCAGGGGAGATACGCTTTATTGCTCTGAAGCTGCAGCAAATGGAAAGCCCAAGTGCATATATAGACGGCTACATGTGAAAGGGCACAAAGGCAAAGCCCAGCCCTTCCCATGCACCTACGGGCATCAAAACCGTATTTTCATTTCCATTGAACTGTTTCCACTTTGTTACAGTGATACCGTATTTCCAACAGTCTGATCACATTATGTGGACAGGGACCAAAACCAGAAGCAAGGGCTGTTTTTTTCTACCAGGTTAAATGCTGTTTGGATCCTGTTCACATATGAAGACCAATGGGCATTATAATCCTTTTTGCCTAGAATCGTGCTTCATTTTACTTCAGCAGTACCATGAAAAGGCCCTATCACCAAATCTAGACACCTTCCCGAACAAACCCTCCGGTCAAGCAGAGCAATATCCACCTTCGCTTCCAGAAACAGTGGAGGAAAGAGGACATCTGCATTTTCCTGGACATTTAGCTGGATTGCCTTTTTGGTAATAATAATAATAATGCAAACAGCAGATGTTCTTTTTCTCCAATTAAGAAATCGCAACTGGATGGATTGTATCTTGACTTATTCAAAACAAAGTCTGTGTGCAAAATCTACTGAAAACCAGAGCAGATTTCACCACAACCTAAGCAGGGAAGAAAGAAAACTGCGTCTTACTACCCTGTTACATCTCTCAAGTGTTTGTAAGGGGGAGAAAAAAACTAGTGACATTGAAGGATGCCACTGAAATTATGAGGTCCCAAGTACCCCCGACAGGAAGGGAAGGCACACTGGTGCAAAGTTAACCCTTAAAAATAAAAACACAGCCAACACTCCTTCCCCTGCCATTGCTAGTTTATCTATGCTCTTCTAATGATACTTACCTTGGACCAGTTTTTGGTTTAAATTAATAGTAAACCAAACTCACTAGCTCTTTTCTTAGATTGGCAGTACAAGAAACGTTAGCATTAGTTATTTGCATCTCAACTACTTATTCTAGAAAATATCAGAAGTGTCAACAACCAAAGTCACTAACACCTTCGTCTTCCCATCCAAAGACTCAAAAGCTCTACGAGAGATTAAGTCTGCTTCAGTGAAGTTTTATCCACTCTTCAACGGTGGGATCCACTGATCAATGCACATCTTTCACCAACAGTCCAACATGATACAATATCAAATCTGTTCAACAGAGCGTAATTCATCCACACTACGTAAGTGTGCTGGACAAACCATGTTCCATGCATATTTGGAAAGGGTTAAAGTATTAGTGTTAAAAAGCAGTTTTTAAAAGTGCAAATTGTCTCATAAAGGAGCTGCAGATACAGTAAAATATTTTCCTTCTTTGAAATCAATGTTATCCTTCACTTCCCTTCACCCACTCTGGGAAAAACCCTCTTCTCATGCATCTCTGCAGTACAGAAAACTCCTGGAGAAGCCAGGCTGTGTTGAAGGAAAATCGCTTTTAAATCACAACGTTGGGTTTGGTTAAAAAGTTTAAAGGAGTTTTCAAAAAAAGTGGATTTAGAAAGGGAAGAGGTATTTGTGCATTTAAAACAAAAGCTTTCAACTTTATTTTCATTTTAAAATAAAGGTTAAGGCAAGGTGGTTTGGTGGTGGATAATGGATTTTTTTTTTTGGTAGAAAGTAAGGACTCTGGAACACCGAGTGTTCCCACTGTGGTTTTTGTCCTTTCTGGGACTGACCCCAAGATATGGATAAGAGGTCTCCTTGGGCTGAGCCGAAGAACCAGCATCTGCTTTAAGGGATATTAAAGAAGTAAGTCCTCCAGTCTATAGAAAGATTATCAATCTCATAACCCAGTATTTAAAAAAGAGTATTTAAAGGGGGAGACTTCCATATTGGAGCAACCCTGATACAAATGTTCTCCCACGCTGCCTGTGCTGTTATTGCTGATAACGACTTTCCACCTCTCAGCCAAATCATTTTTTCCTCATTTTTTTAATTCTGAAGTGACAAAGTCTTGTGCTCATTGCATCACTGCTAACTTTGGGGAGTGAACTCATCTCGAAAGTTAGCTTTACTTTTTACAACAAAGAAAACTAGATGAACTGTCATGAAGCAAAGCCTTCATTTAAATAAAACTACCTTTGGAAATAAGTTATGAAGAAACAGGTGCAAAGTAAATGGCTTTACAATTCATGTTAAACCTACTATAGTTTAAAAGTTCTCCCATAAGAAATTCCCCCTTTAAACACAGCAAGGTACAAGCCAACAACTGTGCCTCTCTACAACAGAGTGCAAACTGCAGCTTAAAAGACTACAATCTATTAAGACGACTACCTAGACTAACTGGCCAGGTTTTAATACTTTCATCTATTACCAGCATCTAGAAATATTTACTGTGAAACATCACTTACTTACTGAAAGTACAGGCACATGCTTCAGCGATGGGGAAAAGAAACAATTCAAAACATTTTGCAAACGTACTTAGGTGCAATACAGCCTCTTCTCAAATAAAAAGTCAGAAGTTTGATGGACAGTACTATAACAGCATCTCAAGCAATGAACAAATAATGATTGCAAGTAGTAGCTGCAGGAGACTAAGCCCTAAACACAATTTGTGCAACTATTTTCTTTCTTTCTGCACTATTTCTGTGGAATTCTGTTTTATTTTTAAATAATTAAAGAATTTCATTTTAGAACACTGCATGTGAGATTTCTGAAAGGCTGGCTAGGATGTGCACAAATCTTTTTTGACCTGTTCAAGTGTGCAACTCCTTAGAGACACCAAGATAAAGCGCACTGTTCCCGCAGAGCTGCTTGGTGCGCCATCACCACCTATCAACACTCATTGAGAAGCAGCTCCAGTCCCCTTCCCAACCGTTTACCTCTAATGCCTGCAGGACTCCTCAACACCACAGGTTTTTTTGGTCCAAGTGTTGTTTAGATTTCATGAAATAATTAAAAAAGAAATAAAAAATAGAACCCACACACCCGGCCCTATTTTAATGAGTTCCTAACAACTCATCCAAATCATTCATCCACTCCTCTGAAGTCCTGTTTTTCAGCAAAGAGTCTATCAGGTCTGTGTCACCAGTTAGATTCTGAAGTCCGTTATTGCCCGACTGGCCGCTGTAGGCAAAAGGCAGCTCTTGACTGGTTGTCCTCACAGGGTACCCTTGACTACAGTGCAGATTCCCTCTGTTGGGCATTTGCTGATTTGGATTCTGGTTGAAAGCATTCAGATCTGGAACAGTCTGGTTCATGCCAGGCAAGACTTGCTGGGAGGGTACCTGCTGTGGGTTTGTCCGCTGCTGCACCCCTAAAGATGACGACAACAGCTGCCCAGAGACAGCAGCGTTCATGGAGGTCATCGGCCGGCTGGTGCTGAGGCTTACCTGAGGCATTCCTTGGGCAAATTGCTGGTTGGCCATCTTTAGATGAGTTTGCTGCATGTGGAAAGAGGAGCTGGCAGTAAATGGTCCTAAGCCACTGTTCGCTTGTGTCTGGTTGTTCATATTAGGGATACCCTGGTGCTGCCAAGATGGATTTTGAGCCCCCATAGCAGCTGGTACTCTTGCCATCTGTGGCTTAGATAAGGTTGGATTCAGTGCACCTTTATTGTGCTGCTGAGAAATACTTGAGTTTGCTAAGGTGTTCTGGGCATACGCAGCGGGAACGGCAGCGCCCTGGCCCAAGCTGCCTTGTCTCTGCATGGGTGGCTGTCCATTGGCACTTGGAGCTGCGTGCTGGGGAACCATCTGTGTCATACCAGACGCCAAGTTGTACAATCCCCCTCGCTGAATGTTTTGCATATTGGTATATTGAGTCACCCCTCGGTCCTGCTGACTGGAGCCCGACTGGAGCGGAGGAACAGAACTGTGTCCAGGTCCCATCTGAATCATGTTCTGGGTCTGAGGAAACATCCGTGGACTACTGGAGCTGGACTGTCCTAAATTACTGACCCCAGGCATGGCTGAAGGTGACCCTGGAATACAAAGAAATATTTTGTACATTAAATACCTCAGTTCAACCAGAGCCAAGTGAGGCCTGTAGACACTATAATCCAGAAAGGAGGCCCAGCTGCATTTGTATAAACCAACCTACGCAGCCAACACACAGGCAGCAGCACCTTAATTAAGGAGTGTCAATTCTTGCTCCAGTTAGCACCTCCACCTTGATCTCAAACACAGATATGCCAATGGCCTAAAAAAATCTGAATACCACTTCTAAGAGTTTGCCATCGTAAATATTTTTAAATTCTAATTTTTTAAGGTAGGACTCTGATATTTCTTTGTGAACAAAGGTATACACACACAGTTTGAAGTGCATGCAGAGTTTGCTAGGCTGTTAAAAAATACCACTTACTGCACACACACACTGTCAGTTGTTCTGTGCATACACTGTGTATCTCATGCTGTACAACTGTCAGGTTTCCAGTCCTGTGTTTTCACAGTTCCAGAAATTTCTTCTATTTTATATAACTTTCAGAAATCTTTGGTCAAGTATCTTTTGAATTTCCATAATGAAATATTTGCTATGTTAATATGCAACACCGATAGCCCAGCAAGATGATTTGCAGATATAAGTCTTCTCAGCAAACCAAAAAAACTCCTTTGTTCTTATAAATCCAGACTAAAAAAGTTTCTTCCTGTAGAAGAACCAGCCCTCTACTTAAAGGAAAAAAAAAAGCACTGCAAAGCATAATGCACAATCCACTCCCCTTCTTACAGTCAACCAAGGAACACCTGCCTACACTGGTACTTGCTCTACTTTCAAACCAAAAAGTTGCAGAATTTTTTCATATTTTAAGCCAGTTGAGGAACATTGGCTCTCCATTATTATTAATTCAATTTTTACTCAAATATAATTTTATTCAAATATAATTCAAGTTAAAATTTAATTAATTACAAAAGCACACCATAAAAACACCAATGTTGCCAGAGGTGTGGGGGAGGTCTTACTGAAACCATATAGTGAAGAGGTAGTGCACATACCAGGATTCAAGATGCAAAAAAAATAGTTACAATCACCATAACAAGGAAAAAGTAGTTTTAATAATACTGATGTTCATTATAGCAAAACACATTCTATTTCTAACAGGTATACTCCTGCATTTCTATAGAAAAGTGGCAGTAGAAAAAAGTGCTTCAGTGCAATATTTGAAGGATGCTACTGATCAGTGTGTTAACACACGATCCCTTTGTATTGGTGTCAGGACTTTTCAGTTCAGTAACAAAACCCAGTCACAGCTCTACCAGATGCTGTACAGTCACAGACACCGTCAGAACGGGGGTATCGCATTTCTATTTGCATCTTTTCCCTTCCGTGTTTACTTCTGTGGGAACATAGAGTAAGGAAACAAAACAAAGGGATTAAGCACTGTTCTGTACTTCAGGTTTATGAAAAAAAGACAAGTGGTTTCTTGATGCCCTGTTAAGTAGAGACCTTTCAAGTAGGGGGACAAGTTTTTACCATTCTCTAGTTTTTCCACATTGATGAAGCTATTCCAGCCTAACACTAACAACATCTTTTATTTATCAGCACTAATGCACTGAAGACATAACAAGCTGCTTCTCCTACAAAAACAAACGTAGGACACTAACATGTAACAAAGAGAATCTGAAGTGCATTCCCCTCTAAACGCAGGAGGGATAAGAATATCAGAGAATTTTAAACACATCCTAGTAGAGGAGTGAAATAACACATCACTTATTTTCCTGTAACGAGGGCGTGTGATAGATTCAAGCAGTAGAGAAGATAGGCTTCAGAAAAAAACCTGAATCCTAATACATGAAAGTTAAGGAGAATTTACAATCTGTAAAGGGAAATGGTAGTAAAAAAAAGTCTTCAGAAAAATGAAGGTACTTAAGAATGTTACCCATTTCCAAAGCAGTATTAATAATCAGAAGCCTAAGCTGTCCCAGATATCTGGGACAGGGGAAGCTGTTAGTTTGCAGCTGAATCAGGGTATAGGCCTATAAGTTTTAAGGCACAGTGACGTGGGAAGATGATGTAATAAATTAATTAAAAGCTATCCAATCCAGGAAGTTTGAAGACACCTTGTTTTTCACTCCTGGTATTTTTTCTGCCATTATTTCAATCGCCACATTTACTTACCTGTGAACTGCCCAACCTGTTGCTGATACGGATTCTGCGGCTGATCCTGATATTGGGGAGGTGGTCGAGTCAGGTGCCGCTGCAGCTGCTGCTCTTGCTGCTGCCGCTGTTTCTCCTGAAAAAGGTTCAATGCAAGACAATTAGAAAACAAGTCCCTTCCAACTGAAATAGTCTATTCTACGTCAACCTTTTTCCAAGGGTTACGATCTTTGATAAAAACAAATTATCCGCATACTTTAGGGCAGAGCTGGTAATTACAGGGGCTTCTGCAGCCTTAAAGTCACTTTACACCTTTGTTCTCAAGGTGAAAACAGAGTCAGTTCAATCTGATGAGTGACAAGACCAGGAACTCAAGACAACAGGACAACAGCGTGTGCTACAGGAATTACTGCAACACGTGTCTGAAGCCTTTAAAACACTGAAAAGCTGATATGTTAAGTCTTTTAATCAGTCACATAATCAACAGGCATTTTTGGCAATACTCAAAGACAGTGACAGGTACAAACCAAGCAGCAGTGAGTGTGTACAAAAAGAACTTGCCCTTCTTTTTCTTTTTAGTCCTGGACCAATTCATTTAAGACCTACCTTTAGAAATTGAAGTACAAGTCATAAATATCAATAAAGTTGCAGAGAAAAGTAAAAACTGAACACAAATATTTTCTAGCCCTTGTTTTCAATACTGAAGAAACTACACACAAACCCTTATATACCACAGGTATTCTGAGAAGATTACGGGAAGCTGCAGAACTAAGTTTATAACAGGAGCTATGCAAGTTTTGTTACCACTATTCAAAACCATTTTTTAACAACACACCAATGAATTCAAACAAACTCTAGTAATGACTCAAAATAACCTTAAGAAAGCACATTCAACCTGTACCTATTTGATGATGAAAACATCTGAAAAATAAAATAAGCAAATTTTCTATTACAAAACTTTTGCAGAAAATGAAATTTAAAGCCTTGAAGGGATTGTTGAGAGTGTGTGCACATGCACTAACAGTATGCTGAGAGATCCTGACAGTTTAAACACACAACAAGCTGCTTGTACAATACGAAACACATCGGGCAAAGCGTTTCTGCCTCTTCTTCCACAGATTTCTTCGACCAGGCTGAAACTCCAAGCTAACCAAGCAGTGATACAATGCACACCTACCTACTTATATAAAGTGGCACAGAGCACAGGAGAGGACTGAAATTCCCTACCAAGAGTACGGGGGTAAAGGCACAAGCAATAAACCTTTAAAGAAGAGAGAAGTGCGATGTAACCAACAAGCAGATGCACATGACTGCCATCCTTCTGAAACATCTGCAAAGCAGCAGCTGTTGAGACACGCAGAGGAATGAGGAGGGGAGGCTGCCTGACAGAGGACCTGCTGCTTGCAGGACCAGTCAAACCTGAAAGAGACTGACCACAGAAGCCAAGGAGAGATGCCACAGTTCTGAGAGAAGCCAGGAACCGCAAAACCTGGCTCAGGGAATAAGAAAAAGGCCAAATACAAGATGCAAGGCAAGTGCTAGTGTCACAGGGAATGGCACTGAAGCTGCCTGAAACGATAATTCTCCTGCAAAATAGATATCCACTGATTCAGAAATCTTTCTGTCAAGCTACATCCAGTATCTTGTGTATCTGAAGAAATATATATCAAATTAGAATGCTAACAGGATTTAGCTTGAGTGGGTAGGTCAACCTCAAGAAATGTGGCAAATGCAACATCCAAGCTTGTTCAGCTCCAGAGCAAAGATGTTCCTTATTTGGGATCAGAGTTCCAGTATCACTATAGAGATGCAGATGTAGACGTTAGTTGTAACTACCATAAGCAGGACAGGAATAAAATATTTTCATAATACTGATAATT
The DNA here is from genome assembly GCF_963082525.1 of Nesoenas mayeri. Lineage (NCBI taxonomy): Eukaryota > Metazoa > Chordata > Aves > Columbiformes > Columbidae > Nesoenas > Nesoenas mayeri. The sequence continues at coordinate 7,599,282 of NC_137556.1, forward strand.
ACCACAGCAACATTTGCTGCCGAAGCAGCAGCAAACAGGTAGAAAAAAATACCATTTTAACACTGACATATGCTAATTATCACCCTGCTAATCCACCACCCCAGTGTTCAGAGAGGTCTGATGTGTGTTAGGTCCATTATTTAGCTACGGAAACCTGAACCACAGCTCTAAGAGCTTTAATAATTGTCATTCACCAGCGATGCAAAAGTACAAGCAGGATGCTAACACCCTACATTTCCTTTCTCCCCACCTTCTCTCAAAGAAGATCTGTTTGTTCACATTTTGGAAGAGTAACGATTAGTCATTTTTGACATTTGATAACATACAAGGCACCAAAAACTGAACAACTTACTAAAAAGTATTGGATTTATAAGTTTATAGAATACAGAAATCATACAGAAAATATTATTTTATTGAAGATCTGGGCATTCTTTGTCTTCAGTCTTTGATAATATATTTATCAACATAAGCAGTATTTCCACCATTATATTCCCTTAGTCCAAATTGTAATTTTACCCAAATATCAAATATCTTCACCAATGTTCACACAATTTTCTTTGAAACACTGGCAAGTACATTCATACGTTTCTATCTACACTGGGTCAAGAACTGAAGGGGCTTTTCCAGCACCTCAATCTAGTTCTCAATTTTAACACAAGTCTCTAAGTGATCAAAAAAGCTATTAGGTGGGACTTGGCACAGCCACAGTTCCACGATATTGCAGATTCTACTGCGCTCTTCCCTGCAAAATGTGTTCCCGAACCAAGATTTCACATATTTTCAGTTCAGAGGAGGCTGTATCATTTCTTTCTTTCTTAAAGAAAGCTTCTGATGGGCAGTTGCTGCAATAAATGTTAAGATGTCCACACACACCCATTACCTGACCTTCTCTCACCATCTCTATTTTCCAGACTATTATTATAGTGAAAATCCTGTCTACCAGGATAACAACTGCCAACTTCAAAGCTGAGAACGCTGAGATTTATCACTCTTTAACAGTGCTGAAAATTAAGGCAACAACACATTCCAAACTGTTATTAGTTGAAGGACTCCAGAGCATTTAAACTTTGTTGTTGTTAATTCTCCAGGATAAATGCATTTTTTGGTTCTTTTCTTCATTAAACCACTGGCTTTTTCTTTTTTTCCTCCCATTATCCCCAAAGACAACACCTTCCATGGTTCCTCCCCACCCTCCCCTCCATTAGCTTCAAAGACAAAACTTTTCAGCAGTACAGCTCATTACACTTTTTCCAGAAGACGTGAATACCAGGTTGTCCCTGGGTCTCACGAATCTTTTAAAAATTCATCTTCCCCTTCCCATCAGACCAGATACTGATAATTTCTCCGGATGCACAGAGCCAGTGCCTGGAACATGCCTGCGTGGACTTTTAAAAACGCAGAAAAGCACCAATGACGCGAAAAAGGCCCTTTGGGCTGATTCCCAGCTGAAAGACTTGCAGAAGTTTTAAAGCTCAGGAAGGTTCACACAAGGAGCCCGTTTCCCTGGGAGAGGCTAAAGCAGCTTTCTGCACTCTGATGGAGAGCAGAGTTAAATTCTTTTGGCAGCGTAAGATGCAAGTTGGATGCAGATGTCTAATTATTTTCCCCAAGTAAACAAGTGAAAGATGTTTTAAAATTTGAAACATGAACTGCTGTGGATCTCACAGGGAAGAAAGGCGGTAAGCAGAATGAGCTTATGGAGTCCCCTGCTCATTGCTTCCATTTTTAAAGCTCTACAGAACACATCAACAGTATCCTGACCTTACGTTTTATTTTTGCTTTGACTTCATTTGCCTTTCTTCTTTCACAAGGAATTACACCATCACTGGTATGATACCTTCTCTCCATGTAGGTATTGTCTTGCATTTGCACACTATTCAGTTCTACTTGTTTTATTCTTTTTGTTCACCATAGTGCCTTGTAGCAACAGAAAAAACAAACCTCGGCAATCAAGCGCTGTGTGTTTGGGCTACTTTCGTAGAAACATAAAACAGCAGTTACACTTATGACACCAAAGCACCTTGCAGTTTACATTCTCTATTTTGTAATGCAATAACTATTTGACAAAATCTCAAATGCTGTTTGAGTCCAAAGCAAATCAGTGCAAAGGAAAAAAGCCTGCTGGCCCCTCTCACCTGCTCGGCCAGAAGATGTTGCTGTCTCTGCTCCATCAGGAATTGCTGCTTCTGCTGCTCCATGAGCAAGTGCTTTTGTTGCTGCTCCCTCTGCTTCTGCTGGTCCATCAGCATCTGGTGCTGCTTCATCGCTGCCGCTTGCTGCTGATTGCTGATATAGGATGGGTTGCTGTGGTTACCTGCCATGGAGACATTGGGAGCCTGGGCACCCAGGCCAGGGCCCGGGACAGAAACAGGAACGCGAGGAACGTTAGCAGAAGGGGTTTGATCCTGCAAGATAAAGTAAAACAGAAAGAGGTTAGCCCTCCAGAATTCAGAAACTGCATGTTGTTACACAAATGAGGAAAGACACTTTCATTGTGATGACCACAATTCATAGTATTTTTATCATTTTACAGGATAAAGGAGAGAGAAAATCTACACAAAGAAGGGAATCATAACACATCTCTAAAAAAACCAGAAGTTGTCAATTATTGCTTATCTGTGCATTTGTTATTTAATAAAAATCAGATCAGTTCTCTTTAATTTGTCATCTTTATGCAATAGCTTCTTCACTTGCAAAGCTTGTAACGGAAAAGGCAAAGTGTGACGCAGTTTTCAGTGATGCTAATTAAAGACATCCAAAAACCCATCTGTAAAGTGCCAGGTGCAAAAGTGACAGTTCAGTGTTAAGGTCAGAAGCTCCACAACATTCAGGATTTAACTTCAGTCTCAAAGTACTTCCCCAAGTGCAGCTCAAACAGGGGTGTACAGCCCTGTGTGCTTCTGCTGGGCCCGAGGAACGGCACCAGTTACCAACAGCAACTCAAACACCAGCTTCAGTCAACTTCGGCAGCAGCTTTACAAACACTACATTTTAAATTTTCCTTATACAAACCACTTATTTAAATCCTGCCTCTCTTGTCTACATTTAATTCAGCAAGTGATTTTCTATCCCCCCCAAAGTTGCTTTTTTTAGTATCAAAGTATTTAGTATTTGCAGGTGAAAGGGAAGAAGGCTATTACTGATCAAAATGAGTCTTAACATACTTTTGCAGCAATTCAACCATCACCATATTCCACAGAGAAAAATATTACTACATATAAGCCTGTTATTATTAATTTTTCATAACTCTTTTTTAGGAGGTTGGAACTTGGGATAAGCAAAAATAACATGAAATTATTATCATGAAGGATCTGATACTGTTCTCTTTGTACCAGCTAATCCATTTGAAATTTGACAATTTTATCATTTTAAGCACAGTTCAGCCTCATCTCCAGTTATGCAAATACTGTTTTCAAGTTTAGAATTCAGCTGACGGGTTCGGCTGTTGGTTCTCACCCTCTGCAGTTTATACGAAATCATGAGTGAAGTATAGGTAAAGCTGTGCTAAGCTGTTCTACACGCAAGCTTTTGAGAAATCCTCAAGAAGCATCCCTCAGTATTTCTGTTCATTCAGTGCAAGCGTGGCAGTGTAGGTTCAAGGTCACCCTTATGTCTTTCAGGGAGGGGGAGATGTGACACACACAATTATCTCTTTTCCATTTTTCTTCCATCAACAAGTCATTAGATTGTTACTTCTGCTAAGTTTTACAGAGACTGACATTTTGTGCCTCATAAAGCACACATTGATCCCATATTTTTATTTGCATGCCAGTGTGGTCTTCATCACAGACTAATTGGATCTCTCGTGGGTTTTTTGTTTTGTTGAGGGAACATATGACTAGAGTTGGATCTCCAACAGCTTTTGCTAGAGGAGCTTTAATCCTTATAACAGAGACCTTTTTTCTCAACAAGCCCTCCAGTGTGTGCATTGCAGGCACATTACAGAATCCCAGTGAGCCTATACCCTCCATCCACTACATACATTTTCACCTGCAGAATAGCTGTAGTATCAGTTTTATATAAGGCAAAGCAGCAGCATCTGGATTTTTCCTTTACAAGAAAACCTGAAGCACATTGCTTCTAGCAGACAAATATGCTATGTTACTCATGCTTACAGATCTTTCTCTCCTCTTCCATATTTCCTCAATCCCCAGAGTAACCAGTAACAAAACCTTAGATTTGAAAAGTCCCAAGTAACACCAAAGAAACCAGGAATGCAGCCCCCACTTCCATCTCTCTTCAAAAAGCAGCAACCAAAGGTATGTCTTTTTATATATAGTAAGCCAACTCCGACACAAGTAAGGACTAAAAAGAAGGCAAAGAAATCAAAGCTTCTTTGAGAACACTGTTTAACACTACAGTTTTGCACCAGTTATTTTAGGCAAAAGTTTACAAAGCATCTATTTACCTCTGTAAGTAGAAGCTTCTATGAAGCATGACATAATTTGTTGCCCACAAAATACATTAAGCTGAAAATCACGCAGCATCACATGACTTAGAACTGAGTATTAAAAAAACTGTCCTCAGCAGAAAACAGAGTTCTTGATTCTTGTGTCAGCTGATTGCATATTATACCTTTCTTCTTTAAAATCATGCAGAAACTGTATTGAAACAATACCAGGTAATCTGTACTCTAGTCTTATGGATCCAACACCCTCTCGCAAAACCTTAGATCTGCTACTAAACAAAAGTAATAAAAGCCACAATATTCACCTGACTGTGCGGTAGCCGGTAGGCAATGTTTCCAGATTTGGGTTTCAACAGGATCATCCCATTTTGGTCATCGCTCACGTGAGCCAGTGGTGCCTGCTGGCGTTGTTGGATGTAGGCCAACATGGGGGGCTTGTTCTGCCCAGATACTGGAACCCCCTGTTCACATTCTGCTTTGTAATGTGAAAGGGGTTTGGTGTTCCCATAGTCCAGCATCGAGCCTTGACTATTCACAGGGTTCTGGTTCAAGCTGTTTTGCTGATGACCCAAAATGTTCACATGGTAATTGCCTCCAGCTCTCGGCGAGCTTTTGTTTCCCATATTAGGCATCATGAGTTTTTGATTGTTGAAGTCTGGCTGGTAAACTGATGGGCTGGTGGGGTTTTCCATGGTATATGGGACAGCCAGTGGACTATGAGAAGGCCCAGACTGTTGCCAAGTAGACATTTGATTTGTCTGGTGGACTTGTGAAGCTTGTTGCTGGTTCTGCAACATCTGGTCTCTCTTCTGCTTGGCAGCAATCTGCTGAAGTTGATGAGCAGAAGACATTTCTTTGGCACTTCCTGCACCCTTCCCAGGTAACAACACATTGGGGAGAGGCCTCTGGACGTTTTGAGAGTGGTTTGATGCCTGCATCATGGGCTGATTAGGATTTTCAGTCATTGATTGACTGGAAGGCTGAAATATAGCCTGAGAACTACCAACCGCTGGAGAAGTGGCACTTACAGGTACAGAAGGAGCACCAATAAACGCTGGACCTGAAGAAGTGGATCTAACCTGAGGAGATGCCATCTGTTCCTGTTCAAAGGGTGCTGGGGAAAACTCAGTCTTTATGTTAATATCTTGTGGCAACGGAGTCTGTGCAGCTGAATTTGAAGAATCTGCGTCTTTCTTCTCTTCAAAGTCTTCATTAAAGAGATCCTTCATGTCTTCATCAGGCACTGATCTATTAAGCTCCTCAATAAGTTCTTTCCATTCTTGCTCATTAAGATTAAGATCGGGCATCAAGTTATTCTGCGAGATAGAACCCCCTGCTCCAGCAATCATACATGGAAGATCATCTACAGGCTCCTGCTTCAGCTCTTTGTTCAAACTCAGAGGAAATGAGTCATCAGCATCACCACCTCCATTCATCTGCAGGTTGGTATCTGGAAGACACTTCTTGCTGATGCCATCCAGCCCCATCGGATGTTTTCCGTTAAGCTGTAAGGTATCTGCACTGCCAGATTTCTTGTCGAGATGATGGAGTGGAGACACAGGGGGCATTCCATTGGAAGAACCGCTCACTCCACCAAGACCATCATCACGACGCAGTTTCTTGGACACAGAAAAGACATCACCGTAGCCATTCTGCTGGTCTCCGTTCTGCGGGGAAGCAGCACTATCGAGCTTTCTTTTCACAGTCTCATGGAGCTGCTAAAAAAAAACAACAAAAAAAGAGAGGTTTAGTTTAATGTTCCATAGATTAGGATTTTTATTTCTTGTGACAACACTGTTTACCTCTAACTAAAGCATTTTAGGAAAAAAAAAAAAAGCAGTTAGATCTGTGCTTTGATAAGATTTGTTTTACAAGTCATCACTTGAGATGACTTCTTTTCTACAGTCTGTTAGGGCAGACTTTCAAAAATATGTACTGCACCAAACAGAGCCATCCTTCAACCAAACCCAAAAGCTGCCAAATACCTTGACAATAAGAAGTTGAGAAATTGCTGTGAACCAGAATGAACTACGATTTTCCCCGTTCTAAATGCAAAAACATTGAAGAACGTTAAGATTCACATTTTGGATGTGAATAAAAACGTGTATTTTATTTTGCCCATGTACACATGGTAAAATTGTTCTGTAACACTGCTTTATAAAGCAGTTTCAAATTTAAATATTTAGAGAAAAAGAACAATTCCTCTTGTGATTATAATTTTTAGAAAAGAACTACGCATATACATTTTGTACACTATCACATTTTTGGTACTAAAGCAAAGCCCGTTTGTCACTAAGCCACCACCGTTTTACGCTTATGTAAAATGCAATTCAGAGTTCAGTCAATTCTATCACGGCGAAGGAAGTTTGCTCCTTTCTCACAGAGTATTTAGCAGCTGCTCCTCTCTGCACTGTGACCAGCAGAGCACCAACCAGCCCAACAGTTGGCTTCTCATGGCCAGTGAATGCACATATTCTTTTTCTCACAGTGCCACCTAGAAGCAAGCGGAGGGTACAGCAATAGTAACAAGCAGAGTTTGAGAGGCTTTGTTCAGCTTCTTTCCTGCCAGCACGCTTTCAAGTATAAAGTTCTTTCCAGTGACGTCAAGAACATCTGAAAACAGAATTTACACACACATCAAAGATGACTACAAACTCTTCCTTCCCTCAGGTGCGTTCTGTAAAAAACAACAGTTGTGCTTTGCTTGTGCTGGAAGCACCACACCAAAGCCAAACCTGCCAGGCAGAGACGCTGCTCAAAGGGAGCAGTGTGCTCGGAGAGGGAAAGCTCTGCCAGCTCCCGGCCTGTCCCGCATCCCTTTGTATGTCCCAGCAGGACACACGAGGAGAAGCCCCACAAACGGCTGCCTGATTCACCCCACAGCACGCTCAGATGGCAGAAAAGCAGCAGACAAGTATGCTTATTTTAATATTACTTGCAGTCTCCACGATGCAAGTCCACTCACCCTAGGGGAAAACTGTCTCATCCAAGAACAAACAGGGGAAACCTCAAGATCTCAGTGCTCAAGCAAGAGGCTGTGTGTAGAGCCAGCATAAATTATCAGAAGAATTTCACAGCACTTGCCTGGGCAACAGCATTCTTTGATTTAATGATGGAAGGACTGGTTCACAGTTAATTGTTGTAATTTTTTTTAAACAGTCTACAGTTAGCTGACCTTCAGAAAAAAAAACCAACAAACCACTATTTGTTTAACGTTTTCATAGGCAGCAGCAAAATCATATGTATATCTGAGGGACAGATTGTAGCTTCCCAGGAAACTATGATCTTCCAGATGGTTCATGAATATAGTAGCAGAGTAGTGAGAGTAGCAGAAGACCTGCTAAGATGAGATGAGGTACATCTGGAGCAGAGACTGGAACTTGAGCTCTCTTCATCTGAATATCAGGTCTACAGCTTGAAGTTGCAGATCTAGAGTGAATTTTTCAAATACTGACTTGAAAAAAACACCTACGAAATTTTCCTTATTATGTAAAAAGACAAAACTAACACCAGAAAGCTTTAACTTAATCCCAACATCTGCCTTTCAGCCACGTTTCCCATTGTTTACATAATAACCCAACTGGGAAAACTGAAGCTGAAGGTGGATGAGTAACCTGCTCAAGGTCGTATGATGAGTCAATCACTCAAAGTTTGGGAATGGATCATCCTTAATTCTAAATCATTAGGGGAAAACACACTCCCTGAAAACTGACACAAGTAATAACTTGGGTTTGTATACTGAACATATTATTTTCAATTTCTATATTAAAAACAAATGTATGCCCATTCTGGTCATTGATATAATTATCATTCTTATAGACAACTCAAGGCAATGAGGATTTTGGTGGCTTTATAGTGATAATTGCACACAGCTCTTCACAGGCTGCAGAACCCACCTTGCTTGCTGGACATACATTGCAAAAGTTGTTACGTGCTACGGTCTTTGCTGCTGTACTCCACATTTGCAATGTATACAACTAACCTAAAATTAAATCATCCGTGCTTATAAACTACATTTACTGTAGTCTAGAAAGAGACACAGACCTCTAATATTCATCATAGGCTCAATAAAAACATGTAGGTGCTTTCATATCTATATGAGTTTTAACAGTCATAATGCTCAGATATCTGATTCTTGGTGATATCTTGACTTCAGTTGCTCTAGACAAAGTCCTCCTTTCACCTAAATCTACATTCCTTCGTCAGAAAAGGATATTAAATAAAAAGTAACTTAAATAAATTCACGAATGAAGCAAAATTTGAGGGTGACTGCTTCCAGCCTTGCTTCACCTGAGCGACATCTAAGATTATTTGAAACATATCCTACATGTACACAACAGCCAATAGACACGTAAGAGAGAAGAAAATCTGCTTGTCTTCTACCCTTACCAGAAAAGATTGAACCCAGTTTGTAACCAGGACACTTAATTTCTGAATTTTAGAAACTATTCACCAAATGCACTTGCATCCTAGTTCACTTTTCACGTTAAGAAGAGTTATTGCAGTAAGTCTACACTGAGATTTATACTCCACTATCTACAATATAACCAGCTTAAAACTAATTTAGGAACCATATTCTACCTTCTTTCTTCTCTCAAGAAAAGACAGTGTTAAAAAACTTGTGGGAACCAAAAGTTACTGGTTCCTTCTCCTTTGCCATTACACATACATTCTGATACCTTTTATTTATTCATATTTAATTTTGAGTAACAGAACCTGAAATTCTCACACCAAATACATTCATATAACTACTCTTCAAATAGTGCAACTTTCTCTTGTGAATTTCCTTTCTTATATGCATTTCTTACATATTATCTCAGATCTTGATTTCATAACAGAAAAAGGAAATATTCAGTTCTTGCCCTATTTGTCTGTATCTAGCCAAATAATCTGGGTTTAGGGAAAAAAAAGCAACAAGGACTATGTGAGACACAAGTCAGACTACAAGCTATCTACATATCAAGCTACTCCAACAGAGTTCTCAAGGCAAGAAAAACCTGCTCTCTTCTGCCAAAACTCAAAAAAATAAAAGAGAATAAATGCTGACAAAAGTAAAGCATAGCTTTCTACTCACTAGGAAAATCCCTTCAGCTTTAATTTTATTGTCCACTATCACCCTGTAAGGCACAGTGGCCCTCTGCTATGCTGTCCCTGGTTTTCTTAGCAGAATCAAGCAATTTTATTTGTAATGCAGGAACGAACCATTTCCATTGTCACCAGATCAGATACAGAAATGTATTCCCAATTTTCCAGCCTACTCAACTTCTTAACAACAGATAGACCTCCAAGATCTCTTTAGCTTGGCCTAAAACTATTACCCCAAAAGCATTTATCCAAAGTACTTAAGCTCTCTGTGCAGAGAACAGTGCACAGCAGGGGATGCACACAAGCCTCGGCCCCTCGGCCCACGATGGGACATGGAGTTTATGAAAGGGCCACAGGCTGTGCCTTCTCCACATCACATCAGAGCTGCATTTTATTCACACCAGCAAAACAGTCTTCAACACGATAATAAAGACACTTGGTATGGCAGGAGTGCACATGCAAGTCAGGCCCTAACTGTGGGTTCCTCATGTGAGGAACACAAACACAAACCCCTGGAGTCACCCAGCACAAGAGACGCCCGACACCAGCAGCCTCTGAGCATACAACCTCCAGGACACCCATTCTGTACCTGACTAGGACAGAGAACCACAGTGCCAGGGATGGACACATGCCCAGCCAAACAACAACACTTCCATCAGAAAATGGGCAACAAACAATTTTGATAAGCTATGTTCTATTTCCATCTTAAACCCAGCAGTTTTACCACCCCGATGCTCAGCCACATTGAGTTTGTACTGCAAGGGCAGCTGGGGAGCTCCAGGAAAGCTGTCCACAAACTGCCATGAGCCCCACAAGAAATGGGAAAAGCTCTAAATCTCCATCTCCAGGTCTTCTGTTAGCACTGGCAGAGTCCAGAATTTCAGAGTCCAGTGCAGCGTTCTCTGACTGCCTTGGGAAAGGGGCATGGAACCGTTGAGCAAAACAGCAGCACAAAGTTCATTTGATTTCTTTTTTTGGTTGGTTGGTGTTGTGGGTTTTTTTGGATGGTTGGTTTGTTTTAGTTATGGGGTTTTGTTTGTTTCTTTAAATATAAAATATATTATTCCCCCTGGACACATTCCTGTGAGATCTGCCCTGGTGAACCTGCTTCAGCAGGTGGGTTGGACCAGATGATCTCCAGAGGTCCCTTCCAATCCCAACCACTCTGTGATTCCAGAAGTCAAAACACTCAATACCTGAAACTAGTTTTAGATAACAATCTGAAACCAATGACATTTCAATGCATCAGAACTTAGCAAGCATGAAAGTTCAGTTCACATTGTTCGCTTGAAAGCGAGAAACCCTTCACAATGCAGAATTTTTAAATTGAGGACAGCGAACCAAACTACTTGTGTAAAAATCCAATAAGCTGTTATACTTTGAGTCCTGTAACTGAAGACAGTAAATATATATATATATATATATAAAATAGAAACTGTATGCAAGTTGATTTTTTTTCTGAAAAATACGTAGTGAACGTGACAGAAACAAAACTTTTTTAAAAAACCCTGGTTCTTATACTGCACCTTTTGGGGTCCATATAACATTTAGGTTTTTTAAAGCATCCATTACAGAGATTAAAATATCCTTACAGGATTCAATAGAGCTATAATTTTTCGTATTTTATTTGGAATCAGTTTACCACTTCAGTCTCAGAATTAAGTTATGTCTACAAGGATTTGTCATGAAATACCAGCAGGAGGATTATAACGCTGGTCATTTTCAAAGAATAAATGCTATGTTACTCTAGAAACATCACAAAAATCTAGTTCTGATGTGCCTCCTAGCTACATACCAGCATTCTCACCTAGAAGGGGAAACCAAAGTAGAATATATCCATTTTTCTGCCATGGCAGCAGTAGGATAGCAGCAAAGATCCCATGAACCAGAGCTTACAGCAGGGCCTCTATAGACACAGACTCTCCTCTCTTGCCTGGCCAAGAACAGGAGAACAGATGAAAACCTCTTAAGCTGGAACAACAATGCAAATACCAGAAATGGCAGTGCACAAATTTTGGGTAGAAAACATTACATTTTGACTACACGACATGCTAAGAACTCCCCATTTACTGTGCATCTACCCACAGCTTCCAAAGCTGCACCCCCCTGCAAGGAAAGCATTTTATTACCCAATCTGTTCCTGCATTCCACCATGCTGTCAGAACCAAACTGCTGGACTAATTTTAATTTTGACTTTAATTCCAGCAGACTTTTGTATTTGGGTGACTGCCTGCTGGAGTGAAGAAGGGCTGTGGATACACAGGTCTATAAATATCCCAAGCCTGCATTAGTCACAAGGGGCAGCTTCTGCTACAGGAATTGTTCTGCTGCATCAAAAAAACCTGCTGTGCCCTCAGCTGCAAGGCCGGATCCTGCACCTCACTTGAACTTGAACAGCAGCGGATCAGTCGCTCCCAGATGCTCTGAATTTAGGAAGCATCACTGCATATCTAACTAATCTAGTATGGGAAATGTTTCAAAGATACAACAATACCTCACATCGAATTAAAAGGAGACAGAGAAAAACCTGTCTGAGTTGTTGGGCAACAAACTATCAGACTTGTCAGCAAAAACAAACAATGGTGGCAAAGACTATACTGCACTATAGTTATGTATAAATAATGTGGAAATAATTTGCTATTTCTGTGGTAAAACATAATTTCACAATTTAACACCCCTATACCACAGCCTACACAAAAATGAGGTCTTCCGAATTGTTAGTGTACCAGCCTGATCTTTGTTGGTGGAATGCTATTAATGCTTGTCAGTACAATCCAAGTGATCTATTGCCTTTAATTTATTACTCTAGGTCTTTTCAGCCAAGAAACATTGCATTGCTTTCTTAATAATTAAGCTTATTTTTAGAATTTTTACTTGGTGCCTTTGCTTAAGTTAGCACTTAGCCATTATTAATGTAAAAACTTCTATCATTCCCAAACAAATACTGGTCTGCTCTTCAGCTTTAACACAAAGCATTCCCAGGACAGGCCACCGACCAGACCTTGTCTGCCCATTCCAGAAATACCATTTTGTGGTTTTGCAGCAGCCCCAGACAAAGCAAGCCCTCTGCACAACAACTGCTCTCAGGTGGGGAAAAAAACCAGCAAGAAACATGGAGCAGGTCTCCTTCCAAAAGACCACATCATAAAACAAGGAGTGGAGATGAAAATCCAGATCCTGCCACTCTCATTTGCATGTCAAGGAAACACTTTCTGTTCAGTGCAGAGATACACTCTGTTACAGTCTATCAGAGAAATACAAGGAAGCCAATCTTCTCTGCAGATAATTTAAACGGCATATAAGGAGGAACCTTCTCTCAAATCAGAACCTGGCAAAGATGAAAAAATGTGCTAGGGGACAAGTTCTTTTGCTTCACAATTTCCTTGTTTCTCAAAAATACAGAATTAACACAGAGGGCAACACGTTATCCAGACACTAAGCATCTTCTACTTTGAATTAAGTCTTAAAAATGTAATCTTAAACAACAGAAATATGAAGTTAATTTCAATATTTGAATTTACCACTAAATAATGGTCTCGAAATTTAAAAAAATAGGAACCTAATACGTTTTCTGTCTTTTTTCTCAAATTAAGGACAGGCCTACATGGTGCACAAATCATCGGAGGTATTTCTGTATCAATACTGCATTCTCCTGGTTTCTGTGGCTCAGCTTTAGGGCTGCTCAGTAAGAAAACAAAGGATGAACTGCCCCTTACTTCTGCCTGTAAACAAGATCCATGCAGCTTCAAGATCTAAAACAAAGACTAATGGAAGAGAAAATACCTGATTGTGGCCACATGAAAAATCATACAAGACGTTAAGAGGGAAGCAGGGGTGCTGTCCTGTTCCCCACAACAATTCAGTATTCGCAGACGATGCTCTGAAGCATCTGGGAGCGGAAACACTTCCCATTGTCCACACTTGCGGCAGTGCAGCTTCACATCCTTGTATGACAAGCCCTCAGATGCTGGATCACAAACCCTTTATATTTACATGAGTCGCTTTTGAGGATTCAAATAAATGCTTCATTAACTTTCAACACAAAGTACCAGTTTTCAAGAGAAGATTCCTATGCAGCTTCATGGAAAACTCTGGATCATAACAGCAGGGATAGCTGATACAATGCATATTTCACTGATCTAGCAGCATTCTTTTGAAAGGAATGTGTCCAAGATATTTTAAAACAAGATAATTTTGGTGTTCATCCAAACTTTATTGAATATTGTAAACCAAACCCATGTCCTTCCCGTACAGAGCACATGCTTGGTCTTGATAACAGCTACATAATTGCTAGAGGTAAAATACCAATCTAGAGAAATTAGCAGCAAAGGTTTTTTGGTGGTGGTGTGGTGGGGGTTTTTTTTGGTTTTGTTTTTTGCTGTTTTTTAAACTTGAATTACTAAGCAAACCAACTTTATACCCTAGTAACGAGGTGATGAATCAGCAGCTGCAATTAAGCTCACAGTCATGTATCCTGGGAAGGAAACAGCAGGCCAGCATGAGGAAGACTCATTCATACACTAAAACCCTCTTCTGTTGTGTAAATTGGCCACTGGCAGCAGCTTCCTGTACCAGAAGGGCTTCCCCAGATGTGCAGAGTGTTTCAGAACCTCACTGCTGAGAGCCCTCATTATAATGGATGCTAATTAGATCAAATCCACATCCAAAGCAATTTAAAAGAAACAACACCAACGAATTAAAGACGTCTTTCTTTTAGAGGATCAATATGAAGACGTGTGGTGGCAGTTTAAGCAACAGGATTTCACATGCTAAAGAGCTCTGGGTGTAACAAAAATAGGCATTATTAATGGATAGAGCCCCATATGCAAAAAGTCTCGGAGCTCAGACAGGAAATAAAGAGAAAACCCACCAAATCTTTAGATAATAATATATGAGTTTGAGTTACTTTTGTTCTGACACAACTTTATACTCAGCCCACTAAACAACGGCTACCTGGAAAGTTTTACAGAGTCACTGTCAGGAATGCACAAGGTTTCCTCGCTTCCTCAAAGACTCTTCTTTAACAACTGTCTGAAGTGCTCTAACTGTGTCACAACTATCTTTGCCCTCAGAGAAATCAGTATGTCCTAGATTCTCATATGTATATTAGCAAGAGTAGAAACAATTTGGCTGAACAACATTTTCAGTTCATCTTGTAACCACTACAAACCTCACACATGCTGTCTGGTGCCAGTTACATTAAAGCTGATATCAACATGCCCCATGTTTCACTGTTTCTCATCATGCTGGTCATACCCAAGTACACTGTAAGCTCTGTCGTGATTCCATTTTAAAATGGTAACTGAGGTCCCAGACAGCAGAGGATTGAACCCTCCTTTGCTTCTAATCTGACTAAATGTACGTACCATTTTAAAAACACGATTGAATCTATCTGTTAACCTGGAAATGTCTCAGGTTAATCCAGTATCCACTTTTAAAGACACTTAGAACAGTACTGTAGCATTTTCATGAAGGCCACCATTTACAAATAGCCAGTTTTAAGACAGATGGGTATTAAGACAGGCAACCTTCAAGAGGTTATCCTACTAACCTACATTACTGTCACATTACTACATAGCAGTATATTTAAAGGGTGCAGAATAAGTTAAGCAATAGCTATCTTGATATACAAACAGGGTTGTATGAATATATCCTGACAACCAGAAATGCTAGAGAAGCCAGAGAAACATTAAGATTTTGAGTTAAGCCAGTTTTTAATGGGTGGAGTGGGATTCCCATAGTGTTCACACCCACTAGAGTGGCAAATAAGCAGCTGCCTTTCCACAGAAATTCTTTCCAATATGCACCGGAATTAATACACATATTATTTGTCTTAAAAATTCCACTGCAGTAATACATATATTCTTATCAAGTGACTCCACTAAAACCCAACAGCCTAAATTAAAGACATCAGCAAGCAAACAAAAAAATCTAAAGCCATTGCAGCATTAATGCTCCCCTGACAGCTCCTGCAGGGACATTTTCGGTGAATTAACCAGAAATCCAACTCACAGATCATTACTCTGAGTTACTGTAAGCATGACTGGCCACCCCTACTCCCAGCTGAACAGGCATCAGTGTTTATGTCGCCTTACAGCGTGCAAAGGCGACAAGAGCCACAAATAAAACAACTCTTATCAGCTGTAAAGTTGGAACAGAGCAGACACGAGCACCCTGCAAAGCACGGCCAGCCCCAGCCCTCCCACCACAGCGCTCACACCGACCAGGAGGGCTCGTTTCCCGTCCTCCTTTCGCTGCCAGCCGGGCACGGCCGCACGGGCCGCCGGCTCACTGCACAGCCCCAGCCCCCGGCCCGGCCCTTACCGCGATCAACGTGCTGCTGCGGCCGTGCTGCTCGCCGCTCGCCGCCTCGGCCTCCAGCCCGTTGGCTCCGGTCCTGTCGGCGCTTCCCGCGACGGCGGCGGCCGGCGGAGGGGGCGCGGGCGGCGGCGGCGCCGGGGGCGGCTGCCGGTGCTTGCCGGCCCGCTTGGCCTTGGTCTGCAGGCAGCGCTGGTGCAGGGCGAAGGTTTGCTGGCGCTCCAGCTCCAGGCGCTCCGGGGACACGGCCTGGTAGCGGGACTCGCAGGCGCTGTGGTGCCGCCGGCAGAGCTCGATGCGCCGGCGGAGCCGCTCCATGACCGCGCTGTGCCGCGGCACCACGAACTCCGCCATGGGGCAGGGGGGCAGCACCATGGGCCGGAGAGCGAAGGGGGCGGCAGCCGCCGTTCACCGGCTCCTCACGCCGGCCCCCGCCATGGCGGGGACTCCCCACCTCGGGCCTTCCCCGGCCTCCGCCGCTCCTCCCCCTCCCGCGGGCCTCACCTGGGCTCCCTGCCGGGCTCGCCTCCGCCCCGGTTCCTCCCCCCGGCCCGGCCCGGCGCCCCCTCCGCTTCCCCCCGCCCCACTTCCTCCTTCTCCCCCGAGGCCGGTGCCGCTCCGCTCCCCCTACTCTCCCTCAACCCTGCCCGGCGGCCGCTGCCCAACCGCCCCGGGGTCCGGCCGGAGCCCGCTCCGCTGCCCCGCGGCGCGGCCCGGCGGCCGCCGCTCTCAGGCACGGGCCGGCCCGAGCCCCTGGCTCCCCATTGTTATCCGCGCCGCCGCCATCTTGAAATTGTTTTTCCTCTCAAGAGCCGAGTTGAGAACAAATAGGCGGAGCTTCCTGGGTGGTGGGCGACGTCACGCCGCGTAGCGCGTCACGAGCCGTGAGGGACATCCGTCTGAGCCAATGGAAAGGCGCGGAAGCGCGAATTGAGCAGCGAGCTGGAAGCGGCCTCCGGCGCGTTTAAAAGGCACGAGCAGGGAGGGGGCGGGGCGGCGGCGCAGCCAATCAAGCGCGCCGGGGGGCGGAGCCAGAGGTGATTGACAGGGGGAGTACTGCAGCGGCGGGAGCCCCGGCCCCGCTCACCGGCGGCGGGAGGTTCGTCCCGCACCCGCGGGCTCCCCGGCAGCACCGGCCCCTGCAAACAGGCTCTGCAGCGACCGCGAGGAAGGAAAGGCCTGGAGCAGAGGGTCACCGATCACCTCAGGGGATGGGATATCGCCACCTCTTCTTCTGACATCCCCAGCCAAGCCTGGTCCCTGGAGTCCAACAGAGGTGATAAAGGCTGGGGCAGTTGTAATTAGACAAAGCAAGGCAAACAGGTTTAAGTTTCTTTATTGATTAGTTTTTACATATTTTTTTTTTTCCAAGTTGCATCAACAGGTACCTTTTTGAAATGGACAGGTCTTTCTGCAAGTGAAATCACAGTGCTTGTTCAGCAACAATGAAGAGAAAGGAAAAAAAATCCAAATAAACATAAACCCCACTCCTTGAAACCATGAGGCAACACCATTCCCAGGGGAGCAGCGAGGGACAGAGCCCCACGCCCACCAGCACAGCGGAGCTCTGGAAGGAACAGCAAGAGACACCGCAGAGATGTGTGGCTTTCTGCAATTAGCACCTGCAATAATCTCTCCTCAAGGCCAGGAGTCAATCCTAAAGCCAGACATTGACAACACATCGTATTATTTCTGCAATAACTCGCTCTTAGCTGGACACAGAAGGGCTGTATCACCTCCAGTGACACAGGGTTACCTGCAGCTCCACCAGCTCCAGTAGAAAAACCACCTTTTCAGCATTTCTACCGCCTCGTGTTTCAGACCCTGTCTGCACCTACTTCCATATGGTTTTGCTCTGATTTAAGGTCTTGGTCTAACAACCCCCTGGTCTGCAGACACAGCAAATGCTTTTCAGAAGCTGCCACCCTTGTGGCAAGAGCCCCTAACATACCTTCAAGTGTTTTCAACAGTGCCAAATCCAGTTCACAGGTTACAAGCAGGTAAAGCTTCAGTACTTCAAAAGCAGAGCTGCACTTTAAAAAGTACTCAGAATAAGCAGATATTATTTAAAGCCTCAGAGGAAAAAACACAACTAAGAGTGATTTGAGGTTAAACTGAGCCACCCAAGTCAGAAAGCAGGATAAAGAGTAACTTTGGAGTTGTCTATCCATTTTGGAAAGTCTTCATTTATTGTTGTGATTATTTAAGCATCATACACTATGGTATCAAAAAAAGCCGTAACATGCAGACAGGAGACCTTCTCAGGAAATTTAGCAGAAGCAAATGTAGATTTACAGTTAGCTTTAATATAATATAATTTTAAAAGCTGATAGCAGATCTTAAGTTCACTTTTGATGCTTTGAAAGAACATGTATGCACATGAATTGTTTGGGAATTTAAGGCAGTTTGCATATTAAGATAAAAAACATTACATTAATAGATTTGTGTTATGCTCAAAATGTTAGCTCAATTGAAACCATTTACATATACTTCATCTCAAAGGACCGAGAGTCATAAATAGCAGCTGCTCCTTGATAAAAATACAGTCCTGAGAACAAACTAGTAGCAATGCTTAAGCTATGACATCTTCCATGTCAGAGAATAAGCTATTTTTGCAATAAGGAGCAGTATTTACCAGGTGTTCAACAGGCAAAGGCATTCTAAACATGCAAGAGCTCCCAACAGAAGTCTGAAATTACTTCCAGTATCGTGCTTACAATAGTTTATTTGCACACTGCAGAAAGATCAAGAAATCCTGCTATGCATTTGTGATCACTAATATTTCAAACACAATAACCAAGGGATACAACATAAGGACAGGCAGTAAAAGGTGTTTTACAACCTCCCCCCCACAAAAATCAAGTCTTTTAGTAATTGGTTAGATTGTTTGCAAGGTAATTGGAACACTTTCCCCTCCCCAACCCATGGGAGTTATTCCCCCACACTATACCTATGACCAAACAACACTGGAGTGTTTAAATTCAGTGCAAGAAAAGTAATTTCAGGACATTTAATTTCACTCTAAAGAAAGGCAAAAGTTTATCTATATAGACATCCAAACGCCAACATATTTGGTACAGTGTAATGAAGTTACATAGATTTGCCCTCAGAGATATGCTCTCATAGTGATCACCTGCGTTACACAAAAAAGGTGTTTGAAACAGTATAATATGGTAGACTCAACGCTTTAAAAAAATTTATTCAGCTGGAATTGGAACTCCCTAACATTCACAATATAATTTAGGATGCATTTGTTACATGAAGAGCAGATAAAAAGACTTAAACAGTTTCACATACCAGTTACAATATTCCACATGCTCCTTCCCCACCTACAATACTGACATCTTGGTTGCGGTTTTTGTTTATTTTTTTTTCCTTAAGAAATACTCAGTTTAACTTGTCTACCTGCCTACCTCCCCATTTTACAGGAGTAGACATACAGTGATAAGAGTGAGAGGATATGGGACACTGTCCTATCCAGTGTTTGGACCCTGGAAAGGAGTAGGCCTAGCTACAAAAACAGAGTTTGACAATGAGCTGAACATGAAACGCTTCAGCAACTGAGGCAACACTACACTCAAGAAAAAGCTGTATAGTTACAGAGAAAGGAAAGTGTCAGTGGCTGAACAGAGGGGAAAGGGGGAAGCAGTCAAACTCCCCCAACAACCCATTAGGTTTACAAAAAGAGTTCAAAAACTAACAAAATCCATTCTCCGCAAGGTCCACAGGACTAGATGGCACATTAAGATGACCCACTCCATATCCTGTATCATTTGTTAACACTTAACAGGGCTTTAGCCATGCAAAGTATGTGTATCCTATAGACTGGCTCCTTCCTTCCATCCCTTCTTCCTCCTTCCCCTCTTGCTGAAAGAATGAAGTTGATTGATTAGAGAGTTTCACTACTGGTTTCCACATACATCCCCCCAGGTTTCTTTCAAGGGCAGAGGGGTTGTCAAATACACTGACAACTTTTCTTCAAACAATTATCAAATTTTAAGGGATACAAAGACATTGGTGCATTTAGGAATTTACATATTTGTAAAAAAAAACCTAGTTAAAAAACTGCATTTTTATCACCTAGCACTGTCAAGATTCATTGTTATTTTTCACTAATATATTAAATTAAGCCAAGGTCTGAGACTGGAAAAGTTCTACCAATCTACTTAAAAACAGAAAAGAATATTTAAAACCAAAAATGAAAAGGTTAGTTATGTTACATTCCAAAATCCACAGCCCATTATATTAAATGCACTCTTTCTACAGGAATGATGTTCTTTAAAACAGATGATCGCAAAGATTTTACTGCTAGACACTCCATTACATTGGATAGTGTAACTGGAACCTGTGGATGGTGAAATCTTGAGGTTTGTCCAAGTTTCAGTGTAAGGTGTCCAAGGTCCTCTCCCAGAACCATGTTTGAAACAAACAAAACAAAAAAAAACCCCAACAGATCAAGTTCTTATGACTTTGTTTTTCAATCTTTCCTTGGCTTTCTGTTTCTGGGTGATCTATTCACAGTTTCCTCCTCCTGCAAGAAAGCAATGTGTATAAACATCAAGGAAATGAAATCTAAGAATATCTTTAAAAAAAAAAAACATTTTGATCAAACTTACAATCTACTTGCAGTTCTACATTAGGATTTAATTTCTGAAGAGAGCTATTGCTGCTGCTACCCTTCCTTTCTACACATGGCAAACACACAAATCCTCTTCTTTTCACAGTGGACATCCACTATCTGCTGAGTACTCAACAGCTTCGGCGAGAATCCCTTTAACTTCAAGCAACATTCCACCCATTTTTAAGTCAGCATGGAGCACTTAAGAGGTCACATTCTGACTGAACACAAAGCCGAATAAGCCTTTTGCCTCAAGAAGACGCATTCCACACAACCCCGCTCCTCTCACGATGCAGGCTCGGCAGCAGAGCCTTTAGCAAGGTGCCCAGCTCTGCTGAAGTTGGACACAGCAACTTCTATTCTGCAGGGTGATTAGGTTTTCCAATGTTCTGACACTGGGAGGGAGTATCACGTGAGCCAGGTTAACTTTTAACACTTTAGTAAGGCTCATTTTACATGACTTAAGGAAAAAAGTGCATGAGACTTCCAAAGATTAAGCACTCTTACCTCTGATGCAGGTTTCCTGTCCTCATCCTCCTCCTCTTCCTCCTCCTCTTGACTAGCATTTCCTATATCAGCATCACTTTTCTGCTTCTCTTCTAAGTGAGGTTAAAAAAATAAGAAAGAAAAATATCATCTTCATTTCTGACTTCCCTTCAGTTCACATTGGCTTTACTCCACATGTGCCAATCCTGCTGGTTTGTTCTCTCAGAAAAAAACTCAAACCATTTCAAGATGCGACAGATGCACTTGACCCCTTTCCCCCCTTAACCAAGCTGGCAGCAGTCTGGTCCAGGCTCCACAGGAGGTAAAGGCCTCAGCTGTAGCCAGGCCAAGAACTCCTCTTAGGAAACCCACGAAGGAGCAGAACACCGAGAACATCAAGAAGTTGTGGGTACAAGGACTCTCGTGCAGACCCTTCCCACTATGTGCAACTTGACTATGAGCTGACCAACCCATTCCACATTTCTGATAGCCTGGGTGAGCTGCTGTGAGCTCTCCCTGCTAGACAAGCGTGGCTGTATCGCAATGAGCTTTTATCAATTGCGGATCACTGGACGAGCCAAATTTAACTTTTACATTCATTGTTTCGCTTAAATAAGTAAATTTAAGACAGAATTAATAACTTAAAACTGTTTTTTAGTGTATTGTCTGTTTACCATTACTTAGTAGCTATATTTGTGCCAGTTTTAAACTGTATGTTGTAAAGTTGGTAAACTTGTGTCTAATTGAGCAAAACAAAGCAGCTACAAACTATCAACAGCACCAGCAAGATAAGGCCTGTTTTGTACCTTATTAAGCAAAACACAAGCCAGTGGAGCGAGAGAACAAAATAACGCCTTCAAGGCCAGCACAAAGCAGCTACAAACTATCAGCATCTGCAGCTAAACAAGATAAGGGCCTGAAGACAGTGGAGGAATCCAATGAGAATCTGCACTTCTA
Organism: Nesoenas mayeri; assembly: GCF_963082525.1. Taxonomy (NCBI): domain Eukaryota; kingdom Metazoa; phylum Chordata; class Aves; order Columbiformes; family Columbidae; genus Nesoenas; species Nesoenas mayeri. The sequence goes on from NC_137556.1 coordinate 7,621,154, forward strand.
CATCTCCTGTCCCTGTACAAATCATTCTGAAATGACTGATTCTCCTTGGCATATTTCCTCCACACAGTGAAAGAGCGAACCCTGCCATCTTGCTCTGGTAAGTTGCACTTTTCAGTGATCCAAACACTGCTCTGCAGCAAGGACCCCAAATTACTCTTCAGCAACACAAAACAGTCTAGTTTACCTACCTAATTTTTCCTCATTTGCTTCCTCCTCCTCTTCCTCTTCTTCCTTGTCTCCTTTGTCTTTTTCTTCCTCTTTCTCCTCATCCATCACATCAGGCTGAGGAGCATCAGTCTTTTTGTATTCTGCAGCACTTGGCTGTTTCTAAAAGAAATTGTCAAAACCAGGCAATTCTTTATGACATGAAGGCACATTTTACTGAATCTCTTTTTAAAGACTTTACTACTTATTGTTGGAGGAAATGCGTACCTTCCCAGAGCAGCAGAAAAGGACAACAAGGAACACTGGCAAAGCCACAGTGAGGATGTAGACTATCCAAAGCCAGGGACGCTCTTCAGCAGCTGCCATCATCTGGCCCACAACGCCAGGCTGTAAGATAAAAAGAACCATCAAATTTCATCCCACACTGCAAAGTCGTAGCAGTGAAGCTACAGAATTTTCAAGTAGGCTTTTTACAACTCTGAACATTATATTTCATACCTCAAAAAATTAAAGCTTACCTTCACAAGTACTTTTTTCCCCATAGGTTACAAATTAAGAATTCGATTAAACTTAACAGTCCAATTGTCAGAGTAAAAACTTTACAAGAGATCAGCAAGTACTCATTGCTACTTAATAGTCACCACTATTATAATTAGGAACTAAGGTTCCGATCTGGATTATCATAAACCCTAGCCTTAGTACACGTAGGTATATACTGATAAAGACTGTAGGAGAAAACATCAGCAATACTCCTAGTGCTCCAGTCAGAAGCACACAATCAAACCTTTATTTCTCACCTCTGCAGCACCATCAGCTGCCTTTTTCAGCCCCCATCCATCACTCGCCCAATCATCAGCCACCGCTCTTTCAGTACAGATGATAAAGTTGTCAAAAAAGATGTCTGAGGTCATTGACCACAGCTCCAGTCCCACAGCAGTGAAGGGAGTCATCTTGAAAGGTTCCAAGTCTTCAAAGAAATCCGGGTTTGGGATCTTCCTAGGTTTCCATATACCCTAGGAAAGGCAAAAGACATTCAGCCTCACCTGCTGTAACACCATTTTTAGTTTTAAGTCCATTTTGAATGGAAAAAAACACTAATCCATTGAACTTAATTACAATGTCTATGGGTGCAACTCATCAGGTTCTGGGAAACAATTCTCATTTATGCTACAAATAAGTGAAATCAAGTAAGAAAACCCTTTGAATATGTCCACCTGAAACACAGTACAATCATGACAGTATTTGTATTCTTAATTACACCTGCTGAACCTAAATCACTTTGCTTTTTGTAAGAGAAATGCTGCATTGACCAGCAGTTTAAACATTGAAAACACAAACCTGATAGTTCACATTATCAATCATAGGAGGCTTCCATTTGCCCTTGTAGTTTGGATTGTCAATCACTGGTCGCTGCCAGGTACCACAGCCAGGGGCTGTCTCACATTTAGGATTTGCAATCTGAGGTGCCTCCCATTCACCATCCATATCCTCATCCCTGAAAAATGAAATTCAGTTTTGAAGTCCAGCCTTTATTCTGTATAAAGACAGGACTCGGATAACGTCTGATTTCTAGGAAAATTAAAATTCCTACCATAAAATGGAAATACAGAAATAGAAATACAGGCGTAGGCCTGTAGATAAAGACACTGCAGAAGGAATGAGCATTTTGAGAAGTAGCCTGGAAGCACAGAAGCTCAACAAGAGCCAGTCCATGAGCACAGCCTCCCCCAGCACACCTTCCACATACAGTACAACTCCAAGATGACCATCCCTGCCCTCTTCAGTTTACAATTACAGAACTGAATAGTGCAGGTGAACACAAAAACAACAGATGCCTTGGACCAACTTTTGAAGCATCAGCAACTTTGTTAGCAAGCAACAGTGAACCAGCTCTTCCAATACTTGTAAAAGCCAGTACCCAAGCCATGAAATATTTGCAGTCATTGGCAACAGGCAGTAGACATACCAATCTTCAGGCTTCTCAGCATCAGGGTCTGGTACATATTCTGGCTCATCATCCAACCAGCCCTCTGGTTTCACTGCATTTTCATCTGCAATCTTTGCAGGAGCATCCTCATCCCTTGAGAGCAGAATATTTTGTATTAACACACACAATACATAAAAGTACTCAACCCCAAGGCACGATTCTACAGACTCTGAACAAGCTCACTGACCTAGCCAGCCAGCTTCACTTCTGATGGGGTACACCAAACACCCTAATTTCAGAACTGAATTGCCTTGCAATCTCTTACCTACATACATGCCTCATGGCACAGTCATGGTGCCAACTGTAAATTAATGCTACTCATTTTCAAAGCCAACCTAGAAAGAGCGTATTATAGCAAATCCCATATTTGCAGTGGTCACTGCAAACACGCATTTGAGCTTTGAGTCTATTGTTCACAAAGCTTAGGTTCAAAGACAGAAATCCAGTATCAGTTTCTGATTTAGGATGTCAGATATTTCAGTCCCTTGTAACTATGTATTATACAAACGACTATAGTATTTTACAGTTACACCTTCTGCAGCTCATCTTTTGGCCTCATCAAGAATGAAGCATCAGCTGGCACAGCCGTTTCAGTAAAACCTTTATCTGTGGCCAGCACAGTAACAGGAGCACTCAACAGTAATTCCCAGGTAACGTGGGTCCTGTCTGCCTTTGTCTACCAAACTGCTGCCCTTACACCTAAACTGATTGTCTTAATTACAAGGGTGAGTCTCAAAACCTTCTATAAGTCATCCAAGAAAGATTTTTTTATCAGGACAAAATTATCAGGGCAAGGCCTCAACCAGTTCCACCCCTCCAACAGCTTACCAGTCATCTGGTTTCACAGCATCTGGGTCTGGAATTTTTGGTCTCTCATCCCAGTCCTCAGGCTTCTGGTCATTCGGGTCCTCAATCTCTCGGGGTGGATTAACAGGAGGAGACATGTCATTTAGCAAGTTCCCACTGTTGACAACCGTTTGATCAACCAGTATTTCAAAACTATTGTCAGGATTCAAGACTGTAAGGAGAAAAGTTGATGTAGCCATTACACACATGATACAAAGAAGGCATCCTAAAGCATCACTCGTGCTCACTGTACAACTAAAACTTCAGCAATCCAAGCTACCACCTACCCAGCAACTGTTTTAAAGAATTGTTAAGAAACTTTCTCCTTATGCCAAAACATAACTAGCAACAGTGTACCACATCTCACCTGGTGAGAAAGAAGAACCATTGCAGGAATCCTACTTTAAATATGCTAAAAGCACAAAGAAGTCTGTAGAGTAATTTACCAGTTACCAAATCAAGCTGACATTGGCACAGTAAGTACTGCTTTAGTAGTAACAATGTACGTATTTACATTCTACTCAAGAATACGATTCCCTACTATTGACTCACAGGATTTTAGTCTCACTCCTTTATCCATTGCTGCTTCTATAGTATAAAAGTTAGAGAGATCCTCCTGAGTAGTCCCTGAAATATTTCATAGTTAATACACCACACCAGACACTGTACTTTAGGAACCACTGAGTTTGTCCTGTACTATGAAAGCAGCAAGAACGAACAGTAAGTCTCTAAATTTAAAGCCTAGTATACCCCAAATTACTAGGGGGGAACGTTAAAGCAGCTCATAAATGTTGATAATTGTTTTGGATATACTTAGCATACCAAGTTACTTGCAACTGCTCTGAAATTCAGTTCTCCTTTTAACTACTAAGTTCAAGGTCTTATGACCTTTCTCACATGAATCAAGACTTCCTGAAAGGAAGAAATAAGCCTTTGTATAATAAGGTCAGCTATTCCATTCAGAGCTTTGAAGTGGCTTTTAGTTGTATGGTGTGAATCTGGCTTATTTTATAAGATTTTTATTTAAGAAACACAGTAATAGTTATTGGCATGCACAATTAACAGTCACCATACCCAGAGTATAAAGATGTGTCTTCTTATCAGTAAAGTAAGTCTTCAGGTCTGCATCTGGACGCTTTGCATGCTTCTCTTCGTATTTGCCAGTCTTTGGGTTTTTGTGCCGGAAGATGAAGTGCAATTTATAGTCCTCTCCACATTTGTCAGGGCCAAACATGATTGTATATGGAGTTTTGTCATGGAACTGATCCTTTAAAAACAATGCAAAACTTCATTATGTTATTTTGAAATACAATTTATGTCACTGCGTGGCATAAGAACTCCCAATTCATTAGAAATTATTTTACAACTTGGATATCAAGCCAGTGAAGTACCAGCACTAAACCCTGTACGATAAATACAAGGCTCTAGAGGAAACACCAGAATTATCCCAGCTACTTGATTTTGCACCTTTGGTTTCTACTTTCCAGTAGAGAAAATAACAGTTATGCAAGTGTTATCAAAAAGATAAGCGTAAGTGACAACCACAATATTTACATGTATTCCTACATCACAATAAAGGATTCTAAGAGCTATCAATATAGAAGTATCACTTACTGGTAATAATGAATGCTAATCCAGTGAGTTTCTTCCACACAAAGTGATGGAAGTGAGGCCAAGTTGTCTTTTATTTACACACTTATGTACTGTCTCAATCTGACAGCTAACTGGATACAATAATCTCACCACTGAACACTGCAAGTTGATTTGTTCTTGTTAATGTTACATTAAAATTCAATGCCCCTATGAAACTGGCTGGAGAGCCATGTGGTCTTTTTGTGGCCTTTTTTTAATAATAATTTGGATTCTGTAGTAATAATAGAACTCCAATGAGACTGCAGAAGGGAAGTAGAAGACAAAAAGTACTTCCTATAAAGTGTAGGAAGATGGCTAAAGAAAACCCATAGGCTACACAAGCTTACGCAAGGTGACCCAGCAGTTAATCTTTATCTGAATAGGCTAAACCACTTTAGGTAGGTATATGATTGAGAGGAGAGAAAGCGATTCTTAACCCTTAGGCATTACGGTCTCTTTCATTGACCACACTTTAAGATGACACGTTATGAAGCAGGTGGCTCTGTAAAGCCAGCATGTGCAGCTGAACATGTAAGGCTGCATCCAGTCCAACCTCTCAAGACTTTTAGAAAAACTATACCAGCAAATCACAAGTGGCTTCACACATTAAAAGCAAAACACTAAATGCAAGGTGTATTTTTAGTTATTTATATCAATCTGTTTTAGAAGATGAAACATTGAACCTCTCTTCTGTGCAACAGCTTCCTGAAGAGGTGTATTTTCATACGCTGACTACTCTCATAGCCTCCTCTCTTTGGTCCTAGAACCTTGGGAAATACGAAGTATTGCCAACTTTAGCGGAGACCTACAGCTGCTACTAGGCAACTCCAGAGTTTTCACTCGAGAGGCCAGAAGATTTCAGTATTTATCCTCTCTGACTGAAAATAGTGGGAAACTGCTGAGAACCCCCAAAGTACTTTGGAGATGAGGCCCCAAATATGCCACATCACTTTACTGAAGAGGTTTCTTCAGGGAGAAGCAAAATGAAAAAGCTTTCTTGCACGGCTAATACTCATAGTAATGGCATTACTCACCAGGTTCAATTCAGGGGTCTTTGAAAGTAATTTCACATATGCTCCACCACACTCTATTCCATTTTGAAAGTTTACTTCATACCTAATTTTAGATTTGGACAGAGAAGGGAAGAACATGTTATACATGAGGAAAAATTACTTCTGTGATACACAATTAAAATTTTCAAGTACAAATTAAGAGTAAGACTGGTTTTCTGTTGTTCGCTGTAAATCATGTGCCCAGTGAATATTAAAAATACACTCTGCGCTCTAAGGACTAAGTAAATATTCATAAGGGTCTGAGAAACAAGAAAAATTGAGGATTTAGGAGACTTAACCTGACAGAAAATATTAAAATAATTGAGTGCTGATCTAGAGGTAGAAAGAAGGAAGAAAAAGCTTTCCAATATGTAAGACACTGCAACAGAGACTAAGATGAGCCAATTATTTTCCCCACAATTACTAGAGCAAACAACTCAATTTGCTAGACAACCAAAGTAACAGCAACTGGATCCCAGGAGAAGCCCCTTTAGGGTTCACGAGCATACAACAGTATATTTAGGGATGCCAAGGAGCCTGAAAAAGGCAAAACATCTCTGTCAGGAATAAGCTAAGTATGCTTGATCCTTTCTTGATGCCAGCAGCTGGAGTGCATGACCACTGGGATTTATTTTTAGCCTTGTATTTTGAGCCAGAACTCAACAGTCATGGCAAAGCAAGTGACCAATTCATCACCTTGTGCAAATAGGAATTAGCTTAGTCTTTGTTTAAAACTGATGAAGTAGGTAATAATGCACAATTCAACTGTTCTCATAATGACTTTTTTCTCCCTGACTTGCTAGTCTAACAGACAAGATTCTTCTACATCAGTCATGGCCAAACAGAGCAAATGAAGCTGTTCATCTTCCATGACAGGCAAACTAAGATAAAGGAAGGAGGAAATGAATGCATATTTACCACTCCATCCATTCCACCTTGGAGACAGGAGGCAGTTTACTGCATAAGGAAGTGCATTGACCTACATACAGACCAGCTTTTGTTCAAAAGGACAAGGACTTTCACAATTAGCAGTAAAAAAGTCAGTTGCCTGACCTTGTTACAATTAAATTAAGTGAAATGAAGTCTTGAGACAGATTGCTAAGTCTAGTTGTCATAGACTTCTTTCCTTTGCAGGTTTCAGAGGGATCCATGCTCTTCCTAACTTCCCAGTTTGGGAGCCTGGGTTGCTATTTTACTCTTAAACAACATAATAATAGGTTACAGCAACTTGCATCATCTAGACCCCCAATCAACAAAAGCTCAGTTATGCAAACTAACCTCAGCTTACCATCATGTCACCTTTGAAATAACAGAACACCCAGTTGTCCTTTACTTACTGTACAATAAGAGGTTTGGTATCAAAAACAAAAGGCTTGGAAAGTTTGGATGAAATTGCATGATGCTTGGCTCGGGTTACCAACACAAGCCCTTTGTCTCCTGGAAGCTTAGTGTCCTTCATGTCTTGGACTTCCCATTTACCTGAAGAGAAATTAACCAAATGTTACCAAAACTTGTCCAAAACAGTCTTTGTTTAGCCCAATTTTACAAAATAGTCAGCATTCTGCAATAACACCCTATAGGATACCTTATCAAATTACTGGCACAACATCTTCACTAAAACTTATTTTAAAACCTCCAAGAGGATATTTTGTCTAAATCAGAACTACACTTTATATTGCTAGCCAGGCATATAAACACCCCTCCCATTTTCTTCAGTGAATATAATTGTAACTGGGAAACAGAAAACTTGCACCTCTCCTTCAGGTATGGCAAACGACATCAGAAACATCTGTCATCCAAAACCCAGGTTGGACTCACCATCATATTTGGCAATCTCATCATCCGTATCATCTTTTTTGGCTCTGGAAAGGATCCATCTGGAAGACAGACATTCAATGGTTTGAAAAAACACACCTTATTTCGCCCACTAAAAATCCTTCCCTTAAGATATAACCCTTGGTGTTCCTATGACTACACCCCAGTGTCTTCATCACCTGAAGAGTTCTATCCCCAAGCCTGCAGATTTTTCTGCATTTGCCACTTCCCAGCCCACCTCGATGTAGGATCACGGCCTCAGTGCCTTGCTCTTGGAAAAACAATAAAGTTAAAAGAGTAGAATCTCACCATCATCACATTACCTGAAGTACAAAGTCAGGTAAGGATTAAAACATAACACATGTACCACTCACCCCTCCTTGTTACTAGAACTTAAGGAAATACTAGTTTAGCTCAGCACTTTAACAGTCAGCCTCATAGTCATTGCTGTAATTATCCCCAACCACTGTCCTTTGATTCAATTTTGAATGACACAGGTGACTAGAGAGGGTTTAATTGCTTTTCACCAAAGTTTTTAACTGTTTGCTATATTGAATCATCCTTCAGATTATACTCACCCATCCAGAGTTCCTTTATCAAAGGACTCTACAAAATACACCTCGCCAGTTGGGACTGGGGCCCTGTAGGTAACCTATGGGAGAAGAGAGTCATTTATGCACCTTCAAAGGCACATTCTCTACTCTAAAAAATAATGCAAGCATACCCAGCTCACATTTCCCATCCACAGTGAAGTACAGCTTTGCTGGAACACTCTTGCAGCATAAGTACAGAAGTAAAGACTGGTGCTTGTGCCAAGCCAGTATACTCATCTGCAACTAAAACTAAACTACACATCTAGGTGGAAATGTTAGCATTAACTCATATCACAGACTTCAAGGGTGGATCTAAGACTTTAGGAAGAACGTGGGGGAAATAAGAATAGGAATGAAGCAGTTAAGCTGAATTCCAAGCTGTGCTCCCATATAACATCTTGAATAACACCACAACATATTAAATGTTAGCAAAGTAAAGACAGTTCTGATCAGACTCACACAAACCACAACACAAGCAGTAACTCAGTTTAAAAAGAAGCTCCATGCCAAACCTTTGGAGTTGGAGGAGGAGTGCTTGTTTCAGGTTTTGACTCTTCCATCTCCTCAATGCCATCATCCAAGTCATCCTCAATATCAACTACATCATCACCATCATTATCATCATCCAGATCTTGTGCCTGGACAGCAAGGGTCCCAAGAGCGAGCAGGGTCACATACAGTAGCCATTTCAGCTCCATATTCTGAAAAAATAAAACAAGGCAAAGAGGTCAAGCCAATGCTGCATGCAGAGCAAGGTGTTGCTTCTCAGTACAAAGCCAAGCATCCAAGACTACAGGTAAAGTGCCTAGTCATACAAAAGAAAGTGCAAACCTATCTTTTCAGCTCTTATTTACTGCATCTGGTTGGTTGAGAGAGCTCTAAAAGCTGGAGAGGAATACAACATAAAACTAAAGTAGTTAAAACAGCTGAGTGGAGACCCATGTGTGGAAGTTTTACAGATCATGCTGCAGAAGTGTCAATTTTGCTCTTTCACTGCCACAGTCCATGAGCAGAACAGCAGACACATACCCAACACCACAACCTGTGCACCCACAAACACCTGAGCACAAAACCTACTTCTTGCTTGTGAAGAACTTTAAATGCATCATGGAGAAACTTCTGTGCGGAACTGAACAATACAATTAGCTCACTCTTTCAAGGACAGAGTAATCAACTCTCTATCTCCTGTTCAATATTTTTTGTCCTTTCAACTGTGGGACACTCATTTTCATTCACCAGTCCCCTTCTCCAGGTTTTACTCCTGAATTACTGCCAGTTGTTGATACTACTGGCAGATATCTATAAGCAGCTAGACAGTGAGGCAAACTAGGCAAGGCAATTTCTTACTATTTAGTAGTTGATTTGAATCCCTCCTTCCACTCTCTAGCTTAACAGGATGACCAAACACAAAAATCTGTAACAGAAGCTTTACAGAATTAAAGTATCACACTTCAACTAATTTATAAGGTGCTCAGTGAACTGTCACACCTAAAATATGATAGATCTCGGCAAGCTGTAGCTCAAGAGATTTTGTATGTAAAATGGGTTTCAATTTGACTTTCTTGCTAGAAAAACTGTAAGATCGTTGTAGTTTTAGACTGATATAGAAGGCAACACTCCTAACATGCAGCTCAGTTTTATCTGCCTCAAAAAAAAGCCACCCACGAAACCAATCTATGCCTTACTCACCTTTGCTTCCTTCAATCGTATTGCATGTTTTTTCTTCCAGAACCAGAGTTGTAACTGAGACTCATTTTTTGAAAGCAAGTACAAAACCAAACATCCCCTCCTTCCCTTACAGTCCTGCCTCAGGCTGCAGCCTTGTAGACTTATAAACATAACTCAAGCAGAGTTAATAGTGCCTGTAGGGGCATAAGTTCATGCTGGAAAACAAACTTTCAACTTTCCAAAGAATGCTTAGGCAACTAAAAGAATTTACAGTCTTAAAGGCTTATCGGCACTGTCCAATACTCAAAAACTACCTTGCATGCTGGAGCTACCATTCTTAGATTATTCTTTAACTTGCTTCTAAAGACAGAGGGGATGTTTCGTAACTATGACAAAACTGTATTTTAAAGACTTGCACTGAGGTCATGTCCAGTTTGTCACTACAGCAACATGCAACTGCAGCCAGTTTTCTAACAATAGTGATGGCCCTGAGGATTATGCTCTAAATGCACCCGCACAACCCTCCCCCAGGCCCAGGCAACCACACCGAAGCGCCTCGGAGCCAAGAGGACACCATGCCCAGCATGAACAGCTGATTCTAAGTGTTGCTCCATACCAGCAAAGCTTGTTTGCTTAACACACAGTGTGCAGCCAGAGTCAAAAACAGTTATAGACCTTGCAGCAGCTCATAGATCTTATTACTAATATGGGAACCACCATACAAACCAAGGAATGAAAACTGTCAAGCTAACATCGGTACCCTTAGAAGTTCAAGCTCCTCTTGCACAGATAGTACATTCTCCAAATAAAGTCATGCCCACCAGCATAAGCTCAGCACAGAAAACAAGAGCCTGAATTAATTTGAAAAAGTGACCTTTGGAGCTCTGGATGTGTCCTGAGTGCCTGAGCAGCCACAGAGGAGGTGGCACCAGGACACCTTTCCAAGAGAAGGGTTGACTTTTGCCTTACCAACAGGGCCTCACCAAACACATTTTTAGCAGAGCTACATTCCAAAAGATTTTGCCTCAAGTTTCATAACTGCTTTCAAATTATATTATGCAGCTACAATGACCACTTTGTGGTTTGGAAAGTGACCCATCCAGCAGGGGCAGAAGCCACGTCACTGCACATCTGTGCTCCTGATCCACCCTGTAGGTGTGCGCTTATCAGTCCATGTTCTGCCTGAACTTGAGGCCCCACCAAACCTCATTTCAAGGTAAAACTAAGTACTATCTGTTCAAGTTCCCAAACAAGCCTTTCTTCCTCCTCCTCAAAAAAATAAAAGCTAAAAGCATGAAGAGAAGCTAATGTGGTTTCATGTCCTTGCCTCTTTATAATCATCGGCAAGCAGCAATCACAAGTTTATATCCTTACAGAAAGCTGTTTAGGACACTTCCTACATATTAAATCAGTCCCAAATTCAGCATAAGCTACCATTCATACACCTGGAGTACAAACACAGAGCATCTCCTGCAACTGCCAGTTGTCATACCAAGCTCCTTTTCTGTTAATCTGTAATGACAGACAAACAAACTAAATCATAAGGAATAAGAGACACTATGTTCTCAGAAGAACAATTTAAGTGAACCACACAATCTTGGTATTTCAAAAGCTACTTCTACCCATAATGGATGTACTGCTGCGGGAGAAAATTTTAACTTCACACAATCCTTAGGGACACAACATAAACATGATTATGCCCTAGTAAATCAGGTTATTTCTAAATAGAAGATAGGGAGTGGAGAGGAAGAGAGAAGAAATTCAGGTTTTATACAAAACAGGCATAAACCAATTTTTTTAAGTGGAGCTTTAAGTTGCTGGCAATTACAGGTGTTCAATTAGTTACCTAAAATGTAGCCCAACCTTCAGCCACACAGCCACCTACTCTATTATGATAAGATTTCTCCCTTGAAGTGTCCAGTTTCCAAGCAATTATCATCACTAGCCAATTTTGACTTTGCTTCCACTTCCCTTCCTTAGCTTTAACTGTGTAATATTTCTGAAGGTTAGTGCATTTCTGATCATGCAACTGCTAAAAGCCTTTAACAAAGGAACCCTTTCATAATAGGTAAGAGCTTCTGACGTCTCCATTCTACTTCAGTGCCACCCTCATTTTCACCACAACGCTGCTGCAGGTCAGAGACGACTAAAACTTTATCTACTTTTTTTTTTAAATAAGGTCTTCAGTCACTTACAGACACTGGCACACCACTTAGATCAAAGGGGAAACTACTGCAGTATAATACCCAAGTGCTAACCAAGAAGAGATTTGAGACTGTCAGGGCTCACAAATCACTTGTTCCATGTGTCCGTCCACAGCGACTTCCACACTAGGAAATTTATAGCTGACATTTAAGCACCACTCACTTGATTGTGAAAAGCCTGAAGCATTTTCCCCTAGAACTTACAGGAGCTATAGCACAGCATTGAAAACAGACACCTGGAACAGCTGCACTACAGACTTCAGTTCTACAACATAAAAACTAAACCAAACTGGAGCGAGATCCAGAGACAGGATCAGCTTCTGAGAACACAGGGCTAAGCACTTGCTCCCTTTGGATTGCCAGTCACTCAGCTTCAGCTATTTATTTTTATTTAGAATCCCCCTTTCAATGGACATAAAGGGGAAAGTTCTTAATTAGTGGCATGACACTGGAAACACTTGGCCCATGCAGGAGACAGTTGTCACCATTCTAACATACGTGTCCCAGGGAAGGACATAGAAAGGGCCCACACAGAGGATGTGTCAGTCCTTTGCTATCACACTTCCAGAACATACTATTTAGAAAGTAACCTCCCTGTCAGATCAGAGCCTGCAAAACCAGTTTAATCATCTCCTTGGTTACTAATCTATTTGAGTGGTTAATCACGCCAGTTTTTAACACTGCATATTTCAGAATGCATAACTAGATTTTAATTGCCACTGGCTATCTAGTTTACTACTACTTCTTTTCAGAAGAATTACTAGTCAGATGAAACTGGTCTTATTAAAATTAAGTCACTATGAATTGCACCTCAGTAATTTAACTGAAAGAGCATCAGTAGTTTCTGTTTCAACAGCATCTGAAGTGACAGCTGAGTGACTTAAACACAGAAAGAACAAAATCTGCTATCAAAGTCCTGTGTTCCAAATACTGGACTTCAATACAGTATTTACAGTGGATGCACACCAGTAAAAACAAGCACAATCCATCCTCATGCAAGACAAGAATTATGGAAGAAAAATTTAAAGGCACAAAAGTTAAAGAAATCCATGACAACACACACCAAAAAATGCAAGATGAGCAGAAAGGCTGAGACACAGATACTAATCTTCCCTCTCAAATGAGATTTTTGTGGTTTCTGAGCAAAGGCTTGGCCACCCAACTTGGTGGTCCACTCATTTCTTAAAGTCAGAGCTACTGAAGAGCAGAGGAAACCTTTTCTACCTCTGATAGTCCCTCCACCTTCCACATCGCAGCTCCTCTGCGGTGCCAGGGTAACTGTTTACACAGCCTCATGATGAACCAGCAGCTGGTTTAAGACGGCTCGAAGTCCTTCCGCCGTGTTATTTTAACCCTGAATCAATACCCTAGTCCAATTCAGTACACAAAGGCAAAAAGAGTTGTAGCAAGACAAGTGAAAGTACTGTGAGATAAAGTGAGTAGTGAAGGATAAAGGAAATTAAGCTGCTGGCAGAAGAGTCAGCTTAATGCCACAGTTTCATGTACAGTTCTGTCATCCACGCTTGTCTAAGAAAGACTTGTCTTTTGGCAGATTTGAGAGATCTACACTCTATGGCCAAACACTACAATCTCAGCAACCAGTATATCACCTCACCACCCCTCTGAGAGTGATATAATAAAAATATAGTCATATATGCAGCAATTTCTATGATGCAGATGCTGTTTTTCCCCTTGAAGGCTTAGCAACTTCCAGCACCTTTAATATCATAACTCAAACAGCAGACAAGGCTGAACCAAACCCACCTTGCTTACACCAGGCCAGGGGCAGGAGCTCTGTGTGGGGGTTGTTTCCCCCCTCCCCAGTTTTATTTTAAAGCAAGGGGTGACTAGGATACACTGCTACATAAGATTTGAGGAAAGTCTCCTGGAAAGGATTAGCCAAACCTCCCCTGGAGAGCTCGACAGCCCCACAGAAAATGCTGCCTTCTGTTTGGGTTGTAAGGAGCACAAACCAGAGAAGAGATGAAGTATGAAAGGTGACAGCAACAAAGTGGGTTTTAATAAGCATTCCAAATATGCCAGTTTCTAAAAATAACGCACAACAGTACAGATACAGTACGGGAGAAAACACCATGTTCTGTTTGTCAGCAAGGAGACCATTCCTGCAGAACTGGAAGCCCTTGGAGGGCAAATACAGAACTGCAAGGCTTTTTGACCATAAAACAGATAGGCTGCTAGGGAAATTACATTAGGTGGGGGGAGATCTGGAGGCGCCCCAAGATCTTTCAGACCATCATGCCTAAAAATGAATTCAAGTTAATCATGCCACAGAACTGGTTCCAGCAAGAACAAGCTGCCACCATGATCACTATTAGAGGCAGAAAAATCAAAGGCCAGAAAGGGAAGTACAAGGCAGGGCTAAGTACAAGTCTCAGTGTATTCTCAGGAAAGGATTTATTCATTTACTCGGGGGGAAGTGCTGCAGCACATCAAATGAGAGGGTGATCCAACGGAAGCTGCAAACGTTCTTACTGTTGTGCACGAGGCTTCACTTCCTAGGAGGGCAGTTGATAACAGGAAGCAGTTTACATCTTATACACGGCTTGTGATGTTGTCTGTGAATTGTACAAGTCTTCTCTTCATAATATTTTTTTTAAACTAAAAACATTGAAACTTAATATAAACAAAAAGTTTAACTCAAAGCTTTTCCTGGTTTCATTAAGTGCCATATGACCAAATCAAAAGTAAGGAGGTTTCTGAAGCCATTTCAAGTGCATCAGAGTGCATCTTGAGTAACACATTTCAAACTGTATTTAACCAGTGTTTAATCTTTTTCATGTCATACTTTATTATAGTTCTGCTATTTCCTTGCAATATTTTAACAACTAGACAAATCACAGTGGGTAATATGAACCCTAAAAATCTGTGTGTCATTTACACTTATTTTACAGTGTTAAGTAAACACACTGTATCTAGAAATACATTACATTGCTAGAGACCAGTTTTCAGACATCCAACATACCCTAAATAAGTTCCAGAAAGAGTCTGCCATGATGCTCTGCAGAAACATTGCAGCATTACTGATGTTAACATTAATAAAATCTGGATTTTTACCATTACTACTACATGTCTGCTTCCCTTCACAACCAGATCACCTGCAGAATTTCTCTTTCTACAGCCTAGAAAGTTCTTAACCACAAAACTGCATGTGAAAGTTCACTCTTTAGAATCAGTACAGACAAGAAAGCAGTAGACTGTGCATGCTTTAATTCAAACGTGTGGGGTTTTTTTTTAAAGCACAAAACACAATCCTCAACCAAAAATAAGAAATGAGATGTCATTTATTATTGCGAAGGCACCCTACACAAATTATATTCAGGCGGTAAAAAAATCAAACATGTGTTTTAAGCCCCCCAAAATTCTCAGACCTCCCTGCTGCAGTCTCCTCCGTACTCCATTGTTTGATTAACTGCATCTTCCCCACCTGTTGAGCCCCCAGTTCTGCACCTTACGCACCCCCTTTCCAGAGCCTACCGCTTCCCCCGGCAGAGCCCAGGCCCCGCACCCACCTCCCCCGCCAGCTCCGCGGCTCTTCCCACTCACGGTGAGGGTTTTCAGGTAGCTCGAAGCTGTTTCCACACGTTAGCGCCCGACATCAGAGCGAGAAACCAGAGAAAGCCCAAACCGCACGCCAGCCCACAGCCCCTCTGGCCCCCGCCCGTCTCCCCGTCCCACCCCGCCCGGGAAAGGGGCAACCAAGCGCCCCCGGCCCCGCTGCAGCCGCGGCCCTGCCCCAAGCCGCTCCCCAGCCCCGAGGGCCCAGAACTTACCAGAAGACCCGCCGCTCCCCGCTAGGCCTCTCACAGGCCTACGGGGGCCGAGCGGGCGCCGGCAGCGCCTGCAGCCGCCCCGTGCCCGCCCCCAGCCGCCCGGCCTGGCCGCCCCCCTCACCCCAGCTCACGGAGGGCCCCGTCTACGCTGCTCCCAGGGGACACGCCGCCCTCCCCGCCCCGCCCCAGGCCGCACGCACAGGCCCGGCCGCTCACCGCACCCGAGGCCCGACAGTGCCTCGGCCCGCCGCCCCCGGGCTGCCCCGCCGCGTCCCCCCGCCAATACTCCGGCATGCCCCGCGGGCGGGCCCGCTCCCCCACCCCAACGATCGCGGATCTGCCCCACCGGCGGCGTCCGGGGGCGGGTGAAGCCGCACTCACCCCGCAGCGCCGCGGCCCCCTCCTCCGCGCCCCCCGCCGCGGCCCTCACCTCCGTCACGTGTCCGCACAACCGGGGCCGCCGCCGCCCGCCTATCTACCGCGCGCCAGCCCCGCCCCCGGCCCACCTCGCTCCGGCTCTCCCATTGGCGGAGAGCATGCCTGTCTGCCCTCCCCGCAGCGAGCGCTTCATCTGAATTGGCTGAAAGTGCCGCCGCTCAACGGTTCGCCCGCCTCAAAACACGCCCTCAACGGCGCTGCCCTTCGTGGAGCGCTTTTATTGGTTGGCGCGGTTGCAGGAAGTGCTGGGTGATTGGCTCTTTGACGGAGGTTGCTGAGATGTGGGCGGGGCCGCGGTGTCCGGGGTGGGTCGGTGGCTGACAGGGCGCTGCGGGCGCCCGGCGGGAGGGGCTGGGGCGGCGCTCGGGGTTCGGGGGTGCTGAGGGTCCGATCGTTCCGCTGCGGCCGCAGCGCTGAGAGACCCCAGCGGCAGAGCTTGCTGCACCCAGCCGGGGGGCCCGGGTCTGCCTGTGCAGTGGGAGGTGCCCGGGGGCCCACCCGGGACGCCCGAGCACAGTGATACTAAACAGAAAATTCACCTTTGCTTCTGTGTTCTCTGTCCTTATATCCTTGGAAATTCAGCCTATCTAGTAATATTTTCTATATTTTGTTCAAGAAAACGATGCAGTTCGACAGATGCTCCAACGTGTTTAGAACACGGCAGTGGCTGAGGCAGCCTCTGGGTCAAGGCCCTGGCTTAATACCAGAAGCATTAAGCCATGCTGTATTTCCAAAATTAACATCCTGTATTTCTGTAGAGGTGAAATACTGTGTAAGCTCTCAACGCTACAACTTTACACAGCCAGGCAAGTGCAGAAGCAGAGAGAAACGCAGAAATAACTGTCCTGCTGTGCCAGCCGGGCAGGAGAGGCCAGAGGAGGGGACTGGTTTACAGGTAGCGCACGAGTAACCGCCAGAGAAAGATTAAACTTTGTAGAATCGCAGAACAGCCGGGTTGGACCAGACCTCCAAAGATCATCCAGTCCAACTCTCTGTTTATTTTTTCTCACTTTGGAGTATTTTCACAGGAATCTCTGTCACCTTGTACAGCGGAGCGGGATGGCCGTGAACAAAGCACAGTCCTGTCACCTTATCGGTAAAATCACTTTTTAGTTGTATCCAAACTGCCCCAGCTGAGAACAGTGGAACTGAGCGCTGTGTCTGAACAGCCAGCTCCTGTGTGCTCTGTGGGAGATATTCTATAGGAATACCAAATTCAGTATTGCTAGGATGAGTGGGAAGAAAGGAGAAATAAGAGTTGTTGGTTTTTTTTGTTTTGTTTTGGGGTTTTTTGTAAACATAAATCTGTTTTGAGTTGATGCAATGAGTCAGCAACATAAGTCTCCCCACAGAGAAAATTCCACTGCGTTAGGACAATGCAAGCAGGGCCCTGGTGCTCAGAAATAAGGCTTAGCGTAAATGAAATCAGCAAATCCCTGTTTACACTGAAGTTTGGAATCAAACGCTCACATTTTTCCAGAAAGCCACCAAGCTGGCTCCTAAATCTCCCTGTTGGCTGTGCTGCACACAGGGACTGAACACAGGATACAGACGGGCAGGGAAACAGCCACGAACAACAGGCAGCACAGGAGATACCAAGTGCTTTAAATAAGACGCTAAAAACACCACAGAGGAATACTTTAAAGGGTAACAGAGCAGTATAATTTAGCAGGCTCCCTCCCCAGTCTAAGCAAAATCCAGTTTTCCACCCAATCTCTTTCAAGCCCCTCTTTTGGAACAGAGTGTTAACCCCGACATAACTCGCAGGACAGCATGCTGCTGCTGCAATCACGCCAGCACCGGGAAGTCAAACACACGCGCGCATGCCTGTCCCACATGCCTCCCTTTCTCTCCCACCCTTTCCCGAAAAAGAAGACATTCCTTCCTTTTACAACCTGCTGAATCATGGCACAGGCAGGCAGCCCTGCAGCCGCTCCTGCCTGGGCTGCTTTGTCATCCATGGGAACAGAACAGCCTAAGTTTAAAAAGAAGCTGCTAAAAGCATATCCTACACTGTGATTTTCCAGATGTTTGGGTTTACATAAAAGGAATACAAAATCAACACGAGAAAGAGAGATAGATAATCCAGAAAGCAAGGGGGAAAAAAAAAAGTGGGGGATAAAGGGAACAGAAGAAACACGTACAGAGATTTATGTGCTTTGGCAGCTGAGATGGTGATATTTTTAGACCAGACTATGGAGTGCCAGGGCACGGGAGATGAAAGGAAGAGGGACGGCAGCTACCGCATGGCAAACATGACATTGGCAAAGAAACCCGTCTCGGTGTGTTCAGGCTTTGCTGTGGGAGATTTGCCTCGTTCTGCTGATAAACACCTGGGGAACGGGTTTTTCTCTGATTTTGGCTGTGAGTTTGGAAAGGCAGAAAATGGGCAGCATGGCGAGGCTGGCAGGGCCTGAGCGTGCAGCACTCGGAGGTCAGACACAATCTGCTGTTTCTGAGTGAATGACGGCTTTGAATAATTGTATCTTGGGGAACTTTTCTTGCCCTGACTGTTACCACACAGAAACCTGCCACGCTTTCAGCCAGTACTTTCCATTCTTGATTCCCTATAGCCTCAATCTCCAAAGAATTCCTCCTCCCTTAATCCCTGCAGGGCACTGCAACATTGCTGGCGCTCTCCTTGCATTTCAAGCATCAGTAGTAGATCTTTTCAGACTCATTCTCCTCTGGAAAACTGGCAAGAAGTGAGTGGAAAATCAAGCAAGCCAGGGTTGCGGGACATTGGTGGCACCACGCTGACACATAGCAGGCAGTCGAGGCAGATGAGCAGCAAGAGAATGCTGACTTTTGCTCTTTCAAACTTTGAACTGCAGGAGGGAAGACAAGCTCGTGTATCTGTACGGGGCAATGTCCGTGCGCCCTGGTACGCTTTTCATGGAAAACATATTTCTTTACGATGACATCTCTGGAGAGCACACCCGAGAAGAGGACAGGGAAAGATACAGGCAGGCTCAGTGTCAAAAGGAAACAATAAACTCCTGCTGTTTTCAAGGGTAATAAACATGAATGTAAGAAGTGTTATAAATTAATTATAATAAGGGGAGGCAGGTAAGTAGAAAAAGGAAAAGGCAGCAGAGAACCAGAAGCAGAGCACTAGCAGAGGGATGGGAGGAGACGGGGAGACACAGCTCTGCGGTGGCAGAAGATCACCCATCCACCTGATAGCATTCACACAAGCTAGTTCTGTATGGGAACTTTACAGAAAGCTTCTGGGACCCAGAAGCTCAGAGTTACCCCAGACAAGACAATAGGTGCAAGTTTGGTCATGAGCTAGGGAAATCCTGACAGTTTCCATGGGTTGTACATAGATTTCATGGCTCCCTTGGGCATTGCACCGGTTCACTGGACACCACTTTGTTCCCACTGTGTCCATTCCCAGCAGTTCTTTCACAAACCAGATGCAGATTTGCTTGAGAGTGGCCTCTGAATGTCCCCACTGGTGTCCTGCCTGAGGGTCTCACACTTGAGGCATCTTTATCCAAGCATGGCTGCAACACATGCAACAGGACATGGGACATCAGATGCCCTCTGGTGCACAGAGGGTTGTGCTGTTATTCCCTCACTAGGAAAACACAATTAACCCTTTGGATGCAAACACAGCACCCCCAACCCCAACGAACTTAAGCCTGTAAGCAACAGCAACAACTTGCCACCACCTCAGTGGCCTGAGTGCACCAGCTTGTTCCACACTCCTCGCTGTGAGCCAGGGCACGGAGAGGGGCTGGGAGCTTTATCAGCAACAAGGCCAAAAGAGAGAATGGTGTGCTGAAACAGAAAGTCTTTCCGCTTTAGCTCACGCATTTCAGGGCAGCCGGAACTGGCAGTGACTCACAATAGCTGCTCTCCCCCAGCTTTGGTGGCTCTGAGCTAATTCCTCTGCAACAGTGTTGGTCCAGCAGCACGCAGCCCCCCCACCAGTCAGTACCACCTTGCATGTGGCCAGCAGGGGGGCTGTCTGCTTCAGCACTTGTTTGTTTGTTTGTAAGCAGCTGTTTTGCCAAAAAAAAAAGCTTTTGTCTGTTTGTTTTGAAGAATTAAAAAAAAAAAAAAAATCAAGTCTCAATTGTCAAGTTTCCAAAAGCCTTAAGTTTTGTTTGGGTGCAATTAATGGCAGCTGAAATTCGACTAAAATGTAGAGTATCACAGGCAGAAAGGAAAGAGGTAAATGGGTTTATTATTTAGGAGAAGGGCAGGACAACTTCCCAACTGGCTCTATGAAGGAAGGAAGGCAGGAAACCTCTTCTCCCGGGCACAGCGAGGCGCCGTGGCTGGGATTCCCCTGGAGCCCCCATCCACAACCCGCCCAGCCCTGGGCTTGGGGGCACAGGGACGCCTCCAGCCCTGCACGAGAAGCCAAGGATCTGGGCCAAAGGCGGCGCTGGGGGAGCGGAGCTGGTGTCAGCACTGTGCCCCCAGCAGCTGCCCGCCTTCCCCACCGCATCCTCTCTTAAAGAACAGGCGAAAACCGTGGTAGAGCAGGCACATTCCTGACATGCCATGTAAACAGCACAAGGCCACCTCGCACCCCTGGCCCATCCTAATCCTGAAATCAATAAACAGGGAATTGGCAGCACTTGGTGACCTCTATGGGCCTGCGGCTCTCCCACTCGCAACCACTGGCTCCTGGCCCTGAAGAGGCTGGATCGCAGGAGACAGATATTTCAGTCATTTTGGTGGGTCTTTGTTTGTGTCTGACTGAAAAACCCTTATCACTCTCTTCTTTTAAGGAAGACGGAAACCCAGATGTGGTTGGTACTCTCTATGCTAGCTTTTGAGCCTTATTTTTTTATACTTCTGTCCTATTTTCACTTTAATCTCACATTTGCTTCCATGCTGAGCCAGTTTCTGTTTATATTACCAATGTGCCACCCTCCGTGTGGCTTCCTCCTTCATTCTCACATGGCTGTGCCGTGGCTGGAGTCACGCACTCGTCCCAGCCAAAAGCAAACCAGCTAAAAGACATGTGGTTTGATCACAGCTGGATTTGGAGGACTTGCCTTTTTAGTCGCAGCACAGATGTAGGTATGCTTGAACAACTTGTGGAATTGAATCTCTAACACCCAATGTAATTGCTGACGAAGGCAGGTTTGTGCTGAAATGCTCCATTATCAGTCAGAATGGCTGAGGTGGGACATACGTCCTGTTCAGTTGCTCTTGCTATGGAGCATCATCTTCTGGTAGATGGCCCAGGTGGAAAACTGAGCTTCACAGCCTCTTAAATTGTCATCAAGAGCTCTGTAAGTCAGTAATGTGCAGGAGGGACTTGCTTCTGAGATACAGCCTTTCCAGGGAAACTCTCTTCCTATCAACAGCTGCTTCCCCACCATGCGCGAGATGCATGGAAGAGCACGTGGCCACAGGAGGGTCACAGTGCAGCTGCTCTGTGGCCGTGGTGGTGCAACCGGCCAACAAGCATTTCATGTGCACTCACTATAACCATAATAACCACTCAGTCATACCTTAAAGCTGCAGGGCAGAGTGACTTTGTACATTTAGCTCCCCCTCCAAAAACAACAACAGTGCTGGAAAATCCCTGCTCAAGGGGGTGGTCCGTGCCCATGCTCACCCCAGGAAGGTTTTAGCAAACAGAGCAGCAAGGTAAGTCTGTGTGTGCTGAGGATTTATGTCCGTTTCTCAGTTAGAACGTAAATTTGTCATTAATCACGTGAAAATATTTCCCTATAAATGGAAATTACTTAAGAGCCATTTGGTGACACCAGCTTTTAAACTCACAAACACATCAGAAGCTGCGATCACCAGCAGCTCCGGTCCCTGCACCTCCCTTGGCCTGGCCAGGGCTGCTCCCTCCCACTTGCCTTGCCAGGACCGGTTTCAAATCCCTGAACTGCAGTGGTGTCTGTCTTATCTTCCGCTATTTGGGATGCTCTGTGCACCCACAGAGATGTTCTGTCCCGAGGAGTGGCTGGAAGCTCTCCAGCACGTTGGTGCCAGGCTGGATCTGTCCCTTTGCTGAGCTGGGGCATTGCGGGGGACATGGCTGCAATGCTCCCAGCTAAAGCACCACTGATGCGTTTGCTGCCCTGTGGCTTCTTCTGCATCCCGGACCCCAGAGGCCATCCCCACTTTCGCATTCTGATGGTTCATTTTCCTGTCTCGTATAGCTGTTACTCAGAAAAAAAAAGGCTGATGCATGTTTATTTTCTAAAGAAAATGGCAACGAAGCCCTTTTTGTAAGCTGCAGTCTCCTGTGCTTTCCTGAGGACAGCAAAGGAACCGGGGGGCTACAACCAGGCACAGACCGAGAGGTTCCCGCTGCTGTGCAGCTCCTGCTGAACACCCACGGTTCCCATCTGCAGCTCCACACTGCCTTCTGGTGGCAAAAATGCATTAAAATCTCCCTCCCAGCCCGGGCTTCTCCCAAACTGTCGCCAGACACTTGTGCTGAGTGTGTGATTTGAGACCCCATCTCACAGCCCCCCTGGCGTTGCCTGGCACTCCCCGGCCTGTGGAGTTGCGCTGAAATTCCTCCTCTTTTCTGCAGAAAAAGGCTCCATTCTGTGCCAGAAAGGAAGATGAGGAATAAGCAAACCCTGTGTTCTTAAGGGTCTGCCTCTGCCCCTGGGGATGAAACGTGTCTCCAACATTTATCTGCCTTGCTGGGGCTCTCAGCTCCTGGCAGCCCTTTGCCAACATCCCCCAAAAGTAAAGGCATCTCCAGGGCTCTGTCTTGCTCTGCCTGCCCAATGTTAGCTGGTCGGGAATGGTGAATGGATTTCCATCCCTTGTTGCCGGGAGCAAAGCAGCCAGGAGTGGAGGGCTTATAGGATTTACTGCTGCTTTTATTTGTGATGGGCATCTCCTAGGAAAGGATTAGCAGTGAGGTCCGGAGGTGGTCCCACGCCTGCCTGGCCTCTGCAGCCCAGCAGGAGCAAAGGGTGTGCTGAGGACTTTGTCACCACCTTGCAGCCAGGGACGGCAGTGAAGCTGGCACGGAAATGACAGTGAAGTTGGCACGGATGTGGCAGTGAAACTTGCACGGATGTGGGAGAGAAGCTGGCATAGATATGACAGTGAAGCTTGCACAGATATGGCAGTGAAGCTGGCACGGATACAGCACTGAAGCTGGCACAGATGTGGCAGTGAAGCTGGCATGGATGTGACAGTGAAGCTGGCACGGATGTGGCAGTGAAGCTGGCACAGATATGGCAGTGAAGCTGGCACGGATGTGGCAGTGAAGCTGGCACAGATATGGCAGTGAAGCTGGCACGGATATGGCAGTGAAGCTGGCATGGATGTGGCAGCACGATGAAGAGGAGGACCACGGGTAGCCCTGACTTCCAGCCCATCACATGGAGTTGTGTGCAGCGAAGGCGACCTCGGCAGCTCCAACCTGGTGTTCTGCCAGAGTTATCTGTGGGAATACTCTGCATTTTCTTGCATTGCTGTATGCATTCCCTCCCTCATTTGAATGGTTACAGATGAAAATTTCCTTTGGTTCACCAGTTCTTGTCAGTCTGTACTCTTGCCCGAAAGCATCTGGTAATTGCACCCTATGGAGAGGTACTGAAGGTTTCTTTCATGAGAATATCTGTGTTGATACTATACCTGAGCCGACTACACCCTGGAGCTCCTTGAAGTGTAAGGTGAACCTGAGACACAGCCTGTGGTCTCCATATTGTCTTTGTAGACATCTGAAAACCCTTTGGATGGGAAACCAAGGCTGTCCACATCACCAGCAAGTGCCCGTGAGAGCTCCACCACCATCCCTGGCACCAGCTCTGCTTTAGAGATGCTTGTGCATGGACAAATGGAGATGAGGGACTCAATGACTGTTTCTCCTTGTATTAACACCCAATATTTCTGTGCATCCTGACTCAGACCAAGGCAATAGTATAGCCTGTCCTCTAGGCTTACCTACCGACTTTGGGTTTTACTCCTGTTTGATTAGAGGGGAATGAAAGGAAAAGATGCTTAGTGTTATTTCAGAATTCAACAAACCTTTTTTAAAGCAGATGTAGACAAGAGCATGTGAAACAAAGAAGATGTACGTGAGAATCTGGAATCCACAGGGTTTTCTTCCCATTTGGAGCAAGCAGGGTGATTAGCGTGGCCATAAGGGCGTGATGTTCTTCCTATTCTTTGCCATCTTGAGCTTAGCTTAGCCCTTGTTTTCAGGTAAGCAGGCTGAAAAGCTGGAAATTGTTAAAAAATCCTAAATGTAACACCGCTGTTCTAATGTTTCCAGGGAGGATGGTGAGTCATGGATTGACAAGCGGCCCTGTGGCTGTGAGCACCAAGCGCTGCAGTGTTCTCCGCAGGGTTAGAAGATGCAGAAGCTGTCTAATGTAGAAACCCAAGAGACTGTGGAGGTGGCTGTTTATTTAAGAACTGGCTGGCTATTAAAAAATCAAACAGAAGTTGGGGGATGAGAGGCCTCCTTTGATATATGGGCTGATAGGAAAATGAAGGTAGAGGCAGGCACAGAAAATATCTTCTTGGCACAAGAGTGAAAGGAATGGTTAAGGTTACACAAGTGAAACATGACAAACTTTGCTCTCATTTTCAATTCAAATAGCTTAGAGTTAGATCTTATCACTCGAGTTAATCATGGAGCGAGTATTATAATGCGGCAATGAGGAACGACGCACCGCGGGACGCAGAGATACACACAGAGACAGAGATCGTGCTCAGCAAGGAGCGCAGAGCCGGGCAAAGCAGTGAGCTGAGCCGGGCTGAGGCCGTCTTTATTAGCTACTGACAATGTATAGGTTTTACTAATATGGGCCTGGACTAAGAGGTTAGACAAGATGTTTTTTCAATAATTGTAACTGCAAACACATCATATTCGTGTCTGTTTTCCACTCATTCACAGACCAGGCCCAACAACATTCAGACATCACAGGTACTTGGGGTGGTTATCCAGCCCGAGATACCATTCTCACAAGTCTGGGGTATCACTCTTTAAAATTATGAAAAACATACTTCAGCACAACATGGCCAAGGCCCTTTATATTTTGACTAATTGCTGTGATCTAATTATGTTAATATTATTTCTTCTTTGACTGTCCAGATGGTCATGTTAGTATTGATCATCCCGGTAGCTGGAACCACACATCTTGCTTTCCCACATCTTGCTTTCCCACATTATAACTGAAAGAAATAGATCAAATTATAAAAGTAAACTGCTACCAAGCTCAATGGAAACTCAAAAGAATCAGGAGGAATGAAGAGATACGTCTGATTAAGATTAATAAAAAGATCAGCTGTACCTCAGGGAATGTTGCTGTTCTCAAACACAAATTCCAGAGACAAAAATATGGTGCTTTATTTTTCCATCAAGAAGCCAGGCTAGGCAAGAGCTGGAATTCTTTAACTCCGCCGAGACAAACAGGCTTGCAGCTGAGTTGTCCCCTCATTTGCCTTCTTGGAAACTGTGGATTATAACTATCTGGTGTGTATCAGACAAGCTCACTATTTTGCTTTTACATTTCCAGTTAATTCCTTTCATTTATTCTAAATGTTTCCCCCATTAGACTCTTCTTTTTGCAAGTGCATGTACATGGAAGTGGAATCAGTCACTGACTTACTTTATAAAAGCACATAATTAGTTTCCTTTGTTATTTTAATGTAAAACTTTGTCCTGTGAACATGTACATCTTTAATCTGCCCATCAACTCGGGGACAAGGGTCCTTCCTGGTGTTCCTGCTGGCCAACCCCTACCCAAGGTAAAACTGGACCAAGCTGCGAGCTTTTCAAACCTTGACACCTAGATAGACTGTTGTTAGAGGTTATTTTCTGATACCTTTTAACAAGGCAGCAAAAAGAATCAGAGAGATCCTCCTCTCTTTATGAAGATAACTCCCTCGTTAGAGGGCTTTGGAAGGAATTTGAACTTGTTTTCACTGGAGTAAAACAAAACAAAAGTGTTTTGCAGATAGCAGCTGAGCATGAGCATGTTAATCTATTGTAAATATTGAACCTCTGGAAATAATGG
Source organism: Nesoenas mayeri (assembly GCF_963082525.1). Lineage (NCBI taxonomy): Eukaryota > Metazoa > Chordata > Aves > Columbiformes > Columbidae > Nesoenas > Nesoenas mayeri. Next base: position 7,647,322 of record NC_137556.1, read on the forward strand.
GCATAGATTTTTCTGTTTGCTTTAGTAATAATCTAAATACTGGTCCCTGATAAGTCCTGTACCAAGAGACTGGATTGTGTATTCCTGAATAGCCACATCCTTCTTTGACAGAAGTTAAAAATTGTAGAAACTTGTGGTGTCCTAATAAAACCTCCCACAAAGATCTGAATTAAGGATAACTCTGTAAGGACCTTATTGTCTGCTTGACATCCACCCTGTGATTTATCAGACAAAATACAAGATTTTGTCCTTGCGGCATAGTCTGTTGGCATTTCTTTATAGCAAAGGTGAGACTGATCCTCAAAGCTGGCGTACAATTAATGCCCTTGTAGGTGAGCATCCACCTTCTCCTCCAGATACACTCTTCCAAAAGGAGGTTCAAGCTGCAGTCCCAGTTCTCCCGCCCATCTTCACCGCAACGGGGAACCAGCTCAGAAGGGATTGTGCTTGCTCAGTTGGCTGCAGCCAGCCCCAGAAACTCCCTGGTTGTTTCACAACTAACACTTCTCGTCTTGGCTGCGCTAGAAAGTCTGGCAGATGGGCAGCTATAAACAGCAAGCAATTACTGGTTTGGTGATGTCAGTGAATTAAAATCCTATTCGTTTGCCTTGGGCCCAGGCAACATCCTTGTAGTATTGGATTATATCAGCAAATGATGAGCAATCATACAAGTTATTGCTAATTCTCTTTCTGTAGCAAATGGCTTAGTGAAAGATCTGTTAAATAGATTGTGCTCCTCTTGGGCAATTGCAGGAATATGAGATTGAGTTCCTTTAAATCCCTTTCTTGTATAATCTGCTTTTCTTTTTAATTTTTAGTGTTGTTATTCCCACTGCCAAAGGCTTAGTTGTCACACAGATACCAGAGCTCTTTTGTCCACTGAAAGAAGAAAGCAAATTATTCTGAGGTATTTGCAGAACTATAGCAACGAACAATTTTAAGAGGGGTATTCAGGATGAGAAGATCAAGACAATGAATAGAGTGCACAAGCTGTTACATGTAATCACTGAAACTGTCCAGGGCATAGCATCGGTTGAGAATCTCTGCAGGTGCTAAACAAAAGGCCTAAATTGCCATGTAAAACTGCGATGACCAGCACTAATATCAGGGCTTTCAAAGACCGAAGACCAAGCCCCTGTGTGCTGTGTTCAACTCTGCTTTGCCACGCCAGACCCCAGATAAAAACCTCCTGCGGTCACGCCGAGGCAGCAGCTGAACGTGTCCAGGAGGCACCGAGCACTGACTTGAGCTCTGAGAATTTGCTTATTGGAAGTGGCAGCCATCGAGACTTGCCAAGTCATTGGGCAGCATCCGAGTCCTGTGCCGTGTGGAGCTGATAGACGGATGCTGGAAAATGGGTTTCCTTAAGTGTAATGCAACAGATAGCGAGTTCCCCGTCCCAGGACGGTCCTTCTTGCTTATTGCTGTCACAGGCACAGACCAAAAGAGTACATCAACATGTTTTGCAGACAATGTATTGAAAGTGTGATGGCTTGTAAGGGATTTGTATCGCTAAGAAGGCAATTTTCCTTAAAACAAACCTTGAATGCACCTTGCTGAGAGAGGGCAGTGAAATTATGTCAGGAAACTGGAAGCAGGGAAATACTTCTTGTATAAGGACTACAAGAAATCCTGAAATCATGGCAGGTTCTTTCTGCCTTTTTCCCCAGCAGAGCTCCAGGGTACAGGTAGTGCAGCTCTAACCAGGAGCTCGATAACTGCCCAGCATCATCGGTGAATCCTCTTCTGCTCAGAGCACTTACAGACACCACCAGCCCCTCTCCAGGTTTTGGGAGGCAGACAGCCTGCAAAGAAACAGCACTTTGATTGCCATTTCACCCTCCCAGTAGTTACAAGCAAGGGCGTGTAGGCAGGTTTGGTATTTAGCGCTGTTTCTGGTTGTTCTATTGTTTTACACAATTGCATCATGCAACCATTTCGCACCATAAAAATAAGCCCAGCTGGTTTTAAAGCAATTCCTTTGTCCCAGGGCAGGATCGTTCACCGCTCTGTGACTGCCGAAAAGCTCCCTGTTCCTGACGGGCTCATCGGCCGCTTCTCAAAGGCCTCTGAGAAGAGCAAGATTCTCTAATTTAGAGCCTTTGTCTGTCTGTTGGTCTGTCCTGGCTCCCCATGACACAGACCCGTAGCTGGAGATGCTGAAGTTGCTCAGAAGGTGCCAGAAGACGATGGATGCCAGGGTGGGGGCCTGGTCCCAGTCACACCTCTGGGATGGCTCTTGGCCCAGCTTTGCAAGCCAGGAGGGGGGACAGAAAGGGAAAGGCTCAGAAGGAGCTTCCAGGGCTGATGTCTTAAATGATGCCTCCCAAGGAGTTACTGGAGGGAGTCCAGCAAGGGGTCTGAAGATGATGAGGAGCCTAGAGCACCTTTCTTATGAGAGACTGAGAGAGCTGGGTCTGTTCAGCCTGCGGAAGGCTGCAAGGGGATCTCATCAATGTTTATAAGTATCTCAAGGGTGGATGTCAAGAGGATGGACCAGACTCTGTTCGGTGGTGCCCAGTGATAGGATGAGGGGCAATGGGCACAGACCGAAGCACTGGAGGTGCTGTCTAAATATGAGAAGAAACTTCTTTACTCTGAGGGTGCCAGAGCCCTGGAACAGGCTGTCCAGAGAGGCTGTGGAGTCTCCTTCTCTGGAGACGTTCAAACCCACCTGGACATGATCCTGTGTGATCTGCCCTGGTGAACCTGCTTTAGCAGGTGGGTTGGACCAGATGATCTCCAGAGGTCCCTTCCAACCCCAACCACTCTTGTGATTCTGTGAATTTGGGATGCTGGGGGTGGCAGTTATCTGCCCTTGCTGGTGGAGAGCAGAGCTGGGTCAGCCTTCAGGTGGCATTTGGGCTCCACGTGAGTCAGGAGGAGCCCCGCTCCTGTGGCACATCTCCCCAGGGACTTTCCCCAGCCCTGCTGTCCTCAGAGTTGCCACCACCATTGAGTACACCCAGCTCAGCTCTACCTCGGCCAGGCTCTGACACACAAAGGCTGCGAGAAGTAACAGCCACTAATCAAAAACACATCTGCTCCTGGACCTCCGTGCCCTGTAGCTGCTGCTGGTTCCCTGGTCCTGTGCCAGCAGGAGATGTGGTGTCCGTGTTCCTCTGAGCTCAGCTCTGTACATAACCGAGCATCCTCTTCACGCAGCTCACGCTGCACTTGCAGCCTCATGGCAGCAGAAGAATGGTCAGGAATGCCAACCCCTTCCCTAAAAAGTGTCTCCTTAGAGTGGCCCTTGCTCAGCCCTTCTCTACTGTCCTGCCCAGCTCCATCTCATCACTGGGTAGGGCTGGCCGACATCCAGCTTTCTGGTCCAAACAAGACAGAAAAGCTAAGCGACTCTCTCTCTTCACCCCTGTAATTTAGGGAAAGGGAAGCCACACTCCATGACTCTTCAGCTTTTGATGTATTTTGATGTGCCCTGTAGCTTTGCAACTTTTTCCCCTCATCACTATAGGATAATACTAAGTGTGTGTTAACGTAAGAGCTGTCAAAGGTGTTTGAAAGGCTTGTTTGTCCCTCTGCAAAGGGAAATCCTCCCCCTTCCTGCCATATGCACTTATCGCTGCAGAGATTCATTCTTCTTCACACTAACTAGAAGTGCAATTGCCTTTCTGACCTTATTCTTTTTTGTTTATTTGCTATTTCTGACATCCTGCTGAAAAGGGAGTAGGAAAATTGACAAAACACATGGAAAGGAGTTTCCTCCTGTGACAATAAGACAAGGCAGGATGAGAGAGGGATTTAGTTTGCCTGGTTTAATATTTTTAACAGATGCTGACCTTAAAAGACGGTGTATTATTCATTTGTATCAGTGTCTTTTGATGATGGGTTAAGGGGAGAATTTGGCATTGCTTTTACACTGATGTGCCCTCTAGTCAGATTGAATGAGCATACAGATAGAGCTCACCAAGCTCTTTTAGAAGAAAGCTTAAAAAAAAAGAATCTCCAAATTATCCCTAACTAAATGAGTATATATAGTCATTTGTGTAGTTTTCCAAAGCCTCAGCTTTCCATCCTGCTTTTTAGGAAATGTCTTTGCATGTTTTCCCCATTTTATCTTTAAAGTGAAGCCCTTCACCTTTGCTGAGATGAGCAGCGCTGTCCGTAGGAGTGTTTGACCACAGTTCTGCTCCCTGCAGTGGCATCAAAGCAGAGAATTCAAGCAGCACAAAGAAGATGGGCTTGGCCCATAAAAATTTTACTGCATCTAATAATTTGAGAATGTTTATGTGACATCTTTGATATGCCACAGATATGGAAATCTGAGGAATATCTGCCTGAAATCCATCTAGACAGCAGGCTAACGCATATCTCCAACTATATACTGAGTTTGTACTCCGAGGGATGCTTCACCTAATGCCAGCTTGGATGTTGCTGGCAAAACCCAACACCTGCTCTTTTACTGGTTCTCCCAATGCACATTTCGGGAAGACACGGTAATTCTTGTCACGCAAATTTTAATGGTTATTGCAAAATGCAGAACCCAGGACACATTTCAAAACACTCAGGAGATCTGAGGCAGCTTGCGCTTTGCTGGGAGCCCTGGTGGGAACCGCAGAGCAGAAACTGTTTGCAACTCTCCCCGCTTCCTAGGAACAGCCACATGTGGCCAACTGCGTCTTTGTAAGCGATGAAGTAATGAATTTTCCTTTTCTTGTCATGCTTTCAGCCTGTTCTTCCTCTTACAGCTGCAAAATCCAAGAATTCAAGGAAAATCTCAGCACAAGTTGGTCTGAGCTACCAGAAGGCTCCGCAGGCAGGGAGGTCAGGCAGGCACGTCGCCAGCCCCAGCGTCGCAGCCTGAGCCAGCTGTTAGCTGAGCAGACCGAGCTGCTCAGGGCTGAGCTCTCTTGCATTCTCTTCAACTTAAAAAACTCTCTTCTTTTTTTTTTTTTCCTGTGTGGCTTTTAAATATTTGGAATACAAAAAAAATCCCCTCATTTTTTCCCATGTGGCTGTTAGAAACACACTAACCATTCCCAGAAGCATTTCCATGGTCATGGGTTTGGGTGTATTCAGAGGCTGCAAAAGAGTTTGAAGGGAAAGGAAGCACAAGGATCAACAAGATTAGAAAATACTCCCATATTTTTTCAATATGTTTGAAAGGACAAGGTGCCTCCATGCTTCATGGCTGAAGGGTAAGCTGCTCAGCTACAAAATGTTCCCTCTTCCAACTAATAGAAGCTCTTGGCCGGTTGTACTCTCATGAAATACATTTCTAGGGAGACGTTATTGCCTGTGATGGTGCTGGACTCAGTGCTGCTGGCTCCTCTGTGCCCTGCTGCTCCTGGGGAGTGAGAGATGCTGCAAACTCTGCTGCTGTTTGTAACTCCTCCAAGCCTTTTGTGTTGCTTATTTTGCTTCTCAAGCTTATTTTTAATTGCAGTTGGTGTTGCAATCCAGGTCACCATGCAGCCCTACAGGGGTAATTAGGAGGCAGAAAAGATTAATGAATGCAGGAAGAGGTGGCAGAAGCAGCTGTGGGCACAGAGAAAAGCCTCTGGCGATGACTCAGGGGGAGGTGCGAGGAGTTTGAACCAGCCGCCCCGTGGTGCAGGGCCATGTTCACAGTGTGACCTGCAGAGCCCCGTACACGCCGGGCAGAGCGAGAGGGGGACAGCGTTTTGTTAGCTCCCACTCAGAAAATCCATCCCGAGGTGAGCCTGGGACCGCAGGACTCCGGAGGAAATCCAGGAGGAAATTCAACCGTATCAGCCTTGGAGGGTGAGGTTTTGCAATGTGCTTACCCCAGTGTCGTTGCAGGCGGGTGATGGCAGCGGTGGCGCCCTGTCCCCGGCTGCCCCTCCGGCCCCTCTCCTCCCGCAGGGCCCAGCGGCGCGGTGGCCGTGCAGCCCGCGGGGCTGGCCGAGCCGCCCGCTCTTTGCTCTTCGCTCCTGTGCCAAAGAGATTTCTGTCTGATCAACGGCATGGCCCGAGTCACCGCGCCGTCACGTAGTTGTGCGGTTGGATGCAAACGGCAGGAAGGTGACAGAGGGGACCGTGTCTGCCAGGCATCCCCTGCCCAGCGGTGCTGGTGGCCTCTGTGATGTGCAGGATGCTGGGGATGCCCAGCGGGGACAGTCCTGTCATCAAAGGACATTTGGTGCTGGGAGGAGGGGACTTGTGTCCAGTCCTTGCAAACACCGAGTGAGAATGGAAAATAAGGCGAGTTCTGGTGGTGACAAATAGGGATAAGAAAAATGTTGTGCCCTTCAGGAGGTAAAGACGGCTTGAAAAATTATGATTATGGGGGAGGGAGGAGGAGAGGAGAGACATCTGTGCTTGTTTATTCATTCATGTTTGTACTAGCCTTTATTATATTTAGACTACTCTAGATGATACTAGAAGTATTTTTCATCTAATGATGATAAGGGGAATGAGGGTGCCCTGTTGCAGCTTTTACAGCTCCTCCTGGCCCAGGTTTCCTTACATTTGTCTGACACTGTTGATACAGGTTATGCTGCACTGTCGTCTGATGGACGTGTAAGCTCAGCCTTTTTTTTGTTCAGTTGTTTTGCCTTGTATTTTGTTTGCTAGCGGGCTCTTATCAGACAGGAACAGAAGGAAATCAAATGTCATTAAGCACCTTTGCCCTTTTTGAGCTGACAGAGGACAAGTCCTTCATTTCTTTGATAGATAAATGGGAGACAAGGACACAATGTTCCTCATATTTCTAAACAGTCACTGGAATGAAAAAAGGATCAATCTGAGATGAAAGAATTAATCTTACAGCTGGTGCTTGAAAACAGTGGTGTCTGTGTTTGATATTTGGCGAAATACTAAGCTGGGACGTTGCTATAGCCTCTTTGGGTGCCTTTATGACTTACAGAGAGGCAGAAAACCAGAACCAGCTTATTGCTTCTTAGAACGTCTATCAAGGACATCAGGCATACAATGTAATATTTGTAAACTGCTTTAATCTGATCTTGTTTTCTATGCTACTGATGTTTAATGATCACTTTGTCTTAACCCACTTTCCTTCCTCCCTGGTCCAAAGGGAAAAATCTCCCGATGAAGGGAGGGGAAGGAGTCAGCGCCGGCGGTCTCAGCCGCTCGCAGCCGTGCCGGCTCTGCGCTGTTAGCCGGGCATTAGCCAGCAGGTCTCTCCTGACCTGTAAAAGCATCGTTTTCCTTTCGCTATATCCTGATGAATTCTGCAGGTTTTTACCCACACAGAATTCTCCTCTGGTCTTTACAGTGAGAATGAATTTGACTGAAGATTGACCAGTAAGCCTTAAATGTGCATCTCCCAGCCTTCCCAGCTCTGAAACACCCTCGGTGTCTGACAGTCATTCTGCAGGACCCATCCCCAAATAAAGTATCACTGTGCAAGACAAATCTGCACCTTTTCTACTTTATCACATCCTGCCTTGCCATTGCAGTGGGTTTTTCACTCGAGGCCTTTATTCAGTGCTGTCTCAGTGTTATGGCTCTAAGTTGTGCCCAGTGCACACTTCCCAGAGCCCGTGGACACAGTGATCTGTCCCATGGAACGCTCGACTGGTGCAGAGCAGCCCAAACGGGGCTGCGGTTTCTCATGCAACATCAGCAAGAGCGACATGCCTCAGCTTTCATTAGGAGCGCTTTTAAACCAGATGCCCCAGGGGGAGCGTGTTGAGATTTGCCCCCCACGCTGTTCAGCTCCATTCCGCTCTGTTATCTCTCCCGTGTTCACTCTCTGCTCCCTTTCCCGCTTCCTCATAGCTTATTCCTGGAAAAGGGAGGGTGGGAACGGAAATACTCCATTAGACCTGTCTCTGCCGACTTACATTTCCACAATGCATACAGTAACGGGCAAACCAGACTCCTCCTCATTTTAAGCACCACATACAAATCTTCCCTGTTCAATTAGAGTGAACCAGTGCTGCCAGCTACCACCGCCGACTGACACATCAGCAAGGACTAAACTTGGCCAGAGGAGCTTCTGATCAAGAAATCAGATTTTCTAGGGGCTGGAAAAGTCAATATGTTGGATCAGATTCATCTGCTGGCTGCTGTGACAGTCCTGGGGGTCCTGGAGCAAGGTAGGGACCATCAGCTGCATGTGCCCCAAACTTGCTGGGTCAGTCTACTGTACCTTCTCTGATTTCCTTTGACTTTCATATTTCATTTCTGCTGTTGTACTGGCAATTCCCCACTTTTGAGACAGTGGACTAATATCTTGTCTGGGTTTTGAAAAGTATTCAACAAAACAAGTGCTTGGGAAGCCCTTCTTCTGACCCGATCTACTCCTCTGTTCAGAAATTACATGGTAGATCTTCTCCTCTGCAAACATGTAGAATTTCTTTCTTTGAGAAATGGGTTTACAACAGTTCCTGAGGTTGGTGTAGGCATTAGTACTCAAAGAGCATACAAAGAGTGTGGAGAGGTGGAAGAACGGGCTGTGGTGGGTCACACGGAACATCTCCCAGCTGCGGTTCCACATTGCATGACAATTTAATTCGGTGTCTGGGTGGCTTATCTGTGGCATCGGTTCCCTCCCTGCTCAACTCTCAGGATTTAGAAGGGGAGAAAATTAAAGACAGAAAAAACCTCAAAATTGGCAGTAACAAAGTGCATCTGAACTGCACAACAATTTCTATAGATGATAGATGATTGGTTAATTACACAAGAGAGAAAACAGGTATCCACTGGTAGTACACGACTGCATACTCCTCGCTTCACTGTTGCACTGGGTCATTCTTACTCCTTGTCTGAAAAGTATCTGGGATTTTCATGCAGATTTCTCTGCTAAGTGGAGGTGCGGGGTTAGGAAGAGACAGCAGATCTTTTGCCCCCGCCACAATGCCCCGCAGAGCACTGACCGCTGCTCCTTGTCTCTCTTTTGCTGCAGCCTACTTCTTCCTCCAGGTCATCTATGCCAGGAGGATGTTTGGCATCTCTCCTCCAAAGACCTCAGGCCCACCTGAATTTGAGAGGATCTATCGGGCACAGTAAGAAACTCCTCTTATACAATGCTTGTCAGATCTCACGTCTAAGGCACTGCTCCTCCTCTGCTTTGCCATTCATTTCTCAGAACAGATATTTCAGCAGTTACCTCCCTTGGGGTTAAATTAACGGATTTAAGTGGCAGCAGCAGGACTAGGTTGGCTCATGAATCCTAAACACATTAGCCATTGCTGACAGAAATCACACAGGAATCGCTGCTGCAGAGCGAAGGGCTGCTGAGGACATAGTTGTTGGTGCCTGAGACTTAGGCTAGTTTTAGCCAAGTGGTGCCAAAGCCTCAAACAGCTTCAGCCCTGCTCTGAACCCCACTCGCTGGGAAGGACAAGGTCCCAGTTTGATCTCAGCTGGGGCTGGGACAGGGATGGCCACAATCCAGCATCTCTGCCATGACTCCTGTGCTAGGGCTGCAGTGGGGAGGGAAGCAGAGCGGGCAGAAGCTTCCACTTCTGCTGTAGCTGATCACTGAAAACAAAACAACTGGGCAGCAGGAGCAGGATCTCCTCAGCCATCCCCTTATCTGCTCCTTTGCCAGCCTAGACTCAGCCTCATCCAGCATCTCTTGGTCCTACGTTGTCTTTTAGGGGACAGGGCACAGCGCACAAACAACCCAAATAGCTAAGTGCTCCCTCCCACTCCTGCACGAAGCTCAAGCTGCTCTGGCCTCACCGGCTTAAGATGCATTTAATCCTCGACGTGTGTGCAGCCTGCTGGGCCAGACCTTCCTGCGGCTTTGGGGCTTTCACAGCAGGGTTTCAGCTGCGGCACTCGGGAAGGGGCAGTGGGGTTGGCTCATGGTCTGACCTGGGCATCTTTGACTTAATTTCTTGTGCCCCGGAGACCCAGTTGCTTCTGCTGTTTAATTCATGTGAATAAAGTTGGGATGGGAACTGTGGGGAAAGGTGCAAGCCTGGACGGTTTTATGGTGATACCAGGTCTAAAAAGCAACAGCCTCCAGCCTCTGGAAGCTGCTAGGAGAAGCAAAACAGGAAGATCATCTTATTTTCCTGTGTTTATGACCTTTATCTTTCCTGCCAGGGTGAACTGCTCTGAATATTTTCCCATTTTCCTGGCACTTCTGTGGCAGTCTGGACTCTTCTTCCATCAAGGTGAGAACATCCCATTGCCTGGTTTGTCACTGGATCTGTTCCCCTAAGTGTTGGCTCAGTCCTCAGGTCCTGCTTATCTTCTGAACAATAAATTAGGCAGCAATTCTGTCTCTGATGGGAGTGTAGAGCCAGAGGACCCAGAGCCTCTATTCCTTCACTCTGGGCTACCTGCTTGGCTCAGAGTAGCTCTTTTAGAGCTTTTGGAGATGGTTGCTCTGATGTCTCCCAACTGCAGGTCTGGCTGCAGCCTTGGGTCTACTCTACCTCTACGCCCGCTACTGCTACTTCATGGGATACAGGGCATCGTCCTCAGAAAGGTAAATGTCTCTGCCAGCCTGGAGTACGTGGTAACCCCTGGAGTTTTGCATTTGGGAACCTAATTCGCTTCGTGGAAGCTCAGGAATCCCTCTGGCTGCTTTGGTGTCCCTGCGCGACTCGGCCTTGCCAAGCTATAACATGGGCGTGGGTACCAGGCTGGGGCCAGAGACACAGACACAGGGCAAGGCAGGAGCTGCCCCAAGCCCTTTGTGGGGGTGCGTGTGCTCCCTCGAGGTAGGAGCAGGGCACGAGACTCAATGCAAAGGACAGGGGACGGCCAGGGGCTGCCTTTCCATACCCCTTTTCCGGGGAGGAGGGGAATGTGCCCGGGCAAGAGCAGCGATGCTGGGTCTCAACAGGCTCCCTCTCTCCCACCAGGCTCGCCCCCATATACTTTAGCACTGGAGTTCTCTGGATTCTCGTTGCAGTGTCAGCCCTGGGCATCTTGCATTTCTTCCTCTCTCACTATATGGGGCTGAACATCCTCCAGCTTCTCCCAGCGTGACCTGCTCCTCTGTCCCTCATCGGTGTCCTCGCCTTCGAGTCCTGCTCCCTCCTGCCCGTGCGAACAGACTTGGCTGTACCTCATACAGCCCAAGCGACAAATCCACCCTCACCTGGGTTGTTAACGCCTCCCTCCCCACAGCCCAGCACCGGCACAGACTGCTGAGCTCCTCAGGAGGTATCTGACCCCCACAGCACCCGTTGTGCCAAGTGCTCCATATCTGGTAGCTCCGTCACGCCTGATGAAGAAGCAGCTCTCCAAAACAAGGAGAATTTTAGGAAAACTGGACACATAAAGGGAAACTCATCTCAGCCTGAGGTTCCCAGGGGCCACCCCAGGGAAATGTGTTCTCCTTCCTCTAGCGGCTCTGCCTTCAGCCCAGGCACCAAACGCGGGTTCACGCCAGTTTTTCAAGGCCCACACCCAAGAAAGGCATTTGTTTGAAAGCAGATGTGGGCTGAGGCATAACAAAATAGGCGAGGGATAAACAGGAGCAGCCACCAACAGCGAAAGCCTGATAGTGCCCTCATAATGGTTATTAGCCGTTGTCTGTGGGTGATAATGTAAATCAGACTGCGCAAACTCATAACCGCTACGGCATGTGTGACTTTGAATACTGCTGAGCGGCAACATGCACAAATAAAAAGGCACTGAGCTTGCTGTCGTGGGTGTCTCCTTGTGGGTTTGCAATCAGCGGAGAACAAGAACGCGAGCGGTTGAGTGCAAGGCAGCTGCCTTGCTTTCCCTGCCATGCAGTGCAATCCAGCCAGTGACCCTACATTATAGAATCAGAGAATGGTTTGGGTTGGAAGGGACCTTCACAGCCCATCCAGTGCCACCCCTGCCATGAGCAGGGACATCTTCACCAGCTCAGGTTGCTCAGAGCCCCGTCCAGCCTGGCCTGGGATGTCTGCAGGGGTGGTTCATCCACCACCTCTCTGGGAAACCTGGGCCAGTGTTTTATCACCCTCAGGGTCAAAAGTTTCTTCCTCATGTCTGGCCTGAATCTCCCTTCTTTTAGCTTAAAAGCATTACTCCTTTTTCTGTCATAATGCACCCGTCTAAAATGTCTGTCCCCATCCTTCTTATAGGCCCCTTTTAAGTAAGAAAAGGCTGCAGTAAGGTCTCCTTGGAGCCTTCTCCAGGCTGAACACCCCCAGCTCTCTCAGCCTGTCCCGTCCTGTGGGAGGAGAGCTCTGAGCAGGGAGAAGCTGATTTTCAGAGATGCTGAGCTCCTGGATTGGGGGCTGAGCTGCTCAGCACCAAACAGTGGTCCCCGCTGGGTGGTTTGGCCAGTGCTGAGTGGTTTTGGCCAGTCCCCCTTTGGCCTTGGCCACCCTCCAGCAAGAAGGGCAGGATTTTCATAGGAACTCAGTGTTCACAATGCTGGTGCTTTTGGACATTGGTCCGCTCATCTGAGACACACAGCTCAGAAAACACCAGTGGTGCTCCGTGCCATCACCACAGGGCACTTCACGCCAAACCCAGACAGCAAAAATAACTGCATTAACATACTGCCAGTCTAACCACAACTTAAAGCCCGCCGTCCTCCCCCGTCTTCCCCAGAACTTTGCATTATCTAGGCTGTAAGAACAAAAAGCAGAGTTTTTTGGAAGAAGTGATTAATTTTTCACATTGTTTCATTTCCTTCCCTGCATTTTAAATTGGCTTATTCATCAAAGTCCCCAGTCCATTTCCCTTTTGGGCTTTCGTGCCTTGGAATCATACTGCTGCACTGAAGTTGGCAAACATTGCAAGGGAAGGCTTAAATTCAAGCAAAAATAACTGTACAGCACTTGCCTCCACAAAGTTTTCAGTGCAGTGAGGCCCCATCCTCACGGGAACTCCAGGGTGTCGCCAGTCACCTCCCAGAAGGTTAGTACAGAAGGACCAGCCCCGGCTGCTGGTGCAGGTGCTGTCTCTGTCTCAAAACCCAGCTGTCTCGGGTCAGTCGAAGCTGGTGCACAATATTTCTGCAGACACAACCTCCACCTTTTACCCCGGTACCATTTTTCTAACCCAGCTGTATCGCCCTGGAGCCACTGCCCACTGCAGCCCTGCTTGTTTCAGCTCTGTGCGTGACAGGGCACAGTGACTCAGAGGAGGGAAGTTAATGATTCAGCAGTGAGGCTTCTCCCCCTGGATGCACAGAAGACCATTTATAATCTTGGTGCAGCAAAACCAAGCTCTGGCCCCGGCTCTGCCACGGAAAAACTGCCCAGCACATCATGTCCTTCAAACAATTGCCAGAGGGGTAGTTTCAGATGCCTCCCCAGAAAGCTCCTCCCCTCCACCCAGGGGTGCTGTCATTACCGTGCTACTTCATAACTGTCATCAAAGAAAATCACTTTTCACCAGACCATGGCTCAGCGATGCAGTCGATGGTTTCAGGGCTTACCAATTCGAAATGCCGCCGCGCAGCACATTGCACTGGTGCTGTATGAAACCACTCTGCCCACTCGCATCTGCTGCAGAGATGCTGAGGAGCCAGGTTTGAACTGGGAGGGTGTGTACTGGGGGGCACAGGGTCTGCCTGTGACAACACGGGGTTAGGCGGCTCCGCGGACACCATCCCGCTGGTGCAAAGACCATTCGGTAAGCTCCAGTTTAACGGCACCGCAACCGCCCGGCAGCGCCGGTGCTGCCGCGTGGCCGATGGCAGAACCGCCGCTGCCAGCGTGGGGAGGGCGCGCTCCCCAGCGCCGCCGCTGCCGCCTCCGGCGGCCGCCTCGCTTCTGCCCAGAGGGCTGACCCACCAAACCAGCGCGGCTCCCCGCACCTGGGGATTTGTGTCCTGGCTTCCTTTTCTTCTGGTCTGGCGGGCTCAGCGGGCTGAGGGAAGAGCCAGGCGGCTGGGACACGGCCGTGCCGGCGGCAGAGCCGAGCCGGGCTGCTGAGCCCGCAGCTGAGGCTGGGGGGGCAGGTAGAGTCGCTCCAAGCTGTGCCTTAGCCCGCTCCTGCCACCTCGGCCCCGTCCGCCTCGCCCGGCTGTCCTCCCACCCCTGTCCCCCGCTCCGCTCTCTCTCCGCTCCGGCCGCGACCGCCCGATAGGGGGCGCCGGTGCGCCGCGGCCGCCGCTCAGGGGGACACGGGAGGGTCCGGGGAACACGGGAAGATTCGGGGAAAACAGGAGGGTCCGGGGAACACGGGAAGGTTCGAGGGACGCGGGAGGGTCCGGAGAACACGGAAGGGTCCGGGGGGTGGCAGCTGCTCCGCGCCGTGCCCTGTGCCGGGGGCGTCGGTCACTGCACCCCAAGACACGGCGAGGGCGGCGGTGGCACAGGGCGCCTGCCCGCAGAGCCTTGGCCATGGCGGCACTCGGGCAATAACCCTCCTGCTTCTAGTTTCATTTGTGCTGAGACAGGTCCTGGAATTAAGGTGACTTGGGGGAGTCCTGGAGCCCCCCAGAAATCTCCTGGAGGCGACTTACAACAGACGCATGAGCCCCCTGCAAGTGCTTTGTGGATTCCCGGGCTCCTTTCTCCTCCCCTTGCAGCTGCCAGTTCAGTGCCAGCAACAGGGGCAAAAAGGTTTGGCATGAGGTATTTGGAAGCAAATCCACTGTGACACAGCCAGAGGCTCCCACAGGAAGCAGCCAGCCTGATGGGAGGCCAGCCGGCAGCAAAGGAAACCTGTAGAACCAGTGAGAACTTCTTTATCACAAGAAACGCACAGGCTAATCTTGCAAACGAGCCTTCCATGTCTTGCTGCCATGTGAGCAAACGAGTGACGATGGAAGTGCAGAGCTCTGTGCCACCGACCGAGCAACTGCCAGGCGCTGCAGGGATCGTGGGTGCACGTGTTCCCATCTCTGTGTTTGCAGGAACCCAGCCGGGTTCCTGTAACGCTTTTGTACCACGTTGCAGTAGCTTATTTTTATCTTGAAAACTTCAAGGGCACCCACGTGTACTTTCATACCCATCATGTGACGGCCTGTGCAGGATACGTGCACAGACAGGTCTGGTGCGCAGATAATGGCAGGTTTACACGTGGCTCCCAGCACCGCAATGCTGTGCCCTGGGACCCGGAAAAAAATGCACCCGTGCAGCGGAGCCTGAGGAGCAGCACCCTGGTCCCTCGGGAACACGGCTGGGTGGGACTGACAGAGCATGGCCTTGAATTTCCCTGGGAAGCAGCGCTGCTAACTTTCTGTAGGGGTGTGTTTGGGAGAGGAAGGGCCTGTGCGGCTGGTAGACGAGGGTGCAGCTGGTGGCCCTGGCTTTGTGGCACTGGCATGTCACCCAGGTTTCCATAGCACCAGCATCCATAACGTAGGGCCAAGGGGAGGGAAAGAAGTAGGTCAGACTGGGCTAACAATACCCAGACGTGTCTATCTACGGCTCAGCCTGAGCCGGGAAAGGGGTTGAAATGGAGGAGATAAGCAGGGGGAAAAGAAGAAAGAAAAAAAAAAAGGAAAACACAAACTGTCCATAGTTTGAGTAATGCATTTCTTTCCTTTGGAAAAATAAAGACCTTTTAAAGCCACCTTTTTGTATCAGTACTGAGAGACTGACTAGCACCCACCTCCTGCCCATCTGACAACAGGCTACAAGGGAATTCAAATGCTAATTTGGAGCCAGACTTCTCAATGGGTTTTCATTTCTGCAGCAGCTCCGGGATCAGAGCTCTGGGGAAGCAGCCGCTGGAGCTGGGAGGATGCTGATCTCCAGACCAGTACTGGGGACGCTTTCCCTTCCCTCTCCATTCCTCATCCTCATTTGGTTACCCCCTTGGCTCGGTTTTACTTGTTTACATTCAAGTGACTTCAAGGGCAAGGAAAAAGAAAGGCAGGCACACTGGAGTTGTGTAGCTGAAATAACCACAGAAATGAACTGGTTTATGCATTGAGTCTGTGGACACCTCGCTGTCAACGTAACCAGAGTTTTGGTGCTTGTCTGCGTGCAGTATGGTCATTTTGAGCTACATATCCATCAATGCCAAAATTGAGAAGAACGTTATGGGCAATAAAACCCGGAACTTTCTAGATCTGAGTAAACATCTGGACACATATATCTGCTAGATGCATAACAGAGTAAGACTAGAGGAAGGAGGAATGCTTTGTTTGAGTGGGGGATAGCAGGGTGTAGGTGGAAGAGCACAACCCTCCCTGGAGAGACTGAGAGGGACTGGGGTGAAGAGCATGACTGTGGCTGACCCATGGCATGCTGTTGGTTTGACCGTGCCATGCTTGTCTTGAAGCGCACATCATCACAGAAGAGCTGCAGCTGTGGATGGAGGTGCAGGGTGTTTCAGACAGGCCTGTGAGAGCAGGGCCCTCGCCCCCAGGCAAATACTCCCTTCACATTACCACAGACCACAGCCCTACACAGTAAAAAACATTCCTGGGTTAGACAGTGGGGTAAAATCCAAGCAAAAAACAAAGCTGTCTGCCACTTGATATGTTAGCACGTCAGGACAGGGAGGCTAGGAAAATCTACTCTCTAAGGTTACAATTCACCTCACCTTCATCAGTTTTACACCTCCCAGTAATTATCACTTATAAGTGATAAGAGAGAAACAAGAATCCATCTCTCCCCTGGGGAGGGCAGAGCCACAGTACACACAAGGTAAGGCATAATGTGCCCTTTTGTGATTGCCCTCTCTCCAAAGTAAAACTTAGACATTTGCTGTGGTAGCTTAGGAAGGAGCGTGCCCTGCTCCAGCCCTCACTGATGCTGTGCCCAACTCTGTGTTCAGCAATTTCCAGGGTCAAAGAGCTAAAGGTAGAATTTAGGTAGGAAGAACAAAAGTAGGGTCAGCACTCAGGAGGCCTCACAGAGCACTCCTGGAGTGATGGAATAAAAGAGGATCCATGCCAGCAGCATGTGCATCAGCTGCGTTGCTTTGATGTTATGCTACTTGACGGGAGAAAGCTGGGTGACCCCAAACAACGAAGACAACGTTACCTGCAAGGGGTGGAAGTCGAGGATCATCACATGAGCAAAGACAAAGCCAGCAAGCTGCTGTGGTAGCTGCTCCTGAGCCTGCAGTTGGTGAGTGGCCAAAATAGGCTCCATTTCATGAACAGGGTAGCTGGAGTAACAAGAGCTCGGGCATTGTGTTATCTGTCCTGATCCAGGTACTGCAGCACACTCACCAGGACTCCAATGCTCTGTGAAGTATTTACGGCTCGCTCATTCTTGTTCTGGGAGGGTGTAAGGAAATGCAGACAAGGCTTGTTGCAACGGATGGAAATGGACACTTGCCCACCTCTCTCCTGGCGGGTACACGGCTGAACTATCAAAGAGCTG
Source organism: Nesoenas mayeri (assembly GCF_963082525.1). Lineage (NCBI taxonomy): Eukaryota > Metazoa > Chordata > Aves > Columbiformes > Columbidae > Nesoenas > Nesoenas mayeri. The sequence continues at coordinate 7,664,472 of NC_137556.1, forward strand.
CAAATGTTCTGCCTGAATCAAGAAACCCGATGAGCTCAGTACAGCACCGCATGGCCAGATGGCTTCAGGATCAGAGCTGACTCATGCCCACCTAGCTCAGAGTCAGGCAAAACATGCAGATACCTGAAATGAGCTGGTAGAAGACGCCTCTTCTTTGCTGTAACTGCATTCACAGCAAGGTAGCTAGCTGTATTGGTAAAAAGCAAAAGGTATTCTACTGACTGCTGTACTTATAATGCTACAAAACTGAAATGGTAACAGACCTGAGTTACACTAATGAACAGAAAAGCATCAGACAGGTGAGCTCCCAGCTGAGCTCTGAGAGGATATGATCACTGGGGGAGAACAAGTGGCAAGTCTTCCATTTTCACAGTGACAAAGAGGGCAGAGCATAAGCTGTGGATTAGCTGGCGGCATAAAGGGAAGTGGGATAGATTCAAACAGTACAGCAGTGGCCTCAGAGAGAAGAAGGGACTTGGGTATCTGCTTTTCACTCAAGCAGTGTTTGTTAACCCATCCAATTGGTTTCTAGACCCACTTGACTTAGGAGAGCTGGGAAACATGAGCTCTTCCCAGTCTCTGCTGCAGACCACCATTTTCAGAGTGATGAATACAGAGAAAACAGGTGAAGAGGAACAAAGTACAGGTGAAGTATAACCAAAAAGCCTCTTAAACTGCCCAAAGCAAAAGCAAGTGGAAGCTGCATTAGCAAAGCTGTCAACTGGCAGCTTTAGCAGCTGATGAGCGTGGCCATGTTATCTAATATGGCAGAACACACATCATGCATATTTAATAGCATTGTTTAGCTTGTATTTGTCACAGCACCACAGATAGAGGCTGTTTCTAAAGCCATGGGTAGCGACAGAATGTTTATAATTGAATTCTAGGGGTTTTGACTGGAGGTCACATGTACAGAGAAACCTACAAAGCATTGGTAGTACAAGACTCCCATGCATTCTCAGACCACGGATGATAAAGCGAGTCAGCTGCTAGCACTATTGAGAGTTAATCGGGTTTGCAGATTAACTATAAGATCCTGAATTATACATGCTTATATGCAAATGTTAAGAACATGCAACAAGTGTAGCTGAGATCTGAAGGATAAAGTTTATCCATTTGTTGTTCTGCTTCCATCATAATTTCTAGCTAGGAAAGAAAGGGAAGGTGCACACAGCGATGGGGTCAGGATGATGGATAATGAGTTCTGTCATCTTTTCAGAGCAGGTATTTAAACTTGGATCACTGTTGTCCCTGAAATGGGAAATGCTGACCCATAAAAGAATGATTGGTAATTATTTTGCTTTGCAACAATATCTCCAAAACCTACTCAGAAATCAACATCTGCATCACTTCCAGACGTGCAAAGTGTCTCCATATGCTTAGATGCCTATAACCAGAATATTCTCTTGAACCAGAGTTGCAGATTTTCTCCATTATTTTCTTGTCTAGGAAAGAAATTTAAGCAAGCTAACAGAGATTTGTGACTAGCACCAAACAGAAATTTCCTGAGCAGGTAGCAGGCTTCAAGGAAAAGCTTTACTTTGGTCCAGTTTAACACTTGACTTCTCCGCTCAGCTGTATGGATCTCTCTGATGCCTGGAGTGGTGCTCATGCTGTCCTGGTGCGGGTCTCTGCCCCCAGTCCTGCTCACCATGAACTTTGAGGGAACTGGGCATGTTGCACAGGGGCTGTGTGACTTTCTGGCAGATCGTTTCTCCAGCAGATTTCTACCCAGGAGGCCACCTCTTTGCCCATTTTCTACCAGATGGACTAGAAAACCCAGCAGGCTGAGCTCGGCTTAGATTACAGCCCTCCCCAGGCTGACTTGAACAAAACAAAATTTATCTTCTGGGAATGCAAATAGGAAAATGAGAGCAGCTCCTCTCCCCAACAGTGTGGGCAGCAGGTGTGCCTTTCCCTTCGCAGGAACTGGCCAGTGAAATTCTGAAGCAGAACAAAGCCCTTTCAGAGAAAAACAAGTACCTGAAGCTGCAGCACAAGTTGCTGACAGACATCCTGACAGACACACTGCAAAGCTGTGTGCTGGAGAGGAAGGTACAGGTGTCAGGCTGGCATCAAAAAACAAAAAAGCCGGCTAAACTGATGATGTCCGAGTCCTAGAAGAAATCACAGAAGCAAAGCATGGAAGTTTACGCTTGAATTGTTAATTATTTTCGTCTTTCAACCACCACATGTATGTTGGCTAATTATAACTCTTCTGGTAACTATCTGTGTCTTCCTTTGTCTCTGCTGTTCACAGTCACATTCTTCCCCTAGAACTGGCTGAACCCAGCTTCCTGTTGGATGTGTCAGGTTCAAGCCAGGCAGGTATTTTGCTTACGCTTAATAGCAATTACGTATTTGAAAAAAAGTCATATGACCCTCCTAACATTGGAAGAATATGCATGCGGCAGAACTTCTTGCCAGTGTGAACACAGGATGATTTTAATTTCCTAAGAGACCTCTAAGGAGAACACTTACATCAGAATGCTGTTCGACTATCATAAACATACGATTAAGAAAGTATTGTGCAAACCAGGCTTTATTTATCACTGAAAATGAGATAGCAAGAAATCAGCCAGTACAGCCCACTTCAAAGCCATGAAGTCACATGGTGGGTAAACAACAGAGAACCTATTCACCATCATTATTCAAATGCAGTAAAGGGGACTAAAAAGACCAATCGGGCTAATAAAATGACATATAGTAAATATACCCCAGCGTATGATTATCAACATACAACAAGACAAAAATTGTCATTAACTCACTGTTAAAAATGCAAAGGCTTCAACAGGAATTAGCAAAGGGATTTGGTTTACACTAACCAGTGAGAAACAAAGCTGTGAATAGCTGCCACACCTCCGCAGTCCTAAGGTCACCACTCGCCTTTCCAAGAGCACTGGCTCCCTTACAGTTATTTTAATCTAAAGTTGTTTTAGCTGATGATTCTTTGTAACACTGTTTTGCAGAGGGATTGGTCTGGCCAGGCGTGAGGCCAATGGAATGCAGGGTGCGGAGGGCAGGAGGGGCCGTGTGTATCACCCTGCCAGGGATGCGGCCAATAAACCTGCCTCACCTAACTCCAGACAAACAAAGCGTCACTGCGAGAGCACGATCTAGAAAGCTCAGGGCTGGCAGATTTTCAGCCGCTGCCGTTACTCTCCCCATTGTTGGCACCTCCGCTCGCAAAAAGCCTCATGCGGCCGGGGCGCGGCCGCCCGACCAGGGGCCTCCTGACGGCCCCGGCCGCCACCTCGGCGCAGAGGCCTCCCGCAGGCCGCGCCTCGTCCTGCCGGCCGTGCCGCGGCCCCTCGCTCCTTGCCCCACCGCCTCCGGCGCTGGCGGCTCCGCCTGCCCCCCTCTCCTCACGGCGGAGCGGCCTGCGGCCTGCTCCCCGCGGGACGGGCCCGACCAGGCCGCTCGGCGCCCCGCCAGGCGGGAAGGGTCCGCCGGCCACCGTGTTCCCCCCGCGCCGGGAGGCGGAGCTCAGCCCACCTGACGGCGGCGGGCGCTGCTGCAGTGCGCGGAGCCGCCGATCGCCGCCGGCCGCCGGAGCTCCGCGGCCGCAGCCCGCCGTGAGCAGGGGTGCCGGGGGCGTGGGGGGCGCGATCGGCGCGGCGGGCGGGGAGGGACAAAGCCGCCGCCATGTTTGGGGCTCGGGTAGAAAAACAGGCGCGGCGTGCCGCCGCGGGGGGGGGTGTCGAGCTCGGCCCGGGGCGCGAGCGGGACGCGCGGCGGTTCGCCGCCCCCAACCGTCCGCCGTGGCCGCTGCGGGACCCCCCGGGGCGGCTGCGCTCCCCCCGCCCTCCCCCGATCCTGCGCCCCCCCCTCGCGGGGCCGCCGGACGTGACCGGCGGGTTCAATTTGTCGCGCTGCCATTGGCTGGCGGGCGGTGAGGGAGCAGGGGCGGGCGGTTTGTGACGTCAGGGCGCTGCGCAGCGCCGGCGGCCGGTATTTATAGGGGCGGAGGGCGCTGCGCAGGAGGAACAAGCGGGCGGGCTGGGCCTGGTAGGGCCTGCGGCTTCATCGCGCCTCATCCCCGTGGGAGCAGCGAAAAAACGACCGAAAAGCCTCGGTCTGCCTTCGCTGGAGCGTCTCTTCGGCGGCCGCTGAGCTTTTGTTTCCGTTTGCGCAGCGCCCGAGCGCCCTCACCGAGCTTTGTCTTCTTGCGGCCCCTGTGGGGAAGGCGCGGCCAAGATGGACCCTTGTCACACCGAGGAGACTGAGGGCGAGATCCCCGGCTTGGGTAAGGCCCGGCGGCGAGGCGGGGGCGGTGGCGAGGAGGAAGCGGGGTGGGGGTGGGGCGGCCAGGCCGGTGCGGGTTGGGGGAGGGGCGGCCGGTCCCGCCCGATCCGGGGCTCTGGAGCTGCCGAGCCCCGACTTTGGCGCCGGCTGGCGGCGGGAGCGGCGTGCGCGGCCCCGGGAAGGGGGGGCGGCGGCGGGCCGGGCGGGTGGCGGCCTCGCGGCGCGGCCGCGTGCGCCTTTCCCCTCCCCCAACGCCGCGTGTGTCGTGGCGGCGGCGGCTCCGGGCGCTGCGGCGCCCGGGGGGGCGGGAGCAGCCATGAGACGGCTGTCGTGTCGCGGCCTCCGCGTCCCCGCCCGCTCCCGCCGTTACCGTGCGAGTGGGGTGAGGGAGGGCTTGTTTACTCGGGGGGAAGGTCGTAAACAAGATCTATTAAAACTATAGTTTATTACAGGTGTAAGCTTTGGCTACAGTAACGATCATCCTTAAGTAGCATAAATCCTGTGAAAAGAGCAATTGAATAAAGCAGAAGTTGAAAGTAAAGGTTTCTGGACGCCATAACAGTCTCGTCTCAAAATGGTGAACTATGCTAGTTCTTGCAAAACAGCCCTGCCTGAGCGCCTGCTATCTCTGTTTACTGGGTTGTCAGCCGTTGATAACCAGTTAACTCCTCTCTTGTTAAAGCCAGTTATTAGACAATAATATTTAAAATAAGGATTAAAAAAAAGTTTATTAAACAGCAAAGAACTTATATAAAGTATCAAAGCACCCCATATTTGTTTCTTTTAACTATACAGAAAATTCTAGCAAAACCCACACAGGTCAGACAAGCAAAACAAAAAACCAAACAAACCCATATTTTGCACTTCAATCTTGCCTTCAAATAAGCTATACAAGTACGACATTCAGTTAAATTGTTTAAGAATGCACTGATTAGTTAGGTTTAACTCTTGAACTTCAGGGATTTGTTATTCAAATTAATTTTCATGCTCTTAAGAAGTCAGGAAAGACTTGACCTGTGAAAAGAAGCAGAAATATTTTATTCACTAAAAAAAAACCTGCAACATCAAGACTTCTGTTTCTTTCTTTGGAAACAAGTGTTGTTCTGCCTCTGTGTAATTCATGTAATTCATGCTTTTCAGTGTAGCAGATGGCAGTGATCTCAAGATTTATAACTTAGTACTAGGTAAAATTGAGTAACTTAGTTATTAAAAATATTTGGATGGCATGTGTGAGTGTAGTTTGGTTCATAACTTTTTAAGCTGTTAATTGCTAGTTTCTGTGAGGATACAATTTACCAACAAAACTCCACAGCTGAACACTCTGGAGGGTTGGGAAGAGCCTGATGCCTTTTAAGTACTAAGGAATTCGGTTTTGCTGGGGGGGGGGGGGTGTGTGTTTGTTTTGTGTTTTTATTTTTTTTCCCCTGTGGACTGGGCATACAGCACGTTGCTCCAGCAGAACATCATCTTCAGGCATTTATTTCTTAAGTCCTACCTTTCATTGGAATTAGTAACCACCATTTTGACTCGAATGACCCACTTATTACCACCTTGTTGCTTTAAAATGGTTATTGACTCTCCCAATTCTATTTAGAAGCGTCAGTTCATGCATTTAGAACTGTGTACAAGGTTCAGCTTTCTGCATTTGTCAGATGTGTTGTGCTCTGTCTGGGAAGAACCTAGATCCCCCAGAATGCAAGGGGACATAAATAACTTCAAGACTTTTCTAAAGGCATCATGGCTGACATGAATTGGACAGGATCAACCTGTGAACTACTGAATGAACAGCATGGCAGTGCAGACTGGGTGGAGAGTAGTCTGATTGCATTGCATCCCCCCACAATTGCCCCTCTTTAAAAACAGTTCTGCTTTGAATTGTGAGGATAACACCCTAAGTATATGAGGGTGGCTGACTGTACTAGCCCTGAACAAGTATTTCATTACCAATTTTAAGAATGTAAATTGGTAACTTATAGCTATTACTGCAGAAGAAAAGCAGATGAGGAAACATACTTACCTTATTAATCAGGTACTCCTGTTTAATCTTATCATTCTTAAAATCTTCATTGACATCCAAAACTAGAATGGGAATCTCTTTAAGGTTCTCAAAATCAACTCTGTTATGTGGAAAAACATCATGCTAGTAAAAATGGTATAAAGTACTGTCTAGAAAATCTAGCTCTTCCATTTGCTTTCCAAGCCCTCCTAAGGGTGCAGCATTACTCACATTACCACTTGCACCTGAGATGTTAATGGTGATGCCCATGATGCAAGTATAAAGCCCAAGTCACTCCTTAATAGCTCTTGTATAACCCAGTCAACACCATATCACCACAACTTTAATGTATTTTGCAAATCTGGCCTTCTAATAATATTTTTATTGTACAAGTGCGTGTGGGAAGATAGTTTATTCTTCTTTAATTTCCTTTACCTCATTTTTTTGCTATGGAATTGATTATCAGGAATGTGATTTTTAAGAAGAGGAAGTATTCTTTTAAAAAATATTAATTGCCCTCTGTCTCCCCCATCTCTTTCTAGTTAACTACTAATCCATTTACTAAGGTGAAGTTTTAAAGCTTCCTTTGGTGGGGATGACCTCTTAAACATGTAATAAGACTGGTATTTAAAATGGCTCAGAGATAAGCAAGACCATTTTGGCTACAGGTTAGGAGCAAATGGGAGCTGTAGTTGTGCAACTGCTTGTATTGTTCTCTCAAAGCAGTAGTTACTCTGCTTCCTAAGTGTGAAAAGCATTTCTAAAATGCAGTAAGTGTGCTGAACAGCTTTCTTGGGGTTGCAGACTTTAGTGTTCCTATCAAAAATACAGGAAATGCTTGCTCTGAAAAGTTTTGAATGAGTACATAATATAAACATTCCCAAAATTCCAAAAAACACATTGCCTTCTTGTTTCCTAAGCATTTCAGCCATCCTACATGAAACTTCAGAAAGTAGATGTCACAAATAACATACTTTTCCTGGAATTGTTTTGCTTCCCATTTGGTGGAGTATTTCAGGTTCTTCTAGGGGAAAACCTAAAGTCTGGCTTAGCATTTAGAGATTCCTTACATGAGAAGGAAATTAGGGGTGAATGTAGCAGAGATTACTTAGCCACTGTGTTTCTTGTGTGTAATAGTACCTGCCAAAAGCCTGTCTGATGATTGTTTATTTTAAAGCTAGGATTAATATTTAAACCTTATTGAACTATAGTAATCCTAGTTTAAAGCTAGCTGGGGACTTGCCCTCATGTAATAACTTACATGATCAGCCACCCAAACAGTCTCAGCTCTGTCCTACTCCAGTGTACTTCCAGTTAACAAAAAACTTATCCTTGCTGCAGTTAGAACTGCACAGCTTTCTAGTTGAAGTTAATGCTTAACAGAGGCTTTAAATTAGATAAAGTTTCATCTCTTGCAAGTTTCTACTTCCCTGCCAACAGATGACCTTCCCTCTGTGTGTAACCTAGAGTAATTATCTCTGTGCCAAGAAACTTTGAGTGGGTCTAAAGATAAGTCCTTCCAACTGTGCCTAAGTGAAGCTAGACTTAAATCTTAGTTTTATCCCTAATCAACTTTAGTGTAAGGTAGTAAAGAACCTTGTTTGAAGTTGAAACCCCTCTATAAAAAATGGGTTTGTACCTCATAGTCCTTTCGTGAAGCCAGGCTTCATGTTTATTGTGCAGGTTTTCCAAATACTCAAGCTCAATTCCTTGCTCCTCTTCTCTTCCCCTCATCTGTAGCCTTTCCATGCATTTCTGGAAAAAAGGTACAAGCCTGAACATTATACATGTGTTGAAAGCTAAATCAGCCAAACAGATAAAGTGGTTCTTAAATCAGAAGTACTAATGCTAGACATTAGTGAGCATTAACTGCAAATGAGTTAAAATCAGTTTAGGACTGAATGGGGTTGGAATTTAAACTTGATTCAGAAGTTCAGTTTCAGCCTTGGATCCCTGCTGAGAGGTGCATGCTAGCAACTGTAGCATTTGCTGGCACTGGAACAGTAGCTCAGAAGGGAAGGGTTTTCATTTGATCTCTGAAATCTGAATTTATGATAGGCTTCCCATTACATTTGGGATGGAGGAGCTAATTCAGTGTTAGTCACTGAAGTATTATGTCATTAGTACTTAGTTCTTTGTACCCTCTAAAGCTCCTGGATACTGAAGTTGGACCTGAAATATTTTCATCTTTAGTGAACGTACCTGAGGTGTGGTTCTTAGGTAGATCATGCCATCCAGTTCTATATCCGATTCAAACTGATTCAAAAGCCATGTGTGCCAGTCCTGATAAATAGCCCACTCCGTTTCATTAATATTCCCAGACTCAAACAGGTTAGATGCAAATACATACCTGCAATGAAAGGCATTAGTCTCATACCGGGAATTACCAAAGTGAACTAAACCACTTCTCATTGGAACCAGAATTATGGTACAGAAAAAAAGGGCTTCCCACTCTTACATCTGTAAAATACTCTTAATACCATTCAGCTCCTACCTGTTGAATCAAACCTGCTTCTTTCAGATACTAGTTTAATATCAAGGGTTTCCCCAGCTCCATGTCTTCGAGCATGAGGAGCTGGAGCTCTTATATTGACCTCTTGTGCTGTGAGAGTACTTACCTGTCACTGTACACAGATCTTTCAAAAAACTGCACTGGATGTTCTGCTTCACGTAGCTTGGCTGAGACAGGTTTTAGTTGTGCTCTTACTCGGCTCAAGCAAGCATAGGTCTGAAATGTGTAAGCCCATCTTGTGGGTTTATCATAGAGCATTTGAAGTAGATTTCCTCCGCTCTTCTGAGATGTTGAAAGTTCCTAGGAAACAAGAGAACTTGAAACCAATGTATCTTTTCAATCCAGATTTCTGGAATGTTGAAGTAAGAATTCATGGCCTTGCAATTTTTTTTCCTTAGGAAAACACTTGGGCATAGGAACAAAGGAATTTGTTTCTCAGCTGAGGGTGGTCCTTATGACAGCCTAGAATAGCTTGTTCATGGAGTTCCACACTTCAATGTGATTTCTGTGGACTAGGGCTACTTTTTGGATTTAATAGCATCTTCCTAAGTAGCCTTCACAGTTGGAGTGTCTGACCAGTGGGTAAGATAGGGAGGATGATTCTGGATGCTCCAGGCTAAGTATTTTGGCATGACTTTGTGGCCAGTCATTGCAGTCTCCTCTGTTCCAGTCTCCCCAAGCCTCAGACCCAGCACACCTACCTCGTATTCATCTTCAGTCGTCTGGATGTTGCACCACTTGGCGATGGGTTCAGGGATGATCTCCCACTCATCGCTGTGTTTCTCTAGTAGCCTGACAAATGTTGACTTCCCTGCAGCTGCAGATTTGAAAAGTTCACAGAGGCTGTAGGTCAGACTGTGATCTTACTGACAGAGGTGGTTGTGAGGTTTCTCAGAGGCTTTGGGCTTTGTGGTGTTTGAGGTGTGGAGCTGCAGGGGAAGCTTTGGGCAGCAGGGAATGGGGTTGGGCGCTGGGGAAGGGCTGGCGAGGGCCGCCTGCACCGTGCTGAGTGGCACGTTTCCAGAAAACAGGTTTAATCTCCGGCGCCAGCAGGCCGTGCCCGGGCCTGGCGGCCGATAGGAGCTGGCGAGGCCGCGGCTGTGCCGCCATTTCAGGAGCGGGCTCCGCGCGCGGTGCGGGAGGACAGGCAGGGGGCGCTGCTGCGCCTGCGCGGCGCTGGGCGAGGGGGAAATGCCGCCGCGCGTGCGCGCCGCGAGCTGGCGCCGGCGGGCGAGCGGGTGACGCAGTTGCGGGCCGGGCGCGCGGGAGGCGTCTCGCGCTGCCGCCGCCATCGCCCCCGGTGCCGAGGCGCGGAGTGCGGAGCGGCCGCGGGGACAGGCGGAGGGGGCTCTGCCGAGCCCCAGGAGGGTGTTCGGTCTCTTTAAAGTCCTCCCCAGCACACGCCAGTGAGCCGCCAAAGAGGACGTTGCGTCCTTGCGGTAACGGACACCTGGCGTGCCCCGCCTGGGCAGGGCGGTGGCTGTGGGCGACAGGGTGCCCCTCCCCCTACCAGGCGATGGCGCCAATTTGAGTGTCGCCGAGAGCGGGACTCGGCCCGGCGGCAGCGCATGAGCACCGGCTGCGCTTCTCCCTCAGCAGGATCCCCCCGCTGCCTGTAGGAGTCGGTGGAAAAGGCCCCCCAGCCGCGTCTTGGCCACCTGTGTCCCCTCAGGGTCCCCCTGTCCCCGGAGCCCAGCCGCCCCTTCCCCGCCGCCGCGCTCACCGATGTTCCCCTCGATGGAAATTTTCCGGAGGCGCTTCTGGAAGCTGGAGTCAGGGCAGCCGGCGGGGTTGCGGCAGTGCCGTTTGGCGGGGGTGGACATGGCGGCGCCGAGCGGGAACACACGGGGCTCCCGGCTGCTCCGGCTCACTTTAAGTCTCCCGCCAGCCGGTGGGCGGGATGGCCGTGTCCCGCCACCACTCCCCGGGAGGAGGCGGAGGCGCTGCCCCCTCCCCCGTCGCGGAGGGTGGCGGCCGCTCCTGCTCTGCTCCCGCCCGGCCCGGGAGCGCGGCTGCTGCTGCCCACGGGCTTTTTGAGATGGGTATTAGTGAAATCGAGCAGAGCTTTGTTCAGGAAGTTACAGTAAACCTGTTCCACTTACTGATCTGATTTGCATTAATGTAAACAAGTTCTCGATGTTGTTTGGTTTAGAGACAAACTCGAGTATCCTAGAGTATCCTTTTTTTTCCCTTTTTCTGAAAGCTTTGGGGGAGGTAGTTGTTAGTAGTGTGGATTGGTATTTGTTAAACTCAATATTTTACATAGTTACATAAGGGATGAGGCCCCGTAGATTTGCAGGCAGTGCCGTGGCTCAGCCCGCGGCTCTTGGTACCAGCTGGAAAGGAAACACGCACGGATGGAGGGTGAGGCTCTTGGCATGAGTTCTGACCTGTGTGGGCAAGTTGAGACATGAGCTGCTTGGTCTGTCCAGGGCAAAGGAAAGGGGATGGAGGATTCTTAGGTTGTGTGACTGTAGTTATTCCTGTAACTTCTTTTTGCCTGTGTGAGATTCAGGGTGAAATCTAGCTAGGTCTGGTGTGTTTGGAGGAGATGGGAGGGAGTTACATTTTCCTTTCTTTTATGATAATTGTGACCCGTGTCTCTTCTTTCCCCATCTCCTACAAACACACCAGGCTTCAGTGACCGAAGCGAGCAGATTGTTTCACGTGGGGTAGCGTCAGCATTTGAAGCTGGTAAGTGCTAGTTCCCACACACTTCTTTGTTCAGCCAGACTCCTCTCTGCCGTGCTGGTGCGGGAGGGGGCGACTGTCGGTAGCGGGGACCGGCCCCCCCCTCCGCGGGCGGGGGGGCGGGGGGAACAGCCTGCGGGGCATGCGCAGTGTGAGAGCGGCGCATGCGCGCTGCTCCGCCCCGCGCTCTGCGCGGGAGCCCGCTCCGTGGCTTTGTTGGGGGTGGGGAGGTGGTTAGGCAGATGACGCATGCGTACAGGCTGCCGGGGCGGTGGGACCTAGACTAGCGAGGAAGCATGCGCAACCTGTTGGGAGCGGCGCGGGAAGCGTTTGTGTGGCGGGTGTGTGTCCCGGGGCGGAGCGCAGTGGCAGCACAGAGCATGCGCAGCTGGGGCCCGCGGGGGCGGGGCAGGAGCCCGCCGGGTGTCGATGCGCATGCGCCCCGCCACCGGCTCCCGGCCACGCCGCGGCCTCCCCCGAGCCCTCCCGGGAGCCGCTCCTCGGCGGCCGCTCGCCGCTCTCCCGTGGGCCACGGGCGCCGTGCGCGTCGGCGGGGGCTGCGAGGCGTCGGGCCCGGCAGGGCGGTGTCTGGGGCCAGGGTTCTTTGTGCGGCGGAAGGGCCGGCCCAGCGGAAGCGGGAGCACCCGCCGCCATTTCCTAGCGCGCTCTCGCCACAGGCTCGCCCGCTCGTTGCCGCCTGACCGGGACTAGGCGCTCTCTGGACAGCGGATCAGGCTCGGAGCCCTAGAACCACCGCGGAGCCCCACCATGTGTGCGTGCGGGGACGGGGGCTGGGCGCGGGCCGGGGGGCGGGCAGGCGGGCGCAGCGTGTGTGTGTGAGGTGGGCAGCGGTCCGAGGTAGAGGAGGCTCGGGGGCGGGCGGGCACAGGCCAGGGGGCCGCCGGGCGCTCTGAGGGGGTGCGGATGGCGGCCGTGCTGGGCTGCTGCTCAAAGGGTCTGCTTTGGTCTTCTCCAGCAACCACAGAAGCTGAGACGGAGCAGAGCCTCACCCCCAACGTGATGCTCAACACGGAGAGCAGCGAGGGATATGTGGTGAAAGTCAGAGGGCTGCCTTGGTCCTGCTCCACCGAGGAAGTGCAGAGGTTTTTCTCTGGTAAGCAGAATTGGGCGGGGGGGGGGGGGGGGGGGGGGGGGGGGGGAAAGGTGCTGGGCTCTCTTGTCAATTCTGGGTTTCTCCTGGGGACACCGGCAATGAATGTTGCAATGAGAGTTCAGAAAGTCTTCAGGATACTTCAGTAGCTGGTGAAGTTTGTAATGCAAGAAGCGCCTCAGCTAGGATGCACTGTGGAGAGCTGTGCTTTTCCTAGCTGGAACTGGGCACGAAGGGGCTTAGTCTATGCTTTGCTGGGATAGCCAAAAAGGAGAAGCTTCCATTTTAAAGAAAACGTAGAAATTCTTCAGGTTGAACTAAATTAGTTTAGTTCTTGCCGTTGTCCTAGTAGGCTTTTTTGTGTTAAGTGTTCAGTGTGTTGTGTCCTTTCCCCAAACTATTAGCATAAATAATGGTGATAAATGCACACTTTCTTAAATGGAGACTTTTAATGCTGCTTCAGCAGTTTGGCATAGCGGATTAGTTCTAATTTAGTTGATTACACTTACACTGATTGTTACTACTCCTTATTTTACTTCGTGTTGATGAGAGACTCTGAGTTACAATCAAAAGCAGATAGCATTTTCAACTTGACTTCAAGCAGCAAAGCTTTGAAAATAGATATCTAATATGCATTTATCCTTAATGTCTTGCTAGTTTTCAGAGTTGAGAGGAGAAACTTTATTTTAATTAGCACCGTAGTTTATTGATCACCATATGTTATAAGAAAAACACTGCTGATTTTGTTTTCTTGAGATGATATGATAGTTATTATTTATTTTTTCCTTTTAGAATATCTGAAACTTTAATAAAAGTCACAATGTTCCTGTAATAATTCTGGCCTTGTTTCATTTTCAGATTGCAAAATTCTAAATGGGCCTTTGGGTATCCGTTTCATCTACACCAGGGAGGGCAGACCAAGTGGAGAAGCATTTGCTGAACTTGAATCAGAGGAGGATGTGAAATTGGCACTGAAAAAAGACAGAGAAACAATGGGACACAGATATGTTGAAGGTTTGACTCGGTCTAGTAACTGACTAAGTGTATTTGTGCTAGATGGGTTTTTGGTTAATTGCTTTTCTGTCTCTCAAAAATGCATGTGAAAGGCCAAATGAACTTGTGTATCGTAAGTTGACTAGTTTCAAGGCAAACTACTTTAAAAACTGTTGCACATTCCAGAATGCATTAATTCTAAGTGCCTTTTACAGTTTTCAAGTCAAACAACGTTGAAATGGATTGGGTTCTGAAGCATACTGGTCCCAACAGCCCTGATACGGCTAATGATGGTTTTGTACGTCTTAGAGGACTCCCATTTGGCTGTAGTAAAGAAGAAATTGTACAGTTTTTTTCAGGTATGTGGGATAAAAGTAGTAGCTGTAGAACTATTGGTCTATGCTAAAAAAAAAGCACGGATTGCCCAGTAGTACTTCCAACAGTATTTTGATGGGTTTTAAAAGTAAATAAGCAGTTTTCCATTAATTATCTGGCCGTGAGGGATCCATTCTTAAAGTAACTGTTTATTAAATAACTGAGGGAACTCTGAAAAGCTGTCCTGTTTTATACTTAGTGGGACATGCTGTTCCAAGTAAGGATAGCAGAAAACAAGTGTCTTGCTTCCCAAATTAAAAGTGACCAATTCAGATGGGAGGATATTTCTACCCTCAGTCTTAGCCCGTTCATGCCATTCAGTGGAAGATGTAGAACACACTTGCTGTTGGGCTCAGCACAATGAGCAGGAGCTGATGAGAGGGGCATGTGTCCTACACATGGCTGCTCTTAGAACGTGGCTGCTTTTAGACTTAGTATTGAATAAGATTCCAGGAAAAAAAAAAAAAAGAAATCCAACCTACTGAACTCAATTCCAAATACAGATTTTCCCCCCTCCCCAATCCACTTCCTAGGAAGGGGGGAAACCCCTTGATGTGCAGCTTTAGGTTTTTATGGAGGAAGAGATAATGTCTTTTATTGACTCATTCTCGCTTTTTTGCAGGTGTTGTATTTTTTTAAGGAATTTTAATAGCATTCCAATTCAGAAGAATGAAATCTGTTGATTTATCTCAGATTTAACTTGTTAGTGTATTTGAAGTAGTAGATTTTTAAATGTCAATGTTAAAATTAGCTGGAATGTTTTGCTGTAACAAGATATGCTTGAGCTTACTGTTTTTGCCTTAAAATACAGTAGAAATATTTCCAGTTTAACAACTTCAGAACTTGTTTTTTTTTTTGTTTTGTTTTCTGAATCAGTAATATAATGTGAACAAGAACAATTCCTAAGCATGTGCATTTTAAGTTGTTTCTTACATGGTTAAGTAAATCAAACTTCAAAAGATGTTAATGTACTTAATATACAAAATGTGCCTCTTCTGTTTGGAGACTATGACTTTTGAAATTAGTTCATGTTTTTTTCTTAATTGAGCACTCCTAAAGATGAAAAAAAATAATGCTGAAACTTAATGTTTGCATAAGACTAATTATTTTACCTGAGTGACTTCTAGTAAAAATACTTGTTATATATAAAGCTATTTAACTTGTTGTGTTCAAATTTAATTTATATTTGAAAGTTCATCTTAAATACTTTCACAGAATTGAAAAGGTTTGTAATAATATGTAAACTTCTTAATGCACCCTGCATTAGATGCCTTATCTGAGATGTTGTCCATGACACTCAGAATGTTTCTGTGCTCTGCAGGATGTGTTAAGAACATAAACTGAATGGTATGTGATCATGGATCTTTGTTGACATGGTTTTTCTTCTAGTGTTGTAGAATCAACATACCATTCACTTACAAGTGTTAAAATTCTGGTGTATTTAAAGCTATAAGAAAAACTCATGACTGGGCTTGTGATGTTAATATTGCCCCCCTACTGGGGTTATTTGTCCTTGGGTTGAAGGGTTGGAAATCGTGCCAAATGGGATAACATTGCCGGTGGACTTCCAGGGGAGGAGTACGGGGGAGGCCTTCGTGCAGTTTGCTTCACAGGAAATAGCTGAAAAGGCTCTAAAGAAACACAAGGAAAGAATAGGGCACAGGTGGGGATGGATGGTTGGTTGGCTATGTCACTTTTCTTATGGTAACCAAGTAAATCCATATTCTCTCTTCTGAAAGTGTTAACATCCAAATAGAAATATTAATTTGGTCTCTAACTCAGTGATAAACAAAAATACGGCTGATGTGCATGTGGCACAGGCTGATTGGCTTTACCCAAATTGGAAGATAAAATTGGACTATGCTTAATTGTGCTTTGGAAACCTGGTACTAACAGGAATGCAAAACTGATAGCTTGAAAGAAACAAAGTTGAGAGACTATGGCTTTAACTTCTCAAATAGCACCAATTATGCCTTTAGCTCTAAAGACATGCACAGTACTCTTACTACCATAAGAAAATGTGATACTTTCTAAACTTGTTTTATAAGTTGAAATGTAACAATATTTCTTACTGTATTAATCTTCAATGTAATAAGCATAGCTTTCAAGAAATTGTCACAAAGGGTTTTTATTCTATTTTACTTGTGACTATTTTTCATTGAAGCATGCACTTTTTGCCTACGCTGAATCACTGCAGCATAGGCTGGGTTCACTAGCACATGCAGAGCTTTTTGTAGCATCCTGATGGGTTAAAATCTTGGTGGAGATCAGGTTTTTAACCCTCTATTTACATTGCCATATGAGCAAAACAGTGCTGAGTTGAGCGGACATCAGTCCCTCCTATGTTTTTTTGACTAACACTTTAAATTGGGGGGAGGTGGGTGGGGAATCAATGTTGCTCCCCCACCCTTAAGGCTGGGATACTGTGAAGTATGAGGAGCATGTAAACCCTTGAGTAATTGTAATTTCTTGAAAAAACACTGATTTGGAAGTAATGTAGTGCTTGTAATAGTATGTCATTGCCTACGTAATGTAAAGAAACCTGGCTTAAACTATACTGCCAGTTCTGAGGCTATGACTAAATGGCTTGTTTTAATGTAAAGCTGTGAAGTATTTGTGGCAGGAATTGAAGACTGACTTCTTTCTGTGGAAACACTTGTAGGTACATTGAGATCTTCAAGAGTAGTCGAGCAGAAGTGCGCACTCACTACGACCCTCCACGCAAGCTCTTGGCAATGCAGAGACCCGGTCCTTATGACAGACCTGGTCTGACGCGCGGATATAACAGTCTTGGTAGAGGAAGTAGCTTGGAAAGAATGAGGCGTGGAGCGTATGGAGGAGGTAAGAACGTGGAGTCCAAGAGGGAGCTGCTCATCTGAGAAGCAGCAGCCCTTGGGCGTGGTAGTGTCTTCCCTGCCTTGTAACTGCTGGTTTGTATGTGTGCTTGGCTTTATTTCCTCTAGAAAAAACTGGATGTTGTAATACTAGTTGTTTGTAGTGTTTTCATGTATATTGGGTTCTTTTTGTATTTGAAATGAACATGTTGTCCAATCTATTTATAGGTTATGGAGGTTATGATGACTACAATGGGTATAATGATGGCTATGGTTTTGGGTCTGATAGATTTGGAAGAGGTAAGAGATCTCTAATAGGAATAGTAACTGAACTTACGACATGTCTCAAAAGAAACTAAAATACATCTGAAAGACCTAGAATGGACTCTTTTCTCTGCAGGGATGTCGGACCACAGATACGGCGACGGGACGTCCACCTTCCAGAGCACGACTGGCCACTGCGTCCACATGAGAGGTCTGCCTTACAGAGCTACGGAGAATGACATCTACAACGTGAGTTCCAAATCTGCTGCTCCCTCACGTGCATGGCTTTAAGATTTGGTGGTTATTGGGCATGTCAGCTGCACTGCAGCTGATGAGTGTTCCTTTAGAGAGCTGCTGTAAAACTGAGCTGTTGCGTTTGGTGCGTTTTAATCTGTCTGACTATTTTGTATGTAGTTCTTCTCACCTCTGAACCCTGTAAGAGTACACATTGAAATCGGACCAGATGGCAGAGTAACTGGAGAGGCAGATGTGGAGTTTGCTACTCATGAGGACGCAGTGGCGGCCATGTCCAAAGACAAAGCAAATATGCGTAAGTGTGACTGTGCCATAGACATAGCTTGAGAGAAAACACACTGCAGTGTGTGTGGCTGTTACTGGGATGCCAAAGGCTTTATTGCAGCCTTGACTTGCAGTGAGGCAAACTGTGCGTGGGTTTGGTGTGAAATGGTCTCATGGCAAAACTCTTTCTCTTCCAGAACACAGATACGTAGAACTCTTCTTGAACTCTACAGCAGGCGGAACTGGTGGTGCCTACGGCAGTCAGATGATGGGAGCAATGGGTACGTGTGAGCAGTCTAACTGCACTTCCAAACAAACCCTTGATATTTAAAGGAGCTGGCTCATCTTGTACGGCTCCTGTTTGTTTACACTGCTAACATAAAAACTGATATCCAGCTTTCTGTCTCAATCACGCAGTCAAGGAATCGGAAGGAGTAGTCCAAGATTGGAACACTAGCACGTTGGCAGGTATATGAATGTTTTGAGGATATTTGAACAATTAACAGGTTGAAGAAGCTATGGTGCCAAATGTGTGTGGGGGGCAATGAGAGGATTGTGGTGGTGTGGAAGTGAAGCAGCAGATGCCTGTTCTTTTGTTCTCCTCCCCTTTGTTTTTTTATCTTCAGACCAGAGCGTAGTCTGGTGATAGAGGGTGTATCTGTGGTCAGTGACCTGCTGTTCAAGTCTCATCTTGGTGGGGAGGGGAAAATAGATTTGAAATTTATAGAAACTGTCTGAATTGCTCTAGCAAACTCCAAAAATGTTTGAAAATTTTAATTGTGTTTGCAACGCAAGTCTGAAGCCACTCTCGTGTCTCTAAAGCAGATACATTTCTTGATACCTGACTAGTTTCATAGAGATCAAGATGGTGCTTGGTTTTGGGGGTTTTGTTTCTCAAGGCTGGTGGGGTGGGGGTGTATATGCAGGTATGTACATACATTGCTGCTTTTGTAGTGTTGTGATTACAAAATGTTTGAAGTTTCATGCTGGTACCTTAATGATGATAAAAAAATTTGTCAGAGTGTAGGCAAGTGATGAGGTGAAGGGCAGTAGGGACTAAGCTGAAGTAGAGGTCTCCTGTGGCAGGGCTGTGATGCACAACCAGTGTGGAACAGCAGTGAGTCCCATCAGGGCTGTACACAGAATGACTCCTGTTAGTGAGCCGTGTGTGCCCTGAAGGGCTGGACACCGGCAGGTGCTGCGTTCCTATGAGGCCGCTTAAAGCCAAGTTCAAGTCTCTTGAGGCATTCTATACAACAGCAGATTGATCCTGCCATGTGTGGTCTGTAGAAACTGCAAAAGCAAACCTTGCAGCAAGAGCTTGAGAATCACAAGCACTCATAATAATTCTTAAAGTACTTGTTGCTGCTCAAAGTAAGCAATCAGATTTCTGAAGACATTGCTTACTTTGAGCTTGCTGCCATATCTATTGGGAATAAAGTTACCTGGGTGAGAGAGCATGGTAGTGCAGAGCAGGGGAGCGGTGAGGTGAAGGATGGATTTGTTGATAATGAGCGGACTTGGACAGGTGAGCTCTAAATGCGTTTATCCTTAACTTGAAAGGAAGCCAATCCAGTTATGGTGGTCCAGCTAACCAGCAGCTGAGCGGGGGTTACGGAGGAGGATATGGTGGTCAAAGCAGCATGAGTGGATATGGTAAGAGCATTTCTTCACTGGTTTTAGGTGGGGCGAGTGCCGCTGGCTTAGTGTGCCTTAAGGTGCTGTTCCTGGTGTAGGCTGGGCAGCACAAGCCCTGAAAGTCAAAGACTTGGCTGTTGTGAATTCTAAACCCCACAGAGCTGGGTGGGGAGGGGGCAGGGGTGGCGGGATTTGGGAAGTTCTTCTGTATGAAATGCCAGTCTGCAGACTTGTTACTCTCATCACTTCTCTGTGTGGAATCTGGAGAGCAACTTGGTTTGGCTACGTGTGTACAAAGAGGGGATGGTCTGTGGGAGGGGGGTGCTCTCCAATTCCACAGAACAGGGACAGAAACCCCGAATTCAAAGGGGGAGGGCAAGACAGCTGGCTCTTAATGAACAACCAATAAACTTTAATTTTGGGTACGGAGCTGTAAACTGACGCTTTGCAGTGTTGGGCACAGTGGCTGGTGTTTACGAGGTGGCGCAGCAAGGACAGGCGTTGGGGGAAGGATGCTACGAATCGGCCTGAGCCAGCTGTGAACCTGCTGTCGGTTTTCCCCCTCAGACCCCGGGAGCCAGGGCGCCATGAACAGCAGCTACTACAGCAGTGGGAACCGCGCGTCCATGGGAGTGAACGGCATGGGCGGCATGTCCAACATGTCCAACATGAGTGGTGGCTGGGGAATGTAACCAATCGCTGACTTTTGGTCGCATCTTTTTTTAAAAAACAAAACAAAACAAAAAAAACCCCAAAAAACAAAAAACTTAAGTTTAACAGTTTTGCAATACAAGCTTGTGATTTATGCTTTACTGTAAGTGAATTGAGGATTGTTATTTTAAAACCTTTCAGGTTCAGTATTTTTGAACATACAAAAATAAACATTCATCTAGGATGTAATAACCAAGTTGAGTAAAGATTAAACTGTTAAACAATTTTGAGTGTTTCTCTAGTTTTGTTGTAGGAGTGTATTTAAGCAGTTAAGCGTATTTAGGTTAAAGCTGTTTGAATTACGTTAAATGTTGCTCTTATACCATATTACATCAACACTGTTTTGAATACATGTTGAAAGAGACATGCTTTTTTGTAAAGAAACAATATAGGAGCTGTGTCTGAAATTCAAAGTGAACATTTGGCATGTTAGTTCTAGTTTCTTTCTTTTAATATCCTGTAAGGCACGTTAAAGCTTTTTTTTTTTAAGTTAATGGGGGAAACATGTTGAGACGCAATACGGCTACTTTAGGATTTTGGTCTTGGTGTTCGTATAAAATTCTGAGGCCTTGATTTAATCTTTCATTGTATTGTGATTTCCTTTTTAGGTGTATTGCGCTAAGTGAAACTTGTTAAATAAATCTTCCTTTTAAAAACTGGAACTCATTCCTTCTTGACCTCCAGAGGTGTCACTGTGTGTCCTTGGTGGCTGTAGTACTCTTAACATGCCTCTGCCATTGCGTTGTTACTGCTTCTAAAGAGATTCTCACCTAGAAGCTGCTGTTGGGGGTGTTGAATGATGGGGGGCTTGCAGCTGAGGGGGGTTGGTGAACAAAACCAAGTCTGGGACCTGACCAGGGCTCTTCAGAGCTGCACACGGGGGCCAGGGTCCTGCTGTACTTGGGGGTGTCTCTTTGGAGTCAAAATGCTGTGTCAATTGACTTTGCTGCTTGGTGCAACCATGTTTCAATAAATTCCACTTGTCAAACACCATGCTTAAAGATGTGGTTTTATAAGCAGCTTGGTTACAGCTTTTGAGCTCTGGAATTTCCTCCCTGAATGAATCACAGAGTGGTTGGGGTTGGAAGGGACCTCTGGAGATCATCTGGTCCAACCCACCTGCTAAAGCAGGTTCACCAGAGCAGATCTCACAGGAATGTGTCCCCATGTGTTTGAATGTCTCCAGAGGAGACTCCACAACCTCTCTGGGCAGCCTGTTCCAGGGCTCTGGCACCTCAAAGGAAAAAGCTGCTCCTCAAGTAAAGTTTCTCCTCAACAGCAAAGTGGAATCTGCTTCTGTGCATTTGCCACAGTAAACTTGTTTGCCCTTTCCCCATTCTTCCCCAGGAGTTAGAAATTTGAGGTCCTTTAATGCAGTGAAGGAAACACCATGATCTTCTGCAGTGGTGGATCTAGAAAGGGCCAAATCTTGAGCCCTTGAACCCTGCAGCCACTGTTCTGGGCTGGTACCAGACCAGAGCTCAGCTTGGCACAGACTCATGTCAGGGTTTTGTGCTCAGGCTGCAGAAATCGTCATGAGCAGGAGACACAGAGCAACCAGGAACACTCACTGGTCAAGGCAGCTCAAGTGAGCAAGAGCCAGGTGGCCACAGCAAAGCTGGAGTCACTTCCCACTGCTCTGGGGAAGGCCGGGGGCAGTTCCACCAGCAGCACTGGCTTCAACTCAGATGCATTTCAGGGGCTCTGGCTCCAGCCTCGCTGTGCACAATGGTGCGATGTTTTCTTCTGGGATCCATGACTGGCAGCTGTTAAAAATCAGAACTTCACTCTTGCTTTCAGTTTTTGCAAAAGGTTTTATTGTGTAACTACCATACTGTGGTCACAGCGACTGTCAGAACAGGTACAAGGTGTAGTTTGTGACTCTGCAGTGAACTGAAGGCACATTCATTGACACTCATTGTAAAGCTCTTTCTATAGACAATTCATAAATTGACCTTTCTTCTCTGTACTTCAAGCAGATACAAAACTGTACACAAGCCAGTGAAACACAGGAGCATCTTGTGACGATGCAGAGGAACCGAAGTTAATGTGCAGACAGTGATGTCTAGAGGGATCAAGTCAATGTAGAAATACCATATACAAATTTTAATACAAATATCTATAAAAATCAGAAAAGTGAGTTTGCATTTTAGTTTCAAATAGAACTTTAAGGGAAATTACAGTTTATATAATTGTTTTAATTATTCCAGTTGGAGAAGCATTAGCTTGCATAATCCCTACAAATTATTTTGCACTGCTCTGTCTTACAGTGGAAATATTCCAGACCAGACAGTCTGCTGCACAGAAGGTGCCTGGAATGCAGAATTAAAAAAATAATGGCTACTTTTCCAATGTTTAAGTGGTCCCGTCGAGGTTCCGAAAGCCTTAGGAGGAGTTAGACGAACACCGCTGAAGAAGTAAAGTATGACAAGTATCACAAACACGGACAGGCTTGGGATACGATGGCAGTGCAAGTTCATTACTGGAACAAGTGTTGCAGAAGATGTCCCCACAGTTTCTGCAGTGATGCTACAAACAGAGAGTCAGACAGAGTAAGCACAGCTGCCTCAAAACAGAGCATCACGAGGAGATAAATCAGACCTTAGAAAAGCTTTTGGGGTCCTGCGACATCATCCTCCACCTCCCTAGAGCCCCAGCCCTCCCAGCAGCACCTGTGAACCCGAAGGGGTGCAACCCCAGGTCCCCGCGCAGCCCCTGGGGCTGGAGGGGCTGCTCAGCCGCCAGGGCCCGGCGCTCGGCCTGGATCATCCCAGGAGGGCGCGCACAGGCCCCGCTCCACGCACAGATCGGGTGCCTGGGCTGGCACGCCGGGCTGTCCAAAAACCCTGGGCCCAAAAGGCAGCGCGCGGGGCCTGTGGGTGTCCTGTCCCCCCGCACACAGCCCAGCTGCGTCACGAGGGGACACAGCCCGCAGCAGCTCCCTGCCACGGGAAGGGCACAGGCAGGAGAACATTGTTTTTTGGATGGGAAATACCCAATTACTTCCCTCTGTATTGATAATGCCAACAAGCTCTGGAACTGAAGCAATGCCAGTCTGCCCTCAGAAACTCAGCAACAGCACCATTTTTTTGCCTTTTGTGACAGAAAAATGCACTGAACACCACTACCTTCCTCCTGGAGATGGAGAACTCCTTTTCACATTGCTTGCAGTGAGTCGCTTCGTCATCCTTCAGCCAGGTATGGCCCTAGAAAATCAAAGTGAAAATCTCACTGTACATAGAAATAAATGTATAAAATAAAATTCAAAGGCTGTTTACCAACACTGTTGGTATTTTCAAAAGCCATCTTTTAAGTAGGATAACCATGGTGAAATTTGAAGGTGTTAAATGCACATGCTTAAGGAAAATATCCATGAGATGCAGAGTACCTTCAGCGCTTTATTTACTTCTTTGATATCTTCCATCTTCAACTTTGATCTGGAAAAAAAGACAATAATTCCCTCAGCACGACTTTACACTCAGTTGTGTTCAGTTTACCTGCCATTCCACTGCCCAGCCACTGAATCTAAACCCAGGTCCTTCGGTCAGCTCCCTGGTACAATTCTGAACCGCTCAGCATCACCAGGACGCTTTGTCACTGGGGGTTCGTGCCCTTCTCAGTACATGCAGAAGAACGTGGGAAAAGAAACTTCCACTGCAAGAACTGCATTTACTGTGTCGTTTCTTGGCTCAGCCAGCTCACTCATGCAAGGATCTTCCCTCACTTGTATTTCATGGCTGCTTAGTTTCCCACGTATACTAATTGCATCCTAAAATTCTCGTGTTTAACTAATTTTTATAACTGGATGCATTTTAAAATTATTTGTATGTCTTTGATACCCCATCCTCCTGGATACATCACTTCAGTTCAGTTCCTAGAACTTACTGGCTGAGATGAAGTCCCATTTCTTGGAGAGCTTGTTCCTGCTCCTCACAGACTTTCTCTAACTGCTGCTTCTCATCTTGCAGTTTTCTCAGTTCCTATAAAATCAAGCACAAAATCAAGGGGTTTTTTTGTGTGCCAAGTTCAACCCATAACCCAGATCAGATAGTTCATCCAAAGTACCCAAGCAGCTCACAACAAGTGCCTTTGAACCTATTCCAAAGGCTTGATTTTTAGAATCGCATGGATGAACTACCCCTGGGTTCTTGTAGAGCACAAACGATGAAATCATTTAAACATATTGACCAGAAAGAGAGGAAGATTTTCAGGCTTTAAACATCCTTGACCATAGGATGTTTAAACATCCTTGACCACAGGACCAGCAGTCCTGTGCCCACACACGAGTGTACAGATACTGGTGTACAATGGTGCCTTTGAAATCTAAAGGGCTAGATCCACAGGCGTAGATTCCCTTTAGGTTAACAAGAATTTTCCCTCTTAAAAAATAAATTGCATCCAGTTGTTTTGTATGCTTGAAAACATCTTCTTATTTTATCACAGACGGTTGAAAGAATCACACTGTCCCTGAAACCTCTGAACGTGCCATTTCCTACCTGAGCAGGGGTATCACCACGGGACAGCTGCTGAGCTTTTGTCCCCAGCGTCTCAGCTCAGCTGCTGACTGGCCAGTGGCTCAGACACAGAGCATTGGGGCCACCAGCTCACCCGCTTCCATCGCGCCCTGTACCGCGCCAAGCTCCTTCTCTTGGCATTTCATGCGCAGACTCACGTTACGTCAGCCAAGCTTTTGGAACCCCCCCAAGGAGGCTGGTACAGAAGAAATTACTCCCCTACAGATGCGAACGTTGCACTGGTTCTACATCAGCTTTAATCCTGAACGCTGGGCGCCTTTGCGCTGTGCGTACCTTTTTCAGTCCTTCCATTTGTTGCAGTTCTGTTTTAAGCAGAGTGGTAGCATCCTTCTCCTGGTGTAGCTCTCTTTGCAAAGTTTGTCTCTGTTCCTTTTCAGTTTTCAACTCCTTTTCCAGAGTTGAGCTGTTTGAAAATAATTCATTCTAAGAAAGCCTAGAGCAAAAAAATATCCTATAGCGCTTAAGGATAGGAATAGCATAAGGAGAGGAAATCTTGTCCAAAAGAGGGGAAAAACTAGAGTGGTGTTCTGGGAAAGGAAAGAACAGGGATGTTATGGCAGACAGCAAAAACCGCATCAGCATTTTCAGGTCACAGAAAACAAGCAGCAATGAATGGCCAGGAGAAAAAAGATTAAAAGAAAAAATGATCCCCACAAGTAGATATTTGACGACCAGTGTTTAAAGAGACATGTTTGAAAATGACGCTGTACCCTGAAGTCTGAACTGGGAAAGAAGCGTTTTCTGTAGGTATTAGAAATCTTTAGAGGCTTAACATTCTCTAGGAACACCAGGATGCTCCCCAGCTCCCAACACCCCAACCAAAACCCCAGTCCTTTGGATGACAGTCACTCCTGTGCTCAGTGCACAAGCACGACCCTTTCTATCTCCTCATTTGGTGAAAATGCAACTGAAAGCTCCACTGCTCGTCAGAATGACCAGATTTCTACTGGCACTCTGTGCTCTGAATTGGATGTTTTGGAAAAAGCAGTTCAAAATCTCCATGCTGACAGTTCACCACACACAACCTCTGTGCTTTCCTACATCTTGCACACTTCTGTCAATACTTGCTGAACCCAACATAGTTCAAGCCCACCCCTCTTCAGATCCTAACACAAAAGGAGTAGAAAGCATTTCTTAAAGAAATGGCAGAAGGGAAGGAAAAAAAATGGGTCATATTAAATACCATTTGCTATCCAGCTGGGACATCTGCTGCTGACAAGTGTCGAGCCTGCCTGCAAGCTCTTGCTTCATCTTGGTGCATCTTTCTTCTGCAGCCTGCCTTGCCTTTTCTGCATGCTGCAACCTACAAAGTAAGGAACGTGTTCATTTGTTGTTGATTCACATACTCCTTTTACCTACACCCTCTCATGTTGTGCTTTTAGATTTATCATATAGATCTTTATAGAAATCTTGAACTGAAAATGCTAGCAGAGAAAAAAATTACTCTTGAAAGCAACTGTTTCTGAAAAAAAAAAAAGAGAGAGAAAAAAGAGAACAGCCACGTGCAGAAGGTGCTAAGGGGGAGAAAGGAAAACAGAACTTCATGCCAGCATGTATGGCCAAGTGTCTATAGGAGACATATCTGACAGTGCTATAGTGAGAAATGGAAGGTCATCTGGAGAGGTTTCAGTCAGAAGTTTTCTACTGACTTCAGTGTTGATTTTCTGAGCTTGCAATTATTACCTCTCTTCCATCTGTTTCATCGAAGACATCATCTCATTTGTTTTTCCTTCATAAGAGGATATTGCTTCTGTTTTCTGTTGTAATGAACACTCTGCATTCTGTAGGAAAAAATGAATAGATACTCCAGGAAACATATTTTCGTTTTCTAAAGCACATAGCATTAGTATTTAATGCAAGTCTGCCACTAGATAAAGAATGTTTAGCTTGTTATGGGCCAAGCCTGGGTCTGACTGGAATGTGCAAACAAAATGCTGATAATGCCAGAACAGACACTCCTCAAGTTGTTTTATCAAGAGCTCAGAAAAACACACCTTGACTGTAGTAAGTTTTGATCTATGAGACCAGCTACAAGCTAAAAATCTTTTCTTTGGAGTTTGAAGGAAGAAATTACCAGGATAAGAACATCAAGTATCACTATTATGACTTGAATGTAACAACTGCACTGAGCAGGCAGGGAACAGGAAGCCAAAAAAGACACAAAATAAATGCAGCTTTTGAAAGCAAAGGCACCGCTCAGCACTGGGAGGGTCTGTGTACCTGGGAAGGAGCGAAGGCTGGATAAAACCTCAACGGGCATCGGGAAACAGCCCCAAAAAACGAGGAGAAATCCGCTCTGGATTTCTGGCACCAGATATTTATTGAACTCCTACATCATTACCAGAGACAAGCTCTGTACTTTATGTGTGAATACTTCTACGCCATCTCTTCCTGTAGAAATGCTGATCTGTACATTTTTTCTCCAATTGAAAAAAAACAAATCAAAACACCACAACCCACCCAAATAACAAAAAAACGCCAAGCCATCCCCAAGCCCCTGCAATATACATGACACAAAGGACTGGGACAGTAAACTAAAACCTGCCAGGGTGAGGAAGAGACTGAGGAAGGGAGACAGGCCCAGAAAACAAAACATTTTTCCTTTTACTTCTCTAATCATTGTACTTCTGGAGAGTCAGGTCTGATGCTAAAGCGGCTATAGCAAAATACCTAAAGCAATCCAACAATTTTTTGTTAGCTGCAGAGCCCGGTCTGACCGCAGAGCTCCCCGCTCCCACCTTCAGTGCTGCCCTTGCACTGGCCACAGCACCCAGCTGCCCCGCTGGGTACAGCCTGCTGAAAGTAAACAAGAAAGGACGGTTTTCTGTTGGTTTAGAGAGGCTTGTTGATGGTTTTTACAGTAAACAGTGTTAAATGTGGTTCAGGTAAAAGGCAAGATAACACAGATGGGAATGAGAAGACAGTTCTCAGCTGCAGTAAGACATTTTTTAAAGACTAATCATTCTGTGGTTAGAACAAGGGTCCCTGCAACCACGCTCTCCCCTGGGAGAGCTCTCCCTTTGTCTCAGCATGAGCTGGATGATCCTGTGGCACACTACACAGCATACTCAAGGAAACCCCCTTTCTTTCCAAACATATCCAATGTCCTATCAATAATGAAGCATAATTTAAAAAAACCAATTCTTTATACAGTTTTAAGAAAATTGTTGCATCTAAGTATTGCTTCAGATGCACACTAGTGCGTTTACGTTCCCACTGCACCAAGACTGTGTGAAAGAGCAACACTACAGCTGCTCTTCCTGTTCTCCACTACATACGTACCTGAGATTTGTGAAACATCTGCAGGTTAATAGCCTTCACTTCTTCTAACTGTTGGCGAAGTGCTACCAAGGTGTCTTGTTTTTCATGAGTATCTTTTTCCAGAAGTTTCATGGCAATTTCCATTTCTGTTTTCATTCCAATCTGTAGCTCCAATTCTTTCTCTAGTTCCTTACAAAGAGATTTCCTAGTTACTGCTATGTAGTGATAAATCAGGGATAAGTATTTCCAAAACCCACGTAACCTCCCCACTCGAAATTATGCATTACTCTAAGATAATACTGACCTATGAGTTTACAAAAGGGCTAGGTTCCAAATAATACTGAGAGTTAGCAAGACCGAAATACTGTTTCAGCTCTCCAGACTATGCCATGAGATCTGCACCCTTGCCCTGAAGTGTAGAGCTCACTGTGTAATTTAGCAGCCCATCAAACGAAATATTCCTCCTGGCAGCTGGAGTTGGGTTGACAAGAGCCACGAGCTTCAGCAAGCCTGGGCAGCCCCTTCATCAGACACTAATTAGCAGCTCATTGTGGAAGTGACTGTTGTGCCTATACCACATTTTCCTCGATAAAGACAGTAGCCTTTCTTCGTGGTTTTATCTTAGTCTCTGCTACAATAACCTTGGCAAGTTCTTAACTTTATCTTCAGCATTCCAAAAGCCCTGATTTCTAGTTCTTCTCATACATTCTAAATAACAAATATCAGCGCCTTGTTTGCAAATCCATTAGGAATTCTGAATAGTTATTGTGCTGGTTTGGCTGAATCAAGGTAATTTCCCATGCCGTTGGTCCATTCTCTTCTTGGTAGCTAGCACCGTCTTTTGTTCTCAATTTAGTTTGAGAATAATAACAGAGCATCCTGGGATCAAGTTAAAGTTTTCTTCGTGTTGTTTTCCAGTGTTTGGGGATTTGGAATGAAAGAATGTAAGAGCTCACTGATGGTGAAACTTATTGCTCGGGAAACCAAGGCCATCCCGCAGTTTCCCATGGTTTGCAAATCAGCAGGTGTATAAAGCGGGGAGCAGCGGATCCAGGACAGCTGACTCAAGCTGGCCAACAGAATTATTCTATACCATGAACATCATGTTCCATATATAAGCAGGAAGTTCCCCCTTTCCTCAACAGCCACCGTCCCTGAGAGGTCCCATCCCTGCTGCTGCTCCTGGGGCCAAATTCCTGCGACTCCCCTGTGGCCACTATGATCTCTGAGTTGAGCTGGACTTGCTGTGCTCCCAGTGTCCACCCGCCAGTGCTCACTGCTGGGAGCATGTGTTCCAGCGGCTAAGCATCGCTCTGTATATTTTATGATATTCACATTATCATCCTTTTTTTTTTTTTATTGCTTTATAAAATCTGCTTGTTTTTCAGCCCATGAGTCTTTCTTCCTTTTTCCTTTCCTTCCCCCCCAGAGAGGGAAATGTGAAAGAGCAGCTGTTCTGCTGCTTAGCTGCAGGCCCAGCACTGAACAGCGACAGTTCCAACAAGCACACAGCTTGTACTCACTCCTAAGGCTACCTTAGAGTGGGCAGAATCCTTTATCTTTCATTTCACTTTCTATAGTTAATTTCCTTACCAGCCTAATTTTTTTTTCTTCTTTCAGCTGCTTCCAGACATCACTGTACATTTCATCCAGACCCTGGCGTGACTGCTTGTAAGTATCCAACTCTACTTTTGTATCCTCTTTTGTTACCTGTGAGAAAGATCAACAAAAAAAGCCATGTAAGACCACAAAGTTGAGTATTTAAAGTATGCCTCATATTCTTGAGTGCTACTTCAAGCAAAATCCTACTATTTTATAAATAAGGTCACAAACATTAATAAGCTGAAATGCCAAAGAATAGACTAAAATTAAAAGGAGACCCCTCCAATACTTTTTATGCTCCCTCCCTTCTGCAAGTACGTGTTTAAGTGTGCAGCAGAGAACAGCAAAAAACTCATGTGTGTCCACACTACACACAAAACCAGCGGCCTAGACAGTAGCACACTCAACTGTGCTTAACTTTCCAGTTCAAGGTGCTTTTGAGAGCGCTAACCGCAGTTGATCAAAAGAGATCAGTTACTGTAAGGATCCGCGTCATCTTTAAACAGGCATCCCACCTCGACACTTTTTTCACTCCGTTCACGAATTAATTCATTTTGTTGTTTTAACTGCTGCTGCTCTTCCTGAAGTGATCCAATTCGGTCAGTTGCTGCTGCAAGCTGTTTACAAAGAGAACATATATATATTTAATCACTGTACAAGCACGCAACATCTGGAGGAATTCTAAAGTTAGTAGCTTGGCCTTTGTAGCAGGTGTGCTGTTCTCTTCCCCTTTTGGCCCTTTTGTTCTCCCCGGAAGCTGCCTGACTCCTTTGCAGTCATACTAACCGCACATCAGTGAGCCCACCAACATTTGTTCACTTCTGCTTCATGCCCTCATCAATTATTTTTAAGTATGAACTGTGCAAAGAAGCGCATCCTAGTGTAAAAGGCTAAAAGCCAGCACATATCTGTGATCTGTGGTGTTCATTCTGGTATGAACTAGAAGTCATGCAGCAAGTCAGGGCTGACGTTCACTTGTGGAACTTTACAGTATTTTCAAGTGGAGATACTCCAAAAAGCATTGGAAACTGGGCTACACAGACACACTCTGAACTCATAGATGTAATAACATATATAAACAGTAAAACACCACCACAACAAAAACCAAAACAACCATCATCATGTGTGCTGCCAGGTTCTATTTCAGTTCCCACCTAGGAAAGATTTCCTAATTGAAGTGTGATTCTTTTCCTTCTCTTTCTGAGTTCTGTTTAACTCACTTGACAAATGCACATGTGTATGTGCAGAAGGAAGCGGCACAAGCCACGTTTGTTAGAGCGGTATGATCACTTTTGGGTGGAGACACCATTGCAAGACAAAAAATTTGACTAAAGAAACCTCTCTAACAAATAGGTGCCCAAGAGCATTTTAACAGCTAACATAATGTAGAAGCTTTCCACAGAGCTTTCCCCATGTGCCAACCTGTGCCAGTCCTACCAATCCCCCACACTTCATTAGTATGAACTCAAATATTAGGCCTAATATCTATTTTCAGGGAGTTTTCCCTCTGAAGCAAAGGAGTTACGTGAAATATTTAACAGACCAGACACAAACCTCTTCCTGGAGTTTCGAATTGGTCTTTTCTAAACAGTCTATTTTGTTCTGAAGGTCTGCAACCGTGCAACTGCAGCAAGGAAAAGAAACGCATAAAAACAATATAAGAAATGCTAGTGTTCAACATTTATTCCTATCCTCAACCATAATTTCACCATCTTGCATTTGTTAACAATGAAATAGTTTGGTGAGCTGGCAAAAAAATCTCAGAGGAAGGACAATTGTCCCTCTTAAGCACACACAGGACCACGCATTTCCTTATAGTCTGCAGACCTGTTCTGGCTTATCTTTTGCAGGCTTAACACCCCTCTGATGTTCAAGAGCGTGAGACCTGCTCCTCCCACTGAATAACCATGGGGAAGAATAAAGACTCTTCTGCTAAAGTATGTATTTCCAGATGCACTTGTAATAGTTTTCCCTTGAAAAAGTAGCTCCAAATTCTTCTGTTAGTAAGTCTCAAAAAAGTCAACTATCATTACACAGACTTGTTTTCTGCATTGCATATGCCATCAGAAGAGTAAGAACACAAAGTGAAACTGAGATTTTGGGAAATAATCAGAAAGGCATTGCAATGTCAGACAAAAATCTGCAAGACTGACAGCAGAGACATTTGAAGTCATACTGGAAAAACCAAACAAGACAAGCGTTTATACATTAGTACAGATGAAAATCCCACCTTAGATGTCGATTAAGTTCTTCCACATAATGCTTCTGGTCAAGGACAGCTGTAATCCCTCCATCTCTAGTAGGAAAAGTGATAATTTATTGATTGAGAAAAAAACCCTTCATCCTAAGTTGTTAGTTTGTACTAGAGTCTTCAGCACAGACTTGCAAACTGAGCTGAAACCTTTTCTCCTTTTCTTTTAAAAATACTTGTGCCCGAGCTAGACCAGAAGCACAAGGGAGATGAAGCAGCTGTTGAACTGCTTGTCCCCAGCGGCTGAATAGTAAAGTTCTCTGAAGCGCCAGGAGCACACAAACTGTGAAGCCTCCTCCATTCGCTACAAGTCTTCTAGATACAGTGATGCGAACCGCTGAAGTTTCTAATTCACGTAAAAGTACATTTTTTTCCTCCATAACTGATCTTTCCCACAAAGACAGCTACTTGAGAGCATTGCTGAAAATGCTTAGAAACAATGCAGTGATTTAACAGAGGGTGACCTGCCAGATTATGTCTCCTAAACCCCAGTAAAAACAAAACCTAAAATTATGGATGCTTTTAATTTGGTCCCAGCTCAAGATACAAACTCTCCACACAGTATTGTTGTTAAAACCACCACCATGGGCTCCACCTTTGATATTATTACTTATGTTTAGCTAGCAAAATCTATCTTGGATTCTCTTTTTTGAATGATTAAAAGAGTATGACATCTCTAGCACTCATGTGCTCCCACAGACTGTCTGACAGGTTTGTTCTACAAAACCCATAATTTAGAATCACTAATACATACTGTTTGCCATCACTGTCCTGTGTTTCCTTAAGGTACAAGGAAAAATCAATCACTCCAACCTGAAAAATATATTGAAAATATTAACACACCTTCATAGTGCAGTTCTGCATGGCAGCACGCATTACAGGGTATATGGAAAAATGTAAAAATCTGAAGTTTAAGTTTACAGAGACAGATAATATCCAGCTGAAGCAAATGTGCAAGCTAGTGTTTGTCATAAAAGCATCAAAATGACCATATTCAGCGTGCTCACTTTCCTAGCAGTTACTAGTTTTTACAGCATTTCCATAAACTGCTACTTAAAGAGATGGATACTTATGTATCTTGTTTTGATTCAACGTGGGAAACATAACCAGCTTCAATACACGCCATTCGGAACAGAATTCAGGACCCATCTCCGTAAAGTTTTTATCAATGTGCTTAATTCTACTAGAATCTTATAATGACTAATCTTATTTAAGCTTTAGTCTTCACCTGGGAATCCAAGTCTTCTCCTTTCAAGCAAAGGTTTGCATCAATAACATTCAGTCCAACCAGCAGACCCACAATGACGGCTCCTTCCTCCTCCATCATCAACGCACCAGGTTCGTAAAACTCACTAGAAGAAATATTAGAAGGCATCACTGCACATCAAACAATTATAATGGTACTTCCACCACTGAAATAATTTCTGTAGCCCTTCTAAAGCTCAGCTGATCAGCCCCTTCCCTAATTATTGCACGAGGCAGAAGATGCAGAACTCTCACAGAAAATACTTGTTCCTCTGTAGGTTCGCTGCAAAAACAATTAACAACTTGCTCCTCTGCAGGTTGCAAGAACAAGCTTAAAGTGGCCAATGAATGACCTCTTGCTGCAGCAATGCGAGGTTTCAGTGTCTGAGTGAATACAATCTACATATGTCTACACTTTACCTTAATAGATGCTTATGGTCCAAGAGTACTTTAAGATAATCTGCCAGTTTCTTTTGCATAAGTGCTAGATAAAGCCAAGCCCTTCCTCTTCCCACCGCAGTCCTAAAATGAAAAGTTGCATGTTTTGGTAAAAAAAACCCCAAAAATATTTTATTAAGTACATTTGTGCAAGTCAAAATTCTCCCTTTACAAAGGCAGATGAAGGTTGTTAGTGATTTAAAAACAACCACCCAACCAAAAAAAAAGCCCAGACAAAAAAACCAAACCCAAATAAAAAAAACACACCCCGGCCCCCCCAGTCCTTGGGGAAATGAAGAACACAGATGCATTTAAGTACATCCCACTGGTTCAGCAAGGAGAAGTATATTGCAAACTCCTCCTAACTTAGAAAGACATACATATTTTCAACTACCACCATAACCCAACTATTGATGGGTTCTAGCATTAAAACTGGTCTATTTCCATCATCTTGAATTACCCAAATTAAACACTACTAACCCATGCACAAAATGAAACAGACATAAAAACGAGGGAAAGAAGAGGAAAGAAAATATCTCCGATGATATTATGGTTATTTTTAGCAAGGTTATAGAAGTTTCCAAATGCTGTTTTTAACCTGACAGCATTGTTTCAATCAGAAGCACTGAGTAGTCTGAGATGCCCTCTTTATCTCTTAGAGAAGTCAGTGCCTCCTACACACCCTATTTTTCTCTTTGGGAATGAGATCTCATTAAGGAAGGCGAGAGACTACAAGAAAGGTTCTTTTTTTCCCCAGCAGTATAAGCAAAATGCATCATTCCCAACAATCAACTTACTTCAGCTCTGGCAGATTTTTAACACTAGTTGCTATATCTGATGCTTCAGGACAAAGTTTTTCCACTAGCTCCAAAGGACCAAAAAATGATTTGTTCTGTCCGATAAAAGTCTTCTTCACTAAAGGGAATAAACAGAGAAGTTTGTGAGGAGAAGTGACAGGCTTCCTACTTCAGCATTACAAATTTTAGTCTGTGTTTTACTTTGTCTTACTAATACGTCAATGGAGATGGGGGATTAAAAATACCCTGACGGTTTAGGAGGCACATAATACAGGGTATATCAGAAAGTAACTGCATAGTTCACAGAACTACAGAATTACAGAGTGGTTGGGGTTGGAAGGGACCTCTGGAGATCATCTGGTCCAACCCACCTGCTAAAGCAAGTTCACCAGAGCAGATCTCACAGGATCGTGTTAGGGTGGGTTTGAATGTCTCCAGAGAAGGAGACTCCACAACCTCTCTGGGCAGCCTGTTCCAGGGCTCTGGCACCCCCAAAGTAAAAGTTTCTCCTCATATTCAGATGGAACCCCCAATGCTGGAGTCTATAAGTTATACCGGTAACACTGATTAGCATCATACTGTGTATGAGATTAATGCTGTTGTACAGAAGTCAAACCGGAGCCACAACAAGACGCAACACAGAGCCATTCATCCGCCCCTCCTCAGCGAGGGCAGCGGGCGCCCACCTTTGAGGCCGTGCTTGAGGCAGTGCTCCAGCACCACGAAGAACTGCTGCAGGGGAGGGAAGTCGGAGTCCAGCGTCCGTCCCAGGCTCAGGGCCGACTGGATCAGGGTTTTGATGCTGAGCTTCATCATGTTCATGAGGTTGGCGCGCTCCTCCATGGCGTTGCACCGTGCACCTGCCCGGGGACACACAGGCCGAGAAAGAAAAGCTGCGTTTAGAAACGCGCTCCTCCTGACCCCTCTCAGCGCTGACAAGAGCGATCCCTCCCGTGCTGGTCCCCACCTTACGGAGGTGAATTGCTGGAGAAGAGACGGGTGTAGGACACGGTCTGGGCGAACCCTCCAACGCGAAGGACGCGCCGGCAAGAGCTGACACGGGGGCGCGGGGCCGCTGCGCAGGCCCTGCCGCTCCCAGGGCCCGCCGCCCCCCGGGGGGACACGGCACCTGGCCCCTCTCCCCCCGGGGCCCAGCGACACCTCCCGGGCGGCGGGGCCGCTCCCGGACGGCAGCGCCCGCCTGCGTTACCGCGGCAACGGCACCTGCGCCAGCACCCCGGGAGCCCTCGCGAGAGCGAGTGTCGGGCGCCATTTTAGAACGAGTCTGTGGCGGGCGGCGGGGCCGGCGCCCTCAGCTGTTCCCTCACACCCGGAGGAGCTAAAACCAGGCTGCCAGATACCGCTTTTCCTTCAGTCAGCAGCAGGCTGTGACAGAGGCTGCCAGCTGCAGACTGCTGCCCACCTAAATGCTCTTGTGAGCCAGCGCTGTTGCGTGAGGAGAATCCTGTCACCTGGGCACCAAACGCGGCCACGCTCACAGAAATGGCGGTTGCAAAAGGCCAAGTCGAACAGGTAGAGCCCCTGTGGTAGTCACGTGCAAGATTACTAACGGTATTCCTCACACCATGAAAAATTCTCTTTGGTACTAATTTTCATTATTACCTTCCTTTTTTTTTTTTTTTCTGCACATAATGCTAATTTATGATTTACACCAAGCAAAATTCCCACATCAAAACAGTGAAAATGATGTCATTCTAATCCAATTGATTTCAACAATCACAAGCACACCAAGTCCTGTCTTCTCAGCAGCCTGTTGTGTCAATGGCTGTAGCCCATGTAGCAGACGCCTCAAAACAGCATTTAACGTCTTGAGACAAGGCTGAGGATTAAAAGGGTTGTAATATTTTAACTTTTAATGTCAATATTGTCAGGTTGCACATCAGAATAGGAAAAAAGCTGACTGCAGGAACAGAAAATTAGTAGCTTTCTTTGAGTATTGGGGTGTTTCGGTAGCAATGGCAACTTATTTTGATGGCCTCCTGAATTTGAATTTTTATTTCATCAGGAATACTTTGATTGTAAGCCTTGCTCAAGACACAGGTATTGTATTATACACAAGACTTTATAAAAAAAAATAATACTGAGTGAAAAATTGTATAAAACGGCATCTTAATAAGGGTTTGTATTAAGTTAAATAATTACTTGAACATTCTTTTTTAGACTGTTGCAAATTTACAGTGTCAAGTACATATTTTGCAAAACTGTGTACAAGTTGGCACACGCAAAATAGGCAGGTATTAGACATGTGACCAACGCCAAGGCTCAAAGATTAGGAACTGAGTTACGTAAGTACAAAAGATCACAGATGTTCTGCTGCAATTCTGAAGAACACAGTCATACAGTCTCATAATTAAGTATATTTGTTCTAACATCTTTTTGAGGCCCATGCCTTGTTTTCTGTGATTATTCACCACATTTTGAAGTCAGAAAACACTGAAGCACAAAGAAAAGCAGTTCATTATCTCTTGCTCTTTAAGACTGCAAGTCTTTCTTGATTTGTATTCTTTAGATTTGTAGCTCCCAGCCTTCTCTGCAAGGCAGGACATAGTTTCTTCAATCGCAGACACTTGTTTTATGATGTTCCTTTATATGTGTCCAGCTGACTGTATGGTGTGCAGCACTGTTTACCTGTGATCAACAGATCTGAAGTAGCAGGTAGAGGTTACAAAATTTCTGGAAAAAGGTGGCAGCGGGGAACAAACTGCTAGTTTTCCACAACTGGTCTTGCAGGCCTCTGCTTATTTCTTAAAAATACCTGCTTTAAATTGAATTTAGTGCTTGGTCAACAGTAACAATTAATAAGCAGAATAGGTGATTTGGTCCTTGTTCATATTTCATATCTAGGTTATGAACAGCATTTTTTTTCTGGAAATTTTCCATAAAACTTAACAACATACTATCTGAATATTTTGAACAATTTGGGGAGGTAGTGTTGTATTCCATTTCTTTACAGATAAGAAGCTGAAAGATTACGATACAAGTTCCATTAAGTGTGAGAGCTCCATTTCAGGCAAGAGAACATTTTATTCCCCACCCCTTGCCAAATGCTGTAGGTTGTTTAGAATTATATCTCTTCCAGCATTATTCCAAATGCAACTGAGGAAAAGGGGATATTCTGCCCTTTGTCAGGTTAGATCCCAGGTGCTCCAGATGGGCATCCAGGAAACAAATCTGTGAGAAGTTTGGTGTGAGACTTAGGAATGCAGGGAAAGATAAAATCTAGTTTTTTCAGGATCGCATTAATATTAAACCCTGACCATGCAACACTGAGGAATTTTTTTAAAAAAGTTCATTAGCAGTAACATATTTCACCGTGCAGTCACGATTCATCCCCACAGAACTCCAGCTTAAATACTTAATATCATTAAAAACAAAAAGGTCAGCACCAGTTAGCAGAACTGGGCTGCTTTGCTCCAAAACCATTAAGCGCTCACCTGAGTGTCTGGAGTGTGGACTCCAGGCCCAGTCCCCACTACATTTGAATGGTCTTGTTTCCATGTTATGAAATAGTTTGTGTTGGAAGGGACCTTCCAAACTCCCCCAGTGCCACCCCTGCCATGAGCAGGGACATCTTCACCAGCTCAGGTTGCTCAGAGCCCCGTCCAGCCTGGCCTGGGATGTCTCCAGGGATGGTTCATCCACCACCTCTCTGGGCACCTGTTCCAGGCTCTCACCACCCTCAGGGTCAAAAATTTCTTCCTCATGTCCAGCCTGAATCTCCCTCCTTTAGTTTAAAACCATCACCCCCTGTCCTATTTGAACAGGCTCGGCAAAAAAAGTCTGTCCCCATCTCTCTTACCAGCCAATTTTAAGTACAGAAAAGCCACAATAAGGTCTTCCCAGAGCCCTCTCTTCTCCAGGCTGAATGAACATCACTGAGATTTAATTTCCATATGAATTCAACTAGAGCCCTTTTAATTCAGTTCTAAGAGACCTGTTCCATAAATCTGTATGGTTGCTATGTTAATGAATGTAGATGTTTAATAGAGCAAGCTGTGGTTAAGCAGAAGCCATTTTTAGCATAGTTACAAAGTAATTTATAACAAATCTATGTCTTATTT
Source organism: Nesoenas mayeri (assembly GCF_963082525.1). Taxonomy (NCBI): domain Eukaryota; kingdom Metazoa; phylum Chordata; class Aves; order Columbiformes; family Columbidae; genus Nesoenas; species Nesoenas mayeri. The sequence goes on from NC_137556.1 coordinate 7,702,572, forward strand.
CACTTGTCCACTTTCTGACATGACAGCCGTACAAGGACAGTGTTCATCCTTCTCTGAGCCAGCACACCTGGAAGGATAACGAACCAACTAGAATAGTTAAGGGTGCAGTCTGGCTGCTGCTGAGAACTTCAAGGGAGGGGGAGAAAGGAACCATAGAATGAGGGCACCAAGTTAAAGCCTACTGCACAAAACTAAAGTCAATTTTCCCAAATATAATCACAGTTCAGGGTTCTTCTGTTCATAATAAATTTCGTTAAGTTCGACATCTGTGTTGCTCGTACCATTTCCCTTAATTGAAAAAGTGCAGCGTCAGATTTTTATAAACAAATCCACAACCACGCATCACTGACACTAATCAACAGCACTTAGGGGAAGCCAACTAATTTTTGCACCGTAAAGCAATTTACAGAGAAGCAGAGCCGTACTTGTTCGCGCGGTGCTGTCGGTGCCGGCGGCTCTGGGGATCAGTCCCGCCAGGGATGCCGATCTTAGCGCGCTGCCGTAGCCCAGCGCCAAGTTCTCCGAGGCTTTCCTGGCCAGCGAGAGGATGGGCGCAGACCAGCGCGCCTCCTCCGCTTTCTCTGCTTCCTCGCTTTTCAGCTCGGCCGCATTAGGAACCTGGTTTTTGTCGATAATCTCGAAGTCTTCTTTGCTCTCGGCGGCAGAGGCGGCGCGGCGCTCCCGTGCGGCCATCTTGGAGGAGTCACATGACAGCAGCCGTGAGCAAAGGAGCCGGGCGGCGGATCCGGCCCGGGCACCGCACAGCGGCTGCGGTAGGGGGACGTGAGACAAACCTCTCCAGAGCCGAGCGGTTTGCTTCATGTTCTGAGTTAGAGACTCGGGGATGCGGGGGCGGAGGCAAGGAAAGAGTTTACTTTTAAACAAGTTATGAAAGTACCAAAGATACACTTCACAGATGTTTTTTTTCATTGTGTTCCGTGTTTCCAAACATATTTTTCAAGTGGAAAATTTGTAGTATCTTTTGAAACCCCAGGTTTATGCAGTTGTTACAATTCAATCAGGTTGTTATAATTCAAGGCATGCTAACTTGATTGAAGTTGTGGATGGGTGTGACAGGTTCACTGTTGTGAGAGCACTTGCTGGAATCACTGACGTTACAAGATAACTAGTCAGTAAGTTACTTCATTAACATATTTGGGCTGTGTTTGTTAGAAAAATGTATCATGAAGGGGAACTGAAATTACCCTAGTATGGAAATTTGTCGCTACTGGTTGTCTCAAATATTAGTGTAGCTTGCTGGTACATGGTTTATTATCCATTTTCCCACCCAGTGACTGTGTGTGCTTGAGATAAATCATTTAGTCATGAGACAGTAGGTGATGCATATCAGCTTTTTTGCTACATAGAGGAAAGATTTTTTTTTCTTAAGAAGTGTGAGGAGAGGGAGGTATTAGGAGAGTTGAAGATCAATTTCAGTAGTCTTGCAACAAAACAAATCTTCAGGTCTGCATCTTATTTGTTCTGATACTATAAGCTACTCTAAGATCTATTCTGTTCTCTTGGCTTCTCAGACACTGAAAATTTAACAGCTTTTGTTCCACAAAGCACAAGGAAGGTCTTATGTTTTTGTTGGGAATTCAGAGATCAGCAGCCTCTTATTCACCAATGATTCATATGAACTAAGTATAGGCTTTAATCTACTTTTGCTAAAAGGTTCTAGACACAAGTTTTACTCCACCTTGTGGACTCCCGCAGTATTTGGCTGTATTTATAAGGAAGTAGATCTAATAGCTTTGTAGGTTACTGTCTTGCAGTTGACTATATGAATACACCTCTGACTTGAGTGAGACCCGACACTGATTTTTCTGCCTTTTACTATCCAACCAATATTGGAGTCAGGGCAATATTGGCTAGACAAGCAAAGCAGAATTCTAAGCATTGAAATAACTTTTATTTTTCAATATATCTGAAGAAAAGGGCAGAAAAGTTTTATGACTGTGAACATCAAAGAAAAAAACCTCAAAACTTGCATTACCTTGGTTTCAATTCACAGATTTAGCAAGGAGGGGCACTGTGCATGGATAACAGTATTAACTTTTAGCTTTGACAGTGGGCTTATTTTTATTCCTCTCTTCTGCAGAGCGTGATATGTGCATGTGTTCTCCCCACCCCATCTTCTTGAGAGAGGGGAAAGAACAATAATCACATTTTAAATATTTAAATAATGATGAATTTGAAGTAAAGAAATAGATTATTCCTGAAGGACTCCTTGTTTAATCATGAAACTGTACATTTAAGACAGAAGTCCAGCTAGCCACAATGGAAAATAATTAACTTTAGATTAGGAGAAGCTATATCACTTGTGTTCAGTGATATTGAAAGGGTTATTAATTTTCATGCAATTATACTTAGCAAGACATTTTATTTGGTTAATTCCTCTTTATCTCAGATTTTTGGGAGGTGGGTAATGTTTTAAGAAGCTGTCTTGCCATTTAACATTTAAAGTGAATCACACACTTTAATTATTTAAAATCATCAAAAATACCACTGTATGCTAAAGGGTGAACTTTCATGATTAGTTGTCAGTTATATCTTGCATTCCTATAACACCTTCTATCAGTAAATCATAGATTACTTTACAAATGCGCTAGTCAAGTTTTTGACCTTTAAAATGCTAGTGGTAATAAATACTGAAAGTAGCTGTAGTTGGAATAACATTAAAAAACCACCCCTGGTGTGTTGTGTGTTAACCACAACTTTATGCTCCCTGATTCTAATGTGCCAGTTAGTGCCATCCTTGAAAATATCCTCATTGCTACTGAAGGATTCAGCTGTTTGAAACCAATTTCATAGGTCATTAGAATCCCTGAGAGGAAATTGAAATATTATTAGGTGGAAATGTGCATCATTGTGGTAAATAAAGGAAAAGAGTAGAAAATTGAACAGAAACTTTCATTAAGATATTGCCATGGAATCAAAAGAATAGCAACAGAAATCAGTATATATTTGAATCACCCAGTTAAGACCAAATACTCAGTAGATATTTATTAAATGACGGTCTGAAGAAATGTGTTGTATAATATATGTATTTTACTCCGAACTATTGCCTGCTTTCTAAGAAAAAAAAAAAAAAAGATCCTTTAATAGGAGTATAGTGGACTTGAATGTGGATTATCAGGAAGCAGGTAGAAAGAACATACTTCTTTTCCTTTTAGTTATTTAGCACGTTATTTAACATGTTATTTGTTGCTGCTGTAATTAGAGAGGCAGCAAGCAGAACTTTCCACTAGATGACACTACAGCGCTACTTTATTCAAGAGCTGTATCAAACATCCAGCAAGGACACAGTGAGAGCAAGTATCATGTTGTGAAGCGACCCGGGAAAAGACGAACAGTTCACAAGGTGTCACCTTCCCAGCAGGCGCTGTAAATACCAGATTTTTGTGCCAGCCTTGAAAGACCCCGTGGATTTCAGAGACTCTTTAAGTGGTTTTCTCTTGGGAACAGAACTGAGCAACAGCGCAACAACGCCTCTAGAAAAGCTTTACTTTCTTGGAACAAAGTATTTAAGGTGGGAAAAGAAACAAGCTAAGACTGATTACCTAACCAACTCCTGAAGCCGATGTGCTCTGTGATATAAGCTGTGCTAACAGAGACTGTTTGGGGAAAAAGGAGTACTTGCTTGACTATAGGAGGTTCTACTTGTGACTATTGGATATGTGTCCAGGAATATTCTCAAATGTGATCCGAGCTGTTAATGAATTCAGGGTATTTACGAGTTCTAGAGTTTAATATGTGATTAGCACTTTACAACAGATTTTTGTCTGTTAAAAGTTGTTATATAATGTTCCAAGTGCTTTATGAGAGTCAGGAAGTTTGGACAAATGGTATAATTTGGTCTGGTCTACAGACCAAATCAGAAATCACAGCACATCTGTTTGAATAGTGTGATTTACTGACTTAATGACCTGTGTGCTTTTGGGGTACATTTTTTTATGGCTTCTTAGGAGGGAACTTTAAAAGCACACAAAGATGGATGTTACAGAATTTATCAAATGGTGGAAGAGCCATAATTTAGAATAACTAGGGTGGCAATAAAGAAGTGTAATAATGGCTTCAATGAAATGAAGTGGAGAACATTGATCTTCTTAGGTGAAACCTGTTTAAAATTTCGAGCTGTGTGAAAGGAAGAGACCTCTAATTGAATTGCCACTTTGTGCAAGTGGGGAGATGAAGACAACTCTGGTAGAGGGCTGTGTTTTGTTAACAGAGAGCAGTAATTGGCATCCAACTGTTAAGATACAGTGTCTTGCCGTGTCTCCTTTTCCTCTTTGCTCTAGTAATTCCAGAAGATTTTACACATTGCACTGGCTGCTGCTTGGAAATGGGGTATTAGTAACTGTAGCAAAATTTCCTGGCAATGTATTTGAAAAATCTCCCACTTTTAAAAACCAAATAAAAGCTCCAACCCTCATCTGAAGATGGCCCTATTGACTGAAGCAAGAAAGAAAAATACAGGGCCCTAAAATATTAATAAAGGCTGAAGTTAAACAGTTTTGTTGGGGTTTTTTCCAATAAACATAAACCAAACATGTTCATTTTTTAGGTATAATAAGAGCACAAAAACATCCTGTCATTCTCTGCCAATTACCATTTCAGGCTGTGATCTTGTCAGAATTCATAAGCTCCAAACTCCAAGACTGCCAGGATTTGTTGGTATTGATCTCCTCCAAGTCAATGCTTTATAATGGTTTAGGGCATAAGGCCACACAAGGTACGAACTTTCAGCTAATACCAAGGTCCTGCTTTGGTCTTTAGCTATTTCAGAGTTGCCATATACAGTCTGTAACTAATGACAGAGAAGATATTTCTTTGTTTCGCAGTATTCCATTGGTGTGTTACCACTGATGTCTTGGAACTCTCAAAAAAGGATGGCATTTCAGGTCTATCTTCAAATGCTTCAAATAGGATGGTTCTTGCTAGTCAGGCATCTACTCCTAGGATGAACAAATCTCAGTTTTACTGTTAATGTTTTATTTGTTTCTGAAAAATTCACAAGTAGTTCCAGGTAGAGCAGAAAATCTGGACATGCTGCTGAAAAACATGAGTAAATGGGATATAAAGGCAGTCTTAGCTGGTTGCACTGTGGTGGTAAATTGAAAAGGCACTAAAGAGTTACATGGTGTTAGAAAAATAGTTATTTTTTCTTTTTGAAGGAAATGTTATTTTTATACCTAAGACAAATACTACTTGATTTAAAAACTTCACAGTTCAATGCTAAGTCATACTGCATTTAATCATAAGGAGAAATCTTATGGCTAAGACACTGGAGAGGGGCTTAAAAGATCTCTGTTCTATTCCTTGATCTGTGGTAGTTTATTTATGTCCTGATGCTTATATGGTTTATGATTCAGAACTTTGCCTTAGTTTTCTTTCTACATAATAGTCGCTATCTTCCTTCATTTTGTCTACTTATACTGCAGGCTGTTTGGGATGGGAACTTCTTATTGCATTACTAAATGCATATATCATGCCTGGCACAATCAGAGCTAATGTGGTTTTGGTAAGCAGATATATATTCAATGCTGCTGTTTAAAAAAATATTGTGAAGTGCTGCTGTTGAATTGGAGTGCTTCCACTTAAGGTTACTTTTATGTCTGGTCCTAGAGAAAATGTTTCACAGTGAAACTATACGTTTTCATTAACTAAACTAACTAAATTTGCCACAGGCTTCTAATGTCGGCTCATGACATCTTTGTAAGTAGAGTATCTTAGTTTGCTGAGCTGCAAAATCCATATATGCTTGAGAAATTATGTAGGTATAATGGACCCAAAATAAGAAAGAGGTAGGAAAGACAGCAAAATTTTGTCCTGAACAGATGGGATGTGAGAGGGGATTTTGAACATATTTCAACTTTTTGATAGTGCAATTGTAGGGAAGTAGGACTGTATGGAAACAGAGGAAAGTTCTAATCTGTTTTCCTTATATAACTCACTTACATTTATTCATCATTGTGCCCATATTTTATAGAACATAATTAAAGAAAAAAAACCAATTTGATTCCTAATATAAGCATTGGCACAATTTTAGCATAAAACCAACTTTTTTTTTCAGGCTAGTCTCTGATTAGTGCAGATACAGAAAATAACGGAACTATGGATGTAGGTGGGAATTTAACTGTTTTTAAAAGTAATTTCTGATACATATATCTTTTCATTAGATTATGACACTTTGTAGAGCTTCATAATTAGCCAATTTATTTTTAAATTCAGTTTTCGATCCAAATCAGAGCAGTAAGCTATTTGATTTCTGATGTTACTCACTACATAAAGTTTTACTTCTAGAGCAGCTCTGAGATGCACTGAGCATGGAGTCTGAAGGAAAAGACTTGCTTTGTGGCTAAAGTCTCTGAAATGTATTAAAACCAGTCTTGTGATATGAAATTTTGGCCTCAGAATGCTTTCTTTTCAGTTCTGCTTTTCATATTTATCCTCTTTTTTTATGATCCCTAAGTGAGCAGAGGTGACGGTGTCATGATCACATTGCTTTCTTAGCTAAAATTTATATTGCTGCTTTAAAATGAACTTCACTGGCATTAAAGATACAGCCCTTGCTTTTAGAGAAGGAAACAAAAAAACAATATGACACAGTGATTTTAGATCTTGCTGATCAAATTTCAATCTCTACAGTGAATAATTGATAGGAGATCTGAATCTCTGTGAATTAGCATTAATTTATACTCATGAACAGGGCAGAAGCCACAGAAAGCTGCTAAGAATTTGCTTTGGGAAGTTTCCTCAGAATTGGGACCTTCTTCATGATCATAGTTATGAGACTTATTGTTACTTTTATTCAAAATTCCAGAAAACCTTTCTTGTCTGGGGCAGTTACCTACCTGCTAGTAGTGGAAAAGTGGGATGTGTTCAAATATAACATGCACTGTTCTGAGGGACCATAGGAAGCAGAGATGGAATTAATGCTGATAACCAATTGTAAGAAACAAAAAAATCCTCAAATATTTTCTTGCATAGGTTTATGAGAGTTCATATTTTGTAATAAATCTTGCATTATGTCTGAGCCAGTGCAGTAGCTCACAGCTACGGCACTTCTTGCTCCTTTTTATCCCCTCGTTTCCAGCAGCATCCTCCTCCCTTCGTCCTCCTTCTGCTGGCTCAGGTGCTGATCTGACCCTACCATGAGCTGATTCATCTGACCAAATGAGCACAAAACTAACTCTCCTCCCAAAATTCTCAGTATTTTTCTGCTAGTTTGGAGAGTTGAATGAACTCACTGAGGGTCCAGTGAGTGGGCAGAGTCAGTGCAAGGATGAAAACGTGTAATTGGGAGAGGGCCCTTTGTTCGCCATGGGAAATTACAAATCACTTCAGTTGGATGGCAGGAATTTTTGTGATAAAATTAAAAATTTAAGTGCAAACCTTTTTATTTTTAGTCAGTGTCTCCCTTTCAAAATTTAAAAAACATTTTCATTTTCCCATATGCATTATTTTGAAAACATGTCAAATATTAATTAGTTGGAATTTTACATTTTTCTTCTCTGGTTTTAGGAGACCATCAATACAGAAATCTAATCTTTGTGAATCATGCAGACTGGTGAGCATATCTTCTGGATTTGCTTCAGTTTGAGAAAGCAGCATTGTATATGTGACACAGAACAATATACTTTAGCATATGCTCGATTTCACTGATTTGAGTGAACTTGCTTAGGAATAAAATACAAAAAATTAGGCATCTGCAGAAATGTCATATTCCCTTTTTTTTTATTAGCTCTCATTCTGCTTAGCTGGTTAGACCTGTTAATGAACAGTCTGATTTGCATATCGCTGTCTAACAGACATACTTGTCTTTGACTGGGATAATTTCCTACCTGCTGTACTGCAGAGTTGGGTGAAAACTCAGCTGCTGTGAGGAACATGTGGCACCGACACTCTGCTGTGACTCAGCAGCTGGCAGGTCGCCCTACACAGTTGCTGAGTAAGCTGTTATTCCTGAGTTTGCAATTCAGTGGCTTATATATTTTGATGAAAGTAATACAGGTTTTGTGGCTTCTTTTTACTTGGCTCATTTATTCTACCTGTCATTCTGCTGTTGTTTTAGTACCAGCCTAACAGAACAATTTAAAAGCAGTTGTCTCCTTTTCAATACCTGATAATCTCTCATACACCTGTTTCTCTGAGGTATTTCTGACTAATACACTGAACTATAAAGGACAAAAGGAGGAACCTGATGTTATGGCTTTTTGATGATGATAATAGTAAACACCTGGAAATAGGAACTATCCCTTTATAGAAGTAGCACTTTCTACTGGACTGAATTTTTGTCTCTCAAAATTCCCAGACTTTCAATCTTAAAAAGGGCAAAATTTATTTTGTGCTGCTTGCAGAAACATGATGTTGCAAACTAGGAAATAAAATGTAGATTTTACAAGGTTTTGAATTTTCATTTACCCTGATAAATTCAAATTTTCTCTCAATTTTGAAATGTTGTAACAAAGCATGGGATTATCTTAAAAAGAGCTCAGTCTGCTGCTGCCTCCAGATTTGCAAAGAAACTTAGGAAACCCAACTTAGGAAACCTTATTTTAACATAGTTCTGAGTATACAGCTCATTACTGTCGCAATGACACTCAGATTTAGCTTGACTTAAATGTCAAAAATATTATTCAGGTGTGGAAGACACCAAAGATCACAGCTAAGTGGTATATTGAATCTTAATTAGCAAGGAGACCGTATAAAACTCAGGAGCTTCTATGAACTGAGAAAACAACCCTGACATTCTCCGTTTGGCTCTGGGTATTGTTGCTGACTTTGATTTGCAGTGATAATCTCCAAAGAGCAGTGATTCTGCCTCACTTAAAATTGGTTTTACTTTCAGACTTTGCCCGTTAAGTCATTATTACCAAATAACTCTGGAGGGACTAGAACCTCATAAAAGGCACTTTATTTGCCTTTCTGAGAGTTAGAGATTAGGCAACAACATTGCATAAACCAAAGCCTGTTCCTTCTCTGCAGCTCAGTTTACTTGGTGTTAAACATATTCTGTGCATTGGAACTGTATCCTGTGTTAGTTGTTTTTGTTTTGTTTTGTTTTGTTTTTTAACAATCAGCAGGTTTTGTGCAGGCTCCATTATGTTTAGAAAATATCACAATATTTTTAAAAGATACAATAAATAAATAGTTGTGAAATGAACTACTGCATCATCCTTTGCTTGAGAGAAGGTCATAATCTACATCAGAGTTGACAGACTCATCTGGCAACTGGAAAAAAAAAAGAGAAAACAACAACAAACTAAAAAATCCCCAAACCCACAACTTTTATCTTCTAGCTTTTCTTCTTTGATATTTGTTCTTGGCAGGATTATTCCTAATTAGATTGTTCCTTTTCCTAATCTTAGAAGGTACACACACACCGAGTGAACAAGCAGATATTGCAGCTCATGCATCTGAACTGCAGCTAATAAAGTGCAGACTCTCTTGCTGAAACCGGAGCTAAATTTAAACTTTTAAGAAGTCCATTGTCACGACTAATTACATAATTTCCCTTTGTTACATGAGGACATTATGGGAGCAATCTGTGAAAGACTCTGCGTCAAACTTGAAATTATTTCGACTTTTCTTGAAGTAAAGTTTATGAATTTACAGTGTGACCTTGTGTTGAGTATTGATGAGGATCATTGCTGAAAACATTGTGGCGAAACTAGTTCAGCCAGGAGATGACACATTCAGAGCAGGGGCAACTGTGATCTACACATCAACGACGAGCTAACCTATCACAGATGGAGGATGTGCTGGAGGGCACATAGCCCCATCTCCTGATATGCCCAGCTCAGCAAGCAAAGGGGAAAAGTTGAGACCCTTTGACATGGCCCAGGACTTGTCGAAACTTGTTGATCTTTTGCAATCACCACTTCCCCCTGGATTTCTGCATGACACAAAGGGGCAAAGCGGAGACCCCTCAACGTGGCCCAGGACTTGTCCAGACTTGTTCCTCTTTCGCAATCACCACTTTCCCCTCCAGACTTTCCTCTACTCTGGAAGCTGTAAAAAGCTCACCTGAAACAGCACAGGTAGGGAATACCAGCCTACCAGTCTCACTCGGAGGGGTCCTACCAGTCTTATCCAGGGGAATACCAGCTCGGCCTCACCAAGGGAATATCAGCCTACCAGTCTCATCCAAGGGAATCCAGCACCCTGAGGACCCTCACTCGGAACCAGACATTGGAGGACGCTGCACTCCTGACCCCAGCATCCTCGTTGTGGAACACCGAGGCCACACATCATCGTACAAGTCCCGTCATCCACACTGTGGGGCCAGAAGAGACTGGATCCCTCACTCCTTTCTTCCTTTCTCTCTGCTCTTTCCTTCTCTCCTTTTTTTCTATACCCCCATTTCTTTGTCTCTCCTTCCGTACATATATTACTCTCTTTCTCTCTCCCTTATACCTTAGTTTTCCTTCCCTCTCTACCACTCTCTTTCCCTTTTGAACATATAAGGATAACACTATCTTTAAGCTCTGCTGTTGATTTCTGGTTAAATTTTGTATTATAGCTACTGATGGTTGCCAATATATCTCTCATAGTAGGACTTTCGCTGTTAATGTGTTGATAAGTTCTGTTATACTTTTGCCAAGTCACCATTCGCTGTAACCAATATTCCAACAAGTACTTGGGAGATATGCTCATATTTAAACACAAACAAAGTGACTCTAAGCCCATTTTCTCATTTCTACCTCAAATAAGTAAAAAACATTACTGATGCTTTCTAGCCAGATACCTACCAAAATCAATGAACTAGTATAAAGGTTTGTATGAAGTGCTGCAGAATAAATGCCCCAGAAAACCTTTATGAATATTTACATGAAGAACTTGTTGGTATGCATTCTCTGTGTAGGACAAATGTGATTAACATTGTTAGATGCCGATAGGGATGCTTGGCGAGGAGGAGATCAAGTCATCATTATAAAGTTGATTAGTTAACCTTTTGGTAGCATACAAAACTTGATTGGTTTGTGTTACTGAAGCTTATGTTTATTATGATGCAGGAATAGGTGTAACAGGTTTCAGTCCGTACTAAGTTGGCATTTTTATGCAGAATGGAGCTGATACCAACTTGTAATTTTCAGTCTCTAGGAAGTTCTGAATTTCTTTTTTTGTTTCTAAGGATAGGAAGCAATGCACTTTCAAAAGTAAGTTCTCAATGAAGCTTTGTTTAAACTGACACATTGCTGGACAAACGGTGTCTACGATAGCGTGACGTAGTTTTTCGTAAGGCTGCTTTGCTCCGTAAGGCTTCACTCTGGTGTGTTCTGGGCACCTTCAGATGTGTAACCACATCCCTCCTTTGGGAAACAAAGTAATACCACTGTCACAAAATATACAGGACATTATGAATAGTTAGTTTTACCTCTTAAGGTTTGGTAACGTGGTTGCAAGTAGTCCTTTAACCTTGGTTTATTTATCCCTTTCTGCATTTTGAAGTGTAGACTGTTTAATGGCCAAATTCCTTTATTTTCATTGCATTTTTTTCAATGTTTCCAGGAAAAAAAATGTGTGGGAGTATAAATCTTGGATCATGACCCCACTCTGCTAGGTCTTCTCTAAAACTGAAAGAAAATAGATCTTGTCTCAGAACTCATCATCTCCTTGTGAAGTTGTGCTGTGGCAGCAGTTTGATGGAGAAGTGTCAGTCACGCTGTCCCTGTTTTAGCTTAGCTGGATCTGTAGGTTTAGCACTTTCTGTCAGGACCCAGCTGTGTGTCTGCAAATCCTGCTGGAAACTGCCACCCCCTAGTATTTCTGTGACATATTGTCATGTGCAGCTCTTCAGTAACTTAGACATGTCTTGGAGTTCTTCTAGTTTGAATAAGTGTGGTGGAGCAAGTGGAAGTAAATACTAATGATTTGCATTTCACTCAGCTCAGAGCAAACACAGACTGGATACTCCAAAGGCCTCTAGAGAAGTGTAACATAACTGTTAATAACTTACAGAAAGCTTTGTTAATTGTTTTCCAGTTAACTGATTCCAGGATATTCTGAAAGAAGATTAGAAATCACACTCTGTGTTCGCCACCTCAGCCACCTCCATTGTCAGGGGAAGGGGCAAGCAGAGAAGATAGCAAGAGAAGATGATGGGTTTTTGACCAGAAAATGAAATTGTGTGATAAACACTTTTTTTGTGGTTTTGTAGATTATTGAATATTTTCTAGTGCCCTTAGTATTATAAAACCTTTATTTTTTTTGAGTTTGCTATTGGTGAAGAGGCATTAAAAAGAATTTTAGTAGGGCTGGCTAAGGCTTGTAAGTCACATGCTATTTTAGCTTTTTATCTTATCTTATTGAATTCTGGAGGTGAAAGTGACATAGTAATGAAAAGTCAGAAGGGGGAGAAGTGGATCAATATATTGCTAAATTCTTATTGAAATTCTCATGCTTAGACCGTTCTGGGCGGTTTTATTTCTGCTTAACATTTGCTGAGTAAAAGTCATTGCCCTAGAGATGCAAGATTTATTGACACACAGAGATGAAAATGATTAGCTAAAAGGTTTCCGCACAAAGAGAATCAAAATCAGCTGAAACTCATAGGGTGGCTCATATACAGGGGTTGAGCTATTTTAAATAAGTTATTAATGTTCAAAGCTAAAAGCTGAGCTTGTCAGTATTATACCAGTTGTTTATTCTTTCCTTCCTTTGCAGGGAACCTAAAATTCTGAAAAAAGCCTTCATTTATATATATAGGTTTATGTATTCTATACACATACACACTTTGTTAGAGTTCATAAAGGCACTGTAGTATTTTAATAGTTTTATTTTCTAATGAAATGCATGTTCATTTACTTTCAGATTCCAGCTTTTCAAGAATTGACTTCATGGAATGTTCCTGCGGTCCTGACATAGGTAAATCTCTATGATAATATATTCTGATTCATTAGGAATCACGGTTACTCATTTTCCATTTGATTTTGTATGCCAGAAACCAGGCAGATTGGTAAAGCATATTTAGCTTTTCAAGCCTCTGAAAGCTGTGAGCATGACTTGGCTTAGAGTGCATGTGAGCCTGCCAGAAGTACCAGGCAGAACCTCAGCTTTTTGGCCTCCTGCAGAGCAGGTTGTGTCTTCAGACTTGACTTTCTCTTGACTTTGTACATGCAGAGCATAACCAAGCCTGGAAAGTTTAATTGTCAGATCAAATTGAAATACAGTGCTCTCAGAAGTCAAATATATGGAAAAATTCATTCTCTAACTAGGTGGCATTAAAAAGAACTTACTAATCTTACTCATGCGGTTTATAATTCCAGTGTCAGTACACTTTCAGTGATAAAATCTAATAGGCTACATCTGTGCTTTGTTCATCCAGTTGCTGAATGGACTTTCATCCTTACACATGGTCCTGAAGGAAACCTGTGGCAGTGGAGGAGAACACGCTGTGTTCCCCCTAGCACGGCAGCACAGATGCTGTGAGGTTCCCCCTACTTGTTGCAGGGCCTGGGATAAGCACAGAATGAGCTTGACGCTGTGTTTGTGTCATGGTGGTCCTAAGAATCAGGATTGGCTTTCAGGAAGGACATGTCTTGCCATTCAGCTTGTCTTGACCAAAGGGTAGGGCTTTATACATCTCACTGTTTCTCCCTATTAAATCTGGAATGTTCGAAGCAAAACCTGCTAAATAAAAAAGATTAAATACCACTCACAATTCAGAGAAAATTAGATGAGAGATTACTGAACGCCAGACAAACCTGGAAGTATTGAATAATTATGTATATTGTTGCAGGAAATGTATGAAATTTAATTCTAGGTTTCATGCAGGTTTTAAAGCTCTGAGCAGGTTTTATTTTCAAATAGAAATGATTAAATATAATTTTTCAATACTTTTACATGATTAATGTAACAGGCTGATATTTCTTTGAGTACATCATAAATACTATCCACATTGGTGTGCTATATATGGAGAGTTTTGTTGCTGCAGCACTTTATGAAATTATTCTTTGGGAAATTATAGATAGTCAATGAATAATTCAAAGGAAAGAATAAACCAAAATCTAATAAACTCTGCGTATGGCTGAACTTTGACATTATTACAGTAATGTGTATATACAAACCTCACTGTTATTCTGAAAAAATGACTCAAGTAGAGCTTGATTTTTATAAGAAGAGATGTTTCCACAGTTAACTTGTCTGAGAAGAAAAGTGCCAATTATTAACTAATTAGTAACCTGAATACCAGTCATACTTTCTTCTGTTTCCAGAGAAATAAAGAGCAAATTATATAAAAGATAAATTGTCGAGGAAATACTGGATTTTTGCCAGGGATTCTAATCATGATAACAAGTTCTGGGAGTCTGAAAATATTCCTGTAAATCAAAAAATGAAAAACCTTGAGGAAAGGCACATTTTACAGGGTTACCACACAATTTCTGTGCTAGGCACACACAAGTCAGAGCCACAGGCACGGCGTCAGGTATGCTATGGCCCAGCTGGAATGAGAAAAAGGAACAGTATCACTGCTAAAAGCAGCTGGACCCTTTTCTCCCTTTGCTTCTTGGGAGAGAGTAAAGGGGTGAGGCAGAGGGATTGAGACAAGTAGGCAATGGGAAGAATGGTGTGGTTTGACTGAGCTGGGAAACACTGGGACAGTAATGACAGAGACCAGAGAAGTATCATATTTGTGTTTTTGTTTGTGTACAGCTGCAACACTCAGTTTCCTGTCTACACTAAATTACTGGGCTATGAAAAATAGTTCGTAAACCCTCTACTGTGTGCTTTGCGCTGGTATGATAGAGTTCCTGTCACTAAAACCTTTAATAACTCCTTACAGGAGGGTTGGGTAGCAAGAGGGGACCTTTTCCTCCTCCAGAGGGCTAAAGCCTCGTTAGCACCAGGCTCCTGCTCTGAACTGCCCTCAGGACTTTGTGCTCTCTCCCCGCTAAGTCCACAGGTGTCCTGCAGCTGAAGATCCAGGTTTTAAAGTGCATTAATTTTTTATTTAATTTTATTTTGCATGCAAGGATTTTACTTTGATAAACTAGTTAGAAACATCGTGTTAGAAGACTTGGTTCTTTAGCCATAATATAGGGAAGGTGCATCGTTTTTGTTTGAACAAAACTTGCTTTTATGTGAATTGCTTTGATACTTGCAGTATATGCAACACCCAGTGGGATCAGTTATCAAAAAGGTGACTTTCTAATGCAAGTTAAAGGCTGAAATGATGTATTCCACATCTGTTAAGTAGACTTAATTTCTGGTGACATTATAAACTGAAAAGGGCAACAAGCTCCTTTTTCATCACATGCAGGTCTCTACAAAACAGATCACTATTTAGAGTATGTTCAGAATTGAAGACAAAACATCCTTTAGTTACTGCTGAATGATCTGAAGAACGCACATTACCCTGTTAGGGGGATATTGCTGACTTTTCAGGGTGTGTTTTGGCTCACTATCTTGAAAGATCTTGCAGGATTCAGTTTCACAATCATAAAAATGGGCTCTTGGAGCAGATAATTGGTATCAGTGACTTTCTGAGGTGACATGAATTATGCGTTACCTGGCAAAAGTTAGTTTCATGTTCTGACATGTTAATCCACTGCATGGTTGAAGGATACGAACATTAAAAACATCTATTAATCAAAATTAAGCGTTGAAGGACATAGTAAAATTCTGAATCCCTTATCTCCTGATGGGCTATGGAATTATTGCTGGTATGAAATTTGAAGGAAACATTGACAAGTCATAATTGACTCTATTCCTTTTTATACATCTGTGTCCAAGGTATAAGAAAAAATTTACAGAATCAGGTTTGAAATGCAGCCTTTTTTTTTTTTTTTTAAGGATGCTGCACAAACCTGCAGGTTTCATACTGTCTGTAATAATTGCTTTGAAACAGGATTTCCTAGTGCTTTTTAGTTTCTTTTTATGGAAATCTACCACATCTGTTTCACCTTTTTTTAGTGCATTTTCCTCCCAAACCCTTTTCTCTCTTCAAGGAGGTGATTCTAGATTTACGATTTCTACTTTTCTGAGGTGTCTGTTTTTATTGCTCACAAAATATGAGATATATTCCACCTTTTTGGCTAGAATGAATTTGCAAGGTAGTTTTTGTAGCTGATTATTATGATATGAATTTCTAAACTCTAATCCTCATTCTACTGGTTAAAATACTTTGTCATGGACAGACTTCCAAGTCGTTGGTTTAGTGATATTTTCAAAGAGATTACAATTGTTCAAAAGCTTTCTAGCAAAAAAATACAGTTATGGAATAGGATTAGACCATTTATTTATCTTGTGGTTTATATAATCTGCGCCAACTCTGTCCTACATTTTCAGGGAAGTCTTTTTCTTTTCGAAAAAGAAACTGTTTGTTTTACAGAAGAGCCAGTTCAAGGCTCTGAAGCACTGGGAATTAACAAGGTAGCTGCCATGAAACAGCCTCAAATCCTCTTCAGTACATTCATCTCAGCTGATACTGTTTCTCTGAACTGGGGAAAATGCAGGTCAGGAAAACACGATCATAAAGGCATCACACAATTACCTTTCCAGAACTGCATAGCCGAGAAGCACAACAAGAATTTGCAGAATAAATATTCTTTTAAATACACTTCTATTAGATAAATATACACTGCAAAGTCAGGGGAAAGAAAAGAATAGAAAGGAGAGCTCTACTTACAGTAGAGACTAATATTTTCTGGCATCATTATTTTGTAGTTCTTTCACTTCTTCTTGACAATTTTCTTCTGAGTTATAACTCCACATCCTCACAATTCCTTCCATAACTATCATCACTGATGCCCATTCAGGAAAGTGTGATTTGTTCTCGACATACACAACTAAGGGTTCAATCATGGACCTGGCATTGCTCTGATAGAAAAATGACTTCAAGCTGCTTTGAAGATTGCAGCAAACACATCTCAGCATTTTGAAAACAAAGATTCAACAAAATTCTAATTTCACTTAGAGGAATGTGCTGAGATCTTTGTGCCTTTTGAGAGTGGCAGTGTCATCAATAGGGAAATTGGAGGGGTTGAATCTTCATGGGATTAGTTTGATCATAGGTTTTTCCTAGGAAATTATTTCTTCTATTTTTTTTCTCCTGAGGATATTAGTTCTGCCTTTCACCTCACACTCGTGCCTTGTAGATTTTAATTAAAACGCCTTTCCCAGAATGGAAGGGAAATTATAAGTATGAAATTTTAATGAAATGCTTATTTTTATGAAATATTTATCCTTTTTCATTCTAGTCTACATTTTTCTTTGTCTTTTTGGGACAGCAGGTGCTTGAAGAGCTTTTGTGTTGTATTTTCAATGGAAGTTTGATGTTATTTGACGTAAATAGCTTCTGACAGGCTAAGGGCGCAGCTGGGTCACACCAGAGGTAGTCACCCAGAGGACAGTTTCTCAAAGTGCTGTCAGGCTTGTTTCCCATGCAGCCAGTTGTTTAATGGGCAAGATGCTCTCACTCCTGTTTAATACATCAGAGAAGCAACAAAGAACCTTGTGGTATTTGACATTTGCTTTTAGGACAGAGAGAAGAGAAATGCAGTTGCCCAGTGTCGATGTTGGTATTATCTATCAGATGTCTAAGAATCAAACATTATAGCAACAGATTTTTTGCTTCTGTTTCAAAATCACATTGGTGAGCAGAAGCCAATGTCCTTCTGTTCAGGTGTACTTCTTATCCTGCAGCTTATTGCTGAGAAAGTCTCTCTGTTTTCTGAGTAGGCTGACAAATTTTTGGGCAGTTATGACTTTATAGCTCATTTTAAGTATGCACTTAATCATACATCTGGGAGGAGCAATAAGGGTTTTTATGCAGAATGCAATAAGACAAATGGTTAAAGATAGTCTCTTTCAGGCCAGCTGATGAGAAGACTGAGGTCTTGTAGCCAGCCCCACATCTTGAGTTTCATCCTCAGGGTTTGTGAGCAGAAGTACCTTTACACTGTTTGCCCTGTATTTTGCCATTAAAAAAGAAAAATAGTGTTAAAATTGACCAAGGCAGAGAATTTCTCTCCACATGATAGTATACTACAAGTTGTATGTTTTGAGTTGGTATAATCAATGGAGATGCACTTGGGGACTACAGTATGTGTTTGTAGTAACGTATCCTCAGAGCTGCTGCCATAAAATGGCACTGTTTCCAAAATATGTTTTTTATAAGCACTTCTGTGAGTTCTAGTGTGCGGCCCTCTCTCCTTTATACAGGTTAGCTGCTCAGTTTTCAAAGTACTAAGTCTGATTCTGCCGTATAACTATCTAGGCTGTTTCTTAGGCCCTGTCATGCCTTCTGTCATCTAAGCAGTCTCGTTCTGTCTTGCAGTTATTCTCAATAACATCCAACAGCAGAAGGGATGGCTGAGTAAAGAGAGACAGAAAAATATTCTTCTGTGGAATTTTTTAATGTTCAGTAAGGAAGAACACTACAGAGCATTAGCCAGAGTGACTTCAAAATGAAAGATCATAGTACTTGTCTTTTAACCAAAAACCAGACCTGCTGTTCTGATCAGGAATAAAGGAATGGAAGAGATGCTTCTCTGGGATCAAAGCAAAGGTGAAGCATGTGTTGTCTAAGACATTTTCTCCCTTGAGACCATCAGATTTTCTTCAACTAAGGAGAAGGTGCAGAGGTCTCAGTTCTTACTCGGTCCCCACTTTGGCAAATACTCATCCAAGCTAGTACCAGAACTGAGCTCTTCAGCCAGAAAATTGCCCTCAAATTCTTATAAAATGCACTGTGCTTTTTTTTTTTATTTCTCATCATATCATATCATATCATATCATAGACAGTGCAAACATCAATACCATTTAATGAATTGTGATGCCAGCTCACTGGTTCCAGGCAATAACTTTTTGCTTAGCTCTACTGTACAAAGATTAATATTAGCATGATCATTTCATGGGATTATTATTTTTTAAGCTGTCCCAATTTTATGGATGTTGTATGAATAAATTGTATTTGTTCTTCTTCTTTCCCTTGCAAGCACAGTTCCCTACTATTAAATCTTCCAACATCCTGCATCCTTTCTATCAGGGTGTGCTGTTGCTGAGCAACACCAGATTTGCTCTTTAAAATTATCCAGGTTTCTTTAGCCAGCTTTGTGAGTTGGTGCAGCAGGGAATCAGTAATATGTCTTAATGCTTTAAAAATAAACGTGTTTTTTGTTCAAACTATTTACTAGCATTCTTGTATTTGGGCCATCATACATGGGTTTGTGGCTCGACATTTAAAAAGAATATAGTTTCACTACATTTTTTAATTCTGCTATGTGGATTTTTGTAATTATGTAACTGAACTTGTATAACATACATTTACTCCTTATACATAGGTGCAAGAAGAGAGAAAAATTAAAGTGTATATTTAGGAAAGTTCTTATTAGATTTTTTTTTTCCCTAAAACATTTATATTTCTGCTTTCTGAATGGTGTATGAATGTGGATTCTTTATAGTTGGAGCATTAAGATGAATCACCCTTCTCCTTCACCCTGCTAACCCTCAACTGTCTAGATATCACAAAATGTTTCTTTTGACCTTATAATTGAGTGCTGTAGGAATTATTTTCCTGTGGATTAAGTGCTATTAACTATTTCAACATGGGCCGTAATTTAAAATATTGACTGTAGGACCATGTATATCCCAGATGTTTTGTTCTTCAGTGTCAATTTTTAATGACAACAGCAAAAACTTGCACTTGTAGTTCTCACTTTATTGAACTGATCTTGTGAATAATATGGTCATAAGCCAGTGGGGTGATCAAACATGTGGACAATTTACACAGATGGTCAATGGACTCCACTGACCCTTTAATTCAGTAAAAGTGTATTTGAGCTTTGAGACTCTGAGCTCACAATGTGGATGTATCTTTAACTTTCCTGGACTTGAACATTTCTATAGAATGAAGCACATGCAAAAAAAAAAAAAAAAGAAACTGGACATCATTTTTTATAGAATTTGGCATTGTGGACTTGGTGGTGTGCCGCTGTGACAGAGAGTTAAAGAAAGCTTTTTAATTGACTGTAATGGAAGCAGGAACAAAGCCATTTTAAGGGTTCTATTTGCTAATTTTGATAGAAGAAATTATTGCTGTCAATTTAAAAATTACTTTTAGTAAATATGTGATAATGGATTATCCTTTGTTACTGAATCCTTTGCTCTGATTCTGTTGAATGTAGTATCCTGTTGATTTTTGTGGGCTCTTTCTGGCTGCTAGAAGGATTTTTCTGTTGTTCACCGTTGTTTGCAGTAGACGAGCTTTTTGATGATGGGTTAAATCCAGTTGACCACTTGCATTTTCTCACTTATTTACTGGGGAAAGAGGTGTAAGTGTTGCAACCAAACTCAGGGTTTCTGTGCTGTTCATTTCCTAGGACATCAAGATAACAAGGTATCTGTTATAATGTCATCAGAATAGAATAATACTGTCTTTATATTTTCTTACAGATCAGCTTTTTGTGACTAGCTTGGGTCATGTGGTTGGTAATGTCATTGTTTGGTTGGGAAGGTAGCTGGGAATCTTTACACTGGTGAAAATGGGAATTTAATGCAAACATCTTAACCAGCCATCTGTTGACTGTGCCAAACCCATCGAACCTCATGCACCATGGGGCACATGGCTTGGCTCTCTTCTTGTGCCTCCTTACAGCTGGTTTTATATGTGAACCAACACTGAGGCCTCTTCATGGCTCTGTAGGGCAGCCTGGAGCTGCCTGACCTGACTCAGGACTTGCAGCTGGCTGGTGTGGTCGCAAAGCAGCAGAGAGGCTGCAGTCTTGCCTACACAGTGGAAGCTCAGGCTCCTAAGAACACCAGTGAGAACTGGGACCCTCAGCATCAGCGGGGGGCTGTGAGTGCCTTCCCCCTCTTGTTGCATGACTGAACACATGGGAACTCTTGGAGAGAGAAGAGACCTGAGCAGTCTGCCATGTCTGCACATTGGTAGAGAGCTGTTTACCAGGAGCTGGGTCTGTTGTATGTTCTTCTCTTTGTTCAGCAAAAAGTAGCATTAGCATGAGTTCAAATTGTTAGTACAATGGGTTGGGAGAACAAACCAGTGGCAATAAGCTTGGAAATGGAGCTGCATCTTCAGGCACGGAAAGGAGGGTGCTGGGCTGCAGCTTCATACTTGCTTTCGATTGATTTTCAGCTTATTTACTAAGCAGAGCAGTATTTTCAGCCCCTGCATGTCACCCTCAGCTGCGTATGTCCGCTGTTCTCCAGTGTTAATGCTTGTAGAGCTGTGCAACGAGTTGGATCAGGGAGCTAATTTGACTGAAAAGGAATATTAGGGGGTTTTTTGCAGCGTTAGTTTGCAGTTGCATCAGTTCCCTTATCAAACTCACTGTGCAACCTTGGGACAGCTAAAGCCAGTGTTAGAGAGGCAATGAGAAGGAGCAGCTTCACAGAGAGGGGAATTTAGAAGTACCCATTTCACTGGCAGCCAGGATTTATGCTGGATTAAAGCAGCTGTGTAACCATGGCCACAGATCTCATAGGATAGCTAAAGGGTTTTACAGTTGCTCTCTGTGCTTTTCTGCAGAACTTGTAAATACCTGCTTTGCAAAGGAATAGTGCTGCAAGAACGCTGTGTGTGAACTTCTGGAGGTTTATGGGACTTTTTCGTTGTTTGTATGCTAAGAGAAGAGAGAGTTCTAGAGAGACATCTTTGCATAAACCAACAGCATAGCCACCAGCTGAATGTGTAAGTGGAAGAATCTTGCCTGTTCTCCATCACAGCTTCCTTCTTATTGACTCTCCTCTTGTGTGCTCAAGTCAATATAACGATTAGAGATCAGTTTTAAATTAAAAGGAGAGAATATTCAACCCCTGGAAGATTAAAAGAAGGAAGTGGTAGGAGGCACCTGCAGCACACAGAAAACTACAAGAAATGCTTCGGCAATCATTGCAGCGGAGGCAAGGAAGAAGAACACAGCAAATAAAGATCAAAAAATGTTGATTACCACATTTTAAAGCTGTGAGAGCTCCTTGAAAATGTTGACCCAAGCAATGATTACACCTAAGAGAAACAAAAGGTAATTACTTAGGAGCTAATAAATCCAAGAAGGAGACAAATATAGTGTCAGGGGAAAGTGTTAAAATGATGTGCAAAGGATGAAAGGATATTTTAAGTCCAGATGTTCCTTTATGAATTTATGTCAAACGAGCCTGCTTTTGAATAGCACTTTGAAAGCTCTCCATGGAGAAAAAAAGAGCATTTTTAAATTCTGTAATTCTAATATAGCTGAGAGAGGTATTTTTATTAATCAGGTCTCAGAAGGATATCCTCAAATACAACTTTGTATTTTTAAGAATCTCATTTCCAGTGATGCTTGTAAAAAATACTGGCTTGCAATTAGGTTGCTGGTATACTTACACTGTGGTTTACAACACTAACAGGTAGTATCTGCATTTGCTTGCTTCATTGTGGTCTGGTTGTGGTAACTTTTATTCTTCTGTCTCCTGTCTCTTTGTATGGATGGGAAGCTCTCTCTGGACAGAGAGGATTTTTTGATTCCATGTTGCTACACACATCACATGGCCAGGTCCGAGCCCGTGGCTGAGAATCCTGCTTCGTGTCACAACAAGGATAATGTCATTCAAATACCACTAAACTTTGCAGTGCTTCAGAGCCTCCTGACCTCTGACCTGTGCCCATTACGGTGAATTTCTGCTACCATTTCTGGGCTAAGTTTGGCTGCTTTGGACTCCTGACCCTCATTGAGCCAATTTATCAAACAGACTGACAGTAATTCCATTAAGTTGAACAGCTTGTTGGAGAAGTAGACTAAAAAGTGAACCATAAAGACTCAAAAACCATTAAAGCAAATGAAAATAATTCAATGTTTATTACTGAAAAAAAATCAAGATTTTTTAAAGTCTATCTCTTTATAAGATATTAAACATTAGAAAATGCTACATGCTTGGCTGAGCCATAGCAGCATGAAAGACAAAAAAAAAGCATAAATCCATGCCGTGGACCTGAGGAGTCACACTGGTCATGTTCCTCGGAATGAAAGATAAAGACTAGTATACTAGGTGCTAAAATGTATTTGCAAGGTAAGTTGTATTTCATTTCCTTCTTACCAGAGCATTGGAGGTACTTGCACATGGCTAAAATCTCCATCAGCACCTTTCAAAAGCTGACAATTTCCTTGGTGTCATTTGTTTGCATTTTCACATTATCAGCATACAAAATCGTGAAGAAAGACCATGGACAGTTAATTAACAATTTAATAACTGGACGAGTTAACTAAGAGTGGAGGAAAAAGGGTTTTTTGATAAATGAGGCTGTTGCTTTTTACTCCGTTATTAAAGGGATTCGAAGCTGCTGGCATTCTGATGCACAACCTTCAGCAGGTCAGAAGAGGAGGTCACTGCTTTAGTCTAAAGCACTTCAACTCTTATGAAATCAAATTACATCCACTTAGCTAAGTGAATTTGTGCTTAACTTAAATCATATTGCAAAGCATTCAAGAAAACATATTTTTCCCAATTACATGAAAATGAAACTAGCAAAAGTCTGGAGTGATGAAGGATTTTTTAATTATATGCTTGATATTTCAGAATCTTTAATTTCAGTTTTTGAAAGTCAGAAGTAGCTATGAATGCTGCACATCATTATCTAAAACAAACACTTCATGATTTCCCTGAGCACATCCTGGAAATAATGATCAGTTGCTGCCTACGGAAGATAACAAACAACAAATATTGTACTGGAGAAAGAATGAAATTTTGCACTGGAACACTTACCCTATGCCTCTTTTAATTTGCACATTATTCAGATGGTATCTAAAAGTTTATTTATACACCAAAAGTTAAACTCATTAAAAAGTGCCACCACACAGACAACTCAAGATGTATATTTATTTTCCAAAATCTCATTAAGCTCAGGTACTTTTTCTACATTTCCTTTCGTAATAATGAAGCACATACAGAGTTTCTTTCTGCTAACACTGAACAAGGAATTTTTTAAAATAAAGTGTACAAGTTTTGTAGACAAAACTATTAGGACAAATGTCTTCTGCCTCCCCTTCTGCTTTTGCTTTAGTGATCTGCCAAGGACTTCCTTCAACACCTTACCTGGTGTTCTTAAGACATGACTTGAACGCATTGTAAAAATATACATTATTAGTAGTTGGAAGGGAGTATGAGAAACAACAACAAAGGCTTAAAAAGTACAAAGCTGCTCCTTATATTAGTTTCATCTTAATGTGGAGGGTTTTGGGGGTTTATATAATTCAAAATGGCACTAGATCACAGAAAGGCAGGTTGAAATTTGTCAGTCATGTTACTTCCTCACACATCCCCATTTCATCGCCCTGCCTGGGACGGGTGTGTGTTTGTCCATATGCATCAGTAACTGCAGAGCAGTAAACCTGTACTAACAGCACGAGTTCTTGCAGGTGAGGCAGCTCAGAATTACTTACCAGTGCACTGAATGGTCAAAGGCTGGGGGTTCATTTTCAAGGCCTCAAATCCTCAAACTCTAATTTGGGAAAAGAGTCCTCGCTGATACAACAATTCAGTTGAAACTGAAAAGTAAATGTAGTTCTGAGGAAGGCTTCTAGATTCTGTCATTTATTTTCTGCTGCTTATCTTTAGAAACGGTGAGACCTTTGTTTGTTTTAGACCTTCTAATTGTCATTTAAAGCATGCCTGTTCATCATGCTCCCCTCGTACAGTCAGAGGGAGTTTAAACTGTGTGAAAAGTATGAAATTATCCTTTTGGTTACTGCATGTCCTTTACTCCCGGTGAAGTAAACGAACAATGAAGTTTCTAGCACGTGGATGTGCACGAGTTTTAACATGTGGAGGATCAAAAGTACATGAAGAAGATACTTTTCCTGGACCTAACTTTTTACCCATTATCATCAGTGGCAAAATTCCCATAGTAGAATTTGGCCTCAGATCTCCTAATCACTTATTATTCTTAAATACTTTTAAAAAACATCATAACAATCCATTAGAGATTGGAAAAAAATGTATGATCTTTACATACTTTCCTTATCTAAATGCTTTGGCCTATCCTCAAAAGGCTCTCATTTTTCAAAGTTGTTTTAAACTGGAATGACATTTTGAATTCCTCCTGGTATGAGTAATCAGGCTAAAGCCTGGCAAGTATTTGTTGCATTGCAAAAAAGATAAATAAAGAGTGCAACTTCCAAAAGTTTTTTCTTTTTCTCTTTCTTCGGAAATTTAATTTATTAATCTGTAATTTAATACAAAGAACAACACCAAAAAAGAAAACGTTGAATCTATCCTCTGTCCTCGCTTTCAGAGACTTGTTAATGTGACAGTAATATTTATTTTTGGCTTCTTGAATTCTCTGCAGTGAATTCTCTACACCTTGGTGTTCATTTATGATAGTCTCTTGAACAGATGTTAGAAATAGAGAGATTTAATGGAAGTGTGTGATTAATACCCAGGCCCACCCAAAATGTCCTGGAAAAAAACTCCACTGTCTGTAACTGTGATTAAGGTATCTCTCTAAGTTCTATAGCAAGTTTCCCAACCTCTTCATAGCTCAGTCTCCATTCCTCTCAGGGAGAGTAGTGGATTAAGTAGTGGGAGTTACATTCATTTGTTTTCATTATTGTAATAAAATATAAGTGTTATTTAATAAGTGTATGAGGATGAATTCAGCAGTAGGGCTTTAAGAGTAATGAAAATGTTAACTTTATAATCTTCCTAGACTGCCATTTCCATATTCCAAGAACACTTAATCAGGACCTATATGGAAGTTCCTGATTCTCTTTTCCCAAGAAAAGTACCAGGAGCTAACATCACTTTCTGAAAAGTTATAGAAAAAGTTGTGTCATTATTTAACATAAATGTCATTTATTGTGACCAGGTCAGCATCTGTGCAGACCTGATACATGTGTACTTCAGATAGTGATTCACACACACTGTGATGGTGTGTGAATGTTAACAGAGAGGGGGCTGTTACACGCACAGGAGGCGGCTCTTTCTCCTCTAGATTTTACGCCCTACTAGAATGAGACAATAGTTTTATAAAGATCATCAGCCCCTACTAAGGACTTACTGTGCAGGGCTCATGAACTTTGCTTTAAAAAATGTTATTGAGTTTCTTTCTGGCGATGAAGCAATCACTGCTGAGAAGCAGTCCTGAGCATGAGGATAAAATATTGCAAATGCTTAGCTGGGGCTGTGCATCTCTAAAGGTGGCATTTTTTACAGCTGAAATATGTTGTGCTAAAATACTCCCAGGTGATCTAATTAAACCTGAGAAGCAAGTGAATGCCATATTTGCCATCTTCCTGTTCTCATGCTCTTAACCTATATGATGTGCATTTATGCTTCAATAAAGTTCATTAAGGACCACATAACTTAAAGGTAAATGGCAGGAATGGTAATCATTAAATTATAAACCCATGACAGTATTTTACAGTAGTTATAATGAATTTCAGAAAACTCCATTCAGTAACTTCGAGTTTAATCCAAAAAGTATCATAATGCATTAAATGGTTCTTTATACTAACAAATATTGAGTTTTCTCCATGTTGATGTATATGTGAGGTACTGCATACAAACCACAGCAACTAGCGAATCCTTTTCTCTAGGAATCAGAGCGAACTAAAGAGAATTAGTGAGCACATATTTTAATCTGTATGTTTTTCCTAATCTGATTGCTCTCAGTTCATAAGAGAAGTAAATATAGAGATGTGGAAATTGCCATCTCCCTTGGTGTGTTTCTAGATTCTTATGGCCTCACAAGATACATCATTTAGATTTGGTTCCATGACACTGCAGGAGCAGCACGGTGACACAATTTTACCGGCCAGATGTGAAGGGAAGCAGAGGTTGGTGTTTGCAGTGCTGCATCATTTGATCTGCAGTGGAGAAAGTGGATGATCATCCGACATTTCTCAGTGACTGGTACGTTTTGAAAAGAGGTGCAGTGGAACTGAGCACCACAGCAGGAATTTTTAGAGAGACTGAAGGGGCCAGAGGAAAGCACAGGACACCATATGACGGTACGATCACCCTAAACAGATCAAACTCTCCTCACTCCCCCAGAAGGAATTACTTACAGGAGATTCCATATTGAGGCCTTTACAGAAAGGAAATGTCCTTGTCCCCCTGTCTTCAGTGCAGATGACTGAATGCAGCGATCATTGCTCTCCTGTTTGATTTGAAGTTGGCTTTCACATCGCCGGTTTCATGTTGGCTCTTACTTGATCGGGACACAAATCTTGAAGTCGCTATCTTCATTTTTGTTGCATCCGCTGTTCTTGTTTAAGGCCTTACTATGAAATTCAGATGTTTTGCTGAAAAGTATGGTAAGGTCTGTCTTTCAAATCTACAAAACGCTCACCAGATCACTGATTTTTTTTCTTAATTACTGCCTCTTAGTTCTCCTGTATGGAGCCAGTTCATATAAACTTGCTTTGCTGTTTCAGGTGGATTGTGCTACGGGATCATACAGTCATTGGGAAAAAAGGGATTTCATCAAACAGAATTGATAATTACTCAAGAAGTAGAAATCAATGTTAAAAAGATAAGCATTTTAAAGACAGTACTTCTTTGGCTAAGTAGTTTTCTTGATTATCATTGTAATGCCATCTACTCAATACCTTACTGGACCTTTAAGAACAGATATTTGTCGTATTCTAATAATATCCTTTATTTTTCTTCATTATTTTTCAATTTTTTATAGGACTTGTATATCACCACGATCTTTCTAATGTTGATTTAAATAATGGCTTGTATCCTTACTGTTCATTAGACTTTACAGTGCCTACCCATTTGTGTACAACATCTTTGAAAAATGAAATGTAGGTAATGGTTATGTCATAAGCAGGACAGTGACCTCTAATGGTAAATATGCAACTCACATGATAAATTGCTAAGACTTTTCTCATTATAATTGTAATGGAACTGTATTTTCTGTACCTTTCTTCAGGGCTCACAGTAGGCACAAGCAGAGCAGTAATTACCTAAGGCAGCAAGACAATTAGGGGCAGCAAAACCCAGCTCTGACTCACGACCAGGGAACTGCCAGGGTGGCTCTTGCTGCTGCCTAAGGAGAAGCCAGTGTATATGTAATAACGTGGTCACTTCAGGTGTGAGTGCAGAAAACCCCTTGGAAAAATCTGTCACCCCGTGTTATATCATCTTATCTCTTTGGACAGTGTCAGAAGCAGCCAAGTTTTGCTCCCTTTCCAGATCTCTGGGCAGTTTTTCCTTCTTTCTTCTCCTTCCCAGAAAAGGTGTGTCCCGGTCTCTCTCCCTCCAGATGCTGGTAGTTCTTGTATTGCTGTGTTGAGAAGCCTTTAGCCACTTTTGCCTTTACTAAAGAGTCACTACAAGTATTTTACAGGAGCAGGTGCTGTCTGGAGTACAGCTGGGATATATGAGACAGACACTGAGCTGCTCGACGCCAGAGAGCCAAGTTGGGAAGCAGAGTTCTGATAGCTTTTCTCCTTTTTCTGGATAAACATGAGAAGACTTTTACCCTTCTTTATGTAAAAATCTTTACTAATGCAAATTCAACTCTGAATCCAATGTATAGAAATAATAGCTTGATAACAATTTTGAACTTTATGTATAATACTTCCTTTTAGTCTTCATAATTCTAGATAATATTGCAAAGTTATTTATTGCTGTTTGAATGGGGATGATGCTGTTATGGCAGATCACATACAGATGTACTACATAGGGATCTTTCAGCACAATTGCAGCCTGGTGCAGAGAGAATTCAACAGCGCCAACACTAACATGGTGTCTGCTTTGCACTCGCGGGGTATAATCACCAGATCAAGAAGAAAAACATTTGTTAAGGTGGGATCAGATCAAAGTAAACTACCAGCACGTTACTTCCCCAGTGTAATCCTTACCTTTCTGGGCAACACAATTTGAATTTTTCACTTTTAGCTGTGTGGGAAACTGAAAATGTCTTGGCCAGGAAATGTTGCAGAACACCCTGAACGGGACTGCTCTGCTCTTCAGCTTCTTTGGTGGAACTTAAAATGTCTCTCAGGAATTTCTTCTTTTATTTTTTGCTGCGATTCACATCTTGATTATTCTTACAGCTGGTAGAGATTTTACTCTGCTACTTGGTATATCATGCAGATATAGGCTGCAAAGTTTGGAGGGTCCTGGGAACTCAGGGTTTTTTCACACTTATTTCCAATATTACGGTAATGTTTTGTGTGTCAGTATTTACTTATTTATTATTTTCATAGTATTAGCATCTGTTTTGCTTTTATTTAATACCAGGAGGGCAGTTGTGACAAGAATATCAGTGTTGTCACCTTCTGATTTCATCAGTGAGGTTTTCAAAGTCAGTCAGAAAATCTCAAATCTGTCCCTGCATAATTGATACTGTGCTGAAGTCAGAGCATATCATTACTCCAAATTCTTTTGCAATGCTTGATCTTGAAGATTTCTAACATTCTGGGGCAAAATCTTAGGAAAAAATCTGTCACATGAGCCTTAATTTAAAAATGGATTTCAAAAACCAGACTGTTTCCTGCACATACCACTGGGTAGATAAACCATTTGGAACGAGTCAAATGCTTGCAGTAATATTTAAGGCGGATATTTTAAATATGAGTAAGGAATCTAGATGCATTAGGAACTGATAATCCGTTGACTGGAAAATCCTCATCAAAATACTTAGATTTATATATATATATATATATATATCTTTCTGCAGTAACAAAAGCAATGGCATAGGTTGATGATGGCCTACCAAAAGGGAGAGACTAAATGTTATGAAACAATCTATGGTACTTCAGATTTGAAATATTCTGTTTAGCTTGATTAGAAGGAAAGCACAAGTGTGGTGTGAGATTCTGAAGGACGGGGCTGAAATGTGGTGAAGTTGGTACTAACAGTGTAACTGTTCCCATGTGGAGGAGTCTGACACATAACCAGCCTCTCCTAACTGTCCTGACCATGGACTTTCAGTATCTTCTTACTGCTGATTTTGGATTGGTATTGTTAGATTTCTTTCAAAGCACTCTGAGTCTCACCCCTTTTCCTCCAGAAATTGTCTGAGATTAAAGGTACAAAGACACAGTTACTGTAAAACAATTTATTATATGTTTGACCTGTTAAATGTGATTTTTCTCCCTATTTTCCTCATTGTTTATGTTTTGTGTTCCTATGTTTTCATGGTGCCTCCATTGCCACAGGCTTTGTGATTGTTTGAATAATTACACCTTCGGGGTTTTCATAGATGTAAAGGTTTCTGGTGCCGTAACGTTCTGCAAAGGGCTGATGATTTAAACTTCCTGCATTTATACAGTCTTTCTTACACCTCTTACGTTTTAAAATAATATGAAAAGAACCATTTTAAGTTATCTTGCATGTTTAATAACGTTATTAACATTTTCTGTGATAGGAACATAGCATAAAAAAATTAGCAAATAAAAGAAATCTTATATTATTGGAAAAGGTAAAGGAAATGAACCATATAAAAATAAATTTTTGGTGGATGGTGTTTTTGGAGGCAATGTTTGTTTAAGAATTAGTTTCTACCATTTTAAACTGATGTATTCTGCAGAACTTAGTAACAGCAGCCAAAGGAGAAGGTAGCAGAGTTTATGACTTCCTAAATGTATTTCTTGGTGGAGCCAGAAGGTAAAATATTTGAAGATTCGTATGGTGGCAGGGAGTAGATTATGTGTGCTGAGTGTTGGACATTGGACCAGAACGGATGGGTAAAACCACATTTTAAAACTGTTTCAGCTGAGTTCAAAGCAATTGCTGAATTATCTGTGACAGAGATAAAGAAAAATGTATTCTTAAAAAATTGTTTCCTGGTAGCTGGACTATTTATTTTCGTTAAAATTGCAATTAGACTACATCCCACTTCAGGCTAACATTTTAAACTGAGATTTAAGTTAAGGAATCACCATCAGTGCTATATGGGCCTTCCTTGTCCTTGGTATAAGCAAATTATACCGGAGTGGTTATCTCTGAGATTTCTAATCTACATTAACTGGATCATTTTGGGATAGAATTAAAGTTATTTGATATAGTAATTAAGTCTCACAAATACAATTTTTCCTGAAAACTACTGGAAGATTTAATTTAACAAACAAACACTTTGTGACGGTTCTCCAATATTAGAAGAATCCAATTACTGTTTCATATTCCTGTAACATACTTGCAAAAGGTTCGGTTGTCAGACAGTTCAGTGGAGTTTCAACATTAAGGTGAGCAATTACCCTGAGTACTCTTGTACAGTCATCGTAGGATTTTTTAGATGTGACATATACAAATATATATTTCAGTTTTGTGTTTTCACATCTCTGCGAATTAGAAATGATTATGTTTTATCAAGCCATAAACAGCTAATAATACAATAATAACGCATTCCATCTATGTTATGAAATGGCAATCAATGAACAATCTGAAGCTAATAACTGTGTAGTGTGTTTGGAACTTCATAATGATTTGGGGATTTGTAAAGTTCATTTGATAGAAATGTGCAGAGTATAATGAGTCTAACAGGATGAAGCTTTACGCTTTTTCCTTAATGACATCTAGATGCCACTTAGCAGGAATTAGGTATAAAACACAAAGGACAATGGGCTTCTTTGCAATCACTGCTGGGGACGCTGATGCGTGTGCTCAGCAGTTGCACAATGAAGAGAGAAGAAACTGGCAAGTATTAGCCTGTAAAAGTAATATACAAGAATATCACAGCTATTTAAAGTGACCTGAGATACACTAACTGGAGTGGATTATTAGAATTTCCTGTATGAGTGTATAGATCCATCTTAAAAGTGGACAATGGGAAGAGCAAACAGGGAAGAATTATCACAGCTCTAGATACGGTGCATCGGTATATATTTGAAAAGCTCTACAGAAATAGTTGGCTGCTCGTCTCCTGTCTCTGTGGTGCTGCCTTGTGCTGGGCAAGCTCAGAGTCTGGGAAGCAAAACACCCTATCCAGTCAACAGATGCGATTAATGAGAGCCTTAAAGGGCTATGAATTTTCAGAAGGTATCTACACTTTTCAAAAGCTCTTTTGAGGAGTTGCCACCCACCACAGTGATGTTGGTTTGCAGTCACTTTGATATTAATGTTTGTTATGTCTCATGGTGGCCTGATCTTTGGAGCTTGGCATGAGTGTGGCTGGAGTATTTTTTGAAAATCAAAGTCCTGCAACATTTGTTGCAGACAGTGGTATCTGATTTTGTAAAATCTTTGCTATGAGCAAACATAGCAGAGAAAGCAAAGTTTCCTGCATTTGAACTTATATATGTATCCTTGAGTTTGTGATAGATTATGGTCTCCTCTAAAGATTTTATAATGTGGAACTTGAACTTTCACTGAAAGTATCTTCTAAAAGAAAGATTTAAAAATCACTAAGAAGTGTTGTGACTTTAAAAGTGTGTTTGTAGCCATTGATTTACAAAACACGCAAAGACGTAAATCAGTCACGCAAGATTATTTAGGCAACATGACTTCAGCTTCTAAGTTCTTGAATTTAAAAGTCTCCTATATTGCAAGCATGGATATATATTAGTTAAAAGACAGAGAAAATTAAGATGGGATAAAACTTTTGTGTGGCTTATACCTTGAACCACAGATTCTGAGGACAGCATATGCTTCTTATGTGAAAGGAAACGGAGTTCAGATTTAGGACACTCATGACTTGGAGGCTTAAACAGTCTTGATACAATGAAATTCTGCAATTAACCTTAAAATCTGCTTCTGTAGAACTGCAGATTAATTGGTCTCATATCTCAATCACCCAATCAACAAGCAATATAGTGCATTGAACAAAAGAACAGGAGGTTTCAACGTAGCAATGAGGTGGATTCTTAGTGTATCTGTAACAGGAATTTTAATCCTGTAATTCCTCTGTGTCACAAGCTTGAATCTCTAGGGCATAGTAAATGATCCCCATGAAATTCTTAATCAAAACCCATATCGAATAAGATGGGCAGATATATCTTGTTTGACAAGTATATATTATTTAGAAATACTTTTTACTTAACTGTAAATATTGTCTGGAACAAAAAGGAAACGTGATATTAGCTGACTATCACAGAGGCACTGGTGGGTTGGAAGAACTGTTAAATTTGTCAAAAGCACTCGGAGCCAGATTTTTATTTTTTTGGTTGGTATATGCTTCAGACTTTCAGTTGGAACTGAAAAAGGAACTTGATTTGCTGTGTGTGGAATAGTTACACTTGCCGCATTGTCCCCACTTCTGCCATTACTAAGGAAATCAACGCCAATTCATAAAGGAGTCAATAATTGTTTTGTTCCTCATAGTAACAGAAATTCAGGAATGATGACCAGGGACAATTGGAAAGGTCTTTCTCATTGTTGCCGTTCCATGATTTAAAAGTTCATTTGATATAAATGTGCAGAGGATAATGAGATTTACAGGACTAAGTTTTACATTTTTTCATTGATGACATCTAGATGCTACCCAACATGAACTAAGCATAAAAAACAAAGGAAAATAGTAAAATAGAAGCATTTAATACAATTTTGCCTGAAATAAGGTGCTGATAAAGATGTCCCAAACAGTCTTTCTGTGCATTCCTGCAATCAAGCTGTGTAGTTCCCATAAGGGAATCTGAAGTGTAGTGTCATAACATGAGTAAAATCTAATGGTATTCTGTGCATGGCAAAGCTTTTCTACCACTTCCCTCCCCTGGCTAAGTGGGTGGAGTTACACCCAGGGTTTGCAAATTACACCTTTTAGCAAGAAGCTGAAGTGTGCAGCAAACCCTACTGCAGCGGCTGCCCCTCTGTGAGCGCCTCTGCAAGCCCCCAGCAAACAAAGGCAACAGAGCACTTAGTAATCCAAGTAGATTTAGAAGTACCGTTGACAAAACAGGGGAAAGATTTTTTTGTTGTCGTTAAGAATTTCCAGGAAACCATCAGAGGAGCTGCAGTTTAAAATACATGCAGTCAAGAATTGCATTTTTATATACCCTAACTTTAAAATTTTATTGAATTTGGAGGTGATGTATTTAAGGGTTGTCGCTGTTCAGCACATAATGTCTGCTGCAGCTGTGAGGTTAATCAAGTGTGAATTTGTAGGTCTCATGCTGAAGGGTAGGTGCGATGGATGTGACTTTTTCTGCCTTCTTGAAACAACCAGATTTATTAGAAATGAGTGAGCTATTATATTCAGTCTGCTCACAGTAGCTCTCTTCCTATGTTCGTGCCTAGCCGCCATTCACATTAGTAGGAGGTATGCACAGTGAGAGGAAATTAAATGGCTTAATTTTTTGGCATCTGGTAGACAGCTGTACTTTAAAAGCACCCCATACAGGAGAGTGAGTAAAAAGGATAAAGAATAGCACTTCTTTTGCTATGCTGATTCCTGCTGTAATAAACACAGGCTAGGGAATGAAGTATTAGAACATCTAACCATGCAGAAAATTTTACAACTAAACCCCTGGACAGCATGTTTGACAGAAATTAGCTGTATTGTATCCCCAAACCACTATTTTTGGTTTCTGTATGCAAATTGCTGTTCAGAACTCACCGTGGGCATATTAAAATAGTACATGGCAGCTTGGGAACATCTCGAGCTACAGTCAGGCGGTTAGTCTGGGAAAAGATGTTCCTTCTCTACTCTGTGTATATTGATGAATCTATGATGTTTGTATTTTTTCTAAAAGTGAGACAGCACCATCATTTTCCCAAACCACCTCTGTACCAAAGAACCTAAAATTAGTTGAGTGTTAACAAGCATTAACTGTGACAGTATCAGATTTATAGCACCAGAGGTCAAACCTTCTGATTCATAGAGAAAAACAGGTTAAACAGTGAGCTGGTGGAGTTATAAATTGTGACTGATCTGCCCACAGATGGTTCAGAAACTTGGTCTGTGAGGATAGCCCGGCAAACACATATTTTCTGTCCGAACACATAATACAGATCACAGTGTTTTACTTGGGGTGCATTTTCATGATCGGTTTGAGGTGATCTACAATGAATTGCCACTGATCTGTCTTACTCTTCAGCCAGCCCTGAGCAGAAGGTGGAACAGCCCTTCTCGGTGACAATGCAGTTTTAGATTGGCTTAAATTGATTATGAAATCACATACTCAGCAATGACAGTACAGTAACAACACAGAAAGCAATTTATTGCACTGTCATATCAATGAGTAAATTATTTTATTCCCTCACAGAATCCCTAATTACTTCTAAATTTTTCCATTGGATACAACCTTCTTTCATTTTTGTTTGCAGTGGAAAACTCATTTTGGTGTCTGCATTTTCAGCACACACAAATCATCCTCATTATTGTTCCATTTCTGTATGCTTTTGAAGAATTGTATATTTACAAGTGTTCGGTCAGACTTTTGCTTCAGACAGCAGTCAACATCGGTATCTAGTTGACTGATCTTTTTTGTAAATTATACTATATGAAGATTAATCTAAAAGGGAGAGTGGGCACTGACAGTTCCCTGAGTGGTATGTGGTTATTTTTGCTTTGGATTCAGATAGGCCGGTCCCTGGCCACAGTGGCAGATATATCATCTGAGTTGCATAAGAAATTTGCCACTTCTAATTCCGTTTGGGAAGATTTATAGAATTTAGGGCTTTATAATTTGGGACTCAGTCTGTACACAGTGTTCTTTTTGCACAGAGGGAGGAATAAAAGTTCTAGTTTTATGACTTGGCTGGTTGTCCTGTCTGTGATAGTTTTCTCCATTGCACGTGTTTTTCTGTAGTAGAATTACAGACGATAAAAGTGAAACAAAAGTAGCAAATTGCCGAATAGGAACCTGACTTTAAAGACCAGAACAACCATGAATGAACTCAAAATGGTTTCTACAAGCGTAAACACCTAATTCTTCACATAGGTGTCAATCAGAATAACTCCAGTGGTGGTGTAGTAATTCAGATTTTAAAAATAAGTATGTGGCAGTGTCAGGTTTTCACTGTTTCCAGTATGACGCTGTGTTTGATGGGCCATGATATGTGATATGTCAGGCTTAAGACTTGCAATATAACAGCAGTGGGTAATCTCAAAAACTGAATTTAAACAGAAGTACAGCCCAGAAATGTCTTGTTCCATTTGAAAGATGGGATCCTTGGTGCATTTAAGCTGACTGTGCAAAATCCAGTTACTGTTAAATTAATGTTTACTGTAAAAATTTTGCTGAAGCTAGTTTGAGCATCTTTGAAGCAGTTTTCAGTTGACTCTTCTCTCTTTTTTTTGTTTGTGTTATATGTTTCATTGTCCACTCTTGTTCTCTGCAATCTGAGAATCACAGTCAGCTGTCAAGCATTCTTGCTATAAACATAATTTTTTTCATTGAACTTCCAGAGAGCAGAGTGCTTCACTGCAGCAAGGGAGACTTTCCTAAAGAACAGGGCACTGCAGAGATCAAGGGTATAATTACTTGGCTGCTGAGCACCTCAATGGCTCTACAGAGGTTTTGAATGCCTTGACATAAGGTGGAGTAAAACACAGGTCATGTTTACAGGATGTTATGATTCCTCTCTAATGATGCCAGTGAGCTTCTGCTTTCCTGTGGGAATGCTCTGTTCCAGAATAATCCTTTAAATCCTTTATTCTAAAATAGAATGTCTGCAGCAAGGAGATACATGATAACACTTAGGGTCTGATGCTTGTTCCTCTGTAGTTATCCTGGTCAATATAACCACGCAGGCAAGATTTTAAACTGTGTGGAAAAGACAGGTGGGTTTCTCTGTTTTAAACTTACAAAGATTTTCTCCTCATGTTAGAATATGTGGTATAGTAGGCAATGCTCTTTAAAAAAAATACCATTCTCTTGTATGTCTAAAGATTTTTTGGGAAATTCTACTCTAAAAAACAAAGCCACCACCTTCCATCTTATCTCTCTTAATCTCTCAGCTATTCTTTTCAGCCTTGATGTGTCTGGTCAAAGCTGGTGAGCTTTGACTGTCCTGTTCATCTTCCCCCTTCTTTTACTGTTACCTCATGCTATCATCTAATTGTCCGTGCCAGTGATTTGTAATACATCCCTCTTAAGGAAACAAAATCTAACAGAACAAGAAGCCTACTTCTTACACATATACTGTAACTTTTCATGCTGTTCATTTGCTTGCATGCTATGGCCTTGTACCTTCTTCTCTATTTACACCTTGCTTGACACTAAAACCTTTTGAGGCAAGACTGGTTTTTATTCTGTGTCTGCATAGCACAGGGGTAATCTTTCCTTGCACTCCAACTGCTGCTATCATATGTATTGTCACAATAGTAATGAAAAAAGTTCTAATACTCCAGAGAATTAAGAAAGAGGGGGAAAAAAAGTAGTTAAAAGGAATGACTATAGTGATACAGGATTCATATATACTGAAAATAGAAAGATGGAAGAATATGCAGGACTTCATAAAACTGTACTGTTATATAACTTCATATAAATTTCAGAGGAGTGTGAATTTATGTCTATATCATTATCAGATCATTCTACTTTATTATTCACTTTTAATTAAAAAAAAAGCTCCAGTAGAGTATGTTTATCCCTGCAGAGATCTTTCAATAAAATAAAAAGAGAGGTGACAGCTAAATCAGTGTTCTGTATATATCAGGTCTACTCTGGTCAGAAAAGAAAAAAAAGGAAGAAAGGGATAGAGTAAAACTCTGTTTGATCTCATTTTACACTCAGACCTGATTAAGGTTTTACATCAGATGATAAAAGTCACAGTCACTCTACACAAATATAATAAAGTTGAAGACTTTTTATGGACATAATAAAGAGACATTTTAATTCATATTGCAGTCAGATAGCCGCTCTCACTGAAAATATCCCCTTGACTGAGATTCACTAATACCAGATGAAAATCTGAAGTAAAATGAGTAGTAACTAAAATAAAAATAGTGATAATTGTAGTGGCATGGGACAAAACACGGTTCTTTTAAATGGGTCGAAGCTGCTGTAGGGCTGTGACTTGCTCCAGCCAGGAACAAGAGAGTGATGTTCATGTTCAGTGGATTTATAAAACATTCTGAAGAGATCATTTAAATCAGAAGAATCCATCTGAATCCAGGTCCCCTTTTTAGTAGTAAAAAAAAAGGAAAACGTAGTGGACTGTAATGAAACATTTTCAATATTCAATATGAATACATTTGCCAGGGTGATTCATGCCCTCCCTGGAACAGGAGGTGCCTCAGAAATAAGAAGCCCCTCCTGCCAATCCCATCACACTTTGGAGGTAGAAGTCACTGGCCATGGTCACCAAGATTCCCAGAGACTTCACTGAGAAATTGATTGGGTTTGAGAAGGAAAAAACCAAGGATAAGACTAATTCCATAGTCATTCTGTCACTACTGACTAAACTGAGCAAATAATAGGAGTCTTTCCATTGACTTGCATTAAATTTGGGGTCTGGCCTTATAAAAACATAGTGTTTCATCTGGGTATCACAAAACACTTAAGTAGATCTGTCTTTGGGAGGATGTTTATACTGCTTAAAATACACTACTGACAGAAATACACGCTCTGAATTATGGCTGGCTTAAATGAAAAATTTTCTGTATCTCATCTTGTTCCTTATGGAACCGTTTTACAACCTTAAATGAAAAGCTTCTCTCCCTAAGGTTTTTGAAACATCGTATAAATTTTAGTGAGGAATTATATCTCTATCAAATTGCATAGAGAAGTTAAAAGGCTGACTACAAATGTAGAATTCTCTGGCAAAATCAGTAGTTCTTCAAATATATTCTAGTAAAATTTCCATGAAATCTTGCTGTTCCACCCTACACGGAAATCTTTGGTTGCTCAATTAACAGAGCAAAACTGTTCCTGGTGGCTGCAACCTAGAACAGAAACTGTTGAGCTCTGAAGCAGGAATAATAGCGGGAATTTCTAAAGGTTCTTCTTACAGTGGCTGTTGGACCATGGCGTTCAAGTGGCTTTGAGAGCTACTGCTCCAGTCTCTAAAGCTCTTTCATCTGTAGGTGCTAAACCCTACTCCTGCCATATCTGATTTAGCATTTTCACATGTTCTTCTGAAACGTTTCACTGGGCATTTCAGATCAGGTCTTCTGGATTGCAGGTTCTGATCTATCTGCTTATATTCTTAGATTTTTCTTATGGAAAATTATTTCTATTCATATAGCTTTGGATCGCTACAGCTGGAGATGGGCCCATGGAAGTCAAATTTTGCAGCATTTCTCCAGGTTTGATAGATGTTGATTTGCCCAGAACTGAAGCATTGAGAAGTGTCTGCACAACCAGGTGTCCTAGATGGGAAGGAATATAATAGAACATAAAATATGTATAACTAGGCTGTGTTATACCGCAGCTTTGAAAATCAGGCAGTAAAAAATCTATTCTAAGAAGTGCTTAAAAAATATGATTAAAAGTTATCTCATTTATTTAGCCAAAATACACTTATACCTGAGTGTGAGTGTATCTCTGCTGTGATACTTTCTGTAAAAATAATAATGGATCAACTTGATATTGGATACAATGACATGATATAAACCCTCAAATACGCTGAGCACACACACAAGAAAGAACAGGAGGTCTTTTGTGGTATCAAAGCCTTATAGCATGCAATCCTATGCAAAGGGGTTGCTATTTTATAAAAGTGATAGCTGGCACTTCAATAGCTCTTCTGTTTTCTAGACTTTTAGTTGAAGCATCTGAAGTCATTCCTTGCTGGGCGCAGGGCTGTTTGTTGACCGGGGGATTGAGCGAACATGCTGTTGCTGGGAAACTGAGAGCGAGACACAAAAGTAAAACGTGGCAGGTGGAAGCAGCGTGTGGAAGTGTCGGTGTTCCCTTTCCTTTTAACAAGATTTGCCTGTTATTTTATGAATATGTACCTGTTGTAGCAGTCTATCAACAGGCTGTTTGAGGAAGGAGGTGCTTGGCTGTCATTGGGAAGTTTGAGTGTGCTCAAAGCACAACGAAGTGAGATTTCAAATAAAATATTCTATTATTGCCAGAATATTAGGGAAGAAAAACATTTTCTAAGAGCAAGAGAACTAAGTAGTGATTTTGTATTTTCTCTGCTAACTTTGGGTAAAGATGTACCCTTTTAGTGGACTGTGATGTACCAGAACAACAACAACAAAAGAATAGATTAACTGTTGGGTGTTGGAGAACCTCAGGACTGGGAGTTTGTCAAGAAACTATGATGACCATGATCCCAGACAGAGGTCTGCAGATGCTACTGGTCCATAAATAAAAAAGAACAGAAAGATAGATAAAAAAGAGGGACAAAGATGTATGGAAAGCTATTTTTGCTGCCAAGAGAAGGGCACAGTGGTGGTGCATCAAGTTTGTGATAATGGAGCAAACATTCTAAAAAGAAGATAGTAGGAGATAAAGTAGACATGCATTTTCTCGTAGTATATGGCAGCTGGCATCTTGCTATGGGCCAATTCAAGGTCCTTCAGGGTGAAAAAAATGGATAAATTTGCCTAAAAGAATAAAATGCCCTGCATGAGGTTGTAGGATTTATATTCTCTACAGGCTGGACACCAAGGGAAACCTTTAATACATATTCCTCAATGGCAGAACTAAACATAAAATGGCAAATAACATTTTTGGGTTAGAACCAGCTGAGTTTTCCTCTCATGCCCCCAACTAATGTAGGATCTACAAGGAGTATGTTAAACTTACAAGTCAATATGTTTGTTGCTGCATTTGGTACAAAACCAGCAGAGAACTGTAGGAAGGATGAACTTTAATTTTAGATATCCATTCCAAAGATAAAAAGCTTTACTATCTTCCCAGGGACAAGATGACCTAAGATGTTACAGAAACTTTCCTCCTGGGTTGTGTTTTTTTTTCTTTTTAGTACTTACATAATAGTGAATGAAAAGTTCCTTTTTCAGTGATGGAGATTAAAGTAAAAGAGCTGAGAACCTTCACATGGGTATATTAGAGCAATTTAAATATATCATGACTTCATGTGCTAAGAGGTGGGCAGTTGTTCATTCTCTCTTGAGAATGACGGAGTAGTATGGGGTAAGTTGTCTGCTGCAGCTCAGTGCTATGGCCAGGTGATCTGACAGAGTATTTATGCCAACATGTAAAATATGGTTGTATGTGAGACTGATACATTGAACTATGTAATTAATATGGGAAATCAAGGATGTGACACTGAAACTGATTTGAAATTGCTTCCCAAATTAGTATGTGTATCAGATGGCAAAGCTGAGTATACTTCTAGATCTGGTATTAAGTGATACTGTAGGTACAATTGGATATATAACAGGGGAATCATTAGAACAAGAATCAGAGTAGCAATGGATTTGGAATTAAAACAAAACTGAAAGTGAGGAGTGTGCTGCCAAATAGTTAAACTTGGAAAAGAAGAAATGTGACCTGGAAACATGCTGTATTTTATACCACTGAGCTTTATTAGAAGGAAATATTTCATTAATGAAGTTCAGGGCAGAGAAATGGTGAAATATGCCAAAGATTACTATAGTAGGAAATAATACCCAGAGAATAAGAGCAAAACTCCTGGCTCATGGAATCCGGTGAACTTTTGCCATTGACTGAGATCAACATCTTCCAACAGAAGCCAGTAGGAATAACCAGAAGAAACATCCAGATTAGATGCACTGAGGACATTGAAATTTGGTTTGAGAGAAGACGGATCCTCCTTTTAAAAAAAAAAGTCAAATATGACCCGGTGAATATAAATTAAGAAAGGAATTGCTGTCCATCTGCAGTTGCTAAGTCCCCATTCTGCCAACTGTACTCTGAACTAAAATCAATAGGACTATTCAAAGGTCAAGGGACTGCTCACCATAATGCAGTAGCTTGCTAAAATACATTAGAAACTGTTTCTAGGGGCCTGTTTACCTTGTGCAAGGGTTGATGACAAATAACTTAGTGAATAAAATGTAATTTTACATACATTTACTAGAAATCATTCTGGTTTTCAAGCTTCACTCATTATGTAGAGTTTCTGTGATCATCTTGGCATACTACAAATACAGCTATAGCTTAGCTAGCGTAGGCACTCTTATTCAAACCTTCCATTTCTATACAGTGAGAATAACTGCAAAACAAGCCAAAGTCCAAAATTCAAGAAACCTTTCGAGGTCATCTATATATTTGAAATGATGCCCAGCATATGTATTGCAAACTTTCAGTATGTTGGAAATGCTAATGCATGTAAAATATATTCCATCAGATTCAGCCAAGACATGCCTATGAGCACAGAATGATGCAAAAAAGGACACTGTGCCAATTAAAGCCAGTAGTAAGTCTCTCAGTGTGGGCTGTGTGCTGCTTTCTTTCAGGTGAAAACCCAGCTGAACAACATGTCC
Organism: Nesoenas mayeri; assembly: GCF_963082525.1. Lineage (NCBI taxonomy): Eukaryota > Metazoa > Chordata > Aves > Columbiformes > Columbidae > Nesoenas > Nesoenas mayeri. Next base: position 7,744,774 of record NC_137556.1, read on the forward strand.
ACGAGTCATCTGCTCGATAGAAAGTATGGCAAGAAGAAACCTGGCTTGCCTTGTGTTTTATTGGCAAAATTTCTGCAGAAAGTGAATCGAAGTGGCATGGCAAAGCATTAATGGAAACCTTCTGAGTTTCCTTTGCTTTGGCTTCTGAAACAGCTCAGCTCTGAGCCACTTCAAGGGAAGCATATCAGAAATGTCACTGCACATGACATGGGAGTGGATGTAATGCCGCAGTACAACCTTTCTGTGCCATCTAGCAAGACCTTTTGAAGAAGCTGTTCCAATAGAAGCTGCAGTGCCAGGTTCAGTGCTGTGTCCGCTTCCATGCCCTGTGGCCCTGGGCACAAACACAGCTGGCAGAACAGGACCCGTGGGGTGCGGGGGAGACAGGGCTGCAGTACCACTGCCTGCAGCTGCCTCAGCTGGAGGAGGATCTTGGTGTGAGCCTCACGCTCCAGTTGGGCTCACTGCCAGGTCTTGGAAACAAAATCTTAAATTTAAATGGGCAGATATTTAAATTGCAAATATTTGCACTCTATTTTGGGAATTGAAACAATAGTATATAACTCTACGTGACTGCTTTAGTGATGGCTGTTGTCCTTTTCAGGTGAAGACAGCAAATACTTGTGAGGAAACTTGAATTATTCAGCTATAGGGAATCTGAAGAATTGTCCCCAAAACTTACAAATAAGGGGTTAGAGAAAGTCACAATCTGTTTAGAGAATGTTTTTAAGCAGTGGAATTTTTTACCATGGCATGCAGTCTCTCAGCTTTACATTGTTCTTTTAAAAGAGAATTCCACCTAGAAGTTTTTGTAGGTAAATGTGAGAGAGGAAATAACACCACCTACATTTTGCAAATGCAAAATTAAAGAACAGATTTGCAAAGGTACTTAGGAAAGATTCCCCTGGAGTCAGATGTCCAGATGCCCATAAAAATTTTGCCCTGAGTGACTTGCCTAAGGTCACTGGGGAAGTCTGTGGCAGAGCAGGAATTTAAATCAGCTCTCCTGACGCTCTTAAACAACATCTTATTTCCTCTGAATTCAGCCATACTTTTTCAGCTACAGATTGCTGAGCCTTTCTGGTTTTATGAACACCCTAATTCTACAGTAAAATGCATGTCTCCTTCAGCTTCCCACGTGGCAAAAATGAGGGGTTAAGTTTACCCTACTATCCAAATTTAGATATTTATTTCAGTTGCCTGCAATAGGACCTTTGAGTCTGTATATAATCAGAAAATTATGCTGTGAAGAGAGTTAAGTACTGAGGTTGCTCTGAATTGCCATCTCCAGGCTCCATGGACTCTGTTGGGTGTCCACACTACTGAAGTTGCCTGATGTTAGATAGTTGCTGAAAATGAAGAGTCATTGGAAATGTGGGAGTTGTTATCTGGGTCTCTGAAGAAAACTGAGGCAGAACAGAGAAGAGATGAAGCTCTGAAGTGAAATAGGCTTTTACTCAACATGTTTTGGAGGAGCTGCCTTCACATTTACTCTTTAAAAAGAAAAGTAAATCATTGATCACTTTGTGAAGGCAGGCTAAAAAACAATTAAGAGTAAGATCCTTCTTTATTAAGTAACTATGCTTTTAGCTTAATACTTATTAGAGAACAATTAATTTCAAGCTAAACATAATTACCGTAGCAAATTATTGAACACAAATCATGTGAAAAAATACTCCGTGAAGCTCCTTTTAATACTACAAAGACATTTATGCTAGCATTTAAATAAATACATTTATTATACATAGGTCATTTTAGGAGCTGAGCTCTATTCTCCATCTTTATGTATAGGTATGCCGTACTATGTACTGTACTTTAATTAGGTCAGGTGATTCAGTTAAGTGATCAGTCAGATAATTTATTTCTAAAAGCTCTTATCCAAACTGAAAAAAGAAAGACGTGAACAATTAGAGCTTTTTTAGCTATTCTTTAAATGCTCTGTTTTTGAATGAGGACTCTGCTGTTCGGGGAATGGTATAATTTCCTCTATTTTGTCATTAAAGGGGACATTTTACACATAGTCCTCAGTTCTTTAGTAGTCTGATTCTAAGCTTATTGTTGTCAATGGATCAACATCTTTGACTAATTTACTCAGACCATAATTGCAGCCAGTGCAAAGAACAAGGGCGGGGCCCTGACTGCTTATTGCGAGCTGAGCAAGGGAAGGGCACAGGCTTGTCTGTCACAATTACATGCTTCCAAAAAGAGCTCCTAGCAGGCATTACACACAGCAAATACCTACACTGAAATGTGCTCTTTATAAATCTAAGGTTTTGTTACAGAGGAGATGGCAGATGGAATTACATTTGATTGGAAGACCAGTTCAGTAATCATATTCCTCTTCGGATTTGTAAGGTACAGAAGAGTGGCATAATAAACCCAATGGATCATATTCTGAATAAAATGGACAAATGTACATTTTTGGGGAGACATTTGTTCAAGGTAGCATCGTGAATTCACTGAAAAGCCACCTCTCTTCAGAGAGAGCTAATGTGCATGTTAAACTGTCTGACTTCCCTCAGGTGAGCAGAATCGCTGCCTGCCTGGTGGGCTCTGGCTCCAGCCCTGACATCAAGTACCCCGGTAGACACATGTACAGAAACGCAGTGGTCCCCAGGGGTACCTGTCAGTACTATCATTTAATCATCCTGGGATCTGCCATGGGAAATAATAAGACATGAGGTGAATAGTTAATTCTATGTAAAATGTCACAGAAAAACTGAACATCAGGTTCCAGATAAAAGTCAAAAATTCAAAGTGGAAGGCATGTCTGTACTCAGCGTGAACATAATCTCCCAAACTTTTAATCCCTGTGCTTCCATTTCAGAGTTAAATAGCACTGGCATTCGGAATATCAATACCAAACTTACAGGCTGTTCTGATTTCTTAAGTCCTAAGTGTCCTAAAATGTTTTAACGTCTTCTGAGGAAAAAAAAAGTACTTGAATCATGGCTTCAGAGAACTGCCTTGTAGACCAGTGCTCCCCAGAGCAGAGGCAGGGAGGACACAGAGGTGCTGGTATGTTACAGGCTGTGCCAACACCTGGCAGTGTTCTCTGGGTGAGGAAGGGGCTTCAGATCCCTCACACCCAGGTAAAATCATTCTTGGGCAACAGCAGCTACTTCAGACAAAATGATGGCAACTAACACTCTGACTCTCTGAAGCAGCACCGTGGCACACCGTTCATCTGCAGGCAGGTTATTTTAAGCACCAGCTCAGCTACACCTGTCCCCAATGCTCCCACTCTGCCATGGGTAAATTCCGTGAAGTTTCAGCCCCTGCATTGCTTAGTGTCCCCAGGGCATTGCGGCATTGCCTGCCCTGCAGCTGCCCTGCTTTCTAATGGTGCAAGCGTACTCTAAACTGACAGGTGTTGCAAACGTAAGCGAGCAAGGAGAAATAATAAAAAGGGATCTAAAGAGCTCAGAAGTATGTGCAGGAAACAAAATGAGATTCAAGCTGGAGAAGTGCAAGCTAATATATCTGGAGGAAATAATAAATTCAGTTGTGGCCAGCTCAATAACAGAAATGTGAAAGGAATTTAGAGACAACCAACAAAAATGATTAAGAGGCAAGTCAGAGTAGCTTCTGCAGGAAGGTGAATAGCACCAAGTGGGCAGTCCTGAAGCCCTTACTCAGCTAATGTTAGGTGATCATGATGTTCCAGAATCTATTTCTATTCGCAGTCCAAATAAATAATATAATTAGTGTTCAGATGAACAGGTAATGAGGGCAGAGCAAAGGGAAAGAAGGTTTAAAGATGGTGCTAACCAAACCCAAGTGCAGGAAGCCAGGGGTAACACAGTATTTCCTGCGGAACAACTCTACATTGGCATCAGGAGAGTCTTGAAAGAAAACCAGAACATTTTACCTCTGGTGTTGTATTCCATAGGTGTTTGGGCTGCTTGTGTGTTTACTGGAAGTGACTTTATTTCTAGTGGCTGGAGGAGATAAAGTGCTCAGGGAAAAGGATGTGAGGGAAGTGCGAGGTTTTGAAACAGAAGGTGGAAGGTTCTCTTGTGCATGTGATTAAAATGGCATCTGTTTGATTGTAAGGAATTGATTGTATGTGAAATGGTCTAAAAAGATTACTAACTTTATATTTGATCTTAGATTAAAATGTACAGAAATGAATTTCAATTTCTCGTATTAAAGTTAGATTATATTTTTATATGTTTAACAAAATTGAGCACTATAAACATTTCTATATTCTTGTACATGGAGTAGTTCCCTATGTTTTAAAATTGCATGTGGACAGTAGAAAAGTTTAGCAGCCATAGTCACTGTGTAATTCAAGAGAAAAACTTGGTGCCTTCAAAGATACCATTTTCCAGGACACCTGAGCCTTGTGAGGCATTTCTTTTTGAAAATTCATTTATAGCTGGTGCTTTCAGTGTGGTTTTCACTATCAAGTGCATATATTTCAGAATTATATATTTTTTCACTATGTTTATATACTTTGCTCTTGACATTTATTTTTGTCCTTTGTCATTAAAACCATCAGTAATTCAATATACTTTTCAACTATTTCTTTGCTAAGCACATAGATACAAAAGTAACAATTGCCATTTTGTGTGTTGTGAACTATTTGAATCTGTTAATGATTCCACTGACCGTATCCAATGTTTTAAATCCAGGCAGCTAGATATAGATTATGCATTCCCAGAGGATAACTTTAGGTGACTAGGAAGCTGAACATCTGTTCTGTAGGTGACCAGGATGGCAGTGAATCTCATATTGTCAGAAAGGCAGTGAGTTTATTCCCAACCTTTTGGTTTGATACTTGGAGCTGTCTCAGGGTGGATGATGCAAATGGCATCTTTTGAGAAGTGCACACAAGTCTTTGAAACACAAACATGTCTGACTTAAAATCTTTTGCCACAAGTTGATCGTGCCAGCTGTTGGGAAGTGCTTACCAGTAACCATATGTTGCAGTCAAGGTAAGCAATAACTGTATACCATATAGGCTTTAAATTGAACAGGCCAAGCTTGTGTGTTTTAGGCAGAACTCCTCAGGAAATCGCTACACCCCTCACACTGTCTGTACACCAGCTATTCGAGGGCATTGCTCCTAATAAATACCAGCAACGCCACATTGCAGTGTGAGAGAGATCAGAGCCAAATAACAAAAAGTCATTGCATACCCTTGGGTTACAATTCCATGTCTCTGCAGGAATAACTTACCCCAGCAAGAGCTGGACGGGGCTGTGGTTGTGTTATTATTTCTGCTTCACAATTGTTTTTTTAATTGTGACTGAGGCCCCAGCCACTTGTGAACAATTTGTTTTTTTGTCAGAGGTGTGGCTGTGAATGTGAGTTGTTTGGGAAGAAGACAGTTGGAACAAATTACTTTGATTGTTCTATAGAATTAATCAAGAAGCCAATAAAAACAAGAGTCCAGATTCAGCCTGTGTTCCTACAACAGTGGGAGGCAGGACCGGAGTGTTTTGTGGATGGTTTCTCCATGTTATTCTATGAAGTTGGTGAGAGTTGTGTGCTCCACCAGCAGCCGGTCAAATGAAGCCCAGGCCTGCTGAACAGCTGATTCTTCCAACATCCTTTACATGAGTTTTAGCTCCTGTCTCCAGCTTTCCTGACAGTAGTGCACTTCTGATAAATACAAGGAAATATTTTAGTGCAGAAGGAAAAAACTGTACAGAAATGAAATGCAGCTGAAAGAGAAATCAATCTCAAGGGTGTGTGCGCTTTTGTAGCCAGTTGTCACCTGGATCTCCCTTTCTTCTAATGTAAAAATGTAAATTTGCTTCATGATAATGTCCTGAAGGCCTTGAGCAGCCACTTGCAGGTGAGAAAATATGGGGAAAATATATTCTGCTTGTTTTCAATAAGGAACATAGGATTTGGGGTTGTAATGTGGAAAGTTCTGTATTCTAGAGGATATCTAGCACCCCTCCCATTAGGATAATTTTAACAACAGCTTCCAAGAAACAGTAGAGACTCCATGACCAAATTGTTTCTATAAATACAGCAGTATGGCGAATACGCAGATTTAAGAATCACTGTTTGATTGAGTGCCATTGCTAAAATGGATGGTGAAAGTGGTTATTCTTATCCTGCATTCATGTGCATGTCTCCCTTGAGCTCAAGGAGAACTTCCTCTGGTTACCATGCACAAGCAGGCACAGCACTGAGGCGCCTTTAATCTGCCCTGTGCAAGGCCACGGGTCTCAAAGAGGATCAATGCAGTGCATACAAGTTACCTGACTGACCATATAATATATTTTCAGCTACTAAATTCCATTCAGAAAATGTATAGAAAGTGTTTGTGTGTGTGTGCCAAAAGAGGTGTAAAAAATTACCTTAAATGTAATAGTAAACACTGATGAGACCTTGTGGTCCAGGAAGAACACTGTGAAACCTCATGTCTTTTTTTTTTTTTATACATGGTGAATATTCCCCCTGCAGTAACTATTTTTTGCATTTGGTGTGTGGTAAGTCTGAGACTTGTGTAATAAACAGCTCACAGAGCTGTTGGATTTTGTATTTTGCATTCATAGCATTTCTTCTTAATTTTGAGGTAATCACCTTAGATATTTAAATGGATTAGGGAGGAAACAATTGCTTTTCATACAATCAAATCCTTTGAATGGGTATTTTTACTAGCAGGGATTGTTTGGGGGCTGTAATCAGTCAGCAGTGCCTGGATTTGTTGTGTTTTGATGAAGGGGAACTGGGTTCCAGAGCAGGTTGCCATTGCCTCGGAGAAGGCTGAGGACATCAGGGTGCTGGGCTCGGGAAAACACGGCTCTGCCACGGGGAGTCTGCCACAGGGATAAGGAATCGCAGAACAGTTCAGAATGAGAAGCTAAAAATGCTTGTATTAACGATAACTCAAAAAATTTCTTTAGATAGTTATGGAAGAAATTCCTCTCCCACCCTCCTGAAATGTGATCATTACAATAACATATATTGCAAAAGAAAGCATCTGTATCAACACCTCCTAACATAAATGAACGGAAACACTGACTTTGCCTATTATTATTATAAAGGTTGTTAGTACAGCTAATAAAATGTTTCTTAAGCTCCACAGCTAGATGGGTTTCCTGTGGAATTGTCTAAAGCCTTCCAATGCTAACTGTTTTCAGTATTAAGAAAAGTATTTGCAGAACTGCTGTACCAGAATAAGGCCACCTTTCTCAGGAAATACAGCTCCGGTTACACTTGTATTGAAAAAAGGCCAAAAAGGCTAGAGTAGAGCACTTATAGACACGTTTCCTTGTCATATGTGGAATGCTAAATTATTGCTGACGTGCAGCTCTTGTGTTTAGAATTGAATTTGCAAGGGGAAGCTTACTGCAGCAGGACCAAAAGGATGCCAGCAAAAGCCCATGAAGGCAGATTTCTGCACACTTTTGCCACTCAAAACCTCTCTGCCCCACATACACACAGCACTTTATTTGCTCTCGGGTTCTTGTCTCTTTTCCAAAGCCCACAGGCTGCCTCGCCCTTCATCTTCCTGAATTCTTTACCATTTTCTGGCAGCCATCTGCGGTGTCTCAGTCGGAAATGTCTGCTCCTCTGTCTTAATTTTAAAAAATCCAACATTTTCTTCCAGTTCTTCTGGAGAGGAGTGCCCATCACAGGCTGTTGCTCACAGTAAGCCACATCTTTGTCTCAATAGCTGTACCGGTGCGCACAGAGAGACAACAGGCAGATGCATGATCATCTTGCAGAGCAAAAAGTGGATGAGCCTCCAAAAAATCTTGTGTTCAAACCCAAATTGATTGCTGAACTTTCAGCTCAATTCTGATTTCCCTTGATGCCATATTTTAAAATAAACATGCAGGCTTTTTTTCATCAGTATTACCCAGCCCTCTATTGCCGCTGTTGCCATGATGTTCCAAGCAGCCCTGTGGAGTGTATGGGAGAGGTCTCAATATCTGCAGATTGGTTACAATAGCAACTGCTCTGACCCCTCAGTTCAAACAATTTAACATGTTATGTCAGGAATGAAAAACTATTAATCACTGTACAGCTAAATAGAGTTCCTAGGAAGATGACTGAAATAGTGGATTCAGAAGCCAGTGGAATGAGGTGGGGATGGTGCTGCGGAGAGAACCTTGGCCTTGAAACCTCATGTCCAGTGAGCACGATGTGAGATTTATAGTTTCTGAGTGCAGGTCCATGGAGCTCAACTTCTCTTTTGTTTTGAAGAGAAACACTATGTAACATGCAGGAGCACTGGCATATGAAAGGTAATATTTGGATGTTTGGGGGTAGCTTGGATATAAAACTAAGCAAACAAGTTTACTTTCATTATGTGGCAGTTTGTCTAAGCAGCATTTAATGATTATAACAGCAGGGACCAGCTTTTTTCTTTCATAATGAGCCCTATTAGAATGAAACCGTGCACACCGTTGACCTTGAAACAAGAACCAATATTTTTTGTCTTTTCTCAGTGTATAAGTATTTAGCATACAATGTGTTAGTTTTCCAGTTTTCCTTTCTTGCATCATTTGCAATACTATTTGATCAACATCTGACATGAAGTAATATCTAGGAAAGGATTGAATGCAGATGTTGAATCGAAGTTGCATGTCGTTTCACTGTTCTGAGGTACCAAAATACCAAGCCTTGTAACACTGAACAAATGTTTATCCAAGTGTAATGCAAATTCATTATGGCGATGTTAGATTATGTTCTGAGGTAATGATTATATGGTTGATTGAGATGATCTACTCTTGATTTTTCAGCCGACCTGCTGGCTGAATGTAGGCAAGTTATACTCTTACTCCCTACCAGTGATTTTCTTCCCATGTTTATTGTGTCTTGTTTATGTAAACTGCAAGATGTTTACAAAAGAGTGAGTCATTTGCTGTTTTTAATAGGATTCAGCACAGTATGATCTGGTCTTGTTTGAATCTTTTTGACATTGCAGTGATTCAAATAATTATTTATAATCATGTCTCTCAATTGATTGCAGTGGCCAATGACACATTTTCTTCAGGGAATCTGTACATTAATCCTCTTTTATACTGATATTGTCAAAATTAAATTAATAAGAGGTTGAACTGAAAAATTCAAATCTAGTTATTTAGAGGCCTCAGAGAGCTTTGAGAACTATTTCGTTTAGGCCTTAGTAAAGGTCAGAGGAATGTGAATATTGGTTGTGTAGTAACTGTAACTGGTTAACAGCAGCTCAGGCTGTACTTCAGTCTTCCCTTCAGTTTGAGGGCAGAATTTTTAAGAACTTGCCAGATATTACCCACCCGTTGGGTTCTACCAGATTTGCACTTTGTTTTGAAGATTATTCCCCTTTTCCCCTCCCGCCTGCAATGTCCGACCAAAACCAGGATAATATGAACTTCATAAGAAGCTTCAAGTTTGTACGATATCATAGCCGTATCTGTGCTAGAATTGCATTTAAAGGCCAGGTGGAACACCATCAGTGAGCAATACAGGTTTAACATTGGAACAGGGAAATTTCTAAACAAACTGGGAAAACAATGAAACAAATCTGTGTAGTAATCTTGGAAAAGAGCATTTTAGAAATACTTAGCCTGGTCATAAGGAACATTTATTTTTTCTCCCAAGAAACATGGCAGCTACCAGCTCCGATACAATGCCAACTGGAGGAAGAAATACTGTAGATTTCTTAAATGCACTAAAACCCAACTGTTTTTCCCTTGTCCTTCAAAACCAGAATAGCTCATCTTTTTGACACATAAATATCCAGTAGCAAATAATGTTTGAGTAACAATTTGAAGTGGAGAGATGAAAGAGTCACGGAGATGGCATTTGCAGCTCTCTAGGAAGAGATTCTTTTTCCTTGTGGATGAAGTCAGATTTGTAGATTTGTGTATGGTTTGTGCAACAGCTGTATTTCTACTTTTGTTCTTGATGTAACATATTTCATAATCATTATAATTTACAGCCAGAGTTATTTCTTCTTAAGATGGTGAGTCAGGAATCTAAAAAACTATTCAGGGACTACCTGTAGTAGGGCTGTGGTGTTAAGAATAGTTACTGGCAGTAGTGCTTGAATGGTCTGTAACGTCTGTGAACTACCATAAACTAGGGAGAAGATTTTGAAAGTGCGTGCTTCTGATCAACTTCTGTAAAACACAACAGAGTTTGGGCTTTACCTTTATTAGGAAATGGGCATAATAATGAAAACAATAAAGATCCTATACACATTTTATCACTCTCTCTGTGTATAGTGCCATGACTACCATCATACAAATGATTAACTTAATTATGAACAGTTGACCTGATAAATACGACATTCCAATATATTTCAAGTGTATGTCTAAGAGAGGATACAATTCAGAAGAATATTTGGCTCTTGTTAAAATATTTAACTGGCGTCACTTTTGGAACTAAAGGAGTTGGTGTCTGTTCTGTAGTTTGTGCATCTGTTTTTGTGTGTGCACAACCACAGTGAGGGCAGGTTTTACAAAAGGAAGGTACAGAGATTAAAAACTGATTAATTTTAAGAATCACGCACATCGGTACATGCATATTCTACAGAACATGTACTTCTTGCAAAACCTGCCAGGCACAGAATGAAATCCCTCTTACGAGGACAGCTGGAGAGTTATGCAACTTCAGGAGGATTATGCAGATGTGTATATGCTGTGAAGTTGCCCCATGGATTATGAGCCTGTGTAGGTTTGATTTAAAAAGAAAAACAACTTAATTCTCTTCTGCAGTGAATGGAATGTTTCCAGAGATGGCCAGAAACCTAGAGTCTACAGAACTGATAGAGTCTGGCTGATGTTTAGGCCTATTTTGATTTCTTCACTCTGACCAGCAACAAGAAACCCACCATGCTTGGGCAGGAGGTGGGTTATTCTGTACTCTAGTTAATAGAAGTTGTGCTCTCAGTCTCTCCAGAACTTGCCTGAAGCTCAGTGTAGAGAGATTATTTGTAATTTAGTCGTGTTTAAATCCTTTTGTAATATGCCATCTAATGATGATGGCTGTTATGCTCAGTTTTATTAAACTGTAAAACATTAAGTAGGCACGTTCTATCAAGAATTGCATCAGTTGTAATTAGGAGGCAGATGTCATTTTACCTACTGTCTCATTGTAAGAGTTTGATCTTCTTGGTACCCAGGCACTGCCCTAGCAGAACTTCAGCATTTGTGAGCAGAAATGCTACAAGCAAATATGCCAAGGGAAAGGCGCAGCTGTTTCTGGTGGCTGATTACTCTGTCCACTCAAGCTGAGGTGTGGTGTGTTCTGGCGTGGCATGCTGTGGCATGTTGTGGCAAGGCGTGTTGTGGCGTGGCATGCTGTGGCCAATTCCCATGCTAACACGAAGCTGGGGGTAAATATTTGCAAAAAATGATGGAGCTTTTTACTGTCAGATGATACAGACTTTGGGGTTTACTCACGATGCAAAACATCAACCTCTCAATTTTTCACGTGTTGGGGAAACTCATTTGGAGAAGTACGTGTTCTTCATTGAAGAGACAAGATAGTCATCTCTGCCGTATTTGAAGAATGCAAAGAAGTTTTGCAACACCCAAGGGACACAAAAATTGGCAGCCAGTACTGTTTCAAAAGCAGCACTGACGCTTTCTTCTACTATAGTATTCCTAATTCCACTCAGAGGGCACAAACCAGTATTTTTCTACCAACTGCCTTCAAATATCTCAAATGTTATCAGACCATGAGTTAGCATCTTTTATTAAAGGATAAAAAAATAGGTCTAAGTATCTCATATCAACCTCGTATGTGGAAGGTATGCTTAGAAAAGTCTGGAGTTGGTGTCTAAAGGTGCTCTCCCCCTACCCCACATTAAAGGAGCGGACACTGCGCAGTTCCACGGCGTAACACAAGCAGTGCAGCTCCCTGCAGTCTTGCAGATGGGGAAATAAAATGAAAAGGCTAACTCCTTACCATTTTGTTTTGTTGAGGTTTTTTTTTGTAACTGGGCATTGGGATAGTAGACAGAGGCAAACAAAATATGAGAATTTTCTCCTGACGTATCTCACACAAAGCCCTTTGGTGCCAACTTCAGGGTAGGAATCAGGATCTCTGCGAGCCCTTTGCTCCCCTGGCTCAGGGTTTCCCCAATAAATGCTGAATAAACACACCTACAGTTTAAGGATTACCTGGGGAAAGCTGGTACATTAAGAATAACACTATAATTTCCGATCCATGTTCGCAGCCGTGCAGCTGGGAGAAAGGCAGACAAGCAGCTTTGAGCAGGACTACTCGTAAAATTAGGATTACTTGTAATACTTAATGCGAACTAACTTCTGCATCTCCGATGTCACTATTGAAAACCGAGAAACTAAGTTGTCTGATTCAGTGGCACCTATAACTAAAACTTCATAGCTAGAGAATAAGTAATGGGGAAAAGATGCTTATTCCTCCTGTGATCCACCCTCTCAGCTTCTGGTCCATGGGGTTTTAGGGAGCACTTTGGTGGGAAGCTGCAGCTGGACTGATATGTTTGAACAGCCATATGACAAGTTTTCCCTCTAAGAAGTTGCATAATACCGCTTAGCACCTTCTGATCCTTTTAACATTCCAAAATCAAAGTGTACTGGCCCAAAAGTTTCCCGGTAGGGACTGTGGGCACACTTCAGTCACCGCTTGGTGCAAGGAAAGGGTGCACAGAGGTGAAGCAAACCACGCAGACTGTGGGGTTTGGCCAACCTGGTCTAGACCAGGCACTGAGGATTCTTCTGTACTACAGGGAAAGTTTTAAAAAAGCCCTTCTGGAAGCAAACCTACCTACAGCGTCTGTTCAAAATAATTCCAGCATTCAAGTACGACGTTCCCGCCGGCTCTGAGCAGCGGTATTGAAACATGGAGCACAACTACCATGCTGATGCCTCCAGTGTCTTGCAAAATGTATTGAAAAATGCAGCGGGGCACCCATCCTACTGCCATCATCCAAGTCTCCATCTCTGCTTTTGTCTTTCAATTCATCGCACAGTTGGGAGATCATAAGAGGACCAAATAAAGATAAAACCAATCTAGGATGAAGGAACTAAAGTAACTTGTGCATATAAGTCTCTTTAAAGCATAAAATCGTCCCGATGCCCTGTGAATAAACCAAGTCATTCCCCTGTGTGGCTGCTGTGCTGTTTGCAGAACCGCTTTGGAGAAGCGAGCGGGCCTTGCACTCAGGAACACAGATCAGAAATTAGAGGGTTGTTCCTGCTTTTAAAGAATTCATCTTTGACATAGACAAGATACATGGACAGCTTTTGAAGTTCAGTAATTCATGTGTAGCACTGCCTAAAGAAGAGAGAACCCAGAAGTTATTATAGGTGGAAAAGGTTGTCAGGGAATGCAAAGCACATGCACTTTGATCATTGATACAGTATCGCTCATGTAGTATCACATCATTACTGAGAGCACGAAAACAGATCCCTAAAATACCACACTGCAGTTGGTTAACTATTTTGAAACTCAAGTAGCCCTAAACCCCCCAAATTACCACATGATGGCTGAGGAAATAAACTGTAAGGTATCACATTTAGTAGATATACTTCATGTTTTCCACCTGCTTCTGTGTTTAGGGTTTCTTTGCTGTTTGACTATGAAATGCACTTAAAATAATTGTCAAAAACTATATGTTGGAGGCTGGGACACTGTTAGCACAGCAGGCTGAAATAATTCAAAAACACGTTGCCAGTAGGTGATTCTGATTGTATTAACATCCATTTCACATGAGGGTCACAGCTCTGAGTTCAGTGAATTTACTCTTGATTTATATGTCTATAAAGGACAGGAACAATCATAAGATACTCCCTGTGATACTCTGAAATCAATACAAAGAACCAAAGAACAAGGAAGACTGCTAACAAGCTTTCAGGTCATGGACTGAGTGCTGCAGTCTACTTGTCAGCCATTGGTTGAAAGTGGAGCAAAAACCAGCTATAAATTTGCTAAACACTGGTTATCTGTTAGAAAGCGATTTTATTACATTTGTGGAATGAAGAAGGTCATTAGGAACATCCAGATTTTCTCTTCGTCCCCTTGGGGCACTGAAATGCCTAATGTGTGATTTGCATTTGCTGCACCAAGCCAGCTTTCCACAGCTTTGAATTTTCAGGTGAAAGTTGTTTAATATTACGCTTTCTTCATGTATTTCCTTAAATTTCCATTTCTGTCAACTTGCTTTATTATTTCCACTAAACTGGACTTCATTAAGCCGCAACAATTTTTTGTATAACTGATTTTATTAGTACATAGGGCAAACATACCATGTTCCCACCCAAGTTAGAGTTATTAGTCTGCCCAGGTGGCCAAGAAGGCTAGCAGTGTCCAGGTTTGTATCAGCACCAGCGTGGCCAGCAGGCCCAGGGCAGTCCCTGTCCCCTGGACTGGGCATTGGTGAGGTCACACCTCAAATCCTGGGGTCAGTTTTGGTCCCTCGTGACAAGAAAAACCTTGAGGCGCTGGAGCAAGTTCAGAGAAGGGAACGCAGCTGGCGAGGGGCTGGAGCACAAGTGTGATGGGAGCAGCTGAGGGACCTGGGGGTTCAGCTGGAGAACAGGAGCTGAGGGGAGACCTTCTGATCTCTGAACTGCCTGAAAGGAGCTTGGAGCATGGAGGGTGTCGGTCTCTTCTACCAAGTGACAAGTGATAGGATGAGAGGAAATGGCCTCAAGTTGCACCAGAGGAGGTTCAGATTGGATATTGGGAAAAAATTTGTTCATGGAAAGGGTTTTCAGGTATTGGAACAGGCTGCCCAGAGCAGTGGTGGAGTCACCATCCCTGGAGGTATCTAAAAGATGTGTAGATGAGGTTCTTAGGGACATGGGTTAGAGGTGGACTTGGCCATGCTAGGTTAACAGTGAGAGTTCATGATCTTAAAGGTCTTTTCCAACCAAAATGATTCTATGATTCCATTCATATTATTGACTAGACCCTAACATGTCATTTGAAGAATAAGCTCAAGAACAGCCAGAAACATTTGGTTGTTTTACTGCATGTGTTTCAGCAATAGCCCTGGGCTTACTAGAGATTTTCCATGCTATTTTCTTTTGATGCTGGGATGGCACAATTTGCAGTGCACTCTGAGTGCCACCTCACCGTCAGGTAAGTCCTGTTCTGCAGTTAAAAAGAAGGCAGGGATGGGATTCCATTTCTATGCTAAAAGGTGAATAGGAATTACTCCAGTACTAGTCCTTGTCTTGAATTTTTCCTAGTGACAAGTGATGCAAGAGGCTTGCTTTCAAATATTCCTAAAGAATGCCTGCCCTCATTCCTTCATCTGAATGAATGAAGGATTAGGTAGAGCTTCCATGGGCAACATTGCTTAATTTGGCAGGTGTGGAGGCTGGAACCAAAGCAAATGCACAATTCACAAGTTCAACAAAATCTCTTTTTATAAGGTGGAAAATGTACATTCCCAGAAGTTTTTTATCTCCTGACTGCCTGAGAATTGTTTTCCTTTATCTTTTAGGCACTGTGATTGTGACCTTTCCCCTGAGTTGGCCATTCTCACTGAGTCAAATTACATGAACCTTCTGAGCTTGACCTGAGGCTGCAGATATTCCATATTGGACAGGATCCCAGCAATCATTTCTGTGACTGATGAAAAACCTCTTAAAATATAGGCAGGTTTCTAGATAGTAGTAAATTTTCCTTAACCTGATTCGTAAAGACTTTTCTGATCAAGCATGGTGTTAGCATATGAACTCACTATTTCTGCCACTGCTTAAAGCTTAAACTCTTCTCTGAAGATGCAATTATTTACGGTTTTCTCCCTTTCAGCTTTATGGCTCCCCAAAAGCATGATTAAGGAAAAAAAAGCAAAGTTGCAAATGCATCTCTCGAGTTAGAGTGTGGGCGGTGAGAAGGGAGAAGGGAAATAGCTTGAGACTTCTGTTGTTAAAGGAAATAATTATTCAGATAAATTGTTTGTAAATGTTAAGAATAAATACTATCTGAAAACTGTGTCTACAAGTAATGGGTAAGAATTGCAGAGATGACTTTTTTGAAAGATTATACCACCTGTCAGGATTTTGGGATGGAAAGAATTATTTTTCCACTTGTCGCACTGAACTACTGCCTTGAACTCTGTACTTAGGCAGGTTGCTTTCTTCACTGTCTTCCTAATTCAATAGACCTCAGTTCCATGCGGCCTTCTAGGCATTGCTTCCATACAAATATACAAGTAATGACTCTGAGGCTGGAAAATCTCCTGGTCTGTTTTAAAGGGGTGTTTGTTTTTAGCGAAGATATAAATGACTATGATGTCCTATTACCAGAGTTGCAGCTGTGAAGCAGGCAACTGGAAAGTAAAGGGTTTTTATATTTGAAGAGAAAATTGAATCCGAAGATCTTGATAAGGCTTAATTTTAAAAATTTCTCATTTCTTAATTCCTCTGTTCTTGTGAAAATCCTCCTTTTCGTCTGTAGTCAATTAGATTTATAAACAAATATTTCAGAAGCATTTTCTAGTAGCTGTAAAGAATACTTCTGCTTTGTTTCTTAATATATACTCTTTATGTGTATCCTTACTCACTAAAACAATGCCGAGACTGAACAACCGATTAACGTTGTCAGCAGCGGGTGAATCAGTGAGAATGAGCGGCGTGGTTTTTCTGGAGGGTGAAGAAATCTGCATGGCTGAAATGCTTCTGAGACGATTTCTTTCTAGCAGAACAATTTGGGAGTATGGCTGGTTGAAACTGCTCCATCAAAATTTCTCAACAATAAATTAGTATGTTGACTAGAATCATGTTTTTCCTTCAGAAATGTTTCTTCTGGAAGATGTTGATGATTCTTTTTTTGAAAGTCATGGTGCACAAAGCCAAAAATATTTTGGTCAAACTTGCTAAATGTTCTTCAGAGAAAATGATGTATAGCTAGATTTGCACTGGGGAAAAAAACCCCAAACCCTTGAGTGGGACCAGGTTGCCTGAAACTTCCTTTATAGGTAAAGCCAACAGTGAAACAGATGCCCCAGAGGGTGACAGATCCTGGAACTTTGGTTCTGCCTCCCAGATCTTGCACAAATCTGAACTTGGTGGCTCACCCAAATCTGCGGCATAATGAGATGTTAAATAAGGTCTGTCTTTCTGCAAGGACTGAAGCATGTTGATAGGGATGGGAATGCTTTATTGTCACTGCCTGTGCATTTGATGTTTCTGAGATTTCAGGCCTAGCAGAGTTATTTTGGCACCAGATTGACATGAACAATATGAAGAAGGGCACAACAGTATGGAAAAAAGTGTTTGGTTTGCTCAGTGACTCTATATTCTCCCTTCAATACAGATATCTTATAAACTGGAAGGAACTGGGTAGTAATGAGAGTGCTTCAAGAGGGAAATCAAATGTCCCAGTACTAATTAGTTGAAATTAAGATAATTCAAATATTTATATAGGGAAGGCAAGTATTCTGGGAACATGCTGGAATGAATCACGTGGCTGGAATATTAATAGCAAGGCAATAAACCTACACAGAAAGAATCAAGGTGAAAACGTAGGGGATGGATTGTACTATTTATCAAAAGACAATTATACTAGGAGTTAAATGCAGATGGTTAGTGAAAGAAGTGGTAACAATGAAATTTGGTGTATTATGCTGCCTGAGAAAATGTGAAGGGTAATTAAAATGGAACATTTGCTGTGGGTTGCAAAATCAGGACAAAGTGGCTGAACCAAATACAGGAGAAGGTGAAAAAAACTTGGATCCAGCCCCCTAATCGTGTTACTTCCTTCCCTGAGTCAAAACCTATGTGTGCACAGTTCAGCTGCAAGCCTGCGGTCAGGTAGGAGCTTTGGGCCACGTGCAGAAGGAATTTGAACCTATGCTGTTAATGAGCATATACCCAGGAAGGCGTCCACAGCTGGTCCTTATGGGGCCAACATCTGGAGATGAAGCTCTCGGCCTGTGTGATTTGCAGGCAGCCAAACCTTTTTCCTCCCCCCGGCTGCAGGTGTCCTACCTGGGCAGCCCTGACACACAGAGTTCTGCTGCTCCGTTCCACCTTGGAAGACTCTCCACTTGAATCTCAGGCAGCTGAAGTGATTTAAGTCCTGTAGTCTGACAGTGACAGGCTTCAAAACTACCGAATAACTGCTGAAGGTTTTTTAAGTAAAGCTCCTTAAGGCCCTGAAGTTCTGGGGCACGTCCTATGCTGCTCCTCTCTCAGCAGGATCACCCCAGTCTCCTGAGGACCTGCCTGGACAGCCTGAGGGTGTCTGGTAAGGACTGAGCAGCTGGTTCTCAGAAACGTCCGAATGAGCAGGTGGAGCAGATGCTCCCCTTTTAAATAGGCAATCAGTAGCTCTCCTGTTGTAGGCAGGATTTTATTAGTTATTAATTAGAGATGTATTTTTTTGGTAATAATATTACCTCATTTCTCACTCCAGGAATCAAAGTGACTAGCCTGGGTATTACTGCTTTAATTTAGTTTCTTGTCACTCTGTTTTTCTTAGAATATTTTTTTGGCACTTTCTTAAAAAAAAGAGTGGAACTACAATTATTTAAAAGAGCCTGATAATTGGGTAGTTTATTAATTGTCTGGTTTTTTGTGTGATGGATTGTTTTGTTACTGCACTCAGTTAGAGGGGAAAAAGACAGGACTGTTCCAGTTTCAGTTACTGCTTTAGCACACATTGCTTCACAATCAGCATTGAGTACATGCATTTTTTGAGGTAGTATATAATACTGCCATGTAATGGCAAAAGGGTTCAAACAATACAGAGCCTGGAAATGTCAAGTATGGAGGAAATTAACTGGCATGCTATTTTAATTTTTCTTCTTTTTTATAATGTACATAGTTTATAATGTTGCAGAGCCACAAAGTACACATACCAGTTAAGGGTGAGAGCAAAGACAATGATTTGCCTAAGAAACACAAGGCAGGCAATGTACAGGCCTTTTGCAGGAATGTATTGTGTTCCCAATGAGGAGGTCAGAATTGAGAACTCTCCTTTCTGGGGAGCCTCTCGCATAAGAGCTTGGACCACTTTGGATCCCAAGGGCTGTGAGCAGAGCGTGGGTGACCTGATCAGGTGAGGGGGTGACTTTGGAGAAGGCACAGTGCTGCGGTCCCGCATCTGCCCTCACAGCCCAGCTAACACAGGGAAAGATTGATTTTCCCTTGAAAACAGCAAGAGATCTTAGAAATCTCAGTTACAAGGTTTTATCATTGCAATGTGCAGTTATTTGAGTTTTGAACGCTTTCATAGCAGTAGCTGGTGATTTAAGCTTAGGATCTTTCACTTTTACTAAGCAAAATTATACGTTGAGAGAACATCTTGTTAGAGAACTCAGTCTCCACAGGAAAGGTCTGACTGCAGTTTATACAGATGTAAGCTAGCTAGAATGGGAACTGATAGCACAAACTTGGTCTGCACAAGAAGATCCAAAATCCAAGTAAATGCTTAGGCAGTCTGTGCTGAGCTCCATGTGATTCAGTTACAGTGCTGTTTGTAGCTCAGCTAAGCTTGTTTCAGCATAAGCTGCTAGAACATGTTTCCTTCAGACTGGGTATTCATTCAGGACACAAAGCATCATTTTCTCTTTTCTGTATGCCTGTCTTCAGCAAAGGCAAACACCTGTGTGATTGCAGGCACATTTGGCAGCAGCACAGGCATCCCCCTCAGATCAAGCTATTGCAGTACGGTTGCAGTATCTAGTCCTCCCCCCTTCATTCTGGTAAAATAAACATGATGTGACTTCATTCACACCAATTCATTTAGAGGTTTGTGGACTATGAGCAACACAACAGTACATACATATGTTAAGTTTTTCTAGTTTGTTCTAAAAAAAAAAATCGAAGCATCCTGCTGGAAACCCAGGCGGTGACCTTGGCTGCCTCTGTCAAGAATTCTGGGCAAATAGTTTAGGAAATGAGGGAGAACTAGTTTTGAGGAGGGTGCTCCCTTGAATTTCTCTGTGATTGTGCTATAAGAGCAGAGATGTAAGAGCTTCTTTTCTTGAATTTCACTCGTTCAGGCTCTGTGGTGGTTAGTATGCTTTGGCTCACCTCCGCGGGGTCAAACACGGATCCATTTTTTCTCTGGAAGCCCATTGCTGCACCATGTGGTGCATCCTCATTTGATCTAAACTGGCATTGTGAATCTAATGCAGAAAATCTTGGCTCGGTGGAAGTCAATGGCAAAACTCTCACTGACTTCAGTGAGGATCAGGATTTATTCTGGTGAGTTCAGTGGAAGCACAGTTTTTACCAACTGCACTTTTGTAAAAGAGTTCCACCAACCTCTGGAGCCCATGGAGCTTTTGGTTCTTGACCGCATGTAATAAGATAATAACATGCACATAGAACTTAGTTTCTGTATAGAAATAAACTTCTACATGAAGGCAGTTACTGATTCTTTTTGTTTATATCGTTACTCTGCAGTACAGCTGTTATCCATATTAAAGCATATTTTCTAAACTCCAATTTTTTTCAAGTATAAAAATCCATCTTAATTAGCAGAACTATTGGCTGAATTGTTTTGTATTTCTATAATATACCCTGTCTCCTTATTTTTTCTGGATACATCATATACAAGTAAGAACTCTGATTTCAAATATAGGGCAAACTCCTCTTCCTTTCAAGTTACGAGCAGAAGTTATTTCAATTTGAGCAGGATGGGATGGATGGAACATAAAAAAGCCACATCATCAGCTTAAAATACAAGTCCAATAAAAATGAAATTGGAACTTTACCAGCTGTGTGCTGATGAAAGTACATGAGATTTTAAGTAAGAGAAGCTGCTCAATTTGGAATCACAAACAAAACAAAACAAAAAATGAGCCAACAGAAAAATAAAGCAAAAGGAAGAACTGAGAGAATTCTGGTGCAGACAGCAATCCCAAGCAGAGGTCATTTAGAAAGAAGAGGGATATTTGACTGCAATGTACAAATTGATCTACTCCGTTATTCAAAATAATCTTTCCCTTTTTATCCTTAACCTAAAAAAATGGGAAAACCAAACCAGAGCAACACATGAAGCAAGCAGAAAATCATATACTGCCATTATTGATCGAGCCTGGGGTCTGTAAAACCCCGTCACTGGCACCAAGCAGTACTAGCTAGCTGTTATTTTTCTTCTATACCCTTCACTTGTGTCCATAATATAGGGGTGGAAAGCAGTAATTGGACCCTTAGTCGTAAAGGAGCAGGAATAGCTAAGGATACCCAGGAATATTCCTTGGCAGAGGACCAGCTTCCTGCAGGAAGCCATTGCATGGGAATTTGCAGAGGGGTAGGACACATGAAGACACAGGGCGAGTCAGGCGTTGGAGGGTCTGGCCGTGGCTGGTGAGGACAAGGGAGAGCACAGGAGGGGCTGCTGAGTTCTGCAAGGTTAGAGAGTGAAGTGGTGAAAACAGCAAATGATCCCAATAATGTAACAGCTGAGTAAATATGTACATTATCTGTAAGGAATAAGCGTTATGGCATTTATCCTGGCCATATGGAAACAAATATAACTTGTTTTTTTCCATAAAGGCCACTCTCGATTATTTAATTATTTTTAAGAATCTTCCTCTATATTGTATTTATAGTATTCCTGAATGCTTTCAGGGTCTATCTCTACGTTTGCAGATTTTTAATGTAGGATGGCCTTTCAGCAAGTAATTTCAGTCTTATTAGCAAATAGTCCAAGCAATTTTTCCCCTGAAATGGCTGCTTAGAGTGATTTATTTGGTCAGATAAAGATCTCTGGTCATGGTTTGCCCATGTTGGTGGCACCTTTTCCATTCGGGTACTTGCTTTCAATGGCAAACCCAAGACTCCAACAAAACTCATGCCGAGGTGCCTTCAGTTTGCCTAGCGTGGCTCTGGTTTTTTTTGGCCACCAGTTTCCATGTGGATCCACAGACCGGAGCCGGGACCGCCTCGATAGCTGCCGCTGCCCAGGCGCTCGGGGGCTCCGAGGCCGGCGGCAGGGCCGGTATGGGACGTGTATGTTTCTTTCTTGCTACAAAACGCTCTTGGCCAACTCCCACCCCCGGTCCCGGAGCCCATTCCGCCGCGCCCCGGGGCGCGGGAAGGTCCCGGCGGGGAATCCCGGCGGCGGAGCCGGGCGGCCCCCGGGGGCGGTGCGGTGCTCGGGGCTGCCCGGCGGGGCGGCGGGGCGGGCAGTCCCCGCTCCCCTCGGCCCGGCTGCGCCGTGTGGCAGCGCCTCTGTCAATCAGCCTGACTTCACTCCTGCACGCCCTGTGTTTCCAGTATTATACCCCCGCCGCCTCCTGGTGTCTCTGCTTCGCTGCGAGCCGGGAGCGCGGCCGCCACTGCCGCTGCGGCTGCAGCTGGGCGAATGCGCGGGCGGCGGGGCGCGGGGCAGCGCTGAGCGGCGCGGAGCGGCGTGGAGAGGCGCGGAGCGGGGCTGCCTCCTGGCCCGCCCCGGCTGCGGGCGGCGCGGCGCTCGGCCGGCTGCGGGCAGCCCCGGCGCCGGCCCCCGCGTCGGGCCGGGGCCGCCGCGATGGACCCTCCGGCGGGCATCGCCTGCGTCCTGCTCTGCTGCGCGCTCGCCCTGCCCGCCGGCGCCCTGCGGCGCCCCGGGGACAGAGGTAGGTCTCCGCCGAGCCGCCGCGGCCGCCCCGCCGCCGTTGGGCTGCTCGCCTTGCCCCGCCGCCGGTGTCTTTGCAGCCCGCCCGTCTGAAGTCGCTACTCGTCGACCCGCGGCTTTCCGCTCCCCTTGAACTTCTTCTGAGACTACTTTTGCCGGGTTTCCAGTTGTTTCCTGCAAGCGGCAGGCAGGGACGGGGTCGAGAACAGGGGCACTCGCACCGCCAGCGGGGAAGGGACGCGGGAGCCCTGCCGGCAGTGACAGCGCTACCCCGCTGCCCGCAGCCCCGCGGCCGCCTGCTGCCTGCCCCGCGGAGGGGCCGAGCCCCAGCGGGCTGGAGGGCAAGGCTCGATGCCTGGAGATCCCCGTGCGGGATGAAGCACATGGCAGCTCGTTTGCCTTCTCCTCCTCTTGCCCCGGCCACCGCCGCCGTCCAAAACTCCGGGGCTCCCGCTGCCGATCGCTGCCTGTGGCGTTCCCATCACCGGTCGACTCAGCCCCGCGGCACCGGGGGTAGTTTGAAGGACGTGCCTTCCCCTTGCAGGCTTCCTACCTGCACACTAAGCCCTTAACCGTGTCCCTCCGAGCAGTCCCGGAGTGGATCAGCCCTTCTTATCCTCGCTGGCCACCCGGGTAGCGCCAAAGCTCCCGGGGCGACCCGGGCACCGACCGTGTGGGCAGGGATGCGGGGTCCCGTCTGGGTGGGCAAAGGGTGGCAGGACCTCGCTGCATGGGCTGGAGTGTGG
The DNA here is from genome assembly GCF_963082525.1 of Nesoenas mayeri. NCBI lineage: Eukaryota > Metazoa > Chordata > Aves > Columbiformes > Columbidae > Nesoenas > Nesoenas mayeri. Next base: position 7,767,990 of record NC_137556.1, read on the forward strand.
GATCCCGACTGGGTGGGGAGGCTCATGCTGCCGTCTGGCGTTTTGGGGAGCAAAAGGCAAGTTTGAATGAACTCTGCACACTTCATGCTGGTGAATGAAGTGCCTGTACAAAGTGCAGTGTCCATCTGCCTTATGTAAGTGTCTGCTGTGCTAATGAATAATGGAATAAAAATCCTGTGGCACCAGGATATGTTTAGTTTTAGTATCTCTCCCTCTTGCTTTCTCTCTGTAAAGATCCGATTCTGAGGAATATAGAGGAATACAGCCTTGTCATCCCCACCAGCACCGATTCAGAGGGCAGGTTCCTATCCCACCTGGTGTCTGGACCGCCAAAAGCACGCTTCAGGAGAGCTGCGGAGGACTTACAACATGAAGCAGCAAATGAGCAAATATTTTACAATGTCACTGTTTTTGGAAGAGAGTTTCACTTCAGGTTGCGGCCAAACTCCCGGCTTGTGGCCCCCGGAGCAACAGTTGAATGGCAAGAGGACTCTGATGAGACTCACATTGAACCTCTCTATGGGAATTGCCTCTATGTTGGGGATATCACTGATTTGCCAAATGCTTCAGTTGCTATCAGCAATTGTGATGGGCTGGTAAGTTACTTTTGTTATTATATTGAAGATAATGACATTAATTTCCTAGAGTCTTTAAATATAAAATGTGTGGACTGTCAGAAACTCACACCTCATCTGGTAACTGTGAATGCAAATTAACTAATGTTCCCTTGTGTGGGAACAGCAGCGCTGCACCAAGCACTTCTTTACAGACAGTGGCACTAGAACTTTGAGCACATGCCTTGTGGTAGCTACTCTGGAACAGAGCAGCTGAAACCAGGATTGATGTTGATTTGTGGTAAAGTTGCTTAAGTGTTGCAGACTTTGAAAGACAGGATGAAATGGCATGTTCTCGGCATCCTCTTCCACTTTTCACTTTCAGGCTGCAAAGGGAAATTTTAGAAGAGTTGAATAATGGGCCAGACTGCCCTGGAAACAAGTATGATAGGTAAAATATGGTTTTGCCCTGGAAAATTTTAATTTATTCAGAGTCTGTTTACATGGATCTTTCACTTGGTGAGTTTCATTGCCTAATCAAGTGATTGATGGAAAGTCGCAAAAGAGTTTGAGTTTTATAAGCAGAACAGCTCCCTGTGATACATTTTGCAAGGCTGTATGTCTTAAAAGTTGCTGCAGCTTTGCATTCTGGAGTGCATGTTCAGCTGTGGAATTATAACTGTTTGTCCCTGATGTCTTAAACTGCCATACTATCATTTGAACAGTAATACTACGCAGCAATTTGTTTAGTGAGTAAAGGGCTATATTTTTTATAATGAACAGTTTGTCCAGCCCATATTTTCTTGCTATACCCTTTAGAATTAGTAATTTTGAGATTACTTAATTTTAATGCATTCTGTTCTCTGCATAGAAAGCCAGTATGAGTCAGTTGTATTTCTATTTATTTAATCATAGAAAGTTGTTGTTTTGCCGTGCCAGGAAGATAACATGTATGGAGATAGTATGTTGGCTCTCTGTGAATGGAAAGGAGTCAAATACTTTTCCCCTTACTCTTTCCTTTCCTGTGGTTTCTCTGAGCCATGTGCATTCCTGTTTTGAGAAGGAGGTTTTCATGTTGCAATTGTTTGATGTGGGCAGCTGTCTGAGGGCAAGAGGAACATCAGGACTGAGCAAGAGGAGCGACGCAGAAAGCAGAGCGTGAGCCTGCAGGCCTGCCTCTGGTGAGGAAACACTAGTTCTTTGCTCTGCCCATGCCCAGCACAGATCATTTTGAATAAGGCAAAATTTACATGTGCAGGGTGCTACAGAACTGGGGTGGAGCCAAAGCTTCTGTGTCCAGCTGTGCGGGAAGGTTGAGGAAGATCCTGTTGCTGGCTGTTGCTCGGCTCCTGCTCTGCTCGCCAGCACAGGTGTTGACTGTAAGGGCAGTGGCGGAGCTTGTTCTTCTTCCTCCCAGCATTAGCCAGAATGTGGACTCTTTATATTTGGAGAAGTGAATTACGATAAAATATAACAGGAGTTAAAGGCAAAGTATGGATAAGACTCTAAAGGTTCAAGGCTTCATGCTGTATATGTAAATGACAGTGTTTATACAATGTTGCTCTTTAAGCATTTGTAATTTCTCAAATGCAAAGGATTGAAGCCAGGCATGGCACTCAGAAATGGCTAGAATCCAGAAAGCTACAAAAATAATTTTAATTTTCAACCTGTCTCCACAACCCGTGTGCCTGCATCTTGCCAGCATTCGTTTTTTCGTTAGAAGAAGTAGGAGAGTTGGTCAAGCGCGGGAGCTGCCATATTCTAATCTGGATGTCACGCTGGTTTTTGCATGTCACTATGACTTCTGTTACTCTGCTAATACATTTGGAAATGATTTACTGTTTCCTCCAGTGTGTACCCACGTTGTAAATGTTGCAGGGCAGGGACCATGTTTGTTTTCAGCCCAGGTCACTGAAGCCTTCCTGCAAGAAGCATTACCTCAATACCTTTAAGCATCTGGCTGTAATGATTTCCCTGAGATTGTTCAGTAAATCTGTTGTGGAACAAGAAATTGCACTCCAGTCCCTTGGGTACCATGTTCCATCTCTACCCATTCCCTCCATTGCTGTTTCTTTCTTGCTTGTGGGGGGAGAGTTTAAGACAGATACCAACAGAATTACACCAACTCCAAAAAATTGTACTAGTGGTTCCCCAAAAGACACTGATCCATGGGAAGGGCTAAAAAGTAACTAACCCTGCACTTTACTGTCTCTTGATTTACCTTTTTATTTCTTGTGTTTGCAAGGAGTATTGAAGAGTCTCTGGAGCAATGTATTGCTTGCAGGGCATTCTTAGAGACCGCTGGGCTGTATGTTATTGGTGCCTCAGATGTGAATGAAAACATGGCCAAGTCTATTCTCAACTAGTTTTCCATGTCCATTTTTTTCTTTGCACCTAGTTTAGTTCAGTGGAGAAATTCAGTAGTATCATGGATTTCCTTTCAGTTGCTTAACAACATACATGCTATGGACAGTGTTTCTATCGTATCTCAAGTATTTCCACCTCCTTTTCTAGATGACTCTGAAGATAGGGATGGTGGAGCTCTGTGACACCTGAGTTGTCATCTGACAAGTCCTAGAGCATTTTTTGGAAGGGTTTGCTTTTGAAGGTGGTTTGACATCTCGTGGGCTTCCAGCTTTTGCATCCAGACGTTAGGGTTGAAATCATATTTGAATCGAAGTTTCATAGTTTGATCTCTACATGGCAAACTTTTGTTGACTGAATCTGGTTCAAGTCCATGAATGCATCTGCCACCTTGCCAACTTCTGATGTTATTTCCTCTGAACATCCCCTTTGGTTTGCACTTTACTGCCAGCTCTGTCTTATTTTCCAATTATTATCTGAGAAGGGTCTGTCTGGTGGTGTTGGTATTGCCAAAATGAGAAGTTGTTGGAAGGCATTTGCATGAAAATAGGAGATCTGTGAACAGATTTTTGAACTGTACTATAAATGATGAAGTTTTTTAATTGACAATAATTCTAAGAAACAAAAAAGTACAGTGAATGCTTATACAGAATTATCTGCTGCCCTCATTGAAAAGATACACAGTTAGTTTTGATCCCCTCAGTTTTCTGTAGCAGAAGTCAATGACATTAGTTTTATTGACCTAAAAATCGAATCAGAGACAGATGAAGAGAACTTCTGAAGTGTGCAATCTAGGTATGTTTTCAGAGCTGAAATGAGTCTTTGCAAATCACTGGGAAGTTAAAGCTAATCAATAGCCTTTTTAAACAGCTCTCTGAATTACGGATATGATTTTTACCATATACAAATAAATTTTGTGAAAGCTTTCCCACTTAAGATAAAAACACTCTGAACAAGTTGGTATCATCTTGGCTGGCATGACAGCATTCAAACTAATTTTCCAGTGAGCGGCAGAGCCAGCATGCTCAGCTGTCAGTGGCCTGCAGGCCGGTGTGGAGGATATTGCACTTTGAGTATGTTCTTGGTCCTTGGCCAGGTCCTTACTTGTGGACGCAGTTGGAGGATGAGGGAGCTGGCTGTCCTTTCCAAGGGTTACTTGTGAAGGAGAAGAGCTTGGAGGCTGTAAAAATGCCATAAAACAGTAAAGAGTTAGAATCATGGTAGCCCTTCTATATTATTGCCTTAACTATGAGAACTCCTTTTCTTCGCCCAGCAGATGAACCTGCTGTTGTAGAACTCTTCATGCATCTGAATGTCTTATTTTAATAAATATTTGTGCAATGACTGAGGCAGATGTGCCAAAAATGTCTTCTTCAGGTTGACAGAGTGACAGTATTTGGTTGTGGGAACTTTAGAGACATAAACTCTCTGCCAGTCTCCTCATACCATTCATAATCTGTGGGCTAGAATGTGTGCTTAAACACAAGCATATACAGGAGGAACACAATACAAACACCACTTTTGATATGGATAATGAGCACATGATTAAATTAGGCTGCAGTGCAGTTGGACTCACTGACAGGAACCTAAGAGGCTGAGGATCACAGCTTCAGGTTGAATAATCAGTATGATGTAGCACCCGCTGAAGCAAACAGAGGAACATCAGTTTCAATAACACGACATGATGCTTTAGCTCTGCTTCATTAGTATAATCCTCTTCTTTTTTAAAAAGTTACAATATCAGCTGTCCAAACATTTCACTATATTGTCATTAAAATGGGAAGTTATTAGGAGCAGGCATATAGAAAGTAAGCTATTCAGGACATTTATGGTTGTATGTTTCCTTATGGAACCGTAAGTGTTACCTGTCTCGGGGTACCAAGCCATAGTCACCTTATCAGTATAATGGACAGAAGTGTTTCTTTTTATGTGATGAGATAGGCAGGGTTTGCTCTACAACATTTCAGTCTTTACTGTGTGCTGTAACAACCCTCACAAGCTGTTTGAGAGGAGCCTGGTGCCTGGCTGCTTGCCCAGATGCTATTTCTTCTAGAAATGCTTGGGAAGCCAGCAATGCTTTTTAGACTCATGCCCAGAACTAATAGTAACTGTAGTACTGGGCTGCCCTGGTTGGGTTTATGGCGATACATTCACTTTACTCGCCAGGGGTGAATCTTCACGGACTGACTGGTGCTTTGACTACTGTCAGTGTCAGTGCATGTCTGTCAGTTGTCTCAAAGCTTGGTTATATATTATTTGTATTGTTCGTATTTGCCTCACTGTTTTAAAATCAGTTAATAGATTTTTTTTTTCCTGCAGTCTTAATTTTATGAGGAAGTATTATTATACTCTAATTTTTAGCACATCATGTAAATTGTAAATGTAGGAACCCAGGTTCCAGATTCAGTCAGTGGTGTTTCCTGAGGGCAATTCAAACCACCCGTGTGAAATGCCCACCCTTCTCCTTCCTGGGGGAATATTCCTCCCTCCTACCACGTTCCCTGCATTCCTGAAGACATTTAAACACCTTGTGAAATCTGTCCTTGTTGAGTATAATCTTGCTTGAATTTAAGCATGAGCTTGAGCTCTTTGAAGTCAGTGAGTTTTAAAGTTATATTCTTAAATACTTCTCCGACAGTGGTGCTGTCCTGGAAGTGAGCTGAGGTTGAATCCAATTCACCATAGGTGGATCGTGTAATTTGCCCAAAAGAGAGGGTGAAGGATCTGCTCACAGTGAATACACCAGGAGAAAACACACGTGCTTATATAACTGTGTTATTTTTCCTTTTAGACATCCATCTGCTTTCATATGGATTTACAATTTAGTTCTGTTTCTGTTTTATCTGTTTTTTGGATTATACTGCTTTGTGATGTAGCAAAAAAGCAGAACTCGAGGTAGCACGATATTGTCTTCAAAGTCTGGTCAGGTCGAGTGCCTGACAGTTAAAACAGATGCCTGCTGCAATAAGTCTAGTAGTTCTTCTTTGTATGCTAGGTTCTTAGCATTTACGTTATGATCAGGTTGAATCCATTTTTAGTGGATTAAAATTTGGCATATATAATCTCTTCATTTGGGAACATTTTCTCTTTAAATTAAAACAAAATCATACCAAAATTGCCATCTGGGTTTTTTGTTGTATAATGGCAAAAACGACAGTGGGCTTTTTTCATTTTGGACAAGTAGAACTATAATACAGTGGCAGGAGAAATGCAAATAATTCCTATGACAGCAAAGAACAACGTTTAAAAGCCATTCTCTTCAAGAAAACATTGGCCCTTCCTCTGCAGATGGTTAGTGTGGGATCTCCACTATCCACATCATCTTTTGAAATCAGCTTGGGTCACTGCATGTTTAAGCCCAGCATGTATGTATGTTCTAGCACAGGTAGAGCCTGACTGTACATCCACATCCACACATGGTAGGAAAGTCCTACATTGCCTGACAGAAAGCGATGGAGCTGTTTTGATGCCTAACACTCAAGCATATCCATAGATATTCACAGGACAAAGACTTTGGTTCATAACCCATTCCCTGGGTTTCTACTATTGATGTCCCTGGCCACCACTAGCCCAGATGGACAGCCCCTGCTGCTGCGTGAATTGTAGAGACTTTGCCTTTTAAAAGTTATAGTCAGAAACACAGAGCGTAAACACTATGATTCAGCCTCTGAGTGGAGTAAATTAACCTCATTCTGTTGTCCTTAAAAGACACTCTGTCATCAGTAAGCACTGCTTTTTTTCTTTTTCCCTCTGCGTCTTCTGTGCATGGATCATCTCACCTGCATTTCAACTGAGAGCAGAGTAAGTCATTTTCTACAACATACAGGTGGACACCATATGGACAGAATATCCTCAGGCAATCAAAACCGATATCCTTGTGGTATGTTGTAGGCCTTTGGAAAAAAAGATAGGTATTTCCTTATGTCCTGTTTGACCTTGTGTTGCCTTGTCCTCATTGTGGTAGTATCTCAGCTGTACTGTTCTCTTTGACCGCACAAGAACTAATTTTCCAATGAGAATATTACACACATACATCCAAGAAAATGTGCCTAATGGCTCCTTCTACTTTCCATCTTGAAAGATCTAAGTATAGTAACTAATTTTGATAAGGTCATAATTACTTTCTGGGGTAAGCAGAACACCTATTTTGAGAAGTTTGTCCCTCTTCAGTTTCCAGAGGTGTGTCCCTTGAAAAATGCTATTAGATGACTTAGATACCAGCTCACAGCTTCCTCATGGTGTGGCAAGGTGTTCCAGTATTCTCTGAGAATTTAATAGTCCAGATTCCTGCAAATGGCAAGTCATTCCTATATTTTGAGTTCATTACACGTTTACCTTTTGCTACAGAAGGTTGGAATTTGTTTTTTGGATTAACCAGGATACCAGCTGTTGCGTGGAGCAGGACCTTTTCTCTACAGATGACAGTAGTATTTTATTTGACCTACTTCTGAGCACTTTTTATTAATAGTGGTTGTTGCTTTGTAAGCAGGTCATGCCATTACTTAAGTACAATTAATTGCACACTAGGACATTTCTCACACTGGGTCTGATTAAAAAAGACATTCAAGGAGCAGGTCTTCAGTCTGTTGTAGGGGGCTGCACAACCTTTCATTTGCTTCCTGGAAATAGCTCTGATGTGCACACCCACTTTTTCAGATCACCTTCTCCCTTTATTGCTTTCCTTCTTCCGAAGTTTCAGTAAGTTCTTTAACACATCAGATCTGGTGTCTTTAGCCCCTTTATCTGTGTGTGTTTTAAATTCATCTTTGTTTGTAGAGTCTTGACACAGCGGGTTCCCGGTTTTAATAGTCTGCAAAATGAAAGGCCCACATTTCACATGCTATTTTCAGCACCATTCCATTAAACTGTAACACTGAAAAGAAGAGTGTCCTCTTCAAGTGCTGAAGAGCACGTTGCTGCCTCATATCTAAATCACAGTCTCTGCTATAGATCTTCTGAGTTATTCTCAGGTCTCAGAATGTCTGGTACTTTCCTCAAATCTGGAGTTTCTGGAGCGATAAGTGTGACTCTCAGCATTAATTTTTTTAAAACTTTTTCTTCTCAGTAACTATTTTCTATTTAAAGTAAGTGTTTTTAAGTAAGAGTTTCCCTCAAAGAAAAGACAGAGAGGTGCAAGTTGTGTTTCTTGAGGTCTCAAAAATCAGCAGACTGGTGATAATCACCCCAAGTATGTTGTTTTGAAGGTGTTATTTTACTGTACAGACAAGTCTCTCTTAACACCTCATTGGTGCTGAGAGGGGTGATCCTGTTCCCCTGGCCGCTCCTCGTCCCGTGCGCCTGTTCTGCCCTGCTCCAGCACTCCTCAGCCTCCACCTGTTCAACCAAACCAGTGGGCTGCTGCCTCCCAGTTTAGCTGCTTGAACTGGTTCTCTGTGAGGTCAGATGAACATTTTTATAGGCGAAGGGGTGAAAGTGGGAATGCCCTCATCTGGGTTTGAGGAGAAATGTGAGATTGCTCCTTTGGTATCAGATAGTCTCCAGCTGTATTGCAAAGCCATATCCTTATTCTTGTGATTTTGAAACAGGTCTATTTAATGGAGCTTGACTTGTGCCTTTGAGCATCAGAAGTTGAGAGTGCAGCTTTGGACCAGCTTGTTGTTTTGCTCTGTGGATGATGAGCTTTCCACTTAGTAGCTCTGCTTGCTTTTGCTTTTTGTTTTGTTTTGGTTTTTGTACTTTGCAATAAAATTCCACCTGCACTGGAGGAGTGTTATGGGATCAGAGAAAGGAGTGAAGTTTGCTGCCATGGGGAGGAGAAAAGTCATTCTGATGGTGGAAGGGAGGGTGAGAGAAGCAGGGGGAGGGACATGCAAGCTCCTGAATGGTGAAAGCAAAGTGAGAGATGGGGATCTCTCCTGTCTCCTGTGTCCACTGGTGTGTTACGTGGGCTGGCTGCCCCTCTCGAGGGCAGGTTCTGTCACTGAACACGGTGACCTCAGTATCATTTTAACCTCTCTGATCCCACAGAGAGAACTTGCCATGACCACTAATTTATATACTTGCTGCCTTTTTTTAATTTTTCCCCTTCATGTTTCCTGTAGGACTCTTTCTACTCATCTGTTTGTTTTCCAAAACTTTTCCTTGCTAAAGTTGAAGTCCCATTTGTACAACTTGCTATCAACTCTTTGGTCTTGGTATCTTAAGTGTGTTATAGTTTATCAGCATTCCCTTCAGGTTTATATTGTTTCTTATTGCCTTTGTATTGGTTTATGTCAAATTTAATATTTTGCCTCTCTATTGCTGCTCTTGTGACCTTTATATTCCAAATAAATATATACAATTAATTCTTCACTCGTACAGCTCTCCATGGAGAATTCAGAGGCTGAAATTGCCCAGGTTCCATGGTGCTTTCTGACTCTTACACCTGCAAAGTACCATATTATCACTTTTCTATAGATGTGGTGAGCTATAAATAAAGCTACTTTAACTTCCTTCCTACTGTTATTCCTTTCAACTTTTCCTGTAGTTGCCTCCTCTGAGTTTGAATTTCATTATATGGTCAGACCACTTTTTCCCAGCATTTAACCTCTAGGCCTGTGGACCTCAGGGGACAGATTATGATCTATTTTCTACTGAAATTAAGCATGAAACCTACTAATCCTGTAATGAGAAAGAGTCGGTAAACATCATTGGTGTCTTTGTGGATCAGACGAGCTCCTTCTACCTGTAACTGGACAGAAGTAATTTAATGCATTTAAGTTATTTCTCTTTACTAGGTATATTGACTATAGGTTGCTGCTTTTACTGCCCTTTTATGAAGGTGAACTATTTATACAAGATTTTTGAAGCAAGAAAAATAGAAGGGAATACCCGGCATATGGTCAGCGTTTAAATTGGTCTATAAAAGACATAAAAGCAAAATATCTTTCTGAGGTTTTAGGATGGCGCAGTGCCACATTTTGATGTAGACCCTGAGCCCTTAAGCCTTTATTAATGTGTTTTCTGATTTACTACTGCTGTAAGAATAATGAAGTTGACATGTGTGGAGAGGAACCTGCGTGGCTAACTAGAGGGCTGGCCAGCAGTCCTTCCTGACCTTTTTAATTTCCCCCTACGCTTGCAGTACTTACAAGAAGCAGTCTATGAAATGGCAGGAGTGATTGGATTCTGTATCCGACACAGCAAGTTTCTGCAGGAGCCCCGAGTGCAGATCTCTCACCCTGCTGTGGTGCCTTGGCATCCCTGTTTGGTGCCCAGCTCTCCCTGTGTCCTGTGGGGGCTGCTGGGCTGCAGCAGCAGCCTCCAGCACATCCAGGCGAGCTCTGGGCATGGATTAGTCCCCTTAGGCAAACCCACCTCGAGGTGCCTTCGCACTGTGCACCCAGAAGGACGGGGACTGTGGATTCAGTGCTACTCTTGCATAATTTGGTCTGTAGGTGGGGTTTCTTTTTCAAATGCTTCTGAACATGTGCTTTTTGGCATGATATAATGAGTATTGTGCAGTAAGTCAAAATAATATGGCAAGTCCAACAGGAAAGAAAAGACTTGTGTTCTTGGGAGTAAAAACATTTCAAGAGCTAAACATAGTAATAAACCATTCAAATTTTAATAAAAATAAGGTAAAACGATAGAATCTAGAAGGGAAGGGGTGAAAGCACAGATTTTACTTCAAAGACTTGCTAATTTTGCTGGCATTATGTGCAAAAGTCAGAACTGGCATCTAATACCTGCCCTAAGCAGATGCATCTTGCATGTTGTCCCATGGTCAAGTGTGTGGCCCCCAAGGCTGGTACCCTGTGCCCATGGCCATCGTATCAGTTGAAGGACAGACCTGTCTGCAGGACAGAGCCTGTAGTTCCGCAGCAGAAAAAGAGCCTGCAGAAAATGCAGAGATTAACTAAGGATAGGTGGCAGCACAGGCTGTGGTTACTGTTTTAATAGTGGTTTTATTTGTTTTAAATCATGGCTTTTGGGTAAATCATGTTCATCCAACTCATAGGCAGAAGAGTATAGTTCTTGATTCTTTAGAGTGTTAAAATTGCTAGGCTTATTTCTTTCCCCAAGCAGAGGAGCTGTGGAAGGAATGTGAGAGATGTTGTTTGGAAAGCATTCTGCAAAACAGAATGTATTTAAAAAACAGTCTTTGAGAAATAAATCACTACCTGATGATGAAGACAGCTGAGCCGGGCCAAGAGTCTTTCATGTGCCAACATTCTCTCACGTGACAGTAGTAATATTGGAAGCTGGCAGGCTGTGAAACTTGGAAGGCTGAAAATGTCTAAAAATTTTCATATACTTAAAGTAAGTAATAGCTAGATAAAAATATGGCTTTGAAACTTTTCAAAACACCTCTCTGTAGAACAGCGTGAACCTACCTAAGGTCACGATATTTTACCCAACGGGAACAAAAAAAACCCAAGACCCAGAAGCACAAATTTTAGATCACCTCAGTTCAACACCAATGTGAGCTTAGAGATGAAGAAGTTATAGAGACTAATTTGGATTGATTTCAGATTTATAACAAAGCTTGAAATCAGAATTTTCTAATGGTTTTAGATTTCATTGTGAAGCTGGCAGATCCACCATTCATCAGTAAACCAAAATGTTTAATCCCCAAATAAATGCTAGAGCTGTCTGTCAATATTGCATTTATTTGCAAAGTTACGGCACATTAAGGCTGACATAAGCAGTAAGTGTAAAAATGTGATTAATCAAAGGATGATTTACCACTCTGAAAGAGGAATATGAAGCTCAGTCTGGATAAGTAATAGACAAGCAAAGAAAGACAAGACAACTTACAAGATGTTTTGAATCAACTTAAACTCCTCAGTAGGAAAGGGTAATGAATTTACTATGAAAATAAACTTGTTAGTTCACGGCAGTCAAATTAAGGCTAACCATAATCATATGCATCATGTTAATAGAACAAAAATGCTGAACCTATGAAAATATAGTATAATGCGTTTATCTAAACAGAGTATCACACAGAACAAATAGACCTATGTCAATTTTTGTGTCATGGTCCAGTGTCATTTTGCATACAGGCCTGGGAGGTCCCATGGCAAGCAGCCGATCTTTGGGTTTGTTCCAAAGCTGTTGAAGTGTGTTTAGTTTCACTGGCTTTGTTCGGCCCTGCATGGGCAGGCTGATTAGCAAAGAAAATGGGACAAAAAGCAGGCCATGGAGTGTTCCACATCATAGCCTTGTCTTTCACCTTGTTTTTCTGTCCCCTGGTGCTGGGGAGGGAGGTGAGGAACAGCGGCTCAAGTGCATATGCTGGATGGAACAGAACAGAACAGAACTGCATGCTTCTAAAACTGAAATAGCTCTGCTAAACCTTCTTCCCCTTCTGCCTCACACCACATCCCCACCACAGAAGAGGTGATGCATTAAGCCAGGGGGAGGGATCAGGAGAAACCCTCCTCTTGTCCATGCCAGGAGGATGAGGCAATTCCAGCTGCCTTGAATTTGCAGGCTCATTCTGACAGCTCTGCTGTCTCCTTCCTCCTATGAAGATGGAGCCAGAAAGGAGAAAGATTTTCCTGCTTTCTGAGACTGTCACTCTTGGCTTCTGCACTGCTGAGGACACAGGGGTGGGAAGAGCTTTCTCTGCCTATCTGAGATTACTAGCTCTGACCTCAGTAAAAATAGCATCACTCGCAAAAAAACCCCAAAATGCCAAATACACCTCCCCCCACCCCAACAAAAAACCCCAAATCATAAGGGAGAGGAACATGAGAAAAACTCTAATTGCACATCTGTTCAACAGACTTTTGTGATAACTCAGCAACAGCTACTTGAAACTCCTGGATTGTGAATACTCTTTCAGCCAAACTGGAGTTTACTTTCTCTGATGCAATGTCATTTCAACTCCCCATTGCACTCTGAGATTCTGGTGGTCAGGATTCCAACAATCTGTCACTAAACAGGAAAATTAGAAGTTGGGTCTATTCAATTATAATGAGCCAAACCCCCGCTAATCTGCATCATCGTGTCTCCATGGATTTCTGGGAGCTTTGTCAATTTGCATTAGCTGAGGACCTAGCCTTAGGTAATTAAATGTTTTCACACTCTTCTGGTGACATGCCCTCCTCCAGCAGTCTGGGTTATAGGGCACCATCATTTGCACAGAGATACACTGATTCTTGTGAGGCAGCAGGACACACAAGATCCCTGAATGTGTATATGCTATTAACATGAGATTTCTTTAACATATTCAGGATTTGTTTACATGCTTGTAAATAATGAAATGCATTGGAAGAAGAGACCAGGGATCCTGGTGTATTTGAAGGTTCTGAGAGTCCTTGGTCACGAGTGGGCAGATGGGTTGAAGACACAAGGTGTAGGCTTACTGGAGACTTCATGGCTTCCTGTCTCTCAATTACCATTTAGACATAATTTTTGTGACATTTTCATGTTATCATGCAAGCCTGTAGAAATCATGACACCACGAGCAAAACTATTGAATAAATACGATGCTAATAGTGCAAAATTAATCCATGATGGATCTACTTAGGTCTTTGAAGGGTTTAGCTGCTTCTGGCAATGCTGAGTTCCTCTGGGGTGATTGTAAGAGTTGTTTGCTTCGACTTGTGGATTTAAGAAGTGTTTGTGCCCAGGTAACCTTTTTATAGCGTACTTCCAGAATGAGCTCCTTGCAGTCTTTAACCCAAGGATAGAATTTTGGAATATTGAATCACTGCTTGTAAGTGCTACAGTATGTTCTAGCTATCCCACTGTGGGAAACTGTTTGCTTTTTATTTTTAAATTTTATATTTATTTATATTAAGACGGCTTTTCACTGATGTCATAGACCCATCAGGTCAAATTTAATCCTGTATATATCTCTTTCGCACCACTGAGTCCATTGCTTTGACTTAATACAATGTCGACATTTGCAAGAAGGCTACTAAATCCTTAAGTTTAATTTTGTTTTGTTGTTAGGACATCACATTCTCAACTGAAAAAGGCAGAATAACAGGCTGAACCTCATATATAAGGCTGCTTAGTGTCATATATGCTATTGGTGACAAGTTGTGCGATGCTTTAAAGTATCCTTTGAAAGAACAATGAAGATAGACTGACCACTGTCCCTACTGAGGAAGTTCTGGTCTTTGTGGGCTGCTTTATGGAGTTGTTAGTACTGAAAGAGGGCAGCTGAACATGGATTAGAAAGCGCTTGAACAACTTATCAGACTGGAAACTGAGACAAGTTTTAAAATTGCATTGAGATACTTCAGTGGAGCTGCACTTTCAACTACTTCTAACTATTAGGAGGTGACCTTACAGCTTCACACTGTCATGCTGCTGTGTCATGAGGGAGCAGAACACAGTGACACAGACACACACTGAGCATCTTGTCATAAAGCTGCCCATTTGGCGCCATGCAACCTTGCCAGCCTTTTGTCCATTCTTTTAAAAAAGCTCTAAGCAAAGTTGTGTTAAACTTCATCATTTGGTGAACCACCTAGTGAATATTGCTGGAGTTGTTCTGTCATACTGATCAGAAAAATATCCATCACCACTGGCATTGGCCATAGGAGGAATGCAGATTGCGTGAAGTTTGAAATAGAGAGTCCTGTTGCAATTCAATATCTGGTTTCCACAAGCTTCTTTAGCATCCATGCGAGTTGGCGTTGTCCATGTTTCCCAGCCTTGTAAAGTGGTGGCAGTGGGGGTAAAACAGAGGCAGCAGTGGGGAGGGAACTACCTTTGCTCCACACCATTCAGGTATTGATTATAGCTCGAACATCACTCGGAACTTGGCTTAGCTCCTAATAAAGAGCTTTTTTATATATATTTTTTTCTTCCTGGGCTACTTGATCTGCTGCATTTGGCCACAGCATCAGAGGACAGCTACAGAGAACAATATAGTTGATTCTGGGAACAGGCTTACTCTGTGAAGAGTACTGCAGGGGTAATCCAACATACTATTTATAATTTTTGGTGCTTCTTAAAACATGAAAGCACTAGGCAGTGCCAGAGGGCAGCACGGTGCACTGCCTAGGTTAGCCCAAATATTTGTGTTTTCTGGTCTACGTGGAGGCAGCTTTCTCCTTGTTTCAATGTCCTCCCTGAAGCTGGTTCTAGGTGATAGTCGAGCCTGTAGGTTCTCACTCTTCGCCTTCACAGAGCCAGGGACCTTGTCAGCATTGATTCTTTGCCGAGGAATGTGGAGCAAATGGCCATCTTTGAAATTGCTGCCAAGAGGTGGTTAATGCGCTCTACCACAGTTAACGGGTTTGAATTCCAGAGCTACACGGATTGTTTGAAAGTCTTCACGCAGGCTGCTGCTGGGCTGGTGTGCAGGAGCGCTCTCCTTTTCACGGGCTGGAAATCCTTCCTTCACTGCAGAAAAATGCACTGTGCTTCCTGCGGAGGAGCTTCGTGTTCAGAGCAGCGAGGTGACTGTCTCTGGGTGATTTGGGGGAGACGAAGGGATGGGTCAGAAAAAAGGCCAAAGGCACAAGCAGTTAGAGACATCTGGTCAGTGTCAGCAGGGCGAGATGCTGAGCCCTGGCACTAGAGTGCTGAGGTGATGAGAATAGGTTATGAGTGGCCCATGCGGTGGGAATGAGCAGAAAACACTGTATTTATCGGCTATTCGCAACATAATCCTTGTTCTGTGAATATTCTCATTGAACAAGTAGTACCTCTAGAAGGAAGAATGAAGCAAGAAGTGATGTCCCCATTTCTCCTCAGAGCTGCTCAGCAGGGCAGGGCTGGAACACCCACTCCAGCTGAAAGCAAACCGAACTTCTTGCGTCTCACCAGCCAGTACGCGTGACGGCACAAGGTGAGTCAGGGCTGCCCGGAGGCGCGGGGCAGATGGGAGCAGAGAGCCGGAGCCACATGTGCACGTCAGCAACGCGTCCCGTGCGCCGCAGGACAGTCCCCTCCAGAGCTGTCGTGACCAATTCCATGGGAAGGGTTCACAGCTCCAGCCCAGAAGGGACTGAAGCACTTTTTATCCTCATCCTGAATTGTCTTCCTTCTCTCTTAACATTCTGCCAAAGCTGTTTTCAAGGAAAGTTGTCTCACAGCCTTCTGTGCAGCCAGGCTGGGCTAGTGTGAAATCACAGAACACCGTCCAAACCAACAGCACAGGTTTGGTTCTTTTGCTTGGGCTTTTGGGGATTTAAAAAAGTATTCTGTGGCTCTGCCACTGAGTCAGCACTGGTGGGATGGGATTTCTGAATGTGATTTCTGTGGTCAAACTTTGCAAAAAGCTTTGCTGTGTAGCGTGCTGGTCAATTAAAGCATGCTGCTATGTAAGAAATGATGCAGCGGCTTTGTGCAGCCTGGTTGGTATTGCCAAAATGGGTCAAAAGTATCAGAAGGTGGTTTAATATCCCTGTTTACATAGTGTCATTTTGCTTCCTTTGTGGTTCATTACTTTCTGTAGTGACTAGGGTATTAAGAGCAGAAAGCCTCTTCTCCGTAGGATAAAAATAGCCACTGCGCTCTCCTGCTAATTTGATTGAGGTGGTTATGGAAGTTCAGCTGTGTTATGTGTAACACTGAACAGAGCTCCCTTCAGGCTTCATGTCACTTGGTCGGGTTTGGACCTTGTCTGGCCAAACACCCTTAACGAGTTAATCATGTTGGTGACGTTTTCGTCAGAGCAGCCCAACAGGTCGTTGTGCTGGCACAGCTGAGGTGGTGCCAGGGAAATAGCAGGTGTCAGGAGCAGGGCCCCTGAAACACAGTTCTGTTGCCCAATCTCCCTTCCCAAGGTGAACCCTCACGTACTCGCACAACGCAGCAGCCGCACGAACAGCTTCAGGAAGGTGTCACCTTTTGCCGTCCTAACTGTGGGGAGGTTTTTCACAGCAAAGCACTGCATACATTTACATTCCTCTCGATGCTTTAATCAGACTGGCAAAAAAGGGCTGTCCAGCTGTTTTTGTGAGATGTTCAATAATGAGATTTACTTGAAAGCAAGTAAAAACCTCAGGAAGGTTTTAACATTGTATTTTAAAGTGTAAGCTTGTTGTATCTATTCTTTTCCTAAGGGTGTTTTATTTGATTATGGTACTAATTCAGGAATTGGTCCAAAGGCCATTAACGTTAATGAAAAGAGTTTTATTGACTTTGATGGGATTTGGATCATGCTTCACTAATTAAATAGTAAAGTATCCATTAGCAGTGAAGAAAACAGAAGAGAGGAGAGCCAAGAACTGTTGTGATGAACCCTATGAAGTTGAATGAACTGCAGCCAAAGTCTCAATGTCTTTCCAGATGAGCTTTCCCATATTTCTCTGCCTCAGTCCTTTTGAAATAGGTACAAGTGTAGATTTTTAAGAGAATTTAATAAAGATCTTTACATTTGTCCTGCCTATTGACGTGTTTCTGGAGACACATTTATTCAATGAAGAAATAAGAAAAAAAATGGGAAGCGAGGTGTGAAAGAAGAAAAAGATAGGCTTTAAACAATATTGGAGTCAGGTACTAATAATTTACACTTACTTTGCTTGGATATTCTTGTAAGGTTTTTAAGGAACACAGAATTTCTAGATTCCAAAGAAGTGAGAAACAGTTTTCAAATTAAAATATTTCTGAGAACAAATGACAAACTTATTTTTCCGCACCCAAAACCTAATTTGGGAACTGTTGGTCCAAGTATTTTTTTTTTTCCTTTTTTAATGTAAAATGTTGCCTTATGTTCCAGGCAATACAGTGTGTTTCCATAGCAACCTCTTCTCATGTCTTGAACTCATCAGCATCAACATATGACATTTTAAACCATAAAGCATTTACCCGTACTGCTACTCCATTGGACCTGAACGAGATTTGCTAAGAACTGGGTTCTTGCAGACAGTTGAAGTCAGAGCAAGGTAATGGAGTCAGATATTCTTCAGACCTCCTGCTTATTTACAAAGAGTATAAGAAGTCCTGTTTGAACTCAAGCAACAGGGCCCAGATTCCTGCTCCCGGCTCAAAGTCTGATTCACCCAACAACTAACTCAGTCCATTTTTTGCCAGGGCTGCTTGTCTGTGGGTTGTGTGTCTGATTCTCTGCACTGTGTGTTTTGGGCTGTCTCCCCGACTTTCTCCAGTGTAGCTGCTTCTCAAGCCATCCCGTGTTCAGCAGAGTTGTTCTTGACCATGGACACATGTAGGCTCTGAACAGTGATGCACACCAGATCTCCCTCTGCTGCTGTGCTGTTTTGTATTTTAAATCCAGTGAATCATGAACCCTTTTCAGGTTAAGTGTGGTCTAATCCAGCTGACAATTTATTTGCAAAACATTTATGAAATAAAAGAATGACGAAGGGGAATAAAAAGGCCTAGTCAGCTAGGAGGGAATAGAAGGGACAGTTTTCCAGTGAGCAGTAAAGAGGAATTAGTTTGACTGGTCAGACTTAATTGAAAAACTTTCTCTTGTAGGTAGGAGGTAGCACTATTCTATGAGATGTGCTTTTACTGGCTTCCTTTTTCTGTATGTAGCGTGGTTTGGCTGCTGGTTTGAGCTTCTAAAATATAGATTTGCAGATATGGGCAAGCTGCCAAAAATGTGACTAATAATAAAATGCCTATTGATCTCTTTTTAAAGCCTATGTTAACATTGCTCTTTGGAAGATAGTAATCAGTTTTCACTTATTGTAGTATTTATACAGACACCTTCCTGAAGGATAGCTCTATTTGTTCCACACAGAGAGGAATACTGCTCTCCTTCTTTGGCTGGCTATGTGTATTTGGATTTATCTTTTGCATGACTACATAGGACAGAGACGATTTACTCAGAAGTACTTGTCATGGCCTTAAACATTTACATTACTGGTATATCTCCACATTAAAATAAAAGCAGTTTAACTGCTTGTTTTGTCTTGATTTGTGACTTTCTGGCTTGGAGCAGGAGACTCCTTTCATGGATGACCCTGTGCGTTCAGAATATGTGGGTGTTTACTCTGTGTTTACTGAAAATAGATGATGCAGGGATGTTGAACTATTAGGGACTGTGCTTGGGCGTCCCGCCCGTCCCCTGCTCTTCACAGCGTGTCCCTGTGCCATGAGCTGGCCCACACGCACACACGATTCCTGAGGTGATGCTGTTTCTAGGTATGGAAGAAACCTCTCCCCATGAGACCTGGGAAGAGAAGTGAGGGTGCAATGAACTTCAGTGATTTGTTGTCTAGGACTGGACTCTGCTCCAAAAGCAGAACAGGTATTGTTTGTGCTGAGAAGTAACAGTGCAATAAAAAACAAGTATAAACCTATCTGGCAAGTCTGTGTCATATATTACATATCCAGCCTTATGTTTACATTCCAGGGTTGATAACTTGATCAGGAGAGAGGAGAAGTAGATGCTTCAATTTCTCCTCGACTTTCTCAATAACTCAACTGGTACATTATGTTCTTGGGCCAGTGCTTTGATCCAGCTGGGATACAGCCAGGGGGGGAATAATTTCATACTTTTAATTTGCTAATCAGGAAATGAGATAATACATATAAAAAGTCTCTTTTTGAAAAAAATAAAAGCCTTCTGGTCACTTTGCAGACCTTAATTTTCAGATAAAGATTTTCTGTTTTGCTTCTGAACTAACCAAACATTTAATACAAATAACATAAAACTTCATGTTTTCTGTGTTCTGTAAACCCAGTTTTAGGCGAGAGAGTGGCCTTTCCTTCCTTTCAAAATACAACAGGTTCTCTTGAAATTCTAGGTTTGTAAATACACATACTGCTCTTTTCTCTTAGTTTTCTGCATCTTTTGCTCACTGAGGTATAATCAAATAAATACCACCTTCAAATCCTCTTTGGGGGACTGGGAAAGTTCTGTTCTGTTGTTGCTGAGGGAATTGCTGAGTTTCAGTATTACTTTTTTTGCCCCTGGTTTGTAAGAAATGTTGTCTGTTCTCCAGAGTTGTCCTTCCATGAGCTCTTCTACAGTGTCCAGTTCTGGGCCCCTCAGTTCCAGCAGGACAGGGAACTGCTGGAGAGGGTCCAGTGCAGGGCAACAAAGATGATTAAGGGAGTGGAGCATCTCCCTTATGAGGAAAGGCTGAGGGAGCTGGGTCTCTTTAGTTTGGAGAAGAGGAGACTGAGGGGTGACCTTATTAATGTTTATAAATATATAAAGGGTGAGTGCCACGAGGATGGAGCCAGGCTCTTCTCGGTGGCAAACAATGATAGGACAAGGGGTAATGGGATCAAGCTGGAACACAAGAGGTTCCACTTAAATTTGAGAAAAAACTTCTTCTCAGTAAGGGTGACAGACACTGGAACAGGCTGCCCAGGGGGGTTGTGGAGTCTCCTTCTCTGCAGACATTCAAAACCCACCTGGACATGTTCCTGTGTGACCTCACCTGGGCGTTCCTGCTCCAGCAGGGGATTGGACTAGATGATCTTTTGAGGTCCCTTCCAGTTCCAAACATACTGTGATACTGTGATTTGCCCCTTTGATTCATCTCTTTATTTCATATATGCCTCTTCTGCATCTTGAGTCCTGAACTAAATCTAGCATGACATTCACTGCTTCCAAGGGAAGGGAGTCAAACCGCCTCTTCCAAAGGACGTGTCCCAGCACTTATGTCCGTTGTTGTCTGTCTCTTACCCTTCTCTCCTGCTGGCTCTGTCACCCTCTGAGCTGCTGCTGAACTGCAGCTCCCCAGGTTCCTTCGGCCCAACGTGCAGCTCTGCGTGGCCCTTCCTGGCCAGCTGTTGGTTCAGCCTCCACACACAAAGCAGGGAAAAGGTTACGAGTGTGGGAAAGAGAATTACTGAGTTGCAAAGGGAAAGGGCTCCAAATACAGCATCTACGCCCTCCTTGCTCAGTGACAGTGTTTTATCCCCCTTTTTGAAGCATCCCCAGACAGTAGATACGAGCTGTTTGGGGAAGAGACGGGTAAAGCGTCTGTTTCCCATTTGTAGAAAATCACTTGAAGTGGCAATGCAGTGCTGGCTCAAAAGAGGTTAGCCTGGCTGAGTTCAGCAATAAGTGAGTGTAGCGTTATTTTGCTGGCATAAAATAGCAGTTGCATCAGTTCTGAAATTGAGAATTGCTCAATTATTTGCTCCAGTACAATTAAAAACTAACAGATGAAAGTGAATGTAACAATCATTTTATTTTTATCACGTGCCAGGTTCATGTCTTTCTTGTTGTATTTGTGGTTGCCTTGGGTCACTACTACTCAGCTGTTTTTTAGAGAATGCTATCAGAATAATTTTACATTAAGAGAGACCAAGAAGGGCTTAAAAGAGCATAAACGCTCCAATTCAGCAATGTATTTGCATGCATCCGTTATTTTAATCCTCTGCATAGTTACCTCACCAAGTACATATTGCCCTTTTCTTTGGACAATAGGAATCTTTTTAGTTTCTGGATTACAATTTATGGAAACTACTGGAAAAGAGAGGTTTCCTGGAGTAGTCTGTATATATCATTATCTTTCACTATACTTGTAGCATTATATTCTATTTCCAAGATAGTCCAAGTACCACCTTTCGCAAAAGACAGTTGATCCTTTTTGTGGAACTCACAGAAACTGAACATAAAGTATTGATTAAATGAAATTTAGGCTGAATAGTTTGAATTATTGCACATTCAAAATCCCCCAAAAATACTTTAAAAAAGGATCAAATTGGCAAATGCTGCTAATACACCTCTGGGAAAAATGGGTAAAAAAATGGGTAAAATAAGTAAATCTTTCTTTCTTTCTTTCAGTACTTACAGGGAGTATAATATCATTAAGAAAGGAAAATGTAAACCATGTGATAGCAGCTGTCAGAGTAACCACAGTCGTCAGGCTCTCACGAGAAGCCCCTTTTCAGGCTGCACGCAGCCGTGGCCAAAGCATTCTTTTTGGATGGAGAGTTTTTCATTCCCGTCTTCAGCCAAATGTAAATTCTCCTGTATGTGGAAACTTTCAACAAAACCAACTCAATCATTTTTGACGTTCCCCCTCTCATCGCTGCTCCTGCCCCTTCACCAGCACCATGCCAATGGTGTAGCAGCTCAGAGGGGTTGGTGATCATCGGCTTCTTCTGGGCTGTTCATGGGGATCAGCTGAAGTTAGGTTAGTAGTTTAAATTGTCAGCAATGAATGTTTTTGCACATGGTCACCAAAATATTGCATAGCAATATTTTTCTTTTAATGTCACCAAGGATGTTTCTGACACTGATGATTGATCTCTTGTATGACACAAACTGTAGTCGTGCCTGCAGCCAGCCTGATAGCATCTGAGACCCAAACCAACCTGCTCACAAAAATAAGATTTTGAAACTTCCTCTGCTGCCGGTGGGTTTTCTGAACTGCTCCATATCTACCTGCACTCTCCAGAATCCAGTCCAAAGTGCAAATTTTAGAAGGTTAAGTATGACACCACCTGCATCCACAAACAAGTGAGTTAGGGTCTTAACTGAACTGACCTCCAAGGAGTTTGAAGAGTCATAGGGGTGGGTAACTGCTAACTGCTTCTTTTGGTATGTAAATGCCTTTGGATAAGGAACCCCACACAGCTGAGTTCCCAGCTGCTATTGGCTTGTGTTGGATCCCTGTTGTAGGCTCCTGAGGAGGCAGGGGGTGTGTGTGTGTTCTGGATGTCACTGTTCTCACCAACCCCTTTCAAAATGCATTGAAGTTGTTTCAGTGCTTTAGAAAAAACATTTGTATCTCCCATGTGCAATAACAGTGATTGGCATCACTATTCCAGCAAAGAAGGGAATGTGGAGCCAAGGACTTTGAGGCGGCTGGAACTCCTGCAAGAGGCAACCTGAACTGGTCAGGCAATTGAAGAGGAGCTAAAGTACATTTCTAGTGCTGTTTGAAGGTAATTTTCAGTTTCATTAGGACTAACTTGGTTGAAACACATTCACTTGTGAACTTCCTTGAAGATGGAGATTTCAGAGCTGTTTTCAGCTGCAGCTTTATTTGGGTGACTTGGTATCTTGGTGTTGTCTGTTACATGGATGTTCTTCTGCTTGCTTCTCTCAGGCCTTCCCTGGCGGTTCCGAATGATGCAGTATCACCAAAATACATCCCTTTTGCAGTTTGCCTTTTGACCTTTACCTTCCTTTTGGCTTTTCTTGGGAAGCTCCTGGCATTACACACCCAGATTTTTCTACACCAGGCAAGAATGATGGGTACAGAATGGGTCAGTCTGGGATCCTTGATAGTCTTAAGTGTGTATGAAGCTGAATCTAAATAGCCCATTACTTGCTGTGGCTTCTTTAATTTCACTCATTTTTTTCTCTTCTGATGGTTTATAAGGTATTCATATCATGTTTTGACTAATTGACTGAAGTTAACTCTTCCTTTTCCAAAGGAAATATGCCAGACTATAAGGTTTCAAATTAAGATTGTAGTCATGTTGGCATTTTTACCTTGTCTTCATTGCAACATTTAGTAGTGGAAAAACTGCTGATAAAACTACATGATAAAACACTATCAGGCTTTTAAGGAAGACAAAAGCTGAATGCAGTTGGCGGGAGACAAATCTGGCCACTGAAGCAGTTATATCTCATGGCAAGTCTCTGCTGTAATCTAGGTTTCCATTCATTTAATGGGTAATAGTGGATAAAGAATGATCTCTAATGTAATAATGTAGACATTCATATTTTCTTGAGAATTCAGACTCAAGTTCTGAAGAAACAAAGGTCTTCTTTCAATTTGGCTGGATATTTTGGAGGCTTTAATGTAAAGGAAAAAGGAGAGCCTTTAAATAAATAAAATCTGTGGTTTTGCTTGAATGCAGAGAGATGGGTTTACTGATGCTTTGTTTTGTTTGTTTAGTGTGTGGCTTTTTTTGCTTTTTATTTTCTGAAGCGCTTGTCCACTGAAGGCTGTAACTGGCTCTGGAGAAGGCCCTTTACTTGTATTTCCCAGTCATGGATGTCTGCACTTATCTCATTCTTGGCATCCTCCCATTTCAAAGTAAGACGTGGCAGTAAAGTATTCTGAAGCTGTGCCAAAGAGCAGATTGTTGTAGGAAAAAAAGTGTTTCTTGTATGTTATGCTGAACTCTTAAGCTTCTAGGGAATTGGGCTAGCCCGTTTTCCCTATAAGATTAAAGGAGACGATAGTTACCACCCAAATAAGTTGCTTACTGGTGCCTCTGAGTACAGCAGATGTATTTGGGTGAAGAATAATGTTGGTGTGTGTCTCTTTCCCAGAACCTGGCTGGCTGTGGGCACAGGGAGGTGTCTGACACCACTCCGCTGTGAGCTGCTCTGGGTCGACTCTGAGACAGCTGCTGGTGGGAGAAAGGTGCTCACCTGGGAGAAACCCCCTGCAAATCACTTTTTAAGAATATATATATATATTTCAAATCTATATTTATGAGGTGGAAGTGAAAATGAATGAGGGGTAAAGGAGGAGGAAAAGCTGCTGATTTTAAACATGTGGTAAGTGTAGATCAGCCTTCCTTACCAGCAGGATTTTGCAGAAAAAGAATCCTCTGCTAGTTTCCTGTGGGATGGATTAAGGCATTAACTAATGAATTTGGAAGTAGCTCTGTTCTAATGTCGTTCCTGTAGCTGATAATGCGCCTTGCAGTTACACAGAGAGAGGGCAAAGGGAGTTAAATCTGCTGTGTTGATTCATAAACCCATGTGCGATTCTGTGGGAATCCACTCTGGAAATGGAAGGGGCTAAACCATATTTCATTAAAGTGTTAAATCTGGGTTGGAAGAGGAGAAAGTGGTGGAAAGACTGTAGCTGGCAAGAGGAGATCGCTCTGCTTCGGTGTCACGTGGACTAACAGCAGAGCCGGGCGTGATGGGAGAAGGCAAAGTGGGACCATCTCCTCAGAATTAAGGCAAGAGATGAAGGGAGAACAGTATTTTTAATCGTGTTTCATCTGAACTTTATATTCATTGTCTCAAGAGAGATTTTGAGATTTTTGTCCATATTTGAACTGGAACAAGAAAACAGTTTTTCTCAAGCTTTGGATCTGACTTGCATCCAAAGCAGATTTGGATGGGCGCCCCACCTGAATTGTTAAGGACTTGGAAGAAATGTTTTAGTCTTGGCCTATTTCTGGTTAAAATACATTCTTCTGCAATGGAGCAAAAATATTTTTGATATTTTTTCTTTTTTCAAAACCTTGAAACAGAAAGGAGGAGGTTATCTCAAGAGATGGGATTGAGAGATGATTCTGAACATCTTTTAAGCAGATCTACCTTTGGAGACAGGTTACTAAAGCTTGACTGTTGGGCAGGTTTGTTTAAACTCCCAGGATTATGTAGAACTGAGCAAACTACACCATCAGTGCAGGGAAACGTGAGTCTGAACACAACCTTTGTTGGGTTTACTTGATATATCGGACAGCGCAGCCGCTCCACAAAATGGTTCTCCCTCTGATTATGAGCTTCCTGTTCTGTTAATTAGAATGTCTCTGCTCTTCCATATCTCATTCCTTCAAGTAATTTCTTAATGAGTCAGTTAAAGCTTTTTCAGGCATGGGAAGGGATGGGAAATTTGGAGAACTGGCTAACGTTTTCCTCTGATATCTGTTTTGATATCAATTATGATTCACATTCCAATTAAGCAGGTCAGGGTGTGTTAGCGAGTCTCCAGTTCATGGCTAAATATTACATGGAGAGATGGCATAAGGCTAAATTCAAGATTATCCAGAGTAATTAGGACAGAAAATTATTTAGTTTGCCTTGCTGGAAATAGTCTGACTTACTGCTGAAATGATGCCAGCCTTAGTTCAGTTCTCTCTGTGGTTCCAGGCAGAAGAAAGCCTTTTACAGCAGATTGTAGGCTTTAATAAGGTTGTGTTATGCAAGTGTGTAAACTAGGATGAGGGAAGACTGGAGCAGAATTCCCTGAAAAACTATGGACTTAACATGCCAAAGAGATGAGCTTGCAATTAAGAGTTCAATATTCCAAGTGATCTGTCGGACAGTAGGCTCTGATGTTAAAGAATGGTGGCTTTTGGGGAAGAGAAATAGACATGTCCTATACTGTTGAGTTTACTTACATTGAATAATCTATATCCATGTTTATACCTTTATTTCTAAATATTTCTAATAGCATCATAGGCAACATTAATCCTTCTCATATTGACTTGCCAGTGGAAACAGTATCTTCTAAGCCTTATTAGGCTATGGTAATTTGGCCAGGCTGTGTAGGATGTGCTTGGAATGTAGCAATTTGTACACTGAGGAAAAAGATCATTTTTTCAAATTAAGTTATGAAATTTGGCAGCTTTTCTTAACACAAAATGTATGCTGAGTTGGATATAGAACAAAAACATTAGTTTTAATTTGAAAAAATTGCTTTGCATTTATCAAAGGTGCTTCATACATCTTGTCATCATCAGAAACGATCAGAAAAAGAAGTCTGAAAAGCAGAAGTTATACTGTAGAGTTGTAGACTCTCAGCTGTCTCTTTTTTATCTTTGTGATGACTGGAGTTCTGCAGCATCAATCATGTGTGTTAGCATTACTCTTAATAATAGTATTTATCTTTGGCTCAAGTTCTTCCAGAGTGATAGAGCTCTTTTCCCTCCTGCCATATGAAAAATGAAATGTAAATCTCTGTATCCGCAAGATACATCTGTGCAGAGCTCCTGCCCTTCTCTCTGACTTCACTGTCACTCTTCAGTCCCCAGTCACCGATGTCAAGTGAGGCTTCCACAGCCTCCTCAAGGCTTTGGACCAGATCCCAAAACCGGACAGTGCAGTTCTTAACTACTTACACAGAGGTTTCAGATGTATGATACCTCTTCTTTGTACATCCTGAAAGCTGCCTTTTAAAACCATGGCCAAACACGTCCAATTATGTTGCCTTAAATGCTAAGGCCCTATTATGGCCGTAGTAAATTACTGGATGCTGTTCTACCAGATGTACACACACTAATTGCTCCTCTTTTGGAGTCCGTCTTCTTGCACATCTGACAGAAATCTCTGGACCACAGCCATCACTTGGCACTTTGAAATTGAGCCATCTTGCAGTACCGTTGGTATTTTTGTCATTTAAGACCAAAATTCTGAACGTGTCCCCTTGTCGGCATTGGGTTTTATGCTGTGCTCTAGGCAGTAATTTGCAGAACCACTCCTGTGTCTTCCAAAAGGCATTTTCCTTTGGTAATTAAAAAAACCTTCAGAAGAGATAGCTGCAAGGGAAGTAGCGTATACAGGAGATTCCTAAGGCTTTTGGCTTATTTCTGAGTTAGGGAAAGGTTTTGGAAAAACTTTGATTTCTAAGGCTTAGATAAGAGCAGTAAAAGAGAAGATAAAATTTTCTGAAAAATTGATTATAACTCAAGAGAACCATCTTATCCTTAGTAAGAGAAACAATTCCTATAGTAGCACAACTTGATACTCTTTGAAAAAGTCCTTATTACAAACATGTCAGCACATTGCTTAATGTTCTTTTTATTAAATGATGATGGGATAGAGCTTTCTGTGATATCCTGGTGCTCCCACTCAGCAGAGATACTTGTGCATAGCACCCCAATAACTGGTCTGTGCTTTGCTGTGTGAGATAGGGTGGTGTTGTTTAACTCGGGGATAAAGTATCTAAGGTATTCTCAGTCCCTTCTTTATATTGTCTCTGAATTAGAAGTGCTACTTCAACTGTGTCATCAGGGGTGTCATCTCCTCGGGCTGATGCTACAGCTGGCTGCAGTCAATGTAATGGCTAATTCAGGTATGCAATATCAGTGGCATGAAAACATGTTTGGGTATTCAAGCAGCTTTTAAAATTAGGTAATTTTCAAGTGCTCAAATAGGGATTTGAAGAGCCAAACTTGCACATATACAACTGAGTGTTTCAGTTTTAGTTTGACTAGGAGTGACGGTGCTTGTTCTGTTTCCTTCAGAAGATGCGAGAGGATTTTAAACCATTGCTACTTTTGTGAAGAGGGGAGTAAGGGATGCTCGGGGCACTGGCATGGTGGCAGAGAAGAAAGGTGAGCAGGGATGTGTGCAAGGGAAAGGAATGTTCAGGGTAAAAGTCCTTGTCCTTTATCTCTAAGGATGAGCCATTCTGGACCTAAAAGGCTCCCTTCTGTTTCTTCATGCAAACCTTTGCTCATATGGCAATGTTATATTCTCGTGCTTATCTAAATCTTCTATGTCTTCCACTGTGCAGACTCTTTGCCATAGAATTTTTATGGTCCCTTAAGAAAAAGGGGAAATTAAAAAGAATCTATTTGTTTACTCTAGTCCTGTCATCTGGAATAAATGTCCCAATTTATCCCAAGCCCTGCTTAAGCTAAGGAAGTTCAGTTAGCTGATGGTAAATGAACCTGGGTCTTCATTCGTTAGTCTCCATAGCTGGACAGAGCTTTCTGCTCTACCTTTTTTTTCCTCCTCTTTCTTTGATATTTAAATGTCCTTTACTTGGTCAGGATGGGTGTTTTCACTGTCCCCTGAGGCCTCTCATGAAAATGAGATGTTGCATCTTAGAATATTCTGTTAAGCAAAACTGCCTGAATAAAATACAGATCAGTGTTTTATGACAATAGCTGGCTGTGCAGCAGTGGGGAACACGGGTCCCTTTGGACTCACGCGTTCCTTTACCTTCTCCTTTGATCATGATGAAACAGATGAAAACTTCAATTTCTTTTTAATTATTCTCCCCTTGCTCTGCTGTAGTGTGAAAGTAGATTCAGAAAGGCTTTAAATAAATGATATTTAAAAGATCACAATGTAGCACTTCCAAATCCATGTCCTGCCCATTGCCTGGGGCTGTGGGAGCATCTGTGTCATTAGCAAAAGGAGCAGGAGAGCCCCAACTCGGAGGCCGGCACCGAAGGCACCAGCAGCAGAGCATCGCTGGGCATCCATGCTGGAATTTCTTCTCCTTTTGGTGTAATTGGCTTTTGGCTCTCAGAGGCAAGGTCCACCTCTTCTGTGACAATGCTGCTGTCAAAGCCATGAGCAGATGAGAGCCATTTCCTCCTTCGGTGTATTTGCATACCCTGTAGATATGTATTAAAAATAAAAGGAGACCCAGGAGTGTGGGAGGAGCAGGGGAACTCAAAGCCTGTTATGTTAAGACTAATTTATTGCTAAGGCAGAATTGTGGTAGCAGGCTTAGGCAGTGGGCTTGCTGTCCCAGCTAATGTGTTTGTGCCTAGAGCTGATTTGATATATTCTGTTGCTTCCATCGTGATTACAGATGCACCATCTCTTTCTTCACTGCTCCAAGCTTACAATTTAAGAGAAATTGTGCTTGAAACGGAAGAGTTTCCAAAAGCAAGCAAGGACAGGGAACTGCTGGAGAGAGTCCAGCGCAGAGACATGAAGATGCTGAAGGGAGTGGAGCATCTCCCGTGTGAGGGGAGGCTGAGGGAGCTGGGGCTCTGGAGCTGGACAAGAGGAGACTGAGGGGTAACCTCATTAATGTTTATAAACATGTAAAGGGTGAGTGTCAGGAGGATGGAGCCAGGCTCTTCTGGGTGACAACCAATGATAGGACAAGGGGCAATGGGTTCAAACTGGAACACAGGAGGTTCCACTTAAATATGAGAAGAAACTTCTTCCCAGTGAGGATGGCCCAGGCTGCCCAGGGGGGTTGTGGAGTCTCCTTCTCTGCAGACATTCCAACCCGCCTGGACACCTTCCTGTGTCACCTCATCTGGGTGTTCCTGCTCCATGGGGGGATTGCACTGGATGAGCTTTCCAGGTCCCTTCCAATCCCTGACATTCTGGGATTCTGTGTGTGAAAATAAATTTTTTAAAAAGCCATTTTTTTAATGCTTATTTGTAATCCTTTTGTAAGAATTTAATGTATCCCTAAGAATCAGAAACAGAGATTTCACAACCTCCAGCATTACGTATTTTATTGTACCTGCTAAGGTTTTCGTGTCAAGATATTTGTCCGAACTCCTGAATTTAGAAATAACAGCTGTAACAGGCAAATACTGCGTATCTCAGTGCTGACATGCAGACCGCGCAGATCACTCGCACTGCACACAACGTGCTCTTCCGTTCGGTGTTGTCCTCCAGCGTGGAGCTCGGCTTCGCCCTGCGCAACCAAGTTCCCTTGTGGACTGCAAGAACTTCTAAAACGAGATGAGCCAGAACTGAATCTGGCCCTGGCTTTTCTAGGAAAGCGGCTGAAGGACAGTGTTTACCACTTGGTCTAAATTTTAACTTCTCTGTGTAGCTCAGCTTATGGTGATGGGACTTCACTGGAAACTACTGATGTTGGGAACGGCTTGTGGATGAATGGGTTGGACGTGGTGTCTGCAGTAATGATGGGCTGCAGACAGTCAACTTGGGTTCGATGTGGTTTTTGGTCTTTTTTAGAACTTAACTTTGTACTTACAGTTGATTTTATATACCTACACTTTTCCACTGCAATAGAATACATATTTTGTTGGTCTACTTTGAACAAGGTAAATCTGGGTAAACTTAAAATAGTAATAACCTTACTCAGTTTATATTCTTATTAATGTTTTAAAAAATTATTTCCTTCCCTCTTGTGCCCCATAGGGATGAGATGTAAAATGCCCTATTAAAAGAACTTCAATTAAATAGTGTTTTTCATTTCAGAATCTCAAAGAACTTTACATAAATTATCCTTTTTTAATAGCGGGGAATGGAAGAAACCTCTTGGGCTGCTGCGTGTGTTCCGCTGCCGGGGTGGGCAGTGCTGTTACATGATCCCTTTCCTTGCAGCACCCATGCGAGGTTGTCCCTTTTGTCACCTCTATTTCATAAACCAGCAATCTGTGGCAATTATGTAGCAGGGTCAGCGGCAGGGCTAGGACAAAGACGGGGTTTTGTGTTGCAGTTACACTACGCTGCACTCTAAACAGAATATTCACCAAGTGTAGGAGCCTCCATAGTAGTTCAGCCAGTTTCTGAGATCAAAAGTGTGATCTGACTATGGAGTTTATAAATGGCATGGGATTCAATTTTGCCAACAATTTTTCTTACTTTAAATTTCTGAAGCAAATGGATTAATTAGAGTTAAATTCACTTTGTGGTACATATATTTATCTTAACCAATTTTAATCTGAAAACAGCCTTCGGCATTTGAAGATGAAGACATTAGAAGGTGCAACTCCTTGCCATGCGCTGACGAAAACAGGCAGGAACTTTGCTGTGGTCAGAGAAACTGTTACGTGACCATAAAGAGCCTAAGTGCCCATTTTGCTATCTCCTGTGTGTTTAGGAAGCGTGGCGAGCTGGAGGACAGGGCCCCGTCTCATACACATGAAGCCACAAGTCATTATGAGTTTCCTGCTCATTCAGAAGCTGCAGTAACTGAAACCCGCTGCTTCCAACACTGTGTTGATTTTGCAGACTTTGTGCATTGCAAGACTCTTAACAGCAAGAGAAGATTAGATGAAAGCGGCATCCATTCTCCTTATAAGCAACTCATCCTGGAGAAAATAGCAAAAAATAAATATCCCAAGGCAAAGGAAGTGTTGACAAACGGCATGGAAAGCTGCAGAAAATGAAAATGAACATGCAGTGATAGTTACTGTCTGGTGTCCTTTCAAGCCAAGAGATTTACTTCTTAATTAGAAGGGTACCTCTTGGGCTAGGAATAGTTAGCAGATTTAAGTGCAAAAGAAGGGAAGATAAGGATCTTTTGTAGTTCATTTTTCATTACTAGAGCTTTTGGAAAACAGCTGAAAATAGTAATATTTTTTTGCAGAACATTTAGTAGTTTTTTGTGATCTTTTTTACAGCTGGTTTACCAGCACGTATACAATCTTTTACCAGCAATTGAAACTATTGGTAGAGCTCCTGGAGCGTTATCACCCTGATTTGTGACTTCCAGTGGGTTGCTCACCTCTCAGCACAACCCTTGAGTAGCATGGGGCAGGCCAGAGGAATTTCCTTAGTCTCCAAAGGTATGAATGTTGACATTGGACCTGATTTTAGGAAGTGTGAAGCACTCTGAAATCCCATGCATGGAAATGGAAAAAATGTGGAACAAAATTTCTCCTCTTCCTGCAGATGGTCTCTCTCTGCTGGAGTTGTGCGGAGCCGATTGGAAATGGGCCTGGGAGGCAAAGGGGAGTATGTTGGTTCTCCAGTATTCTCATGTTAACAATAAGATGCCTTTTTCAGGTGACAGTGTGATGTGGTCCTCTTGCTCGCCAGATATCAAGGTAAAGGTGTGATGAAAACCATTGATCTTAAAATTCACTTGGATAAGATAGAAGTGGTACTGAGGAATAAGAGTGTTTTGTGTGGTCGGCAGCTAGGAGGTATGGGGAGAACTGAAAACTCTGGAGAACTGAAAACCCTTTGTGGAAGGGTTATGCAGCTAATTTTACAAAGTGGTTTGAAACTGTTGTGGTTTTATTCATCCGTACTGGAGATGACGTGGGGAAAAAAGAGACAAGGTTGCTGGCCCTTAAGAACACAGGAAAATGTCTTCTCTTGGGCTGATTTTACTATGTTGAGACTACTAGGGTGTCACTAGTGTGACTGATGGGATTTGGATGTAGTAAGGAGATTAATGGCAGGCTGTGACTTTGAGTCAGCTGTAAAATTTTAGAAGTGCAGTTGTGCCCATGGTTGGCTCTCTTGGCTTTTATAGCCAGCACAGGCTTTCCAGGTAATTCTTGGCTGTGTTTGCATTCTGCTGGGTTTGGTGTGACTGGTGAGGATGATCCCGTTGGCCGTGCCTCTGTGAAGAGACATCTGCCTGGTCGTACGTGAACTCCAGATCAAATCCCTGTCTGCCCTGTTGCAGTATATGTTGAGGTACATTTTGTACCAGCTGCAAGACTGAGCACAGTGTGCCACAGAAACCATGTGGAAAAGAGTTCAAAAGACAATTTGATTTCAGTTGCCCATTGATTTTTGGGTTATGTCCCTCTGGGGCGGTAAGTCTGTTGAAAATCTTTGTTGTATATTATAAATTTCAGAGTTTGGATCATTTACTGCTGTTTTGCTCTTAGAATGACACCCATCAGACACGTGTTTCTATCAGAAGTGTGCTGAGATCTGATCAGGACCTGTCCTGCTCTCCCTCACAATCAGGCATTTCCAGTATATCTCAAACAAAATCTTCTTGAGGTGCAGCATTGTGATGTGGTTTTCTCGCCACTGTTTAACTGTGGCCCAAGCTTGCATTTCTCAGGATATCAAAATGGTTTATGAAATAGTATATAGACTTTCCATTTTCTGTTAAATGCTGCTGAGAAACTCTCCAGGGATAACAGAACAACATTAAAAAAATCACCAGAGGTTGGCTGTATAACACACACAACTGTTCCAGCTCAGCAAAAGCAATATATAAAATGAAGGGTGTGATAATTTATTTCAGATTTAGGATGAGAATTAGGGGCGGCCGTCCTGAGAAGCAGTCACACTGAAAGGGTAAGAAGGAAATGTGGTTGTGTCAGTAAAAAGATATTTATTGAACAGAAAAGTGTTTCTCAAGTACATGTGTCCAAATTATGATGTAGGATTATAATATACCTGTTAATGTGTGTATATATATAGTATAGTGAGTGGTATAGTAGATTCTAGGGCATATACAATGATTTATCCCAGTGACCTACATTTGCTGTCAGAATGCTTCTTCCCTCTTACTTTTTCAAACGGTCTGTAGTGAATCTTCCATATGATTCACTGAGATTTATTCTGAAATCCTCACACTATTTACCCCTTAAGGTTGAAAGCTTGAATTTCAGATAAGCTGCCATAGAAAAACGCATGTTCCGCTTCCAGACAAGCAAGCTGCTCCTAATGCGTACCTAACTTTATGGTGAAGGATGTGGGAGATGTGATACTTTGCCATTTAGGCTCCATTAAACGTATATACTTAATGCCATAAACAGGATATTTGATGTTGTTCTCATTGGTGGCAGTTTGTTGTGCCGCAGTAGGTGTATTTGATGGAGCTCTTTGTGCCGTAACCTCGGCACCAAGCGAGTGCGAAAAATAACTGATCAAAATTGCAACACAAATGGGTGTTGGGAAATAAGCTCATTGTGGCATGTAGGTGTTATTGGCCTTTAATTATATATTATTTTAAAGGATGCAGTTTGCATAGGGTAACAGGGGTCATAGACAGGAGAGAATTTCATGTGCATAAGATATTCCAGTACTTGAGCAAAGCATAAAGGAAGAAAATACACTTAAACAGTCATTATTTGATTGCAAAACCAATTTAAAGATTAAGGTTTCTCTGCTTTTCTGTCTCAGCGTGAAATTCACTGATCCGTTTGAAGAACTCAAAAAACCTGCCGTATCATTGCATTGTGAACACATTTATGGCTATCATTACTGTTAACACTTATGCTGCAGAGAGTTTGGGCAGAACCTTGTGTAGCAAAGGTCCCGCATGTGCACGTATGTGTGGCCTGTGGTATCTCCTGTAACCTTTGATCCAAAGAGCTCTTGAGCTGAACCCCGAGGATTCTGCTTCATTCACCGTGTTTAAATCCTCCCGGAGACTTGTCGCAGTAAATCCAACTTCAAGCATTCTGGCTCAGTCCTGCTCCCCCACTCCCCACTTACAGGATCATGTTAAAAAAATAAAGAAAAACGTTTTTTTAGTTATTCACATTCTGTTTTCACCTCTTCTGTTGTCTTTTCAAGCTGTTGTTTACATATTGTGATGGCTTCTTTAATTAAATTTTTCTTAAAAGCCCACTGTTTGAATATGATTGTATATGTTTAAAGTCAGGAACTGAAACTTGATCCTTTGAGGCTTTTAATAAAAACAGGAGTAAATGTACAGTTTCTTACAATTAAAAAGACAACAGATTTCAAATACTTCAATAATTAGAAATTGATTTTAGGTCTGGCAGTCTATTAGATTTCTTCTGTACCATATCCTGGTACCACTGGGAACAGGAGGAGCAAGTGCTCTGGCTGATACTCAAATACAGCTGTAATTTGAATAATCAATAAGGGTTATAGAAGAGTTCCCACCATAATTTGTTGTTTAAATATTTAATAAGGTAGCGAAAATGATCTGCTTTTGAACAGAAGAGTTTCTATTCAGATTGTGAGGTCAAGGTGAGAATCCAGTCTGATTTAGGATTTTGATTGCATTCAAGCTCTGGGATTTGTGGATCTGGGATTCTGATCTGTCCTATTTTAAGCCTAATATTTCAATGTGAAATCTGGACTGCTCAGAGATAGTGGTGTGTTAAGCAGCAAAACCTGACTTAATGGTGGGAGAAAGGAATGGGTTCGTTCTTGGATCTATCCCATAAATGAGACCTAGAAAGCATTTTGTTTTTAGATAATGCCAGTATAAAAACCATTTAGAGTAGATAGAAAGGAGCTATATGATAATTCGGAGCTAGGCTCTGTGTGTAGAATTGTGGGGGTTTGTGAATGCGCTGCAAACGCTGTCCTCTCTCTGCAGTCCAGTTCATTGGGATCTGTGACATGTTTGGAAGAGGTTCACAAAGGTACTAAGCCCAGCAAATCTATGAGTAGGAGGGTTATTTCTGTGTCATCTGACCTCTTGTTTGCCTGGAAATTTGTTAAATGTGTGCCTTGGCAAATAGAACATATTGATTATAATGGTAAACCAAAAAGTAATAACCAGCTCAGCCTTCACCAAACCCTAAAATAAGTATTCTGTGCTTTCCACAGTCCTTTGCTTGTTGCAATTGATTTTCTGCTGGATCCTTCTTGCTGTGTAGCATTGGAATTAATTCCTGTAGTTACACAAATTGGCTACATTAGAAGGTCCAGCTTTACATGTCAGGAGTTGTTGTCAGGTTCCCTAGATAAATGGGGTGCTGCCTGTCTTATGTTTTTGGCTGATTCCTAATGCATATGTGTGTATGTCTGGTGTAGTTTTTTTGTTGTGTGTGTGGTTTTGGTTTGTTTGTTGGTTTTCCTTACAGGCTTTGACGTAAATTAATAGAAACTACCAGGGATCATAAGTCTGGTCATTCAGATGTCAAGATTGCTTTGCCTGCAGCTTGTGCAGCGACTAAGAGCTTCTAGGTGCTGACACACTAACATTTAAACCAATGCAGTCAGCTGGAGGAATGGCAGTGCTGATGTCTGAGGAAGATGGATGGGATAACTCCTCTTCCTCTGGTACCTCCAGCTGGGAACACCAGAAGGTCTTCAGGAAAAGATGCTCCTTTCCTTATCCTGTCCTGTTCAACAACTCCTTAAAGGTCCTTAAATGCTGAGTGTCACCCTTGTCTGCTGGGGAATGTCCAAGTGAAACCCCAATACCTGTTGTACGACATGGCCTTTTGCTTTCCAAGATTCTGTGATGGTGTGAGTTTGGGCACACTATGTCGGAATGAGGATCATTTCCTTTGATGAAGAATGACATTTTTCTATTCAGTTCAAGTGCTTTGGTAGTCCTCTTTCCTTGAAGGTGGCCTCTTCAGCTGAGGTCCCATTCTCCTGCACATTTAGAAGCATGCGTGATTGTCCAGCCATCACAGGACCTGATTAAGGATGGTGATGTTCTGTCTGTGACTTTATGTTATGAAGAACCAAATAGGAACAGTTTGTGGAAATGGCATTTAATGGCATCTCTGACCTGTGGCATCCACTCATCAGCTCATTTGCTTTAATAATGTTTCATTCTTCCTGGAGACACTATGGTCTGCTGCCAATCCAGATTTTATTTCAACATCCTACCTGTAAGTGTGTATACCTAAAGACTTTAGGTTATATTACAAAAAATAAAGCAGTCTCCATCAAATAGTGGAAAGGCTTCATAAAGAGTTTTTTTGTGGGTTCTTTTGATTTATTTTTAAATGCAGACTTAACTGTTGAACATTTTGTGGCTTTTCCTGGTGAGCTGCAGGTGGGATGAAAATTTTCTGCACAGCTCACAGAACTGGTTGTAGCCTGTGCTTCCATCCTGGCTTTCTTGGGTCCAGGCTGTCTGGTCAGCAAGAGGGCACTGATGTGTGTTCAAACACACTATGTTTAAAATGAGTAAAAAATCCAAAAGCCTTTGTTTCTAGTGGAACATATAGAATACAAAAGCCTGGTGTGAGAATAGGAGCCATGCAGAGTTCTCTTCTGACAAGTCACAGTATCTAGAGAAGGGGTACAATTAAAATGAGCAATGTGGGAGCAATGTAATGTGATCTGTACATAAAAAGGAGAGAAAAAAATTGCTGTCTCATGGCTATATGAATATATCTCCTCAGAGAGAGCTGCCTTGAAACAGCTGAGGGAATTTCCCAGAGGTGCATTTGAACGTGTTCAGATGTGGTGGGAAGCGCTGAGTCCTGGCCGCGGTGCGGGGCAGCGTGCGGGTGCCTGTGCAGTCTGTGGCAGGGCAGGAGCTGCCATGGCATCAGCCAAAAACAAATTAAGGGAGGTGGGCAGGGTCAGTTCCCAGAGCTGGGTGCGAAACGAGCTGGTCAATGTGCCGCTGATTTTGCTGAGAACAATTGTACATCGGTTTTGTAAGACTAAACGTTTGAAGGCTTTTATCTTCAAACTCCCTTCTTTTTTCATTTGCTGTAAGTTTTTGTACATGCCAAGATTGTCAGATAAATGCCTGCTTGATTCAGCTAAACACGTATTTATCTGACTTCTAAGCCATTTTGTTCAAATGAGTACATATTGCTGTTCATATTCTCAAATTGAGATGACAATTGTGAAATCTGACGCCAATTTATCTTGGTCTGAGATTAAGTTTCCAAGACAGAGAATGTTCTTCATATTATTTGTTGAGTGATCTGTATATTTTCTTCATTGTATAAAAGTGGTTAATAATAATTCAGAGATGCTTTTGAAAAGAAGTTTTGAATTGCATGTAAACAAACTGTCAGCAAACACCAATTTTCTAGAGCATCTCCTACCATTTCTAGGTTCTTATGTGAAGCCTTAAAATATGCAATAATTTCATATAAACACACCTGAATACATGGAAGTTGGCTATAAACTACAACATGAATTTCAGAGGACGCATGAATTTATTTTGTAACTGATGTACTGAATGAAAAAGATGCTTCAGTTGTTGTCCTGAACTGTAGAAAGCAGCGGAAGGGAAGCTCTGAGCTGCTAAATCCAACCTGGACTCCTCTCGGTCCCACTTTAGGTGAATCGCCCCCCGGTCAAAGGTACGATTGTGGCTCATGCTGACTACGTGCACTAGCTTGAAATTAATGGAGCTGAGTATCGGTAATAGTGTTGCTGGGGCAGCAAGAGCTTGTACAAAACAAAACAACCTGTACCCGCAACACCCTGCGGTCACTTGGTGATAAACCTGAGCTGTTCCATGGTGAAGTGAAAACCAAAGGAGCCTGTTTTAAACTGACTCGGTCTCAGCCTGCAGGAGCCATGGGCACATTACAAAGCAGACAGGCAATTTGTAGAGTGTAGAGAGAAGTTCATGCGCTAAATCCAGTTGCTCAGAAAAAGAGATTTGGTTAAAAATCCTCAGATTTGTTGTTTAATTTCTCATCATGTTTGGGTTTATATCGGCTGCCTCCTCTGAGCTTCTGAGATTGCATTAAATTTCAAACATTTCTTTGCAGCCGCAACAGCTAGAGCTGTTTTGTTTTAAATGCAGAGAGAGAATCACAGGGAGTTCTACTCCTGCCAGAGCAGGCTTTAAAACAAACCCCTGCTGCTATCATAACAGTGATAAAATTGTGAAATTAGTTCTTTCCTCTAAGTATGAATTGCTTGAACTTTATAGTGATAGAAAAGAAACTTTACTGGTATAGAACAGAGTGTGGTTGTGTAGGATAAACCACTATTTTTGCTGTCTGTCACTTTTCATCAACTGTAGTGTTCTGTCACCTTGAATTATAACTTGCAAATCTTGTATTCAAATTGGAGCTTAACCTTGAATTGAGACTAAACAAGTAGACTGGATCTTGGAGTGAGTTTGTAAGGGGTGGGATGTGTAATACCAAATAATATAAAACAAAAGTATGAAATGCAGCACTATTACAGAACTTTGCACACAGAGAGGAACAGCTAGTGAGTCACAGTGATAATATGTAGCATTTCCACAGTACTTCTCCTCATCCGAGCATCTGGAAGGTTGGACTGCTTGTGAAAATGTGTTCTAGGACTCGACAGTGGGATGGGCGCTGCCACGGACCCGTCTCCTTTTAGGGCAGATGAGAAATGCTGCAAAGGGCATCACGGTTCCAGGAGAGGGGAGGTACAAAGAGATACTGAGGTCCATAAAATCATAAGTGGTCAAGAGAAGGTCCTGTGTCTCTTCCTATATAACAACTAAGGGACATAGAAGAAAACTTAGAGAAAAAATGCAGCCAAACACAAGGAAGCTGACACAGAGCGCAATAAATCCATGGAACTACTTCATCAGTGATACTGTGGATGCTCAAGTGTTGTGTGAGTTCAAAAAGTCATCAGAGCTTTACAGAAGAAAGGTTAGTGAAGGGCTGGGAAGTGTCCAGTGAGCAGCACTGTGTTGGGAAATCCCTGACTAGCACTTTGCTGGAAGTAGGAGGTTTATTCTGGAGAACAGTACTTGCTTGCCTTATTTGTATATATTATAGCTGCTTAAGAAGCAGATATAGGACACCTTTGGAAGCAGATATTGAGCTTTTATCTTGGAGTCTCAGGGAACCGAGAATATTCACTGTTATTACAACTGGGGACCTTTGGGGCTTCGCAGGTGGATGCTGCTGTCATGTCTTTCTCTAGCACCCTCTACATAGACATATCTGCAAACTCTGTGTCTGTCTTTGGCCAAGTAAGCACAGACCTTTCATCTTGTCATATAGGATGAAAAAAATAGTGTTTCTCCACAGTCCCATCAACACAGCCCATTTTTGCTGTTAGGAGCAGCCTGGAGCTTTGCTGTAAATGCAGTTCTCAGTAGCTTTTCTGTATTGTATTGTCCAAATATCTCATAGCTCTCCATGTATTAACCTTTTTCACTATGCTACTTCTCCCATCTTCTGTTAGTTGGCATTAAAGCTTTTCAGACATTAGAGAAAATGTTTTCTTTTCCAGCCATTTGCTTTAGCAGTACGAGGCTTGTGCTCATTGTGGTATTTTTAAGATATTTTCCTGGCATAATGACTGATTTGCAAGAAGTCAAGATGAAAGAAAAAAGCCCAAGATCGGAAATTAAATCTGGTTTAATTTCTTGGTAATGTGCAGAATCATTTCCCTAGTCCCTCTAGTTAACAGTACAAAATTTCAGCTTATTCCCAAGCTATCGAGATTCTTGGGTCTTTTTGTGGCTGAAAATGTGTTTCTTATGATCCGTGTCATTGGGACAGGACAAGAAGTGACTGTGGGCTGCTCCATCACCTGCTTTTACTGCTGCTCTGACTAATGGATGTTCAGAGACACCTTGCTAATGGGATTTTCTGCTTATTCATAAAATTTCACCAGTGCCAATTTCTGAAGAAATTTCTTGGTCTACGTGCAGTGTTGTACCCAGAGGCATGAATTTGGCAGGCCTGATAATAAGTCTGAGTATTGAGGATTGTTATGTCTTCCTCACCAATATGTCTAAATAATGGTTCATAATTAACTCTGGCAATCTCTCTCATCCAAGCAAAATTCATCGTTTTGTAATTCTCTGGGGCTCTTGCCAGCTTTCCCGCGAGGAGTGTTTGGACTGTGTGTGAAGAGGTTACAAGGCCAGCTAAAACAGGCAGCAGACAGCTCTTCCAATTAGCGTCTAGCAAGCGCGGTGCCCGTCCTCGCGGGGAACGTGCCTTTGTCACTCCGGCACTGGGGCGATCATCAAAGAGTCCCTGTCTGTAGTAAAGAGCGCTTGGCCTCAGTGGAATATGAAGCCATGAGGCTTTTCTAATCTTACTTGATTTTTGTGGCATTCACAAGGCTTGAAAATTCCATGGAGTTGGATCTGAATGTTTTCCTAAAGGAATACAGGCCCTCGGTGTAATTCCAAACATGTTAAGAGTTTGCTTTCTATCTTTCTTGCCATCTTGCGGTTGCAAGAAACGTGGACTGTCCTCTCACTTTTACTCTGACCCCTACATTGGAAATGGAGCAGATAACATCATTCTCCATTCTGCAGGAGAAAT
Organism: Nesoenas mayeri; assembly: GCF_963082525.1. NCBI lineage: Eukaryota > Metazoa > Chordata > Aves > Columbiformes > Columbidae > Nesoenas > Nesoenas mayeri. Next base: position 7,808,741 of record NC_137556.1, read on the forward strand.
ACAAAGTACTATATGGCAGGGGCATTGACCTCAGACTGAACAGATACTGCATGTTATTTAAGATGGTTCATAATAGCTGTATATTTCTATCCAGTCTGCATTTCTCCCAGGCTTGCTACTGCAAAACAAAGTTACCAAGGCAGACCAGTCCTACGTGTCTTTAGAAGGGTGAGCTGAAAAACGTTTGCAGTGTCTTAGAGTTTCTATCTCCCTTCCCGGAAATCATCATTACAGGAAAATGCTGGACCCAAATTGTGATCTGGAATGGAAAATCCTGTGCTCTTGGGTCACACGCGAAGGATTTGTGAGTCACATGGAATTTATACGTCACTTGCTGAACTCAAACCTTGGAAAAGACTAATCTGTTAATTTATGTAAACAGGAAACGGCGTTCAGCCATTCAGCTGTTCTCAAGCTGCACAGTCTACCCTCTTATAACGTTAGTGTTCCCTAGAGAATAGCAAAGTCCTGACAGCACGCCAGTCCTACTTTGTATTTCATACCTGTACATTGGCTTTGCCTGCATCCTAATTCTGCATTATTTTATCTTCCAGTTTGAAAACTATGTACATCTGTAAAAACAAAATGTAATATATGGTAGTGGTATGCTACTGTATTCATTTGAATTAATGGCCCTTAAAGTGCAAGGCTGCAGATTTCATGTATCGCAGGGTGGTAGAGCTCTGTGCACTTAAAGAAAACATATCCTGTTTTTATAAAGGCTAGTTTATAACCAGCTCCAGGTTCATTTAATTTTGGTGGTACAATGAGTGGAAAAGTGATGGCAAAAATTTAGATTATCCATCTGAATTCACAGACTGCACAATCTTGTTTTTGTTGCCTCTCTACCAACAGGAATTCTGTGCGTTCGCATTCTTGATCCTTCTCCTCTTCCTTGAGGAAACACAGCTGTGGAGCAGCAGCCGTGACTGTGCCGCGACTCTGCGGCTGGTGGGGGAGTTGGGTTGCGCTGTATGTCAACGAGATTGTGTCATTTCTGTGCGTCAGGAGTAAGTGCTTTATCATATCACTTAACATCTGTTTTCCCATTAGTCAGTTTTTCTACCCCCAAAATGGCCAAAGCCTCATGTCCCAGTGGCAGATACATGAAGATTAATAGTAAGCATAAAGTCATTTCACTTTGAAGGTGAGAGTGGTTGCTTTTTGCCCTGAAATATGATAATTTATTTACTTGGTATAGTAACCTTAAGATTTCTTCAACAATTGTTGAGAATTATTTGTTTGAAGAGCCCAAAAAATTGGTCAAAACTCATGGAAATGGTGAAGTTACCAGAGCTCAGGTAGAGCATATCAAGCCTCTGCCAACGTGGTCTTATCTGGCAGTAAAGTGAGTGTAGTTGCTGTATGTTCATCTTCTGAGTAGGATGAAGTTACGATGAACAAACGCCTGCTCCAGATGAGCTTCAGGGCTTAATGAGCTTTAATTTATGTGCATCAGCTTTGTGGCACTAGTTGATGCCTCTACCTCTGTTTATTCTGCTCACCCTTCTAGCTTTGGATTGTGATGCCTTTTGTGGTAGGAAGCCTGCTAATCTATGACTTTTTTCCAAACTACTCCAAGCACCTGAAACATCTCTCACATAGATTTTCCCCTTACACTTATTTTGAGATCTTCTTTCATGACTGGTGCCCACAGGCCTGTTTTTAATTCGGTTGCAGCAACATCTACGTGGTACAGTGGAGATTTCCTCTTGCAACATCTCCACACTGTCCAGTGTCCACTGTCCACCTTCTGTTGGGCTGTTGAGGCTCAGAGCTTGTTACCCTGGGGGAAGGAGACATCACAAGTCAGAATATGCAATTTTACTGTTTTCTAATGAATCTAATTTAGAAGAACTGCTGGCCCAGATGTGGCTGATGGCTGTAAATGTCAGCCTCTCACCTCTCTGCTCCTGTGATCACAAGTGAGAGGCTGCTCTGGGTTACAAACTTTCCCCACCTGCTCCTTCGGGTAGTGCAGAACTCATTGCCAGAGAAGAGATAAGAACTTCATCTCTGATGTGTGAAGCTTTCCACTCGTTCTGTGTTGTTAATATCGTAAGTCGAGCGTTACTTACAAATGGTCTTTTGCACTGTCTCTATGTGAACAAATAAGCTATAGGGTTTAATAATGCCCAGGCCCGTGTGTGTTAGAGAAAGAATGGTGATGGTGGAGAATATTGACCTGAAGTTGTGAATTACAGGAAAGACACATCCCATGAGCTGGAATCTGTGATACACATATGGGATCCTGTATGTGGTTTCAATTTACATGGTAATTTTCTTCTTTTTATATGGATTTTTTCTCTCCTTTTGCTTTCTACCACTATCTTTTAAAATTCCTGGAAGAAGGTAGACAATCCTTTTCCTTTGGAGCCAACAGCAATACCACTTTTTTTTTTCTTTGCTTTTGGCAGTCTGCTAGCACTTTGGATTTTGATTTCCTTTACCTACTAGATATATTTATATATGTAGATATTAAAATAACACAAAATGTATTTTGTCTGTTTCTGTTCATCTTCAAAATAATGTGCAGCTGTTGAGCTGCACACGAGTGTTCACTTGCCACGGATCGTCCTTGCTGGATGGGTTGTATTGCTGCACCCAGGCAATGATCTTGGAGAACAGTGTGATGGGCTTGGCTCTCTCTCCCTCTCCTTTAAGAAAGTAGGACTAGTAAGGCATAGTTAGAGGCATATATGTGGTGAGGAAGAAACTTTGAATTACATTCTTGGCTTGGTCATTTTTCATCATGTTATATTTCCTGTGATATAGATTTCTTGTTTCTAAAAATTCATTGGTGGCAGCTGGATAGCAAACCATTTATGACATTTTAGTTAAAACTCTGTTCTGCTCCTCGCTGCTCGAGCCTTTTCTGCTGGACCTTTTTGCTCCTTCCTGTAGGTTCTGCTTTCTCTCCCATTCTGCCTTTCCCATCTCTTTTCTTTCCTTCCCTTCCCATTCTATCTTCCTTCCTGCTCACAACAAGTAGAAGATTTATCTTAAGCATCTTTCAGTTGCAGGTCTGCTGAGAGTCCAAGGAAAATGTTTTCTGGGGTGTTAGGCTGGCACGGAGTGGACAGAGCAGCAGGAACCAGGTCAGCACCATATGGAGCCTGGTTCCTTCTGCTCCCCGGGCTGCTCCTGCAGCCGGTCCTTGCTCGAGAGTAGAAGCTGCTGGTAGCTCAGAGCATGTGCCATGTTCAGGCCACACAGTGCTGCTCTCAGAGGTCACTCTCCAGAATTTTGAGTCATCAGATTACTCCCCCAGCACGTTAGTCATGTTTCTCGGATGCAAACTGGAGGCTGGGGCTGCGTAGGGTTGGGGTGGTGACGTAGCAGAGGGAGCACAGCTGTAGATCCAATAGTGTTGGATGGAAGTTTTGGTCCATTTTCCCTCTGAAAGGAACACTTATTTTTCCCCCCAGAAAATCCTAAATTTGCTTAGGAATTTCTAACTTAGATTTTCCTTAAAGAATAAGAAACAGCAACTCAGCAACTTTTTTTTTTTTTTTTTTTGAGATTAGTAGAGAACTCAGGTATTGAAAATGTTTTTATTTAACTGAGGATGGAGTTTATTTATGCTGATGTATTTCTCAGAAGGTGGATGGGGAGTCCCTTTCCAGCCTTTCAAAGAGCCACCCTTCCTCTCTGCTCTCCCCTCCTCTGTTTCCACATCATGTGCATGTAGAAGCTCTGGGCAGAGCAACGTCCCCATCCCCTGTGAGCACAGAACGTCCCCATCCCCTGTGAGCACAGAACGTCCCCCTCTGTCATGGTCACCTGGAGGGACAGAAGTCTCTTTGTGGTACCTCACTACCTGTCCTGGGCCCTCTTGTTTCTTCTCAGGTAGTGCAGAATCGTGATTCTTTGCCTGCTTGTATAGACTTCCATGGGTTTAGAACTGCCAACAAACCACTGGCAACCTGGCTAAGATTCTGGGAAAGAATCAAAAACCCAGCTTTGCATGATGTGTTTCCTTCCTCCAGTGCTCCCTGACAGCCGGGACCCCCGTGTGCCCGGAGCAGCCCAGCTCGGCTGCCCCCGGAGCAGGAGCTTCCGTGCTGCTGTACAGTCCTGTCCTCTGGTACAGCACTGTGAGTGTTTATTCTCAGGGCTGGGACTACAGCAGTGCTCTGTAATGTGCTGATTTGCAATTCCCTGACATATGCTAGTTACAGTGATACATTAGATTTCAGGAAAACAGCCCTCCTAATATACATGGGAGATAACACACCAGATGACTGTTACGAGAGAGATCTGAGACATCTTATTTAACTTAATATCAAACCAAATGGAGAAACTTTGCAGCACTGACTGCCAGATTATCCTCTGAGGACCACAGCCTGGCTCTTTGGCTGCCAATAAAACTACATATTTTTGTATTTACTAATGGGGGAGAAGTAAACTCTCTATAGTGAGTAATACAGATAGTGGCGGCTCCAGTTCCTCTTCATTCATCACTATACTCCTTTCCCCAAGCAAAGGTCAGCGAAGGGATTTGGTTTGCCTGCCTGTGTTGCAGGATTTACGTTGATGAATCACTGGAGGGTCTGTGATCACATCCTGGCAGTGCAGTTTGGGAGCTGCTGTTTCGGGAGCCTGTGCGGCTCTGCCCTGCTCCTGCTGGAGGACAGACCAGCTGGTGCTTCAGTGCATGGGGAAGGTCAGGATGTGGAAAATTCATTCCCTTAGCACTTGACTCACCTGACCTTAGGCATGTTCTTTCACATGGCGAGGGAAAAGGTCTCTGATCAGGGCTTCATCCTGAGATTTATGGCAGCAAACCACTGTCAGGAGGGAGGTGGCGTCTTTCATGGCTGCTGGTGATTGTCTTGAAGTAGGTCAGTAGGTCATGCCCAGACATCTTGAGTTTAATTTGAAAGATAGCGCTTGCAATCCAGGTGTTGGTATGTCTTTTAAAACACGGGTATTTCGTGTAAATTGGGAATTTCAGATGCAGAACAGTTGGTTGCAATGACTGATCTTTCTTTGCTTTCCTTTAGGGTTCAGTTACGTTAAATTTAATTAATATGGTATTGAACTTTTCACAATAGAGTTTAGAGAAGAGATTGGAAATACTGAAAAAGATATTAGAACTGGGTGAATAATTCACAAAGAGTAATTTATTTTATGAATGTCACCTTTTTCTATTTGTCAGTTGCCTGAGAATGAAAAATTATATGCTTGAATTTAGTTGTTAATAAAAATGATGCACAAAATAATTTCTGTCAGCAATCCTTACTTTGTAGCTCATTCACAAAAGATGTGTTGTGAGCAACTGATGTTCAGAAACTCAGCTGTTACACTGGGCACAGAAATTCCAGGATTTACTTTTCTATTTTGTGATTAGATGATCATAACTTGCTGATTTTTGATTTGTTGGAAGAGCTGGGCAACACTCTGAAGTATTCTGATTCATGAGCGTATGAGAATCTTGTAATATTTGCCAGAATTTCCCATTCTGGCCAGTTGTTCTGCCAAAACATTATTTCATTAGAGGGCAGATGAAACAGATGAAACAATTTCATTAACAAATATGAACTGTCACATTTCTTCCTGTCTTCTACCTACTCTGAAACTTAACTTCTGATTTTCATAGTAAGCAGTACAGAGGCCGGCTCCACCATGGCAATGTTACCATATGTTAGTGTTGGCGGCTTTCAGGCCTAAGTTTGCAGGCTGAATGAAGGGGAAGTCTGACTTATTTTTCCCGATTTCTCTATTCCTAATAATAGGTCAGAATAAGTCCATGTCAGGCCCAGATGTAATAAAATTTTGTAGAAGTATATTGCTGGTTTGTGGATTGATTTGGAGTGGGTTTTTTTTGTGTTTTTGTTTTTTGTTTGTTTGTTTTTACAATATCGACTCAGTTGCACAGTACCAAGAATTAGGTACCTTCAAATATCTTTTCCATAATTTTCACAAAAGTCGTCACCTAATGAGAACCATGAATCTTTGCACTTTCTCAAAACTGGAAGCTCGTGTAATGCTGCCAAGCACACTGATCTGTGGAAATTACTGCCATCTTTCTTTTGCTTTCTTTTGCTTTATTAATGCACCAGACTGCAATATACAAAATTAAAGGCATTAGACATGTACGCTGCTGCCTGTTTGACGCGGCGCTATGTATTGCTGACAGCAGGTTTGCTGGCTGCACGCTCTGCATTGCACGGCGCTGATGCTGAACTTGTGGAAAAAACCTGTTTAGATACCTCTTTTTCTAGTCTATCTCAGTGATCAAGTTGTCATTATAAATGCAGTTTAAAATCCCATAAGAACTTCAAGAAATATGTGTAATTTACCCCAACTGCATTTTACGTTGTTGGACAAGCACTGCGAGTGCAACTCCAGGAAAGAACAGCCTGGCAATCTGTGCTCCCAACTGAGCTGCCGCCCTGCCGGGTAGACCCTTCTTGAAATAGCGTTGCCCACAGGGATCGTTTGTCACATTTGAATTGGTAACTGGCAATCAGTTCCAACCAAAACTGCTTTTTCGTCATTTCTTGCACGGTTGTGCCCTCAGCCCAACATGTGCCTCCCACACAGAGTGAGCCCCCGGGGCTCTGTGCCCTGTGCTGTGCATACTACAGTTGAACTCCTTGATCTTAAAGGTCTTTTCCAACCTAAATGATTCTCTGACTTTTGAAAATTTTTCGATGCAAACTGCAGCAGGCAAGAGGCAGATCCCGAGCTGCGTAGCTGCACGATGCCATCTGTGCCATGTGCACCACACTTAGGCGAGCTCAAGTTCTCCAGCTGCTGCGTGTTGGCAGATTGTAATTCTTTCTGATTTCTGATTTTTAGCTCACTCCCAGTTGTGTGGTGCTTTGTTTTTTCTTTTCTAGTCGCAGAATCACAGAATCGACTGAGTTTAAGCCCATGGCCCCTTATCCTATTGCTGACTGCCTGGGAGAAGAGACCAATCCCCACCTGGCTATAACTTCCCTTCAGGTAGTTCTAGAGAGTGCTGAGCTCACCTCTAAGCCTCCTCTTCTCCAGACTAAACAAGCCCAGCTCCCTCAGCCTCTCCCCATAGGTCTTATGTTCAAGTCCCTTCACCAGTCGTGTTGCTCTTCTCTGGACCCGCTCCAGCACTTCAATGTCTTTCCTGAACTGAGGGGCCCAGAACTGAACACAATACTCCAGGTGTGGCCTCCCCAATGCAGAGCACAGGGGAAGGATCACTGCCCTTGGCCTGCTGACCATGCTGTTTTTGATACAGGACAGGACAGTCCTTTTGTGCAAGGCTGTAGTTTGATCATAAACATTTTGTGGGTTCCACATTTATGTGATGCTGAACTATTTAGTCCTGAGCTGCTTCAACAAACATAAATGATAATACTGCCTGTTCAGTGTTTGTTCTCCCATTTCCACTGCAACAGAGTCAGAGCAATATAATAGGATCTATTGAGCATTTATTCATTTGATTTGCAGAATTCTTTCTGCTTTGTCTCTCTTTATGTAGGTGTCTAGTATTGCTCTTACTGTAGATTCCAATATGTAGGTTTTCAGAGTAAATATATACTCAAATCTGTACAGATAATTCTTGGTTAGTAACAGATGAGAAGAACATAACCAGTTTGATGTGACATTATACATCCTTAAATGGAGAGTGCATGAGGAGGCATATTGTGGTGTCTGAAATGCACAAAAAGACAAAAATCTGTATTTTTGGCTGGTGTACAGTGCTTTCCACTCGGGCCAAAGGAAAGAGGAAGAACACATTCCAATAAACTGATGTGTATTATTAATGAGATTTAGCTGACCCCGGAGGACCTAGAGCTTACCTGTATTGCTCAACTGAAAAGATGCAAAATGGATCAGGGGATAACAAACAGAAAAAATTTAGCCAATTAACTTACTCATCTTCTTCTGTACAGTAGTAGAATGAGGCTGGACACTCACATGATTTTTTTTAAGCAATATCCCATGTCTTTGTTACAGCCATGTGTCTTGATATCTAGGATGTTGGCTATTCTGGTTTAGGCATTTCCAGCAATAATTAAGTGTATAGTTAATCCCTTCCTTGCTAAGAACAGTTGCAGGCTTAGCGTGACTAGTGAGCGAGACAGGAGTTACTGGAGGAAATGGTGGAAGACGGAGGAGTCTCTTTCTAGGCTTCTCTGTCCACATGTTTTCCATATGAATCAGGTGCTTTTAAAAACCATTGTAGTCACATTAGATAGTGTGTTCACACGGGCCGTGCTGGTCTGTATGTGTATTTGCATGGCAAAGTTGGTCCGTGGTACCGATATTCTAATTTAATGATTTTTTTTTTCCCCATTAAGTTCACAGGGGCCTCTAAAACGACAGCCAGGGCCTGATATTTAGAGTTACATGTGATGCCAGATATCTGACCATGCTTCATTGAGGAAAGATTAGGTCCAGCTTTGAGGAACAAACTTACTTTTTTATGCATACAAATATTTAATTATATTTCAGCTATTTTTTTTAATGAAGTGTAGTTAAGAGTTCTTGCATGTTCATTTTAGCCCTCTATAACATTTGTACTAGTACTGAACAGAAATGTACAAATGCCCAGGTTTTCCTTGGCAGAGCACAAAAAAGAATTTGAAAGTAAATGGGTCTTTCGGCAATTTTTCCCCTATGAATCACTTGTAAAATAGGAAACCCCTCTGTTCGCTCACATCTTGCACTTGTGCCGGGCGGCTTGGTTGCTGAAGAGTCACACGCGAGTCCCGGAGAAGAACGGAATCCTAAAGACCAGTTGCTGCTACCTGAGTTTTGTAGTTCTTGAGGTTTTGCATTCACAGCCCTGTGGCTGTTTGGGCACATGAGCTGCACACCCAGAGCTCTGCCCATAGCGAGTGACTTTGCTTTCTGAAAGGAAACATTAGGAGGATTTTTAAGGCGTGATTTAGTTTCCCCCATGAGACAGAAGCAATAAAAAAGGATGGTGCAGAACCTGAAGAAATGTTTGTTTCTCAATTGATTCCTTTCCAAGGTAGTTAAAAAGGAAAGAAATTTGAATAGCTGCTGAAAGGAGAGGTCTGTTATCTACTTCTATAACCCTTATTTTCCAAGGTTTGGCTGGTATTTGTACTTCTCTCTGCTGAGTTGTATTTTTGGCACCAAAATATTGGTTGTGGTTTGCATAATCATGTGACTCACTTCAGTAGCTGCCTGCAAGAAAGCTGAAGTTATTCTTATTGTTTAAATGCAATTAATTTTAAAGTATGATGCTAATTTTTAAAAATCTCTGCAAGATGTGGAAAACACCCAAAAGTTTATTCATTCTTGAGAGATGCAGAAAGCAACTTGGAGAGGTCAAATAATAAAAAAAAAAAAGTAATTTTCAATTCCTGTGAGATTGAACTAAAATTATTTTTTCTTTTCCTCCAATAAACTGTAAAAATTCAGTGGAAACTCTGTAAGAAAGCCCCTAAATAAAATCGATAGAAAAACATTGACCTTGACTACTCTGCTCTCTCCTCTTTCCCCTCTTTGCCTCAAGTAGGAAGCAGCTACCAAAGGTTGTTTCTGTCAGAGCTCTGGTTAAGTGTTGCTGCCCATAGTGTCTGGTTTTACAAATACAACACACTTGTGACTGTGGAAGTCAGTGAGTGGATGGATAATTTGGTTCGTGCTAAAATAATTTGGTGCCCATGAGCCTACTGATGCTTTTATAACCAAGGATATGTTTGTAAGTTTAAAGTGTTAGTCTGAGTGTTGGCTGCTAAAGCAAAGACATCCCAAACATGGTACATCAAGGGTCACAAGCCCAATGTAAAACCAGGAGTCTGAGCTCTGGGAGCACACAGGTATTTGAACAACCCTTCTCTTCACATGCTGTGTTTTCCCAAAGCAAGAGCTTAGGGCTAATTAACCTTCCTTATATTTCTTATCCTCTGAGATTAGCCCCGTGGGTAGGAAAATCACATATCCTTCTCATGGCGATTTACCATATTTCTAGATGGGTATTAGCTCAAAAGGAAACAAAAAATGGGTGTCTGAAAATTCCTTAACGCACTAAAGTGGGCTGATGCATTCCCCTTTGATCCCTCCAAAATGGGCTGGAGAAGGAGGAAAGGCTGGGAGCCTGCAGTAAGAGGGAGGCAATCGTGACATCTGAGGGCTGGAAGGATTGCCATTTGATTTTAAGCATTTTTTAGGGTTACAAAGCAGGGGTGACCTGAAATGTTCTCGTAGCCCAAACCTCTTTCAAACACTTTTCGGTTGCTGATGTGATCAGTTGGAAATATGAAGTAATCATTGTCTTCTCATGACACACTTTGGTCCAGATTTCTTCTGCGCAGCTAACAGGGGCACCCATGGAGTGGGCCCTATATGATTGTGCTTTGTGTGCCCATGAGAGCCTACTCAAAGAATGACTGGGGTCTTCTATATAATATATGCATAATGTGACCTAGCCATACCTGGATTTTCAAAGAAAAGACTTTCAGAGATGCTTTGCTGCATGTGTCTACCACTGCAGGAGAGTGCCTGGCAGGCCAGGGGTTAATTCTCACTGCTCCAGACACTGCAAGAAGCTGGGTCTGATCACAGTCTGTTGTCATGAGACTAAGCGGCCTCTGGCTTTCCAAGACTGAACAGGTTCCTTCCACATACTGTAATTCTGACTGATGAACGGCTGCTTAAGAGGTTGAAATATGGCTAAAAATGACAGTATTTGTCCTCAGGCTGTTCTTGAGGAGTCAATGTATCTTGTTCTTTTGTGCTCCTCACTCTCCCTACCTGCCCTTGCACTTTAATGCTTTCCAAAGGTTTGTTATTGCTGTAGAGCTGCGGTGAAGGTGGCTGTGCTTGGTTCTTGTGCTGCGCCCGCCTGTGCTGCCGCGATGCTGGTTTGGTGGCGGGAGGTTCGGCGGGTGCCCGGTCCTGCCCCGCTCATGGCTGCAGCGTTGCCACATCGCTGGCCTTGGCTCACAGAGACAGACTTCACCCAGGGGTGAAGAATAAAGCGATCACATTTGTCCATTTGCTAAAGCAAATCTAAGTGTTGTGCCATCTGTTCTGCAACTACATGAAATCCAGTGAGCTCTTTGGAAAAGGCAGAAAATATGTTTAAAATCTAGGGGAAAGATGGATGTGAAAATCAGGTGCTGAGAGTTGTTGGAAGCCTGGATAACACCAGAACAGACCAAAAATAACAAAACAAAACTGAAAGTAGAAAATACAAGAAAGAAAACTGCCTTAAAATGGAAGGAAATCCAACATTCATTAGATTTTTCTCCTGTATCTTCCCCACTGCCTTTCATGTGTGTTCATTTTTTTTACCCTGATTCTACTCAGGAGAGCAGATTCAAATTGGTATTTAATAGTTCAGAAATGGCACAGGGCTGCACGCTGCCATGGCGCTGAGGGCCACCAGTGCCTCCTTGCTGCTCAGGATGCGGGGCGGCTCGGGGTGCCGCTGGCTCCCCCAGCCCAGCATCAGGCCTCCTCCGCCGCTGCCAAAAGGCACAGCTGTGATCCAAAGCACAGCTGTGTGTCGTTTTTCAAAAAACCAGGAAGGAGAATTGCAGACTGTGTGAAAAATGATAAAATCTGGAAAACTTTGAAACGGCCTTTATAGCTTTGTGAAATTCCTGCTTCCCCAGAGTTCAGATGAGTGCCATGAAAGTCTAATTGCGTTGAGCTCCTCGCTGTGCTGCGGTGACCGGCTGGGGCTGGTGGCCGTGCTGGTGCTGAGCAGCTGAAGAGAGGCTTGGCCTTTGACTCTTTGCAGCAAAGGGACGAAGCGTGCAATGACGTATCCCTTAAGGCTCCTGCTTTGGAAATCGAGAGCCGCGGTATGGTTGGAAGTGACTCTGATGCCGAGAGCCACTTGGAGCGTGAGGTTTTGCTGGTAGGAGAGGAAAGGAAAGGGTATCTTGTGTTTCATGCTCTGCACTTGGCCTTCAAGACATGTGGTTTCCCTTCTCTGCCACAGAGTCCCTGCATGTCCTTGGGCAAGTCATCCAGTTTTCCTGCATCCCGTTTCCCCAGTGAGGGATGGAGGATTGCTTTTTCTCCAGCACAGTGCTGTGAGGCTCTGTAGGGTTGGCAGTTACCATGGAGATGAGGTACCTAAATAGAACTTGAAACCTGTTGAAGGAGAGTTATGAAACCTGACGGCGTTACCAAAAGAACAGCTTGGCTTTGGCCATGTTGCGTGGGGCAGCTACAACAGGTTGTAAAACTGTCACAGTAGGTGTAAGTGCTGTGAAACCAGGGTCAGCTGGAACATAGGCTTGTAAAAACAAAAAGCTACCAGTACAAACTCAACCCGTAAATATGAAGCAATATCACTAGTTGAACAAATAAACTAAAAGAGATTTTTCTCTTTAGGATCCACTGGGCATTTTTCATTTGATAAAGTCTTTTGGTTTTGCAGGAGTCCAAGACCAAAAAATCCAGACCTGCTTCTGTTCTTCGTGGGGCACCCTGGAGCTTCTGAGGCTCCTTACTGTTTGTATTAAAGGTCTTTAATTTGCTCTAAGATGTCAGCTGGAGAATGAAAACCATGGAGTTACTCTGTGGTTTGTTTTAGGCAGAGGGAGGCAGGGCAAATCGTTTTAATTCAGTTAAAATCTCTTACTCTTTATTGTGAAATGAAGAGAAGACTTACAGGTATTCTGTATTGCCCCATTAAATATTTTCATCTTTCTCATTCATATTAAAACAAATATTAAATGTCTTCAGTCTCCCTGCAGAAATGAGAGTGCTTTTGGGGTCCTGATCATTCTCATTCAACTTCTTTGGAAATGTTTCAGTTTGGTTGTATTTGCAGGCATCCCGAATGTAGTGTTTTCAATGTAGCTCTGCCACTGACTTGTGTAACACAATAATAATGCCATCTGTCTTGGCTTTTTAAATCCCATATTTACACTTCCGTTGTTTTTTTTTTTGTGCTGGTTGACTCTGACTGTAGAGCGAGAGGAAATCTTGAACTTGTTGCAACACAATAGTTATCCATCCTTCACCTGAGGTGTAAGCAACTAATTTAGAACTTCTGAAGATGTGTAGGTTGGCTAAATGCTCCTGCCAAAGCATTTTAGTTTTTTGCCAGTGTTAGCTTCCATGTCATGGTCTTCTATGTGTTCATTCCCTGATCCTGACTCTTGTCTCTCGGGCTCCCGATAGTGCTATCTCTAGCCTCAGTTGTGCAGCTCGCAGCAAATATAAAGTGAAAAAGTGGGGATTTTGTTGACCTCCCTCGTAATTTTTCAGAAATGTGGGAAGTTCACTGTGGAGCTCGGTGGCTCACTGCTCATATGGCCCTGCTTTACCACCAGCGTGTTCACCTCTGTGGTCTGGGATGCACATGAGCTGATTGGAACCTGTTTTCGGGATGAGGGATGTTTGGCTGTCAGGCCCTACATGCCCCAGTCACCAAGGGGTCTCCTCGGTAGCACTCGGGATGCCCTCAGGAAACACAGAGCAGCTGTTTTGCCCCATCCTGGATATTGGTTTCTTCTCTAGGCAGGACTTAGAGAGATGGCTGCAGTAAATGACATTGGTTTGGGTGGTGGCGCTGATACGGAGTATTTGATAATTGATTTTGAAAACTAAAATATTTGCATTTATGAGGGGAGATAACTGGCTTTCTTACTATAATATTTCCTCTGATTCAGATTCCTTCCTGGCTTATAGTTCTTGCAACTATATTTGGACAATTGACTTTGACAAGTTTGCAAGTATTGTTGTTGGCTCAAGAGCTACAAATGTTTTTTCTTCTCTCTGCCTAGTAGTCTAAATTAATAATGTTTGTTTAATTATAAAGCAATCTTATGAGATTTACAGGCAACTTTAATAAGAAAGCCACATCATTTTACAGAAGACACATGAAGTATGGAAACCACCTCTTGAAGAATCTCATTAAGATCTTCTGTGCTAATAGTATTGTTCAAATAAACACTTACCACTTGTAAACTTCCCAGAGTGTGTGGTGGCCCTAACCCAGCTCGACTGGTGTGAATATACAAGCCCACTGACATATGGTCTGTAGTTTGATTTCTGGTAGTTCTGAAAGATTTACAGGCTGATTTATGCATCTTTCTTTGCATTTATTTTCCATACTCTCTTAATGTAGGAGTAGTTACATTTATACAGTCCTAAAATTACATTCAGCCCTTTGAAGGCAACTGTGAGGCTGATGTGGCCCCCAGTGAGAATGAGTTTGACACCCCTGACTTGTTGCCAGTTGCTGCTGGAAGGTTGAAACTTCATTGCTCTTTTTTGAGAAAACAGACACTTTTAACTTTTACGTAAGAGTGTAGGTGCTTTTTGTTTTCTAAAAGAAAATGTCATTAACAGTCTACCTTCTGCTTCTCGTGTTTCTACAGTTATTATCTAACTTTGGTTTCATCCTTTAGAGTTTTGTGTATTCGTGGAGTATTTTATGTTCTTTTGTGCTGCCTGGAGTTTGGTGAAAAGTTTATTGTTGCTGTAGCCATAGTCTGAGGAACACGCAGAGGGAACATTCTTGTTCTTCAATTCAGACAATATTAAATTGTTTTATTAGTAGCTGCAGCCTTGGAGGGAGTAGGGGATCAAAATATCAAGCAAAGCACAAACAACAAAAAAGCCCATAAAAAAATCTGGAGGTGATCAAGATGAAGGAAGAACAAAATCACATATACCACACTGCGTTGGACCAGATGTCCATGTAAGCCCTTATCTTGTCTTCAAAACTGGCCAGTAGGGAGTGGTTGCCTTTGGTGTCTTAGCAGGAGGAGCCTTCTGTTTTCTTAGTAGCCACTTCCCATGGCAAGGGGTTCCAAAACTGAGATGTGTGTTCTATGAAGCCGTACCCACATTGTCTGTCAGGCTTATTGGTCTTTGTACCCCAGTTCTCTTTAGGAGCTCTTCTTAGAACCTGGCGTTGCCTTTTCACTTGCCCTCTGGTTCTGAAGCAGTTTTGATCAAACCATGACATGTACAGTAGCCAGACTCTTTAATTTCTTAGGTTTGTAAGGATGAAGTTCTGTAACCTCTTTATTGTAGATTTTATTGTATAACTTCCTCTTCTGATTTTTCAGTTTGAGGCAGATCATTCAGTTCAGCCTTAGATGGGGAGAGCTCCTGCATAGCGACCTCCTCCAGGTTCTCCAGCCTAATTTCATTTTGCTGTTTTACTGTTACAGTACTGTCTCTGAGTGCCCCATTATACCTGGATAATCTGTTGGCTTTACAGATACCTGGATGAGTTTTCAGCTCCCGATGTATTTCAGAAAGGTTTTTATGATTAGTTTTCATGCTTTTTGTAAGCTATTCCTCAGATTCTGTTTTAACTTGCCTGATTGTGATTTTACCTTTTAGTCTGCCAGTTTATGACCCTTTCAGTTTTCCTAATGTGAGCTTTTTGTAGGATGCCTGTATGCTTCCAATAGCCCTCCCTTGCCTTTCTGTTTAGCGATGCTGACTTTCATTTTCTCTTTCTGAGTTGGTTTGGTGGATGGTGTACACTTGCTCTGGCCCTTCAACACACTGTTTGAACAGTGCTATCTGCAATGAGGTTCTCTTTTAGGTACCCTTTTAATTCTTCTTTAACGAGTTTCTTTATTCTTATGTAGCCATGCTTTCTGGAAGCGAACACTGCAGCTGGAATATGACAGGTTTTGTTGCTCTTGCCAGGACGTCAAACACAAGCACGATGTGGTCAGTGCTTACTGCGTATTCTGCAATGGCAACAGTTCATGAAGCAATCATGAATGATACCTGAAAATCCATCTCAGCACTGCTCCCCAAGATAAGATTTGCTCAGTCTCCAGAGAGGTTGTAGCCACCTTCCATTACCATGTGCCTCCTGCCCTTGTAGCACTTTTGTTCTCCCTCTGTGTATCTCAGTTGCTGTCCTGTTCAAGCAATTGACAGTATTGCCTTGTACTATTCTTTTCCTATATACACCTAGAAATTTAATCTAGAGGGATCCTGGATTCTTCTTTGACGTGGGTAAAGGTCAATCTGAGGTAGTTCTAGGCCCTCTTCTCCACTGGGAGGCTGGTGAGTTCCCGTGTGCTTCCTATCCTGCTGTCATGGTGTCCCCAGACTGTCTTTTCCCTCAGTGTCTGATATGTTGTTACCAGTACACATTGAACTTGCCTTTCTGTACCCTCCTCTCCTCTTATTCAAACTGCTCTTTACAGCCTTTACAGTATGCAATACAGTGAGGAGAAACTGATCCAGGAAAAGCTGATCTCTCCTGTACAGACTTAATCCATTATGGAGTTTTTCCCAAAGCCTGGTGAATCCAAACTCTGGTTTCCATATCCACTGCATACACAGCTCGTTTCCTCAGCCACACACTGTCTCTCTGACTTGTCCTTTCATCAGACTGGGAACATGAAAACAATGCCGTGATGAAACTCCTGGTTTCAACTTGCAGTTTGACATCCAGAAAGTCTGTCCTCATGCCCACGATGACCATGAACACCATCTCTTCCCCAGTGCTTCATAAGAGACCTCATGCTGTGAGATCCACCGCAGTGGATCTGCTCTAGCAGTCAGATTGCCATATGGATGCATCCACGTTGCCTTTGAGGAATGGTGTTCATTTATGTGAGTGCACTTTATTTCACTTGTTGCAGTGAGGAGGTTGGTTCAGGTGTCTCTGGGCAGTCTGTCTGGCTTCTGTTTTTGTGGCTGGCCCATTAGGTTTGGGATGGAGAGCCCCCAGCTTCTTCCCAGCTCCAGCCAAGCTCTCAGTGCCATGGAACTCCCCTTTGCATGGCTGGCTTGGTGAGGACAATGTGGAGCCCTGGGACAGGCTGAGCAAGGGGCTTTTCTAATGGTGCAGATCAGCAGCTACTGCTGAGCCCCCTGAGCCTGGTTTGGGCTCCACTGATGCTCTTTATTTCTTGCACTGCAGAAATCTGCTAGAGGTATTTGTTGTTGTGTGATGCCTAAACCGTGTGCCTTGAACCGTAGGTACTACTGTGGTGTAAAGAATAAGGAATGTTAAAGATGTTTAGGGACAAGCTTTTGAGATATTTATTTTTTAAGCTGCATAAGACTGCCTAAAGCATTGCAGGCTAAAATTTATATCAGAGTTTCTTTTTTTTTCGTTGTTTCCTAGTATGTCCAAGCTTTTCTCATCAACAATTCTTATTCTCTCTACATTTTCAAATCTTGGAGTGTTATCATATGTCTCCCTTCCTCTTTGTCATGTAGACAAATAGTGCACATTAATTCTTTGATTTAATCCTTCTTAATAAGCCTGTTCCTCCAGGGATTAATTATTTTAGTTTCTGTACTGAATCTTGCACTTTGTTGACATCTTGTACTGTGAGCCTACAACTGAGTGCACGATAAAATTGAAAGCTCATCTCTCATCAGGTTTTCATGCTCTCATTTAGATAATCCCTTTCCAGGTTCCTTCCTCCAATAATAGGATAAGAGAAAGAAGGTTGAAATAAGCCTGTCTATAGGATGTAGAACGGAAAACAAGCCCCAGCAGTAGCAAACTCTTGGTGCTTTGTTTCTCCTCACCGTTATGGGCACCCAGTTTAAGTAAAACATGCATTTAGCGAAGACAGACCCTGTCTGATTTCCAAGCCCTAGTAACTGCATTGGTTGCCCCTGGCCCTGTGGCTGGATTTGGGTTTTGAGCTCTCGCATGGAACAGCGTGAAGTGGGTGTGAGATGCTCTGTCCCAGGTGGGAACTTTTACCTGCTGAGGTTCTTGCTTTCAGTGGCGTAGCTAACGTCAGGAGCTGCAGACCAGGGAGACCCGGTCCTGTGAAGTGCGTGTCTTTCCAGGACGGTGATTTCTGGGGTAAGCGTCCTGAACCTGCTCCTGGTTCGGCTGTGTGGGCACTGGGGCTGTGGAGCGGGAGGAGGGGAGATGGGAGCAGCCCTAGCCAGAGCCGGCCCTGCTGCTCTGCAGCTCGCACCCTGCAGCTCCTGCACTCCTTGGGAGTATGAAATATTCCTCCAGTGACATCTTCCAAAAGGAAGATTCTGGATTCCTGTAACATAATTTAAAATTACTTTGAATGCCAAGTTTCAACTCGGATGAATTTAATATATTAAGCTTTTAAAAATATAGTAAACCGTTTTCTCCAGTTTGTGGTCTGGATCTTTTGGGCTTGTTTACCATAGCAAAGACTGAGACTCCGTTTCCTACCCATTAATGGATCTGATCCAGCTCTGCTGAATTCAGGATGAAGACTTTTTGGGAGGCTGCGGCGATGCTGTGGTGAAAGTCTTTGGCCTGTCTTATACAGAAGGTCAGACTAAACTGCTTTAATATTTATGAATCCATTTATGAATCCTGGCCTTGAGATTTATGCATGTGACACCCGTTGACTTCAGTGGGTGGTGATTTGTGCCTTAAGCAAATATATTTTTGAAAAGAAACTTGTGTAGCAACCATCCCATTTTGTGGGAGTTTGAGCTGAAGAGCTTTCCAGTTGGACTGGTTCTGTTTTCTTGCAGAATGTCAATTCATTTTTATTACTGGGGGTAGGACTCAACTGTGCATTTTGTCAGTGACCTCAGAAATGTTTTATTTCAAATGGTTCCTTGTGTTAAAATTGGGAAAGTTAATCCTTTTGGATCTTGCTGTTAGCAAATTTGTGGACTTGATATTCATGCTTTTCCCCCTGAAAGATTAAAATTGAGAAACTCTATTGCAGGGAACTGCAATTACTATTCCTTGCTTGCAACAACAGCAATCAAGTTTACAATCCCCTGAGTCTGCAAGATCTATCGCATTTATCATTTTCATTCTTAACAGCTATTTAATAACTCACCTCTGTCCCACTTGGAATTACGCATACCTGTGGACGTCAAACCTAGACGCTTTCCAAAATGTTCTTGCTTAAGCATTATTTTAGCTAAAATAACCACTGCCCTCCATTGTTTACCATTGTTTAAAAAGCTACAGAATCATAATAGTTCTTGCAGCTGAACCGTTTGGACACGAGGTTCCTGCTGTTGGTGGCACCCAAAAGGTGGAAGCCAACCCGGCCAAGGTGCGATGCTGTGTCCCCGTGCAGCAGCTGCAGGGAAGCCTCCTCTGAATTGGCCTGCTCTGAACTCTCTGTTCTACTTTTTCAGGCTGTACTCCTTATTTGCTGCAGAGATTCATTCTGCAGAAAGCCATGTTTTTGTGTATTACCTACACCTTTTGAAAATGAGATTTACCTCTTGCGATGCACTGGGCTTCAGAGGTGAGCAGCTGGTAGGATGGGGCAGGTTGTGGGGGCAGAAGCAGGGGGTTCGCTAAGGGAGGTGCTGCTCAGGGTCAGTCCCTGGGCTCCTGCGCTGCTGCTGGCCCTGGGCAGGCACTAGGTGACAGTACTGACAATTTGGTGATTCTCTTGTAAAGGCAGAGAAGTTGGAAGCAACATTTTCAGCGTCGTCTGCTGGTAAAAGCCAGACAGTGTGGCCAGGATGCTTGTCTTGAAATCTGCTGGCATTGCTTTGTGAAATCACTTTAATGGTGTCTGTTTTCTTGATGGTTCGGTGAGAATGAGACACAGTCTGTCTCACTATTGTGTGTCTTAAAAACCACAAAAAACCCTTTTGAGTTTCTCAAGTGAGTTATACCATACAAATGCAAGATTTCAGTCCACATTCCCATCTGCTCTAAAGTAATGCAGTCCTCTTCAGGTTATATCGGCTGCAAATTTGTCCCACTGCTGTTATTAATCACACCTGCAATTGTGTGGTGCTGGAGCTGGGCTCCAGGGACAAAACTTTTATTTTTGGTAGCAGTGGAAGTGTATAGATGTGTGAATGGCTGAATATCCATCCTCCCTTGAGCCACAAGGACTGCATGAAAGCAGCCTATCATGAAAGCACTCGTAGTACAAATAGCTCTTGCATGATGCTTTTTGTAACTAGATCTCAAAGTGTGTTAAAAATGGGACCTTATCCCCATTCTGCAGAGGATAAATAGGGGCCCTAAGCAACACACAGCTTTCATAGGGTTACCCAGCAGGCTCTGCCTCTGTCAGTCTATGTAATTCCTATGTGTATACATAATTATTTTCCCCCATTAATTTTTGGAGGATGTGTAAAAATAAAGCAACTTAACTGCAAACTTTTTTGCATTATTATCTCTAAGAATGAAACTATATGAAAATAAAATGCAAAGCATCTCTGTTCCTGAATCAAGGTACTGCATGTTTGGAAATGAACATGTTGCAGAACTGAAAATGTTGAGAGATCCCGTGTGTGCAGGGATGAGTTTGGAAGGTCTATGTTATGTCCTTAGTTCTGCCACAGACTTGTGGGTGATCTCGCTGCAGCCACTGGAGCTCCTGGTGGATCAGGTCCATTCTAATGTAACTGAACTAATAATATTTCCGTACCTCAGTGCTGGGAGGACACATCTGTTGCTGTTTGGAAACAGCATGTTCCGCTGGTTCTAAGACCTAGAGGAAGATCATAAATCACAGTAAATATTGGAATTTGCTTTCAAATTCACTGCTGAAAGTGCTATACTAGTGCTAGTTTTGGTCAAGCTTATTTGTGTATTTAGGGTACAAGCACATTGGTATGAAAATAGAATAAGACCTTGTCCCATGTGCTGTCCTACAAATAGAAATATTTTCTCTTTCAAATAATTTACAGAGTATTTTTGGCAACTGTCAGTGAAATGCAAATCTCTGCTTCTCTGTGAATGGATTGTTGGGAGGATCCCATATTGCAAATTCCCCTCTGGATGCTTCATTGACATCCCAGGGGGTGCAGCCTCCCAACCCATGCACTGAGGTTAAATACCAGACAGTTTCAGTCTCTCCTTGGTCTCAAGAAAATCACCTGAAATTCAGGACTGCGTTTAGGATTTGTTGATAGACAGGTGTGTCATGTGGCTGGTTGCTCTTTTAAGAAAAAAAAGCAGAGCTCTCTCTAGATACAGAAATACCGTATCTAAGAGTTTCTGAAACACTCTGGTTTTGTAGGTTACTGATTTAATTAACTAAGCAGACACTTTTTTTTTTTAAATATTAATTTCAGGTTTGTTCACATTTAATTTTAGCTTCCTATCTGTATTTTGTGCTTGGAGATTGGAAAGTAAATCTGCCTTTATATGGCAGTGAGAACCTTTGTAAAGCTGTACTAATGAGGAAGAAAATGAACAGTAATTAAACTTGCAGTTATAGGAAGGGCTGAGACTCTGGAGTCCTGAAGCAGCAGCTAGATAGGTTACTTCATTACAGCCTAGAACAGGGAGCTGTGATGGGAATGGGAATGAGGAGACAATTAAGTCGCTCACGAAGTGCAAACCCAGCGAGACATTTAATTATCCACAGGAGCTAATGCTCTAAAACCTGGAGTTTTCTGTAGATCTAAATAGGCCAGGCAGTTTTTCTGTCAAATTAGACTTTTAAAGGATGTCTTTAGAGATGCAAGATGGGTTGGGGATGTTGAGGAGACTGGAGAGGAGACCTGCTGTTTGGTGTGGTGGCAGAGTCTGGGCAGGTCTCCATTGTGGTGGATGGGACTAGTGTAATGACCCTAGGCAGAAAGCCCCATGTGGAGTTGGTGACCTGGTGGCACAGTGGACTTGCCTTGTAAAGCTCAAGTGGTAGAGAAGGTTCCATGCGGCCATTGCCTATAGATCATGTTGTCCGTGGAAGCAGGTCTTCAGGGATGCGCAGGAGCCCCGTTACCCCCAAAAGAGATTAGTGGAGCAGCAAACCCCAACCCTGCGTATTGCAATGGACTCATTTGTGGCTTATCAATGTAATTCTTGTCTTAATTAGGCAGGACAGTCACTCTGCTTTCCTTGTCAGGTTTTTCCTGGGTGGCTTTCACTTCCAAATAACTGCCTTGCTAGCTTTAGCAGAGGTTTTGATTCTCTGAAGTACAGTTTCCTTTTGATTGCCTTCTGCTCTGGTCTTTAATGAGCGCTAAGCAGTGCTTGACTTGAGTAATTTGCAGCTGGGATCTAAAAATCCTTGGAAGGAAGGGCTGGTGATGTCCCGCTTTGGGAAACAGTGGAATATTATAGGCTATTTGCTATAGTTTGGTGTGTTCCAAAGGCAAACACTTTTTCAATTAATTCATGTATTTTTTAGTAGTCACAGCACACAGTTGCTGCTGCCATTGTTATTTAGCAATATTCCCATATTCACTATAGCTTCATGTTAAAAGTCCCAGAAGAGAAGGGCAAGAGGTAACAGCTCCACGTTTTTTCCAGATTTGGAACTCTGGACGCTCAGTCCCTCACCTGCTTCTGAATGACCCCGTGTGTGCGGCTGCAGGGGAGGCCCTGCTGCTCTGGGACTCCTGGAGGCACCGCTGTCCCAGGGCGGGCGATGAGCAGCAGGGGACAGAAAAACGCTGTTACTAGCAGTTACTCTTAAGCTCTTAGTTCATTAAAACAAATACTGTTCTTCTGCTCAGAACTTGAGGAAACTGATAATTGAAAGGCTTCATTCTGCTTCTCCACTCCCTGGAGTAAACATCCACATGATGGCTCAAGAATTTTCTGAAGTCCTTCTAGTCTAACCTCTATTGACAGGAAGGCACGGATTTGCTCAGACAATCCAGCATTTCTGTTTTAGTCATCCAGAGGCATTCTCCAGGAAACTGCAGCAACTTTAATGCTCTCTGTTGTCATAAGGAACCTGGTCATTACCTGGCAGGGGTCTTGACATGACATGCTGGCCCAAGGGCGATGGCACCTGTGGGTAAGAACAGGACTGAGTGAAGGCCATGAGCAAAGCCGTGCTGCTGGCACGATGCCTTTGTGTTGCTTCCTTGGCTGCGCACGACGCTGGTGTTGAGTTGATGACTAAAAGCAATCTCTCTTTCATGGTGGCTTTTTGAGGGTGTTCTGAGTAGCAGCAGAAAAAAAAATACATTAGGCAATTCATCTTGAGCTTTTCATGTTCAAAGCACTTGGCAAAAAAATAACAAATCAGCCCTTGTAATTATCCTGCGAGACTGTTGTTATGCTAGTTCAGAGGTGGAGAAATGGAAGTAAAGAGGTTAAATGTCTTGCTCAAAGGAGCAAGGAAATGTGTGGTGGAGACTTTCAGGAGCCCCACATATTTCTTAGTGAATCATTTATAACTGTGGGTATATTATTAGGCAGATGGCCTGAACTGTGGATTGCTGTAGGAACTCTGCCTTGCTGTCTAAATGAATTTTCTTCTTAAAGTCTTAAACAGCCATTTTTTCTTATTTTATTTCATGAGAGTATGTTGGCTGAATCAAAGACTGTGTAGGATATACAATATATAAAAGTACATAATTCTTTTACAGTTCAAACACACACTCCTAATAATTCTGACCAAAAATAATTGATGCATTTCTCATTACTAAAGGAAAAGAGAATTTCCAGTGTAAGAGACCAAGTTATTTTAGTCCAAGATTAAAATAAGACAAGAAATACTCAGCCATGTTTTGAAGGTTAAATTCCTTCCTCTCCACACTCCAGCAGAATGCGGGAGGATGCTGCCATGGGCGATGGACAGCGTGGTGTGTCTGTCCGAGAAACGGAGTGTGAAATAACAGCACCTGATGGGTGGCCGGCTCTTCGGCAGCATTCAGTGCCACGTGAATTCCCCTGCACACACACAAACCAGCACCAGGCACAATGATCTGCAGGAAATGTCAGTGTTTGACCGCTGGTTTTATGTCTTGGGAACCAGCATTCGAATATGTGTTGTGTTTAGTTTTACGGTCTGTCCCAGGGTGTCGCCTTCATCTTCTTGGGGCGAATCTTCACTCTGACCAGATGATTTCTTTTCCAAAAGGCCACCATGCCCTGGAAGCTAAAGTTCACCTATAAAAGTTGTTCTTCTGTCTAATCAGTTCAACTACTGATTGCAAAAGTTGTCTATCTGCTAGTTTTCTTAGAAGATCTAAATTTCCCAGCTGCCACATACAGCAGCATTTCCCCCACCTCCTGATGTAAGGGCTGTGTGTTAAACTAAGATCAGGCATCGGCTGCTTAGTTAATAGTTTAATAAATCCAGAAATACATATGAACATGTGCACAAAGATGTAGGTTACTTGAAAACAGCAGAATCACATTTTATTCACCTGCCAGTCAAGCTCTCTGTGTATTTCTCCTGGGCGTATGTGTGGTGTGTGCATCATACTCTGTTCAGTCGAGCATGCGAATGCTTGTTCCTTCTTCATCTTTACTTGTGCATTTCTCATAAAAGACTTTAAAATTTCTGGATATATTTAATATCCAGAATAAGTGTGTGCATATACAATTAAAATATGCATCAATAGGAGGATAACATCAATTGTGAATTTCTCATGTATTCCTTTTTACAGTAAAAGACCAGCTACTGTCCCTTTGGGTTCAGCACTTATTTTCGTGGTTGTCTCAGCTTCCTTGAGCTGCTGAGCCTGTCTCACCTTTTCTGTATCTGATGTAGAATCTAAATTAGATAAGAAGAAACAGGACAGGATTTCAAATTCAGTTTCCTCTATATAGGCAGGATGGCATCAGTTTAAATTGCTTCGATATAATTTTGCTGCTTTAATCCTTCCCCTTCAATCTGTTTTTGTATACATTATATGTATGAAATCTGGGACTGGAAATCTTGCCTAATGTAAGTTAAGACATGACAAATGAACCTGACATTTTTCCAAGGAGGGAACCAAAGAACATACTGTATTTATAGCAGTAGGAATATAGTTTGCTGCTTGTAGAAGAAAAATATACATTGTATGAGAGCTTCAGTGCTGGGACACGAGAGGAATGTTTAGGAGATACTGGGTTCAAAGGAGCCGAAGCGGTTCTCCTGGCAGCCTGAGGTGAGGCTTCACCCAGCAGAAAGTTTAGGCCCCCAGAAGCTCAGGTACCAAGACAAACTGTGTCACAGTGTGAAAATGTTCTCATGTGCCCAGTTTGACAGTCCAGTGGCTCCAGGATCATCAGTGGGCAGAGTGGGAAGGAGTGTGTTGAAAGAGTTCCTGAAGTTGGATCCAGGGCTTCTCCCAATAATAAACCATTTCTTTCCCGTTGATAGTAAGACTTTCTGTTTACAAGTTTCGAGTTCATTAGAGCTGTCAAACACAGATGTGCAAACATAGGCAGAAAAATGTATTCAAGCCAACCATCTCTGCGAGGCAGCTCTGCCTGCTGTGACCTCCCGCAGCAGGGCAGGGCTGCAGCAGACAAATGCAGGTGGCCCAGGGGCACAAGTTGTTTCGCCTGCGTGAAGATGCTGAAAATCCTTTTTAAAGTTTTCAGTCTTTGTGAGGGTTTCCCCTGAACACAGTGAGAATTGCTTGAGTGATGTTCCTTTGAGGTGCTCTGTAGAAGTCCAGTCTGAATAAGTTTTCCTGTGTTAGCGATGCACTGCTGACACCTTTGTTCGACTAGCTGTGGCTGGTTCTTGAAAGTGTGTTTTGTCAGGGGACTCCTTTATGTCAAAGGGGAAATAACCACAAAGCTTAGTTGCCTGTCTGTAAGATGTAGTACTTTTCCATCTTGCTTCTGAACAGAAAGGCCAACTATGTGTTTTTGACTGTTGAACTGCGCATCAGGAGCAGCTTTTGGCACTAAATTGATCCTTTATTTAGCAGAGATAGTAAACACTGGAGCGATCTGGGGCTGACAGATAGCTGAGGCCATAGTCCCTTTCAGTGTAGCTGGTTTCTAATGGAGACTGTATTTCCTAGACAGATTCTTAGACCTGTACTTTACACATGTGGTTCGAGAAGTGTCTTTGGTTCAGGATTGTACCTTTTGTCCTTTCCTGTCAAGTTGGGGAAATGATGCTTCGTTTTGCTCTAATAAAGAATTCACCTGGTTCCCTGTCTGCATCCTAATTGTTCTTCAGAGAGCACTAAAGTGTGCTTAAGCATATTGTAACTGTTTACTCACAACGTCTGCTGTATGTGCAGTAACGCAAACCGTTCGATCTCTGCCCTGTCGCTGCAGGCTGGCATGATCCGCACAGACAAGGACGAGTTCTTCATTGAACCTCTGGAGAAGGGGGCCCAGGAGGAGGAGGAGGGAGGTGGCAGAACGCACGTGGTCTATCGCAGAGCAGCTGCCAAGAAGCAGCTGCCTATGGAGAACGTGGATACCCTGTATGAAGGTAAGGCAGAGGTGTTAATGCCAGCTGATGTATAAAGTGTAGGGAAAGGCATGTAGCCAACATGATCTGCTATCTCTGGCTTTTTTATCCTTGAAAATGGAAATTTCTTCCCCCTTTGTGGACGAAAAGGTAGGGAAGGGGTTGAACTCTTTTTTTGGGGCAAGCAGGCATTGCAGCAGCCAAAACCGTCTCCAGGATGGTGGAACTGTGTTTGCTTTAAAGACTTTCCTTGGCCTTGTGTCCCACTGAGCCCCCGGGCTGAGCAGAAGAAGGGGCTGGTGGGTGGAGCAGTGGAGCAGAGGTGTCTGTGTGCTCTGGGGACAGGCAGCAGTGCTAGCTTTGCAAGGGCCGTTTTGCAAAGCTGCAGCAAGGACACCAAGGCTGACGTGGTACATAGGCTTCTCATTGATGGTGTCTTCATTGGGCTGCATTTAATCCTGACAGGGCAATGATGGTATCTTCAAATATGAACACAAACTCCCTTGATTTATTTATGTTTCTAAGTGTGGAATTTAATGTACCAAGTAAGTGAAAGACAGTGATGGAATAACGGGAGCTAAACATAAACCCTCATTCTATGTAGTATTTTCTCTGTCTCTGGTAATTACTTGGATGTTGGACCTTTTTTACTGAATAACTAAGAAATGCAAATCTGGTAAGTGGATGTTTTGACAGCTGATGTTAACACTGAGATTAACTGGGTCATCTGAGTGGAAACAACAGAATAGCTGCTTTTTTCTTCCAAATGTGGGTACCAAACTGCAGAGTTATTTGCAACTTATACCCTAGTATTATCTTATTGCATTAGAATACATTTTCAAGTATAATACAGTGTGTCAGACTGTCCTCTGTAGAAGTCTCCCCAGGGGTCCCCATCCCTCTGCTGTGCTATCTTAATCATTTTCAAAAGACAAAGAGTATGGTACCTGTTGCAAAACCTCTACCATCACTCCTGCCTCTAGCAATCCCAGAAACCACTTGAAGGAACAGATAGTCACGGAGGGGAGGCACTGAAGTTAGTGCCAAATGAACAGTATAAATTTCTCAATGTTCCAGTTGGAACAGGGAGAAAAAAGAAAGCAAGCATTAACATTCAACTAAACTTGCTTTTCCACTTCGGCCATCAAAATGACCCATGAATTTTGTGACTGATGCAGTGCAGTGTTGGGCTCTGCCAGTTGCCTCTGTGCTTGTTCTGGAGCAGAGCTGGAGGACTCAGGAGTCCGAGTGCCACAATCCTAAAATCGTAGGATGGAGTTTACTCTGTTAGTAGATGTTTATAAAATAATTACAGTGTTGGAAAATATCAGCCAGTCACTGTGTTTGCTCTTAAACAAAAGAGACTTGTTTTTATTCACACCTTATGGCAGTATTTTTGGTTTTGGATGGTAAATATTTCTCAAGAGTAGGAGTCTGGTATACAGAAAAACATACATTGTAGATCAGCTCCAGTTATTGGCATGCGGTACCTGCTGGAGGAAGCTCTGTCTGAAAACACCTCTGAGATGCAGCGGCTCGTGGGCTGCCCGCCGTGACCAGCAGGAAAGTGACATGCGGAGTGTGATGCCACCGCAGTTCTCTGTCTGTCACCTCATCTCTGCTCATCTAAGGACTGAAGTTTGCAGGCTCTGGTACAAAGGCACAGAGCAGTAACAGCCAGGAGCCAGCACTGGGAGATTCAAAAGGCTGAACTCGTGCAGGCCAGGCTGAGAGGCAGCGCTGGCCGTGTCTGCAACAGCAGGTGTTGGGGACAGGTAGGAATAGTTGTGATTTTTCGTGTTGCAGATTTTAAAATAAGGAACAAATGCGCTGAGTAGAAATCTTGCCTTCCATCCAGCATCTTTTGGTTCGTAAAATTGATTGAAAGTTAGTTTTTATTTGGGGGAAAAAACCCACTATACCATACGGGTTGTTTTTCCCATAAAATTCAGTTTACCATCAACAAAAAAACTGGAACAGCCACTACAAAACTGACCTGGTCTCCTCTACTTTTTGTTGAACCTGACTTCTCACTCCCGATTTGCTCTGGGCAGCAGTCTGGGAAAGGACACGTTTTTAAAAACTGTAATTTTATTTTCCAGTTTGTCTTTTTCCAGAATGCACCCCGTTTCGGTTAACAAACGTCAAAATATTTAGTGACTGGGAGCTGATAAGAATGCTGTGCTGCATGTTTCCATAGTGCTCTAAACTAATCAATGGCCTTATTTAGGAAATACTTAATAGGGCAATTTCAGCGTGGCGTGACTAAAAACAAAAAGGTTAACCAAGAGCACTCCCTGTCTTCCACTGTCCCTGGAGACAACTGCGTTGATTCCAAGTCCCATAAATTTACATGTGATGAATTATAACACTTGGACTGCTTTTAATGGTCTGGCCTCCAGGAATCTTATGAATATGTGATGACTTTTTTTTCCTCTAGGTGAGCTTTTGGCTTTTTTAATCGTTGATAAAAACTTAGTGGTTTTTGATTGTGTAAATATTTTCAAGTAATGAGCAACACAAAGTAAATAGTATTCCCTAACTTTGAAGACAGCATCTTTCAAAATCCCATGATATGTTAATTTAATCCCGTGATTTGGGAGAGGATTGTGAGTCATAATTTTTGAATGTTTGTCTTTGGATAGAAAGATACGAATTCCTTCTAAACATTCCTCTCTCTAGTACTCTTTTCACAAAAAACAGGACAAACTGTTCTCTCCGCAGTGAAACAGGAGGTGAAGGAACCGAAAGCTCCATGAACTTGGAGCTCAGTGGGTCAGTCGTTGTTTCAAGGACTTTGGGCTTGCGCTGGGCAGTGGTCGCACCAGCCCTTGTGTGGTGCAAGAACTTTGGGATTTAGTCCTGCGGTCGTGGGTCCATTCAGATGCCACTGTTGGGGAACCCGTGGGCTGTGCAGTGCTGGGGCTCTGCCTCCCATCTCCTCACAAGAATGAAGAGCTCTTTGTGCCCAACATACTGTCTGAGCAGGTGGTCTTGTTTGGTCTTGTTTGATCTTGTTTGGTCTTGGGGCCAAACTTGCTCTAACTTTAGTTATAGTGAATCTATACGGGGACGTGGGCTCCTAAATGCAGTTATTGTGGCTGGTGATTTGTTGGATCTCGGTAACCCGAGCTGACGTGTGTCCCCATGGCTGCGCAGGGAGAGCGCTCCAACGTGAAGCTGCAGGACAGCAGAGAGACCTCTCTGAAGCTGATGGGCAGCTGATCTTCCCCAGCAGACAACTAGGCCTGGTGGGATACACACCGGCTGGTTGTGAGGGTAGAGTCAGGCATAAAGAGAAAACATGCATTTCCCAACAGTGGAAGTAGATTCTAGATTGTGCCAACAGGTACAGTGATGTGGACATGACCGCATGTTTTTTCTAGCTTTTTGCATAGGTTCTTGTCTATCTTTTATATTATAGTAAGGAAAACAAGATTTAATTCTGTCTGTTTAAAAAATAAGTACAAACAAACCCTACAACCCCTTGGGCTCTGGGGAGATCTAGGTATGCGTCTTCTTTTAGGAAGCTTCTGCTGACGTGCTGGGTTTTAAGAAGTGGAATGTGAGCGGGTGTGAAACCAGCGGCAGAGCACTGTCTGATTTCAGGCTGTACCAGGCTCGCTTTTGTGTTTACCTAAAACACTATCAGAATACTGAGAAAAGTAAATACTTGTTTTGGCAGCCTGACTCATTGTGTTTTGACTGGTGGGGGATTATCTGGTGTTTGCGAGAATCACAGAGTAAAGGGTGTAATATTTCTACCTGGTTTTCCCCTCTCAAAAAATGCTATTTGTTAATGTAGTGGAAAAATGTAAGGATCATATTCTAGGCAAGTAATAGTCTATAGCAGAGTATTACTGTGAAAGCCTGTGCGAGCTCGCTACCGATTAGGCTAATTGTTTTGGAAAGAGAAATATTTTCATGTAGTGGTTGATGTATGGTAGGTATGGTGGGAATAAACTCTATTTTTGTTGGCAGCTGGTTTTACTACTTATGTGCATATAATAATTTATCTTCCTTGAGATAAAAATAAGCATATTGAAAATATTTTAATGTTTCCAGTTGAATTCCTTATTAAAAAGACGAGAAACGTTGCTTGACAGCAGTAAATCTTCCTAGATAGAACTAGAATTAAACGGTCAAGCTGGAGGAGTGTGGTGGCTTTTTGTGTGGTGTTTTTTTCTTTGGTTGTTTTTTTCTTCCCTCTCTTGAAACTTCTGGGTTTTTTGTTAAATGTTCTTCAGATGTTAAGTGAAGAGATGGTGAGTCTTTAATTAATGGTTATGGTGAGGTCTGGAAAACCAGCTTGATTTTGGTCTCTGAAGACAATCTGATTATCAGGCTTGTAAGCTTTAATATCACATTTCCCCAGCTAAATTACTGTGTCTGTTACGTTGATCAACTGAGAGGAAATGATTATACTAAAACTTCCTTAAGGTTTGCCTTCTCTCTCAAAATCATTGTCTAAATACACTGCTCTGAGTTTTATTGTATTGCTTGACTGATGAGAAACAGAAACTCAGGTTCAGTTGACAGTTTTATTTACTGTGCGGATGAAAGATGACCTTAGCCAAGAACACTTTGTCACTGAGGGAGACAGCAAGGTAACTCTCCAGACATGCTTCAACCGGGCAGGTTGTTTTTTCTTTAACTGCTAATTAAATCCCTTGGAATGGCCAAGCCAAATCCGACTTGAGTCCCATCATGAATTCCGGCAGGGGGACTGGACTAGATGATCTTTTGAGGTCCCTTTCAATCCCTAACATGCTGTGATTCTGTGATGGATACGCTCTGGGCTTCTGAGATGGACTAACAGCCTCTGCTGGAGAATCCTGACCCCTTCCCACAGCAACACTGGGCTTTGCTTGTGGTTGGACCTTCAGAGGGCTGGTGGCTTGGTGTTGAAAGACGCGATCATTTTGTGTGACCCTGTGATGTACTTCTTTGGGCAAAAAATATCCTTTTCTTTACATTTTTTAAGATCTACCACTGTTTCCTTTCTCATGTTGGGAGTGGCTAACATCCCCTGGCCATAAATGCATACCAGTCAGGTAAAAGGACAGAAATAAGTTGCTGCTTTTACTCATTAGAGGCAACCAGCTCCTGATAGATAGCAAACCTGGTCTGAGCAGCGCCTGTTCTTGACACCTCCTGCCCCTCCACGATGCCAAAGCACTAAAGCTTTTGCTCCTCACGCTGCTGGGATGTCAAGGAGCCCTGGGGCCTTGGGGGCCAAATAACCAAATACCAGACTATGTTGGGAAAAATAAAAAAGTTTAAAATATGCTAAAATTGTAACAACCCAGTTGCCAGAGCGTTGCAGGTTTTCAAGATGATATTTCAGAGGAAGATTCCTCCATCAGAGTCCATCAAACTGCCAATGCCATTGATTTACTAATGTGTTTAAATTACTTTTTAGAAACCAACATGCATCTGGTGTCTATTTTTCTGGATTGCCTGAAATGACGCTCAGATTGGCTGCAGGCTGGCTGGTTGCCATTCTAATTTACAGAAACTTCCCTGGTTACCTTTGCAGGGGAACAGTTCCTTCAGGAAACTGAAGTTTCTCCAAATTCAATCAATATTTCCTCTCAGCCTGTACTTCTGCTGATTAATTACTGTTCCCTTATTTTGCAGTCAGTAAGACTCTGATGACAATATTTTTTGTCTCCTTCCTACATCATTTGTGCATGATAAATACATCTGTCTTCTGTCTTGGGTTTTCTCTGAATTGCGCATTGCAGATTCATGGGGCTTTTTTGGCGGGGAAGAGAAAGATTGAGATTTCGGTTGCAATTCAACTTTTGAATAAGAAGCAAGGTTATGCACTCATGACAAATCAACCCTCCGGAGGGTGGTGTCAGGTGGGCTGTCACCCTTCCCCACCAGGGGCGCAGTGCTGAAGCAGTTCTGTGCTAGCACAGGCAAACAGACTCTTGCAGCAATTTTAATATGAAACTTTGGGATCAATCTTAAGGCTTCTATTTTTATAACAGTGCAATAAATCATTTAGGATGATTAGGTGAATGCTAATGAACAATTTTCCTGCATAGGCTTGGTGTGATATACAAGGAATAGCCTCATTTTTCCGGAGTTGATGGCATTTTCTACCATAGAGCTCCTCAGCGGGCAGCCTCAGCTGGGCCACAGAATGGTCTCGAGGAAGAAGTCCACCTGGCCTGTGCTTCTGGGACAGCCAGTTTTCTTTAGCCTAGAAATAAAATAATAATGAAGATAATTGAACTTTTTTTTAAAAAAAATGCTAATAATTTTGCTGTGTTTTTTCAGCGGGGAAGTGCTCACGTAACCTAAGATGCCTGGTGATGCGCATGTGTATCAGAACCACAGGAAAGCCGCGTGGGCTACTTTTACAGTGGGCTTTTTTGAATTTTTGAGTGCTTTGGAAAGTGTGTTTCATCTTCAAAGAGCTTTTCCTTTTAATTAAAAACCATCTCCTCTTCCCAGATGCTCAAAATTTGTTTTTGAAACAGTTGAACGTGCATTAAATACTTTCTTATTATTTTTTTCATGGTGTCAAATGCTGCGGTTGCTGCGGCGCTGTTTTGTTTCACCGGTGACCGAAATCCTCCTGTAAACGGGTGAAATTGCCGGGGCAGCGTGGGGCGATGCAGAGCGCTGTGCAGGGACGGGATGGAGCAGAGATGCCACGTGGAGCAGCTCCGCTCCAGGCTCCTGGTGCTGAGCTCTCCTCTCCCATACACACCACAAAGCTGCAGTTGTTCCTATTACTAAACATAGAATATAGGAACATCATAGTATCATGTTAAGAAGCTCAGTTTCTATTTGTTTCACTGTTCTCAGTAGGTAGTTTGAGATCCTCGTAGACTTTGAGGAAACGTTTCAGCGCGTACTTAACTTTAAGCAGGTACTAAAGTCAAACTGCTATCAGTGGGATTCAGATATGTACCTCAGGCTAAATGGTTTTTATTCTGAATGGAGCTGGAGTCCCGGTTTGGTTGAGGTGAGTTACCGGAGCAAGTTACTTCCGTTCAGATATGCATGAATTAAAGGTGAACAAGTGAATTATTTGTGCTTATTGAAATATCACTGATTTGCTTGAGTCGTTGGCTAATGTAAAAATAAAATAATTTCATTATCAACAGATGAGTTCATTTTAGCTTCTACTCAATTCAAACACTATAATAAGGCCCTACTAAGTGATTGTTATGAACAGCTTACAGCTGGAGTTGAATATTACCAAATGTTGCTAAATATAGCAAAATGATAATAAAGCTGATATTGGTCTATATAACAAGTTTCCAGTTCTTGTACAAATATGCTTGCAAATTTTTTATGAGAATCTCTGATGAAAGCATGTGGAAAGTATTTCTATCAATTTAGCACTACAGGTGTATGAAACTAAGCTTGATTAATCATTTATTTGTTTATGCTTGCATTAGTCAACACTTGTTTGTTTATAGATACACTTAGAGAGACAAAACATCCTACAACAGATTTCATTAAGGTTCGTTTTTATTCTTCCTTATAATATCCATTGATCTCGCAATCCTTAATGAATGTAGCCTCTCAGTCTCCTGGGAGGAAAGAGAGAACAAAATATTTGCCTTTTGGACAAGAGTAACATCAACCTTGTTTTCTCTGCAAGCCGATCCTGTTCCTGGCCGGTCAGGCCCGGTGTGTAGAGTTCATGGGAGCAGCAGCTCGCCCCGGGAGAGCGCTCGCGTGTGCGAGTGTGCGCGGCCCCCACAACCCTGCGAGGAGCTTTCGCTGATGAAAATGTATGTGCACACCCACACGGTTCTTGCAGTTTCACATTTACTGGTGAGCTTTTCCGGGAAGTGTCATCCTATTGGGGTTTGTTTATTTACAAGCTGTGCTCATGTTGTCCAACCTGCTGAGAAAGACAGAGGATGGCAGTGATCCAGCGGGTTCTGATGTCTCTGGCAGGCACAAAGGAGGAGAAACTTGTTCACAGAAAGACCTTAATATTCTGCCCTGACAAACAGAAAGTGTTCTGCAACCCGTATCTCCATTTAGGAAATGGATTCTGGAACTGAGAATTGAAAAATATGGGTAGCATGTACTGTTTGCTGTTTTGTACCATGGGATTCAAACTCTGTGTTTAGTAACAATAGGCAAAATAGCATCTGGTATGCATCACTAAAATAAGCTCTAGTAGAAAATGCCGATAAACATTTTCTGTTTAAAATGGTTTCTGACTAAAAGCAGCAGAGATCCTGTCTGCTGTCCATGATAATGATGATAAAGTGGTTTGATCAGACTAAAAGCTCCAGGCATCATCAAATGAAAGCAATGGGCAAGCCCAGAGCTGTGAGATGGATATCCTTCAAACGTCTAAATTTCTGTCATTCCTTGCAACAGAAGAGCCACATGTGAGGCCTTGTGAAGTGGTCCAAGGATTAAAAATGGATTCCAGCTGGTCCTGACTGTTCTCAGCTGTGTGAAATCTGCTCCTCGGTGGCCAGGCACCGAAGAAACGCTGTGTGCTGCTGGTATGGCGGTGCTTGCAGGAGGGGCACTGGAGGGGTCACTGCATTTAGAGCAGTGTGAGACTCAGCTGGAGAATGAGAAACAAATCGCCTGATCTGTCTCTGCACTAATTTAATTAATGATGGCTACACCAAGCATGTCCCTCCAGGCAAGTGCTGTGTTGCTCATAAGCTCGGCGCTGGTTAAAGGGAGAATATTCCAGTGCCTTGGAGCTGGTGCTGCACAGACAGTCGTCATTGAGCACATTTGAAGCAAAAGCTCAGGTA
Source organism: Nesoenas mayeri (assembly GCF_963082525.1). Taxonomy (NCBI): domain Eukaryota; kingdom Metazoa; phylum Chordata; class Aves; order Columbiformes; family Columbidae; genus Nesoenas; species Nesoenas mayeri. The sequence continues at coordinate 7,843,479 of NC_137556.1, forward strand.
GCTGGTGCCTGAGCTAAAGCACAGTTTTCTTTAGCAGACTGTGCATGCGGTAGGCTGTCCATGGTGTAATGCTTTTAATCAGTGTATTCTGCGCTGTTCCCTTTAAAGGCTGTTCTTCCTGCCGCCCTGAACCCATCTCCCACTGCAGCCACCACTGCTTGTCCTGCCTCCCTTCTCTGTTGCCATCACAGGTCCCATGTGGCTGGGGGAGCGTAGCAGGGTAGCCAGCTGCCCATTGCTGCTACTACCTGCTGAGTGAATTGGCCAGACGGAGAAGATACAGAGCATTTAACCCGCTTTTTGTAGTCACAGGTAGGGTGAGTGGTTCTTTGTGGTTCTTTGGGCCCAATTCTTCCCGTGGTGTGTGTAGGAGTGGTGATGAAGCACACGCTTCTCCGATGCTTATGTTTTAATAAAGCATGTGTTACACTCTGTGGGAGGCTGTGGAGTACACCTGTAGTAACCCAGTGGTTGGTCTAAATTAGGTGTCTGGACTACAGAGCCTTGTTTTACAGCTAAAGCCTGTATTGGGCAATAACTTTCTGTAGCTGTTTTGTAACTTTTGCTTATTTATTTGTTCTCTCTGTTTTGAACTCCCTAAGCAATGCTTGGGGCTGTCTGGACTTTTTAGGTAAAAATAACATTCACTTGAAAAGCAACCAACAGCAGTGCTGCCTTTCCGCTGGTGCAGATCTCCTTTGCCCTCTGCTTTCCTGAAATTATAAAAGAGAATCTCGGCCCAGGAAACAGCCAGTAAAATTCCTGATTTCAGTTTCTTTTAATCTGCACTTTGGCACCATAGTAAATTAATTTCTTCAACTATGTTACTGCAAACTATGAGCTCAGACTCTAGTGGTGCTTTTTGGTTTGGTTGTTTGGTGTTTTGTTGTTGTTGTTGTTTTTCCTAAACGGTCATGTTACAAATGATTGATTTATAATTATTTTTCAAAGTATTTTCTGCCAAACTGTGTGTGCCACAATGTCTCACATGCATGTTTGTTGATAACAGATGGAATTTAACTCTTCGCTCATTTGAACATAAACCTCAGGAGTCGTGTTAACATCTGCCTATTAGATTTAAAATGTCCTGTCTGCAGGACTGATTTGGCCCGTGATGTACTCTTAAGCCAAACAGTAATTATTTTGCTAATGCAGCAATGCCATCCTGCATTTGAACTGTTTCTGTTAGATTTCCACACACGAGCAGTCACCGCTGGCTGTTTCCCTGATGTACCAGCACATCCCAGTTGCGGCGTGATGCTCTTGCCTGTGCTGTTGCCGAAACTCCACTATCATGATAAGAGCAAGGGCATGGTTTGGTAATTAGTTTAAACCACTCTAGCTCTGCTAACGACAGACTAGTCCTGTCTCCCCCTGGCCACCAGTCCCTCTGCCGGCTGTTGCTGTTGGAGCCACGTTGCTGGAAGGGCTGCAGCAAGAGCTGGAGGCTGCTGGCTGGTCAGACAGTGCCCAGATAGACACCTGAGTCGTTGCACTGTGTTCCCAGTGCCCGCGGAGACCCTGGCATCTGCTGGCTGGGGGTCTCAAAAGAGACCCTCATGGACAGTGGCCCCCAGTTACCTTGTCCACTTGTCCCATTCTTGTCCAAAGGATGAAGCTTCTTGCAGACCAAGAGGTTTCCTCTGCTACTGTGTGATGTAGCAGAGCCCGTGGAACTGCAGTTCTTGTTAATGGGTTAAATACAGTGTGTTTCATTTTTCAGCAAGTTTTTTGATTAAAAGCCTGGTGTGCAGCTTTGGTCTTCCTTTTATCTGTGAGCTTTTTGTGCAGTCACCGACTTGTTCCAGCTCTCTGTGTGCGCACGGACCATCTGGCACGGCTCGCCTGCCTCGCATTGTGTAGCGCTTTCAAGGGAAAAAAATTATTAATAACAATCTGGATGGCGATGGGGGTTAGGGATTGGGTTTATTCCAATGCCGGAGCTGACAGTTCCGCGGGCAGATAGTTCTGCAGAGAGGGTTTCTCAGCAGCCTTTGCAATGTTGCCTGATGGGTGTGCAAGGGATGGCGGCCAGAAATCCCGAAGGATCGCAGGTCAGGAGGAGCAGTGGCCGCGGGGCTCGGTGCCGCGTCCCTCGCCGCCGGCCCGCGCGGGGCTGTCCTGCCGCAGGAGCCTCGCAGGGTCAGGATCATTTTGTTAGTGCTGCTGGCCTTCAGACAGTTGTCCTTGGAACAACATTCATTTCCCTGGGCTTTGCTCCATTTTGCAGGCTTTGGCCACTACAGACTTGTCAATTTTAAAAGAGATGTGGATTTGTTTTTTTTACATTTTTCCTGGTAACCCTAATGTTTAAACATTGCTTTGACCATTGTAGCTTTTGAAAAATTAGAGTGATTATTTACAGAGCATTTGAGGAAGGATTATTTTATCTAAAGAATGAGTTGCACCTGAGACGTGCTCAATCCTGAAAGTAACCTGAAAAGAAAAGCCTTAATAGTGGTTTCTGTGAACTGCCACCTCTGGGAACTTTTTGAATTGATAATCTTGTCAGGTATCAGTGCACTTTGTGACCACGTCTGTTTGCCTGTCAAGGAGATCTTTGTTCCTGTTGTACAAGTGGAGGCATATTGCAGTTGTTGAAAGCGCTTGCTGACTGTGAATGGGGAGAGACACTGAGAGAGGGTTTATGCCTGAAGCAGCTGCCTCTAAACCGCCCATCCTGGGCCTCCCTTCAAAACCACCGTTAGCAGGGAAGTTGGCAGAGAAGATTTACCTTAGTGGTGTAGGGAATTTTATTTAACTTTTAAAACAATGGTTCGTGTTTCTTTGTTTTCTCTGCCCGATTTTTAAAATATTTTTAAATGAAGTATCTTCAGAATAGGTCAGCAGTGTGGTTTAAGTGACGTGGCGTTTTGAATGGGTCTTTGGATGTGGGAAGTGGTGACATTTTGGAAACGTCATTCTTCCAGAGGTCAGCAAACCCCTGTCACTTCATGAGGAAGCATTTGGTGTGACTGGTAGCAACAAGAACTAAATAGTGACATGAGAAATTGCCCTTGACTGACTGTTAATATACACAAAATGAACAGACATTGAGAATTACATTTTATGAACTGTGTTTTGTTGTTGCTGAGTGGGCAGCAAGCCTGTTTGTCTAATTGAGCTTCACTATATCGTAGTGCTCAGGGTTCATTCATCCTATGTGGTTTCTTTCTTTTTAGGGTTTTCCTTTTTTAGAGCAACGCTGTTATATATAGTAATGAACGCATAGCAGTCGTGCTTGTCTTTCTCCCTGTGGAGAACGGCGGAAGTTTGGTTCCCATTTTACAGAGATCTCTGTCTCAGTGCTCTCGCACACATTTATTCATGTTGAAGCTGGGTAAGCCAAACCCTAGATATTTGGGGGTTGAATATATTTGTGAAGTGGCTTTTAAAGCAGATTTTTTTTTCAATACATCCGCAAGTAGACTTCATGGGGACTGGGGAATTAGTTCTTTCAGGGATCTGAGCTTAAGATGATGTATTGTCTAAAGCCATAGCTTAAATCTGGGCCTGCATCCTCGTTCACAGGCTTGCTGGCCATTCTTCCTGCCAGTTCAGTTTAGCCTTTTCCCAGTCCCTCTTAAGAACGAGCTGACTACAGAGTGGCTAAAAATTGGACATTTTAACTTTTTGTTCTGTTTGCAAGCTGAAGTATTTTTTGCTTTGTTTTTCTTTAAGCAGAGCCTCTGGAGACTTGTTAAACTATGAAATGGTGAGAAAAAGGCAGCCCAAAGGCTTTAGCTAGGACTATTAAATGTCCTAGGCAGCCCTAAAATGTTGCTCAATCTCCAGTGTAAAATATAACAAAGGAGGAGTATCTGATTTTGAGTCGCCATAAGATGACTTGAATATAATTTCTAAATTTCCAGGTATTTTTCTTGGATATTCCAATTACACGTGTGCAGAGAAATGGATGGTATTGACATTTCCGTGGCAACCCATTGTAGCGTTTCAGATATTGACCTGCAGGTTATAAATTACTAAAGCAGAATATTTTTGGAAGACTGGCAAGATCTATCAGTCTTCTGCAAAATGTACAGACAACAGCATAGCAACAAAATGCAGATGAGAAAACACAGGCTGTGGAATAAAGTCTAAGCTGAAAGTGGAAGGTTTGTTGAAGACTCTACTGACAGTGAGTACCATCAACTGATAGCCTGGAGGGGTTGGTTTCTGCCAGTTTTTGGCATGGATCTGGTTTATATTTGTGGCTGGATGTGTAATAGAGGTAGGGTAATTGCAGAAATGTTATAGCAGCTCCTAGTATCCTTTATTAGAGGTGCTAAGAGACTTGAAGAAAGCCTCACCTGGCTGCCTTCATGCTACTGTTCCACTGGCTGTTGGCGGTGGTGGTAGAAGGAGGTGGGAAGAGCTCACAGCCTGAATTAGTTAAGCCTTAGCTCTATATGGATATGTTTAGTTCTTCATAATAACTAATTGCCTGTTGTTCCATTTGGGACCCTTTGTGCTGCCGAGACCCTGGTGGAAAGTACATGCAAAGGGCAGAGTGTTCCTTGCAAGACAACTGGTGTGTTTAAGCTCTGAAGATTTGCAGCAGACAAGACTGATTGCACCAGTAGGATTTTCAGTCCTATGGGCCTCCGGTCAGACAACTGGAAAGCCTGGTTGTCTCTGAGTGATGGCATGAGCATTTCCAAGAATCTCTGGGAGAAGGAATCCCTTAGCTAAAAGGCCACATTTCTTCCTTAAGATTCTTTCTTTTCAATTTTTTTAAGTTTTAAAAGGAGAGCTTGGAGTATTTGCAATGTGAGATGGAACTGTACTGCCACCAAATAAATTACAAGTGTCTCTTTCAAAATCCCCGTAGGCAACACATGGTATGTGATAGCTAATTCTCACAGACCTCGTATGAATGCATTTTCTGGGAACTGCCTTTATGATAATAAATTACTGGTTGGCAAGTGGGTAGGGTTGAGCCAAGCCATGCACTCCATCCCATTCACACTGATTTTAATGGAAGAGTTCCCAGTGAGTTTAGTGGGGACAGACCCAGTGCAAGGCTGTGGGAAACTAGGTGGCTGAATTTGCCTGAATTGCTTCAGTTTTCATTAATTTTGTACCTTCCAGGTTTCATGATTTACTTTAGAGATTTCTTTGAACGCATTTAAACTAATCTGTAACTTGAAGTTACATTAAGAATTGAACATTGAGAATATGAACTGTGTATTCCTAATGATGAAGTGCATCTGTGGACGTGATGGAATGGACCCAGGAATTCCTGAAGAAGCTGTACCACATGGTTCTTCACTCTCTGACACCTCTTTTATGTCTGTCCATAGCAACATCTTTCATTGCTCATGAAAAATTATCAGAACCCATTGAAAAATGTTCTTTTTTTCTTAACCGTTTGTCCCCTGTATTGCTTGCATTGACTGTGTGCTAAGTGCTGGTTTACAGTTGCAAGAGATGCTTTCACCACTTAGCACACGTGCTCGTGACAATGTCATACACATTCACATAATTTGCTCAGAATTCAGGCAGAGGTATTTTCTGCCTTCAGCAGCTTGGCCGCAAGGAGACGATTATTTTTTCTCTCCGTACTTACGCTTTGTCAATACCTTCCCTCATGTCAAGAAACACATCATTAGTTTCAACCAGTTCAACCAATTTGTTGTTAATAAAGCTGTTAAGAAGCTTCCAGATCATAAGCGACCAAGTTTATGTCTTGGATTTAAGTGCAAGCTGCTCCTTTTCCTTTTTAATGAGCGCCGTCTTTCTTCCTATCGCCCGGTCAGGTACATCCTCCTCCAGTGTTTGTTATAGATGCATTCAGGGCTGGGATGTAGCTTTGTTAAGCTCTGTGTCAGTAATAATTGCGCCTCCATTCCTTCTGGTGCTTTTTGACTAGATAATTTTCTGAATTTTCTTTGTGCAGCGCTCTTTTGGGAGATGCACTTTACTGCATTTAATCTCGTTATTCCACTCATACTTTGTTTTTAATACAATTTACAGGACACACATAGTGCCTTCCTTTCCCATAGTACCTTCCAAAAATCACTGCTTTGTGCTGGTGTAGCAGTGCCGCCTTCTCATAGCTCCGGTTTTCTGAAAACTGTCCAACCGATTTCAGGGATTGATTGAATTAGCATTGGGATGTTCTTCTGTGTGTTTCTTCAGTTCACCAAAACTATTTCAACTCTACAGTGGAACTGTAACAAGTCTACAGTTTTTACTCCTCAGCTCTGTTGTTACTGGTTTGTTCTTCCAGTTCCTCTCTCATTGTCTCACCCAGTTGAGTGACTCTTTTTTAAATTTATATTTTTATTTTTAACAACAGCTAATTGGCCTAATTTAGGGCTCTGGGTGATGTCTTGGTGATTACCATCTTTCCCACATATCCTGGTATCTTTCAGGCTTCTCATCCACATGTTTGAAGGAACCAGTCTCACCCCCTCAATATTTTGACCACTGTATTCCAAGATGTCATGTTGCATGAGGCCTTTCCTGATCTCATTTTATTTTTTTCCAATTTCCAGTGAAATTGTTGGAAGAATTCGCTATCATTGTGTTACCAGTTTGGAGAATTTCTCATTGATGGGCAAACTTGGCTTGAAACAAAACGAAAAAGCAATCCTTGCTCCCCAAATCCTAAAATATCCATTAAATCCAAGAAAAGCACCTCTCAGTTCTGTTACAGCAAAAAGGATAGAAAGTTTCAAGTTCTTCAGATGCCCTGGAGAAATTACTGTCTTCAGCCTCTATAGTGAGGATCTCAAGAAGGTAATTTTGTTGGTTTCAGAATCTGAAGAGAGAATCAATAAGGCACCTACACATTTGAAGCTCCTGGTCTGACCTCTGTATACCCGTTAGTTGCTCTCCTCTTGTTTCTCCCCCTCACAATCGCCTTGATGACAAAGTCAGGGTAAGACCTTGAACTTCGTTTCACTTTTTTGCTCTTAAAAACCACAAAGTGATTAACAGGATGTTTCAGAAACGCTGCCAAGAGCTCAGGGTGAATTTACTTCCCTTGGAAGTGCTGAGCTCGGGCTGGAAGAGGTGGCTGCTGTGCAAATCCAGGCTGGGCTCTGCTCTCTTTGCAGAGGGGTCTCAGGACACACAGCACTGCTGCGGGTGCTTTTGTTGCCTGGTGCTCTTGCCCTTTGCCAGGAGAAAACTGTCCTGCTTAGAGTACAGCACCGTGTCCGTGCTGGCCGAGGGGCTCCCGCGGCTCTGGGGCAGATGGGGTGAGGACGGTGGCACAACACCCGATCGCTGGGGAAGAGCAGCTCGGTGCACCGTGGCTCCCTGCCAGGATGCTTGGTCGGCAAGGTGGAACAGCATGTAGCAGAGCGAGGAAGTGAAGGAGTGCCATTTAGTGTCTGCTTGTAAAGAGAACTGTATGCTTGCAATATGTTTTTCCTTCTGCTGGCAGTCCTGGTGTGAAAAGCAGCATAGCTTAATTAAGCAGTGTCAAAAAACTCGATTCTTCCAATCTGCCTTCCAATCTGAAGTGTTTTTCTTTGCTGATTTACTGCATCTTGCAAGAAGCATATATCTTTATGGCTAAATGATCGAGTTTCATGAAGAATTTTGGTGTTACTTGATTTTTGACTTATGTTAACAGGACTTGGGCAAACCTGTTAGGCCCTGGGTGTCATCATTCTGTCCAGAATTTTCCAAACAAGGATCTGTGTGGGCTTTAATCAGAGTGAATCCACAGGGGCCAAGTTGTGTGGGACTTGATATACAAGATATGTGGGACTCTGGGCATGTCCTACACCACTGGTCCACCTGTGCACTGTAAACCCAGTATGTACCAGTTGAGTCCCACTTGCTGCATGTGCTCAGGAAATTTTAGAGCGTGCTCTGCATGTGTGGGACAATACTGAAGGATGTCTCGAATCTGCTGGGTATGAATATGGTTCGCTTGTTCCAATACATTGCAGCTGCACTGGTTTTGTTGCACTTACGGAGTTGGTTTCCTCATGACCAGTGCTCTTCCATGGAGCTTGGTCAGACGTTGGGACATCTAGAAACGTGAGACAAACAGCCAGTGTTCTCTGTGTCCACCTGGGCAAAATTTCTGGGACAATCAAGCAGAAGTGGGAGGAAACCTGGATGAACAAACTGCTGTCAAAACCTTAGTTTCAAGGATATATTGTTCTCAAGAGCTTTGCTAAGATTGTGTTTGATAAGAATCAAGTTTCAGTGGGTTTTGGATTGTGTTGTTGAACAGGGTGAAGCTTTCTCTGCTAAACTAAAAACAAAGAATACAAAAGGAACTTGTTATTGGGGGAAGAATTTTTTCTTACTAGAACTGTCTTCCCTTGAAATCTGAAAGATCCTTTCCAAATGCAAAAGTGATGCAAACGTGTCTGAATATAGAAGTCAAACTGGAAGGCAGTGGGTTTCTTTTGCCAGTTTTGCAGGAGGCCACCCACTAAGGTAGGTTTTTTTCCTGTTTGTTTTGTTTTGTTTGTTGAAAACCCAAAAGGTTTTCTTCCCTCACTCTGGAAAAATACAATAAATTTTGGCCAAAATCAGAGCCTACTTTGATTTTTATAACCGTTCTTATCAAAACAGGAGTGAAATGTACTGTGACTTTTCCAAGTAATGTATAATTAGCTGAAAAAGAAAAGAAATGGAAAATTTGGTGCTAATGATTTAGCATCAAGGCTCTAAGTTCTTGAGCAAACAGACTTGTACATATTGGCCTTTCTCTGCGTGAGCATGGAGAAGCGTTCAGTCAGATCATGTGGTTGAAGGCATTTTCATTGGTTTTGAATGTATTTTTCTCCTAGGTTTGAGTGTTTGATAGTGGTTCGCTAAATTAAAATGAAAGTCCCGTTCTGACTTGATATTTCTAATCTATTTCTTGACTGTTGGTATTCTCAAATTTTACTTGTCTTGAGAGGCTCTTACTTTCCATTCCGCATATTCACTCCCTCTGACCAAATGGGCAGGAAATGTATTTAATAATATCCGTGTAACCCAGAGGGATGCAGGATTCCCCGCGGAGCGATGTTTTGCAATGGTTACAAATGACTTCTCTCTCTTTGCGTCTGTGCCTCGCACCGCTCTGTGTGCCATCTGATGTACGATTCTTTCAGTGTAAGCAAAACCTTAGAAATGTGGTTAGAATGCGAGATGTTTATCATCCTTTATAATTCAGAAGCCAAATACTCCAAATCTTTGAGGTCGCTTGTATGGTGGTACCAGTATCCTCTGTCTGCTATGGAAATACTCCGGTTCTTCAGTGCACCCCGAGCCCACGTACCACCGCTCCCTGTGCATTGTTCAGACTTATTTCAAAGAATTCCAGAGAAAGCAATTCAACGTTTTTCCCTTGGAGCCTACATTGTAGTCTAAATGATCTCACTGCTTGAAAATGTTTTCTTGGGTCTAGGTTTAATAATTTTTCACAATCTATCCTTTGTAGCTAACCCTCCTCCACCTTCTTCTTAAAACAAAATCCTTCCCTTCCATGTGCCAGTGTTTTCTAGCCACATAAGCTGTTATCAGGTTGTCTCAGCCATCTTTCAATCAAGATGTACTTTTTGGTTCCTGTAGATGATTGGTTTTTTTTCTTCATCTCCATCTTTATGTAAATACAAAAATTGTACTAATGTAACCTCCTGTAGTTAAAATGATGCAACCTCGCTTGTGTCGTTGTGTAACTTAGTTCTGTGGGAGGACAGATTCTCCTCGGGATAAGACACCTTCATCCCAGTACCCACACTGTTGCCTCTGCTGATAATCATCACCCAGAAGGTAAGTGATCTAGGACAATAAACCAGAAGGATGCCTTTAAATGAACAATGATTTCCACACCCTTAGAAAAGGAAAATAAAACAAATGGGTAGGCAGCTTGGCAGTGTAGTCATCAGCTGAGTAAACGTGTGTCCTTGAACAGAGTTCATACTCTGCTGTGGTTTGGTGGTGTTTGGAAGGAGGAATGACTCTTATTCATACGTTTGTATTCCTGAATAAGTCTCAGTGATTAAAACATCCTTACTGAGCAGGGCTAGTTTTTATAGATTCAGAATTCACAGAAGCAGAGGATGGCTGGGGACAAAGCAATATTCAAATGCGGATGACGCTGTGATGCTGCAGTGCTGTCCTGACATTGGGTGTGTTTTCTTTAAGGGATGCTTTTCCAGAAGTGTTGTGGCTGTGTGGTGTGGGTATGGCATAGTACTCCAACTTTTAATTAAAAAAGAGACAATCACAAATAAAAACCTCAACAATGCAGGTCTTAAATTACTAGATCTGTTTCATACAGAGGCTTTTCAAGAGTTACTGAGTCAATAACTTGTCTCAGCTATACTGGTCATGGTTGAGATTACACTATATATTTACCAGCACAGCCGAGAGTTGACTTTAGTCCCACCTCTTTATTTTCCACGTGCTAGATGGTTTAAAAAAATGAGGAGAATGTTGTTCTCTGCAAAGAGGAACATAGATCATTACATGTCTGTGCTGCGGTATATACTAACCAAAACATAAGAACCAATGCCAGAAAATTCCTAGCCAGTATATCCAACCTATTTCTTTAAATGAGTTGCTCAGCAGTTTGCTGCAGTCCTTGCCAGTTAAATCATGACTTTCAGCAGGAACTGGTGGGAATTTAACATTATAAAAATGGAGCTCCAGTGTTCAAAGTAATGACAAATCCAGAAGCAAGTGGCACTTGCTGACATCCACACGTGTTCTTTCATCCAGCACTGCCGTGTTGCAGTAGTTTAGCAATGAGGATAAGACTGAATCTAAGTGAAGTTCAAAGCACTAATGTTATTCACCCAACTGCTTTGGAAATAACTTTCGTTTGCTTAATAATATAATTGGAAAATCAGAAAAAGACTATCAGAAATGCCACTGTGCCAAACACATGCTTTTACCCTCACTTGCTGCCTTTTTTTTTGGTACTGAAATGACACTGGTTCTCAACAAGAGATGGCACTTCTCAAGGACCAGTGAATTGTCCAGTAAAATTGTGAAGGAAATAGAAGGCACTATTGGAGATGGTGTTCACTGTACATCTCTATAGGTCACCAAGGCCTAAGGGAACAGGGACAAAGAGTAACAAAGGAGTTGAAGATGCTTGGTACCTCAAAATACCAAAAATTTTTAAAAAATTTTTGCTTCCTTCTCATATTATTCTTTTCCATGGCTCATCTTTAGCAACACCAGACCTCCTCAGAGAGAGAAAATAGCAGTGGCCTTCTAAGGACAGGGAGTATCTAAAAAATGGTCCAAAATAACAAATCCTTCCTTGTTTCTAGAAACGGCCCAATAGAAATCTCTGTACAGTACTATCTATGTATTAAGTTTTATATGTTTCAATGTATAATAAATACCTTCTGCTTTTCTCTGAGTACCCCATAAGTGGCCTTATTGAACTGACACTGAGAACCAGCCATCTGTGTAGCATCTACGGCCTCAATTTGATTCATCTGAGGCTACTGTTACAGTATCAATATTTACCATTATTATCATCAATAATGAAAACCAAAATATGAATGTACAATAATGTTGTTAGTGCTACATCTGCATTTTCTCCCCGTTACAGGTTTGCACGGGGCGGATTTTGGCCGAGGGCAGGGCAGGCTGGCCAGGGCAGGCTCGGGGTGCTGACTTGGGCAGCTGCTCTCTCTGTAATCCTGGAGAAATCTATCTAAATCCCCCAGATCAGAATTTCATGCTCCCTGCTTGAGGCTGGCTGTGAAACTGTAATTTGCACTTGTCACTCAGTGGTGAGGGGAAAACGGAAAGAAAAAAAGGCATATGATAGATTTCACGCTTTTCTCCTGAACAAAGCAACACAGTACTTTCCTCTGGGCATCTCAATGGATCTGTGTGGGCAGTTTGAAGCTGGCAGTTTATCTTGAGAGATGCAGAGTTGTAAGCAGAGCGGGTAGTATCAGCTCTCATTGAGTTTACATGATGCTTTCTATTATTGAACTCTGCTTTCATCTTACTAAAAATTTGCCAAACTTTACTGGTTTGGGCTGAAGGTTTTTGTGTCCGGTGTCTGTCAGGGTCAATTTACAGTGGCCACTTCAGCCAGATCGGTGTTTGGCGATGCTATTCAGGTCCTCCGTGATGAATAAGGTAAGTAAGGGGAGCATCTGCTCAGGGTTTTGTTTTCTTATTGCTGTCCAGCTTGTCCCTCAATGCCTTAATTCCTGATCCCTTGTCAGAACTGGCTCTTGATGACTGAAATTCCTACAGGTTTTTTTCCCAGGCACTAATCACTGAACATTTAACAGCCATTAATGCATCTGTTTTCATTGCCCTCTGAGAGAAGAGAGTGTTTTTTCCACATCTTACAGAGGAGGGAACCACGTAACCTGTGGTTGGAGCTTAAACTTCCCTTGTAATCTGGCTGACCCATTCGAGGCACCTTTTTAAAGTAATTTAAACATTCATTCAGAACACACTGAGCATCTGTAATGCTCAGTTACAGCGCCTGAGGCTTTTGAAAATCAAAGGCTGATGTTTCAAGCCAGATGGCTACTAAACGAAGAGCATGTACTTAGTGGTACCTGCAAGAAGAACCTTTGTGGTGCGTGCGATAGAGCGGAGTTCAGCTCTCCAGTGCATCGCTTTGTATCCCTTCCCTAGACATTTCCAACACGGTTCTCATCTTTTGCAACAGGTGATAAAAGAAATTCCACAGAAGATTATTCACTATCCTCTTCTGATTCATGTCTGAACGTGCCTATAGATTGTGTGGTCAGGGGTTCAGTGGTGAAAAAAGAGTACACGAGCATCTCATTAAAATCTGTATCATAATACATAAGCGCTGGGGACCAGGGTTAAGGTTGCACAAGCATTAATTAAGGCATTTCCAGTAAACAGCCTCTGTAGCTGAAACAGCCTTTGCCACTGCTGCTCTAGAAATGCTATTAAATGTGAGATTTCTTCTTTTTGTGTATTAGAGAGTTGAAGGACAATCTGTACCTATTGCTGTTTCCTCCTGGACTTGATGTGATCTGAGCTGTTTTCTGATGGCTACTTGGGCAGTGATTGATTCTTGAAATACTTCCAGTGGGAGTTAATTCAAAGCTCAGTGAAATAATGGGTGTTTTCTAGCACCAGACTGCAGGATAATCTATATCTAACCTACCTAAATAATCTATATCTATGCTACAGATAAGTGCTATTTAATAAATGCCAGTTTAGGCTTCTAGACTGAATTTCCTTATTTCAAGAAATGTCGTTCTTTAAAAGGCACTATCAAGGGACTATGCACTAAAATATTTAGTCTTTGAGATTTTTCTTTGCCCTGATAAGTTTCTAGAAGATTTGATAACAATGGCTCCTACAGTCCTCGGGTGAGGCAGATGTTTTTCTTCTGAGATTTGAGTTATACAAATTTACATGAAATTTCCATGATTTTAGCAGAGACTAGAATTTGCCGTAAGACAGAACTTGCTCTCCACAGACTGTATTTTGAGTGGTATGATGAAAATGTACTGAAAAAATAAATCATGTCTGTGATGCTGGACAGAGTGAAGCATGTTAATGTACATTCGTTAGCTAAATGGCACGTTACTAACTAACCAGCTGAAATTTTCTGGAGTTGGGAGTATGGGAACATCACTGAGCAGAAATACAGATAGTGGTTGAAAAGAAGTGCCAGTTGCATCTTTCTGAATATTTTGGTTTTTTAAAAAACATACTTCAATGTCTCAGCTTGTTGAAAAGGGCAAATTTTGCTTTCATAATATGACCTGCTACAGCCAAACACAACAGTTAAGGCCCCTCAGTCACACCTGTGAATGAAAACAATTGTGAAGTACTAATGTGTATCTAGGGAAAGCAAACGTGGGCTGGATAGAGATCATCTGTTCAGCTTTATTTCCTTCTACCTCCTGTTTTGTTGGTTGTAAAAACTGGGCAACCATTAGGTGGTCTGGTGCTCACACAGAACTGGGCTTAGTTGTTCATTGAGAAAATAATGCCATTAGTGAACCTTTGGGTGTAGGGGAGGGCCTGGGAGGAACTTCACAGGGAAACAGGCTGTCTATGCCCGCTTTTAAGAGCTTAAAATGGAGGTTAATATCAGGTGTTGCTTTCGCTGTAACACTACAGCACCCCGTATAGTAGCCAGCTCTGACATGCAGCTGCCCACCCCTTGGCCTACACCTTGCACAGTCAGCAGACACAGAGAAATTCCTCTGGAAAAGGACTCAGAGCATCTAGGTTGGTGTCTGTTTCTGAATCACCGCCTGGAGTTGCCTTTTTTCTCTTTGCTGACTATTTATAGGGTCTAAGGTGAGTAGGTCCCCAAACCGCTAGCTGCAGCAGATGCTAAAGTTAGATGTGATGACTCACTCCGTAGATAGTGACCTAGTTTGAGTTGTCTGCAGGGAAAGGTGTGCAAGAGATGTAGAAGTGTTGTAAGGATAACAACAGCAGTGGAGCTGGGTACGTCAGGGAAATCCTCCTGTATCTACGTAGTGTTTTTATAGGATATACCTTTTGTACAACAGTTTCCAGGATGGAAAGTAGCTTAGGAAAGCTAAGGTCTCATAAATTGTGCATGACTGACTTGACCTTCCTACTGGATGTCGTGGGTGGATAGTCCTTCAGCACGGGTTGTGCAACAAAAATACACACACACAGAGATATTTAAAGGGTTCCTCAGTGGGGCAGGTAAATGAAGTTTATGCAGGATTTCAAAGGCCAGTTTCCTGAAACTGCTGAGCAAAGACCACTGATGCAGTGCTGCCAAAAAGCCAGAGAAGTCGAGAAGAAATTACTGTTCTCCAGAAAGTAACAAAGACAAGCGACCTCATCTCATTTTCTGAGTTAAAAGCCTTCAGCTTCTCTTTTTTATTCCACACTGCTAATATTGCTGAATTATGAAAGCTTACACAGCCAAGAAGATCGCTTCCTAAATGCTTGTCATATTTGCCTGTAAAGAGCTATTATATTAAAATGCTAACTGGTGAGTATCTCTTGTGTACCTAGTTACACACTGTGCAACCGCGAGTTGAAGGTGAATGGAAGCGAGGAGGCTCCTTACCCTGGCACCAGGTTGCATTTGAAGACCATGCACAGCTCACCTGTGATGCCACCCAGTTCGTTTTCCAGAGCTGTTCTCTGGTGTGCATCCCAGCGAAACAAACAGTTGACGAGTTAATTTTGCCAGAAATTCATTTCACGGCTGCATTTTTCTCCCTACTTACCTTGGGAGATACAGTGGCTTTCTGAGCCCATCAGGCCACTGGTTTGGGAATGGAGTGCATGTTGTTATATCACCAGCATCCTTTGTGTGTGCATAAACTCAGCAAGACAATAATCAAAGTCCATTCAGGCCTCCAAGTAAGCAACAGTGTTTTGCTTACTTGTGTTGCTATGAATGTCAGTGAAGTATTTTGACTCACATGTTGCAAGTGGCAGGAGGATGTTTGACCATATGGGAGGGCAATACAGTTATGTTTCCTGTGGATATGGGAAAACTACATGTAGTATTAAATATTTTTTGGTTTGTGGGTAGAAATGCAATTTTTAATAAAGGTCTTCTCTATCTTTCATATATATATATATATTCTATATAAATTTACCAACCTGCTTTTGTGGTCATTTTTCTAAGTTAATGTAGTTTTTCCAGATAAAAAATATTTTCTTAAAGTGAAGCAATGTGTGTCTAAGAAATGAAAAGACAGTTAAAATGCCTCTGTTTTCTATAGTTTAATTAGTGAAAATAGTATATGTTGTATGCAGAGGAAAAGTTATCTTCGTTTTCCTGAATATTAGCAGGCTGCAAGATTTGACAGCTTGAATGTAGGTTACAGAGTTTCAGTTCATTAGTGATACCAAGGAAGCAATTACAGTTTCTGGGAGACAGGTAAAGTCTCCGGTGACAGACTTGGTACGTTGTTGGCATTTGTTGCTCGGGATTGGTGAAAAACTCTTTCCTGGACACATATATTTATAGAAAATAAAGACAACCTCTTCAGAGAGGTAAATGCACAAATTGACTACTAGGAGAAGAGAGAAATGACTGCTTTGGCTCCCTGTTTATGGCTACTTGTGACTGCCAGCTTTTTAGTATGATAGTTGCCATTCAAGGACTAAATCTGAATGCTTCTAATCTTTCCTCACCTTCCCCACTACAGAATGTAAAAACTGAGATTTTCTTTTTCCCTGTTCTACGTTAGAATCACTTTGAAATATGTTTTATGGGAATGCAAAGTTTCTTATGCCTCAAGAGGAAAAGGTTTCCTAGTTGATCTTTCAGGCACTGATGAGCTGTGGGACTTTGTTTGGCTGTGTACACTGCTCTTCAGCTTCACATCCTACATCTCCTGTGCATAAAACGTGAGCCAAGTTGCAAACACAGGCCTCCAGAAGGATAACCAGTGTTCTCCTGTGCTGCTGTGGGATGGCCCCAGAGTACAGGGCTGCTGAAGTCTTCCTCAGATTGCAAACACCGGGGTAGGCAACCATGATTTTGGATTCCGTGGGCAGGATTTCATTACAGTATCTCGAAGCTTTATCAGTGTATACGCTGACCCTGCGTTTTCTGTTTCATCTGCTGCCACAAAATGCAGAGCTGCATCACTTCACAAACTCTTTTCCCCACCCCGCTCTCCCTTCAACCCCTGAAATAATTGGGAATGCCTCTTTAAATCTGAATTTGGGCAATCCAGCTTTGCAGTGTCTTTCTTGTGAAGTCCTGTGTCCTGGGATGTACTTGTGGCTGGGTCTCCCTGAGCTGTTCTCAGCACACAGTCCTTCCTCACAGAAGCAACTTCAAAACCGAGCATCTCTTACACCAGACAGTGGTCTTTGGCAGTCTTGGGAAGGGAAATCATGTTTTGCAGCCAGTTTGGCTTGCCTGAAGATTTGAGAAAAACATCCTGATTATTTTTCCACTGAAAGCAACAGGTGGCTTACAGTTTTGAAGGTAGCAACTCAGTTACAATTGTAAATAGTTCCACAAAGTCCTTGTTTTCAAAAACTGCTGAGCCATGCAGTCAGGCTTACTGAAGACATTTCAGGCACCAAAAAGCACTTGCTGCCTGAGAAGATCCTGGCTTCTGAGGTTGTGTTTGCGTTTTGATAGCTAAAACTGTTTCACCAGACATGCCGTAAGACACCAGCAAGGCCATAAATACATTGATTTAAGATTAAGTCATAATGATGAAGCCAACTGTCCTTTATCACAAGAAAATGAATTTTCATTTCTGTTACTAATCTCGCTTAAATCCATCCTGGGTCACTGGAAGTCCATTAGGTTTTCCATTTAGATGTTTTCTGAATGAATGTTAAAGCACTACAACTATATGCTATTCTTAACTCTCTGAGTTATAAAGAGGCATAAATCAAGGTGGAATGAGCTCTAAACAGGTGTTAGAAATGGTCTGGGATGTGTCTGACCTTTTCACAGTGGATGGAGAACTGCCTGGTGCCAACTATGTATTTATGCCAGTGATGCTGGTTTTCTAGCAGCAGATACCAGAGTGGTGGTAGGGACGGCTGGCAGGATTTCAGCTGTAAGAGTATTAAACTAGTATGTGGCAAGGTCTTACAAAATAAACAGTAGCACCTTGCGATTATGAAGTTTTTGATCCCTGAAAAAAATGACAAGATTTTTGCCTGCTCTCAGTTTAGTTGCACATACTGAATCTGGGCTGCATCACAAAGGCATCTGATCCCTTTGCCTTGCACTGGGGTCCGGTGATGCTGAACGAGGCGGGAGAGACCTCCCGTCCCACCGTCCCACTGTCCAGTATCTGCAGGAGACCTGATGGCTTTAGACCTTTCAGCGATATAACTGTTATACCTAGAAAACCTTCCTTTATTGGCCTGTATTTGAAGGCCTGACCTACTTCCCAATGGAATCAATGAAATTTTCTGCTGGCTTTAGTAGGAACCTGACTGATTTTTAAAACTTAATAAATAAATATAAATAAATATAAATAAATATGCTGTTTTATTAACTGAGCATTCCATTTTAAAAATAGGAGTGATATTTTTTCCTGTGTAACAATAATATTAAATGATGTTGATGAAACGATGTTGATAAAAACTTATGTGAAAATGAGATGAACTGCATTTGACATTTTCCATAGTGCCTTGCAGTTCTGAAATTGTATTTGCTCATGAATAATGACATCTGAGCCTCTGACCGTATAAAGCTTTAAATATAAAGCATCATTGCAAGTTCTCTGGAACTCCATATGTGCCTACAGATAAGGATGTTAGTGAGCACTGTGTAGTTTTAGACTATAATATGGCAAGAAATCCACTTTAGGATGAACTTTTTCCTGTAGAGCAAGTTCTGTGCTCCACAGAGCCTCATTTTAGCCTTTTTGAGGTCTTTGATAGGGCTCAGCATAGGTAGTTCCCATCACAGATGTATATTTTGTATTATATTGCATGTTGTATATTGCATCTGTGTGCACTGGAGAAAACATTGTGCAGGTACACAGGATATCATCCCTAACATAACTGGCAGAATACTGTACAACTCTCTTTGGAAGCACTTTGCAAGTTCAGAAAATGTGCTCATTTAATGAACTGGGCATTATTCTAATATCTTGTATCACGGTGCAGATTTATGTGAGCAAATTGAAATTTCTCAAGGGAAGAAGTAAGGATAAAGCTGAATATGGTTTGCTGGAAATGCAGCTGGTCAGTGGCTGTGTGTGCTGGAGCTGGGTAAACACTTTGTGTCTTAGAATTGACTTCAGAGTCAACAAAGTGTTGGTTCCTTCTGGAAAACTTTGTTGGCCTAAGGTATGGTTCACCTTATTTCAACTCATGCTCCAAACAATCTTGTGGGCCTGTTGTTCTTGGAAGCTAATAGGGAAGAACATATGCTAAGCATTGGTAATGTCAATTAAGCCCTTAATTAGCGATGAACAAACCTCAGTTTTTCCCTGTCATTCAGTTCAGATACTGCTCAAAAGCCCAGCGATCCTCCAGGCTTTAGCCACGTTGTTTTGAGCATCTCAAGTTTTGCAAACCTGGGCTTGTTCCTCTAGTAAAGTTCAGATTTTTCTGGGATTTCTAGATCGGGACCAGCTTGTAAAATCCTCAGCCATTCCTGGCAGCGTTTTAGCATTTTGGGATGGGGGATGAGGAAGGTAGAAACAGGTGTTTCAAAGATAGAAATGTGTTTGGACCGGAGATTATATTCTGTGTCAGCTCCGTACACTCTTCTGCATTCAGGAAAATCTGAGCTCAAGTTTAGAGAAGATCAGCGTTGGCCTGTGCTCCAGCAAAGCTGCATTTTTCTCCTTTGAAGAGAAGTAGATAAGGATTTGGCTGAACTTGTGTGCCCTCCAAGGAAGGGACTTAGACTGTAGGGCCCGCACTGCCAGAGCACCTGGGCAGGCTTGTGCCTGCTCTGTAGCGAAGCAATAACAACCAGATTTCAAATGAAAAGACAATTTACTCATTGCTTGTCGTCTCAGTAAGCACACAGTGGTCCGGCAGGGCTGTGTACAGTTTCTCAGTAACAGGGAGTATTTGGTGTCTGGTTGAGTAACTGCTTTCTGAATGTCTTCAGAGGCAGAGCCGGGTGCTGGGAGGAGCGGCAGGGCTTGGTCATTTGTCACTCTGCTGTGTCACCTAACTAAACACGATGCCATAAATAGGCCTCCTTACGGATGGTGGAACAGCCTTGCCTCCATATCTGGAAGAGGAGTGAAAATGCATCTTTGCAGAGCTGAAGAGTTAGAAAACTGCAATTAAAGCCTTGGTTTATTGAAAAAAAAAAAAACCCAACACGAAGTGTTTCAGCTGTGTTTCAAGGCTTTTCTGTGCTATGTTTTTCTCAGAGTGCTTTTAAAGTAGGACAGAAGCCTTGGGTTTGGCTGGAGCCGAGCAGAGCTCCCAGCGCATGACTAGGCCCCTTTCCATGTTACCTTGGCTGGCCTTTGCAATGGTTTTTTTTTCATGTCCTCTTATAGGCACAAAATTAAAGGTTATTTCCATTCCCACTTCTTATCGCTTTGATCTTTTGCCAGCTCTTAACATCTCCAGCAGATTTGCTCTGGATCTGTTATTCCCAAACCTGCCCTCTGCCTGCGACATTCTCTGACATTCTGATTGCTGCACCACCCATTAGTTTCTTTCTCTCCCCGTTTATTCTTTAGACTTTATTTTCTTATTTATATATTTTTCTCCTCGTTGGAACGGCTTTATGAAATTATTGATATTTGCATACGATTGCTGCCAAATTCATGAGTCTCACCCCACGAATCCCAAAGCCATCGGATTGCTCAGAATATTTTGCGTTTTCTGGCTGCTTAGCCAAAAAAGAAAAGAAGGCAGTTAAATTCGTCCTGCAGTACATCTTCCAGGTGGCTTTCCTCTGTGCTTTAATTGTTTATTAGCTTTGGGATCTTTACTGAAATTAGAGAGAGTCAAACCAAGGTCTGGCAAAGATTAAGGCTCAGTAACAATGGTATGACTTCCTTCTGTCTTTTTCTGGGGGTAAAAAACCCAATAACACACACAAAAAAGGATATGTTTGGGGGTGGAGAGGAGGAAGAATAAGCACATGGATGGATGAAAGAGAGGAATAAGAAAAAGGAGGAAAAAGGAAAACCTTTATCTGTAGGTTTGGTGGGTTTTTTTTAGTAACTGCATGTCTGTTTCTCTGCTAAACCTGTTTTTCGTGGATTAAACAGAGGAATGGAGTGTGTCTGAACCTGTTGTCGCATAAAACAATATCTTTGTCTAATGGTCTAAAGCCATGGCCAGGAGGTAGGAGTCCCCCCCAATTCATTATTCTGCTGTTTCGTCTTGCGTGTTCTCAGGCCAGTCGTTAATGGCATTAATCACTCTTCTTCCCCTGCATATAATTCCTCACGGTGAGCTGCGTCTGATAAATCATGTTTGAAGACAGCACCCAAAGTGCTACAATTTACAGCTTTTACCCTCTGGTGTACAAAATACAACACAACTTTGTATCCGAGGCTTTGAAGGCGATCTGGGAAGCCAGTGGAATTGGAAATTGGTAAAGGGAGATTTATATTCCTTTCTGTGGGGAAACAGAGACATGAAACTTTGGATGATGTTCAGTTTCCTTATACCTGTGTTCAGAACACACCTGAAACAAATAACAGCTGGAAGATCCGCTCTTATTGAAGGAGGAGAAAAGCAAGTGGGCACCTTCAGAGAACACGCAGTGGGCTGGGTCATCTGCTCTCCCTTCGCTCCCCTCCCCTCCCAGGGCTGCATTTTCTGTTTCTGAACCTTGGTGTAATGATACAAGTCTCTTCTCTAAGTATTTTGAGATCTGTAGATTAAAAGGTTGGCTGCTGCTTCTGCTTTTGCTGCTGCTGCAGATGTGCTTGTTAAATCCACCTGGAAGCTGGGGCAGAACATTAGTGAATCCTCAAAAAACAAAGCAAAACAACCAAATGCTGATATAGTAGAGAGCACCTCTGCTGCGGGGTGGGATGGGCTGTCACTTGCTCAGGGCTCATCTCTGTGGTGGCGTTTGGGGACTTCTCCTTGCCGAGAGTTGTCTCTCACCCGGCATGACAACATGGCAGAGACGGCTGGGCTGCAGCTCAGTTGATTTAGGAGTGAGATTTAAGGCTTCACTGTCTAGACGTTCTCTGTGGTGGATTTTCAGCTTCAGACTGAACGTGTTCCCTTTTTCTAAAGTCATTCAAATTGACTGACCTTCGGGGCCTGTTGGAAAATAAATGATCTATCATTTCTAGAAGTTGTAGTGGTATTTCTTTTGTGTGTTTGTAACAAATGGCTTTAGCCTTCTCCTCTGTCTTGTTTATTCCTTATCTTAATTCAATCTCTTGAATTTGTACTGTCTCCTACTGTAAAGTCAGTGTTAAGGATCTTGCTGAATATTATGATGAATACAAAAATCAGTTGCTTTTGGAGTGCTCTTTCTCACCCATACATGAGTATTCAAGTCTTAGAAGAATTTATACCCTGCTTCTGTAGCAAAATAAAGAAAATCTGTGGGCACATAGGCTTGAATTCAGGTACCTGGCTTGGGAAATGGTGAGGTGCTGTCGGTCTTTGGGTAAAGGCAAGTTTTGTTGAAACTGTTGTTAAACACAGACTGAGGTCTTCCACAACTCTATTTGCCAGCGAGTCAGTCTAGCGGCCTGGTTTTGGCAGAATGAGCCTGTGGCTTTATGAAACATGATTTAATGGACATGTCTCATAGCAGAGATTAACAAACTTTCGCGCAGACAGTTTTGCTTTATGGCGATGGCTGTGCGAATGCCTCTCGCAGGGCTCGTTACTCTCTGTGCAGAATATAATCTCTGTTACTGCACTTAACTGCAGGGCATTCCTACACTAAACAAAACACAATGCTTATGCTCTTGCTGAGCCAACTTTTAGTTAATTTGGGGGATTTGGGTAGCACAGGATATATTCCTTGTTTTAAATAGTGTCTTGTTAGACATGCAGACAGCATCTTTCTGCATTTCAGGTTAGATAAGTTTAACTTTGGTTTTCCCTAGCATCAATTTAACCAACTTCAGTTACTCCTGACTCTGGTATAAAAGAATTGGAGTAATTTTTTATTGGTAATAATATATTGCTGAAAATGACTATGTATATTGAAACTACAATTGGGAGTAACATAAAAAGATACTATATCTCAGGGGTGATGCAATTATCCCTAAATTAGGAGTAACAAAGCTGAGGTACGTCTGATAATGAGTTTAAATTAAAAGAAATCCAAGCAAGTGAAGACACAGAAACATAAAGGAAGCATAAAACGTGCATTTTCCCTTGGAACAGTACTGGGAAGAGACAGTAGAGATCTGGGTTGGGAGGCGCCATCTGACCTTTTCCATGGAGCTGCTGCTCTGCTGCTCACCACGAGCAACGAGAGAGCAGGGGATGTGCAAACAGGCCTGACGTCCCGCTGAGCAGCTGCTTGCAGGGATGCCAAGGTGGCCTGTCGTGCCGAGGCTTTGTCCAGGACGGTGGTGAAGTGCTGGGCTGCTGAGAGGATGTAGTTTGTGGCACTTGATGTGCTGTCCTGCACACTTAGGGATACGTCAGAAATGTCCGTGCTGTAGGGAAACACGACCTTTCCTGAGGATGTGGGTTTCTCTTGGAATTCCCCCAGCAGCAGCAGGGATGGCATCCGCAGTGCTGCTCGTCAGCCTGTGCTAAACTGCTGTGTAAAGGAATTTGCTGCGATTAGAAGTGTTTGCTTTAGTTCTTCTATGAGGAGACTTCTGTCTTTGGAGAGACATTTTCTTCTGTTATTCTTCGTGTTTGTTTTAACACACACGTTTGTTTACAAAATAATAAAAAATGGCATAAGATGCAACTTCAGTGTGAGTGGGAAGGCTGAAGAGAACAGCTCAGTTGTTCAGTCAGAAAGAACAAATATCTGGTGCAACACATAGTACCGAGGGTCATGGAGGGCCTATTTTTTAATTAATTTAAAATTGTACGTTAAAAAATAGACTTGTTTCTACATTCTTAGGGCAGGATGCTATTCTGAGAAATTCTGTAACTCTGTAATTCTTTGAAATTCTGTATCCTTGGGATGAAAATGGCTGGAACTTCGCTTTAAGACTGAGTTCAGCCTAACCTGTGAAATCAGAGCTGTGACTTCTGAAACGTCCCCCAGGTGCAGGTACACACTGACTGCACATGGCAGCCCCCAAAATGATCCATTTGTTTGCCCTTTGCCAAGCCTGGGAAGGTTTGTTACTGTTTCCTTGTGCTGGGAAGAAAGCATCCACATTGCCTGGGTTTCAGAGTTTTGCTGAAAGTTCCTTTTAATGGTTAAAGAAGAGAGAAGCTTCACTAGTTTAATTTACTGACTTGCATTCCAGGATTCTGAATGTTCCTCCAGCTTCCAGCGATTAAATAGCTGTGCTGGTGTCTGGACAGACCCAAGGGGCCTGGCTGTGCTTTTATGGGCACAAAGTTCTCTCCTACAATGTGCTCAATAAATAGCCATTGTGTTGCTTGCTCTTTTCCCATTACCAGCAGTTCCACAAGAGCATCACTCTGCAGTGAGCTGGAATCAGGCTTTGAAATAATCTACTCAGAGATTTGAAATGGTATTTAAAAAATAGTGGGACACTGATTGTGAGCTCTGTGCTTTGTCCTAGCAAGTTAGAAGCAAAGATCCTGGCTGGAGTTTTGAGCTGACTTGTCTTTTGAATTTGAGACCAATAAAATAGTGTGTCAGTTCAGCTAACGGTATCTCCAAGTGTCCTAACAAAATACTGTTCTGGTGGTCTTGGAAAGCAAAAATGTGGGATAAATACCTCACAGTCCTCTCAGCGACAGGATTATCTCTGGCACAGATGATGTCTGCTTAGTAATGCTTATGTTCTTAGTTGCGTTTTGATTATTTTGCAAAGATTAGGATGAAACTGTGGCTCTCTAAGTTAGTGGGAAAATCTCTTATTAGTGTCAGGAGTTGAAAACATGTTTGTAAATTTTGGAGCAGAGAATTTGTTTAAGGACCAGCTCTGAATTGGGTGCAAGACAGGACCTTGACAAGAGGAGGGCAGAGAAATGTGAAATGTGTCATGGGAAGCAGAAAGGCTGAGCAGCCCATGAACATCTCTGTGATGTTGTCCCTGTATATTTTTCTACTGCAGAAAATGTATTTAATATATGGCAGCATGTGCATAGTCAATTGTTGCGTGTTTCTTTTTCTCTTTTTCCTCCAGAATCTCTATCTGTTTAATGTTCAGGGTACTACATGGTGACTAAGATCTCTACATGAAGAATACTCAGCTGTATCTGCCTGCAAACTGTTGAGTTATATCTGTATTAGGCGGTCAAATGAAGGGATGGGTAACAGAACTGTGGATATTTTCCACTGGTGCGTAGTTTCAGTGTGACCGCAGCTGACACTGTGTGATGTTTGAAATGGCTTTGGTTGTTTTTCTGTCTCTCTTGCTCCACTGAGCACATACCCACTCCTCAGAACTATTGACAAGGTGACTTCAATTCACCCACATATTTGGATTCGTTTTTCACTGGTCTCCATGGTAAATAACAGAACTAAGGGCCTTGACTGAGTGGAAGAACAATGCAAAAACATCTGTGCTGCTTCTGTCTAGGTATCAAAAATTTGTGACAGCGGCGAAGGTCCCACAATTCCTTCAGTGCGACTGAAAGATTAAAACCCCCAAAGGGCTGGAATTGTATTTAGAGCAGTCGCATCCAAGAGAATTTCTGAAGGCAGCTGTTACGGAAAAAAACTTCAATGAGTTCTATGATATCTTAAGGAACACGACTAGAAAGAAGTTAGGCTGAGACTTTGTGGAATTAAATCTCTCTCTTTCTTGCTGTGGGTTGTCATCCCAACACCTGCCTGTCTCTGGAAAGGTGCTCCTGCAAACACTGCTGTGCTGTGGGAGGAGGAGCCAGCAGGACAGAGGAGGGCAGAAACCCACCCCGGTGTGTGGAAGTCACCACAGCATCCTGCAGTCACCTGGGCAGTTCAGAGACCCTGGAGACCAGCTGCTGAACCCTCTGCTTGTTACATATGGGACAGGTCTCCTCTCATCCAGTGAGACGGGTCAGACTCTGGCGCAGTGGATGGTGCACCCACGGATGCCCAAAGCTCTCTTTGCTGTGGCAGACCCTCGGGTGGATTGCTGGGCTGGTTTTGGGAGGTGTCAAGTCCAATGGGCACCACATTGCTAGAGCTGAACATTTGAATTGTGCAGTTTCTGTTCCTTGCATCTAGAATGGAAACCAGGTGAGAAAAATATTTATTGAAAGTGATTGCTTCAGTGTGTCACAGCATCTTACCCCTTTGTAGTCGATGGTGTGTGAATATGCCTTAGATAAAAAATATACAATAGAACTTAACAGGATTTATGTGGGTTTTTTCTTGACATGGGTAATAGCCTCACTGGAAACTGTAGTTTAAGTTACCAGTAATATCCACTAATGTGCAGAGCAGGTTGGGAAAGGTGACTCTCGAGCCTCTCTGAAGGCTTGTTGGGTGCTTGGGCTCCTGGGGTGTGCAGGGAGGGTGCTGGGTGTCCTGCTTCATTTATTGCTGCCCTAAAGCTGGCAAAGGGAGGGCTGGGGACATGTTGACAGGCACCGTGGAACGGCTGGGAAGGCTGGTTTCTCTCTTTTGGGTGCCCTGTGTTACTCTCTCAAAGCAGAAGGCTCCTCTGCCCCATGCTCAGCAGTACAGAGGCTTTAGGTGTGATCATCTCCTGGCCACTGGCAGCCTGTTCTTCTCAAAGGCCAGCTGATTAATGTGAAATTTGCTGCTATTTGATATACAGCATCTTCTAACGAAGTCCAAAGAAAGATGTGATGAAAGGTTTATATGTAAGTAATTACAATGCTGCAGTATTCAGCGCAGGCAGAAATTAATATATGAGGTGAAAATGTCAAAATAAAAGGTCAGGAAAGTGAATTACAAAGAAAGTTGAACATTAGCTAAGAGGCAGTGTTTGTTGGCAGAAGCTCTCTCCAGTATGAAAAAGGTTAGGAGGGGACTTATAAAGACTGAATATTTCACACACAATTAAAATTCTGTATCAGTTATCTTGAGGAGTCATGTTGCATAGTTAAACTAGGACAATTAATATAATGAAAAAATCATGTTTATGGCTTCTGGCTTTTGCCTGGGGATACTTCATAAGCCAAAAGTGACCCTTTCCCTCAGAGGTGATTCCAAGAGTTCAACGCAACATAGGTGGGCCAGGGAAATCTATTCAAAGAAAACAGAGAATTCTTCAAATAATGGCCACCAACTATAAACACAACTGAGAAATGTTTAATAATAATAATGCTCTTCATAATAAACCAAGCTGTCGCTTTGTATAAGGAGGGCAGCCGTGCAACATTAAATCATGATTTACTAAGGCTGAGAGTGGTGGAATCACCGTTTCTATTCTAGCAATATGTAAGAACAGTAAATTGTATAGGAGGAAGCTACAAAACAAGTGTTGGAGGAAATGCACAATGATCGATTTTTTCAGAATTAAACTGTACAGACATATTCAATCAATGAGCTCTTTGTGCTTAAAGCTTCACCTACTCTGGCTGCTGAAGCTGGAAATTTATGTTGTCAAAAACATTGAAATAGCTATAAATTGCTACATCGGTGTCTTTTAAAGTTAATCCACTTGCTTCCAGTATGAAATGGATTGTTTTCTGGTTTTCGTAAGTCCCTTTGTAGAATGAGTGAGTTGTCTGAATCGTTGGTTTTCCTTCCAGCAGAGATTTGCTATTAAAGCTGTTGTTCTGCTATATGTAGATTTCAAGGATTATTCATTCATTTACTTAATGTATTATCCCAAATTACTTATGCAAAGTAATGCAATTTAATGGTGGGGTTATTGATCATTTTTGCTCTTGTAAATGTACTTTAAGAAGGCAGATTAAGTGAATCTTAACAAAATCTCAAGTTAAGTACTAAAAGGATTTCTGGTTTGGCAGGTTTCTGTACAAGTGTGCTCTAGACCTTGCATACCCTGGCAGGGATCGATGGCAGCTGGGGATGCACTGACTTTTGGGGATGCTGCACTAGTAAAGTAACCGTGCAGGATATTTTGCTTGGAAGCCTGAAAGTGACTCAGGTGCACAAAAACCTCTTGCACATATTATTCACTTTTCTTCATCTTTATTGATAGATGTACTAGGGCACTCATTAATTTTTTAAACAGATGCACTGTATGTAATGTAAGAAAATGATGTCTTCTGCATCCTGCCTGTGTGGTGGAAGTGCTGCCCACAAACCGCCCGTGTCCACACCAAGTCTTGGCTGTGCTTTCACACCAGTTGCATGTACAAGGTCCAAATCCAAAAAGGATGGAGCTGTGCATTTACTGCGGTGTCATTCATTTATCTCACACAGACTTTCCTGTTCTCTAGATCACTGTGAATAACTACTCTCTTATTAGATCCAGTGCTCCATAAAATAGTATCCCCTGATTTTTTCACCTATTTTATGGAGGCAAAGTTTGACCAAGTCTTTTACTTCAGTAGCTGTAGTGAAGTGCTCAGCATCTCAGGATCTCTCTTTGGGGTGAGCAGGGTGGCCAGTCTAATAACTGATTGCTAGTTAGTTATTTTTTGTGTGCTGTCTTTCTGCAGGTACAAAACTATTCTTGTCTCTTTCATTTTGCTTATCGTTATTGCTGTTTAATTATCGATGATCCAAGGGAATACACAAAATGAGGAAATCTTGGAAACCTCTCCTCAGGGTGTTGGGCAGAGTATATATGGGAATGCACAGTTTAATGAAGACTACCTGGCAGACATTCAGCCAAGGGAGGTCATGCTTAAGTAATTTGCTGGAGTTGTTTGAGGATACAACTGCCACAAGAGATAAGAGGAAGTCAGTGGATGTGGTGTATTTGAATTTTGAGGGAGGTTTCTGCATCCAGAATGGGTGTCCGTGCAGTGGCCTGGCTGGGGAAGCTAAGGGCTGTGGCAGGGAGGGCACTACACGCAGGACCAGGTCCATTGGGAAGCAGTGTTGGGATAGCAATGTTCCTGCTAATCTGATGCGCTAAGTCCCACCTGTATCACTGTGTGTGTTTGGGAAGATGCTGTATTTGAAGTAATGCATCATGAAGTGGGACAGCTGAGGAAGTGGAGAGTATCCATGGACATCAGTGGGAGAAGAAGGTACCGGTGGAAGCCATGTTCGAAGGAACCTGGAGACAAGGGAACCCACTAACCGTGGCATGCTCCCTGTTCCCTTTCTGGTGTCTGCTGCCCACCCCATGCCAGAGGTTGGGTGTCTCTGTCTCATCCTGGTGTCCAGGGCCTGGTCCCACTCAGTGGCTGCCCAAGCACCCAGGAGAAGGGACCTGGACCATCCTACCCCTCCTGGGACATACCCAGGTGGCCGGGGAAGAACAAAGCCCTTCCTGAGCCTCTGCCTGCAGCCGGGTGGGGAAGGAAGGATAAGTGATGTATAGCGTGAATTATCTGTACTGTGACTGGAAATCCTGGCTTGTATCTATGCTGTGGTGTGCTCTGACCGGCTGTGTATAGGTGACTATACAGGAACACAGCGGGTTCCCATGCTCAGAGCCAGTGGTCACTCCCGGTCAGAGCCAGAGTGATTAACACGTGTGTGTAATGCAGCCAGCCGGGAAAATCCCCTCTCCCTCACAAAACAAGGAATGAGGCAAACGGACAGTGTAGACACACTGTGGTATGTATCAACGTTTTATCCAGGTGGTTGTGCTACATATATATGGAGTAGGTTTAATCACACATAGCAGGGAATTGTATAAGAACTATGCAGGAGGATTAACCTTGATTTAATGGGAACAATTTTTTTTATTGCTCTTAAACAAATTGACAGGTTAGTGCTGGCTCCTTAGACATGGCAGCACTCATGCTAAGTCTGAATGACAGAAGATTTGAGTCGTTTCAGCACTAAAACATCCAGAGAGGTTTTTCACAGCCCTGGACCCAGTTGACATGATGCTAAGAAGCCCCCGCTTCCCAAATCTGAGAAAGGCTTCAAAGTTAAGCACAGTGTTCCTCAGCTTTGAGTTTAAACTATTAAATCCCAACCTGCCAGGCAGTCAGAGTGGGCCTCTTCTGCAGCTGAATTGCATTTGGCATATGGTTTTATTAGATGAAACTTTTCTCAGCCATGACAAGCACGAAAGACTGAGTATAAATAATATGTTTAAAAGCTGCATGGAACTGTTGTCTGTAAAACAATGTGTTGCTCTGAAATTGCCAATTAGAGTTCCTGTTCGTTTTGTTGTGGAAGAAAGACGTGGTCTGATGGCTTTTTATTTATTTATTTATTTTGGTTCAGATTAGGATGTAGAAAATCCTGGTCGTTTCTCACATTTCTAATTGACATTCTAAAGAGGCACATTCAGTGCAGAGATGTGCATGAGCTACTGAGTTTTATTGGGTTTTAGTTATGGCTAATAAAACCCATTTTGTGCACAGTTATTTAATTTGCATCTGTAATTGCTGCAGTTGTACATAAATTAGACATGCAATCGGAAGCCTAATTCAGCTTGTCTGCTCCTTATGCTACATCCATAATTATGGAGCCGTGCTAACTTCATGTTAGGAGGCAGAGATTTACTGAAGCAGTTGGCTCCAGGGAAACAAAGGGCTTGTTGCTCTCAGCTACTTACGTGATGGTTACACACCCAGGCTGGACTGGAAGTGCCTCGTGATACCACGAGTGGGGTTCACTCCCTGCTCTGCAGAATTCACAGTCTAAACAGATCTGGCAGGAGCTTTAACCACGTGCCCTGGTGCAGAGACGCAGCGGCGCAGCCCCCAGACGGGCATGGCTGCAGCTCTGCCTTGGCTGCCCTGCTGCAAGCTTATTCAGGCTCTTCCTGGCCTCTTTCCCTTTCCTCCCAAGTTACCAAGGGGAAGAGCTAGGAGGATGCTTAGAATCGTAGTATGTCCTGAGTTGGAAGAGATCTACAAGGATCATTGAGTCTAACTCCTGTCCCTGCATATGACAACCCTAAAATTTACACCACGTGTCTGAGGTCCTTGTCCAATAGCTTCTTGAATGTTGTCAGGTTTAGGTTTCCTAGAGGAAATTGTGCATCCCTAGCAGATGTTCAGTCAGCTCTACCCTGCGTTACCCAGAGCCTGTGAAAGACAAGCTGCTTGTGCAGTAGAGCATGAAGCCACCGGTGGTCAGCAGCCCCTGCTCCAGGAGCTGGCCGTCACTTCTTCGTTACTTGGTTCTTTCTCTCTGTTCAGTCCCCTGTTCCTCCCAAATATGTGTTTTCAGACCCCTACATTTTTGTGCTAACAGCCTCTCTTTTTTGCCTCTTTTCTTGCATCTCTTCACCTGTGTTTCCATCAGTGGTCCAGCACTTGAAAGCACATCGAAGTGTCTCTTCCCAAAGCCCACTGGCTCCGTCGTCATATTGTACATGTATCTGCCAAACAGAGCAACTCTTCTTCCCAAACAGTCCTTCTGCCTCCTCACACATGCCTTTTGGTGTGAGCCCTTTCCTTGCCCAGGTGGTTATCTGCAGAACCTGCTGGGGCTTTGCCATGACTTGTCTTTAGGGAAGGGTGTTGGTTTTCTGGAGGTTATTCTGAGTCATGAGCAGAAGGTGGGAATGCGGCTCTGTTGAAGTTCAGCTGCTGATACCAATGGGGCAGGATATTCCTCACAGGCCACTGGGTCTGTTTCTGACCTTGATGAGATTGATAGTTGCAGGGAATATCTGGATTGAGCCAGATCCAGGCCTGGAAGACTGGGAAACGAAGAGAGATGAGCTGCGTTTGCAGCTGGATGAGAAAGTACATTTTTTACCATCTCTTTGCCTTGACTATTGGCAAGAGAGGGTTTGTGCCACAGGCATCAGTCTCCCTGGGTGAATTCAGGACATATCTGCAAGACCACATGCTGTACTCTATAGGATTTTTTTGTTTAATCTTTTCACAAGGAAGTTCAATCGGTTGCCTTAGTTTCTCTGTTGTGAGACTTCAAATGGACCTGAAATTTGTGACGTTAAGAAATAATCCTGGCAGGTTCATGCTTCAGACACTTTGTCCTCTACTGACTTTCCTCTTTCTGTAGGTGATTCAAATACCGATGTTCTCCTTTGTCTCCCAGAGTATTACTTGGCTTTCCAGATGACTTTTTTAGACATAATTTTAGTGGAATTGTCTGAAAATATTTAGCCCCCCAAACAAAAACCGCCGTGCAGAGCCCACAGCTATGGCTCAGTCAGAAGAGGTAACTGAAACTCATGTGATGTGTAATGGTTGCTGCACTAATTTCATACCACAGTTTGACACTCCTGCTTTGTGGCTTCACCTTTAAAAGGCTTTTCCCTTTGCTGGCTGCTTTGCTTCCCTTCTTTTCCTATTGCGTGGTATGCTTTTGTGTGGCGGTGTTTTTTTCATTTTCTCTTTTTATTTTTTGTTTGTTTGGTTGGTTTTGTTTTCCACTGTACAGGGTATTTTGTTCACCGACAGTGCAACAGGCTGCTCAGAATCAGTATTCCTCAGTTCTTCGCAAGGCTGAGAAATATTGCCAAAGACTCGAATGACAATCTCCCATTCCAAT
Organism: Nesoenas mayeri; assembly: GCF_963082525.1. NCBI lineage: Eukaryota > Metazoa > Chordata > Aves > Columbiformes > Columbidae > Nesoenas > Nesoenas mayeri. Next base: position 7,875,448 of record NC_137556.1, read on the forward strand.
GGCCTTTTGGATCAAGAAGTAGGTAATTGCTTAAAGCCAGAGGGTCTCTGCAAAAAACAAGCTGTCCGGCTGGAGAGGGGCTCTCCCTCATGTTGCCTGGTTGTGTTGAACTCCCACAGACACCAACCCTTTGGAAAGGTGCAGCCCTTCTTTTCACCCTGCCGTTCCACTGCTTCCTTGAACTAACCCTCTAATGCAGAATATACTTCAGAGAACTAAGGCAGGGACTGACTTTGCAATATGTGCGACTGTACAAGCTAGAGCTGGCTCCTGTCATTTGCACATGAACACCCCCAGCTGCTTTCCTGGTTGCATGTTCTCCTCCTCTTTGCTGTAGCCTGAGTTGGTCGGGCACTTTCACATTGTAGAGTGTATGTTCACTGAAGTGAAACACGTCTCCTTCTTCCATTATTTTTTTTACCCCTTAAAAAGCCTGAGCTTCAGTTTGAAAATAATTTCAAAACAATCCAAACTTGGTTTTGATGCAGCAGTTATTCAGCAAAGCACCAGAGTTGCCCAGCTGCACTGCAGTGATTCAGACTGAGGCACCTTGGACTGAAACCAGAATGTAAGAAACCTTTCTGAATGCTTAAGAAATTTTAGAGAAGATTGGCCAGAAATAGGTTGGAAGGAGTGAAAAAAGTAATAAATGAAAATTCTTTGATCCTAAGGAAAGGTCACACGGAAAACTTTGCACTGATGGCAGCCTGGAGCTCAGATGAAGAAAAGCTGGAGAACTGGGCAATGAGAGCACCAGGTGCCACCAACCCTCTGCTTCCTTTTGAAGCTCAGTGGGACAGGAGCAGCTCTTGATATCATTTTTCTAATAAAGCAGAAGCCAGTGAGAAAGTGGTGGGTATTGATTAGTGTCAGTTCAATAAATACATGTCCAGTTCCCACCCTGCAGAAGATCATGCAGAGTCCTACAAGTCCAAAATGACTGTTTGGGACTTGTGAGACCTTCCAGGGCACCAAAGCCAAGCAGAGTCGTTATGGGTACTTTCATGTCTTTTTCTGCATGGTTCAGTAGAACTGTAGGGTTTAGCTTTGCTGTTTTGTTGTGTAGACTTCTCTGTGGGGTAATGGAAAGGTACGAAGAATTTATCTCTTGAACAACTTCTTGCTCGGCGAGAAGTGAAAAAGGATACAGTGTGTTCTGACTTCAAATAATGGGACCATGTTACTACTTCTATTAACATAATATGCATTAATAATTAATATTTGCAGGTTTTGTTTGACCAGTATTTTTATCTAAACATTTAGGTTTCTTTGAATAATAAAGAAGATGGATGTACCGTTTGGTTACTAGAATGAAATTTAAACTGTGGTGTTACAGACAATGATTTGTGGAAGGTTCTTGTATTTGTTCCACTTCTTCCAGTGTTCATTGTTTGACTGATCACAGGCTCTTTTTAGAATCAAGTAAACTACGAGCAGCTAGGTAGCAAATTTTTAACTAGCTAGAAACAGGTGACAGAATTCAACTAATCACAGTCCAGTATTTGGATAAAACCCATAACCCATTGCAGAAACCCAGATCTCAAGTGACTTCGTTTTTACGGGTTTTGGACAGAAGGTGTTAATCACTGGTTCCCTTTACTCAGCAGAGCTCTCAGTTAACTTCTTGATTACTCTCGCAACTGCTTTCTAAGGCAAGCTGAAAGGTTATTTTGGTGTCAGCTTTGACATTTCCCATTTACTCTCCAAAAGTGACGGGTTAGAGGCTAAACAGTTTTTACACACTGTTCCAGTTCAGGAGGCAGAAACTACTTGGAGCTTCTACTTGAACCTTTGCAGCAACTGTCTGGTTTTACCCTTAATAGCTTCTCCTGTTTCTCTAAGAACCATTGACTTGTCTGGCCTTTTTAGCATCAGCTCGGGTTAGCACCATTTAGTGAGAATTTAATTGAATTTTTTTAAATGGAATATCTCAATTTGCTGTTGTTTCTGATAGCTTTCCAATATATTGGACTCCTTTTAAAAACGTTTCTAATAGATATGTTAGCCAAGTGAATTGTCTGCCAATCCTCCAACCACAGTTATACCTTGTTAAAATGAGAGTTTTTTCATTTTAGCAGTTATTGTGTATGTGTGTATATAGACACACATTTATTACTTAATATGCGAGTGTGTATACAGCTGTGTATGTGTACATATATATGCATATGTGTATGTATTTGTACATATATATGTAAAAGGCTTCCCAGCCCTTCTTACTAGACCTTGTACATTCACTTTTCAAAGTCTGATTTCATTCTCTGTAGCAAGAGCAGAGTCGTCATTAATACTAAAGCAATATTATAACACTCTGCAAAGTGAACATAAATGCAATTGATGACCACTTTATGCCTTATCTACACTGATAAAGATGATACCATCTTTAATGCAGGAGATAAATCCCTTGCTACATAGTTCTCGCGAGGCTTTTGGGGTGTGGTGGGTCTGATTTATCCCTATAGGAGAGTTCTCTGTCGCCTGCCAAAGAGCATCACATCCTGCCAGCTACATCTCATTTAATGGAGAAACGACCTCAGTTTGATTAGGCTGGAAGCCAATCTGAAGGACAAGTCAGACAGCACTGAGCACAACTTGCATATCAATAGTATGTGAATAACCCGACGAAAATACAGAGGTTCTGAAATAATGATCGTTCCTTTGGAGGAAAGGGTATAAGTGGTAGAAAGAGGCAAATGGAAATTCTTTCTAGTCCTGGTACTTGGAGTTGAGTTGGGTGAAATTTGTTATTGGTTATGAAAGACACTGAATTTTCAGTGACCTTCATCCAGATAAAGAAAAACCCTGAAGATATTGACTGAGTTCATGCCAGTGGGTTTGAAAAAAAAAGCCAACCAAAACATTTCCCTTCTTTCCCTTGAGATATTTTGTATTTTCAAACGAGTCTCTGAATTGGGGCTTGAAGTGCTTGGTTTCATATCCAATGAGTAAAACGTGATTTCAGATGAACCGAAATGATTTGTTTGTTTCTTCACTTAAAAAAAAAAAATCAGTATTCAAGTACGTTCAACACAAAAAGAACTAAAAATATCTCGGACCTGCCGGAAAACCAAACAACTGCATGATGTCCTGCCTCTAATCCCTCTAAAGCCCACAGATATTAGTGCTAAATTTAACTTGAAAAAGAAAGGTTGAATCCCAGCCCGCGGGAGCTGGGTGCCCCGCACACCCGGCTCGGCTGCGCCGGGCTGTTCCCAGGCTGCAGCTCCGCGCTGGGCAGCGGGAGGTGGGAGCAAGTCCTGGCTTTGTGTTCGTAGAGGTGATGGGGAATGCAGCAGAAACACCGACCACAATTTCTTTTCATTTTCCTCTTTTGCATTTGTGTTGTTCCAACTTCTGCCTTTTGATTTGCCTCCTCCCCAGAGGGTTTTGGTGTCTGTGCATCCATCCAGCTTCCTCCCCGCTCTCTCCATCCCTGGTAGATGCTTGGGAAAAATGCTGCATTTGGAAGCATCTCTTCTGGGCCGTTGTCTCTGGGATCCTGTCTCCCACCCACACACGCAATAGGGAGGGCCGTGTTTAGCAGTTTGCCATTGTAGACCCTGACAGATTCAGAGCTCTTGTACAAATGACAGAAGAAGCCTTTGCCCTTGATTTTGAAACGCCTTGGGAATAAACCTCATGCGCTTTCACTGGAGCAGAGACTGCTTCTCTCTTTCAGGGTTTTTTCCTGTCATTTTGAAGTTTAAGAAATTCCTGTGTCCTCCAACTTAGCTTTGTCTTTCTTACAGTCTCTAATCAATTGCAGCTGGTTTTGTTATTGCAGAAAGTCCAAGCAGATTTAGCAACAAGGATATTTTCAAAACATCGGTAAAATTATAAGTCCTTCTTTCTCTGCTTCGAATCCTGCAAGTGTAAGTAGCCAAGGTGCCGTACATCGCGCTGCCATTGCTCAGATGATGTTTTCTTCTTGTGAAACTCAAATTAACCTTTTTTTCCTTTTCCTGACTGACTGCTGATTTCTGGCATAATATTCTGAGATGTGCAAGAAGTTGGTTGAACTTCAAGGCAGTTCAAGTTTCACATAATCCTCACCTCACAGTTTGGAAAACTTTCTTCTGTGCTTTTCTTTACAAGGTGAAACAAGTAGACTGTTTACTTTGTCTAATTAAAAGATCATTACGATTATATAGAAGGACAGGAGCTGTTTGCATTGTCATTTATGTGATACATTATTTACACTGATGAGATTTTTACTATGTTTGTTATACTTGACATTGAAAACATTTAATTGGATCATTTACAACTTTATGAGTCTTTATACTTAAGAAAACAGCTCCACTTTTAAAAGGAAGGAATAATTCCGCTTTAAGTGTTACCAAAAGGCAAGATTTGTTGTTCTGCAGTCAGGGCTAAAAAGCATTGGAGACATGCAGATTTGCTTCAGCCATTGCTTTTCAATAGTATCTCCAATCGTGTGTGATTACTGTATGTATTCCTCTGTCTTTTCTTCTTCTCCCCACCCTCCCCGCCCTGGCGAGGAATTTGACTCTTTTTGAAAAACAAAAACAGAACAACAGCAAAACCAAAACAAACAACTTGTGTGTTTTCTAATGTTTGTTCAACTGTAATTAAACTTAATTTTCCCTTTTTGCAGCATAGTTGGCTTATGGAAGGGCAACTGCCGTCCCCCCCTGTAACCTGTTGTTATTCATGTCCTGTACTATGGTTTGGCATTTCATTCTGTTAAAAATGCAAGTGAGATTGTTAGATGTGTCACCTGGAAAGCCAGGGGGTCAGCTAGGCAGCTCACTTAATGTGCTAATTTGCTGTAATTTAATCATGCTTGGAATACGGATAGGATGTTCGAGCATCTTGGTGGCAGACTCGGACTTGGATAGCCCATAAACACTTCCTTAAAGCCCAGTGGGGAACAGTAAGTGTGGGTCAGATCCTGATCCTCTGCTTAGAATGAAGGGAGAAGGTATGTGCATTTGGGACCTCAGGTGGCACCTCCGGGGCTCCTACAGCTTTGTGGACTTGTGGCTCTGCGCCGAGCGCCTGTATGGAGACGTGGCCGAACTCCGCAGTTTAATTAATTATGCATTAGCTGCAAATGAGCTGGGGAGCGCTGAGCTCCCTTGGCGGCTCTGCACGAGTCCCGTAAAGCCGAGTGCGCTTTGCACGGGCTGCTGGGGCGGCGCTGGGCTCTGGGACTGGAAACTGCTGGGACGTGGTGAATCAGGCAACATGTTTTGCAAGTCACAGGCTCTGCGGTTCGGGCCAGTTTACAATGACTTGCCAAATGTTTGCAAGATAAGCATTTCCCAGATGCAATCAATTAAGTCAGTGAAACTTAGAAGTTGGCCCATAAATTAATTGTAGCGCCTTTATTTTTGTCTCTTTTTGAGCTTGTTTTTAAGCACTGAGTTAAAAACATCTTGCTCATTCATTATTTGGTGCTAAATTGTGAAACCTGTGTTTGCATTAGTAAGGTTGATGGGTGAAAATTTTCCAAAGTTTAAGTTTTCCTGTTGGAAAAACTTGATGTTCAGTTCTCCAAAAGCTCAATTTCAAGCAGGTCACACAGATTGGTTTGCCTGGCTGGTTTGCCATTCCTTTCATTTCACCTTTTTGACTATTATGTTGTAGTATAAAAGTTAAAATTGTAACACAATATGTTTCACCATTTTGAGAAAAAAAAGAGAAAGTTTTAGCCCAGGATGTTCTATTACCTTATTCTCAGTTAATCTTTTAACAGTGCAATTATGTCTCGTCTTTATGTTATTCATTGTGTGACTGTGGCCCTGATGAGATCAATTTAGTTTTCAACTTTTCTTTTTAGTATTGTAATACGCTTTCTCTTTGTTGTGATGTGCCAGGAAATATCTCCTTGGCAACATCTAGCCGTGGTTATTCTGAGTGCCTCTCGCCTGGCCGTGCGCCACCGTGTCCACCTGCCCATTGTCACTGCGCTAATTGGTTTATCCTTTGGAAAAGACAACTTTTTTCTTTCTGTTTTGAAAGTTCCCCTCAATTTTGCTACTTTGGTCATTTTCAACTTCGTTATTCTTTATAACTCTGATTCAGGCAGGGACTCGAGCAGTTTCTGAGATTTAAAGTCACTGTGCTGTTGCATGGGTGACAAGAAAGACGGGGAACGGTGATTGTGCCTTGTGGTTGCAGGAATGTGCATTTGTTCTGCAAATATGGGACAATTGTCCTGCCCCAAGAAGTTTACAAGACTTGCTCCATAAAGGCCCAAATGTACACTATTTGAAATACAGTTAACTGCTTTGAGCTCCTCCTGATTTAAAATGCCATGACCAGAGCATTCCAGCAAGAATTCAGCTGTGATACTGTGATATCTACTGGCCCTCTTGCAGCTGCAGTTTGAGACCTATCTTTGAGAGCCCAGCCCAGCTTACCCTGTCACCGTGGCAAACTTCCCTGGACAGATGAAAGGTGGAGCAGGCTCTGTGTTAGAATTTGATTTGGCTAGAAACAGCATTCAATTAAGAGGCAAGGAGCTCATAATGCGATGATATGGTTAGCAAAGCATGCATCCCGAAAGTTTCATTTTAAATTACTGCTCCTTCACAGATAAGGGCAGGACAAGGATATGTAACCACAGTGAGGATGCCTGGCGCATGCCTGGTCTTTAGAATACTAGTGTGATCTTGCTTTTGGTTTATATAAAAAAGTGGAAGAGGAGGAGTTGGAACATGGAACACACCCAAAAAGAGTTCTGCTGCAATAATTAATCTTGGTTAAAGAGTCACCAAGTAGCAGCTGCCGTGTTAACCTGTGATTCAAGAAATCACAAGAATCCTGAGTTCCAAGTTAAAACTGTGTTGTGACAACATCCTCCTGGGGTTGCTTTTTAAACAGGGATGACTCTGTATCGTGTGCCCAGTGCTCTCTGTGTGATTTCCCTCTCTTCTTTAGACCATTTTCAATTTGTTTTCACCTCACAGAACCTCTCTTCTGTTTTAATTCACCTTTCTGGATTTACCCAGCTTTTTATGAATGATCTATGGTGGAAGGGTCCAAATGCAGATTGTAGTACGGGGAAGGGATTTATAAATTATGAAAGACGAATGTAGCTGAGTAGGATGGTTAAGGAGGAGAAGAAAGGCAAATAGAGGACATTTGGAAAACAAAACAGCAAAAAGGAAGGTGAGCATGGCTGTAAAACAAGCAGAATTGAGGTTTTTAAAAAAATTAAAAACCAGAGAAACTATTGATTAGCAATGGAGAAAATACAATCATGATTGTGTGCAACTGGAATGAATAACAAACCCCCAAACTGAGGAACTTAAATGTGAGAGAAATCATTGCCAAGGGATAAAGAGCAAGATTTGTTGACTGTTCATTGTTGCTTCTGACCTCCGTGGGCTGGGCTTCAATTTGCCATGGAAGACAAATGAGGATTTTGGTAGAATACATGAACTCGCTAATTAGGGGCTAATTAAGAAGTCAGTTGATCACAGAGGACAGACACAACAGAAGCCTACAGCATCCGAGTGGCAGGGAGCATTACAGAAATATAACTTGTGATATAAAGTGCAGTTCCCAAAAGAACAGCTCTTTGTCAAGCTGTCGAGGCAGCTGGGTACTTTTCCAGAGGTGCAGATGTACCCAAGCAGTGGGAAGCTGAGAGCAAGTCCTCCCTGCCTGCCCCTGCACCCCTGCCACACAGCCCCTTCCTCTGCCTCTGCAGCACCGACTGAGAGAGGGAAAACACCGAACCAGCAAACACACACACACAAAACCAGCACCAAAAATGAAATCAAATAAACCACAAACAAACAAACAACAAAAAAATCCCAAACAAACAGAACCAAACCCAAGCCAAAACAGCTGATGGTTTGCAGCAAGCCACATGAGGGAATGAGAAGCTGGGAAGTCCCTTCAGGATTGTGTCCCAGGAATGGAGCTCAGCAGCAAACCAGAGAGTCAGAGGAGCTCATCCTGGTGAGGCTGCAGAGAAGGTGCTCAGCAGTCGGCTCAGGTGTTTGTCTGCTCCTGCCGTGACAGATGTAGTGTCTGCAAAAGCAAACCAGCTGCATTTGAAGTGGTGCCTGGGCAGTCTGAATGCTGCACGCTTGTGTTTGAACAGAAATTCCAGCGAGCGGCTGTGCTGCCGAACCGCAGATGATGGCTGTGAACATGGCAGCAGTTCAGTCTCCCGGCTGCCTGTCCTGGGCCCTGCTCTGGGCTGGCCGGGAAGTCCCTTTCCCCTACCAGAAAGAGGAGCTAAAAAAATCAGAAGCTGCTTTTTCAGGACAATATTGCTGCTGTGAGATTGGGGAGCCCTAAAGCTGGAACTGTTTAAGTGCAGGAGGATCATAAGGGACTTTTGGAGAACTGTAGGCGCAGCCATGTTTCCCTGAGCCTTTTTGAAAGGGGTCGTGAAAAAACAAACCAGGATCACAAGCCAGCAACTGTACTTTTGGTGGATGTCCTGAAGGGAGTGACAGAAAACACAGGCAGTGTTCGTGGCAGGCAGCGTGTTCATGCTTCAGTAACTCACAGCATCTGTTTGTGCTTTGCCTGCCGCGATGGGTAAGGCAAAATCAGAAGATGCCATGTAATGAGGCTTCTGTAAAGCACATGATATCAAAGATTAATGAGCAAAGCAAAAAAATTCCAAGAAAATAAGGTGGTGCCAGATATCCCAAACTGTCACAGATGCAGAATTCTTCTGGAGACCTACAGAGACAAACCTGATGTTTTTGTCAATGTGAATTTTGGGGACGGGACCCAGGCTGCATGATGCTATGAACACCATGGTGCTGGGTGTTCACACCTCTGCTCCCGGTGGGCATGGGAGCTCAGGTAGAGCCCAGATACAATAAGTAAAATAGGAGACTGAAAAATGGAATGGTTTAGGTAAGACAGGGGATATTGCACAATGCTCCGGAGAAGGCAGCAGTGCAGAGTGATCTTGTGTGACATATAATGCTGTAAGCAATTTGCACCTGTGTGGTATAAAGACCTTTCCTCTTTCGGTTTTGATGTGCTCTACGTATATTAATGCATCATTGGGGCTGTCACAGCTGTGGACATTGGTTCTTGAGTCAACAAACAACTAGGACTTTGCTGCCTTAGGAGTGGTTAAGATCACTCGTCTGTGTTAACCCAGAAGAGCTCCAGGCTGCAGCATCGAGCAGGATTGTGCACATGCTTGTTCCTCGGCAGTTTTGCTGCCCAGCCCTCGGCTGCCTCCTGCATCCCCCGGCACCCCGGGAAGGCTGTGTGGGAGGCAGGCGCACCAGCCAGGCTGCCTGCCTTCTGATCTTATGCTTAAGCCAGAAGCACAGGTTTCCGTTCTATCGACAACTTGGGCACTTTTTATTCCTTCACTGGAAGAAGGTCTTCAGTGGTAGGAGAAAACCACTAAAGTATCAATGATTTTTTAGGTGGATTTAGAAAAAAGATATTTTTTGGCGGGATTTTTGGGTGAATTGTTAAAGTGCTGCTGTCCTTCTGATTTATTCTGGATGCGCAGCACAAGAACGATACACAACCTTGTTTCTCAGTGGTTAATTTCCACAAATGTGAATTTTTCCTAACTGGAGCAAGGAGGTGGTTTCACTGCTGCAGGCTCTTGTTAGTCCCTGCAAATGCCAAGTGTCTGCTCTTGGGAGATGGAGAACAAAGTTGGCACCAATAATTAGTGGCTGATGCACTGATTTGGCAAAAGTTGTTGAAAATGAACATCTGATGCAGAGGTCTTGGGATGATTCAGTGAAACACAGTGCAGTTTGAGATGACTTTTGGAATGATGTTGTGCAAAATGCAGGAGTGACAGAAGGAAGATAACATGGAAAATGTGAAGGAGAAGTTTGATCTCTTATTTAGTTTTTTGAGTTTTTCTCTTGAGCTTTTCTAGCATATTGTTACCAGTACAATGATACAGCAGAGCTACTGATGTTAAGTAAGGACAATTGAGATGCCAAAACACGGCAGATTTCTCATTTACTATAGAGGCAACTTTGTTTCGCTCCCTCGCAGAAAGATACAGGTATTAATTTGATTTGGATGTAACCACTGTTCAGGAGCAAATACAATGTGGGTATAACACAGCGCCAACAAATCCAACAGTTCATCACCCAAGGGACAGAGCGGTGCCGGAGGAGGCGGCGGTGCGGTGCGTGGTCAGGCCGTGTGCGGAGGCAGCCCTGGCTGTCCCGCCAGAGCCGCCGGGAAAGGACACTTGGTGGGAAGCTGGACATGAACCAGAAATCTCGAAGCTACTGTTGTAAAAGTTTTGAGCTGTGCTGCTGTTTTGGAGTGGTTCCAACACCAGCTGGAGCTGGTGTGACTTGGTCTCTGCTGGAAAGCACAGCGGGTCAGTGCCTCATAGGTACCGGTGCCCACCAATTTGAAGTGGTTGGTTGGCACCTGCTGGCAGTGAGATCACTCCCAGGGAATGTCCTGATAACTTTTCTCAGGAGCTGGCAGGACTGTGAGGGCTATAATGTGACAGTGATGAAGTGAGGAGCAAAGAGGGAGCACAGGCAGTTTGCACTGCAGGGTGATTAATGCAGGATGGTAGGATCGCATTTTGCCTCTGGCTGATTTACTCACAGCAGGAATAAAGATACCACACAAAGAGTTAGTTTGACTTTGACACGTAAAGGAAAGAAATGAAAGCACAAAAGCTCTAGATACCTTGACAGCCGACTATCCACCCAAATCAACAGCAGAGCTGCCAGTCTGCAGCCGCAGCACAGGACTGGGGCTCTCCCCACCTGCCCAGCACTGCTGGTCTGCAGCAGCAGCTCCGATAGCTTTGGCCTTGCTGCTCATTGCTGTAGGATTGTGTGAGCAGCAGAGACACGACACAACCTGCAGCCCCTGCCAGCCTAGTCTCACTTTTCTAGAGAGCTTTTAAGATTTATTGTCAAATTTTACAGTAACTGTGATTTGCCTTATAGATCATGAATACATGATTGCACCACGATCCTCTAGTGAATCCCCTGAGACTGCACTGATAGCTAGGTAACTGATTCTGGGTGCTAACAAGAACTAACACTGAAGCTTTCCCAGTGGAGCGAGCCGTGAGTGTTGTTGGAGCTGGCTGCCTGGCAGATTTTGAGCCCTGTAAAGAACTCTCTCCATTGCTGCAAGGCCGGACCCGTTCTCCCTGCACGGTTAACCTGGGAGTGACAGCTGGGCTCTGCGTGAAGAGTGAATTTTCATGCTGAATCATGGATTCTGACCAGATTAATTTAAAATACTTGCAACACCAGGAGCAGAAGCTGCTGGGAGCCTTAAGGCTGGCAGCGAGAACGTGGTGTTTCTGCTTATTAACCGCAATAAATGCTGCCCTCCCAGGAGAAGGATGCTGTGGCTCCATGGGAATGTAGGACCACGGCATGTGGCTTTCTGTCTGTCCGGTGAGCAAGGGCAGCTCTGCGGTGGCCTGCAGCTGTGGGTCTTGTGACAAACATGGCCTTGGAGCTTGGTGGAGTAAAATGCTGCTGGGGTAAATGAGTCTTTTAGGGACTGTCCTTAGACTGGAGGTTTCTTCTGGGATGCTCAGAGACAGGCGTCTCAGCACACAAGGCACAGCCTGAAGCCTGGGGCAGTCAGGGGCGCTGCGGTGGGGCTGGCTGTGCATCCCTCCTGGCAGCCCGAGGCTGTAGAGGTTGGAATGTTGCTGTGACCGTGGCAGGGAGCTGCAGGCAGCTCTGCTCGGGCTGTTCATTGCCCAGGACCTGCTGAAATGGCAGCCCGAGGCTGCTGTCTAAAGGCAAGAGCACAGATGTTCTCGTAATGAGCCCAGTGATCTGATGACTCATTCATCCCTTCTCAAGCAGCCAGTTTTGATGTGAAAACTTCAATAAATGAAGATGGAGAATCCACTTTTGTAGCATTTCCAAGACTTGTTTCTTATTTCTGCTTTGAAGGAGATGGCTTTAGCTTCCTCCCTTTGCTTTCTATTATGTTTTTGTGAACTGAACTGGGAGCCTTTTATCAATCCACAGAGCTCTCACTGCCTTTCTTCACCTCTGAGCAAGTCTTTTCCTGACATTCTCTGAAATCAAGAGATTGTAGTTGGGATTTTCAGGTCTCTTGTAGTGCAAATGATAATAATGATATTAATGCTAATAATTGTTATTCTGTAGAGTGAAATGTCAAGATTCCATGTTTTCATGTTAATTTTTAGTACATAGGTGCCGCATTAACTGCATCCCGTCCTGTCAGAGAACGTGCTTTTCATATCACAGAGGCCATTAGAAATCGTTAGTAATAAAGTTGGCTACTATTGTGCCTGATGGATTGGTCTTTGACATACAATAATGCAAAGTGACATGACAAATTGGGAACGAAGGATGAAAGGCTGTTAAAAGAATTGTGAATGTAGTTATAAATGAATTCATTTCATATCTAAAATGTGTTCCTAAATTGTACCGATAAAGAGGATCCATGTCATCATTGTTGAATTACATGTGTGTATCCAGGAAATAATGTATTGAAGCAGGAGGGGTTAGTTTGTTACTACTTGGCTGGATATAAAGAAGTTATATTGGCAGCTGCACTTGACTTGAAATAAGTTTCTGTGGGCACCAAGATCAGATTTTAAAGTGTGGTGTCTGTCTTTTATTGTGGTTCTGATGTGGAGGGTATCCTTGGGTAGCACAAGACCCCTTTTAAACAACAAGTCTTTTATTGCAAACAGCTCCATTCTTCTCATCAAGACATTGATACGACTTACTGTCCTTTTGGCCTTGTATTTATTACGCAATATGACTTCGAAGAAAGTGTTGCTTTTACTTTGCAAAGTCAAAATCTCTTGGGTCAGATTTCTTTCTCATTTAGGTCATTTTTAATTGACATTGAGTGAAACTAACGCAGAACGTAGCAAATGCTGCTGCTTCCAATTTATACCAGTTTAGCTGAGACCTGAGCCTGAACCTCTCTTGGTTGATGACTCGTTTGTCTGTTTGATTTCAGCGGCTAACCTCACTAATTTGGACAGCCTCGACAGTGCGTTGGGCTTTATTGAAGACCGGGTGCGCAGATCCAGGCAGCGCTATCGAAGGCACGCGACGGACGACGATTACAACATTGAAGTCCTTCTGGGAGTTGATGACTCAGTTGTTCAATTCCATGGGAAAGAACACGTTCAGAAGTACCTGCTGACCCTGATGAATATTGTGAGTACAACCCTGCTAACTGCACTGGGGGAAGGCACTGAAAGGAGCTGAATGGAGGTTGGTTTAGCTATCTGAATAAGGCAGAACAGGTTTGCCTCATGGCAGGAGATAAAATAAGTCTAGGAGGAACATCCAGGCCACATCCAGAAAAAAAAACAACCAAAAGGGGAGACAGAAAAGAAGATAAAAAAGGGCCAAGGAAGAAGCTGGCTGTGCGCCTTTTAAAATGCTCACAGTTCTGCTTATGGGCTTTGGTGGATGAGGGCACAGGATCAGGGGCTCATGTTCTTGGTAGTCATTATGTTTCAGGTGATATTCCCTTAACCTGAGCTCCCTGCTGAAAAACATGGTTTGGGGAACTGTCTTCAAATAAGGTTCTATTAGAAACTTCAATTGGCTTATACATTTTAAAAACTACTCAGTTCAATTCTTTGATTCCTCAACAACTACGTTAGGTCCCAGGCTGCCTACCTACTCCTTGTTCACCCTGCAGCAAAATGTTATGCACTATATCACTGAACTTTCTTAAATTGATTTAGTATTTACTCCATGATTGACATCTTTAGGTTTCCTTAGTTAAATATTTAATCTTCAGAAACATGGTCTGTGCAACAGACTATATAGTGTAATGATGATGAAAGGAGACACTGGAGAATATTATATTTGAAAGAACCGTATTTTCTTTCTAAAGATCAGTGCAGCAGCCCCAGCAGCCCTGCAGTACCCTGGTCAGTAAGCAAGGATTCTATTTTGTGGGAAAAGAATCAAGTTTTGAAAAATCATCTCTGTTATAGATCAAAATCAAAACACATTTTATTCAAAAACTGGAAGTGAGTGTAGCCCCATTCATAGGCAACTCTTTTGGAGTTGACTTTCTTCATTCTCATTTGTAACAGGAGTCTTGTCTGAATAAAACACTCTTCTGTAAAAACTTTCAATTCAGTGAACGTATGTTCTTAGTGAAATATTGTTGAGTAAAGAGTTGTAGAACTGCTCCGTTTTGACAAATAGAGTGTGACTGCTGAAGTTTAGAGTCATGTCAAGAGCATGAACGTCTGCAGGTGATCTCTTGGCAACACAAACCATAGAGGCAGATGTATGGACAGAAATCTGTGCTATTGGGTACATTTGCTTGGGATGCATTTTTTTCCAAGATGTATTTTTTTAATTATGAAGTTTGTTTTTTTTTCTTTCTTTATTACGTTATTTTAACAATGTGTAGAATGTCACTGTGGAATACAATTTAAGAAAATCCCTTGTGTGACATGAATTCAGTTGCACTGACTTTTTATAACAGTATTGTAAATAGTTAAAAACCTGCACTAACATTAGAGTTACAGGGTACTTAGTGTCTGCTCTGATGGATGTAAATACATATATTCTAACAAAAATGATATAGTGAATTTCATTTATTTGTGTGGTTTGTTTCCTCTGAGGCTTAAAACAAAGTCTACTGTGAAACAGATGGTTTTATATATCTCTAAATTAACAAGCCAAACAGGCCAAACCAGGAATGTGGCAAAGAGGCTGAAATAGATTAAACAGGACTCTCTACTTAGCATGTCACTTAAAGCTATTTTTAAGAATTAAAATATACAGTAATGGTAAAGAAGCCATAAATGTTCCAGCTCTGGAAGATACTTTTTCCTAATTTTAGTAAACCACCCAACACACAAATTGTAAGAAATAACAACTCTGCAGCATGCTGTCTGTGCAAGTGAATTAGAAAGTGCAGCCTGTGTAACCAGAGGGCTGTCGCAGCTCTTGGCAAAGGCAGTAGTTGTTCTGTTGGGAGATCTGAGGTAGAAACATGTCTTTTGGGGACTGTCCTTTGCCTTATGTCCAAGATATGAGGAGCTATTTGAAGTCCACAAGGCCTCTCAAGGAGGCTCAGGGTAGACTTTGGCACTCATCAGTGTGGTCCCGTTCTTCCCTTCCTCAAAACCTGGCTGGTTGCTGGAGACTGTATTTGATGTATGCGATGGTAACCAGTTCTGTTTCCAGCTGTCCAAGCATTGCTCCAGTATAGAGGGGTTTGTTACTGCAGATACCAGGTGATGCTGGGGACTCGTATGTGTTGAGGGACATCACAACACAGAACTTCTCCTTCTCCTTGCCCTTGGCAGTGGAACTCCAGCTGGCAGCCCCTCCAGCTCTTGTCCTCATTGCTAGATGGACGCAAGGGTTATTTCTGTGTAGATCATTGCTTTGGTGTCCTTTGCTGAAATTTGCACAGTGAGTCTCCCGTTGTCCTCTCTCCTACCTCCCTAAGTAGCTGTGGTGGTGTTTTGTTTGTTTGTTCGTTTTAGAAAGTGGGCCAAGTATAAAAAGCCTTGAGATGTCCAGCTGTTAGCAGTCACATATAGACAGTATGTTTCTAAAGAAATGCGTAGGTCCAATCATGTCTGAAAAAGAAGAGACAGCTACAAAAAATTCCAGCTGAATTTTTAAATCGGATGGAAGATCTCACTATAACCATCAGATTGTGTGTACCCTAGTGGTTTTATGGATGTCATCAATTAGCTTCCTACAGTAACAAGGCAGTAAACATAGAATCAAAGAATGCATATAGCATTCAAATAGCTGAATTTGTGTGGTTCCAAAAATGAAATAAATCCCAGGTGAATCCTCCCTTATGCTCCTGGAGGCATGTAATCGCTTTCCCAGAAGTAACTCCTAGCGTGGCTGTTTTTCCCCACTTTGCTTGATTTCACTGTGTGTGATGGTGTGAGCAGTTGTCCTTAATTAACTTTTCTTGAGGATCTTGGGTGGAACCCTACAACCAACCCAATCAAAACAATATATGTTTTTCAAGCCCAGTGCAATAACTTAGTAAATCTGGTTTGTGCTGCTTAAGTGATGTGTTACAGCCCACACCTAAAAGCCATAAAATGAGAAAAACCAGGGGCCGGGTGTCCTGGCTATCTTGAATAGCTGTGCTAGTATTTATCCCAAAGTTTGGAAATGAAGTCACTCCCAAACGAATGGTGATAGACGCCAGAGGATTTTTAACACTTTGGGCCGCAGCCACGTATCGCCTGTCTGCGCGCCAGCCCTTCCACCGCAGTGAGCTCGGCCTCTCGCCACCCCCTTTCCACCCCCAAGTCATTTCCTCATACAAAAACTCTGGTTTCTCTTGACATCCTCTCTTTTCTCTGCACGGCACCATCAGGACATTGAGTTCATCTTTGGAAAATATGCCATTGTTTTCGCTTTAGAGACCCTCGGCTGCCTCTTGCTTGCACCATTTTCTTTCGTACGTCCTGCTGTGTTTTTTCCTGGGAAGGATATTAGCTTGCACAGCCCTCTGCATTTCCAAGCATGAGCCCACACATTGCACAAATTAACTTTGTATTTATAGCATGCAGGAGCATTGCAGCAGAGGAGAGATATTTGGGCCGTATCTTGCAGCTCTGTAGCTTACTCAAGAACATGGAAAGTAATTTAATTTCAGCAAGAATGTGGTTAAAAAATCCAGGGATTTTGTCTGCTCATACAGGTGTTGTGGAAATATTAGAAAAGCACAGGTCTAGAAGCGGCGTTGGAGAGTGATCTTGTTCCTTGGGGAACAAATGTATTGTACTGCAGGACGCTTTGGGATGAGGAGCAAGGGGCTGAATGGACATTACTGAGCTGAAGTGGGTATTGGTGGTAGCCAGTCCCAGGGCTGAAGTTCTCTGATCATTTCAGAACTCTCTCAGAAATAGTTTTCAGGATGAAGCAGGACATTTGCTGCCCGCTGTGGGAGAGCAGCAGACTTGAGATCCACCGGTACATTCACCTGGCTGTGCCTGCAGCGTTGGTGAGGGTGAATATTTCAGCCTCCACGCTCCTGTGTTTAGGGTCACATCCAGGATGGATGTCCTGGTAACAGAGGGGCAGAGGCAGAATATGTGATCTTACAGTATTCTGGCCATTCTGAATAGCAGTGTCTCATGATGTGAGTTCATTTTCAAATGGTTTTGAATGTATTGGCTCCATCTGTCTTGACTTTAAGTCTTCCAGCTTCATATCCCTCTTCAAATTTTGTTGTTTGTTTCCCTCCCTGCCCCAGTGAGGCCACTGTTGTAGCTTTTTCTTCTATCCTTCCTTTCTTCCTTCACAATATTCCTCAATTTCTCAGCTACCTCATTTTCTAATACTGGCAATTGTCATCTGTCTGTATTTTTTGGAAGCATTTGTCTACAAACGATAGACATTTTCCAATTTTAGGACAATTTCCATGGGGAAAAAAATTCTTTAGTTTCCTTTCTGTTCCTTTACTGTAAAAAATGTGGTACTGCAACATGTAGTGGTTAGTCTGTTACATCCACGTAATAGATACATGGCCAAAATGTTTGCAATGCTAAAATCCATCCCCTCAAAGTAGATAGGTGCCTAACTGCCATGATTTCAAAGGCAGATGGACCCTGAATAGGATTTATGCCTCACTCTGGGCTAGATTTATCTGAGTGTTTAGTCATTTACCTGCCTTTGAAATGAGTGAGAATCAGTTTTAAAAATTAGCCCATGGGATTATGTCTCTCCCAGACTTTAAGTGAAACATCAGCTCCAGAACAAATACATTAAACAATTTTTCATTTGAATAACTGAAATCAATGGGAGTTACGCAGCTGGGGGCTTTGGAAAGTCCCTGGAGTCTTTCACCTGCATCTTTCGACACTACACACGTCTTTGAAATTGTGGCCCTGTGGCACTTTTGAATATGTTATCCACCCTCTTTAATAGGATGTACATGATACTGCTATTATAGATGAGATTTCTGCTTTTGTATCTCTGGCTGATGAGGGATCAAGATTTGCAGGTACAGAGCATCAAGTCTCTAATGAGAGGAAAGGGCAGGAATGCCATCAGTTCCTAACTGCCAGCGGGATGAAAATTTGAAAGCATGTCTAACTCAAGCTGTTAAAAAGAAAGTGATGATTGAATGCTTTGAAATAATGGTGCACCCTGTATTCAGAATCATGCTTTTTAAATGAAAAAACAGGTTTTTTAGATGGGAAGGATATTTCAGCAATCTAGAACAACTGGATTTTTGAAAACTAAATAATTTATAAGCACAAATACTCATGATTTCAAATGAACGTATTTCAACATGTACAATTCAGATCTGAACTAAGTCTAAGAAGTTCCACAAATAACAAATTCAAGTCCAGCTCTATTCACCTGAGGGACTTCAGTGGTCAATATTAGAATTACAGCTTGTTTGAAGATTTAAATATATTTATATGAGATAAGTCCATGTTCAAAGCGTTCCCTGTAAAGTAGTCGCTGTGACTAGGGAGAAGAAGTTTCTGACAAGGCCTCGGGAGATTATTTTTGTTCATTATCTTGATTGCCATACTACAATGGAAGTTGTATGTGTGATGGGGCATTCAGGAGGAGATACTGTGTCAATTAGCTAAGCATTACTCATTATTATTAACTGAAATATGCCTTGTTGCCCCCTTGTACACAGCACAGAGCACTGCATAGGGTTTGGCACCATCCTTGAAGTAGAGGGTAATTAGTATTAAAAGATAGATTTTTTATTTTTATTTTTTTTCCCCTTTACTCCAAATACCACCATGAACTTCAGCCACAACGGTTGCAGTCAGGCACTTCTGAGTGGTGACAGTGTGGTATATGTGATGGGGAATGGGTAATTAGGATCAGCTTTCAGGTTTTGAATGCTTTTCTTAGCCAAATGACTTCGATTTGAAGAGTTCGCCATATTTATTGCATTGACACCACACTCCTCTCCATGTAGTAATATAATAAATCAATCTGTTTAATTATTTTATGATACTATGGTTGATTTTATTAAGGTGAACTTGAGACTAATTAAAACAAATACCGAGTCTTTTGGTGCAAAGGTAATTTACAGTGTTTGTGGGCAAGAATGAGGAGTTCCAAGAGCCTGAGGGAGGAACTAAGAAAAATAAATTAGTCATGAAGTCAGAAAACGAAGTCTGTGACCTTTCTAAAGCCAACGTTACAGTTGAAGGCGAGATAGAGACCCGTAACACGAAGCTACCTGGTGCCTTGCCAACACATCTGCTCTGGGGAATGGTTTTCATTTTGGTCAGAAGCAGCTAACTTGGACTTGGTAACATCTACTGATTCTCACACCAGGGAAGGTAAATCAGGATGCAGGCTCAGATTTACATGCAAAATGCCAGATTCTTATCTCCATTTTGCAATGTCCATTGCCAAGCTCTTCTAAAACTGCCTGTTGCCTGTGGTTTTAAGCAGAATGATAGATGTTTTCCAAATCTGAGATGATGGTTTGACCTTTAAGTTTCATGTGTGTTGTGTACTTTCATTATTCTTTTCTCCTTGTGACGCTCAACTAAGATTTCAGAAAAAAAGGAAATGCCTTGTAAGGACTAGAAGGGGAGACTGGGAGCCCTGGATTTTGCCTGATGACTTTCTGTGTGACTGTAGTTTATTCACCAGGGGAACTGATGTAATGTTATTCCTGTGGGATTAAGATGAAGCTTTGGGAATGCTAGAAATGTTAGTGTGGGATCTTCAAAAGCATAAAGGAGGTGATGAAAATCCAAGAGTATAGTAGCGTTTGAAGTGGGAACACAGAGAAATAAAGTGAGAGGAGAACATTTTTGGGAGGGTCAGATTACAAAAGTTTGTGCTTAGTATCCACCATGACATTTCTGGTTCCTATTCCGTAATTCAAACCAGCCGTTTCTTACAGAAATAGAGAATCACTGGATGCCCACCAGGCACCGAGGCTTTGCTGCAGATAATTATGATCTGATGAATGAGCTGCGTTTCGAGCTGGGCTCAAACAATGTCTTGCCAGGAGCTCTGCCATCCCATGGGGAAGGTGCTGATGATCTCCAGCTCCTCTGCTGTCGCTCCGGCAGAGATCCGCACATGGTCCCTGCTCCACCCGAGAGCATGGAGCCATCGGGACTTTCTGCAGCAGTAGTTACATAAGGGCGTTGGGCGATCGAAGAGCAGTCTAATTGGGTTGGATGGATCAGCAATTTGCGGTGGCTGAAAATCCAGATGCATAAAAACTGCATCTTGTATCACGTCCTCTCCAAATGGTTAGATATGCCGCTGCAGCTGGCTCAGATCCATTCTAAGTTGATGGTAGCCAGCGGTTGAAACTATTTGATGTCCACCGGGTGTGTGCTCAGGGAGCCCGAGGAAGCGATGCTCGCCCAAGCATGCGGGGCAATGCGGGAGCCTCGGAGGGTGTGCCGCGGGATGAACTCGGCCCCGATGATTTATGGTTCAGCGGGATGGAGCCCTGTTATGATGAAGTCGGCTGTTGTTTGCATAGCAGATACTGACAAACTGTGCAAGGCTGGGAACTCCTTCAAACTGCATGAATGAGTTTGCTGATGACTTGCCAAAATATGCAGATTATTCTTTCTCCTATTCCACGTTGGTTTAATTAGAAATTCAAGGAACCACCTGACCTTCCCTATAAATCCTGCCAGCTCTATCAGCAGGTAACCCACTCTGCACCAAAATTAGCAAAAGTACAGGTTGTTTATTACTATTTGTGTTACGGCAGTGTTCAAAATCGTCTTTTAGGATGGGCCCCTGATTTGCTCAATAATAAAAACTTTGCAGTGTTTCTTTTGCAAAGCATGATGCGTCTCACAGAGGCTTAACTTATCTTTATTGGGGGTTTTTGATGCATTCTACATGCTTACAGTGCTGACTTGAAACATGCTCAGAGCAGAAGAGTTATAAAATAAGCAGAGAGGGACAGAAGAAAAACTAAGTAGTCTTTGTTTTTCTTATGTAGCACCAATCTGTGCCAACCTGATTTCTAAACAGAAACTTTAAATAGAAATGCATGTTTTGCTTTGATTGAAATATCCCAGAAAAATAAATCAAAGTTATCCCAAAATAGTTTGTGAACTACAACAGCTTGATGAAAGGCCCTTTACAGTATTCCACCGTGCTTTGAATTCCCTGAGATGTACCAGGCCTTCTCCATCACCCTCTGTAAATGCTGAATCACTGCAGGATATCTAACTAGACTTAATGCACTCGCTGCCTTCAGTTCAGGAGCTGTGAGTTTGGAATGGTCTCTGTGTACTTTCTATTCCTATGCAGCGTCACGTTAGACTTAACTGAACTAAGAACAACAGATCGACTCTGATTTTTCTTGTGTTGATAGGAACCAGGATGCGCTACGGAAATACATGCAGATGCAGTATTGTTAATGTACTATGTAATAATTTTCATATCCATGTGTATTTATTACACAGACATCTGAACATCACATCCAATGTCTGGTTATCTCTGCTTTGAAACATTTCAGCAGTTGTGGTGGGTGAGAGCCTGGAGCTTTCTGATTCCACAGGTTGGTTGGTCATTTTGAGCCCTGTACAATGAACTGCAGTAGCTTAACTCTGCTCTCCTGTTGAAATAACAGGGGGGAACTTGGAGAACCCGAGCTAGGGATCCAGGAGGCCTCTACAGTGTGTGAACTTTCCATGATGTTTGAGAGCACAAAGTTCAGTCATTTGGATCTTGTATCTTTTATTTTTTCCTGAAACAAATAGGTGAAATTTAGGCCATGGTGAAGGAAAAAAATAAAAGCATCTGCTTCAGCATATTATCTGTGTGCAGTGAGACAGTACTAGTAAAGACATGGTTTAGCTTAGAGAAAGGCGCAGAGGGTTCAATTCAGCTGCTGTGTGAAGGGAGGTTGGACTCATCCTCATTAATGAAACCAAGACCCGGAGCTTTGAATTGACCCACTGTGTTGCAGAAAATCCAGTATCCCAAGAGAACCAAGCAGCTTTTTACAGTGCTTGTGCTTTCCTATTCATTCACAGTTTGTTTGTTAGCTGTGATTTGCATGAACAGTCAAACAGTGTTTCAATTCTGTCCCATCAATGTTTTCAAGCCAAGTTTCATTTTGGCACGCAACAGCGATACGGTTGTTCTGTTACTCAACTATTGTTAAAAGAGGCTTAGGTTAAATTCTGGAAGTTAATGAGAGAGCGATGTGCAGCAATTTGGATTATGCTTTGTGAACTAATTAAATACTTATTTACATGCTATGTTTACTGTTCTCTGTACACAGGAGTTATTGTTCAGTACTCATTTCATGTGTAGGTAATTTACAGTTTATTTCAGCCCCATATCCTTGATGGGTGTGTTCTTAGATCCAGAAATACTGATAAAATGAATTAAAATTCACTTTAAAATGTCACTGGGGATTGCTTAGCAAAACCTACACTGCTGTATTTAGTTTTAATGATTTTTATGGCAATAAAAGATGCACCATTAAAACTAGGGCTGTTTGAAGAAACAGGACATCACTTACCATGTTTCTAACGAAAGGTTTTCTGAAAGTTACTTATAAGCTTGTAGTAATGAATCTGTTTTGTAGAAATAAAGGAAATTTAGGTGTAGCCAGCAAAGCAGTCCAGTTTGGTGCAACCTTTACCAAAGGAAAGAGGTGGTAGGAAAGATACTTGCCTTGCAGGGAATCTCATCTGTCTTTTCTAATTTGTAAAGCCTAAACCCTTGCCATTCGGCTGAGTCTCATGTAGTCTTCATCAAAGAATACCCAAATCAGCCTCTTTAACAATTAATATTTGTCTTGCTTGCTTGTAGCAATGTTTCCTACGCAATCTTGATACATCCACATTTTATTCTCCACTCTAAATATTTACAGGTCTCTTTTCAGTGTTCCCAGGGTGATTTCCCTGTGTGCATGTTCAGTTTTGTAGCTCTAGTATTAAAAAAAGGGGAAAAAAAAGAAGACAGTTTTTTAATTCGCTGGCATTTTGTAGCTTTTGTTCTGCTCATGACGTTTAACATTGATTAGTTCTGACACACAATAAAGCCAGCCCATGTGGCCGACCACGCTGTTTCAGGGAGGTATATCCTCTTGTCAGCGTACTGATGGGACGCAGATGGAAGAGTTACAGGGTGCGGCTGAAGCGGTCTGGCAAATGGCTCTCAGGAGAGAGGTCCTGTCCCTCTGCTGACTTGTCTCCTTCCCTACGTGTGGTCTTGCCCAGCAGAGCTATTGGGGATTTTCCTGGGATCGCAGCACACCCAGCTGGGACGGGGCGGGGGCGCTGGGGACCTTCCTCTGAGCCGCACTGGCTGTTGGAGCAGCTCAGCTGCGTCGAGTAGGTGAACTATGATACCTGTGAGGCTGTTTTGGCTGGCACTTAAATACCTGTTAATATGAGGTCTCTGTTGAAGCACTGATTTGAAAGGATTTCCTGAGTTAACGGCCTGTTGGGAGGCTACAGCAGAGTTTAGAAAAGAAAAGATTCCCTCTTGTATTGCTGGAATTTTCCCTGTTTTATATGTGATCACAAAGTGATCTCTGGCTTCATGACAGTGCAGAAAAGTTACTGCTGTATCACTGCTTTCCTAGTTACTCGTTGCCAGTGCCGTGCCTGAAGTGCTGAACTCTTTTGCAGGTTAATGAAATTTATCATGATGAGTCCCTGGGTGCTCACATTAACGTTGTCTTGGTGAGGATAATCCTGCTGAGCTACGGCAAGGTAAGTAAAGCTTAATTTAAATGGAGCATATCGATATCTCTGAACTTTATTCTTTTATGAACAATGTAGCTATTGCTGACATGTATTGATTTTGTATTTTAATTCATATGTTGACCGTACTAGTTTATGAATATAAAGAACTTTTATGTTTATATTTATTTATTTATCATTTGAACTTCTCATTTAAAATAATTTCAGTTTCTTCTGGGTTTTCCCTGTGTCATTTGAAGTTGATGCTTAGCTCCAGCAGTCTACCTTTTCAGATTTGTTTGGAATAATCCATGAAACATAGTGAACATTTTGGTTCCTGAAAAAACACACGAGATGTTGTGGTAGAACTGTATGTGAGTAACAATAAACACAAGATCAGTTCTGCAAGATGCTGAGGGCTACAGCCTCAGTCCATGAACTCACTTAAACTTGTGCTTAACATCAGCGGGACTACACATGTGCGTAAAGTTAAGTGTGAGTTCTGTGGGAGAGAGGCCAGAAGGCAAGAGCACTGCAGATCCAATCTGTAATTAGGAATATAGTGTGTTCTCTTGCTCTTTCAATGGAAGACGTTACTCCACAGACAAAACTCAGGGAAGAGGAATGAAATGCTAAATGATTTTCAGAAGTGTTGACCTGCTCAGTGCCAGTGTCCTGTTTTTGCCAAATAAGCACCAAATTCCATGAAAACAGCAGCATGGTGTTTCAAGTATGTTGATAAATGCCTTGGTTAAGGACATAACAATTTTAGTGCTCCCTAGCACAGCAGCATGGCCAGGTGCTCAAAGCAGAGTGTTAAAATCTAATGTCCCTCTCTGTGACTGGAGCTGCTGGCATTTGCTTGTTCATGGAATAAACCTGGTCTGGAACACTCCGTGTATGTTCCTGCAAGCTGCTGAAACACCGTCGGTGAAGAGCCAATGCAGACGGTGTCAGGGTGAAGCTCCACTGACATTCATCAGTTTGCTCTGCTCAACAGCAGCTTAGAAATTTCCTCCCCTGTGCAAATGAAGGAGCTCTGAGTTTTAGTGTGGACTCTGCTGGAGACCAGTTACTTGGATTTGATATAAATTGTTCTGTCTGAGCTTCCCCACTGGAGAACCAAACACACTGATCCGTCTCTGCTCTTCCTGCAGTGATGTGGATAATGATGTACTTAAGTGTTTTGAATAAGCTTAATCAGATGCGTGTCCTAAAATAAAAGGTAAAAGAGGTCATACTTGCCATTTTGTGATCAGAAGTTCATGGTGTATGAAGTTCCATTAAATTATGAAATAAATGAAATATCCTTGTGGTTGTTGTAATAACAGAAATTTGAGGTATTGCAGATTGACTAATAATTCTGAAAAAAATCTGATATTGCAGTAGTGGTAGAAGTCAGCAGAATTAGCACATGGACTAGTCACTTCTTTGCTGTCCCGATTTCACAAGTATTTCGTAATTGTTATGCATCTCCATATTTGGCTCTGTAGATCTTTACCAGCAGTATCCTGAACTCTGATAACTTCTGCCCCTTTTCTGACAGCAGACAATAGCTATGGTAGACCTCATTCCACCTTCACAATCTTTATTTTCTTGTGAAGAGTAAAGCGTTGTCCATTGATAATTTGAAAGTTATCGATTTCATATTAATCTTCTTCAGAGAGGAGAATGGGATGGAGCATGGAAACCTTCACTTGGGGGGTCATTGGCCACATCGCAAAAAGAGCTGTTGCAGGAGCACTGTGTATCTGCTCGTGCGTAGTCTGCTGCTGGATTCTGGATCCGTAATCTGCAGTGGACGACGCTTTAGTTCCTGAGTTATCTGCTGCCTTCAGCAGGGCATGCAATGGAATCATTCTAGTATCACAAGCTTGTCCTAGAGAACCATGAAAATAATTTTTCTTGCATTTCTGTATCTGATTCTTATTTACATGAAAGGCAAATTATGGCTTTTGGAAAAAAAAAGTAAAATGAATGTAAAAGGTAGCATTTCAGAGCTCCTCCACCTGGTGGTGTGGTGGCCTGCATGCCCTGCTCATATAAGAATGAATTATTTATATTCATATTTTAAAAGCTCCTGATCAGGGGTTTAGTAGCAGGGAGGAGGTGAGGAGGTTTCTCTTCAGAGGGCTGGGATTATTTAGCAGTGGAAAAGCAGAGAGAAAAAGTGTATTGTTCTTACTTTGTGAACCTGTTCTGAGGAATTAGAACAAAGCTTTCAATATTTTACCATCCCACTAAAACACGAATATTTTTAGGAACATACATTTGAAGTACATAGTAAAAGGAAGGGCGCGTGTGCAAGTTAAGGCAGGGCATGAATGAAACAGCCTGGTTGACTTCACAGTGTGAAAATATTATCCCAGTCTTGTTTGAGTAACCATTTCTTTTGAAAACATGTAGCTGAGATCTTAAGATTAGTTTGCTTCATTGTAGGCAATTTATATATATTATCAAGGGTGCCATTTAAATAATCATAATAATTACATTATGGTTCTGTAACTGATGAAGTATGTACCGTCAATGTCAGGTTTATGACAGTATTCTGAGCGATTGCCAATTCTCCACCCCTGAACAGCCTTTTACTGTATTGTGTTTGGGTTTTTTTTTTAAAAGAGGATTATATTATTTTATGCAATATGTCATCTGTTGATTAAAAAAATATGGACAATACTTGAGTTGCATAGCAACCAGCGTTTCAGTGGTTGTTGCTTGAAGGTGCTCCGTTCCTTGAAATGAACTTATTTTTTAATGTTTTCAAACACAGTCAGCTGTACATTCAGAAGTTTCAATAATTTCAGTAATTGCATTAATTGCCCTGTTAAGATGAGAAAAATGTAAGATGTTCCTTTGTGATCACAAGTTGAAATTACTTCGTGGGTACATTCAGAAGATCTGACATGGCTTTCCTGAATTAAGGCTTTGTGCAATTACCTCTGAACTCGGACCGGGGGTGTGGAGGGTTGAGACCTGCCAAGGAGCTCGGGGCTCGGGCGCCGCAGGGTGTTTTGTTGGAGCAGGGACAACGTGGGGCTGTGCAGTCTGAGGTGGCTGTGCTGGAGCTCCCAGCCCTTTCCTGACTCCCCACTTTCGTCTTACTACTTCAAACAAATGAATGACGCTGTCTGACGTACCATAGGGGCTGATGTGAAGGCTTTAACTGTGTCTGGCTGCTGCCCACTCATGTATGACCTCCAGCAATAGCATCGAAAAATGTGTTCTGCAAAGGTTGCTCTGTATCTGCCGTGGCTTTGGAAGTTACCATGCATTTCTCTGCGTTTTCTTTGCGTTGACTCCCAAAGTCACAGGCTTTTTTTGATGTGATCAAGTACTGCAAATATGCAAGCAGGGTATGTACGGTGCATTTTTTTTCAAAAGGGAAAAAGATGAGCTGCCTTGCTTCTGCCTTTTTGATTTTAGTAGTAGGAAGATAGGTTCCAAATTTTGGAAACAGCTGATACACTTGAGATGAGTATATTTCAGTGTTTGGGCAAATTATTCCATTTAGTCCTATTCCAATTGTAACAGCTCCGTAATCCAGCTAGCTCTAGAATACTCAGGGGCATAAGCAAAGCAACCACTATCACCAAGAGCAGAGGAGGTGGCAAGAGATGAGCTGAAAATGGCTTTGAAAACCCTGACTGGTTATTACAAAATTTGTTTGGAAACATTTAAATCCTGAGCACTGCATAAAATTCTCTCATCGCCTCTTTGAGGTGGATGAATAAAGATTATTATTCCCATTTTACAGCTAAAAACCAAAGACGTTAAGTGTTATTTTCCAAGGCCACACGGAAGGCCACTGGCAGGCTGGGGAGAAGACCTCATAAGTTCCTGGCTCCAACCCCATGCTCTGTCCGTGGACAATGGTGACTTTGTCTGCAGATGAGCTGCCCTTGCACAGCAGCAGAGAAAAGCCCACGTTAGCTGGGATAGGTGTAATTAAGACATTCATTAATGAAAAAAGAGTCAGAAAGATTTTTACAAGAACTGCAGGGGTTTCAGAAAATGCAGCCACCTGAAATTTAGGAGGATTATTTCTTGGGAAATGTGAACGTGGCAGTGCAGGACACCCCTGAACTCTCCCTTGAAGCAACGTGCACAGCTCGAGTCACCCATATTCAGATTGGAGCAGTGTGGGACAGCTGAGGGATGCTGTGTCTGCTCTGTACACATCTGGGATGGCAACCAGTAGGGAGAGCAAACCCATGTTAGCTGCAAACCAGTGCTGACCCCAGAACAACTGGCTGTACTCTGGCCATGTGTTAACTGGGTCACATTGAAAGAGGAATCTGACCAGCAAGGCAGAGAACCTTTCAAAAAGATATGGGGAGGGAAGAAAACCCTTTAAGGGTTTAAGGCTTTAAGGTGGCAGTTCAGGATGAAAGCTGTATGAGGTGGATGCCTATGGTCTCACAGGACGGGACTGTTCAGCTGGGAAGGGTTTTTCAATTGTGTATGTCTGAGATGTTAGCAGAGCTCCTGCTGCCTTCATTTGGTACAAGATTTCACCTTTGATCTTTTCATAAAATAGTGCTCTCTGCCATCTGACCTTTTCATGTCTAAGCTTGGTGCAAACAGGGAAGATGTTCTCAGTTCAGCCAGGATGGAAAGCGGTGGTTCGGTCAGAGACAGGTTCTTCTCTCTGTTTCCCAGAGGATGGCACAGGTGACACAGCTGAGATGGAAGGACAAGCCAGGTTTATTCTTCAAATCTGGTGTTCATCCTTACCGTTTTGCTGTTGACCATGGTTGGAGGGAAAGGGATGAGCACTCCCCTTATCTCTCTTTGTCCTAGGAAGATGCGAAGGCTCTGGCTGAGAGCAGTTGTACCTGGCAATGGAAGGAGGTTGTGAGCTGTTCATTAGAGTCACAGAATAGCTGTGCTTGGAAGGGGCCTCTGGCATCACCTAGTCCAACTCCCCTGCTCAAAGCAAGGTCACCTAGAGCAGGTTGCTCAGAGCCTGGATCAGTTGGGTTTTCAACATCTCCAAACATAGACTCCACAACCTCTCTGGGCATCCTTTCCCAATACTTGGCCACTCTTACAGTAGAACAGTAGTAACACTCTTATGTGATTGTTTGCTTGTCTTTCTTGTATTTAAATGGAATTTCTTATATTTTAGTTGGTGCCCATTGCCTCTAGTCCTTACTCTTGACATCACTGAGAAGGGTCTTGCTCAGTTATCTTTACTCCCTTCTCCATAGGTATTTATATACATCAGTGAGATGCCCCTGAGTCTCTTCTTTTCCAGCCTCTCCTTGCATTAGGTCTCTAATGTGAATTGAGCATCTAAGTTTTTCACTGACATTGGTAGATGCAGACGACCTGAAAGGATCACAGGAATCAAGCCTTGATCTTGCAGTATGCTTTACAGACGTGTCTGAAGATGGAGTTCTCGACTGCAGCCTTTGGCCATCTCCAGTAACCAGTTCTGCACAGGCTGAGTTGCAAGGCCAGAACCTACATATGATATAGTGTTTTGGCTACTGTTCATAGTTTGGCACTGTTTCCATATGTTTAAGGTGGAGATAAAGATGAGAAGAGATACTGTCCCTCTTGTTTTTTATCTGAGTAAATAGTTGAATTGCCTTATTTTTATATTAGACGCATAGCATGTAATTTCCCAGTGTGTTTTGTTGGGGCCTTGAAGAGTGCTGAACTGGCTGACAGCATAAACAGCTCTTTGTATTCCTGATCTGCTTACATTTATACAGAATTAGAGACTGAAACTTGTTTACAAACTGCTACCATAAGAAAGCTTTACAAATTCTTTGAATACAAAATGACAGTTTGCTGAATGAGCTATTTTTGTTATTTCAGTTACCATGGACACTAATAATTGTATTTATTTTTTGCTTGTCTTGTTCAGGATGAGAGAAGAATATGCACAACCTAATCCAATATACAATGAACAACAGAAGTGCCAAGTAGAGGCAATGTAAACTATGTTTTGCAGAGACTTTGCACATTCAAGATGGGAAAGTCATGTGTTAAGTTGTTTCCCGAATGTGTGCACTGCTATGGTTCAACTTTTGCTGCCATAGTTTGAAGCCTATCAAGTTAAGCATATTTCTGGAGCAGCAAAGCCTTCTCTGTTGGTTCTCTTGGAGCACCACCTAATGGATGAGTTAGGAAAGGTCCCTTTCCAGCAAGCTTCTCAGCAGCCTAAATTTCCCATGTTCTTATCATCAAGTACCTGCTCATCAACACCATTGCGACGTTGTACCCAGTTATGCCCAATAGCAGATAAATAAAACAGTTGGTTAAGGAAAGCTGCCATTCTAGTGTGATACCAGTGTCTCTTTCGCATTTACCAGCAAGATGAACATTCTTGAAAAGTTTGGATAGAATGTAGACTAAATTTACAGTTTTCTTCTAAGATAACTTTGTATTTGAAAAAGTTATAGAAAAAAAGTCAGCATATTTCTTACTTTCCAAACAAGCTCCAGAAGTATTTGAAGGACCGTCCAGTCAGCTTCATAAATGACTTTTTCTTCAGTGTATTCATAACAGAGAATCGAACATCACGCTGATGATTTCCCAAAAGACATGTAGCAAAGAAGGCTTGAAGGCCTCTGGATCTATGTAGTGATGACTTTCAACTGTTTATTGCTGCCCTGGTTTGCCTCAGTTGAATTCTATTGTTGTTTGTTTTTTTCTGCTGCTTCTATCGGAGGAAGGAAGTAGAGTAGAAATGAGGGCAGAATCAAAAAAGAGGGAAAACTGAATGTATTAGTAGATGTTGAGTTCCCCAGAGCAAGGATCTCGGCTGGTTCTCTAGGGCAGATTGTCCTTGTAACCCTCTGTGGTGTCCCCTCGCATGGGAGACGTTCTCCCAGCCGAGGTCTTTCCACTTCTTGGCCAACATCTCCATCTGTTTCCATCAGCGGTTCTCTGAAATGCCCACAGATTTTTTTGCTTTTCTTGCTGTGAGAAGGAAAGTTTCTCTTTCCATTGGCAGCTTTCCCGCTGATCAGCTGAGTAATGCTCTCCACAGGCCTGCTGTCCTGTTTGGAAAGAGGTCCTTCCCAGCCAGGTCTGAGCTGCCGGCCAGCTGCAGGACCTGCATGTTCCTGGCAGCGTGAGCCCTTTGCCGGCCAACAGTAACACCTACACCTCTTCTCCACATGCAGCCTGCTAGCCCCCAAACTTTCTTTGTTTGCACTCTGAAAGAGATTTACTTATAATCCTTATTACTGTGCACAGTTCATCTCTTTTCCTCTTCTGCTTTCACTTTGTCCATTTAATAAGGGGGTGGGCTTTTCTGAGTTAGATGAGAGCTCCCCATTGACTTCCAACAGAAAATATTACCAAGTGTTATCTGATATCTCTACAAGAGTAAAGTTTTGGACAACATCCTTCCAAAACATATTACATCTGCCCTGTCTAGTAACAAGCTGTCCCTGGTCTCATGATTTCCTAAGCTACTTTCTTGCAGGACAGCAGCATTTATCTTTAAAGGCAAAGCAGCTGAAAAAGTGAGTAAAAAATCAATATAAAGACATGTCTGGGTCAGGAAATGCCTGATCCAAAGAGCACTGGAGCTTTGGAGATTATTTGGAGGCAAATACGATATTATACTTGAGCTCCTCTAGTTCCCTTCTCTGGGCATCCCATTGCCTACTATCGGGAGAGGACTGTGGCTGCCATGGCTCTTTGGTCTGAACCAGTGTGGTTGTACAGCAAGGTGAGGTTGACTTGGACCACAGTTTGACAGTTCTCTGGCCATGCAGCATTCGCTGTTAGTACTGTTGGAGCCTTTCTGATTTGGAAGTCCTTGACAAATTGCAGAAAGTGGGAATTCAGGTGAAAATTTGCTAGGAATCAAGAGTATTTGTCTCTTCTGGCTGCTACATTACAGTGAAGAAAGACAAGGGATTAATGGCCGGATGATTGGTGTGATCAGTGGACTTTGAGTACTCAGCAGGTAGACTGAGTTCTTCCTCTTAGTCTTTGGAAGTCCTCCTCACTGACACAGGACCTTGACTTGCTATTTATACCTGTAGCACATGGACATTTAAAGTAATTGACTGTCTGCTGGATGCCTCATTTCCTGACTTAAAAGAGCAGTAAGACTCAATTTTACATGTGCCACATTTCTGATGTTAAAACTGTCATTCTCGAAGAAGCTGGGCCGTCAGCTGAAACGTGTTTTACACACTTGTGTGTTCTTGTTTTCTCTGCTTATGTTAAAGGGATTTTTCTTTATTTTCCACATTGTGTTGGATGCAAAAACCCCACAATGCTCCACATTAACCAGTTGGGCTCCCTTTTCATTTTCATGAAGACAAACTGTAAAATCACTTCTTCGATAAATAAACATGGAGATGCTCTTGGACTGAATCAGTGCGTTTGCTCTGAGAGTGGACCTAAGTATACAGTGAAACCAGTTGCTGGCTCATGCCAGATGCTGACGCAGAGCCCAAACCATGAGAGCTGCTGGGTGCACTGGGACAGCCTAGTCTGGTCTCTGACAGACTCAACGTTCATCAGAAAAGTGCTGCACGCTGCTCTGTTAGTTCGTTCAGAGACTAAGCTTTTGCTTTTGTGCTGGAGTCCACAGGCTGGGTTTCAGTTTAGCAGGCAGGGAAGAGGTGACATATGACAGAGGAAAGCTACAGAACAGTTTCTTTGGAAATTATTGACTTTTAAAATTCTGTCCTTGTTTTCTGATCACGCAGAGATTTCTCTGCAAATATTCAGATACCATTAAAAAAGCACAAATTGGTAATGTGTATTTTTTGTTTGTTTCTGATCGATGCATCTTGTAAGTTGTGATGATTTTCATTCAGTAGAATGTAGAGAAGGAGATGATTATGAGACAAAGAACTACTAGCAAACGACACACATAACTTGAGATTTCTCAACTGCATTTTACAGCATTCTTTACTTTTGGAATGTTGCAGTAAGATTTCTCACTGAGCTTCCAGACGGGGTTGATTTCTTTTGTGAAGCTTTGGAGAAATGAGAACAAGGTAGAGATGATGTAGAGAGGTTTCTTGTTTGTTTGCTTGCTTGTTTTTGTTTTACCATTGGTGGATGTTATTAAAGACCTCAACAATGGTCAAACCTTGTTTAACTGAATAGGATTTTTGCTTGAAGTACCAGGAGTTTACCCTGTAATCATCACTCAAAGTTTGTTTAAGTCTGTTCTTCTAAGTATATGAAGATGCAATAAAGGCACCACAACTGTCCCACCATTTAAATACAGTTATTAGTTCAGTTTTCCAAGGGAATTATAGCTGGAAGCAGTATGATCCAGTGTGGGATTATATTACAACTTTTATTACCACAGTGATATCAGAATCCAAACTGTGCCTCTATTTGGTTTATTAATTTGTTTTTCTGAATATTTGCAGAATTGTAATATCCCAGTTTTGCCAAAATCAGACCTCAGTTTGGCAGACTTTTATTTTATCAATTCCAGTTGTTCTTCCACAACCCTTTGAGGATTTTCTTTTTCATGTAGTCAATACTCTGTGTACTCCATCATGCACTCAATTACAGGACACGTCAAATACATCTGTATTTAAATATGAACTATATTACTTCTCTCTTATTTTTGGCCCAGGCTAGGTTTTGCTCTACATTAAGTGTTTTGGAATGACAAATGCTTACAGTACAGTATAGCATCTAAATTGTAGCGGTTTGTGTTATGATTACAGTGTTGTCATGGTAATATGATTTTTGCAAAGGAAAAGCCAGGGTTCACATATGTAGTTCTTACAAATCCTGGAAGGCCTGGGGTGGGTCAGTTAGTCATACTCTTCATAGCATCCCACATACAATAAGCTTTCCTAAGTCTTTGCAATGCACAGAATTAAGTAGAATTTGGAGGGAACTCTTTAAACAGTGCTATTTTGTAAAAAAAGCAAATGTAGTGGTTGGATTTTAAAATACCTTTCTCTTTCTTGTTCAAGAGGATTGTCTTTTGCAGCGCACCTAACACGTCTTAGCTCATTTGAGTTGGCTAAGCGGTGTTGGCGCGCCACCCGTGTAATGCGTGGTTTAGAGGGAGAATGGTGTACCACAGTGGGAATTTGCTTGTGCCACCTTCTGAATGATCTTCAGATATGGAATGGGATAAAGAAAATGCACTTTAAAAGACAGCCAGTGGGAAAGTCCATTTCTGAAAGTACACAGCTGAAAAAGTACCCTTGATTTTTGCACTTACAACATCCAGTAGCGTTCAAGGGTCGGACGAAACAGCCCTAACAGCTCGGTTGTATGGCAAAAGTGGTGGATGAGCTGGGTGCTGGCCATCTGCCATTGCTGCCATTTCCTTCCCTTGGCCATGAGCCATTTCCCATCCCCATGCCGGGTTAGTCTCTGTTGGCCAACAGCTGCGACAGTTCCAACAGAGGCATGGGCTCCATTGGAAAATCTGTATCCAAACAGGAAGTGATGCTGTAAGCTGGGTCAGGGTGGCATAGAAATAATAACACAGAGTGCACGATACAATATCTGTTTTGTCATTAAAATATGGTTGGCTTTCTGGGCTGCAAGTGCATAGTGATGGGTCATGTTGAGGTTCTTATCAACCAACACCTCCCAGTCCTTCTCAGGGCTGCTCTCAATCCGTTGTCCACCCAGGGTGTAATTGTGCTTGGGATTTCCCCAGCCTATCTTAGACCTCACTAATACGCCATGGAGATTGCATTTAATCTAACCCTGAACATTAACTATTTTCTTACTTTCTTGATCCAGTAAAATTTGTTTCTGAAGTGTAATAGTCTCTTTATTAACAACAGACTTTCAATGGACATGGAATGTTTATTCAAGTGCCTAAACAAGCTGGGGGAAAAAAATTGCAATGCTTTTACTAAATAACTATTGGTATCTTTTTTTCCTGTGCATATGCAGTCCATGAGTCTGATAGAGATTGGGAATCCTTCACAAAGTCTGGAAAATGTGTGTCGCTGGGCCTACTTGCAACAGAAACCAGACACTGGGCATGCAGAATATCACGACCATGCTATCTTTCTCACCAGGCAGGATTTTGGTCCATCTGGCATGCAAGGTAAGATGTTCATCAGGTTTTGTTCTATAAATGTCAAAACTTCTAAGCAGCATTTGTTTATCATTTAACAAGGCTAGTTATGCGAAGTTTAATAGTGTATCTCTTGCTCAGTTTTAGTGCACATTTTCTCTAAGAGCTCTGCATGGGGCCATTTTCAGTTGTAACAGTTTCACTTATTGTTTTATCCTTCCTTACTGATGGGATTATTTATCGGATCATTTATTTGCTCTTGCTGAAGCCAAGCAAATGAAAGTCGTATGTAAACGGTCCTGAAAATGCCCAAAGATTAAAGAATAGATTTTGTGTTTAAAATCTCCAAAGCTGTTGCCATGTTCTAGCAGGATTGCCAAGAAGTATTGTTACAAAGAGATCTGGAACAGCAGGGTCAAGTGCGGTCCACGTTTTCCTTTTTTCGGGGCTCTGCCTTCCGTGATATCAGGTTTGTTCACTGGAGGGAATAAATCTCAGAGCTTTCCTGTCCTGTTGGCCAGATCTGCTCTCTGCACGGGGCTGGGGCTTTGCTTATGTGTTCCCTGAGGGCCAGAACCGCACCGAGCCCCTGTTGAGCTGTGACACAACAGCGTGCGGTGTCCTTTTGCCCTGTTGCCTCAATGCACATGGGGAAGGCAAATGCAGGATGGTCCTGGAGGTAACAACAGTTTTCTTGGTGAGCCAGCAATACAGCTTTAATTTGCTCAACAGACTGGTTTCATCTGTTTTGTAGATGAGGGAACACGTTATTAAGTGTTTGGAGGCAGAGGTCTCTTGAGAGGACTGCTTCAACTATATTTGTGTCACAACAGAAGACAGATGTTTGTCCTAGAGCTTCTCACCACATTGCCTTTTGCATAACTTGTTCATCTTCTGGAACACTTGGTATTTCTCACAGGCTATGCTCCTGTCACTGGAATGTGTCATCCTGTTCGAAGCTGCACTCTCAACCATGAAGATGGTTTTTCATCTGCGTTTGTGGTGGCTCATGAAACTGGACATGTGTGAGTAGAAGTGTGGACATCTGTGTCCTACTTTAAAATGTCTTTGGTACTGACAAATACTATTGGCATTGGAAAGATGAAATTTATGTTAAGAAACGATATTCAAAGTTAGCTCTGGATTCAGATCTCAGCTGTCTCAAAGCTTTCTTTATGATCTTAAGTAAGCTTTATGTTTTAGGTATTTTCAAATGGAAAGAGGAACTAATGCCAAAGTATCTTCCAGGGCTGCTGTGAGAGTAGATTGAATGGTGTACTGTAGTCTTCTGCTGGAAATGTAAAGTACACATCGTGATGAAATATGAATGCATTGAGTCAGTGGAATACATGATTCTTGAAAACAATCCATATTAAATAAGCACATTATCTGTACATGTTACTGCTGGTAAGGGATGCAATACTGTATAGAAAGAAGGTGCCAAGCACTGAGGTTACAACTGTTCTATATATTTGATGTTAAAATGCAGTCATTTTACTCATAGATGTGATTAGAACCAGTGACCAGGCAGCAGTTGTCAGAGTTTGGCTTCTCCCAGAGTGTTTCAGTTTCTGTGTTTGCAGAGCACACTCAGTGATTTCCCATTTTCTCTTTGGTAGAACAACAGTTCCCAGAGGGCTTTTTCTGAACAGTTTCAATGTATCCTGCTTTCCCTAGGAAATCCCGCAGGCCCTTTTCTCTTTGTTGTATCAGAATTGTTAAGGGCTTTAAACAAAAAGTTGCCAAAATTTATTGAAATCACTGTAAACATATCTTAATTAGACAGAGACATAGAATTGATACCCAGATGGTATTTGATTCCAGAATTTTTGAATTAGGATTAAAAAGAATGCACAGTGAGCTTTAAAAGAAATACTCCTGAACAATGTTTGCAATACCTCACATCACATTCAACCCCAATCTGTTAATTTGGTTTGAATTATGGACAGATATCACCCATGATAATCTAACAGTGCTCATAAAAAATGCTCCATAAGATCCTAAAAAAGGAAGGGAGAAAACATATTCATAATAAAGTGAAAAAGAAGAGTTAAAATATGTGTAACTTGGGGTAATTTTCTGGAATGCTCCCAACACTTTCCAGGCTGTTTCACAGTTATACAATGTGGGATTGCTACTGGGCAATAGCAGCAGGTAGGCTAAACTAGCTTTCAGTGTGGTGTCTTTTTCTTTCCCCCTGCCATGAGAAGGACTTGTCTGCAGTTGCAAATTACTTCAAATTAAGCTAAATTGTGATTTTAAAAAATAGCTCCAGGTTGTGGTATGAATAAATTTCTGTTAATACTCCTGGAGAATGGACTAGATCCTTAGTCCAGAAATGGAGTCCATTAGCCATAGTAATTCACAAATGTAGGTGTGCACGCAAGTCTAAAATAGGCATTTTTAGTCTATTTTGAAAGGGGATTAAACTAATCACATGAAAGTATTCTCAAGGGTCAATACTTCCATGTGGGAGTTACTACAGACCAGCTCTTCAGCTTCAGTCTCACCCTGTCTTATTTCTCATGACTTTGCTCACGTGGACAAGAGTCTTGGGACTTAAGAACCTTGTTGCAATGAACCACTGGTGACATTTGGGATGTGGAAGCACTTGGGCACTCAGAGTTCACCTGCGATGTAACTGTGCTGGCTCTCTCCTGTCCGGGGCAGTTTAGGCATGGAGCACGATGGCCAAGGGAACAGATGTGGGGACGAAGTCCGCCTAGGAAGCATCATGGCCCCACTTGTGCAAGCTGCGTTTCATCGCTTCCACTGGTCTCGTTGCAGCCAGCAAGAGCTGAATCGATATCTCCAGTGAGTAGCTGTTAAACAACCTCTCTCATTTGATTAGGAAGCATGTAGGAACAATTCTACATCTAGCATTTGTGCTTTATCCTTTTGTTAGTTATTCAAATGAAGTTGCAAACAAAGAATTACACCCCCCCATCCTATTGGCAACAAGATGCTTCCCTATCAATTGCAAATAGTAATGCAAGTTCTCAATTAATATGATTTCAGTCCATTTTAAATTGTTGTCATTTTATTTTTTGAATGTTGATAATATATATCTGCTGTCCTCTCAGGGCTTATGAGATGACACTATTACTAATCTCATTGCTAACTTTCCTCCCTCCCTAATGTAACCTCCCTAATGTAACCTAATGTAATGGAGGGATGCCTGTGCTACCCAGCGGCATGGTGTCTGTCTTACAGATAGCAAATTTGGCTTCAAGGGTCATTTGTTGCTTATGATATCTGTCCATGATAAGATCGTCCTGCCTTAAGAGGAAATGCTGCCCTTTAAGTGCTCAGGGCTTTTCTTGACTTTAACAGATATGTAAAGAAAGAATGTGGTTCTAGGATTAATCCTTCAGTTGTTACTTTTCTTTTAAGTACCCTAAATGCCAAAGCTATTTAAACAGCTTCATCCATGCTCCTTGCCGTCCCTTTGAACCTGACACTTTGGACATTAAAACTGCTCTGGATTTTCCTGACAAACTGTGATGTTTATGATCATATTTTTGCTCCTTATAGAAAAAAAAAATCTTCCCCTTGCTATTATATGCAAGTTGTATGGAAAAATATGGAGAAACTACTAGGACACCTAGAAAAAGCTGAAAATAAGTAGGAAAAAATGCAGCAAAATACATGAAGTAAACTTGATTCAGTCTTTTTGTCAATATTTTTATTTATCTTAGATATGGCAATAAGGAATAAAAATATTGTGAGGGAAGTGTGATTGTTTCAGTGAACAAGATCCTTTAGAGCTTTAGCCATTAAATAAAAATCATCTGGCCTAGTGGGCTGCTTTACATTCTTTTAAATACAGCTATTTTTAAATATCTTAAAGTAGAATGGTGGTTTCCTTTGAAGTAAATCTAACCTCAAAATTCTGCTTTTAGCTATTGATATCTTCAAGGCAGCCTGAATGATTGCCAGAATAGACTCATGTATGGTGTCCTCGTGTCTGTCAAATAACTCAGAGACACTTCAGAGATACTGTCAACCATGTTGGTCTTGTGAATTAACCTATATTCATCCCATGTTAACTATTGAGTGATGTTAGCATCAGTCCTCTGTCCTCCAGATGTGATTGTGGTACGTTACGGTCTGTCCTCACTATTTAGGAGAGGAGAAATATTCATCACACAGAAAGGAAACTGTACGAACTGTGGATGGAGCTGAGAGGTATCAGGAGAAACAGAGAGAGGGAACAAACTGGAGAGTTTAGTGTAGTCAGGAAAGAACACACAGTTGTACATGAGTTGCTGCTTCTCAGCAAGGACACAGGAAAACCGTAAGCTTAGTGGTAATCTCACATGGTTCCCCTGGCCTCTGCTTCTAAAACTTCACTTGAAAGACAGTTGCAGGCAGCAAGAAATTCCACAAATGGAAAATTAATTAAACTGTCTTTTCTTCTTGGTCTCATGCGGTTTCTTCCTTTGATTCCTTTCACATAAGAAGCCTGGAGACTGATAGGAATTTACCTGCAAGCTAAATGGAAATTACAATGGAAGGACTTCAGAAAAATTATAGAGAGAATCCATTAAAGGTGGATACACCATTATAAAGTTAAGGTGAACGTAATTGCAATATTAGTTGCTCTTCACAACCAGTGTCTGAGAAATCATAGGCTCTGTTTTGTTTGGAACAAAAAGGCAATGAAACCACAAACACTGTGCAAGTCTCACAGCCCCATCTGTTACTGTAATTTTTGCCTGTTGCAGTTCCTATGATTGTCTGCGCGACGATCCCTTCGAACATGACTGGCCTTCCCTTCCCCAGCTGCCAGGAATTCACTACTCCATGAATGAGCAGTGCCGATTTGATTTTGGTTTGGGCTACATGATGTGCACAGCTGTGAGTACTTAAGTTTGGCTTCTGCTGTTTCTCATCCAAGAGCGTTGGATGCAAGTGTCTCTGAAATGTCCTTAGTAGGGACAGTGTAGTCAAGCCCACAAGGAAAGATGTTGTGCCCACTTAGCTGTAAGCAAGGAATAACTGAATGTTGACAAATATGTCATTAAAAGTATCTCTGTCTTTTTATTTTAAAGTAGAGTTGCAGAAATAATTATTCTGTAGTTTCATAAATAGCTGTAGGCTTCAAGCAAACAAGCTTGCTGCATTATCAAGCCTCCTGTTGCTGGCAGCTAATTATTTTGCTACAAAACTCCCACCCAGATGTGAAGGAGATGGATTTGGTGGCACATCTTGTATGCTAACAGAGGGCAGTATGCTTTTATGATCCAGTTTTATGGAAAGCGTGATGTATTTTGATGCCTAGCATGAGAAAATAAGTGTAACAGTGAGTAGACCAACTTGCAGGGGCTCTTGATGACGTGGTTGGCTCTCTTGTACCAGGAAAACAAGAGGCAAAGGCTAAATTTAAAGTACAGCAAGATTAGTGCAATTCTCAGTGGGCTGGCCTCAGAAAGCAGAGCCCTCTGCAGCAGGGCTGTGCCTCCCACCTCCTGCTCCTCAAGGAGGACAATATATTACATGGAAAGATGTTTTCAGCTGGCGTGGCAGCTGCTAACACATAACATTTCTGCTTTCACTCCCATCTGCAGGAATATGTGTGCTGACCAGTGTCTCTAGGTAATGGATGAGAACCTTTAAAGCATCAGCTGTAGTATTGTGTATTGACACAATTCCCACTGATGCTGCCTTGGAAGAATGTCCCTGCCAAAGAGGGTCTTTTCTTACAGCTGTTCTCCAGAGCCTGGGAGACAAAGGATTTCTATTCTTCTTTGTTCAGAATAGCCAAAAGCATGTCCAGACATGATGTTTCCGTATATTGTGTGGTGGGTGGTTCTCATCCTCTCCTATAGAAGCTCTTGCATTGTAGGTAAAATGATGATTTAGTCATTGGATCCAGTGTCCTGAGCTCAAGTTTCCATCCTCCTAAGAAGGTGATTGCAACAGCTGAGCCACAGTCTGAGCAGCTTGTTTCCCTCTGCCATGAGTACTCAAGGATTTTGTTCATTTGTTTGCCAAATGAAGCAGCACCATTTGGAGAATCTGTAAGAAAAGGCTGTGTGTGCCTTACTGTCCAGGGAACTGTTTTCCCCTTGCCTGTTCTGCCTTTGATCACTAGTGTAGAACTATTTTTGCCTGACTTTATTCCATCAAATGCAGGTGAGATTTCATTTCAGAGTCACTGATGATTTTGCATGAAAGCGCAGATATGCTCAGTCTGTAGACACTGCAGGAATCAGTGATAACAGCTGGCATTTTACAGCTAGGAAAGGAAAAATCCCACCACGTTGCAGCTTCTGTTGCAATTTCCAGTGGGAGTTCTCTCAAAGCATTGTCCGCTCTGATCTTTTTTGTGTTTCAGTTCCGTACGTTTGATCCCTGCAAGCAGCTGTGGTGTAGCCACCCCGAGAACCCCTACTTCTGCAAAACAAAGAAAGGGCCTCCGCTGGACGGGACCATGTGTGCACCAGGAAAGGTGAGAGCGGGTGCTGCGTGGAC
This sequence comes from Nesoenas mayeri, assembly GCF_963082525.1. Taxonomy (NCBI): domain Eukaryota; kingdom Metazoa; phylum Chordata; class Aves; order Columbiformes; family Columbidae; genus Nesoenas; species Nesoenas mayeri. The sequence goes on from NC_137556.1 coordinate 7,916,520, forward strand.
CCGCACGCTCACGTGTGTTCATGTGCACTTGTGTGCAGCTGGAGCTGTTCCCCTTAAAAACAAGGCAAACAAGAGAAGAACCTTTCTCAAGGGTCTGAGGTCTGCCAAGATGTGGGTTAGACTCAAGTGCAAGTCATGTTGAGCAGCTTGAGGGGAGGAGGCAGAAGCCAGGGCTGGTGTGTCCTGCATGGCAGATCTGCACAACCTGCAGATTGCCCTGTGCTTCTTGGGTCTTTGCAATAGTGCTAAAGATGGGGAAATTTCCACTGGCCTATGACTTTTGTGAGGTCAGGAGTTGTGTTTGTCTCAGTGATGTTGTAGTGCAGGGAGTGCAGAGAGCACTGAGGTCCTGGAGATGACAGCCAAGCCTGTGGCTGCCCTGAGGGAGTGGATGGATGTGGGTGTTGAGTGCCAGCTGGAAAGAGCCAACATGACGGCAGAGAGGGGCTGTGAAGAGAGAAGGGCCGATTTGTGGAGGTGGATTTGCTGGCTTGATGGGAGCCAAGGGCCGCACGAGGAGCTGTGGAGGGAAGGACTCAGACAGCTCTGAGCCCTCAGCCACCATGCTGGACCTGTTCCAGGTCACAGTTGCCCTTCTGTGGAGGTCACGCTGTGCCCATAGTGGATCTGAACTGCAGGTCCTTTGAAGTCTGCTGAAAAAGTCTGGCTTCCCTGGGCTTTGGATGCAGTGACTGGGGGGGAGAGGAAGATGTCGCTACTTAGAACAATTTTTTTTTTAAAACTCAATGAATGACATGATTTTTGTGATAAATGAACCGTATTAGCAGCTGCTGCTATGGTTGGAGATGTCTTTTTTATCAAAACATAATGTAATGCTAAATTAATTCCTTAGCAAGTCATGCTCTCTATAAACCACTCCCTTCTGGTTTTCTCTTAGTTAGATTTTTCCTCTTAAAACAGCTTTGTTTCTTGTTGAAAAATATATATTTTTTCAAAATTACAATCCAAAATCTTAGACAATTCCTTTGGATTTGCTTTTCTATATCTTGATCTTTGTGTTAAAAATATTAATGAAAACCCCAGAAAAATGCAGTTATATTCCATTTTGTTGCATCACCCTCTTCCCCAAGGCATTCATTCATATTAGTTATTTGAACAGAAATGAGAAGAAAAAAAGACCTTGTAACCATACAGTTAAGGATCGGTCAGTGCTTCCATTATAAACAGTTTGTCAGGATATTATGCAACTCAACTGTAAGAATTTTCTCTGGCCTGGAACCTGGGATCCAAGGCTTCAGCAGCCTGCAGACAGCCAGGCTTTTAGTGCAGTGTAGATGCGAGGCAGTGCGTGCGCATTCTGAAGTTCCAATAGATGATAGGACTATGACTGTTGTATTCCCAGAGGAGCTGTCCCAGTTTTTTGATAAATAAATTTATTGCAGCCTTCCAGGAGAACCTGAGAAAATGGTATAAAATGAAAACCATTTTATTAGATAAGGCTCAGCAATCTAACTTTTTTTTTAAATAGAGTGACCTATGAAGGTTATACAACTAACTTTGTATATCTGAGCTCAGCATTTGACCAGTGTACATAGTAGTTGTTGCTGGTTTTAATACAGGCACATCAGATCAGTCCTTTTCCATCTGTTCATTTCCTTTTCGTCCCTGCCTTTGATTTGGCCTTCCCCTGTTCACTCTCTTCTTTGATTGGGACAACACCAGAGACTCCTACCTGCAAGGATGTAAACTGCACATATCGCCCAAAGCTGGGACTTAATTGCATTATGGCAGCTCTCTTGAAGATAAATATCCCATGATACCTCATCAGCACACGAGGAAGAGGAAAATAACTTCAAACTTGATCCAGTGTTTTCTTTGGAATAATGCCAGAAAAGGAAAGAACAGAAACATAAGCAAATAAAGATGTTGATTCAAAAACACCCATTTGTTTCCCACTTCAGAGACCCGCAGTTTTCATGATTTCATACCACTAATTCCCAGGGCCTATTTTAAGCTCAGACCAATCACAACACTGCTGATGTGTCAAAGAAACATCCTGGCTTTGCAGCAGCTGAGGAGACCGAATGCCAGAAATGAAAGTGATGTTCCGGAAGCTAACGCGGCGTATGGTGTGTAGATGTTCTCACCTCAGCCTGGTGTTCGGATAACTGATAACTGCTCTCTTCGCTTTCCCAACTTAGCAGATGCTATAGAGGAGAACCCAGACCAGCTGCCTCCTTCCTGGCTGACAGTCCAGGGGCGAGATCGCCCACGGGAGACATGAGATCTGTAGAAGATTTTGGGCAAACCCGCTGCTAGGGGCTGTGTCTCTGCATGCCCGGGCTGTGCCTTGGACCGAGGCGCCGCCCCTTAGAAAGGGAAGGAAGAGACTTCCTAATGCTGGCTAGATGTGTGTATGTATGCATACATATAGATGTATATTTAAGTAAATATATGTAAATGTATGTAAGCTCTTCTGTGCATGTGGCTACTTGAAATGAGTTGCCAAGAAAGTGGTGTTCTGCCATTCAAAAAACTTTTTAATAAGTCTCCTTGTGGAAATGGAGACGGTGAACAACCATTATGTTAATTGGCAGCAAACTGATAATTTGCTGGGTTTAGGAATAGAAAAATAAACATTCTCTTGGAGGTCCCCAGCCAGAGAAGAAAACTACTATTTTTACAGAATCCTTTTCCTTTAGGAAATAGAATATTTCATATTGCTCCTAGCCTGATTTTTTTTTTAAACTAGATGAAGTTTTCAGTAACAAGAGGGAAGATCCCGTCAGTTTTATGAAGCTTCAGTGATGCAGCAACTTGCAATTATTTCTGTGTCTGAATGGCCACATTAACTTCTATGAAATAACTCCAGTGTGTAGAGTTAAACACATGGAGGGTCAGAGTCTGAATGTGAAGTCAAAGGCACTCCATAAATTGCTATAGTAAACCCTGCAGCCGAGGTATAACTGTGCAAAGCTTAACTCTGCCTGCAATTCTGTGGGTTAAAAAAAACATATGCTTCCAGCAAATAATTTCTTTGCTTGTACACAATTCTGTCAGCTCCACTGTTAACCTCAGGCTTCTGAAGCCAGGCAACCTTCAGAAATATATCATCAATTTTTGTTGTTCTGGTTTTTTAAACTATTACTCTTCTGGGGAGACATTTATATCAGCTGAAGTAGCTAACTGCTCTCCGCAGGATGGAAACAAAGCCCAAAGTCATTCATGCAAGGAGATCGCGTGCTCCAGTCCATCTGCTCGCTGCAATGACTAACACAAAGGCTTGCACCACCTGAGCCTCCTTTTTCCTTTTCTTGGAGAGAGGTAAGAGGCTGGTACCTGCCCCTGCCAGCCGAGCTGCTGTTGCTCTTGGATTTGGCTCCTGTGCCGAGGAGCCAGCACAAACCCAGCAGGTATCCTCTTCACTTGCACCGTGCTGAAGAGACAATCTGAGCCAAACTTGGAACGATTTTTTTTAGTCTGTCAGGAAGGGAAGGGAATGATTAAATATTGAAATAAATAGATATTATTGTGAAGAAAAATGGACCAAGAAAAAAGGCTTCTGAAAACACTAATGTGTACTCAAGGCAGTCCAGATAATTTCGCAGTGAGAAGGCTGACCTCAGCTCTCTCCGAGACGGGGACAGATGGGGGAGTGCGTGCCGGGTTAATCACCACACAAACAGTGAGAATACTTGATTCTCCACTGAAGAAACTTTTACTGGCTTAGGGTAGAATTTAGCATTAGAGCTTTCAGCTTATCCCTTGCAACTAATTATTCCCAAACAGATGAAGCCAAGCGGACCAGCCTGCATGTGACAGGAAATACAGATGAATAAGTAACCCTCTCCGGATCCGATCTCAGGAGAGCGGGGACAGCTGAACACCACCAGCCGTGATGCAGGACAAGGAGTTACCTGGTAGATATTGGGGTGCCAAGCGAGGAGATAGGAGAGTTGCCATTTGCTGCCTGACATAAAATAGGTAGAGATACCCAGGGAAGATCTGCAAGTCTTTTCTAGAAAAATTGTGGATGCGTTAAGCCCACAGGAACACACTGGCTCTTTTTTTTGGCATCTGCGTCAGTTGTTTCAAAGAACTGCTGAAAACAGCAGTGGAATGTTTTACTGCAAGAGATTTAAGCTTCCTTTTCTGGAAATTGCACTTGTTTGGGACTGTCCTATTTGCCAGAAAAATAGGCGAGACTGCAAGAACTCATCTTGTCTTCCATTTAGAAAACAATTTGCCTTTAGCCTTTCTTTTTCTTGTTAAAAAAAAATATTGCTTTAATATGCTTCATTCTTTAAATTAAACCCTCTGTTTATGAAGGGAATAGTGGTTGAAACTGGCTCTTTTCCACCTCATTATGTAGCTAATGTAATAGAAATAGGAAGGGTTGGCTCTAGCTTCCTTTATTACCCTGGAGATTGCTCCAGCTCTGGTTTTACCTTCTCACGCGTTTTCTTGCCTGGGTCTGCACTGGGTAAGATGGTTGTGAATAATTTTGTTTAACTAGCCTTCTTTCTTTTAACCCACAAACAAAAAGGCAGAGCTGGGGATGACTCATTTTGCACAAATGCTTGTCTCCTAATAGCTCTGCCTCAGCTTCCCGACACTCGGCGTATGACCAGCTTCTCCAGAAAAAATCAGTGCTGCTCTTTCCTTTACATAGCAAAGTCAATAACACTTTTCCATGTTTGCCTTCCAGTTCAGGGACCACTCACAGTTTCAAATAGGTGGTTTATTAGTGGTTGTTGCAAACCCACATTCCCTTGTTTCCCTGGCTAAAACAGAGGAAAGATGCTGGAAAACACAACATCATTTGTCTCTGCCTCTCCTCTTTGCTGGATCATCGCGTAATGAAAATATGCTACATGGCTCTTGGAACAGATCTGGTGGTTACTGTGGAACTTATACCTGAGGGATGCAGAACCCTGATAAAAGGATGTGTGAGCAAGCACAGATCAGGAGCTGTCACATCTCATCTGCTTCCAAGCCCGGCTGAAATCTGTATTGACAAGCTGATGCATTGCCAGCTTCCCCTGCATCTCCGAATGGTCCCATTGCTACATGGGGCCCGACGACTCCAACTGTTTGTACAGACAAACCTCTCTAAAGCCATAAGTAAACAGTCCCTGAAGGATACAGCGCTGAGCTTCAAAACTGGAGAAAGCAAAGGACATATTAGCATTTTGCATTTCTTTCATGCTTTGCTGAATTATCTCTTGTTCTGTCAAACAGCTAAGAAAAATCTGCTCATTACAGCTCCAGAGCAGGATTGGGATAATTGACTTTGTGGTAACTCATCTATTTCATACGTTTTGACTTTGAATATTTGAAGTCATGAGAAAGAATGAATAGTTGAAACCTAATTTCTACTCTCTTTTATACTCTATGTCCAACCAAATCAGCACCAAACTAAATTACATGAATAAAGAACTAGTCATTGAGCAGCGTAGCGAATCAGTAAGCTGTGTCTTATCACCATGTTACTAATGATTCTCTCTTTAAATTCAGCATTATTAATGATTAGCCATCACTTTTAAATTTGTCTTCCAGATCACTAATTGCTCTGTGCTTAAGAACGCTCTCCTGTTATGTATCTCCTGATTTTGTTTTTGCTGGCAGCATGCATTTAGCCATATGCTCGGCTTGTGCCGCCTGCCAAATTCCTGCGTTCCAGGGCTTGTTAAGCTGTGTAAAATGTTGTTGTTGACTTGAATGTTAAGGAAAGTAAGTGACTGATTGCACTTGTTGTTATAGCCATCTGTGTGCCTGGGCCAGGGCTCTTATCCCGACAGTAACCGTGAACACAGACAAACTGCGACACTAATGCAAAGTCATTTGTTGGGCTAGAAATATTTTCCAGGACCCAGACTTCATCAGTAGTCTTTTATGAAAGCAGAAATGGTACCAGGAAGGGACAGAATCTGTGATCCTTGAGAAGGATTCATCCTGACTCCAGCTAAGAAAAAATTCCTTGGTTAGGGACTGCAGAAATTGGTGGAAATGCATTGATGGGTTTCTTTAATGAGACGAGGCAGTAGAGTGTCAGTACTGAACCTATGCAGGCTCTTTAAAAATGTGTAAATACCTCATCGTTTTGGGGAATGTAGAAATTTGCGCAGCATTCCGCCTCCTGGGAATGACTGTGTTACAAATCAGGTAAAAGAAAACAGCAGTCCTAATTGGGTATGATTTATTGTGCAGAAGTAGGACTGTCCAGGGCTGCTCTCTGGTATGTTGGTCAGTGTTACTATGAGGTGTCCAGGGACACTGCAAGAGTTCTTTATTTGATATGTCTCAAATGTGAGCTGGCCGGGAAGGCCGGTGCTGCAGCCGGAGCTCTCGCCGGGGCTGTCCCAGGTGGCTGAGTGCAATCACGAAGGGAGAGTTTTACCTTTAGCTTCTAAGATGTGGGACTCTGCCATTTCCCTTAAATAAACCTCTATTGCAATCACCGCTGCAGCCATGTGATGGAGGCGTGTAATGCTGAGAGTACTTTAATAAACTTGGTGGGCTGGAATTCTGCAAGCGTGTGTGTGCAAGTTCATAAAATCTGAGTTTGGGATCATTTCCGTGATCTGTCAGTGAGTCTCGCTACTTTCTCCTCCTGCAAAAAATACAGAATTTGTGCCTAAAATGAAATCTGTTGTACCACACCTTCTCAGGATATAGTTTAATCATCTAATCATTTTGACCTCTGATTTTCTCTTTTAGCATTGCTTTAAAGGTCACTGCATCTGGCTAACACCAGACATCCTGAAGCAGGATGGACACTGGGGGGCATGGAGTAAGTTTGGCTCTTGTTCTCGCACCTGTGGCACCGGGGTGAAGTACAGGACGCGCCAGTGTGACAATCCGCAGTGAGTATACGTACACCATCCGGTCTTCTGGTGTGGAGCGAATGAATGGTGAGAATCCTGGCTAAATTCCTAGTGCACTAATGCAGGAAAGGATGTTGTGTGGCAAGTGTTAAACCTGACCTATAGTCTATATTGTCAGAAACTCTACTTTTGGCCCTTAGCAAGTCATGAATCATATTTATTTCTCAGTTTAGCCATCCATTAAGGTGGTTCTGCAGTTACAAGGATCTTGAAAGTGCTATTACACTATTGCATAAAGCACAAATAAAAGTTTAGGACCCTATTTATATATTTTTTTAATATGTGAGTAAGAAATTATGGCAATGATTTCCTGGCTTTTTAAAAATTCATATACCTTTTAAAAAATTTTGTTTAATCCATCTTTTTGGGATATTTCAACAAGAAGGTCTTTAAATATTTTCAAGCTGGTTTCATTCTAAGTTGGAACAAAGCTTCAGGATCAGAACCTTCCCCAAAATTAATTTTAGTAATATTGAATTGTTTTGTTTTGATAACTTATATGTGGCTTATCGAGATAATGTAGAATGACTTAATTTCAGCAGCACTGGAAATATACTATGTTTAATATAGAGTGGTATGCACAAATGATACTAAATGTGTAATTATTGCTATCTTATTGCAGTATCATAAGATGTCAATATCCTAACAGCAAGAACTGAAACAGTTGTTTTACCAGACAGAATATTTTTGATATTGACTTTCATAGTTTGTGCTGATAAAGTGATTGAACATGACTAGTGTTAAAAATGATCTTATCATTGATTAAGAAAAAACCTCAAGTCTTATGAAGCAGCATCTTCCAGTGGAAATTGTTCTGTTAAGAAAAAATTTACCAGTTCAAATTTCAGCCTTTATGGCTCTGGCAACGTGAAAGTGACCTTTCTAATTGTGGGCACGCTTTTAGTTGTAAAATATATTTTGGTGTAGGAAGAGCCTGATGTGCTATTTAAGATGTTTTCAGTGTTTCTGGAAGAGGTGCAAACCCAGCTATGGCTGCTGAGCTCCTGTTGCCAGCTGTGACAGTGACCTGGTGCCCGTCTGCCCAGGGGTGCAGCACTGAGCCGGACTCTGTGGCACTGAGCTGGGCTCTGTTTCTGGGTTTGCTGCTGGTTTAAGGGTGAATGTGAATGATTCATTTCATCTGCTTATGCTTGCCTTTCCTGGACTGCACCAAGACAATGGCTTTTCTTGCCTTTATCAAGTGGTTTGAGCCTTTTCTCGCAGATATTACTTTTAACAGCTCAATAGTGACAGTGAGTTTTTAAAGGATATACATATTTTCCATATCAGAAATACATCACAGGCTTCCCAGGGAGGTTGTTGAGTCTCCTTCTCTGGAGACATTCAAGACCCACCTGGACATGTTCCTGTGCGACCTCACCCAGGCATTCCTGCTCCAGCAGGGGGATTGGACTAGATGATCTTTTGAGATCCCTTCCAATCCCAAACATACTGTGATACTGTGATACTGATGTGACTTGCAATTAAATTGCTCCTCAAAGGATCTGGTAGATGCTTGATCCAAGCATTAATGGCAGAAGTAACCATGGCTTTCTCTCCTTGCAGTCCCGCCAATGGCGGCCGCACATGCGTGGGGCCGAGCTACGAGTTCCAGCTGTGCAACACTCAGGACTGTCCTAAGGACTTCGAAGATTTCAGAGAGGAGCAGTGCCGGCAGTGGGATCCTTACTTCGAGTACCAGAACACGAAACACCACTGGCTCCCCTATGAACACGTTGATGGTGAGAGGAGCTTTTCCTATGAAAAGTAAAATCAGGTGCAAACACGAGTTAAAATTATATAAGGAGGGGTAAAACTGTTTCTGGGGAAACCATGCCTCACAAATCTGTTACAAGTTGTTTGGAGGGATGAGCGGGTATCAGTGTATGAATGATCCAATTCATATAATGTACCTGGATTTTCAAAAATCTTTGGACCCTTTTCCCCAAAAAGTGAGTTATCATGAGATAAAAGGGAATGGTCTTGCACAAGGGTGTGTGTCCCACCAGTGAGCTGGGAAAGGGAGAGAACGAGGTGACAAAACCTACTCAGGATACAAAATTTCTCAGGCTAATTAAAATAAGAAGGCCCACAGTGAGAACTGCAGAAGGACCTTGTGACACTGAGTGACTGAAGGTGGCAAATGAAGTTTAGCATCGATAAATGCCAACAATGGATACGGGGATAAAAAATAAGTGTGTACATGTGTGTCTGTACACATGGTGGGCTCTGAAGAGAAAGGGGTGGGAACTGGGAATACCTTTAGGAAACATCAGTTCAGTGACCATTTAGAGAGGGATGGAGAGCACCCATCCACCTCTGTACATCGACGTGGTATATCTGCATTTTAAATACTCCACCAGTGTAGCTCAGGTTGTGCCCGTCTCACTGCTGCCCCCATTGCTAAAAAACACACAATTGAACTCAGGCCCAAATAAAGCAAACATAAGCAGTGACTTCTGAATAAGGAGAATTTACACAAACTAAGACTTTTCACCCAGAAAAAGTGATGATTTAGTTAAACAGATAGTTACAGAATTGTGAAGGGCATAAAGAGACTGTACATGGATTATTTGCAGTTTATCATAACACAAAACTGAGAACATAAAATAAAATTATGAGATGGTAGATTTAAAACAAATAAGAGGGAGTACTTTTCCACAGAGCATACAATTAAACAGGAATTCATTGCCACGGGAAGCTGCAGATGCCAGAAAGGTTTAAAAGTGATTTAGAGAAATTCTTGAAAGTTCTATAATCCATTAAGACCTATTAAACACCAAGCTCCAGCCATGACTTAGGAAATCCTCAGGCTGCAGTTTACAAGGAACCTGGAGAGTATTCCAAGAAAAATATCAGGTTTGTTCTTAGATCTTCCTGCAAACACCGCTGGCAGGTGTCGGGTTGGATGGGTGCTGGGTCAGTTTGATGTTCTGGCATCTCAGCGGAGATCACCTCTTAGAATAAAATGTTAATTTTCCTGTTAACGCCTCTGCTTAACTGTCAGTGAAAGTGCAGCTGGATGATCTGGGCCACGGAGGCAGTTGCCATGCTATTGCCACATTGTGTTGAAAACATGCCGAGAAGGGGTTTTACCAAACAAAAAGGCAGGTGGCAGTGATTCTAGACTTGTTTGATGAGGAGTGTGGGCTGCTCACTATTGTTAAACCTGATCACTTCATTTGAATGACAGGTGCTCCAGGGCAAGGCTGGCATGATAAGGGGCATCCAAGCTGTCCTCAGCCAGGCACCCATCTCTGGGAGGGAAAAGGTCACTTGGGGTGAATCATTTTGTGTTCCAGTGAGAGGATGTTCTGCCAGAAGTTACTAACAAATTCCTTGTAACTAATTTGCCTGAGTTTCTTCCCAAATATTTCTCAGGGTTCCCTTATTCTTTTCATGCCATCTTGTGCAATCTGGGATTTTCAGAGGCATAGACGCAGTCTCACGGCTTAATTTCATGAAATAGTTTTGCTGGCACAGGGAGAGGGGATGAACGCTGTGGCCTGCAGACCTTTGCTTCTGCTTTAGCCCTTGGAGCAGTCTGCTGCAAAGATCACTGCAACTAATCAGATGTTTTCCTATGAAATTCAATAGCTTCTGGGCCAAAAACCAGCTCACTGATGTCTGAACACTAATCACTGGGCACCGCTGGTTTCCCATATTACTGTGGTATAACTGCTGCCACCTTTAGAGTTACATTTACCGGTACAGGGTTGTTAGAGGGAACAGCTTTTGTGCAAAAACAAGGCCAGGGGATGGTGTGTGCTTGAACTCCAACGCATTTAAAACTCCCTTTTGTAGAGATAAGGCATATCAGTGACAGACTTTGTACAGATATTGCGGTCATGGCTCAAAAGCGACACAATTCCAGACACTTCACACGCAGCTCAGCTGGACATGTCTGACACATTGTGTGTGATGGGGACAGAGAGGAGCATCTCATCCTGTGGCCAGAGAAAAGCTGCCGAACCGGGGTACACCATGGTGTGTGCTTGAGAACCCCGTGCCATGGCCTCTATCCTGCTCCAAGCCCCCAGCCCCACGGGGCTCCTGTACCCTTGTGCATGTGTCTGCCAGGGCAGGGTGGAGTGACATCGGCTATTTAACTCCCAGCCTCGATTAGACAAGAAGGGAGTGCATGGGGAGCAGGGAACGGACAGACACAAGGTCATGTCCATGCTCCTGCACATCTACTATGCCCAACTCCAGTGAACAGAAATAAAATAATTCTATACAATTAACAGGGTCCAATTTAATGGCATTTACTGTTGGCACATTTACTGTTCCCATGGAGAAGTGGGAAGAGAACCCTATCTAAAATAAAGCCCTTGTACAGAGTTGTTGGCACGCAGTCAGACCTTCTGATACTTTAATTTAATTGCACATGGTGGATGTATGGTATATGTGGGGTGGGTGTGAGTACCTACGTAGAGTGTGCCTTTGTACATGCCTATGTCTCGTGCATAGTTTAATGTTTCTGATATGTGTAAATACATTAGGTCTGTGACTGTTATGATCTCAATAGTCTCATATTAAGAATCTACACCAAAAAAAAATGAAGTAGCTGTTTTGATAGTCCAGACTCTACATTTTTAGCATTACATTTCTGCATTGTTCGGGAGCAGTAACAAAGGTCTCTGATGTACCAATACCCAGCGGCCATGAGGACATCAACAGCGATAACAAGGACTTTATTAAAAGAGAGCAGAGGCCATGGAACTATACAGGCGAAGAATGCAAAGGGCCTCTGAAGATTTATTTTTATTAAACTGCTATAATGGAAAGGTCATTATTGTTTTAAATGGTGGAGAAGGTGTCCCAACTTTTAATCATGTTAAAATAGCAGCATATTTATTTATTTAAATCTAACAGAAAGGCCCTCTGTTCTTCAAGGAAAGCATAGTGAATCCTATTAAGGGGCAGGGGGTAGCAAGAGGTATGGGTAAAATGAAATACAATGGTATCATACAACTTTATTCAGCCACTGACTAGTCAATTCAGCTTTATTTTTGTTCTTAGCTCTTTGGAACAGATTAGCAGAAGGAGGTGTGCCTGACTGGCTGTTTGTGCCCGTGTTAGCAGTAAAAAAAATGTTTTGGTTTGGGTTTCTTTCTGAACCTGTTTGACATCTCATCTTGTTTAATGCTTTAAACTATCATAAATACAAGTACAAGAATGAGGGAGAATTAACTTCATGTTTAGGAGTCATGGCATGGCCCAGCTGTCTCTGAAGACATTTTGCTTGCCAGATTCACTCAGTGTCAAACAGCTGCTTTTCATGGCAAAATCACTTTTGCTTTTTTTCAGATGTAAGTACAATGTGGGAGAAACTGATGCAGAAACCTGCATCTCTCACAGGTGATCATGTACCAAGAGGGGAAGCCTCTGCCAGATTCCATCATTGACAAAGGATTAACTAGAGCCCCCCATCAAAGTAAATGATCTGTTATTTTTAAGACTGACTCGTAATGATGACACATGGGTGCTTTATGATTCAGCAGTTTCCAAATGATCGCGTAGTCTTTGAAAGGGGACAAGCATCGATGATTTATGGGGTACCATATTGTGTTCTGTGATGTATGCAAGCAAGAAGAGAGAGCTAACACTATTGAAAAGTGCTGTTCATGAAGTCAGCAACTGAACTGTTAGAGCTGAATATGCACAATTTGGGTCAATTTATTTTCCAGCTAAGGAAAGATGCCACCTGTATTGCGAATCAAAGGAAACGGGGGATGTGGTGTATATGAAAAGAATGGTACACGACGGGACCCGCTGCTCCTACAAAGACGCTTACAGCATCTGCGTGCGGGGAGACTGCCTGGTAAGGTTCTGCTGGCTTCTTTCAGAACTTACTACTGTGAAAACAATTAAGTGGTAGCTTGAGTGTTTCTCTCCTAGCATGACTATTTAACTAAGTATAATAACGCTTTGGGCAATAAGGAGATTTCATTAGGATTATTGTCACAATATTATGTGTGATATTCACAGTTGCCATCACATTGCATGTGACTCAATTCCAACAGTGCCTACCTACACAAGTAATATTTAATGCAGTATTTGAAGATGAACTATTACAATTAGCTTTCAACGAGAGTTTTTCCTGCTGAGGTTTAGTGGGGGTGGAATGTACAATGAAACAGGAACACGCAGCAGCTTTCAAGGAAAGTGGTGTTAAGATACGGCTGATGTGCATTCTCTCTGTATTTGATCATGCTATTAAAAAAAAAATCAATGACAGTTCCTCTAAGTTGGGATCTGTCACAGGTCATCTTTCAGCAGAATTAGAGGCTCTGACTTAGCAAAGCACTGGGGAGGTGCTTATCCTCACACAGACACTTTGATTCTCCTGGAATTTAAGCATCTGCTTTATGATGAACTGAGGCTTAAGAGCTTTTCCTTAACTGTATAGCTTTCCTCCAGTAAGAGGACCAGTGTGAAGCATAATATAAAAATGTATTCACTTGATTGGCAGCTATTTTAGGAAGGGAACCATTAAAATCTGTTTAGATGTTGATCTTCCAGGAGAATTCTATGATTTGTACTTTTTTTGCTGAAGCAGAAGTCTGGGTTTTGATATCTGAAGACTCATTTGAATTGAAGCATGGATACATAAGAATGACCGATTTTCTCTCTTGCACGCAGAAAGTTGGGTGTGACAGGGTCATAGGTTCCACAAAGCAGGAAGATAAATGTGGTGTTTGTGGAGGAGATAATTCCCACTGCAAGGTGGTGAAAGGAACATTTTCAAGAGTACCAAAGAAACAAGGTCAGTGCATCCCACGTGCTTTGTCCTGGCGAATTCAGGGTATTTTTGTATGATCCCTTCTGTTTCATGGAAAGTACCAGAGCAACCACAAATCATTTTACAGCATCACTAATTCCAATAACCTCTCTGGACTCTACTTTGAGATGTGTCTAGAAAGTAGACACAGTAGACACAGTAGAAAGTAAGACTTTGTCCAGTGATCAGTTAAGTCTGCATCACCAGCACCTGTTCATGCACACAGGAAGGCTTCAGTGCTCCATGTTGGAGAGCTATGGACCTATTTGTGCTGCTGCTGTCACTCAGCTACTCCGTCCAAGTCACTGGAGTGCTTCAGGAATGTCGTCATCACTCGCTGTCAGACAGGAGCTTGCATGGTGCTTATGGCACTCAAAACCCCTTCTAGTCTGAAGCAAAGTCAATTTGTTGATGTTACTTAAGGCATTTTTCTTCTGACCCAAAGCCCTTTGCTCCTGTTATGTTCTGTCAGCTGGCACAGAAATAGGGATGGGAATGATGCTGGATTAGGTTCAGCTTTCTGTAATGCACCCTGCTTGTAGAAAATAAGATTTATTTTAAAACCTAAGACAGACTCTTCCTGTTTGTGGCATACTAACCAGTTACTCTCTTTTCATATACTACAATAAAGGGCACATAAAGATGTTTGAAATTCCTGTTGGTGCGAGACATTTACTTATACAGGAAACAGATGCCACCAGTCATAATCTCGGTAAGTAACAAGTAGCAAAACTTTCAGTCAGAATATTTTTTCTGCTGTTTGTTTTTGTCTCTGGAGCCTCACAATGTGTTCATGCATTTATTTACCCATTATCCTCCTGCACCACATACCTCCTTTAAGTAAGTTAAATTAGGAAACTTGTTTGGCAATTTGATTTCCCTGTGCTGTATTCCCTGGTGTCCTAGACAGAATATCCCTGCATTGGCATGTGCATATGCAAAAGCTGCTGAAAGAGGAGCTGAATTACATTACGGGGTGCAATGCAATATCTTTGTGTGTATCTCTCATAATGTACTTCCTATTCTCAGTCATTTCCCAGCTACATCCAAGTCCGTTTCAGGTTCTGCCCCCTTGCTAACAGTATTGACGCAAGGCTGCCCGATCAATCACACAGCTTAGAAAGTAATTGAAATCCGCTCCTCGTGGTGCCCTGTAATCAATGCAGAGCAGCGTCCAGTAGGCTGTTATTAATTGGAAGTAGATTCACAGCGAATGGCTTGCTAATTATATTGTGAGTCATTCCAACTTCTCACCAGCGAATGCTTCCCTTGCTGCTCAGTGCCCTGTGCATGAGGAGAGCGATTGCTCGCCGATTCAAACACAGTTCTTTCGGTGTGGGGTGAGCGATACGCAGGGGACACAACCAGCTTGCTCTCTGTTGAGGCCAGCGCTGAGGGAGTGGGATGCTCAGGTAGCTGCTAGAGAGAAAAGGGAGCTAAAATCCAGTGGTAAATAACAAACAGCCCTTGCTTTTTCTAAGGAGGAGAGCAAATTCTCCATCTCAGGAGAAAACCAAGAGTCCTTGTACAAAGGTGGCTGAAGTCTCTCTGGGTGAAGGATGGGGCATTGATGGCAGCCGAAGCAGAGGAATCGGGCGCTGTGTGCAGTGACAGGTGCCTGCAAAGCAACAAGAGCTTAAGCAGGGCTATGTTGGGGCTGAGTCTGAGCAGGAGAATTAATACAGTTTCTGGTGTCTCTCTCTTGCTGTGGGGACCTGCTGGGGATCAGCTCAGTAGCGTTTCTCTCATGGAGCAGTAACAGCCTCTGAGCTGCCTTACAACATGTCAAATCGTTGAGGAGCCATGGGACCCCCACCGGCTGTCAAATTGGCTCGGATTTGGCCAGTGGATTCAGAAGTTGTTAGTTGGGAGCAGGCAGACGGACGGACACACGCAGTGCAGTTGCGCTGGCCTCATTTCTCTGCAAGGCAGGCTATGAAAAAGAAAGAAAAGAATGACTGATGTTTCTGGAGCTGAGCAGGAAAGCATGGGCAGTTCAGTAAAACACCTGAAAAAGGCTTTCCAGACTTGGGAGGCAACAGAGGGAAAATGCACGCTGGCCTTTTCTGCTTCTTACACTGGGACAAGAGCAGAACAAAACTCAGAAGAGAACCTCTTGTATTCACTTTTCTTATGTTGTTCCTAGCAATTAAAAATCGTGAAACAGGAAAATTCATCCTAAGTGAAGACAACTATGTGCCGGATTCTAAAGTGTTTATTGACATGGGTGTGGAGTGGGAATATCGGAATGATGATGATAGAGAAACCGTGCAGACCATGGGGCCGCTGCGTAATGGCATAGTTATTCTGGTAAGTCAAAGGAAAATTATCTTCCACGGAACACAATGTCAGAGTTACAGAGCCATAATGTGCTATAATATATTTTAGATTGCTCTTGTGACTTATGAGGAGACATCTGCTTCAATTATAAGACAATAGAAGATGTATTTTAATTTGTTTCTCCGAATTCATTGCTCTGCACAAGAGTTGTAGTAACTCAGGGTTACGTGTTGAGCAACCAGCTCTCCTGATTATTTCCTGTGGATGGCCCAGCAAATGACCACTGTGTAAAGACTCTGACACTGAGCATTAGTTTAAAAAGGTCAAAATTGTTCCTATCAGATAGATGTAATAGCTCCTCCTCCCATCCATGTTCTGAAAATGTATCCTGCAAAGGCAGATGCAGGATCCTTGTCCTTCCAGGCTCACTTTGTCAGGGCACAGCCAGTTCTGCAGTTCCCAAGCCCACCCAACTATATTCATTTTTCATTGCAAACCAGCAGACAATGGACTGCAACGAACAGGCAGGTCGATCCAAAATCCCTCTGAAAGCAGCTGTAGTGTGTTGATCTATACCAGCTGCAGGTCAGAGAAGGAGTAAATATTATGCTTTCAAAGGACCAATATTTTGCACTTTATTCACACTGAGTTCTGTTTTCTTGCATTTGTCTTAGTTTATATTTCTGTCAGGATTAAGTAACAGTCTTCACAGAATTCCCAGGATTATCATAAGAATATTTGTTTT
Organism: Nesoenas mayeri; assembly: GCF_963082525.1. NCBI lineage: Eukaryota > Metazoa > Chordata > Aves > Columbiformes > Columbidae > Nesoenas > Nesoenas mayeri. The sequence goes on from NC_137556.1 coordinate 7,933,177, forward strand.
ATTAGAAGTATAAGCAATTTTCTTCACCACTTTCAGTGCATTCGGATTTCCCTTGTCTTTCAGTGGAGCTATCCGTTATCATTTTAGTACATTTCCTTCCTTTATGATGGGATATGGAAAAAATTTAGTATTGGAAAGTCAGTCCAATGCTGGCAAGAAAAATCAGGCTAAATGAACAACAGTCTTTCTTAATATGCAGTTTAGAAAATCTGTGTCATAAGGATAGAGATATTTTTTCATCACGAAAAAAAAAAGTGTTGAGTGCAGCTAAAGGGTTTAAATCCCTTCGGGGATGTTTTTATATCCAAGCCATATGAGTGCTATTTCACATCATCTCACATAGCTTCTCATATCAGCCTTTCACATCTTTTTTTCCCCTGTATCTGTTTTACTAGGTGATTCCTCATGGTAGTGCCAAGATATCTTTGACTTACAAGTACATGATCCATGAAGATTCCCTGAATGTAGATAACAATAATGTTTTGGAAGAGGATTCGGTGTCATATGAATGGGCTCTGAAGAAATGGTCTCAGTGTTCAAAACCTTGTGGAGGAGGTAAAAAACAAAACCCCAAAGCATTCAAAATTGATTAAGAGAAAACTGAAAGAATGAACACCACGTGTGGAATTCATTGCCACAAGACACCAGGGAGACCATGAGTATTGGAGGGCTTTCTTTAAATTAAGAAATAGATAAATAAATAGATAATGGAGTTAAAAATCTGACTAAAATGGTTTCATAGATCTGGGGTGGCTCATTTCTGATTTATGATTAGCAAATTGAAAAATAGTACAAATGTGCAAGATTTGGATGAGGGTTTCTGAGACAAGCAGATGCCAAACCTCCAGGTGCCACGGGGCAGCTCTTAGTGAATCTGCATCCTGTGGTGTGGCCCTTGCAATGTGCACACCCTGCCTTGGGGGCCAGATGTGGACCCTGGTGCTGTTCACCAGACCGATGGGCAGCTCAGAGCCGCTGAGTGTAGCTGTGTGGGTTTGCAGAACGGTTTTGAAATGCTAATTATGTTGTTTTTCTCATTCTAGCCTGTAGTGAAAAATAAAGGGGATGAGCAATTCTGGGTGCTAAACCTCCATGAATAAGTGTTTATCTGGTACAATTCACAGTTTCTGTTGTAGCATGTTCACCTGTAGCTCCACCTGCAACTTTCAACAGTCAATGTGCAGTTTGTTTGAAACTGAGTCCTGTGTAAGATCTACCAGTACTGAAAATAAAGAGCAGTGTCTTTCTTCAGGCTACCAATTCACAAAATACGGCTGCCGGAGGAAGACAGACCACAAGATGGTTCATCGGAGTTACTGTGAGCTGATCCAAAAGCCAAAGCCCATTCGCAGGGTGTGCAACCTCCAGGAGTGCTCCCAGCCCATGTAAGCATCGCTGCCACCAGCACTGCTGCCGCAGGCATTGTACCCAGCTGGCACTTGTCACCTGAAAGAAGGTGACTTAAGCTTGATCTCTGCTTTTCCAACTCGATACGTGGCTGCTTGAACATGGGGGCCCTTAAGTACCTCTGTGCATCATTACAGAGACACAGGACTGTGAGGATGTGGTGCTGTATTCTGCTTCTAGAAATAATATTTCTGGGGCTGCTGGTTCCTATTACTTCTGAAATAAGTTGTATTAGAAGTGGTCTTGATCCAGACATCTGTATTCAGGCCAGCTTGAGGTAATAAAAAATAGACATAAATTCAATTTATGCCAGTTGATTTTACAGAGTGTGAATTAACCATGTAAGAACAAATTTACAGGGTGCTACATAAGAAAAACAATGTCATACAGAGTCTAAAATCCAAATCTTCCTAAATTTGATGACATATTTTTGGACATTTATACACAGGGAAAAATACTTGGCCTGTTAGATTTCTGTGGCTGCCCTTGTACAGCATGGTATGCCTGTTGTACCCTCACCTTTGCTATACATGGTCAATTGTTACAAATATTTTAATTCACATTTTACAGATGCTTTTTTTGACTGGCAGCAGGCCACTCTTGCCACATGTAGGACTCATGTACTCCTCACGTTGCTACCACAACAAGAAAGGAGTATGTTGATCCCAGCTTTTATCTCTGGGGACCAAGTCTAGATTCCAGGAAGTACAGCAAATAAGTAGAACATGCCACACAATATTTCCTAACTTTTTTTCAAAAAACATTTGAAACTCAGAAAAGTCAAGAAGCTGTGTCCCATAAACTCAGCATGTATCAGGGTTTAACATTTATTTATTGGAATTGATATAATGACCTAACTATATCTCAGCCTCTCCGGAAAGGACTGTGTTCTTCTTTCAGCTGCAAATATAATTGGACACAGGTACCACAAAGACTCAATAGGATCCTAAATTGTACTTGGATTCCTGAATGTCTCACTTGTTTCTGTTTCCATAGAATGGCATTGGAGCTTTCTCCACTTGTACATAGGAGAGGCAATTATTTAAGAGATTTTATGAAGCTCTGTGACACTCACTGCACTAATGCGCTGCTTCTTGGCTGCTGGGAAAAAATCATGTTTGTCTCAGAAATCACCTTGGGATTCATGGTTTTGTGTTCCACAGTGCTCGCCTTCCTCCACAGCTGTGTAATTTTAATGGGCTACAAAGAGAAAGTTGGGTGAAATTGCCACTTTTTGTTTAACTGGGGCATTTAGTGCCATTGCCTTGTGCCCATGCTATGTCTTGACTATTTCTAAAACCAGGATTTTATGAGGGCGTAGGACAATTCCTTCAAACTCAGGATATTTCTTCAGACTATGTATATTTTTTGGTTAAGTTTGTCCCATGTGAATACTGTTTTCATTGAACAATATTTCCTTCTTGCGAATCTCTGCATTCTCTAAATATTTATAGACTGCTGTATGTCTTCACTTGCTTGATTAAAAGCAAGTTTCCAGTAGTCTACATAAATTCCCTCTGGTCCTGTCTGTCCTTTTTGCTCTTCTCTAAGTTCCTTACAATTTGTAGGTGTAATTCTTGAGGCAGTTTGGATGATCAGCAGAGGTTTTGACTATGTCACGTTACAAAACATGGGTGACATTTTTCAGTGACCAGATTGATTTACACATATCAACTCAGGCTTTCTGAGTGAGCGAAGTGTTGCCTTCCCCAAAATGAACCATGTATGATACTGAGGACCCTGGTTGCCTGAGCTCAGCACACACAGCATTGATGGTGTAGCTGGATTCGCTTCAGCAGCTGGTGTCTGGCATGGCCAGGGATGTGGTCCAGGTGTATCCAGATGTAGGTCAGGCTGGAGCTGCATCTCTAGCCCAGATGTTTGGGATTCAGTCCTGTGAGAATGGGCTGTGGGAATGGCTGGGCCGTGCTCAGGTCTCCCTGTAGACAAGGCACAGCTCATGCGCCAAGACCCGGGAAGCTCAACAGCACCCTTGGGTGGCTGCGTTTGACCAAAAACACCCTGCTGCATTTTTATGTGCAGTCTTAGAAAGGCCAGCTTAAAATCAAAGCCAAGGAAGCAAAGGAAGAGTAATGCTTGCTTATCTCGGAGATAATGAGAGAGTAATTTTAAAGATCTGGGTCTTATTACTGATTTCTCAGGGACACCATCAAATAAAACTACCTATAACTGCTTATGGTTTTTCGTATCTTCTTTTTCCATATCAGAACCAGTGTTAATGTCCTGTTAAACCTGTGTTTAAGAGCTACAGTTCAACAGTTTGAACTCACCTAATTTAGGAGAGAGAGAATTTTACTCAACTTTTTTCTCTTTTCATCACCCCAGATGGGTTACAGGAGAATGGGAACCTTGCAGCAAAAGTTGTGGGAAAACAGGATATCAAGTACGATCTGTCCGATGTATCCAGCCCCTCCACGATAATACAAATCGGTCTGTTCATACCAAGTACTGCAACAACGACCGTCCAGAAGGCAGGAGGCCTTGCAACCGGGAGCTTTGCCCAGCGCAGTGGAGAATAGGACCCTGGTCACAGGTCAGTCTCTCTCTGGAGGTGTCAAGCTACTGATTTCTTCCAGTGCAGGGGAGAAAATATTTGAATATATTCAAATGTGTTAACGCAGTAAACTAATACTTATGCAGATGATGTATTGCTTCCACTGCTACTAATGCCACAGAAAGTGAGTTAGATGAAGATGTAGTGGTGGTCAAACAGCCAGTAAAGCTGTCCTGAGGCAGTACTAGATGATCCAGACCCTATGAGCCACTTGTATAAGACAGCAGCGTCAGGCAAACTGTCTCCTACCATCTGCTCACAATCATTTACCTGTTGGCTTAAGCTGGGGAAAGGGCAGTTAATTATTTTATCACTGTTTTATTTTCTTTCAAGTACAGAAGACTTTAAAGTCTTCAGGCACTGTGATTAATGGCACTTAAGGAAGTTAGGCACCAACACTCATGGAGACTCAAAGGTGTGAGTATCTTTGATGTAAAGGCCTTCAGCAGATTCAGTTGCTCAGTCTCAAAAGGTTCTGTTCATAAGTCAAAGGACAGAGTTTTTCATGTAATTTACTATGGAAATATAGGGCACCTATTCACGAAACATTTTTGTTGCCATTGCCATGCGTAAAACAGGGTTCAGTCACACCCAGAACAAGTGTGAGAAGCTGGGTGGTATTGTATTTTGTGCTTTCCATCCCTGGCTTTTTGGCTGACACACTGTGCGAGCGAGAAATGTAATGCCACCATGCACAGACTGTTTCTTGCTGAAGTATTTACGGGAGCAATACGAAGTTCCATCCAGTCATAGTTGCAAACCTTTGCAGTCATCAAAAGGCAATAAATGCGAGTAGAATATTGCAACATTAAATTGTTCTTGCAACTTTGACCATGAGATCCTTACAGTTCTCGTGAGCATCGCTCCATTAAATTGTTTAAAAAATGTGGGTGCATTTGGAGATACAACATCTTGTTTTGGAACTGTGCCATACAAATAAGCACAAACAGTTTTATCCTCACTGGGTTGAACAGTGTAACAAGCAATGCCATCTCTGGTGCACACTGTGAATAGATGCCCCACATGTACAGTTTCTTTATTGCTCAGACTATAAACTCTTTCTTGGACTGTTTCACAATTACTTGTGTACCACAAAAAGCAGCGGTTCTCCCTCTTGCTTAGTTAAATTAGGTGCTGTAGTGGTTCAAATAGTGCACCACGTCAGCTCAAATCAAGGGCAGTGGTTTAAAATTTAAAAACTAATTTCTAATCTGTTGTTTGCAAAGGGTGGCTGGGGTGCTAACTGGTGCATCTCCTTGCAGTGCTCGGTCACCTGTGGCAATGGCACACAGGATCGCCCGGTCCTGTGCCGGACCAGGGACAATGCTGTCGGCCTCTGTAAAGAAAGTAAACCTGAGACCGTAAGGATTTGCAGACTACCTCCATGTTCAAGTAAGTGCTTCTCTTCTCTAGCATATATTACTTACTGAAATAAATTATAATGATTCCATTTATTTGAAATACTGTCATTGACTTTACACTTGTGTGCTACGCCTGCCTGGGTGGCAGTTCTCCACAGCCCCGGTTTCAAGCAGACTGTCTAAATGTAGAGTTGCGTGGCTGATGGACTTCTTGGGCACATGTTGCTGTCACAGTGGTGAGCAGCACTTGCCCCAGGACAGCATGAGAGGCCGGGGCAGAGCCCAGCACAGCAGGGGTGGCTGGATCCGGCGCTCCCCGGGGTCAGCAGTGCTGCCCAAGTCTGGCCCCACGCCATGAGACCGGCTGCGCTTGGCAAGAGGCTGCTGGGTCATAGCTAATCAAGAGCATCACATATAAAGATGCCTGTTTGCTTTCTCCACCTCCAGCAACAGCCCCAGGTTTCTTTTCCATTCTGTCAAGCACAGGTTGTCTTCAGGGGTTATCTAGCTCATTCTTTTTTAAGCTATAATAAATTTGTTCCTGCCTAATGCAGGACACCAGTGCCTTTGTTAGCTTTTCAGTTGTTTGCAAATGATGCCTGTGAGATCCTTTTACATATTTATTAAGTAATTAATATTTTTCTTTTATTCCTGATGTATTTCTCAGAGTAGCTTATGATTTCTAATTAGTTAGAAACGATCTGTCAATTATGGTCTCCAATACAAAGATTTTAAAGAGGCATCATTACTAGCCTAGACTGGATATATCTTAGGACATACTTATTGCTGCTGTGAGAATGCTGCTGGAGAGCTGCTCTTCAGGCTGTTGTCTTTGTGGACTGTCAAGTGCTGGGCACAAGCTGTAGCAAACTGGCCAAAGAGCCAGTTCTCTGCCCAAAACTACACAGCCTGGCCTTGGTGCTTCCCTGGGTTCTGTCACCACTGGAGCCCACTCGCTCTCTTAGCTTATCCACTTCTGACAGGTCAGCTACTTCATACTAATATATCTTGTGTTACATCTTTATTTTTTTTTTCCCCTCTATTCAAGGAAATGTTTCTGATCCTTCAAAGAAAACCTACATGATACAATGGCTGTCAAGACCTGATCCAGACTACCCCATCCAGAAAATATCTTCAAGTAAAAGACCCATTTATAACTCTGCCTTTGCCCTTAAATGCATGCCACATCGAATGTGGACTTTGCCTTTTGCTCTCTTCTTCTCTCTATGCGGAAAGTTCCCTTGACTTTGCCGAGTTTAAATCTTGGGCTGAATCTTTTTTTCACACCAGGCACTTGGTGCTCGGTGTCTTTCTTCTCTGGAGCTTGCGTAGCACTGGTGGTGGAGGTCTTGAAGTGTTGGATGTGTGAAGTTGGATCTCCACAGTATGTTGCAGTCCTCTGAAAGGGAGCTGGGATCGGTTTGCTTGTTGCTTGGTGATGGTGAAAAAAGGCTCTTACTGGTTCATGATGTTCAGTTTGATAGCAAAACTGAGAACTTATTGTGAATGTGATCACATCACAATAATGACACCTTGTAGTGCTAAAGTTCTCCTTTATCTAAAACCCTAAATCTCGTAACTCTCTAGTTTCAGTTTGCTGACAGGGTAGTTTGATGAGTGAAAGAATTGATTCATTCCATTTTCCTTTGTGGTGCCATTGCTTTACTCACCCTCGCTGCCCATTTTTTATTCCTGACCCTCACATTTGTGTTTGTAACCCATGGAGGGCTCACCGGGGAGCAGAAGCTCAGTTTTGGTCAGTACTTTCTGTGCTGCCACGATGCCGTCCGCTCTCGCCAAACCCCTGGTGGTGGTTTGAAATCTTTTTCCTTGTGAAAAGCTTCATTTTTTCCTGTCGCACAGTTTTTGCCGGTTTTGCGTACTTCCGCTTGAGAAACAAAACCGAAGCAGAACGGGCCTGGTCCATGTTGAAGGTTGCGTAGTGATGTTTTTCTGAACCTGGCGAAGGCAATATGATGTTTTCATTGACTATGATGTCTCCAGCTGCTCAGCATGGAGCTGTTTATACTCATTCCATCTTTGGTCTTTTTTCACCATGTGCATGTCCGACTCGACTGGTACGGTTGTGTGTGTGTGTGTGTGTGTGTGTGTGCTCTATAGATGTGTCAACTGGCAAACATAACAGTGTGAACTACTACAGAATTACCTCAATTTTTATTGCTTTTTTTTTTTTTTTGCTTAGAAGAAGAATTTTAGAAAAATGCCTTAATGTTGAAATGTCAATGGCATTAATTTACCAGATCCAGCTTTAAATATAAAGACTACACTCATACCTTGAGTTAATATTCATATGGAGTGTTTTTACTTGAATGACGACTACTAGAAGGCAGTAAATTTAATCCAAGGTTACTTTGCACAGTGCATATCCATATCTTCATCAAGACAGGATTGTGACCTTACTTACTGAAATTTAACTGGCATTCTTGCTTCACCTTCAGTGTTTGTGTTGAAGATTTGGAATTCACAAGTCATAAACCTGTTTGTGACAGTCAGTACCAATAGTGGAAGCGTATCGACTTTAAAAGCGCAGTCTTGGAGCAAATTGCTACCTTATTGCATTGATCGTATTCTTTGGAAAAGTGGCATTTTTGAATTTTTGGGTCTTCAACAGTGTAGCACTTCAAACTTGTCATTATCATGTGATCACATATTTAAATTTTGCTGTTAATATGATAATTTCCTGAGACATGTTAACAATTTACATGACAAGGTGAAAAAGCAAAGACACATATCTGGCACTGAATACTGTTATGTAAAATAATTGGTGTTTAACTGTATAAATATATTCATGACTGTTACCTTTAAATAGACGATGTTTAGTGATGTTTCAAGAGATGGGTGGCTATAGAGAATGGTGCAATAAGGTATCTGGGCATTGTGCACTATGTCTATATGCACTTTGGTTTATCAGGGATATTTTATTAGTGTTTTGTATGTATTTAACATAATATTAAAGATGTGCCAATTCAGTTTGCTTTTCAATATTTTTTTATGAGACTAATGTGTACCAAAGTGACTGTGAAACTGATTTATTTTTTTCTTACCGATGTTTTGAAGATATACTTCAGTCTGTCATGCACACTGCAACTAAAATAAAGAAAAGTTCAGCAAATCTGAAACTTTTGGTTTGGATACAGGATAAAAATTTCATTCTGATATTCCTAAGTTACAGAATGTATTTATGTAATTTATCAGATGTCCCTAAACATTTTACATAATGCAGTTTTAGTTTGATTTAAGCTTGACATTATGTATTTTTGATAGGGAAAAAGGCATTTTTCTAAAGGTGCTTTTAGTGATTCTTACAAAGCCAAGAACAGATCTGCCATGTTGGAACCACGTTTAAAGGTTGCATCTGCTGGCTTTTATTTTGCAAGCCATTTGGAGAAGCTTGTGTTAAGGTTATGCAACACAAGGCAAAGTGTTTAAACAGGACTCGATCTGGTATGGGAAAAATATATAAACCTGTATAGACACATGCAGTCCTTTGTGTAGAGTTGTACATGTAGATATGAACATTCCCAGCTCTTCAAGACTGCTTTGAAAATGTCTCCAAAACCAAGGTACTATTTTTGGTTCCTAAGGAAGGGAGTTGTTCTTTTTTCCTGGCAGGATCTCAGTTTAGCATTTGAAAAATATGAAAATGAATTGACAGGTTTGAAAATAGGAACCAGAATTTTGCTTTTCTGCTACAAATGAAACAATCGGGGCATAAATACAATGTCAGGAAGGGATTTCCACCTTCCTTGGCCAGCACTAGTGTTCTGAAGCAGCAGCAGTAGTTGATAGTTTACTTTAGACTGATATGTTTGCCAATTAAACACCTATAATGCCCTGTTCTGTTAAGCGAGGGTGAGTGAAGAGGTGACACCTACACTTTCTGGGTTCACGTGGTACCTCTGAGCCCGCTCTGGTTCTCTGCTTTGCTGGGAGTTGCTGGCAGGGCAAGTCGGGGTTCGGAGCAGGACGGTGACACCCGGGCTCACTGTCTGCCATCGGGTGCGCTCCAGAGAAAGGCGAGTAATTGGAGTTACTCATCCTTTACTGTAAGAATAGGTAGAGATGTAGTAAGAGAGAGGCAGGAGTGATTTCATCTCTGTCTCAGCACTGTGATCACAGAAAAAATATTTTGTTACTGATAATGGCAAATGTTGGTCAGCTCCCCCTTCTCCTCAGCCCTCTCCTCTCCACAAGCCCTCTGACTCCTCTGTCTTTCACCATGGGCTACGTGTTGGGATTTTTTCTTCACTGCAGTTCCCAGTAGTTCCTGGCTCCATCACGTCAGCCTGGAGGCACGGGAGCTCTAGAGCTGCATGAAGGACGGAGGACAGGTAGCTTTTTCTCCAAGGAGCCTGTTAACACCTCCCCATCCATCAATTCGTATGGTCCTCTGCCTCCTCTGAGCAAAAATCACAAGGGCTTGAGTAACCTCTGAGTAGGTGCCTGTTAATGTTCCTCAGACAGTAGAACAGTGTGAGCAGCTCCCTTTTGACACCTGAGCCTGCATTTTGCCACCTGCAGGTCAGCAAGATGAGGATTTGCCGTTAATGCCTGTATGGTGATGCAGACTGTCATAACAGCTATCGACAGCTTAAAACCTGGCCTATAGTGTGGAAGGGGCTGGTACACAGACTTCAGGTCAGCTTTTGTATCCCTTAAAGTGAATTGAGTTTTAGGTTTAACATTAAGCCTGCTCATTTGCCAGTTTTCCATCCTACTTTAAATACCAAACCCTCTGCCCACTGCCAAAGCTTCAGCTGTGTTTCTTTTTCTGATTCATGTGAAGATGGTCTTTATTTACCTGTTTCCTTTTTCTCTTTCAGAAGATCATTGTCAAGGAGACAAGTCAATGTTTTGTCGCATGGAGGTTCTATCTCGTTACTGCTCGATTCCTGGTTACAATAAGCTGTGTTGCAAGTCCTGTAACATGTACAGCAACATAACAGAGGACGGCAATGTAACCGATTCTAACGTAAATAAGAATAATGTCATTGAGGAGGAGCTCCTGACCACCCTCAGCCCTCCCGTGGGAGTGTCCACCACACAGTCTGCCACCAGCCCCCCTCTTGTTTCCGAAACGCGGGCGCCTCCTTCCAATGCGACGGAGGAGCACCCAGAAATCAATGCGGTGGATGTTCCCTATAAAATTGATGGGCTGGATAATGAAGTATCACAGCACAACATCATTACACGGAGGAGGATACCTTATGAAAAGACAAGGAATCAAAGAATTCAACAGCTGATTGCCGAGAAAATGAAAAAAGAGACTCTTAGGAAAATAAACTAAAATGGAAATATGGCACAAACATTTTTCTCTTACAGAGATGTTACCGGCTTCATAGTATTGCCCACGTCGTAGAGACTAAAAATGGGAAAAATCAAAGTGGTGCTATGGCAGAGATGCCAAATTCTCAAGCCTACTATAAATGGAAATGAGAGATTGTTTCATAAGTGTTAATCTGAACACTTTGACGGCTAGGTTTACAGGGTACGGTAGAGTATTAGTGCAATATCATTACAGCGTTTCACTGAATCCAAATGATCCGTAACACCTAGGCCAGGTTAGCAGGTTTCTTGTTTATAGGCTCTTTTAAGTCTTCTATGCCTGTGTAAAACTGCTTGGGAATAGTAATGGGAGTTACAGGTAGGATGGGGAAAACATTCCCAAGACATAACAAATCCCGTTAACACTGACAAGCAGGTGGTCAGCAGTCCTGTGACGCTCTGTGCATTGCATAAACCCGGGCACTAGCTCAGCCCCCGTTCAGGAAGGTGCTTAAGGACACACCAGACTAAGTTTATCTGACTTCGGTAGAGCTGCTCCTTTAGGCACGGTTAGGCATGTGCTTACATAGCTTTCTTAACTGGGACTGCATAACAAAATAGAGAGAAAATTCTGTAGCCATGTATTTATATGTAAATTAAAAACTGGCAAACAGTAGTTTACATTTTTCCATAAACAATTTCAAAGGATTCTCCTAAATTTTTGAATACATGCAAGACATTTAGTAGGGTAGATCTGACCAACTTGGATTGACAACATCCTGTTCTTTCTGTTTACAATTAGCCGTATTTTTGATAGTCTTTAAGTCCCTGTAATGCAACAGCCTCAGTGATCTTTGTTGGTTGGTGCTTTTTTTTTATTGGTCTGATTTCTTTTTCTACCCAGATACTGTTTAACTTAAAGATGACTGGATTCTTGTTGCGTTATCTTTGGTGCTTTGTTAAGAAAACATTTTTTTTTTCTCCCATAGGATGAGGTTATTTTGGAGGAAATAATTTTGTATTATCTTCCTTTTCTTAGGACAGCTTTATTGGTGCAGAAGTGAACAATTGTTTGCTGTTCCCGTACATGTACATCCACACATACACATGTACTCACAGTACCAGGTCTGCTAGAAACGTTTAAGATGTGTAACCTGACAACCCTTTGAGTACTCCCTTTCCCCTCAGGGTCATCATGGTTTTCATCATCATTTTAAATTCCTTGTTGGAGATCAGAAAATGAATTCAGCTTGGCTCTAAAACCGCAGAGAGGGGGAGCATGTACTGGTTCCTGCTGTGGGTTGCATCTGAGCAGCTTTTCTCCTGTCTCCTGGCTTGGACTCTTCTATTTGTTTCCTCTTTGCTGGTAAACCTCCCGCAGAGCCCAGGGCTTCCCTGAAATCCTCCTTTTACCACTGGTTGATCTGATGGCTCCTAGTTCAGATTTTCCAGTCTAAGAGTTAGGTCTCATCCTCCAGCCTGAGCTGGTCTTAGTTTCAAGCAGTGCCAGTAATAAACCTCTATATACAGTCATAATTATTGGAAAAGTGCTGAGTTTCCAGCAACATGTGAGCTCTTCTGTGGCCTGGCTGCTGACAGAGACCTTCAGAGGCATTGCAGGGTGAACCACATGTGGCTTCCTGCCACCCTGCCTTCTGCCCTCCACCGCCACGGCTGAACAAGATGCCAAGTGTCCTCCTCAAAGCAAGCCAGTCCTGCCAGAACAGAGGTGAGGGCCTGCAGGAGCAGCTGTCCTTGCAGCACTGAGGCGTTGAACTGGCCTGGCCTGAACTCAGGCCAAAAGTCTTTGAAGGACAAGATCTGGTTTAAGAAAAATACTTCATGGAGATACTAGCCAACGCGGAGAAGGAATGTTTTCAGCTGGTGTGATGGCATCAGGCGTCTCATCTTACAGAGGACCAGGGTGATGCGCTTGGGTGTGTGCTTAGGAGCAGCTCAGCTAGTAGAGAGATGGGAATTACACTGAAGACCACGAAGACCAAGAAGCACAATGGGCCTGGTAAAAGGCCAGGACACAAGAAACATCTCCTGGGCCAAGCAGACATGGCTGCAGATGTGAAAGCAGCAGCCAGCGCAAGCAACAAAATCATCTGTTCTGGTTTGGAAAAGTAAAAGTAAAGCTCCACAGTTTGGCAGCCTTGAGCAGTGATTGGCAGGGGCAGGATTCTCCCCCCAGACTTGAACTCCTGAGACATTAATAATTTCCCTGCAGTCGAAGATTGCTTATCTGTAGTAGCCGTGCAGAAGCCTTTGCTTGCCCCGGCCCATCTCCATGGCCCACCTGCCCTTACAGACCCTGATGCATGGGCAAGCCCAGCACTGGCCCCAGGAGCCTCGTGCCAAGGGATTTGTGGTTCCCTGTAGACAAGACAAGTTTTGGTAACAGCATAGGGTCAAGTCATGTCTGCAAAACAGCAGTGTAGTAATGAGCACTGAAGGAAAAAAAACCCACCATGCTATTTATAAGCAAGGAAGACGTGTCTAAATCAACATCATTCCAGCTGCTGTGCCACAGGAGACACAAGCTGCAGCTGGGCTTCCAGCCTGTAGACATAGTGAGTATTTCTTGCCTTCCACATTTCCTTTACAAAGATGTGGTTAGTGTGAAACTCATCTTTTCCCCTTCAAGTTATTAGCCTGCTTTTAGTTTGGTGGACAATAAAAAATAAACCGCAATCACCAGCTTTTTCATAGCCAAACTTATGATAAACTTAGGAAAAACCCCCACAAACCCCAGAGTAGAAAGGGGTTGGGGCTTGATGTTACGCAGGTGGGGAAGTAGAAGGTTGCTGCCTGGATGGTACCAGTCTTGCTCTCTGGGACTTTGTGGACACCAATTCCTCTGACCTCCAGAGGCTGAGATAATGCATGGAATAGCTTCTGTTCTTCCTTAGCATCAGGAACAGGCTTAGTCAATCAGGCAAGGGGAAGAAACGCTACAGGAGGAAGTGCCCACAGCTCACACGCTGTCTTACAAAAGCCTCTTCTGTCCAAAGGACTTCTAAGCTGTGCCCTAATAGCAAGTGGGGCAGGAATTTATTTGCTGCAACTTCAAGTGACCTTTCTGCAAAGAGCACAAGGAAAGGCCTGTTCCAGTGAGGAGATCCAACATTTAAAAAGGCCCAAGTGGCCCGGTGCTGAGTGGTTCCAGCCGTGTCTCCAGTGGCCAGGGCTGCTGTAGGCTGGGCAAGCTCAGTTCATGGGGGTTTGCTCGCTCACGCACAGTGTGGACACAGCTCAACTTGCAAAGCTGTTTCAAAGTTCAGCAACTCGACTGCTTTGCTCTTTCTCCAGAGCGAGTTGGTTCACAATCAAACAAACCAAAAGCATTTTTCCAGATAGGGTGGAAACTTCTGCTGCATCTTGAAGCAGGACCCACCTCCTGGAAGGCTGGTGTGGTGCTACACTAGGTCTGGTGTTCATCAGGGGCCTGATGCAATGTCTGGTGGCATCTGCATTTAGGAAGGGCTTGCTCCCTTCTCAGTCTCACCTTTTGGGAGATTTGATTCATTTCTCGCTGATTTTAATTCTACTGAATATTTCTCTAGCTGTTATTTGGGGAACACTGAAATAATATTTGCAAGAGGAGCTTCAGTCTAGACTGCTCAAGACAGTGAGATGCTGGTGGCCACAGACTGGTCCATCTCCTATGGAGCAGAGCCACCACCTGCCCTCTCTTTACAGTCTTGCTGTTACGAAGGGAGAAAAACCAAAGTCTCTTCAGGCAAGATGCCTTCTTGTCAAGCTGGCGTGAATTTTTCAGAAGGTTTGTTTTTCAGCAGTTCCCCATGATGGTGGCTTCCTGAGACCACGGACCTCCCTTCTACCAGAAAACACAGAGCAGAGCTCTATGGATAGAGAAGCAGCCCAAGGCAATCGGTGGGGTTCTGCTCTCGGTTGATCCTCGTTCCATGTCACCTAGTGGAAATTTTGTTCATTTTCTGGTTGGTTGAACTTTGACAACTGTTTCCTCTTTTCTACAATTCTGTAATTGGGCCAGAGCATCATCATAGTGGGTCTCCAGTAAACACTTTATTGTTGCCCAGGCACTGCATTTTGAGACATAACGAGCAGAGAGTGGAATTTCAGTGTAACCTAATCCTCAGAAACTAAAGCAGATTTGTAAGTAAATAAGTCCTGCAGAGACCATCTCAGATACTTGAGAGCTAAAGCAATGTGCTCCCATTAAGCAATGCATTTTGTGATCTAACCATGCAATTACACAGCTTTCTAAATTGTCTTTTTTCTGTTGGTCTAAAAGTAAAATCCGAATGACAGCCCCTCATGAAAAACAAAAAAGAAGATCCCAACCCAATTTTGGCTCCTTTGGCTCCAATCTACTGCCACTTTTTTCACCAATAGTCCTTTCAAAATTTCAGTAATGAATGCATCACTTTTTATATTCATATATCCATTCAATATTTAGAGTCTCACAACATCTCCATAGAATGCTTTCACATATTTTGGGAATTCTAGAAATGGTGCTTTACCAGTACTCAAAGGGGTTTATGTTTTATTTTATTATGTAATGCATTTAGTGTCTTATTTACTCACCTACAATGCACAGTATTAGCTATGTTCATCTGAATATCTATATGCAACTTCCATTCACTTACATATGCCTTAACAGAAATTGCAATAAATAGCCATTTCTTGTATATTAAAAATGTATATACAAATTAGAATCTTTAATTTTATAATTTATTAAATTCAGATGTCTGTGTTCTTTTGCAAAGTGTTTGACTTTTCCCTGTGCTTTTTTTCATTGGAGTAACATTGTGGGGGAGGAAGAACCAGCATCTTCAAACTCAAAAACCAATTCAGTTTCTAAAACTTAATGAATTGGGATACACTTTATGCCAAAGTCTTGACATCCTTGCTACATATCCATTATTCAAGACCAAATATCATGAAGTCACTGGACCAAAACCTCAGTTAATAACTCTGTGGATATTTAATCTAACTCACTTAAACCTGCTCGAGGCTCTCACCCTTTACATTCATCTGAAACCCATCCTGGTCCATCTCCATAAAAGGCTCAGTTTTATGGGCTTCTAGTCAGGACTGATGAGCAAATTTCACTTTGCATGTCCTATTGATAAAATAATTGCTCCTTTCCATGAAATTCTTTTGCATACATTTCCCTGCCACATCCTGCCTGCTCATAGCCGTGTCCCCTTTAAGGCATAATTGAATCTCTCCTGTCTAATTGAATTTTGTTGCTTGAGGATTTGAAAGATCCCTGCCTACCTTGATTATATAGTTATCACTATGCAGTGCATTCAAGTCCAATATGTTCTTTCATCAGGTAATGAGCTACCTCAGCATTTTCAGTGTGGAAAAGACATCTCCTTACTTGAGTGCCCTGATAAAACAGTGGACAAGCCAAAACCTGGCTTTCACTTACTGTGACAATTCGTATAGTATCTAATTTACAGCTGCGATAAGGGTTATATTTAATTGGCTTTTGCTTTCCCAACCCAAAGATTTTGAGATTTTGTTGTTTTAAAATGGTCATGGGGAAGTGTCTCAAGTCCATAACCCAAACATGAGAAACACCCATGGTGGGGTTAAACACATCCAACACCCCTCCCTTCCCCCAGGTCTTCCTGTCTATGTCTGAAATGCCTAAAAATGGCACTTACAGGAGCCCATCTCATCCTCTCCTGGCCTACAGCAGCTTTTCAGCCTCTTTGCATCTGTTCTTCAGACCTGGGCTATAACTGGTGCCCATCTGGAGCCTGACAGATGTGGTCGCACGTGGTGTGCAGAAAGGAGCAGAGTCAGGGGATCCCACCGCTGGCTCTGAGCAGCCTCTGAAAATAAAAAAAAAGAACAAAAATTAAAAAAGAAAAAAAGCAGTTCAAGGAGTAATTCTAGGCCAGGAAAGCAGTTACTCAGGTTATTCTCAATTACACCAGGCAGAACATGGCCCCTTCAAAGCACTGTGCAGATTTGACTGCCCCATCACACCACGCAGGGGGGACACACTGTGATTTCCAGACACTCACCCAGGGGCTGCTGGCTCCACACCTGGCTTTGCTTTTAGGGGCTTAAAAAGTGCTGCAGAGCCCTTCTGGGGGGCTGAGTGGCTGAAAACCCTACTGAAGTTGCAGATGTACGTGTGGGTGTGTGTTCATTGCTCTCCCCCCATCACCTTTCCACAGCCCCTCCCTCAGCAGCAGCTTTCCAAAGCGAAGGAGCCACATCACCACATCAAGCGCAAGCACGCTTCTGAAAACTCCTTACAGTGAGAAGCAGAGCAGGATGACACATGGGAGAAACCTCACCATGGTTAATCTGCTGGGTTTTATGCTTCAGCTGCAGCACGTTCCCACCAGCCTTACACGATTAAATAGCATTTTGCACCCGCGTTACCCCGAGCAGAGCTTGGTGTCCTGGCCAACGGACGCTGGAGGATCCACTGATGCTGCTTTGACTCTGTGGATGCAGAGTTTCTAGTTGAGTTACCACTAGATGGTGGCACGGCACAAGAAGTACAGTTATGAAACAGCTGCTGGCCTTGGGTACCGGGATGAAAAATCCCTAGATGAGGTGAGAAGGGCTCACTGCACCCCAGTGTTGCAGTACAGACCAGATGGAGTAAAACCTGTTGCGCTCAGTCCCCACCGCAGTGTGGATGTACCTGAAGATGCTGTTGTAGTGCTGTCCATGCTGTACCAGCAGCTGGGGGCTGGAGAGCAAGCGTGAACAGACAGCAGCAGCAGAGAAATACAGCCATGAGCAGCCCCACCACCCAAACCACAGAAAATAGTTCAATAATTAAGTTATTTTCTGGGAATGGTATTTCTTAGGGCATCTAAACACAGCCCAGCTCCAGCTGACAAGAGAAATTTAGAGGACAGTAGCACTGCAGTGTTTGCCACTGATGATTGTCAGTGACTGGCCTTACAATTTCTTTAAGAAGGCAGATCTCTTTTATTACAGAAATGCAACAGCTATGGGAAGACGAACTTGTCTTGGATGAACTAGCAGCTGGGATTAACAGCCAAATGCTGAGCAGTTTGTAACAAATCAGTTCTGCAGCGAAAAGGGGTCCATTTTCTGTTTGCAAGTGACTGGGATGTTCCTGCCGCTGTTTGTGATGGAAGAACCTCTCAGGCCACAAAAGTAATTTAAGGCAGGTTTACTCAGATTGTTGGGAACCTTTGTGAGCTGTGCTGGGGATCTGCAGGGCTGACCAGTGCAGCTTGCAAAATCAAATTGATCTTGTATTAAAAGAATGGTGATTCCAGGGCCTGAAAAATGAAAGCTGAGCTTCTGTGCAGTTGAGGTTTTCAGAGCAGAGGGAAGCAATCGTGGCTTTCCTGGGAGCTGAGTGGCCACCTACTCTTCTGCACGGCATGTTTGTACTCCGGCATGGTCTGCCTGGGTTTACTTTCAGCTCAAGGAGAGGTGGGTGAGTAGCAGGGCACGTTTCAAGCCCTTTCCCCTGCCAGCACTGCCAGAGGCGGTTTGGAAGGGAGGAACAAGACTGAAATGCAATTCTCCTGCAAGGCCTGACGGGCAAGGAAGCTGCTTGGTGGTTGTAAAACGTAACGGCATCTGCACGGCTCGCTGCTGCCCTCGGTACACGTTTCTCAGTGACTTAGCACCCCAGGCTGCCGGGGGTTTTCATGGGACCGCAAGGAGAAGGTGGCTGCCAAGCGATGGCAGCACGGTGTCCTCAGCGAGCCCCTCAGCGCTCACATTGCTCAGACCTCCAGTCTCCTCATGGCCCATGTCCAAAAGGGGTGAATCTGCATCAACATTCAGGTGCGTTGGGATGGTCAGGTGTTTTGTTGGATGTGCATTCCTATAATCCAAAATGACATATGGAAAAATGCATGCATACAAAGTCATGATGTAACTTTATGCAGAACAGTAACATAAGCGTTAAAAAATTTATGTTATTTTAAATAAATATCCTGGGCTGGACTCCCAGGGGAGGTCACCAGCAAACAACCACAATGGTTTGCACCTTCCGAGGCTTCTGAGCACTTTAGAAAGAGTCCTCAGCGGCGCCGAGCTCTCTGCTGGCCGCGGACAGCCAGCGCGGGGGAGAGCCAGCAAACCCACCTCCAGCATCTCCTACAAACTCCCAGCACAGGCTGCCTGGAATCATTTTGCGAGCTTAATTGAAATCCCAAGAATTCCGAGTGCTTTTATCACTCTGAGCCTTTTTAAAAACCTCTCCACTGGAATCCACCGCGTTTGCAGCTGGATGGGGAGCTCGGCTCCCACAAACCAGCCTGGTGCGAAGTGACGTCGGGCTGCAGTGACCTGGTCTGCACTGCAACCGGCTCCTTGCTTGCAAAAAACCAGTTACCACGTGAGCTGCAGTCAAGGCAACAGCTGTGGGTGCGACATTTCTAACCCAGCTCCATCTAGTTAATATGAAAACAGCTCATTAATGTTTCAGGGGAATATTTTCACTGTGTAACGTAGCTACTGCTTGGTGTAACGCACAGAGGGTTAATGGGCTGGGGGATATAATTAGAGAACACAAATCATCTGGAATCTGGCACAAACTGGGTCAAACTGTTTTCCTTTTCTGAGCTTTTAATGACAAACATGCAAAAGAGAAGCAACTCACTGCACCAGGGATTGGAGATGCTCGGGGTCACACTGACCTCGTCCCTTGTCCCTGGCAAGAGCTAAAGCTACAGCCAGGCCCAGTGCTGATGCTGCTCCCTTCCCAACACCCTCTGACATGTTTTTGGATACCGGATCGCAGCATGGGAGTGGGGCGGCAGCGTTGCCCAGTCATGCATCAGCCACAATATTTTCTAGTTTACCGAAAATCCTCGTTTCTGCAGGAGTAAAGCAGGACCAATGGATGTCCCTTTGCGATGCCGGTGCCTTTGGGTGCTGCAGCTGCTCCAGGAGGAGGAGAGGGCAGAGGTGAGCAGAGAGGTGCCAGCAGGGTGAAAACTGCTTAGTAAAAAGTAAAACCAACCAAGCGACCACACAGTTACTTTTTTTTTAAAAAAAAGTGAATTTACAGTCCTACCACTTACTGGGAAAGCTTGAAACTGGCACCCTAAATGTCCTTGGAGACCTTGTAATTAGAAAGTGAAGGGAACGGACCTTCAGTTTAATGCCTTTTTGACCCAATTTTGGCAGCAGGCACAGCCTCCCAGTGCAGGAGCTCGACAACTGGGATTTCTTTCAAACTGGGATTTTGCTACTGCAGCCCAGGGCAGTGATCCCCAGGGCCCAGCTATGTCACCAAAGGCACAAGCAGGGCGGCAATGTGGCACCACTGAGCTGTCACATCGGTGCCACCGGGTCTGACCTGCATCCAGCCAGTGAGCACAACCCAGCTGCCCGGCTCCCCCGGCACCCGCGGAGGTACCGGTTTGCCAAACCAGGCTGGAGGAGCTCTTACCTTTGCTGTACAGATTCGTTACTTCAGAAAGCATACGGTGATTTTTTTCACCCCAAATAAATATTCCTTGCAATATTCCAAAGCAAAAGTTATTTATGAAGCAAGCTTGGCAGCGCAGGTGTCACATCAGGTAGCTTTAGCCAGTGGTGCTGGCTCCATCCCAGAGCCCCTGGTTAGCATTAAGAGTATTTTTCCTGAAGATATCCAAAATGGGAATTGACTTTGGTATCTGTTTAAGGCTCTCAAAGATTAATTGGTTTGTTTGTTCAAATATGCCCAAAGGAGAGCTGAGCACTGGGAGCAGGAGGGAGGAGAGCAGCCATCAGGATGCTGCAAGCACCCCCGGCTCTCTTGGGCAAAGCTGGCAAAGTGGCATGAATTTGTTCATGAAATAAGGCAGAGAAGGAGCAAAAGCAGCTCACCATCTAAGGACCTACCTTTCAGCAATGAAATATGATGTTACTATGGCTCCTCTTTTCACATTCCCCAACCCCGAGCACAGGCAGCCCCTCCTGCGGCACGACCAGGGCACCGCACCCGCGTTTCACAGGGGGAAACCGGGTAAGGCAGCGGAGCAGCAGGGTTTGCCATGGCCTGTCCCTTTGGGACGGGATGGCCCTGCCTCCCTGATGCCCGTCTCCATGCTCACAGTTTGTGAGCCGCGGGCTCGGCAGGGCAGGCAGCCAGGGCTATATTTAGCAACAGCAACCAAACAGGCAGCGGAATCAGCTGACTGGAGGCAGGGAGCCTGGTGCGCCGCTTGGGTTTAGCACAGATCCTGCACTGAAAACAGGGAGGGGAGAGACGCGCGAGCCGGGGGAGCCGACAGCCGCACAGGTAAGGGGAGGGGGTCACAAAGCTGGGGTCCGGATGCCCTGAACGTTGCCGAAAGGACCCAGGACGGCCGCGCTGGGGATGCTCCAGGCGTGGCGGGGAGGGGAGGTGCAGAACGGGTTCGTGTCTCCGGGTGCTGGTGCCAGTGGGAAGGTGACCTCGCCATGGAGCAGGGACGAGCCAGCGCAGTGTCCAGGGCGAAGGGGATCCTATCCAGGCTGGAACCGATCCATCTCATCAGGAGAGTTTTACTGTAAATAGGTGATTTTATTTCTTGCCGGGAAGGGCACGCTAGCAGGACTAGGTTAGTGATTAGCCTGGCCATAAGCTAACACGCCATCCCCGCGCCCGTTACCTGCAGCATCCACCTGCCCTCCTGGACCCCAGGGTCAGAGCAGGCCTGATCCCGCACTGCCGAGCTGGGGTGGGAGGGAAGGCGGAGCAGCGAGCCGCCTTCTGCCTGCTTGAAGACACCAGAAGAAAGGAGCAGATAGAATAAAGGGAAATTAAAAGGCAATAAGGTTTAAAACAATCATCTCCTGCTCTCAGTGCAGCAAATCCCACCTTGGTTGACTTTACCAGTAGCACCTAAGACAAAAACCAGTAAAAGCCAGCAGGATGGACACCCTGCGTGATGGATGCCCTGGGCTCGGTGTGAGCTGCTCACTTGCACTCTGTGTATGATCTGCTGCTTTGCAGAGAGGTTCAACAAAGCCAGATTTGTTTCCAACAATGATAAGCAAGGCATTAAAATAGCTAGCGAAGCACTTTTGTGTTTAGTCACACAACAAAGCTGTATTGTGTCGATAGATTATTCCCACACAAATTCCACTGAGGGTGGGGATATTAAAAAAAACGATCCAGGCTATGTGGTCATTTCTGCCAAAAGGGGAAATAAGCAAAGCACAGGGGAGAGTATATAATATAACATTACAGTTAGCAAACTGCAACACGAAACATTTGTAAAAAGGTTTACCTGACTTGTGGGAGCTGTTTGATGAAAATCCATCCTAAAGAGTTGAGAATAACTATTGAATATCAAGGACATTAATTAAATCCCTTAGACTCTATGTAAGCATCCAAAGAAGGAGCTGCCACTTCATGATGCCATTTATGAACCACTGGCAGAGACAAAAACAAACATGTTTGTACCTTAGCACCTACAGTTTCTCGAAGAGATCAGCTGTGGTGTCACTGTGTCTGTGCGATGCTGCTTGTGGGGCTGGATCAGCTCCTCTCCTGCTGAGATCAGCTCTTGCCTGTTCAGGCACAACG
Organism: Nesoenas mayeri; assembly: GCF_963082525.1. Taxonomy (NCBI): domain Eukaryota; kingdom Metazoa; phylum Chordata; class Aves; order Columbiformes; family Columbidae; genus Nesoenas; species Nesoenas mayeri. The sequence continues at coordinate 7,955,327 of NC_137556.1, forward strand.
TGGAGTCACAGCCCTGTAACAGTGAACAGACCAGTGGACTGTTCAATAGGGAGAGCAGTTTGTCCCTTGCTGCTACAACCTGGACGGTGGGACGAGCAAGTGCACCAGCACCACACCGCTCCAGCTGCCGAGCCCTCGCGTCGCTTCAGAAGGGAGCACCATTGCTGATCTCTTTAACGAACCTTTTATTTTCCACAGCACTTAATTGGCTTATTTTGCATATATGGGTTCTTTATGAAGCCATGGGTATAAAAGTACCACCAGCAACCTTTTAAAAGGCAGTTTCTGTAAACACCACTGTTGGCCACAAGAAAACATGGGGTGGCTCAGGTAGCACCAACTTTACAGAAACGAGCCCAGAATTTCTTTACTGCAGCTGGTTTTCACGTGCTGGTCATGTCTGGTCTGTTCTTTGCAGCCATGGCACCCCGGATAAGATTGAGCCTTTCAAAGCCTCTCCCAACCATATGCGAAACCCACGAGGAAGCGGTGGAGGATTCAACCAGCAACCCGAAGCGCAGTGGGAGCACCGCAGTCAGCCCAGAATTGTACTCCAGCGACGATTATATTCAATCTATCTGCCACCTTGCCAGACCCACCTTCCCGGGCCTTCCTGAAAGCAGTTGTAAGGTTCAGGACAGGAAGACCCTGAAGACCCTTGAAGACATGTCATGGCCTCCAGCCCTTGGTGGGACACAGCAGGAAACAGCAAAATGTAAATTGACCGATTTAATTTCAAACATGGTGCCACTGGGGAAAGTTACACCTGCAGAAGCCAACTTCTGGTCCAGAGAGGACCCCCTGGCACAGATTTACACCCATGCAGGAAAGCTCTGCTCCTCCAAGGCTGCTTCATATGGTAAAAGCTCCAGCACTTGTTACTCACAGTGCAACTCTTCTACTCTAAATGGTGAACTCCATCCCTCAACCATGAAAGAAAAAGCCACAGGGAAACCAAATTTTCCACAAGTGTTCAGTTTTCCAAGGCTTCCCTCCCCAAGGCCAGCACAGAAAGAAACAATCTACTCAGAGCTGAGGTGTCTCAGAAGAGATGAAAGAGCAGTTTTAGGGAGCAGTCACAGTCAGAAAGAGAACAGCCCCGTGTTCATTAATGGTGAAGAGCTATTGCCATGCTCAGCCAGGGGGAAGCCGGTGGGAAACCCAGCTCTGCGCTGCTCTGTAAGAAGGCAGAGCTGTTTGTTCAATACAGCAGGCACCGATGGAAAAGAAGGGAGAGAAACTTCTCATGGTGACAGAAAGGTAATGGGTGATGTCCTCACTAAGCAGAGATACTCTGAGTGTTCCCAGGTACCTAAAAAAGCCATGATCCATAACTGGATTTCAGAGCACAGATGCATCTGGAAAGAAGCAAAAATAAAAGCTTGTTTGCTCCCTGCCATTGCTGAAGTGTGAGGAAGTAGCTGCTCAGAATGATTTTATTCACAAGATATAACCACCCTGTGCTCTAGAAGCTCTCCCTGGAGTCCTTACACAGAAAACATGGCTTGAATGTGCATGCAAGTCAGGCAGACCTTTGTGACCCATCGTATCCCTCTTTGGTGGGCAAAGGGACAATTCGGAGTCTCATCCACTAAAGAAACAGTGATTAGTTCTCATTTTGGAAAGGCAACAGTTCATAAAGCATCTCCCCCCACCATTTTCCTAGAACTGCCCTGAGCACGAAGAAAAGCTGGAGAGAATACAAACCCCTCCTGTTCTGGAGAAGAAGTGATCTGCGGGAACACCAAAATACTGGGGTTTTCCAGCAAATGCCAGATAGCCAGAAGTTGCTCACACTTGGGTACAGTTATTCTGAAAGGAACATTTTGACTGACCTTTGAACAGCACTAAACGTGCTCTCTGTGACATACACATTTACTAGGAGACCCAGTATAGATCACTGCGCCAACACCAGGATAACGCTGGATAGGTCACCTGTTAGTGCAGTAGCATAAAGAAATATTATTTTGAAAACATAAGAAGTCTTTTATGACAATTTGCTAGACAGCAATGTGGAAAACATTGCAGCTCCTCGAGGTGGGGTTTTTCCGTTGCTTACCCTGGCATGACGCTGTTACCTTTACTCCTTGGTTTTCCCTTGGCAGGAGGAGGGCTGGGAGCCCTGGGTGGGCATTGCTGTGCCAATGCTGCAGTTATCTGGGAGCTGTAACAGTCGCCAGCTGTAAGAAACAACAACTATCACACTGGTCTCTGCATCCTCACACAGAGTTCGCTGCTGGGGAGCAGCCAGCTTGGCGGCACAACAGGAGCAGAAGTTTTGGCCAAGGGGCAGCCCGGGTACGCTGGGCTGGTGGGATGCTGGGCTGGCATTCACAGGACCCAGATGTGAAAGAGCCATTTCTGGACTTCCCTTCGTATCTGTGCTTCTGCATTCTCACCTACCTGACCATACTAATGATGCTGACTGTGCTTTGCCTGGTGCTGTGAGACTGAAACATGGAAAAAACCCACAGTGTGCGCACATGGTACAACCACCCAGCGTGTAATGTGCATAGAACCACCCAGCTGATGTTAGTGCTGTATAGGGTGTCGGTGGGCAGAGCGTTGCTGCACTGCTGTGAGATGATGGCGTGGCGTGGGGAGCACATGGCCAGGCCACCCCTTGCTACCGCACAAGCGTCTCACCGACGCTTTCTGCTGCGGGCAGAGCAACCTCACACACCTGCGCTTGGTACCGTGCCCACCGTAGCCAGCCGAGAGAAGCAGGTGAGAACACTGCAAAGCAATACTATCATTATTACTACTACTAGGAATAAATCTTTTGGCACAGAGGAGAGCAGAGGGACCGGGCTGCTCGTTCAACTGCAGTTAAGGTGGGAAATACCATTAGAAAGCTGCAATTATAAAAATACTCACAAGCGATTTCTAAACTGCCCTCAAGCACATTGAATCAGAAGGTAACTTCTGCTCTGTACCAACCTGAGCGTAAACGCTCTCAAGGATCAAAAGGTATGCATATTTGAGCTTCTCATCACATCTCTTATCTCAAATATTTTTTCTCCTGTTAAATCTCATTAGCGCTATGGAGCCGAACTGTGTCTCATCTTCAGTTCTGAACTAACCACACAGCAAGAACAAAACTGAAGGTGGCTCCAGCATTTATTAGAGCCGATGGAGAGAGCTGAATCTGGAGGTGCCAGTCTGCTCCACCTCCTCCATGTCTTTGCCTTCCTTCTCAGGTTAACACTGGGGTTTCAGTGATGTTTTTCCTCATTGCTCTGCTGACATTTTCTCTCTGTGTGAATATTTGTGACACTAATGCTTAGCAAGTCTCGTGCCAATTGCCTGTATCACTGCTTTTGACAGAGAAAACAAATAAAACCGTTACATGGAGCTGTTGTTTCCGTCACTGCAGAACCACAGGTGACTATTTTCAGTGCAGGGCTGGTCCACAGCACATTGGCTTCTGACTTGCCACCCCAACACCTTCTCACTCCACACCAGGCCACCTACAGAGCCACCTCTGGGGCTTTTTCTCCACACATCCAGTGCCTTGCAAAGCTTTTCTGCCTTGCCAGGGTCAGTCCCTCTGTGCCCAGGGCCCAGGCAATTCTTCCCCTCAAGGCCAGCCAAGCTGTGCATCAGCTGGTCCCCCTGGACAACTGGTGTGGTTGAACTATTCATCCTCATGGCAGAGACACAGAGGGACCTTCACACCTCAGCCCTTTGGCAGCTGATGCCTGACACTGTGATTCCTTTTCAGCTGCCACGTAACCTCATGAGTCTCTAAAACCCCGAAACCCAGCAGCTTTTCCAGCAGAGCTCCCTGGAGATCCAAAACCTGCGAGCAGAGACCGGAGCACCCATGTGCTGTGTCTGGAGAGCCCAGTCATAGGGCCCACAGCTCAGCCATTCCCACTGCTCCTGGCCCTGCAAACACTGTAATACCCAGAGCAAAGAGGCGCAGGAGCAGCGTTAGAGCTGCAGCTCAAGACACCCTGGGAAAAGCCTCCAAGAGGGAGCAGCACCGTGGTCTGTGGGCTGGAGCGAACAGCAGGGCTGGGCTGGGTGCCGGGGGTCATTGGTGAACACGGCAGCGGTTCCAGTTCGCTCAGCAGCAGCTGCTACGTGCCTGTGGAGCACGAGGTGTGCGGGGTTCGGTGCAGCAAGGCCTGGAGGAATTAAGCTTTAGAGGCTGGCTTTTTCTGCAGCATACATTTGCTTTAGTGAAAACTGAGGTTCTCCTCAAGCAACCAGGTTTTGTTTGGAGCTGAAGCGGCTGGGGTGCAGCAAAGAGGGGGGCAAGCAAAGGCAGAGACACGCTAATGTCACAGGGGGGACAAGGCAGCAAGGGGAGAGGAGGGGAACGTGCTGGGCTGGCTCAGCGAGGGGTCGGAGTGTGGGGCAGCCCCTTTGCCCCGCTGCTGGCACAGCCCTGCTGCTCCTCTGCCACCGAGGGCTCTCCAGGTGACCAAGAGCTGCCGAGGGAGCCTGCAGTCCTACCAGCGGGAAATAAATGGGGGTGCATTTGGATGGGGTGACATGGCCTGTATTCTACACCACTTTGCTGCCTGTTACCCCATTTGGTGACTGTACTGCCCCATGGATGTACATCTGGGGCCATTGGGCAATGCTCCCCCTCTGCTCCTCTATAGAAAAGAATTATTGAGGCATCACCAGTTGGAATTAACCTGCAAAAGTCAAAGCCTGTTCACAAGCGCTCCCAGACAAGAGAGAAAACCTTATCTAGGAATTTAGGTCATGGAGTAGAGATAAAAGTCATGCTGCTTCCACGGCAAATCAATCTCATGGCAGTCTCTGCATTTGAAGTCACTGGTAGAAAAACCTCATTTATTAAGATCATCAAAACTGCCAAAGGGGTTTAGATTAATTTGAATGGGGAATTGGTATCCAAATCCCACCAGCAGTTTTCAGTCTCTGCAATCTATGGTCTAATGTGCAATTGTGCCTTTTACTGCTGCAAACAGTAAATGCCTTTGGACACAGAAAATCACAACCAGAATTTACAAACCAGAGACAGAGAGGCAGAAACAAAACTGTCCCACTCTTTCCTCAAATGCTTGTCTTTTAAATTACAAAGATACTGATCAGCTTGAACCAAAGACGACAAAGCAATGGCTCTGCAAGCCCTACTGGGGTCTGCCAAGACAGACAGCCAGGAGGACAGACGTTGGTCAGAAACTGAAATACAAGACAGTGCAATGTGATTACAGACAGGGACGAGTCACTAACGGGTTTCTCTCAGCAAGGGACCATAATGACCAGAGACAAGCTGGAGCAGGTTTAAGGGCTGCACACAAGCAGGGAGAAGCAGGAGGTGTGTGAGTGAGGTCAGCAAAACCGGTTTCTAAAAAGGACTTGAACTGTGAAGCTGGGACAAAAGCAGCTATTTTTGTTTTAAGTAAAAAAATAAATCCAAATCTTAAAGCTCCAAGACAAAACACAGGGGCTGATTTAAGGGGATCAGGCCCAAGGCCGAAGCAGAACACAGGGTCCCTGTGCATAAAGCAGGGGCATTGCGGATGGTGCATGGGGCTTTCCCCGTGCCATGGAGTGCCTGCAATTGGGTCTAATTGCTTGTTGTGGTCATATTTTAATTAACTTTGGAGCTTTCCTAAGTGGAATGCAATGATAAATGGTGCATAATGAAGTTAAACTGCATTTAGTGACTAAGCAGAAACCCCTTAGCTTTGAATGAAAACCTCCTATGTCCCATCAGCAACACGATTAATGGCTAAGTGGTTTGCATTTGCAGCTGTAACCATGGACAGAAGAGAGATCCAAAATGATGGCTGAAAGCTTTTCTGGTTGTGTTTGAAGAGTCACATCACTGAAGCACAACTGTCTGCCCTGCTCGCTGTGTTTTTGTGGCTGGCACCACTTATATGGGCCACAGTTGACAGCAGTGATGCCCCCTGAAGCACCACATCTTGGGCTCATGGCCTTTTCCCATGCTCTGGATTCTCAATTATAATTCAGTTTGCCTAGCGTGAGCTCAAGCTGATGCAAAGTACATGTTGTGTAAATACAGATATAATGTTCCTGGCAATTGCAGCCTTCCTAGAATTAATGCTCCTGGAGGCAACACTTCCGAGGATTGTTGTGAGGAGCTGTAGAAAAGCTGGGCATTTTTGGAATACCATCTAGTTGCTACATAATGTTTGACCAAATGCCATTTAAGATCAAAGGGAGCCTGTAAGTGCCATGGGTTTGTAATGGGAATAAGTTTCTGTGGCATTTAAAGTACAGATTTCTAATAGCAGCTGATGAAGGAAATCCAATTATTAATTTATTCATTTATTTTTTTGTCAACCATTTCTTGTCTTTGCTTTCCAATGAAACTAGCTGAAAGCCCATCAGCCTGCTGCGAGAGCAGCCAGAACTGTGTGTTAACCACATTTTATGTGCCCGCCCTTCACCCAGCTTGCCGTGGCTTTTCCCGTATGCGATGAGCCAGTCTCTGCTCCGCAGAGCGGTGGTCACACAGGGTGGAAGCAGAAGTATATAGTAGAGAAAATAGCTTCTGTTTTATCCCAGAGATGCTGGGCTGCAGGTTTTATGTATTTCCAGTTCACTTGATGGAGCATCAAGTAGAGCTAACGTGACTTGTGGCTCAGCTTCACAAAAAGGGAGATGTCATATTTCAAGTGTCCAGGCTCCAAAGGAATTAAACAAGAAATACCAACTTACCTCAAGATGCTCTTCATGTTCCCCTCGGCTTGTGCTACAGAAGCACCAAACCGCACAGAAAGAACTCTGACACAGACGCCCTTCGTGGGTGAGCGATGCCAGCTGCCCACCGGGCCCTGTTCAGCCGGGTGCTGTACAAATGCAGGGAGAGCAGCTGTCCCTGACTTGCTGAGCCTACAAGACACCCAAACCCATCGGTGAGATGAGCTGTGTGCTGCAGGTCCAGGTTGATCTGCACAAAGAGCAGAAGAACCTGCGCATGGTCCTTGCTCAGCGCTGTTAGTGAAAAACATCCCTGGTCTTTAGGGGAAGCAAAAGTAAGGCGTGATCATGCCCAGTTTTGAATCCAGAAACATCCAGGTCTACTCAGGACCCGAATTTAAGCACAGCTGGATGTCTGAGCAGCTGACACTGCAGCTTGCAGCAATTTGGTAGCGATGGCCAAACAAGTTCCCAGTCCTGCTCAGGAAGAGCAGGTGCAGATGAGCTGGAGAAGCCGCAGCAGGGGCTCTGCTGCTGTTCCCACCCCAGCACTCCCCAGAACATCTGCAGCGCTGCCTCAGCAAGGTGCCACGAGATGACACACAGCGTGGCCAAGGCACCGCCACGTTCCAGCTGCCCGGGAGATGTGCAGCTTTCTTCCCCTGGGTACAAGGGGGACCCTTGGGGACAGCAGCACAACCTGCCCCTCCGGGCTCGCATGCTGGTTGCTGTGTACACACAGCGCTGCCTCTGCCCCAAACCCGTCTGTTGGAACAGGGATAGAGGGATGGAAAATGAAAAGGAGACAATTCAGAGAGAAAGCATCAGGCCTTCTGGCTGTGCAGGGTCAGCTCCTGGAATTAATTGCTGCAGGATGTCAACAAGATAAAATTTAGCAGGAGTCAAGAGAGGATTAGACAGTCCTGTGATCAGGAACATTTGTGCAATGCTAACTGGGTCAAAGAAATACGAGAGAAATTAAGCGTTGTGCTTCCCTGAAGGGCTGAGCCAGTACGAGCTGGATTTAAAACAGATTCCTCCCCACCTCCCCTTCCCAACCCTTTTACAGCAACAAGCAAGGAGCAGCATCTCTTGCAAAGTCTCTTCTCTCTCCTTAGAATAACAAAGCATCACCTGCTCTAGGAAGTCCAAAGCCTACAGTCTTGTCCATGATACAGCATGTGGTAAAACCCTCCCCTCACAATTTTAAAGACGAAATGGAAGTTTTATCTTCTCTGCTGCCTCTACGCTTCAGATCAAATCATTTCTCAAGGAGACAACAAGCTGTGTAACAAGCTGGCTGCAGATGAGCCGGTTGGGTCTCCACCCTGAAACTTTTTTCTGAGCATAATTAACCAAATTAATTATTTAACTACATGATAGCATCAACCAGAAACACATGCAGGGGTAGAAGCCTAACCCAAAAGTCAACACTAGGGGCATCATAGGGAGTGCTGGAAGGCTAATGGGAGCGGTGGTTTCTATCATTAGAGAGAGAATAAATTGGGTCTTGCTGCAAATCAGCAAAGAAGCCAAATGTCCAGTGGAACGCAGACGTCGCTCTTCGGGTGGGCTGATACGCACGAGCTGCTCCATGGAGGCAGTAGCTGGCAGCTGGGGTACCCAATATAATCTTTTCCCAAGTTTTAATGCAGACAAAACAATCTATAGTCTTTTGCACATTTTTCTGACACCATAAAAATGTCTGTGGCGCAATATGCCCAAAGGCACGGTACAGTGCATGTGACAGCAAGGGTAGTACAACCTGCTCCAGGCTCATCAGTTCATTTCATTACATTTCACTGTCTTCAAAAAAGGGCTTCTGAGAGAAATGTCTCCCTAAGCCTAATGCTGGCAACCAGAATTACCTGCTGATCTCAGTCCAGCAGTGGAAATCTTTGGATTCTCTGCCCAAAGACAAAACCTTCTTCCTACAGTCTGTTGCAAACAATATGAGGTAGAAAGGAAAACACATCAACATTTAAATATCATCCCACTAGGCTGGGCAAAAATTTTTGCCTTTGAAATTTTCGTATTTGAAAATAAGAATGAAAACAACTGCTGCCAAAATTGCCAAGAAAACAAACCCTCCCCAAACCTCCTCACCAAACTCTGTTGCATCCAATACTGTTTGGTCAATTCAAGTGATTCCATTTCAAAATGAAGTTCAAACGGTTTTGCAAAATTGTATTGTGCTTTCCATTTTCCTCACTGCCGGCTGCTCAGAACAGCAGCCCCGACCCAGTCTGCCACAACTCTGTCAGACTCCGAGGCCGGCGGGGCACCAGGACCCAGCTATCAGACAGAACACTAATTGGGCTCTATTAGACTTCTTTCCTTTCTCATTAACAGTATCAAGGGCTACATTTACACAGCAGTTTGTCACATGTATATTTTTTTTTCTAGAGAAGCATTTCTTGCTTGGATCATGATGAAACAGTGGGACTATAAGATTTTCCTCCTCTGGGCACAAGCACATACATCCGCATCCGCACCAGCTCCCAAGCTGGTACTCCCAAGCTGTACTTCAGCAGACAACACAGACTTAGGTGTCTTTATGGACCATGGCCTTTGCAGACATATTTAAGCAGCCACTGCTTTCAGAACCTTGTACAAAGCGTATTCCACACCAGCAATAGAGTATTTATAAAATTAGTATGAAAACAAAGTACTGCACTGCACGCACTTCTTTTACTGGGGACAGAGGAGGGAACGAACCCACCTGACAATTCCTCTGCCTACTCTGGAGAAATCCTCCGGGCAGGATGCGGCCACAGCTCTGTTCCCTTCTCACACCATTTGATCTACCTGAATGCAGAGCAATTGCACCCTCACCATGCTCGTTCTGCGCTCCGGAACACTAGAGAGCAGGAACAGCCAGGAGCTGGAGCTGGGGAGCGCAGGAGTGATCTGCTCCGCACTCCTGGCACCCGGGACCTTCAGCAGTTAGTTTTGCTTTCTGTAGAACGGAAATAATTCTTACTTAGGGGAAGAAAAAGGATTGGTAAGACCAGCCAAACCTATAAGAACAAAATAATTATATAGAACCAGAATTTTCACAGTCAGCAAAGAATCACAGTGGTAAAGACAAGCACGGGCTGCAGCGCTGGGTGGGTTCATTCTCTTTGTTCACATCAATAGTTCCTATGGGACACGAGTAATGCAGAGATAATGTAACGACAAGGCTGGCTGTCTTCCGAAGATCATGTAACCAGATGAAACTGCAGCTTTCACACCATCAAATATGAAAGCTTAATTAAACTGTACAGCCATACCAAAGACTCAGGACTGGACGCAGCAATGTAGAGCCGGCTCAGTGGAATGTGAATTCCTGTGTTCGGCGCTGCAGGTCAGACACTTGCCCTCCCCGCTGCAGTGATCCAATGGGTTGTGACAGATCTCAGGGAAGACAGCCTGTTCTGTGCACACACATGGTAACTTCACTGTTTGTACTCCTGGAGTATTTGTTTTCCCAGTGAAAGGCCAGTGGAGTTAATGGAAAATTTCCTGTTGGCTGTCTTGGGCCAAGAGCCCAACTTCTACCTTCTGTTCATCTTCCTCCCTCACTAGTCCCTGGGTGAAGGATTCCACCTAAGCGAGAAAAATGTGACACAGCATAATCCCAGCCCTTCCTGTACTCTGTTACCTAAGCTTACATCAGAAACATTTCCAGTTGAACACGTGCAGGTGTTTGTGGGAACAGTCCACACTAGTGCAGAGGTACAGCCTCTCAGAGAGCAGCTAAGGCAGCGCAAACATCAAGCTGTTCCACATGCTGTCTTAAAACACTGCAAAGGAAATGAAACTACAGAAACTCATGAACCGAGAAACTGAAAATAAAAATGCAAAGCACGTTTGACGTGCTCTTCTATCACTGGGCCGTGCACATGGACTTTTTACTGAATATAGTTGCCATTTACTGAAAAGCTTATGACCATGCCAAGACAAAGGGAGTTCAGAGGTGTTAACCAAGACAAACGTTAAATATCTCCACTCTCACATCCCCCCAGAGCCCAGAAAACTGCAATGAACTGTGAAACAAGAATAGAAAATGCGTTGCCTCATCAACTGACTGATGCATTAGAAGCAGCAGCCCTGCCATGGGGATCCACATTGCCAGAGACCATGTTCCAGTTCAGCCCGTGCTGCTCACGAGAGCAACTGGGACGTAACTCCTCACGCTCTCCCACTGCTTGATGTGGGAGAGGTGGGAGGATGTGGGTAACAGAAACCCTTGTGCATCTCCAGGCTTTCCCAAGATCTGCATCTTGGTGGGGTCTTGCTGCCAGGGCCAGCAACACCAGCACATCGCTTAGTTCAGGGCTTGACATCAAACAGGTCTTAGCTCTCTTGGCCAAAAAGCAGACTCAACTGGTATGCTAACTTTGGAAAAGCTAGAAGTGAAATAATCAATAAACCCAGCCTGTCTAAAGTTACCACTGCTGTTAGCCACAGCGGAGACACCACTGTCAGTTCACCATTGGTACCCAAAGGGAACAACCTGTACCTTGAACTAGAAAATATTAGAATAAACTTACTAGAAAAAAAAAAACAAAAACACGCATGCTATACACACTGAACTGAAGTTTAAATCTTTGTGCTCACTAAAACCCAGCAAGAGCATAGCTATGGGGTTTGGTTTGGTTTCTTTACAATAAACATCTAACGTTTTAAAAGAAATTAGTTCTGTCCACTGACACACTGGGAAGCTTTAACCAGAACATATATTACCATCTTCTAAAAACTAACAAACTGTGAGAACTCTAGCCTTAGACTGAAGTAAGAAAATATTCAAATGCATCAAAGTTCCCCATAGCTTCATTAGCTTTACTGCTTTCCACGCAAACCAAGTGAGCATTTAGAGAGTGAACAATTAGTGCCTCTGGGTTAGGAGGGGAAGATGAAAAGCACGAAAGGCACCAGAACACTCACCTGTAACGAGACACAGCTTCTTCCCAAAGGTCAGCTCGTGTACCTGGCATCTTCTTGTCCTTTTCACTTACCACCTTCTCAGTTTTTTCTCCTTCCCTCTCTCTCTCCAGGCTCAATTCCAGATGTTTTAAGGCTCCTCTGTTCTACCCGTGTCAGTAGAACAGAAATGCCACACAGTCCGTTTGGGACATTCCCACCCTATAAGGCACAAACTCAACTTCGTGCTATCACTGAAGAGCCAGCGGACACGGGGGGTGAGGGAACAGTAACTAGCAGGAGTCTTGCCAGAGTCATTTTGTATTCAATTAGATTAAAATAGCTGTAGCTATTATTAAAATATATATATATTTATATATTTATATATATTAAAATAGCTGTAGCTATTTTACCCTAAGTAAGAAAGACAAATTTTCTCCTACGTGGCTTAGGCCCACAGAACACAAGCTCAATTCAATCCTTTGTCTCTGAGAGATGCTGTTCCCCATATACTGTCTCTGGACAGGACTCCAGGCCCTCCGCAAATTTGGGCACAGAGTTTCCCCACAGACAGATCTCCCAATACTTAAAGTCAGATTAGCAGATATTATTTAGCTCATAAACTCCAACTTGGAACTGTGTAACAACTGTACTGAAAACATAACATTAAGTAGATTAAATACAGCAAGCAAGGGCCCTAGAATGATTTTACCACTGAGAAGCAAGTAGGTAGTTTTTATTCCCCTCATGACAGCTGGATTGATAAAGCCAATATTTAACTGACATGGATGTCACCAAACCAACTGCTGCCACTGTGGAAGGTTCATTCCTGTGCCTGAATTCCCACAAATACTCTAAAAAATAATTCCACAGCCACTCTTTCCGGCAGGCGCGCTCGGATCTGCTCAGTCCGAGCACACGAAGCCTGCGCTACCCGCACCATCTAGTGGCAACACTGCAAAGGTGATGGTAGGAACCGAAATCTCACCCGAGACAGAACTGAAATCATTGCAGAAGCCTGGAATGGACTCGTCCCTCCGCTGGGGCCTCACAGCTGCTTCCAGACAGCACATTTTAAAACTGCAAACAAGCAGAAACCCTGAAATACATCATTTATTTCACAGCAAAGCAGTGGAACGCACTAAACGTGAGTTGTGAAGCGGTGCAGGTGTGCCAGTGAGATGTGTTGTGCACTGCAGTGCTTCACACAGCAAGTGTGCGCACCGTTACACGTACGCTCTGACGCAGAAGGGAAAAAAGAAGGCAAAACAAACCAGAAAGAACATTATATTAAAATTAACTAAGGACAAGAGTTAGCTGAACTTCATTACTGAAAAAAGATTCATTCCCATTCTATGATAAATTGACTTTTTTAATCCCTTCCCACTGCCAGACCCCAAGTCTACTTTGGGCTTTCTGGGGTGCAAAAAGGAGGAGGAGGAAGAAGCAGGGTGTGCAGGATGCAGACAAAACCTACGGACCCTGCACAGCTGGCCTTCCCGACCTGGGCAGGTCAGAAGATGGCCAGGTATGAAGACAAGGGCTTGAGATCCGAGCAGGACTGCACACAGGTTTTCCACAAACTCTGCATTACTAACCAAGTCTTCACTTTGCAATCCAGACCCAACTGCTTCAAGGAGCTTTCTGGTCTGCAGACCTACAAACTTACAGAAAGTACAAGAAAGTCTCCCTGGGATTACAGAGTTTCTGACATGTTTCCATTTTACCCTCAATACACTTTGCTCAGTCTGGCTGTACGTGCAACTCTCCAGGAAAAGCTTTAGGAATTAAGTTAAAATATGAATTAGACTTCAAGAAGGTTTGAAACAGATATTGGATTTATTGGTCAGCTATGAGTAGGAAAATACATTGGTAAAGAAAAAGAAGACCCTGTATATAAATATAATACTAACTAGTTAAAATTTGACCAAGAAGGAAGTTCCACTGAAGAGAACAGTAAAAGCCCTTGTTTACCATCAGACCATATTCACTTTCCCATTTATCTTATTGAAGAGCTGCCTATAGACAAATGCAACATTCTTTGAGCTTAGTGCAGATAATGTGCTGGTTTTTGTTACATGAATGGTAAACAAGAGTTAGTCCAGTGCATTACACATTATACAGAAGTACTGTGAATAAAGACTAAGATACTCTATTTTAGACACTACTTAAACATACCAAGACACTTAAGTATTACAAATTTATGCAACCAAAAGAAAAGAATAGCAGTTAACATACTAAAAAATACTGTGTCTGGCTGGATGAGAAAGGCTTGCTACTAAAGCGGTTAACTGATTTTTTTTTTTAAGTTTTACAGTGTAATTAGTTTCCCCCCCCCAATAGTATTGTAGTTATTTTGTCTTTCAAGCAGGTTTTATGTGGTTGAAAAAGCAAACCATAAGCTATTTTCTAAGTCTGCTCTAAAATAAGACCTTGAGAGATTTGCTGAAGTTACATCAAAGATCCAGACAATGTTCTTACAGCCAATTTGTGAAATACTAGCCAAATTTTCCTTTTGTTTTTTTAAAGCTGCTGAAAGGACAAAGTAATTACAACACACACTGAATTATAAGCTCCCCCCCTCCCCAACTTGTATTATGTTAAAAGCAGTAACTTGTGGTATTAGTCTTGTACTCTAATCAATTCTTTTAGTTAAAGGTATATTTCAATTTACACTTTGACACCCAGAATTCTTGGTAAATGTAACTAAAACTAGACAAGATGTGGCTGACTGCGGAAAAGAGCCTGGTCTAACCTAAATAAATCCTTTCAACTGCAAGGATGTTCTGTGACTTTTGCTATATGTGCTTGTACAACTAGAACACTGAAGGTACATTATGGCAACACCCAAAACCACCTCAAACAAAAATATTGCAAATAACCATTTCGATGTCAAAAACTATGAAGCAAACATTTTGATTTTGTGAAGACATGGTTTATTGCCTTATTCTACCTTATAGCTGGAAACTGAGACCTTTGAGTTAGATTTAACACGGGACTCTATTTTCTCTGAAAGATTGTTTGACAAAGTTTATCTCAGCTCTGTCTTGGTGCCATCTGGTCTTTCCCTATTATTATAGATACCTCTCCCTCCTTCAGCCCCCACATTATAGCTGCAGTTAAAACCCAGTGAAGTCAAAGGAGGGTCTTCAATGTATTCAGTGGGTTTTCAGTTGCGACCTGATGGACTCATATAAGAGCTGGAGGAAACAGTTAAATGGACCCTTAGACCATAAGGTGACTAAGCAGGAACAGTTGTGTCTCCAAAAGCACATGGGGCCGCATTCTAACGTGCTGTCACCAATTCAAATGCTTTTTTTAAGACTAAGCAATACAGGAGAACACATATTGGATAAAGCTCAAACCTTTAGAATCTAACAAGTGCACTCAAGCTCCAGCATCTATTAAAGTAAATTATCCCCCTCTAAGAAATACAAAATGAGTAAGTGCTTCCCTTCCCCTCTGTAAAGCTTTCTGGACTCTTTACACAATCCAGATAATCAGAAAAGAAAAACAGTTTGCTCAGTTTGACAAGCTAACTTGGCTCATCACCACTGGAAATTGTCATGATGTACATTACCAAGACATCATTAAGGAAACATGAGTAAAACACCTTTTATTCACACTTTACAAAAAAAACCCATAAAACCAAACCAAACAAACAGAAAAAAAAGAACACTACGCATTAAGTCTACTACGGCAATACTACCAGCATTTCAATGTACTGATTATAAACTGGACATGTTTGGTGTTTTCACAACTAAACCAAAACCAAACTAACCCCAAGAGATCAGGTCCCAGACAAGGATTCAAGATCAAAGTTTCTGCTACTGAAATTTTAAAATGTACATTTTACATAACCGAGCTGTTTGTAATTTTTACTTTCGGCTTAAAACAGAACGGTTTGGAGCACGTCTGTGCTGACTACTTTGCAATAAAATTTTGTATCATTATTACCAATCCACTCTCTTATATATAAAAATTACAATATTTAGAAAGTTTTCTCTTAATGCTCAGTGTCCTTTTGCTTCCCTGCCCGCAGCTGAAACAAAAGCTGTTTAAGACCAAGCTCTCTATCTCAATTTTATTTTTTACATTGATTATTCAAGTTGTATTAGTTGAAGGAGATGATCAATTCTCCCTTTTAGGATACAAATAGACAAGTTAAATTTGTAAGCTGTTACATACTTGGCTCCATGACACAAATGGCACTGAGGGTACACCACGACTTTAGACTTGCTTGACACTTTAAAAGAAGACTTGGTCACTTTAAAAAAACTGATCTGAAGAATTGTCTTTGGGACCTGTACTGAAAATGCATTTATTTTACACTGCTTCATCAATAGAAAATGTAGCGTCGGGATTTAAGGAATTATACCTTCTGAAACCGAGGAACACACTTAAAAGAGAATTCACATGATAGTAATTCTTAGTGGGAAAACGGCACTGTGCAATGACACTGAAAGAAGCAGTGCACGGGTATTAGAAGCTAGAAACTGTGTACCCTTAACCTGAACATGTTCCAAAAGTGTGATATTCAATGCTTCATAAAGGAAAAAAAGATGCCACAGCTTATACAAAAGTATCTTCATAAAATTTTCACAAGTGTTAACATTATTTAAAAAAATAAAAGAGGATGCACAGGATCTCTCTGCATGCACAGGCAGTGCTAGTTGAGAATTGAAGCAGGCACAGTGGAGATAGGACAAGTATTTAAAACAGAAATGAAGAAGCTGTACACAAGTATCCCTAAATAGAGATGAGAAAAATATCTGAGTGTATACACATCAGCAATTCACTTTCAATCCATACAGGTCTACTTATACTCACTGCTTAGCTTATCTGTTCTGTGAGAACTCTATGCTTTTCTGCAAGTTTTTAGGTTTTATTACACCAGAAATAGAACGTATTTAGTTCCCTCTGTAAGATATTGAGATTTTATAGGTTTGGATTTCAAAAGCAACGTTCTCAATTGAACATAAAAAGTAGTACAAAAGGGCTAACGAAACCCTAACAGTGCAAATCATTAGCAGAGAAAACCTGTGACAACCTCTTTTACAAGCTGGCCTTTATAACACATGAAAACAGATACAAATTTAGCCTTAGTTTACAATACAATCATTTTCCAAATCTGATTTTTCTTTTTTTTTTTTTTTAAAGTACAAAATCTCATAAATCAGGTTTTCTGTTGTTCATATACAATCAATAAAGGCTAAATTCAAATTCTATATTTTACAAACAAGTCTGAAAAAGGAGGGAGTGAAGTACGGAAGAATGTTCTGTGGATGTTCCTACTGGCCTCAAAAACTAGTGCTACAGATAACTGTGCAAAGAGAATATACTGTATAACAATTCCCTATTTCAAGGCATGAAAATGTCACGTTGGATAAAAGAAACAGGAAGGTTAACTGTAACATATTAAAGAAAGGTGCAAACACACCAATCGCTGCTGAACAGTATACAAAGTATATTGGGCTCAGAATTGTGTCTGTTGATAGCACCTGGCTTTTACTATGTCTTTAGCGAATAATTAGATTTAAGATTAAGATTATTAAGAAAAAAAAAAAATCCCTGTTGGCCATACCTCACTCCTCTATATTCAGATTTTACAATTGTACAAATTAGATTGAGGTTGCCCTCTCCAATGTACTTGACTACCTCCTGCCAGGGAGATGCATTCCATTTACAGGAGGCAGGAAAGGCAGCAAAAGCTCCAGTTGTGCAAAAAGTGAGAAGTGGTCAGAAGGGATGAGTGGATGTGGACAACCACTTATATTGTTCTCTATTAACCAATGATGATCCAAAGGTCCAAGAATGCCAAGGATGTTTAGCTGAGGTTTAGAGTAGAAGATGTAGTCAATAATACCCTAAAACAAGAAATAAAATCGATTATTAGCATATATTCTTGACTCAAGGTATTGTTCCAAACAAAAGGTGAGCTCAGCATTATGAGTAACTGAGATGTCACCATTCCCTCTCCACAGCACATCATGGACAGATTTCTGCTTCCTATATCCCACAGGTTGCACAATTTGGATTAGGAAAACAAAAGAAAGAGTATCACTTCTGCTCTGCTTTTGTGGATTGCAATTTTCCAGCTTCCAACAAAGCTTCAAATCATGTTCCTCTGATTTTGAAAAGAACCACCTTTGCTTTACCTGGGCCACGGAGCACTCAGAGTTTTCCAGTAGCAACATGGATTATCTCCTTGCAGTTGACATCTGAAGTGCCCCTGTTGTTCTATTTCATTTAGCTTGGAGTATTAAAATACAAAACCTTCCCATTTACATGGAAGGTTAATCGCACTCAGCTCTTGTAAATCTGTGACAAGTGACTAACAAGAAAAGATAAAACTTAGTTTCTAGGACACTGAAGTGTTGGGCACTCTATCTCACTATGTTTCCAATATAAACTGGGTGAATTTACTCTTAGCTACCCAAATTTCTTTGTTAAACAATTTCATACAGCAAATCGCATTAGTTAAACTTTGAAATGAAAACCCTTCCAAAATATCAGCTAAGTCCTTACCTTGAAGTCAAATGTGTAATTCGTATAAGGCATTAGACCGTTCTCATAGGCACTCTTCAACTTGAAACCGTGTGTAATTCTTCCATTTGTTGTTCCGTTTTTCCCATTACAGCTGAAGTTAGTAAGACTTTCGTTGTATCTCAGTTCCTTAAAATCTTTGTGGTTTGTTTCCACTCCACCAGTGCTCAAGTACTCAACAACACCTATTAGCAGGGACACATACACACAAGAAGGTATTAAGGAGCATTCACCAAATTAGCACGTGTAGGTTACTTTGAGTCATACGTGCAACCACATGCATTATAAAAGCAAAACTTTAACACATATAAAATACAGTCAGCGGTGGTTCCTGTAAAATACTTCAAGGCAATGTGTATGTTGGTCAAGAGCAAATGTCACACAAAAAACCCCCAAAGAGACATGTTTTGATTAGAAAAAATTAACAGGCTAATTAGGAACAGGCTGACTGGGGGAAGATGAAAAAAGCAGAAATAAAATTCTATAGGTGCCAGGTAGGCAGCTTCCTCCTCTCCTTGTCTCTCTGTGCTCAAGTCTTGGCTTTCAACGTTCTTCAGCTAAAACACTGCAAAAAACCCAGCTTTTGAAACACTCTTTCAGATAAAGTTCACTTTAAAGAGGCTGCAAAGCCAAATCGACATGTTATTTTTGGAAGTTATTTTCTTCCTTTCCATTCCCATATTCTAAGGGAACACTGAAAATGCTTTTGAAAGACCAGACGTAGCTCTACTACTGCACAGGCAATAAGGTCACTCACAAAAGAAACAGTTCTATCTTGTCACTCTTCCATCTATTTGCTTAGAACCTTTAAAGCTTGTAATAGCAAACGACGTCTTCCCTAAGCTAAAAACTCCTTTAAAAAAGTGAGACCTGAAAATTTAAATTGTTACACACTTGAAACAATCTAAAATAAAGTAAGAAATAGAACTCTTACCAGAGTCTGGTAGAGAATTGAGATCTGCACACAGTACAAGTGGAATGGTTCCAAGTTCTCCCGAAACACCAGGTTTGAGACTACGAGAAGCTTTATCAATAATGTTCTTTACCTCGGACAGGAACATCATAGTCTGAACCAGCTTCACATCAGAATACTCTGGGTCCCAATGCATATGTGCATTAGCTACAAGAACTAGCTGCTTTTCCATCCCAAGATGTGGCTTTCCAGCTAAAATTTAAAATCAATTATTTACCTTACATGGTCAGCAACAACAATCACTATTATTGAATTTTAAACAAGATGTTTGAGGGGGAGCAAAAAATTAAATAAAATACCAGTATAACCTGAAGACGGTTAATATCGTTTAGTTTAAGAGGGTCACACAACTCCTCTTACATCTACTAAGTGTTTTAGTCAACATAAAGCTTTGGGAATAAATGTGTTTCACATTCAAGACCATTAACAGACAGACTATCCTGTGATGGGTAACATTTACATATTTAAGAATACTGTAAATTACCATAAATAACAGATAATTCTAATGACAGGCAAATAGTGTAGTTCTAAAAAAATCAGAACAGCTTTCCTCAGGTTGTGATGGTAAACATGCATTGTTCATATCTTATTATGCAATGATCTCTGAATTTGAAGTTATCTATATTATAAGTTCTCTCTTGCTATAAGTGCTTCTTAAAAGTCTTGTTTGTTAGAATCTGAATTAATAAAATATCATTTGGATAAACACACACAGGTGGGGTATCACCCACTGTGATACTTAGAAAGCCAATTTACATTTCCTAAATTAAGAATGACAGGGCAGAACAAGCAGGTTGTATAAACATGACAGTGAAGACAAGAAACTAAAATGATGCAAATACATGACCCAGAAACACGCGACTAACACTGACTCTTTGATACCCAAAATCACTCCAACTTGAGTATTTGTATTTTTTAAACAAAAAGGTATAAGCAGAAAAAAAATCTTCATCATTCAAGAACTACGACTTTTCCCCAAATCGTCTTTGAAAATAAGTTTGAACACATAATGTGCAAAGTCACGCTCATCTGCAGAACCTAGTTTCTCAGGTTTACTATAGCAAAAGTCAATTTTTTCATTTACAAATTACAATCTGTTGAAAAAATACAAACTAAATAGGACTTACATGACATTTCTATCAATTCCTTTCGCAGTTCCAACAATACAGCCACTCCAATGTTATCTTTTGTCATAACTCTGTTCAGCATGGCTTCCGAACCTTCCGAGTTCGCCATAGCCAGTTGATTGAACTCAACAGTATGTTTTTGAACCAAAGTAAATCTGAAATACAAACATCATATACAGTTTTTTTCATCAGTCAGATATACAGAAATGGTATAGATAATTCTCCTTTCAATTAAAGTTCAAACATTTATTATGTAAAGATCTCAGCCATTCATGTAATTTCATAAAATCCTAAACTGAAATCAAAGGATACATTTTTCCCAGCAATTTTTAGCTATTTTATATTTAGTTTCAATTAAAATACTTTATTTCCAGAGAGAGAAAGAGAGAGATTGAGAAACTACAGAAAAAGAGTGCTTGTTTCTAATTTGGCACCAGCGGCAAGTTCAAAGATGCAGGTTTAATAGAGCAGGAGTAAATCATTTCTCTAAGCCGAAAGGTATCAAATGTAGCCTATACATTTACTTGTGGACACAAAGGCAATTATTTCCCTCGTATCTAAGCAGTTATACAAGTACAATAGGACACAATGAGTTAAGTGCTGTAGCTCTTAAATAACTGCTTCTTTCAGAAGTGAGCAGCAGTACTAAGTGCCTTGTCTTCTGCTTTATCAGAAGGCTAATGTATCAAAAAGTCAATGTCATCTGAAGTCTCATTTCAGCAGCTTTGGAGGTTATTGATTCCTTTACTCAGAAAAAGCAAGAAAAGAGACGTTTGCTTTATTTTTCATTATGAACACCTAATGGTTGGGACGCACACACAAGACTTGAAGTAGAATTTAATGATCGGGTAGTGAGGTGGACTGCGAACTGGCTGAAGGGAAGAAGCCAGAGAGTCGTGGTCAATGGGGCAGAGTCCAGTCGGAGGCCTGGATCCAGTGCAGTGCCTCAGGGGCAGTGCTGGGACCGGTATTATTCAATATATTCATCAGCGATTTGGATGAGGGAATAGAGTGTACTATCAGCAGGTTTGCTGATGACACCAAGCTGGAGGAGTGGCTGACATTGGAGGCTGTGCTGCCATCCAGAGACCTGGACAGGCTGGAGAGCTGGGCAGGGAAAAAATTTAACAAAATATAACAAGGGAAAGTGTAGAGTCTTGTATCTGGGTAGGAACAACCCCAGGTTCAGTGTAAGTTGGGGAATGACCTATTAGAGAGCAGTGTAGGGGAAAGGGACCTGGGGGTTCTGGAGACAGCAGGATGACCATGAGCCAGCACTGGGCCCTTGTGGCCAGGAAGGCCAATGGTACCTGGGGTGTATTAGAAGAGGGGTGGTTAGTAGATCGAGAGACGTTCTCCTTCCCCTCTACTCTGCCCTGGTGAGACCACATCTGGAATATTGTGTCCAGTTCTGGGCCCCTCAGTTCCAGAAGGACAGGGAACTGCTGGAGAGAGTCCAGCGCAGGGCAACAAAGATGATTAAGGGAGTGGAGCATCTCCTGGGTGAGGAAAGGCTGAGGGAGCTGGGGCTCTTTAAATTGGAGAAGAGGAGACTGAAGGGTGACCTCATTAATGTTTACAGGAAGGGTGAGTGTCAGGAGGACGGAGCCAGGCTCTTCTCAGTGACAACCAATGATAGGACAAGGGGCAATGGGTTCAAACTGGAACACAAAAGGTTCCACTTATATTTGAGAAGAAACTTCTTCTCAGTGAGGGTGGCAGAGCCTGGCCCAGGCTGCCCAGGGGGGTTGTGGAGTCTCCTTCTGTGCAGACATTCCAACCCGCCTGGACACCTTCCTGTGTAACCTCATCTGGGTGTTCCTGCTCCACGGGGGGATTGCACTGGATGAGCTTTTGATGTCCCTTCCAATCCCTAACATTGTGTGACCCTGTGTGATTCTGTGGACTCCTAACCTGCATTGCTCCATCAGAACACAGTATCAACTCAAAGAAACATTCAACGCAAAATTTTCTATTGTTGGTTATACAGAGAGTGTTTTTTCTTGTACAGAACACTCTTTCTAAAGACAGGAATAGTCTATAGGAAACACTGAACGAGTACAAAAAGGGCAATTAATGCTGAACTGTTAGAGCTACAGATGGACCAGGGAAATCATGTGAAAGAGAGTAAGACACAAGAGAAGGTTTTGCAAAACACATCACTTACTTTTCTGTTTTGAAAAATATTGCACAACCATCAACGTGTTTTCTTTCCTGTTCTGACATTGTCCTAGCTCTAGATTTTGGACTGAAGAATCCATTGTAGCCACGTTCTTTCAGTTCTACCAGGAAAAAACTGTAGTACTGCTCTGTTTCAACCTCCTATAAAGTTACAGGACAGCACAGCACAAAAGCACTATTAGCGAAATACAGAAGACTGATGATATTATTTAGACTTTTCAGAAGTGTAAATCACTTTCAAATTAAAGGGAAAAAAAACTGTAAGAATCAAGTACCTCGGAGAATGCAAATTTGAGAGCAGTGTCCCTATTTTAAGAAAATATAAATGAATTTCTGTAATCCCCAGAGTTATGATTATCTCAAGCCTTTTATTTGAAAGCGTGTCAATTATAGCCCCACATACACACACAGGCCCAAAGACACCCCCACACACATCTCTTTGATCAGCAGCTGCTGGTTCACATTCCAACTGTGTGGGCTAAAAAGCATTCTTTTGATGTCAAGCAACAAACAATGTTCTGAACACCACTTTTTTCTTTTGTTTTCAAATGGTTTTGAAAACAGACTGTTTACCCTACATATATTTAATACAGGGAAACCAGTACACAGGAATAGAAAAGGAAAAGAAATAATAGTATATCTCTTACCTGAAGACTTATGATGTCAGCATTGCAGCTCAGGATTTCCTGCATAATGGCTTTTTTTCTGTATTCCCAGTTCAATGCCCAAGACGGACAATAGCCATACAGCTGCCGGGTAGCGTATTTATCACAGAGTACGTTGTAACACATGACAGAAAACAAGGCTGCAGAACAATAATTTTATTTACATATTGATATATTTAACTATATATAAATACACAATCATGTTGCTCACTTTTGTCTTCTGCAAATTTATCAATTCACGCTTCATTTCATTCAATAAAAACACAGGTTATTTATCTATACTAAAAAAACCCCTGTTAGCCTTAAGAAGATATATTCCAAGTTTGGACTGATGGCAACTGTCTTCTAGCATTTCGTTAGAAAACAAAATCCAAACTCCCTCTTCATATGGTTAATGTAGTAAATAGCAGACAAATGCGCTTCATGCCAAGCGGTGCTCTACTGCAAAAAGCCTAAAACAAGGTAAGTGTATTTGAATACTTATATTTGCTACCTATACAAAGGTTTGCAAACTCTTCAAACTGATTAAGATCTACCTTAATTATTATGACCACAAACTATAACAAAACCACAGGTGGGATCACACAACCAAAACGTATAGGCAAAATTAACCCTCGACTGTTTGCAGCTCAAAAACCTTACAATTCGGGTGTAAAGACAAGAAACATCTACTCTCCGTATTCATCTGGAAGAGGAGTGATAATGAGACAGTGTGGGGCACCCTGACAGGTAATCCAGCAGCACAGATTTCTGGTTTTGTTTTGCTGGGTTATTGTGCTTGTTTTTAAAAAGCACAAAGGAATTTGCAGTACAATAATGAGACGCTTGGAAGCTTATTGAGAGCTCAACTCAAACACGCAGCACAACATGAGAAAAAGAAACAAGACAGTTGTTTGAAGAATGAGCAAATTAGGACTACAATCTTGGGCTGATGGAGGGGACAAAGCCCAGCGTTCTGAAAACAAATAGATGACAGCAAAAGACAAACTGGATTAACATCACGTTCTTTGAAGCATAGGGGAAAGTAATGTGCCTCGGTCCTGAAAGAGAGGACGCTGCAATAACGGAGAAATACACTATGATTTTTGATGTGCGAGTAAATAAAAAAGGTTGTATTTCAGAGAATTCATGCAGAAAAATTAACAAACAATTAAACATGACCTGAATCCCAACAACAAGAAAAGTGCTGAGTCCAAGATGATACATTGCTTACTTAGAAGAAAAAGCTCCACATTTTTGGGATATCATGCACATGTTCTTCCATTTTTTTATTCTTCAATAAATGTCCAGTTAAGCCTGCTATATTTCAACTATTTAACTAACTGTGGACAACATTTTCAATTCCTGTGATAAGGATGTCCATTAAAAATAAATGACTTTATAGTAAAAGATAGGTAAATCGAAACAGGTGTTCCAATTGAGACAGAACTACTTCAACACTGAACAGGAGATTGGTTAATCTAAGCATCAAAATTTTCAACAGATAGTACAGATCCACACCTTTACAGCAGATTAAAAAAGAAGTGTTACAGTACCTGTTGGTCTTGTACGGTCTGGTTCTTGCAACATGATCCAAGATCTTGGAGGCGGTTGTTCTGTTGAAACTATGGGAACATTGTAAAGTAGAGATACACCAAGTGATCATCACATTTATTTTACACAGCAGAAATAAATGTTTTGAGAATGATCACTTACTTCTTTTTGCAGTACCTGCCAAATTATCAAGCAAATAGTTCAGTAGCCTTCGTGTCCCGTCTGGTTCCTGATAAAGGTTCAGAATATCCTGCGTAAGTGGATTTCCTGCAAACGCATTTACAGAAACATTGAATAAAATAAACATTAGGAACTTACATATTAGCGTTTAAAGCTGGCATCTCTGAGAAAAGATACCGCATCAACTATGGACTACTTAGAGGTTTCAAATCTCGGGTCTTCAATGCCACAAGATGTATGAATAGATCTAGTGATGTTAACGACATTCCATCCTCTCTCATCTTCTGACAGACAGAACCAAGGGCGGTCAATTTGCTCAACACGAGTGAAACACCCACCATCTGCCAAACGCATAAGCAGATTGTAGATGTTTTCATGGACAATGCACAGTGCAGTTATCCAGTTTTAAGGGGGAGAAAACCAGACTTTTGAGACTTAACAGTGTTCAGAGGTAACACATCACTCCAGCGCTCCTGATTTTGTGATACGTGTTACCCCAAGGTTGGCAATTTTATAGCTAGAATCCATTCAGTTCAGAGAAACAAAAAAAAAAAAAATTAAAAATCTTTAAACTGCTGCTTGCATAAGCAGCACAGCATCCCACAGCAGTGCAAAGCATATTCCCTTTTTGGTTGAATACATACAGCCTATTCCTTAGTTAAAGCAGGACTATGCAAGCAACAGAAAGCTGCCCCTCACTGCATGAAGAGAAGCAAAGCCCTTTGTACGTGAAGCCCTTCACCAAACTTCTTTCTCTTTTTATAAAATAATCGCTGAATAATGATACTTATGAACGTGGAATAAGTAACTACATATGGGATCACTATTCAGTAACATTTTATGAACTAGCCGTCTACAGCCATCATATTGCAGGAGCAATATCATTAAACAAGCAAGGATACCAAGAAAAAGTAGTAATACCTTTCAGACCCAAAGTCTGTAACTGGAACAGTTTTCCCAGCTCAAAAGGTAAAACTCGTAACAGGTTGTTATTTAAATGTAGTTCCCTGTAGACAGAGCAAGAATCACACAGGGCTGAAAACAGATCAACCTTTTGTCTTCAGCAGCAGAGTACAAGTCTAACTAAAAGACAAACAATATACCAGCAAACCAGAATATTGAAAAACCTCAAAGACAAAACAGCAATAGTTAGGGAAATCCTGCTGTACGCAAACACACGCACAGACAAAATACATATCAGGTTGAAGGACCGAGCAAAGCAGATGTTTGATGAGTTCATCTTAAATAGTCACAGATTTTGTTAACATTAGCGACAATTAAATACTTCGATAACTACAAGTGATGAAGCAACAACAGCTCTGGCAAACCAGATCATAAACCAGTTTGGCTATAATTAAAGGCCAAATAAAGAGAAATATCCAGGAAAACAAGCAAAAAATCCAGGATCAGGACAGTACAGTTAGAAGTATGACATTACCATATAATAGTAATTTTACAACAGTAATTTTCTGTTGTTTTCATAATTTCAGTGTTAAGACAAAATGCACACTTTTAAACTCACAAAAAACAACATGCAGAAAGGAACAGAACTTATGTCCTGAATTCTGACATCCCAATGAACTGGTTAGAAAAAAATGGACTTTGTAGGAATTTTTCACTCTCTTAAACACATTCTGATCAAAATAGCGATGACTTTCCTGATCGTATTCAGTATAAAGTTGCTACTCCGGAGTGTTTACAACTTGGTGCCTAGAGACTTGAAGAGTATTTTGGGACAAAAATAAAATAAAATAAAGGAAAGGAAACCTGGATGCTGAGAGTTACCTGAGCTCTTTTAGATTTCTACAAGACCACATTTGAAGCAAAAAGACCCATCTCTTCTTCTAGCCTTGCATTTCAGAAGTAAACTCTGCCTGTTCTTCCCTAAGAGGGTCTTCCTGAGAAATTCTCTGTTTCACTGTGTATTTAGAAACCTTGGTAGAACTGGCTTGTTTTAGAGACACCGCTGTGTGGAATAGTGGAAGAAGATACAGGAGAGGACTTCATTTTTATTTCACTGGGTCATATGAGGAAAGGCTGAGGGAGCTTGGGCTCTTTAGCTTGGAGGAGGAGACTGAGGGGTGACCTCATTAATGTTTAGACATACCTAAAGGGTGAGTGTCAGGAGGATGGAGCCAGGCTCTTCTCAGTGACAACCAATGATAGGACAAGGGGTAATGGGTTCAAACTGGAACACAAAAGGTTCCACTTAAATTTGAGAAGAAACTTCTCAGTGAGGGTGGCAGAGCCTGGCCCAGGCTGCCCAGGGGGGTTGTGGAGTCGCCTTCTCTGCAGACATTCCAACCCGCCTGGACACCTTCCTGTGTAACCTCATCTGGGTGTTCCTGCTCCATGGGGGGATTGCACTGGATGAGCTTTTGAGGTCCCTTCCAATCCCTGACATTCTGTGATCTAGAAATGTCAAGTCATTGCTCAGCTGATCGCAGGACTGCAGTACACCTAGCCGATTGGTTCATGTCTGTTTTGTCTGTGGGTTTTTGTTGTTGTTGTTTCGTTTTTTTCCAAATCCCACAGACCAAAACAAAACCAAATCTCATAGACAAAAGCATATATTTCAGAGAGAAACTCAGAAACTCACTGTGACATTCTAGGGTTTCTAAGCACGAATGGGGCACATGGCAGGTAGAAAAGAGGATGGGGGAGTTAAAATAAATAAATAAATACATGAACATTTCTACCAGTTCTCAGCAACTTCCATAGACATTTGAAATCTAAATGCCTATTATTTTTAGGGATGCTATTCTATATGACATTATAAAGCTACTAGTTTAATCTTTAAGAAGCTACTTTTCCCTCTAAGAGTTTTTCAAAGCACAGCTGAAGTCTAAAAAAAGTTATGTGTGAATTAAAAAAAATATATATACTTAGCTGTTCTAGAGGAAAACCACATAGCTGGAAGAACGGCACAGTAGTAGGTTATCATTACAGTTCCTCTCTTGGATGAAAGAATTATTTTCTCTAATGATCTTTGCCTCTGCAGAACCTGCCCTCTCTACACAGCAAAGGGGATTACAGCAAATCCCGCTGGTTCTTCCAAGGATATCGACAGAATCTGTTTTACAGCTGAGCCTTTCCAGATAACATGTTACAGTGTTTATTTTTCCTACTCTTGCCATAAAAATCAGGAATCTTACTGCTCTCTCCAATATCTCTTTATTCGAGTACCTACAGCAGAAAACGAGCAGCGAAGAGCCTCAGGCGACCTTTGCCATATGGACCAAACCCAGAGCTCCAGGCGTGGGAGCTGGGACACAAGTTCTCAAGTGCGAGCGCACAAACAATTTCCACGGCTCGGGGCATCAGCAATGCCCAGTGTTGAGTTACTGTCAGTTTGAACAACTTCCCAGAAGCAATGGGAAGCGTCTGCAGTTAAGAGCCAGCCTGAAACACCGAACTCCAGCACCTGCAGAGCGCTGCCACGCAGGATGCGCTTGTGTCTGTCTCCACTTTCACCCCCATGAAAAGAAATCGCGGGTCAGCCACAATCCCTGAGGACAGGGAGCGCAGTGGGTTAATGCATGGGCTTTTCATGTCTAGAGATCTGGGTTCAAGGGTTAGGTTTAGGTCACAAATAGAAAACTAGTGGGATGCCGGACCTTAGCCACACATTTCACATTCACAAGATTTAGCCTTCTCTACTCAGAAGAGACTTAGGACTTGGAAGAGCTGAAGCTTCATAGAATTAGCCAAAGTAAATTGGGAAAAGTGTTGGGAAGAAGGCATATCATCTTTAGGCACTACTGATAACTGCACAGCGCTCAGCTAACTGCATATAATGAGTATTAAGTTCACAGCAATATTCTAAAACAAAAAAGAGTGATGAGAATAAAAGGATGCTAATGAAGTACAAAGATAAACTTGAGAATGTTCCTGTAAATTTACGATTGCTAACTCAAAATACCTGAGAAATGGATAAAGAAGGGAAGAAACCTGTTACTAATAACTGCTTTTAATTGAAATAGTAACACAAAGCTTTCTTTCGAACAGACTACTTCACAGCTGAAAACACCACTATGAAACAGAGCTGCCCGCGATGCTTTAAAGGTTCCTTTGCTCAGCCTCCAAGGTTGAGACTTCAACTGCTGTGGAATTTGAGCTTTTAGCACTAATTTAATCAGCTAGTTTAATCCTCCCAACAGAGTGGGCTTTTCTAAAGCAATGCAATGACTGATATTTCTACAAGCAAACTTGCTTTGCTTCCAGTTTCACCGAAGCTGTGCTGGCAGTCCATTTGTCTCTTGTCTTCTTCTTCACTTTTAATAACATTCTCATTACTTTTAGACTCAGTGTTTTCTGGCTTTCAGAAAGCTGTCTGTAAATGTCTTCAAGATCAAAAGCAATGACAGCAATTACTGGTAATATACCGAAAATAGGGATATTCCTTTGGGTCAAGGGCCAAAGAATGTTGTCTGTAAATACTTCTTCTTATATAAATCATTTATATACTATCATAATAGTGTTTTTACAAAGTGAAATGCTACAGCCTTAACTATAACCTAATAGGCATCACTATTGACATTTCACTTCCAAAAGGGGGTATTCATTCCATGCAAACTTCACACAACTTGACATTGTAAAATTGAGGAAAAAAAAGGTGTATTTAGAACATTATTTTTCTAATTCCCAGTTTGCACAGGAATGGAGTTACATGATAGCAAATGAGACAAGGAGATGATATTAGTCAAGTAGCACTTGTTATAAAATAAACAGAAGAAGAACTATTGTTAAGAATAATTACTAAAGATAAACTAAGAGGAAAAAATTGTAGTTAGCATGAGTATGAACATTTAATCTGACCTTTTTCCTGCTTTACCAGTTAAAAGCAACTTTTCCTGTGCATCAGTATTTCTTAGAGAAAAACACCACATAAAGATTTGTAGCAGAGTCTGGAAAGAGACGCGTGTGACAGGAAACCCGACTTGGAAAAACAAAATCAGTGCCTGCCAAACCGAGCGCTTCTGAAGCTCATTCCACACTGTCATACGTGGAACAGGAGATCCCCGAAAACCAGCATTGCTACAGCTGCACAGACCATACCAAGTATTCAGGGAAACAGAGAAAAAGAAGTGAGGAACAGGGAATTTATTTATGCTTTTCCTTCACTATAACGTAAAAATTATGCTGAAATTGAAACTGTTGCTACAAAGATAATCAGAGAAGAGTTCAAACTCTTGTTAAAATTGACATACCTGAGTGACACCATGTTTCCGAGCTCTGCTGGTAAACTGCGAATTTTATTAGAGGACAGGTCCAGATATACCAGATTGTGAAGCTTGGCAATGTCTGAAGGAATACGGGATAAGGAATTGTCACTGAGATACAAAGCTGTCAAATGGGTCAGTGTCCACAATGATGAACTCAAGCTTCTCACTTTCCCTGTGGAAGGAAGGTACAAAAGAATACATTTCAAATATATCGGTTTAGCAATAATTACAAATTTTGTAAGTACGTACGGAGAGTGGAGGCTTGAGGAGGAGTTTTGTTTGGGTTTTATTATTTTTTTATTCCATTAGAATCCTATTTATTATCAATTCTATAGATCAAAAATTTTGCCAACACGTAAGAGAATGTAAAGTGCTGCCAGGGATGCATATGCTGTTTTTTTCCAATCCATATTTAAGGTTTAAAAATATTTCTCAAGTTCCACACAAAACAAGACACATTTACTAACTGACCATGAATGCAATGATGAACAGAGTGTAAGAAACAGATGTTTTTTCTATTATAGTTTATGTTTGGGATGAAAGACGCTGCTTTGTTTTGCCCCTTATTTCTGCGCAACATCTTTCAAACCAAAACTCTTTATTCTATGGCGTTAATCCAGCCAAGAGCAGATAGAAGCACTATATTTAGGGTGACTAAAATGCTTAGTTGAGAACATGGATTTCCATCTGGCACTCAACTGAAAGAGGCATAAACTATTGCCAGATATTTTAAAAAACTGTATGATTTTTGTATAAACTGAAACACGGATTTGTGTGACAGAATCAGGTTTTTACGTTGCCACATGCAAGGAATGTGAGATATCATCAGGAGGTCTCAAAGCATTTTGTTCTCTCAGGATTGGATCCTTTTTCATTTACAGAAGTCATGTCACTGTACCAAAAGCATTAAAAAGAGTAGCAACACCAGTTTCTCCAAGGCAAAACGTTACTTCCAACCCCACCATTACTCAACAACATTAAGAACGATGTGGTTAATATTATACCAACATACACACATTATAATTATTTTCCTTAAATGATTTTCTTGAAATAAAAGAATTCATATTTAGTACCTGGGGAAAGCTACACTAATATGCGTGTACCTGGGACTCAGTCCCTGGTAACAGAAGGTTTAACACAGGTATGATTTCCAGTGAGCTATAACAAAATGAGCGGCACAAAAAAGACAGTAGTGAAAAAACTCGGTATTTAAATGAACACTGTTAAAACATTTGTGGCCTTCTGTATTAGATGACCAAGCATTTGGCAAGGAAAAGACAGCGTGAACATTAATAAAACAAAAACATATTCACATGTTCTTTTGCAAGGCAAATGCACAGAGTTCTTAAAGGATTCATGGCACTGTAATGCTCATTAGAGAAATCTTTCAAGAGGTTTTAAATACAAATCAACAGTTCTTTGCATTTTTTAAATGGAATTAACACCTCTTTCCAACCCCAATGCAAACAGGTGACTGTGGTCAAAGAAACCCTTGTAGCTGAAAGGATTTCCAATCGACATCACCCATCCATCCTCCTCGCTACCTGCATCTCTCCAGCTGGAATCAGCCTGTACTGAGATTACCAGGCAGGAAAGGGAAAAGCCATCACTTAATGCACTCCCTGTGCAGAGGCAGCAGATGTCCAAGTGGATATCCAAGCCTAATGCTGATATATAATGCTGATTCCTGAAGCAGCATTTAACTAGGTTTCTGCATCTGTAACCTTCAAGCAAAGAATGCTATTCACATGTTGAGGCACATGGCACTTGAAGCAAGACACAGATTCAGTGATCTGCATGGAAAGACTCTTCACAATTCAAAGAACTCTATTTGTATTCTTCCTTCCTTAAATTTCTCTGTTGCACAGTCATTTAGAAACACCACATAGCAATTTTTGCCATCTCTTAAAGAACCTCTATATTTAAGAAAAATTTCAGCTTTAATTTCCAACATCACAGTTTTAAAATTCTTAAAATATTTGCTTGAATTTCCTTGTAAACACACTTTATGTAGCAAAATCAGAATTTACTCTGCAAATCAAGAGACTGACATCCCACACTAGCTGGATTTCATGTTTATGAGCTGTGAGCATTATTTTATTTTATTTTCATTTGTTGTCACATTACTTAGAGTAACAGCATATGTCTATATATCATCCCCAACTTCACCATCCTTTCTTTGACAAATGAGATCTTAAATCCAGGCTCTCACCCACCTCATCATCTTAAGACACGAAGAGTTCACATCCACATCCTCATCTTCCCAACTCTCCTACATGTTGGGATTCCCCACCTGCCTCAACTCACCCCTCCTACAGCTCCCTATGTGATCCCAACCCAACACTTCCCCTCACACACTCAAAGCCCAGCAGCGGCTGTGTTGGTGCCCCCACTCACTTTAGGGTAGGTAACTCCACTCTAGACTTTTTATTCAAGCTGTACTATGTAGGTTACTCTTAACTTGCAATTAATTCATAACTCAGGACCGTTCCTCAGTTTCCTACCACTTATTTCCAACTCTGCCCAGTGTGATTTCTTTCCGTTGGCTGCTTCCTCTGAGGACATAATTGTGTACATCCTCCGTGGATCAGGTGGATCGTACTTTTCCTTGGGCATTCCTGTTGAGCCAAAAAGAC
This sequence comes from Nesoenas mayeri, assembly GCF_963082525.1. Lineage (NCBI taxonomy): Eukaryota > Metazoa > Chordata > Aves > Columbiformes > Columbidae > Nesoenas > Nesoenas mayeri. Next base: position 7,987,955 of record NC_137556.1, read on the forward strand.
AATTAATTAAGATACTATATATTGAGAATTATTAAAAGGCGATTTCCATTTCAGTTAAACTTCGTACCAGACATTTGATCCAAACACTTCTCAAAACTCCAGATAAGGATAACCTGTGCCCATTTACAAACATCACTGAGTGGAAAAGACTGCTAAGAAACAGAAGACCACGGATTTCTGATACTCCTGCAATGGCAGATGCAGCCTAACCCCCCAGTCAATAATTTAACAAAACTGGTAAACCGACATAAACACTGTGTCCTGCCACCTCTTGTGGGATGTCACTGTGTCCTTCAGGATCAATCCATCCTACTGCAATGAACTTCCAAAAGAGAATGATCACCATCGACGGACTGTCCCTCATAAAAACTATAAAGAAAACATCTGCTTATAACCTTGACTATCTATCAGTTCCAAGTTTACTGCAAATCTTAACTTTTCGCACAATTCAGCACACCAAGGAAACAATTAAGGTCTCAAAAAGATTCTCAAGGCTGTAAAATGACAGCTTTTAATCCAACCCTCATCCTGCTCTTTTCAATCCGAAAATATTGTACTTGATTTAGACATTTCTATCACTTTCTTCAGCCAGGTGTTTAACACTGACATTTAACTCCATTCTTCTCGCTCTCTTTCATGGCATTCCTGATAACTCTACAAGAAACATTGTTTAATTTCTTATCTCTTTTTATCATGCTCAATCATGGACTGTGAGAGAGAAGTAGAAAAAAAACTCTTCTCCAAAAAAAAGCCTCTTTCCTGTACATCAACATAGTTGTACTGTTTCACTACAGATAGGAAGGAAAAACACCAAAAAAGACATTTCTGGCTCCATAACAAAGCCTGTGCCACAGCCCTCCCAGCACCACAGGCTGTATTCTCTGTTCCAGGAAAAAAACATCCAGGCTTTAGTCAGTTTAAGAGGAAAAACAGCTTACAAATATTCTAAATAAATCAATCAATATTATATTAATTTACAAATTAGCTCCGTGTTTTCAAGTTACATAGGACTTTCAATAAAAATCACATTATTCACAAATAAGAATAATGTTTCTGCATGGCCCTACATATATTTAACGGCTTTTACAGCAAAGATTTTACCATCTTAAGCCGCCACATCCAAAGTACATACTGAAAGGCGTAAGCAACAAGCTATAAAATTACGTTTATGAAACACAGAAATTAAACGATACTTGCTCAAATCACATTTACAAATAGACTACAAGCAATATTATGCAGTTATGAAGCAAAATACATCACATTAATATTATAATACTACCCCAAAACACTCAAAGAAGAAGCTATCCTGGCCAAAATTATGAGCACACCTACCTACCAAAATTTTCAAGGCTTTCTATTTTTTTTCACATCCTTGAACAAAGCAAATACATCAGAAAAGTGTTGTAATTATAGAGAATAAACGGGGAATAACTATTGGTAAATTAGCCTACCAACCAGACTTATTATCTGTTTATTGAATTTACTGGAAAATGTTTACTCTGCATGTTAAAAAAAAAAACCCAAACAATTAACAGAACCCCTTCCCAAACTTTCAGCTAATTATGCATTTTAATTAAAATAAAGCTTTTAGGCACCACACGCTTACTTTAACACAACAGCTCTTTCACTAATTCACACTCCTCCTTCCCTTCCCCACTCCCACCACTGGTCAAAAAGAGATTTCTGCAGTGAAAAGAAATTCCCCTTTAAAAAGTGAATTGTGGGTAAAAGGATGAGATTATAAATAGCAGCTGGGTGGAGCACCTTAATTAATGAAGGCACTTGAGTACCCAGGGTACTGGAGCCACCAAGTGTAACACTTTCTTCTTCAAACCAAGCTAATTAAAGGAGATAAGACTGGATTATAACCACCAGAAAGGTGAAGGCAAAACTTCTCCCTGCAATAACTATGCAACTAGTGCAATAATTATTAGCAAAATAACGTATAGAGCACCTCTTCTGAAATTGCTATATAGAAATATCTATAATTCACAAAGACTGATGTCACATAGGAATGCTCCAGTTTGTCAGGAAACATTTACCTTCGTCAGTCATTTGATGCTTTCTCTTCCTGCATCTCCCTGAATTAATAAATATGTTCCAATTTTTCAAGAAATGAAGCAGGTATACTGGAGACAGAAATTTCATTCAGTACAGAAACGAAGGATCCCCAGAGCACACTCCATCACATGCACTAATTAACAGCCTTGCTGGTACCAGCAGAGTATCGCTCCCTGCTACCAGGACAGGATGACACACTTTTCCAGTGGGTTTTGTTAATGTGTGCTAAAACAACTAGAGATTTAAGAATTCGAAAAGTTTTAACAGTGGACCTTGCTGACCTTGCACTCCTGGTCTATCCACGGTACTATTCTCCCTCTCAGTAAAGCTCCTGTTCTTGATGGTTCTCCCTGTCTCAGTGCTGCATTTCACAGCGATGATTCCACCCTGTTTAGGATTTTCAGGAGCAAAAATGCAGCAAATACTTAAGAGTCTCCTGGCTGAAGCAGCTGCTGATGACCAATAGCATCATTGACATCAGCCACCCCAGAACACCAAGGATCTTGTCACACCAAGCATTAAAGCATCATTATCCATCACACGGAGCTCAAGATTTCTCAGGATCTGACAGCAAGGCTAAATTTGGGTTATATTTCACAGGACATAAAAAAACCACAAGTGCAATACCTTGAATTGCATTTCAAAGTTTCACAGCACGGAGTAGTTCAAGAAAAAAATCAGTCTCTCTTGCAAATCATTGTCTCTCCACCCCCCCAAATCCAAATTTAGAACCCGCTGAGCTGCTACAGTTCCCCGTAAAAGCTGAGGTAACCCTCAGATTAAGTGATACAGTTTTGTCAGACGAAAGCAATTTTAATTAAGAGCCATAAAATAGTGTTGAACAACCTGAAAGCCACTGATAACAGCAGCTTTCAACTACGATGGCGATCATTTAGAAAAAAGCATACACCACCTGTAGTTTTCAGTTGCACCAACGCAGATGGTGGAAAGCACCACTGAGTATTAGGCTGTTATCACATGCAAGTTAGTGCATAAAGAATAAAAGCTTTATAAACAAAGATATGACATGGATGCCCAGAACACTACCGCAGACTATATAAATTTAATGAAGATGACATTTAAATATGTTTGAATGCAAATTAAATTGTTTACTATCTTGTACCAGGTTATTAGAACTACTATTTAAATAGATGCAAAAAGAGATTGAGAGTTCAAGGAGCGTGGCTGACCATTCCTACCCCAGGTCACTTAGTTCCAACACATAATTAACACTCCTTACCCCAAAGAAACCAAGCTAAGCCAAGCTCATGTCATCAATGGGGCGAATGGTCTGATGTAGAGAATTAGATCTCGAGTCTTCAGAACAGACACAGTTTTAAGTCCTTGCTTGCACAGACAGTACAGAGAGAAAAGAACAGGGCAAGGGAGAGCAGTGGAAACACTGCCCATCAGGGAAAGGTGCAGGGTGAGGGTGATGAGATCAGAAAGAAGAAAAAGCCTGAAGATTGTAAAGCCAAGAGAGGGTAACCTGTTGGAAGAAGAGCTGACAAAGTTGGCTAATGCAGCTGGTAGATGACAGAGCACCGGCTCTGCCTTCACTCAGGACCAGACCACCCAAGACAAGACAAACACTACGGGTTGAAGTGCCCCTGTGCTGCTGGCTGCCCGTCTCTCCAACGAAACTACGAGTGATGAACACTCAGCCTCAGTGTTGTTTCAGAGAACTGTCCTGGACAAGAGACGGCGAGATCACCAGCAGCACCGCGAGCGGACGTCCCGAGGACCTCTGCCCGCCGCAGCGCCGGTGCCACCGCGGGGCGGGCCACGAGGAGCTGGTGGCCTGGAAAACAAGGCCAAGCCTTTCGGAGACACTGCTGGCTGGGCAGCGACGTCAGAGCGGTGTCCAACAGGACTTTGGAAACGTTAAGTCTCCCAGGCTATAGGCGTGTGTAAGGCAGCAGGTGGACTAGGAAATAGTTAATGCTCCAGATGACCCCATAAACTGCCAATAAATAATGCCTCTAAAATGGAGATTTGATAGTCTAGGGAAACTGCATTGAATGACAAGGTAGGAAAGACGGTGACATTTTTCCTGTCCTTCCCTTCTGCCATTTTAATGAAATTGCAAAAAGGTTCAGTAAAGCGTTTAGTCAAAATAGGTACATGAGCAGGCATTAAGGGTTTAAGAAAAAGAAAAAAAACCAAAACCCAACAAAAACAACAACAACAAAATCCACCCAACAAACCAACAACACAAACCCCCCACACCAACAGAAAATACTACAGCAGTTCTTCATTTCCTGAAATGCTTTCTATAACACCACGGATAAACTACTTCTATTTCAAAACTAAATCTATTAGACAACTCCTGCAGGCCAACTACCATCAATCCTTTATAGTATTAGCTTTACTATAAAGGCAGATTTCAGGTTTGCTACAAAAACTCTCTGAAAAAACAGCAGCTTCTTTCATATTGAAATTTAAAATAAGAAAAAAAACCTTGAATTCTAAAACTTCATAGAAAACAAGGAACAAGAGAGAGCAGGACAGTTAACGCCAGATACAACTTTATCTGATTTAATCAACTATTTTGAAATAACTATTTCAATACTTACTAAGTAACATCTACAAATCCCATTAATAAATGTGAGCCACTTTAGAAATGCCTCAAGATCCCTATGCTGAAGCATTTCAACCCTGCTTCTGAAGCTTCTTGACACCTGATGACTTCTTTTGACTCCACCCCACCCTTTATTTAATTTATTTATCATTAATAAGCTGATGTAGATTAGAAGGCAACCAGGAGAAGTAAACAAAGCAGCACCACACCTGATCAAGAGCAGAATTACTCAAACTTCCTGCTACTTTAATTAAAAACAGTGAATAAACCATACAAATCTACACCCAACAAAATTAGAAGTAACAGGATAAATTAAGTAATTTTCCATTTATCGATGCAGTACAGCATTACTTACCAAATGAATGATTTTTGCACTGCAGAAAAATAGCAGGATAGAATGCAACCTACAGTTCTTTCTATTAAACTATTAAGTTGCTCAAAGATCTTGTAATAAAATGATAGCACATATGGCAGTCCGTCCTTTCTCCAAACCCTAACATTGGAAGCTCATCCCAGACCACTCATTTGTAACCTTGTGCCTTTAGCCTTCAAACTCTCTTCCGTGCAATCCAAAGTTTCATTTGAAAATGGTTTCCAATGACTTTCCCCATAAGCATTTCTTAAACTGACTGATATGTCTTGAATACAAAGCTAATTTAGAACCTCCTCAACCCCCTCTCCAGCCGCTTGCACTGAGGTTTTACAACACATGAAGCAGAACTAAGCTGGTCCTGCTGCGGTTCCTCCCCAAGACTGTGTATTTTCATTTGGCTCTTGCATCAACACTGACTTTTGTCTGACAACAAAAGGAGCTGGTTAAGATAATTAAACTGCCCCAAAAGCTAAGGTGGAAGAGGAAAAAAAAACATTTGAGGGAGCCTAGCTTCCTGTATTATTATTCCTGTATGTGTAATGTATGTGTGGATTTGCAGCACAGCTGTTTATGGGACTGAAATCAGAACAATGACATAATTGTTCTTCTGGCCACACCTACCCAAAATCTTCTCACACAGCAGGAAGAAAATCTGGTTTCCAACAACCCTCACTTATGCATCAGTTAAATAGTAACACTGAACAAAGTCTGAAATCCTACCTGAAGGCAAAGTACACTGCTTTTTAGATAACGTAAAGCTGCAGGAGTTCTAGCAATGTATAGGCTAGGCAGAAATGTTAACCTGTATTTAAAGGGTTAATCTCTACTGTTGAGTTTCATTAGAATGAACAGAAATCACTGCTTTTAATCCCAAACAGTGACTCTCTTCAAAAGGAGTACATCTAAAAAATAACTACCGTGCTTTGGAACAAAAAAAAACCCACCTCTAAGGTAATTTCATAGTGTTGGATTCCAGTTTTTACCATAAAATTTAAGATTTGCTCATTCCCACTCAAAGACCACTACCTGTTTTTTAAACACTGCTTTTCCAAATGAATCAAGCTTACTGGTTTCACGTTCCTGTCACTGGCGGCACTTCACCCAGCAAATTAGGAATTTCTATGGGAACTTAATTACCTTTCACCTGAAGTATGAGCAAAGGAGGCAACAACCCTGCATAAAGACCCAGGCCAGGATGACAAGGTGCACACCTGAAAACAGAAGCTTCAACAGGTTTATGATAATGGTCAAGTCCCTACAGAATTTACACACTTGAATTCATGAGCTGAGTCAATGACTCTATTTATCCCCAGTCTACACCATGCATGGCCAGCAAACTAGAAAGTGATCTTAACAGTGAAAAATGATGGAAAAAATATTCATAGGCAGGAAACCACAATGAGGAAGGGGAGCAAGCGAATATCCAACACATCCCAGCTAAACCTCAAGTGTCATGTGAAGTAAATTTAACGTACTTCAGATAAACTCTTATATAAAATTATTTGGACCACCCTCCCCCAGGCATACAACTTCAACTAGAGAATTCAGTGTTTTGCGGTATGCCTGACACTGCTCCTACAAAGTCGTCTAAATTTCCTGTCAGTCTTATTTCTATCAATGTCTTATTTAAAACATACCAAAAAGAACTACTTTTTTTTTAAAACAGATTTCAACATACACCTACAGTTTGTGATTTCCCAACTACTAGCAGGTATACACCATAATATGGAAGAACATCTGCATCCTGCTATGAAATATAGCTTCTGATTATATTTTGCTACAATACACAAGTGTGCAAGTAGATAAACACAAGTTCAGAAATGCAGATGTAAGCCACCACCTAAAAGAAAATAAAAAATGAAAGAACTAAAGCTTCCTCAAATTAGATAAATCCATGCTAAAGCATATTAGAACTAACATTACAAATATTTTGATGCTGCATAAACAGAAATTGGAGAACTTGCCTATCTATCGAAATGCAACCCTACATTTAACTTTGTAGGAGTGAACAAGATTGCACTATCAAAATATACACAAAGAAAACATCAGTGTTGCAAGAAAACACAGATTCTTTTTTTTTCTGCTAGTATGCTACTTTTAGGTAAATATCAAGTCTGTTGTGTAAACATCTATTTGTTGACTGGCACCAACACTCTTGGCATTTTATTTAAAAATGGCTGTTCACATTTTGGGTTTGTTTGTTTGTTTGTTTTAACTCCTATATTCAGTTGCTATAAGACCAGTTGGACTCCAAAAGAACGCTTTGAAACGCTCAGAGTGCAAAAGGCACATTTCAGCACTCTGATCCTTCACTGCTCCATCTTCTAGACAGGACTATGAGATAACACTTTAACTAACTCATGAAGAACTCAAATTCACACCTCTTAACCTGCACAACATCTAAAGATTAGAAATACTATATCCAAATGTTCTCAGTGCAGCACAGACATAGTCCAGATGACTAGAATAGTTCTTAATTATCAGCAATTGTATGTAATTATGCCTCTAGGAAAAGGCCACTGTATACAAAACAAACATTAATGCAAAACCAAATTGCAAAGCCAAGGTTGACTTTTAACTGGTATCCCTAGAAACACTTTGGCTACTTAATGAGAACTATACAACAGTTTTTTGCATTTTCTACGTTAGTGTATTCTGAAATGCCAATACAGTAAAAGATCAGGCAGATCCACTAATCACTTCGATAATTTACTTGCATTACATAATTATACATTGTACAAATAAGGTGAAACCTAAAACATCAACTTTAAGAGAGTTCTGTCTTAAAACACTTAGCTTCAAGTTTTAAAAATGCAAATACACAGTAAGGCCAAGGCTTAGAGGTTTCACCCACAAATGTCTCCAGAAAGCTAACGAGAACGGTCTTACACCCCAAAACATTAACCCAATAACAACTCTTACTCCAGTGGCTGTGTCCAGACAACCATATTTGACAATTAATTATGACTCTTCATGATACATGGAATATTAATCCTTGTTTAGAGTAACTACTGCACAATTCCTTATCTTTGTCCAACTCAGTAAACTATTTTAAGTACTGGCATGAATACCACAACATTCCTTACCACATTTTCCTCTATGCATCTGCAGAAAAATTACATTTCTGTTATTCTGTGGGTAAAAACAAAGTCATTGCACAAAACATTATTCTCTTAGCCTTCCAATAGAACTTATGAATAAGAGACAACCTAGCTATTTCAAATGAATTTGGACATGAGCTCATTTTCAGCATTCCTGCTATAGATCTGAAAAAGAGCTTGACAAGAGATTTCAGTATCCAGATCCAAAAATCTTTGCCTTCTTAAAAACCAATTTATAGATATTTAAATGCTTGTTAATATTAGAGTTGTTAAACTAAGTTCAGGATATTACAGAACTCATTCACGCAGTTCATGCTCTCCCCATCTAGCCACAGCCTCATAAAAGCAACCAGACTATTCATAGATTGTTGTTATTTCAAATCCAACTAACAAGCCTGAGAACGTTGCTCCACAACCACGCTCTTGCGCAGCAAAGCCACCTCGAGATTTCTTTCCTGTCCCACGTCATCACCCTCTTCCGTTGTGCTGGTGCAGCTGTTGTGAGACAACGCTGAAAACCAACAACAAACCCAGGTAAGAACATGGCGGTTGTTGTTGGTTTTTTTTAAAAAAGTATCACCATTCCAGCCATGTCACTGGTTGGTTTTCAGTATTACTCCAATGATGGTTGTACCGATGTAGATAATGTGGAGTTAATGAACAACCAATGTAGCAGCTTTCCAAGCTCTGCCACCAGAGAAAGGTCCTGACATACACCCCGGGGTGATGTAGGCACAGAAAGTACCTACAACATGAACAACTATTGTAAAATCAGTTCTCAAGCCTCCAGAGGTGGATCTTTCACAATATTCCTCAGCAAAGCAAAGACTCCTTCCTAGTTCTAGTTACTCTTCACCACAGATCACTTGTTCCTAAAAAACGCTGGTCCCTGCAAGCACTTGTCTACTTACAGATGAACTGGGATTAAGGCGGCACTGAAAACTCCATCTGAGGCCACAGAACCCTTGCTTTGTCAAACAAAGCTCTGCTGCTGGGTGCACAACTGTTAAAACTTCTTTAAAAGAATATCTAAAAGTGTTAATGGTCAGCCATTTGCATAAAATATCTTAACACTTTTAATTATTTAGCCATCACAACGCTGTCTCCTTGTGCTGACAGGTGATACAGATCAGACGGCGCACACTCAAACCTAGCTGTGTTTTAGTTTAGTTTCAAGCCTTCCTGTCTTTGTAGGTGTTGGTGCAATGTGTTGTTTTTGTTCCAAAAAGCACATGAAAGGATCTGTCTTTGAAGCACACCCTGTGCTTAAGTTCTTTTTCCTGATCTACAGAGAGATCTATGCAGAGAGACACTTCTGTGAAGCACCATCTAAGTCAGATCAACTTGCAGGATCCACACCTCACTCATCAACAGACTTCAAAACAGCTCAAGCAGTAAAGCTGCAGATTATCTGTAATACGCAGTATACTACATTATGGTATACTTCATGTTCTCCTAACTATGGCAAGATGGTTAACCTAGTGATGTGAACTATGTTCTAGAAACCCCCAAGTCTTCAGACAAACTGCTGCCTTGCAAAGGAAATGGGCGAAGCTCAAAGAGCTGAAGGAGGCCTTGGAGATACTGGTCTTATAAAATGGTACAACATCTTTAGGAGAGGCTTAAGGTAGGACATTGCTTGACTTGCAAAATAGAGTTTGCATGTCAGGAACATGAATGAAGACACACAAAAGAGCCATCACAATATCCAGGCTGCGATCACAACATCTAGATGGCAGCCTCCACAACACACCCAACGGCTTTCCCAGTAAAAAAAAACCCCAAAACAACAAAAAACCACACCCCTCCCCCCAAATACATCAAAAAAACGAAACAAAAAACACACAAACAAAACCAAACCCACAAAAATCAACGACAACAAAAATCTTCCTGCAATGCTGCATCTTAGCATAAATTGGAATACTAACAGCAAGTGGTTTAGCTCTAAAGCAAACACCTATGTATATCTTTTCTGCTCCTGGTCCCTCCTTGATTCCTTCACTTAAAAAAGCCCTCTGAGGCATTAACAAAAGGATTAACGTCGCAGTTTTACAAAAGCGAAAATGGAGCTGTTGCCAATTTTTTTTTTAAATAAGCACCATCTTGGAAGTGTAATTAGTAGCTCAAAAGTACATGTTAAGCATTTAAACAGTTTTTTCTACGGGACCTGCAGAAGCATTTGTAAACTCTTTAAGACTCCAACTGCAGAAATCGTGAGTGCAGTCCCCAAACTTATGCCAAGCTTCCCTGTTGAGTGGAGTTGTACAACCCAATTTCAATGTAGGAGCATAATTTATGTCTCTTAATACAATACTAATAATCTTGCAGGATATTGTACAATAATCCAAGTATGAAGCACCAACACTGAAGAGGAATACAAAACAGATGAAACCCTGCAGTGACTCAGTTTGAGCAATTCATGTATAAAGCTTTCAAAATTACACCGTGAAGAAATCTAAATTTAGACCGGGTTCAGTAACGTCAGTGAAGTATTTTGACACCGAAAGCAGTGCAAAATCTCAATATACAGATGGAAAAATCAATAACAGATATATTGTATGCAACAGGGGAAGGGGTCAACCTGTTACATGAAACTAGGACTAAAATCTACAAATCTGCTGAGAATATTCTTGTGGGGTTTTAAGGTCAGTGGTTGTTTTTCAAGCTCACTGTATGCAATTGTAAGCTTTGAGTACTACACATTTATCCTAGAAAAAAAAAACCTATGCAAATAAGTGACAACTCTTGCATATTCTTTCAGTCCTGAAGACTGAACGGCATCTGCATTCACAAAGATACGGTCTGTGCACAGCCTCCACTTAATCCGGCCCCATTTGGGCCTGGGATGGAATGTTACAACCTGCACGTATACATGTGTATGGCCAAAACTACACGACAAAAACAAAGAGTAATTCTAAACACCAATATTCTGTTAGCAAACAGAGCCAGGGCCTCTGCAACAGGGACTGCCTGTTGTAGCATGTGCTGCACAAGTGAAGGAGGAATTGTGGTTCACCACCCAGCCTCTTGGCCATGGTGATAATGCAAATAATAAGATACACTGCACTGCAAGCAAAAATACTTAGCTTTTTGGTGATCGATTAACAGGACCATTTTTACTTACACCACCATGTTTTGGTTTTCTTTTAATTAGATGCTTTCGTTCATCACCTGGGAAATGATTTTTAGTTTGCTCAAACTTGGGAACATTTGATCCCATTTTAAAGACAGTGGTTTCCATCATAAATATTGCACTTGCTTACAAGGATGTCTTCCTAATATCTAGTACAGCCTGATTCCAATGATTTTTACTTTAATTTTACCTCATTCAATTTGTGACCCTTTGTAACACATATTCAAGTCTTCATACGTAAAATGTTAAAAGTATTTACCTGCCCATGCAATATTACAGTCTCATCTATCTTTATATTTCAGTTCTTCCTCTAAAATTCAAGCAAAGAGCCTGAACACATCAAGACTGTATTCAGAGTTCAGCTTCAAAATGCAAACAGAAAATAGATGCATGTAGTATCCTTTTCATAAATGGACTGATCCAAGTGATTCGGGTGAAAATTGAATAGAGTTAATCCAAATGCAAAGAGCTCCATTTCAGTAATAGCATGAATAAACCCCCACGGAAAGCTTCATTGCTAGCAGCAAAACTCCAGAGTCCAGATGAACCAGGAGGAAGAACAGAGGGCGGATAATCCTGTAAAATTACCCCACTGGAAATGCTGATAAATTCCCAATTACGAGACCTGCTCTAGAATGAAAAAAAAAAAAGCGAGATACAATACAATTACCAGTCAACACTTGCATATCTTTGTATTTAATCCAGACAAATACGACAGGTATTTCTTAATCCCTTGAATTTTCAATTTTTTACCCATTGTGGTGAAATCTAGATTAAGAAAATAAGCCCCAGAAATCAAATGAAAACCCAGATGATCTGTAACTCTAGTTACAAAGCAAATACCTGTCTGCGAAGTTGTATTTTCTGTAATAAAATTTTCTATGCATTTGTGGAAATACCAGTATCTGTATTAAAAAAAAACCCAAAAATAAAAACCCACAAATAAAACAAAAACTCCCTCTTTTTACTGTATTTGTTTTGAATGTATTTCTTATCTTATATAAAGTAGGTTTCATAAGAATTTTTAATGTTTGTGGAAAAACTGATGATAAAATACATGTTTGCAACATACACGCATTTCGAGACAGAGACAGGTGCATAGATACATACTCTTCCAAAGCCCTGACTGATCCTCGGCTTAAAATTCTCTACAAAAACTCTAGATGAGCAAAGCTGCCTGCGACGGCAGCTCCGGAGCCGCGACCCCTACTCTCCGATACAGGAGCTCTGCGCCCCGTTCAGGTTCTCAGTCCCGTACACCTGTCCCAGCGTCGAATAAACGCAATAAATATCCCCCCAATTAGCGCAGTGTAAGAGCAGCAGCCGCCGCTCATCCGCCGGACCCCGCCGGGGCTGCTCCCCCGGCCCCGCTCCCCTCTGTTTATCCCTGCATGCGTCTGCCCCGCCGCCTCACGTGCCCGCGCCCGGCCCGCCTCCCGCGCTCCCCCATTGGCCGCCGAGGCTGCCAATCACACCCCACGCCAGCCTCGCCGTTTCCCTCCGCCGGAACGAGCGAGGGCCGCTCCGGGCCCCGGCGCCAGCGAGGCCTCGGCTCCCGCTGCCGGCGGGGCGGGCGGCTGCCAGCGGCTCCTTCCGGAGCAGGAGAGGCGCTCGGCTGACAGGCAGCGCGGCCGGCCCTCGGGCTGGCGGATCAGCCTCCGGGGAGGCAGAGAGACGGGGAAGCCGTGCGCTGAAGGCGGACGGGCAATTACCAGATTGATGTCATTCCCCTCTGCCTTTGTTTAATTATTTTAAACTCAATTGCACAGTGAGAAAAAAAAATAAAAAAGAGGAAAAAAAAACCCCAAACAAACAAAAAAACCCATACGGCTTGCAGATGCCATTATACTAATTTCTCCTAATCGCCTTCTCGATGCAAATAAAGCCGGGCTCCCTGCGAGGCGCCGCCCGGCCCGGCTCCCTCCCGCACGCCGGTGGGTGTTCACCGGCCTCCGGCCCGCGGTGCGTGGCCGGGCAAGTTCCCGGCGGCCGAGCCCCCTTCTCCGCCGCTCCCCGCTCCGACACCGGCCATTTCCCACCCGCGCCCCCGGAGCACGGGGCCTCCCCCGGGCGTCCCCGCAGCAACAACCGCCCGGGGCCCAGCGCTTCCTCCAGCGCCGCCCCCACCCCCCCGCTCCTCCCCGGAGCCCCCTCACGCCCAGAGGGGCCTCGCCCCCCATGACACCCCCAAAACGAACCGCGCGGGGGGCGCCCCCCCCGTCAAACTCTGAAGGAGTCGCTCCCCCTTTCGCCGTAACAACGCCGCTCCCCTCCCCCACGGCACCCCCCGCCCTCCAAGCACGGCCCCCCCGGAGCCACAGCCCCCCCTCCAGGCGAGGCACCGCCGCTGCCCCCCGCGGCGGGAGCGCCCCTACCTGTGGCTGCAGCATCCCCGTCCCCCCGCCGCCCTCGCTCCGCCGCCTGCCTGGCTCTTTGTTTCCTGCCGCGGGCCGGACGGGAGAGCAGCTCCCCCCCTCCTCCTCCTCCTCACACTCATTGAAAGCAAACAAGCATCATGGCGGCGCTGGCGGCGGCGGCTGCGGGCGGGCCGGCCCTCCTCCTCCGTCGTCCCTGCTCCTCCTCCTCCTCCTCTCCCTCCGCCCCGCCTGTCCAGGCCGCGCACGCTCCGCGGTCGCGGAGGGGAGCGCAGGGCGGGGTGGCCCGGGAGTACCCGGGGGTGCGGGGACAGGGGGGCCGGGGGGCTGCGGGGAAGGGGTGGAGGGGAACGCGGGGTGATGAAGGCGTTCGGAGGGGTGTTCAGGGCACCGCCGGAGGAATGGGGGGGGGGGCAGAAAAGCGGGTGAAAGTAAGGTGTCAGCTGTATGGTAAAACACAGAACCGGTATAAATGGAATATCGCAGGGAAACGGTCTCTAGCAGGAGTCCAGGAAGCCTAATTAAAATAGTAATTTATTTGAAAGAGAACTTTAGATCCTCCTGCAAAAGTCAGGAACTCAAAGTTGCGGTGGATGTGCTCAGGTAGAACGTGGACGGTGCAGCGAGCGCTGCGTGGGAAGCGGGATCTCACTCGTGTGTCCTTAACAGCGAACTGGCCCCCCAGCTCCTTCCCTGTGACATTTATGGCCACCAGAACTGGCGTCAGCACCTTTGTGAAACTCGGGTTATGGCTCACGTAGTTTTCTCCTTTGAACCGATTAATGGATGTGTACAAAGGTATTTAGAAAAATAAAGGATGTTGTTAAGTGTTGTTATTACTGCTCCTGTGCAACAAGACTTTGCAGTAAGATGAGAGATGCTAAGGTTAAGTGATGGTGGGGAAGTGCCATCCATGGTGTGGTACTGGCCAAACTCATAAATAATGATTTCCAAATGAAGAATTTCCTTTTCAGATTTAAAACGTTCAGGCATTGGTGATGTGGCAGGAAACGTGCGCTTGGTATGCACTACCTCATCGACAAGAATAGTAAAGAAGAAAAACATTACCCCAGATACGCATCCCTATGTCTGAACTGGGAAAGCTAAAAAGGAATTGAAGCTTCATCTGTTTAGATGTAACTGGATATGTAGCTGGAAATAAATGGTACTCACACTATTGTGCAATAAGGCATTCTCTTTTAACATAATTTAAAAGGAGGATGGTACCTGGTTGTGCTTCTGAACAACACCACCAACCATGGAGAGCAGCACTTAGAAAAAGATGACCCTGGCACACTGCATGCCAAACCCCATCACAGAACACCCTCCGTTGAAAGGCCGAGCCCTTTAGCACTTTGTTGGAAATAATCCTGCTATACTTAAGATTTCTGTTCAGCCTTATCATATCACGTATCTGAAATGCTCTCGGATGATAAACTATCTCCTCGCCGCATGGCGCAGTCCTGCGCTGGAGATATCTGAGCTAGCTCTGTTACGGGATGCAGCACAGGCTCTGGCACAAGCGCCGTATCTGCTTCCCTGGCTTGGCTGGCTCCGGAGAGCTGACAGTCACTCAGACCTGACTCGAGTAGCAATACATGTCAGTCTCCTGCTCTCCGTGTCTTTTCTTTCCGATAACCAGCTGTCCCGCACATTCTTCAGTTAATACTTTCTAGGTCAGATATGGCCTCAATAGACTGTATCATTTTGCCCGGAGATAATTCTCCAAAAGCAGTAGGAAACTCTTTGAATACGTTGCAGGATTTTCCAGGAATTGCTGCTCAGCGAATAAAATTCAGCTGATCATAAGTCTCTTGAAAAATGTTTGCAGGGAATCTTCATTCCTGGGGGATGGATGCTGGGATACTATTACAGCAGAGCTGGAAAGGTTTATTGGCGAGGGCCTTCATTGCTGCAGGTGGAGACCAAATGGCAGAAAATACTAATAATTCTCAAATAACTGAGATAAGCAAAAAAAAGCATTAGAGGAAATAATTTAAAAGCAATTAAAAAACAATTCTCTATTATTGCCCAATATAGAGACTAACAGGAGATCACAGCATTTGGCAGATTTCAAGTTAACTTTCTGATAATTTTAGAGGTTATTTATAAAAAAAAAAAAAAACAACCTACATAGATATATTTGAAGAATATAAAGTTATGGCCTTTCATGTCAACAATTTTTCTTTGAACTGCTAGCTTGCCTGTGTGGTTTGAAACAACAGAATGAAGGAAAAACAGGTATGTGGGGTTTTTTTTTAGAAACTGTTATGCTTCACTGAATTTCCTGTGCAGGAGTGCTGTTGCTCATCTGCACGTATGATTAACTTTTGCTCCCTGCAAGTGTTATCAGACCTGTAACCAGGCAAACTCTGCAGCAGATGGCCAGTGCCAGTATGGGTGTTTCTGGTCTGGGTGCCTAATGAGATCTGAGAGTGTAATATGAGCCTGTATCATTTTGTCTGTCTCGTATGGCAGATATACTTCGTGCAAGTGCTCTTGTTGCTCAAGGTCACAGATTCATCAATCAAAAGAGAGCCCTTCCCATTTATCTTTTACCTGCTCATGAGAGTTTCCATACGGCTCAGGAGCTGCTGTGTTGCATGGAGTGCAGTTGTCCTGAGTTTGTGATGGTACTGCTGTTAATCAGATTAGAGAAGAAATTAGTCACTTTTTAAAATACGATGTTAAATTTACCATACTCTGAGCATTCATAAGCCCTAAAACAAAAATACCATTTTGTGCTGTGGCATGAAGGCTTCGGTTGGGCCAGACCTTGCTTGCGACACACAACCACTTGTCCCACAAAAGGAAGGTGAATGTCATACAACCTTTCTGACATTACACCCAGAGCCAGAAATATTTGCTGTAAGTAGTTTAAACAGTCTTAGCACCCATCATCTCCCCTCTCCATGCACGTATCCAAGGCAGAAGCTGGCGACCGTGCCTGGGAGGACCTGGGGAGCGCTTCTTGCCTCATCTTACCTGCACTTACAGCTGGTTTGAGGTCCTGTTGCCTCCGTGCACTGACAAAGGGATGTGAAACTTGTGGTAGACACTTGCCTTTGTGGCTGAGCTATGGTACTTTTTGCTTTGTTTAAACTGCCAAATTTGGTGAAGCTATGCTCTTTTGAAATATCTGTATACGGTTGTACAGTAGAGGCTTGTTTGATTTCTAAATTCTTTGTAGTAAAAGACAAGTCCATCCTCCACAGCTTGAAGCAGGGGAGGGGAGCAGAGTTATGGCAAAGCAGGGAAGATGTTGGGGGGAAAGAAGGGAGTAACTAGAAGGAGAAGAGGGACTCCAAATAGGAGGGCAGAGCTTAATTATGGTCTACGGTTTCAATATCCAGGTGGAGAGACAGGGATCTGGACTGCGAGAGAGCTTCTGTGGCGATTGAGTTTGGTGGGATCACTGCTCTGAAAATGAGATGTTCCTAAAATGACAGGTGCTCTGAAAAATGAGGAATTGGAGCACTCATGTTGTACATCTAAAATAATTGCATGCTTAATGATTTCAGCTCTAAGTTTTATGGCCTGTTCTCCATCTACCAAGTGAATGTAAGAGCATCTTCTGTCACAGTTGGATAGTAAAGATAAATCTTTGATGTTTATTGAGCATTAAAACTACAGTGAAAGCCCCATACAAAAAACATTGAGGCAATTAATATTACTGCTTTCCTCTGCATGGAATTGAGTTCAGTGGTTTCCAGAAGATGTGTATATAAAAAGATAATTGAAAACGCCCCTTATGCATATCCACAACAGAGCTGAATTAAGAAATTTTAATCTTAGGATGGCATGATTTGTAGGTAAGGACTTGTTACACAAAAATGGTCTAAATACTTAAAAAGAAGTTGAATATGATCAAAAGCTTGCTTTCTATTATAGAAATATCTGCATTTTAGTATCAAGACTTTCATAGTCAGAGAATTTCTAACTCATTTTTGCCAGTTATGGATAGTAGTACTTTGCTCTGCCACCACCTGACATGCTTACACCATGTTCAGGTGACTGTTATAATTATTCAGATATTTGATCTGTTATCAGGACTGTAACAGTTTAAAACGTGTGCTGAATCTTGTCCTCTACCTCAAGCTTGCAGATCTATGAAGCATTTAGACAGTAACATTTTCTATTGTGTGCATTTGTGCTATGCTGTAGTAGTAAAGTAATAGATCTAAAAATACCATCGTTCTTACTTGTCTTAATCAAATATTAAAATCTGAACACTGTTAAGAAGCTGGAATCATGAACCACGATATTTTCCTCATTGTCATTTTTTAGGTACAGGCTGATTTTTACAAATTTTTGTCTCTATAATCACCTCTCCAACTCTTGGTCGCCTTCCTCCAAGAAGATGACCATCTTTTCATGTTAAAACTGAGTTAATGTTATGAAAGAAAAAGTAAAAGGTATGACCTGCATGCATTCATTACACGGGCAGAGCGCCTGGCTGCATTCAGAGCACTGCAAAAGGAACACAAGGCTTTGCCTTTCATGGGAAGAGCTTTTATGTATGTGAGTGAATAGTGAAAATTGCTATGAAATACTTGAATGCCCAGTTATGGAGTCACAACTGAGAGGTTAAATGCCACATAATGGTATTATTGATGTAAGATGGAAGGATTCTCATTAGTGAAAAGCCAGCTGCTCAAACTACCTATCCAGCTTTTTGGTCCTTTCTACCATATCCTCTTCTCTTTGTACCCCTTTGGCACTTTTTTTCTGCCCTTCTGTCAGCATCTTATTTTTCATCTTTATTCCTTGTTGCTTTCTGCGCTTTTCTCTAGCAACAGAAACATATTTACGTGCAAGCTGATCCCATCTGTGATCCTGCACTGTAAAACTTCCCCCCGCCGTGGCACTGCATGTCTGATTTCGGTTTGTGCGACTGCTGGGGAGCTCCAGCCTTCGGGAGTGCCAGGATTTCACACCCGGATCAGATAGGCATGGTACCGCCGCTTGGGCATGCTTTAGAAAGAAAAAGAGGCTGTGCAGTTTTTCTTGTGTAAGAAAATGTAATAATACTATAATCATTTGATGCCTGGTAGTTCACTGAAATGGAAAACTGCTGAACTTTTAACTTAATTGCGTCTCTTACGCTTGCACGGTTTCCTACTCATGAACCGGAATATATGGGGACTATAACTCAAATATACACTAAGCTGTCCTGGCTGCAGCCTCATACCTTGCAATTAAGCAGGATCAAGACTCTAAAGAGATAACTAAGGAGACCTATGTCCTGGAGGAAATTACCATGAATTACAAAATGATGGTTTCTCTCTTAATAAAAAATGAACTAATGCCCCAGTGTGACACTATGGAACTCTTCAGCTTATAAAGGTACTATCTTTCAGGAAATATATATGTTAATCCAGCTGTCATGCATAAATGCTCATTTGGGGCCTGATCTAATTCCCATTGAAGTAGAGATGGACACAATCTACTTAAATTTCTCCATGCAGTTTCACGGCTTTCCACTATCTTCATCTGTTGTATCACGTTACTGTGTGTGGGTAGAGTTGCCACATTCCACCCATGACACAACTGTTTCGGTGGCAAGTGAAGTGATATGTGCATATGGTATATGCAGTCTTTACACAAACCGTATGCTTTCAGACAGCTATCTGTGTCATTGGGGGAAGTTATGGAGGTTTCCTGAATATAAAGTTCATTTGCTACATTGTTAGAAGATGTTGCAAACTTTGTTTGTCGTTAGTGTGGCCTCACTTTTGATACTTGAGATACAGAATGAGTGATTTATTGTTTACTTTATATGAAATAGTAATTCAGTTTAATTACTTTGAATAACAATAAAATGGTTGCATGAAGCCTTTAGAATCAATCTCTATAATTTTCTTATTTTGTGCATCAAACCTTAGACACAAATCGTACTTATATAACGATGACTTAATACAATTTCCTATTACAGTTATACATAGTCTTCCTTTTGGTACCTGTTACCCATTTCCAAGATGTTAAATGTCCTCATTGCTGAATGCTTTGTAGAGGTGATAATTTTTTATCTGAAGGGTTTTAGCTAAGGACAGTCTCTGGTGGGGAAAAAAACCCAAACCCTCCACTGAATTTATAAAGTACATTTTAATCATGAGGCTGTTATAGGCACTAATATTCTGTTCTTCCATTGGTGGTTACAAAAAAACCCAAATAAATGTAGCTAGTAAAGTATGCATATTTCTATATTATCTCAATCGACAAGATACTTTCCTTAGTACACTGAGTTTGCAGAGAGGGGGGACAACACAGAATTGGGCGAAACAATGACACAGGCAAAATAATTAAATACCAAAACTTGGCCTCTTCTCATGAAGCTACACATTAGATCTCTTCCCTGCTGCAGAGAGGGGTCTGTTGATCTGGGACACACTGGCATAGGATTCACTTAAATAAGTGTGGACATATATTGTACGTGTCCGTGAGCTGCTCACCATAGGCTGCCCCTCTCGTCAGTGGAGGCTGCAGTGCACACCCTTGGTGCTGTCATTTCTTTTTGAAGGCTTTGAAGGCAGAGACTGGAGCTGAGGTGATGGAACTGGAAAGGTTTGTTGCCAATACTGGGAGACCTGAGTGAGCTGAACGAACGCGGGTATTCGCTGCTGCATAGGGCAGGGGGTCGATAGCTGTGCTGGCTAAAAGGCTGCACCACTAAATGGCTTTTGCTCGGGAAAAGATGAAAATCACTGCCTGCTTCTCAGGTGATCACTGCAGGGGACAGGAAGAAAATTTGTTCAACATTTACAGCTGATGATTGGTGTGGTGCATTAAGGGTTTTCCTGCTCCTTCTAAAATATTAGGCACCTTAAATAAATGCCTTCAGTTGGGGGGAAATGCCAGGTTGAACAAGCCGCCCATCTGACCTGCTGTTGTTTCCTCCATGTCTGTAGTTGTTGGACTGAAAGATTAAAAAAAAACGGACAAAAAGTTGTAGAACAAAAAGCAAAATGTTTGAGCCTAATGCAGCAGGCTCAGACTAAATCACATTTCCAAAAGTGTGGATTTCAATATAAAGCCTCCTCCTGAGGAACTGGCAAATGCTCAACGAGCACAACACGGAGACAACTGGCAGCCTGAGTCATTTTCGCATGTGATTGTTGAATGTGACAGATTGAAAATGGCAAGGAGGACGAGTTCATGCTATGAGAGTGAAGTAACCCAGCATCCACTCGCCGGCTTAAACCTGCGAATAGATGTGGAGTGCTATGGGAGAGAAATGCCATCCAGGTTTTGAAAAACAACCACAAAAAAAATGGTCTGGAACACATTTTATTCCTTTGCTCATTTTTGTTTCACTGTAAATAGTTTCTTTCTTCTTTATGGAAGATGGATAATAACAGAAGAGCCCTTGAAACATCTTTGTAAAGCCTGGATTGCCACTGACTTATTGCCCTTTTTGCTTTTACTCTCAATACCTTTTGCCTTTCTGTTTTACACTAACGCTGGATTGGCCTTTTTATTCCCTGGTAGTTACTGCTCCAGCACATTGGCTATACAGAAACAGTTTCAGATAAAACTGGGGTAAATTTGCTTATAGAAACGCTCACCTCCAGGCCAACCCAGGGAGGTTTGCTTGCAGAGCAAACTGCAACAGGCCCGGCAAGGCCAGGGCAGTTACCACCGCAACCTCTGCTGCAATCAAACCTTCTGTTGCAGTTGATCAAAATATTGTATCTGAGTAATGTAGTAGTAAAATTTAGACAAACTTTATTTTCATACCGGTTCTTGGAAAAGGTAACACCCTTCCCAATTTCTTCTTCATAAATATGCAACGTGATCCCTGCCAGCACAGCTGGGTGCATCGGCTGTTTGAGACAAATCCATAATGTCTTCTGTGCTTGGTGTTTGAAGTTTGCTGCTGAGCTATGTAACATTGCGTGTGAGGGGTTAATTAATTTAACCTATGTAAAAGGTTGCTTGATTAATTAGTTGTAGAGGTGTTCTAAGGGTGTTGGATGAGAGGCACCGTGGACCAGTGGCACCAGTGACATGTTGCAAAAGAAGCAGACGTAAAGACTTCAAGACATGTAATTTTTATGCCCAGGGCCCTTGCAAACATAAAAGCCTCCACGTGCATCCATGGATCTGACATTTGCATGAAACCGCTCCAACCTTCCCTTTAATCTCGTTTCATAGTTCTGCCCTCAGAGCTGCTCTTTATTGAACATATTCACAATTTAACAAAATCTCGAGCCCATTCTCTTTAGGGTGGCTGTTCCCTGCCCTCCGAGGCTGTCCCTGCACCAGCTGAACCTGCTCCTGATCTTCCAGGACATCAGCCCTGGTTCCTGCCCAAGCTCTGGAGAGACCATCCAGTGCCAGACTGTGCTGAGAAGAGTGCTCTTGCAAATAATAGACAGCAGGTGGTAGCACATGTTCATTTCATTACTTTTCCTTTTTTTTTAAGAATTAGGCTTCGCAGAGGTTCATCTTATCTTATAAAAAGCAGTAGGGGGTGGGAAGATTGCTTCCAGAGAGGATGAGCACCTTGCTTCCAAGTTTTTCTGGTTTTCTGTGAAAGCTAAAGCCCCTCCCTTCCACTGTAATATTTCTAGAGACACTTCTCCTCTTTGAGCTCCTTCGCTGTGTTACCAAAAGAGCTTGTCTTGGCTTGACTCTGTGATCCCATGCGGGATAATTTCGCTGCAGAAGCATGCAGGTAGTGCTGAGCAAGCAGAGCACCGGCGCTGGGAAAAGCAGCGAACTCACACAGACCGTGTGTACCTGCACGGGAAAGGTGAATTTAGCTGGTTGCATCAGCTAGAAGTGCTGCTGAAAGGAAACAGTCTCTTCCAGCCCAGAATTCTCCCGAGAGGTGTGATGGTGGCCAGGGCAGGGTTGCAAACAGACAGGGTCTGGCCACTTGCTTGAGTCAGCCCTCTAGCTGGCAGATAAAATGTACAGAGCCTTCTTCTCTATGAGCTCCAACAGGAGCAATGTACATTATTGGGGACAAATTTTCCTGTAAGTTTTGTGATAAAGTGGTGCTTTGTATTGGCCTGGTGAGAACGTCTGCATGGGACTGGACAAAGACGCAGACGTGGTTTTGAGACATTCAGCCCAATTATATTTGCATGTCAATAACACATTCATCCCGTGATTTATTTCATACAGACACTTTGTTTACTGCTTGCTTTGGAAATATTTCAGCTCCAGTAAAGGTGCAAACTTTTTTTTTTTTTAAATAACTGGACTTTCATAATTAACTTACATGTTATGACAATCTGCTGTGGCCTGAAAAGCAGAGCTTCAATGAGATGTTCTTAAACGAAATTAAGGCGATCTAACCTCAGGTTTCTCTTTTGACTGGGTTTATAATTGCATTTAGACTACCCTTAAAAGCGCCCACATCTGGACAACAACATCTGCAGTTTGGCCACTGGGTAACAACTGAGTTCTTTCCTCACCAGACCTGGGCCAGGGCACAGGCTGACATGGACCAGGAGGCTCAACCCTCCTACATGGCATGTACATATAATATAATATATTTGCATATATCTATTTATAGTTGTGAGAACAGAAATGCCAGCATTTTATGCTATAGAAAATGAATGCTGTCACCAGAATATGTGATCCAACTTGGCTCTCCTTATTCTGCACTGTTTAGGCTTTTTCAGGGTTGAACTATAAGCCTACTGCAATTAAATTGTGTTTGAGGTTTTATATCTTGTTTCTGACAAGCCAGAACTTTACTTCTTCAGCAGCAGCCTGGGATCTTGTTCCCAACTTAAATGTAGAAGAAGTAGCAGTTCTCCAAGGAACAGGCCAGACTTCCAAATCCTCCAGAGGTTTGTTCTGTGTAGTTTAAATTAGTTCTCGATACACTGCAGTCACTGTGTTATCTGTTTTCAGTGCAAACCTGTCTCAGGCTGGTGCGTATTACAACATGTGTACAACATATACGTTTTCTTTCATTAAACTGTACCAGTAAAACGTCATTAATTCTCATCTGGATAATCTAGAAGATGAATGATCACCGCAGTCCTTCTGTTTTCCAGAGCAGTAGTTGAGCCAAACTCCAACTTTTCCAAAAGAGTGGGTATTAAATTTGTGTCTCGGTCAGCTGGGAAATCACATGGTAAATGTCAATAGTAGGAATGGTTCCTCAGTGAGGTTGCATGTTTCTAAGTAATTTTTTGCAAACTTTACAGAAAAAAAATGACTAGCTCTTAAGTAAGTGAATGTAGAAGTAACAACTGATATGAAGTTATTGGTCAAAGTTGGCCAGATTCTGACGTGCAATTGCAACATGCTACTTCTGAAGGGTGGTGCCTGCAGAAATATCAGTGCTTGTAAGTAAAATTCCCTTCAGGCCAGGATGATAGCAAAGCTCTGGGAACACGTCCTAACGTAGACTGGTGTCCTGCCAGTAATCTGCACTGCAGTGACGTGGGAGGAACCACCCGTTGTAGGAGTGCAGATGGCTCACGCTATTAGAGATGTCCCCGACAGGCTGGTCAGCTCTGTCTTATTTAATTTCAGTACCACAGAGAACATGCTATTAATTGCAGAAGGGATGTGCATGTGCCGGATGGTGCCCAGCTCTGTAAGGAGGACCTAAAACCGGCATGTCCCCTCTGTTTTCACGTATTTGGGGCTGATGGCATTGGGGCCTGGACCAGGGTCAACTGAACAAATTCCTTCCCTTGTAAGGTGTCTTTTATGGCTCACAGCAGAAGAACCTGAGTTGTGAATAAACATCAGCATGAAGTTGTGACTGGGATGACCCTTCTGTTTTTGTTTAATGGTGTAAATGATTTTAACTTTGTTTCTAAGATGTATCTTAAAAAAAAAAATTAGAGTTGCCCAGAGACAAGTCACAGAGCCTCATCAGGAACAGAGGCACTTCAGTCTGAAAGTCCAACTGAATTCATATATGTTTTCCTCTGATTTGCGAAGCTCTGATGTTCATCCCCGGCTTGGTGTTGGATGCAATATTTCACTTTGTCCCTTGACTGCTGTTTGACATGGTTTTCCAGCCAAAGTGAGAAAGTGTGCATGCCTAGAGACCAAAGGGATGCTTGGCGAAGAACATGGTGCTCATCTCATTCCTGACGGGCGAGCAGGTTAAAGGCTGTCTCCTCCGCTAGCTTAGCAAAGCCGTACATCAACTCTGGCTCCTGCAGCGCTGGCTTCTTGCTGGGGATGTGACGGGTTCAGTTCTCTGGCTGTCGGCCAAGGCAGCCGATATCTCACATACAGTGTCCTGCTATTAGATATAGATGGAAGCTAAGGAGAACATTGGTAATCAGAGCAACTCCACCCAATATGGTGGAGATACAGCACCCTGCTGGGAGATTCTCCTGGAAAACTCCAGTAAATCTGATATGAATCCATCAACTGGCCTTTGATGTCTGCAGGTTTCAGCTGAATAACGTTCAACCTAAGGAAACGGTAAATCTGATGTGTTCCCAAGTGGACTGAATGAGAGCAAGCTGAACATGTATTTACAGCTTTTGCTGTGGATTTGTGGGGTTAGTATGGTCCAGCCAGAAGGAAAGTTTTTCTCTCCGAGAGGATTCTGTTGCCAGTTACCCTACAGAGGCCAGGTCCTGTAAGTCTTTGTTTTGTTAGGAAAAAAAAGCTTCTCATCCAGAGAAGAGATTCAGGCCATGTCTGTGTTTTTCTCACATTAAATAGCTTTCATTTAAGCATTTGTGACACTTTGGTGAAGCTTATGAAGGTCAGAATCGTTCAGGGGATTTTAGTCTGTGCATTTTTCTGGTGTGCATCCCTGGAGGCTTGTACAGCCCTAAGGAGCACACGGGCTCTGCTGCAAACTGTATCTTGCCACTGCAGAACTGAATGAAGAAAGTCATAGCATAATGCAGCAGGTGAAGTAACCTCCTGGCGCAGCCCCATGGAAGAGTTGGAAGCGAAGGAGGCGCAGGGGGAGCGGGGCCCGTTAGCATGCAGGACTGCGGGGGGGAGATCTGCTCCAGCCCCCAGCAGTAATAAAGTCAAGCTGCAAAAATACCCTTTTTTTTTTTTTTAATGGGAAATTTCAGGAATTCTGTCAGTTATCACTGAAAACCAGACGGCAGCCTCAACCCTGCTTTCTACAAGTGTGAGGATGTGTAGGTTCAGATCAAAGGATCTGGTTTATACTCACTTTGTAGCTACTTATCATGGCCCTACAAAGTATTTCAGTGCTTATGTAATGAATGTAATTTCACTGATCACATTGAAACTGCTGATGTATTTAAAATTAGGTGTTGGAGTGCTTTGCGTAGTTATAAAGGCCTCTACGAAAGAAAAGTACTATTTAATGGAAGCATTCAAGTACTTCTAAAAAAGAAACTCCTCCTCGGTGCTGGACTGGCTGAATTCAAATGAGACATCCTCAGGTCAGATAAAAAGCAAATAGTCCAGGGTAAAAGAGCATATTTTTAAAAGAAATTACTTCTTTAAGCATCGGTTCCCGTAACTTTGTTAGTGACGCAATATGACTTGATGCGTCATAGGGTGTGTTGGGTGTATTACACTGTATTATACAGTGTAAAATAGTTCTCTTTTGGCAGGAGAAATGTTTGACAGTATTTTGAAAGGCCTGTAGCTTATCCATTGAAGACCTTTGTTTTTCAACTGCTATACTGTAATGCACAGGAAAAGTGATGTTCCATATAACCAAATTGTATAAAAAAGAATTTAGAAGGCATTTCTGGTTTTAGCTCTAACTGATCACCAGTATAGGCAGATGTAAGAGATTTCTTTTTTTGTTTGTTTGTTTTCTGGAAGATTAATGATTAAAAGGATTGCTTCATATTTGAAAATGCACTAAAAGTAAAAACATTGTATAAGACATGACCTAATCCTGGGATTTTTAATACAAGTTCTGCCTGCTCCGTAGCGTCTGATCTACACTGTTACTTATGAAGGTGACTGAATTGATGGAGATGTTTTCCTTCCTACGTCACAAGTAACAGCTGAACATACAAATCCCAGCCTTTCCCAGCCAGAACTGATCGGTTGCCTCATATGTCACTTAGTAATAAGAGAAAGTAGATTTGAAAATGCTACAGGGAACTAATCAATTGTCATTTTTGCCTGCTTTGTTACCCAAACCTCAGAATTCATTAGGAGGTTTCTGTATCAGCCCCTGTGCTCCAGTCCAGCTACCAGCTGGACCCAGAAAACAGGAGAGCTGGGTGCTCCCAGGAGCGGCAGAGGTCTGCTTTGGACCAAGACCCGCACTCCTGCCAGCTCAAACTCATCATTGGTTTTGCCTTTGCTCATTTAAATGTGTTTCTTCCCTCTGATCGATAGCTGCCTTTATAGTATCATTTTAATTGATTGAAAGTGATAGCCCTGATACAGGTGGTTCTTGTGCACTTAACAATATTAGAAAGGGCACTATAATGTGCTGGTTCTCTTTGGCACCATTCCCTGAGACAGCTACAGTAACTCCAGGGGACTCCTCTACTTCTAAGCATCTACAAGAAAGTGTCTCAGATGCTCAGCTCTGGAGGACAGCAGAGATGTTGAATCAGAGAACAAGCAATTTTAAAATAAATGGTATAAAACTGCACTGTTTGCCTTTTAGAAATCAGGTTGCCTGCGCCTTTTGCGAAGTGGCACAGGATAGATGCCTGGTGTGATTTTTCACGCGGTATCCTGAAGATGTTGGTGTCTTGTTTCCAACAACCATCACCAGCAGAAGCAGGCCGGCGTGCCTGCGGTTTGGCTCTGCTGGCAGTGAGGCACTGCAGAGCTTCCCCGCAGAGGACATTACGCTCCTTAGAAAGTTCAGCTCTACTGTGCCAACCATGAAGTGGAGCATTACACACAGCACTTGGTTTTCTACAGTCATTCACTCACTTGGATGAAATTAAAAGGAAAAGCAACTTCCATTGGAGGGAAAATGGGTGACTTTCATGACCCTGTCATAAGCATTTCATTACTTAATAGTAATTCCTCAATTCTTCTTTTGTTTCCATCTCATCTGAAAGTAAGACGACTGGGGGTTAAATACCTACTTTTCAACCAACAGTTTTTCCTTAGGTTCTTAATAAATCTTTGGAGGTGTTTTGATTCATGTACGTGCCTACACATCTGCCAGGGCTTTTGCAAACCAGCACCTCCCTCTTGTGTCACTGTCCTCCTGTCCCCCGTCCCGCCCTGCACCGTGTCTGTGCCCAAAGCAACACGGCCCTTTACCATCAACAGGGCAGCTCCTTCTGCTCCCTCTCTCCTGACTCTCATGTCTTGATCCCCTGCCCTGACTTCACTCAGAAGACCAGGACTCCTGACACTCAGATCCTGTTCTGATTTTTATTTTTGCTGTGATGTCACTTAAATGATCAGCAAAAAGCCAGAGAAGGAGAGTTAGTATTAGTATTAGCACACAGGCAGGTCTGCACTGGGGTTGCTCATTGACTGCACTTCGGGTCAAAAATCTCAGGGCCTCTGGTATTTAACATGACATTATTGCTAAAACAATCAGTCAGTGCAGACTTGAAAGGTATAACCACATGTATTGTGTTCCATTAGTAGCTCTTTGCTTGGAGAGCAGTCATAATCATCTTCTTCAATAAAACGCATTGTCTCCCAGACAGGTTGTCCAAGAAGGGTCAAAGTCTGGTGGGTCACTCTGATGTATTCACCGCAAACAATCGAGAGCTGAAATTCAGGTGGAGAAATGTGTCCTGCCAGATGACAACTGCTTCTGCAAATCTTTTCGTTACTCAGAGAAAGGTTGTGGCAGCAACCGAGGTCTGAAGGCAGATGTTCTGCTGACGTTCTCAGTGCATGACACATCCAAATCGAGCTTAAGGTTATCACAGGCATTTATTTGAAATTGACAGCATAGGGTGTGGTATTTTGGGCTATGGGTGGAATGTAGATTTTTGGGTGTTTTCCTGATTTATGATTGGAAATACTTAAAAAGCAATTTCTGTTTTTGCAGAAGAATAGCTATGTCATCTTCCTGTGAATAATACAGGGTGTTCACATCTCCATGGCAATTGGATGTGATAAAATAAACAGATGTTCTGAGGTTCTTCTACAAGAAAAGTCCTGTAAAGGTTTGAGGTTTAGTGCTCCTAATGGACATATATTTCTTTGCCTTCATTTTTCTCAAAAATCACAAGGTCTGCTGTGAGACATGCTGCAACTCATGGGAGAAGAAAATACAGATCTGAAGAGAATTATGGCTGGAAGAAATTTCATTAACTTAAAAAAAAAAAATATTGGATATGATTTTAGGAATAAGGCACTTGACTCAACATGTCTACCCTTTATTTCCATCTGCTGTAATCCTGTCTTCAGCTTTCATTATGTACCCTAATTCCTTTTCTCTTTCAGAAATGAACACAGTTATCTCTTAAATTCCTCTGTCTCAATCCCTTGCTCTCCACAGGCTGCAGCACAACAGCCCCCCGAGGAAAAATACTTATGCTAAGTACCCCCTCTGCCCAGTGCAAGCATGTTATATGGCTTTTTACTGCGATGTTTTCATGGACATGCATACACACATATACGTACTCCCACTCACGACTTCAGGAAGCCATACAAGACCACAGTAGTCAAATGAATTTGAGCCTTTATTTGAACAAATGTCGGAATTTGTTGTCCTTCCCGGCGCAGCTGCAGAGCCTTTCTGCCTGTGCCAGCTCCTGCGGGGCTCAGGGGATCTTCGGGTCTGGGAGGGTGCTGCAGAGATTTTTGGTTGCATTTGCTAGGGGCTAGCAGTGATGAGGAGGAGGGGAGGGTTGCAGGGTTGCTGTCTGAGCCAATTTATTTTTGTTGTTATTTCACTGGTGACTAAAAGCTCAATATAGGAGTGTAGCTGCCTCGTGCTCCGTACTGAGTATGGCCTTGCAGACACGCTGCTTTCCCAAAAGGCTCCATACTCTTAAACAAAGCAAAGAGTGGAAGTGGAGCATGGCAGCGCTTCCCCACCCACCTGACAGGGCTCTGCCTGCACCAGAGGAGCACCAAAGCCTCCTGACTCCTGCCCAGCATCTCATCCGCAACTTCCCTTCCCTTCCCTTCCCTTCCCTTCCCTTCCCTTCCCTTCCCTTCCCTTCCCTTCCCTTCCCTTCCCTTCCCTTCCCTTCCCTTCCCTTCCCTTCCCTTCCCTTCCCTTCCCTTCCCTTCCCTTCCCTTCCCTTCCCTTCCCTTCCCTTCCCTTCCCTTCTTAAATGCATTTGGTGGACTGCAGTTGCTGGAACACCCCAAACCTTGTGAGAGGCTCCCCGATGTGTGGTTGAAGATTGAAGTGTAAATAGAGTATTTTTGGGGGAGCCAGCCCAGCTTCAGTGATAACCCTGGGGGAAGAACGGTTCCGAGTCTGTTCTGCACATCCCAGCCAAAGTGACTGCTGACACTCGAGGAGTCCTGTGCTTGTGGGAGTTGTCAGATTTGCTCTCACTTCATATAAATTGTAGAGAAGAGAGAATTTTATCCTCGAAGAACAATAGAAAGAGGTATTGAAAGTACCTTCACCACACTTTCCATCTTTCTGTACCCTTTAATTTCATCTGCTTTGTTCCAAGTTGTGTTTGCTGAAATAATTATAAGGTGTTGAAGTTTATCATCTTCCTGGATGACAACCCTACCTGGAAAATAGGAGTGAACAGAATCCACGTTAGCAGTTAGCCCTGGGCTGGTTCCCACTGTGAGCCAAGCCCTCTGTTCTGGAGCTCAGCTGTTTGCAGTTGGCAGTCCATTTATTTAAAAGCTGTTAAAATACCCAATTTTTTTTTTTTCCCTAGGAATTCTATGAAATTGAATGTAATAATTAATTTCTGCCTTTCTAGCAAGCGGTTGAATTATTTTTGTTCCACATCAGCTAATAAAGCTCTCAAGATGGAAAGCTGTTTTCATGCCACAGTGAAGCAGTAATAATATTTTGCTCTTAAAACATCAGTGTTCATCTGAGGATCACAAAATGTTTTGCAAAGCTGGACAAATGTAAGGGTTGGTATGTATATACACAGATATATAGATAGATATAGATATAGATATAGATATAGATATAGATATAGATATAGATATAGATATAGATATAGATATAGACATAGATATAGATATAGATATAGATATAGATATAGATGAAGATATAGATATAGATGCCATCTGTCAGGGGCATTTCAGTCACAATGTGTTGTCTCTAACTGCAGCCACAGCTGGTTCCGGCTGGGGTGAAAGCTGACCCGCACCAAGGAGAAGTGTTAACTTCCAGACATCTGAGTTCTTTGGACGTGGTAGAAAGAGTTTGAAAACATCCATTCGGTCTCTTTTCCCCTCTACCCTATAAAAGAAAAAAAGACTGGGATTTGTTTTTTGTTATACTTTTTGCTGAAAAAACCCCAAGTGAGCAAACAAAACCCCTTGTCTCCAGTTGGCTGAAAGATTTATTAGGGTGAGCTGGGGGGAGCTGATTTTCTTGAATGGTTTCAATTTTATTTCTAAGCTGAAAGAAAAATTAATTCAAACCTCCATTCTTTATTAAACATGATGCTCTTTTCTAGCCAACCCTATATCTTAACCCACCCCCCCCAACATAAAAACAACAACAACAAAACAAACACAAAGCCCTAATGTGATCTAATCTTGGGTGCCAAGGAAAACCCTTTCTGAGCTGGGTAAGAGACCAGTGTGCTGGGGCGGGCTCGGGGGTGTGGGGAAAGCTGAGGGCAGGATTTCTGGAGAGGCTTTTTCCTCTCCAGGAAAACTTGATGGGAGGCCTGGATCTCTTCCCTTTATCCAACCAATAATTCAGACTCTCAGTCCCCAGCCAAGTGCTTGTCCCTTCCACGAGCTCTTTGGCCCCTGTTCTCTATGTCAAAGAACTGGTTCGACCTTGTTTTTTCTCACCAGTTAACAGCGAAGCCTCTTCACACAGGCTTGGGAGGTTTATCTCCTGGGTTTACGCTCACCCTCCTCGCCGCTGTCTCTACCTGTGCTGACCAAGCCTGGCTTGACTTCTCTTTTTTCCAGACTGCTGAGATGCTCCTTCTGCTCCAGCGTGGAAGCCACAGACACGGAGACTCAGCCTGCCCTGACTCCTTCCCAAAGAGGCACATTTGCCGGGAAGGGGACATTGAATAGGCTCTTTCAGTCTGAAGCCAAAAGCATCCGTCTCATTTGCTGTATGATGTTTTGAAGAGAAAGTCACCTGGTTCTGCCTGATGACAAATGACAAAGTGTAGCGCTCCGAGAGAAAATTGTTTCCACTTGCTTTCCAGCAAGTGAAATTAATCCAACCCAAACCAGCCCATGTCACCCATATTCGCCCATCCTTGAGCAGATTAAGTTGCCTAATGGAGCGTTCAACGCCGAGCGATTTCCAGAATGAGAAGATAAGGGGATATATCGTATTTAATTACGAAAGCAGCAGTGTCAGTTTGGAGATTTAGACTTATGAGCAGCTGTGAGTGTGGAAATAAACCAGACCTCTTTCAAAATATACTTTAAGATCCTTTGCCAAACATCTATTCTTATTCACCTTTCAATGAACACTAGCCTTTTTAATTAAAAAGGGAGCAAATTCCACTATTATGAACTGCTGACTGTCAGTAGGAGAAGAAACATCTGTTCTGTGTTAACTAAACTCTCAGAAGGATTTTATTTCCCCAAGAAGCCTCCTTTTTACAGGATCTAGCTTTATTAATAATATAAATGCAACAAATTGTATCAATTTAAATATCCACCACATTTTATCCAAAATGAGAAGTACACCTGGCTTTTAATAACCATGAATGTAAGCCACAGAAGAGAAATCTTTATGAAATGCAGTGAAATCTTTATGAAATGCAGTGAAATTTTTATGAAATCCAGTGCAGTCACTGGAAGTTTTGCCATTAACTTTGCTGGAGTCAGCTTTTCCCACCTGTTCACATTCAACTCTCATTTGTTCCTCTGAACACAGGGACAATATCTGTCCACTGCCGACACCTGGACCTAAACTAGGCTGGCCAGGTCATGCCTTTCTTTCCATCCATGGTTTTATCAGCTTCCCCAAACCTGCACCACCACCATCCACTCCCCTCGCTGCTGCTTTGCTCAAGGCAAGTGCAGCCCAAAGCAGGCTCCAGGCCACCTGCCTGGGATGGAGCCAGATTAAATGCAGGCAGGTCTCAGGCTACATCTGCACCCTGCAGAGATCAGCATCGCCTTTTTGGTGTCTAAACAACATCAATTAGGCTGCCTGGAGCTTGGCAGCGACACAGCCACTGATTTATTGAGGTGGGTGGGAGGAGCTCAAGCTGTGCCACCAGCTCAGCTGGTGCACGATGCATTCCCCCATCCCTTGGTGGAACCATGGACCCCACCTCTCCCTCCCTCAGTCACTCCTTCCTGTTCTCCACCCTTGCAGCCAACTGGTTCCAGTACGAGAACTGCCTGGACTATCTGCAGTGGATGCTGCTTTGTATAAGCTTGACAGATATTAACTATTCTTCTTGGACTTACTTGCAGCTTCCAGCAATGCTGGTGTTATCAAGCTGCAGTAGCTAAAAAGAGCCCTTTACCCTCTTCGGGAACTCAGCAGTCACCACTTTCCAGGGCATGTCCTAAAATGGAGAAAAAGACACGCACCATCACTGAGAAAATGAAGGTTATAAATATTGAACGAGTTGGAAAACAAGTCATGCTTTTGTGCTTGATCTCCACTCTTTAGTGCTGGGTACAGCAACAGAAAATGACCTGAACGACTCCCATCGTCAGTAAAGATGCT
Source organism: Nesoenas mayeri (assembly GCF_963082525.1). Taxonomy (NCBI): domain Eukaryota; kingdom Metazoa; phylum Chordata; class Aves; order Columbiformes; family Columbidae; genus Nesoenas; species Nesoenas mayeri. The sequence goes on from NC_137556.1 coordinate 8,021,278, forward strand.
TGTCGTCTCATCCAGGAGAGGCTTCAGACTTTCTGGATAGCAGCACATGTTGCTACATATGCACGAAATGCCAAGGTTGGCTATTTTATTTAGCTGGCTTGTTTTTCAGTTTCCACTTCAGGCCTTGGAACTGGCGTGTTTTTCACACCTGAGGCTCACACAAGGTCTATAGACAGTGGTAGACATGAGTGAAGGGGGCAGGAGACGGCTGGCAGGGAAAGCGATGCCTCCAGAGTCCAAAAAGTGATTATTTATGTATCCAAAATGTCACTGGCAGTGATTGCAACAACAGACCAGAGCACTGAGAGCTGTTTCATGTTGAGGGAAGGGGACTCCTCCAACAAGCATTGCACTCATGGGTAGAATTTCTGAAGTAAATGGAGCCATTGCTCCGCCTCCTGTCCCAGGGCGCTGACCCAGAGCCCACTGCAGCCAGCAGAGTCTTTTCAGCAACTTAAACACACTTGGGATGGAATCTGAGGTGCAGAAACACTAGGTCTTGTGTGCAGAAAAATAATTAGAAAAATTCTGTTGGCTGCAGTTGTTGCCATTTTGCATGTTTGTGGATTTGTCTGGCCGGACATATGATTAGAAGAAAGAATTAGGACTACACACATATCCCCCTAGAGGATTAACTTCCCTTATTCCCATCTGACCAAACCACCAAGCCCAACAAACATCTTGACACCAGACTCTTTCCTAAGATGTTTGCTGATCTTCAATTCCATTGCTAAACTGGTGAGGGTGGACTGTGTATAAATCAGGGGCAAAAATCTGTTTGAAGAATTCTAGATAAATCCATTTTGCCCACAAGAATCTTTTAGCTGGAGATACATGCAGCCACTTGGGATTTAGGAGGTTGGATCCTCACTTTAGTTTGGCCACGAGCCCACTGGGTTATCTGGGCAAGTCACCTTTGTTCTGTGTGGCTCAATGGAGGCACTTGAATTACTCTGTAATTAGATGTTCCTGGCAGTCCAGAGGTTTTGCAGCACTCTATAGAGAAATCTTGCATAACAGCGACTCCAGAGGCACAGTCAAGCCAGAAGTAAGTCCTAATGTCTGAGTGTCTCCAAGACTTTCCTACAAGCCTGATACTTCTGCTGACAGATCTTTTGCTCTTGCCCAGTTTTACGCCCACTTAACCTGCTTTTATACATCTTTTGGGAGAAATGGTTTCTTGATGAAAAAAAAGTTAATATATGATGAAACAATGATGGTGCTGGTGAAGCAGCCCTTAGTCAGAGACCGGAGCTGCGGGAGTTCATTACTCACAGTAAGAACAGCCTTTCTCTTGTGGGTGCACTTCCTTGCTTAAGATCTACACAGCCAGCATATCTTCACTGCAATTAATGGAGGTTCACCTGTTTGTGCTAGACTTGGGTCTACCCCAGTATTTATGTGTTTGGTAAAGATCCAATTGCCTTTTTTTTTTAACTTGGGCTTTGGCAAAGGACAGTCAGGAGAAATATTAATCTAAAATGTGTATACTAAACCTTTGATCACCTTGAGCCAATGAGAAGCTGTGATTCATTTTAATCCTTTGAATGTTCAAATGAAAATACAGAAATCTGAATTAATATATTTTGCTGACATCACTAAAGGATTGTGAAACAGGAAATTAAGAGCACAATAACTTAAATAAAAACTTATGAAGAAATAATGGCATTGGAATGGGTAATGAGTCAGAGTGAAGTCTGGGCTGTTCAGAGAAGCCTGTAAGAGCCAGGTACCAGTTCGGTGGGATCTGGAGAACTATTGCCCCTTAAGTTTCTAGAAAATCCCAGCCTAAAGCACTTGCTAACATTTTATTGCAAGTTCATATCTTCATAGTAAAAATTCCCAGTAAAATTAGCTTTCATCTGCCCTTGTGCTGAGTCCCATAGCCTTTGCCTGTGGGTACTCCTCGAGCCTACTGTCTGCAGCAGAGGCTCTGATTTGTGTTGCTCAGGAGGAGAAGAGACAGTGTCTCTCATCGTGCCTGAGAGATGCTATGGTTTAATTGCTTCTTGCTACTGATACTGAGCAGCAGCCTTACAAAATGCAAGATGTAAAATCTGTCTGGGTTTTTTGATCCTGTAGATTTTGGTTATGCATTGCCAATTGACCTCTGGTGTCATTCATCATATTAAAAAGTGACATAAATATTATTTATATATGATGGTTATCCAACTAAATAACTTACAAAGATTTAATAGGTGATAGATGTTCCCATGAGGAACAGGTGTCACAAGTGAGTACAGTCATACAAGCAATAAATAACAAGTCATAAAGGACTAACTCTGTAACACCAGATTAATCATCAGCCCTCTCTGGAATATTAATAATTGGCATCAGACCATTAATTTTCTGCCTACAACCAGCAACAGCCTAACCAGCCACCCTTATCACTGAGTTACACCTCTGGAGGCCTGATCCTGATCCAGTTTGCAATCCCATGGCACTGGAAATGATGTTGCTGCAAACTGTAGAGCTGGTGCAATGTGCTGGGCTCCTTCATGACTGCCACAGGCAGGGGACGTCATCCCAGGAACGTACTCCTAAAAATACCCCAAGTGAGCTGGTCAGGTCCAGGAGGAATGAGTTTGGAAGCTGGTAATGTCTCTCTTTCTCATGCTGCCAGTCTCCACCGTCTGTAGTAGTCTGGGATAATGTCTGAGCCTGTGGAGCTGAGGGATTGTGTGTGTGTGTGTGTGTGTGTGTCAGCCACTGCCGGAAATTCAGCATCTGGAATCCATTGTGCCACAGTCATCCTGAGCTGAGCTGGAAGCCAAAAGAGCTTCAAGACTGCATGGGTAGATTTTTTTTTCCTTCATGCTTGTGGGATTTTTAAAATGCAAAGCAAAGTCAAAATATTCCAGCTCCCAACGTCTCTAATCCTCACAAGTTGACTTCACATTCTTCAGTTTTAAGGATCAAATTGTGACCCTTGTGCAGGAGCCGGGGAAAGCTCCTTCTTCCTGCCCTTTCAAATGGCATCCACCATTTCCAGGCACACGGCATCCAAAAAAGTTGGCCTGGGAGATTGCTGGCCCTGCCTCCATGCTACCAAGGAAGGATGTGTAGCCACTTTTCACCTCTTCGCACCACTCACATAGTGGTGAAAAGACCACAAAATTAGCTGGCAACAGCCCCTCCAGAATCCCACATCTGTCTCTGTTACAGGCATTGTCCCTGTGCTGTCTGCCTCCTCGTGCCCTTGGGTGATCACACACTGGGAAGAAAGATGGAGAGCAGAGAGAGGAAGAAGGTAGAAAGGATGGATAGTGGGCTGCCATCATGCAGATCCTTCAGGAAGAGGTTAGAAAGGGCGGATAGTGGGCTGCCATCGTGCAGATCCTGCTGAGCAGGCGTGGGACTAGTCTAGGTCACCCTGGGGACCATGCCAACCCTCTGCTGCCTCCAGATTGCCAGCAGCACATGAGGATTTTTACCCATTTGGCATTGCTGAGCTCAGTTTTGCTATATTTTAGAGAGAAGTTTCTCTCCAAGGTTTTTAGAGGCTGCAACAGGATGTTTCTGTGCGGGAGGATGCGGGAGCCAGAGGGTGGATTCAGCAGCCATGGCTGAAGGCCGGTGCACACCACAGGGACTGGGAGAGGAGCTGGAGCATCATCCGGCTGTGGTTCAGCCTTGATACCCGCAGGGCTAAAGAACAGCTGCCACCTTTGTGGCACATGCTGCAAGGGTCTACAGTGGCATAAATCTGAGAATAAATACTTCACGCTATGGCACAGCCCCCTCCTGGGTAATGCCACAATACATGGTGCAGTTGGGCTTTTCGCCTGTTGGAAGCTGTTCCAGAACCGCACGGCTCAGGTGGTGAGAAAGCCCCTGAGTCCAGCCTGAGCTGGTCTGTGGCCAGTTAACCTCATCTCTTCCCCTGACAAGTTGCTCTTAAATAGCTCTTCTCTCTCACAGGCATTATCTTCCCAAGTATTTATAGAAAGCAATTGGTGTACATTCTCACTTGTGTAGATTGAAGATGTCATTTCTCAAAATCCGTCTTTGAGGAACTCCCCATGTGACGTAAAGTCAGTAGTTCCTTTTTCTGCTGCTGGTTTGGTATTTCCCTTTTCAATGCAAAATTGGTGTTGTCTCTTTAGCTGGGGAAATTACTTAATCAACAGTTCCTTATTAATACTCCTTTCCTCCAGTTTATTTTCTTTTCCTGATGATACCTATCCAAAGGCTTTACTGACGTCCTGGGGGCTGAGATCTACCACATTCCTGTTTAGAAAAATCACATATCAAGGAAAGATTCTGTTAGTGTAACAGGTGTTACCTTTGATAATTTGCAATATGCATTTATTCAGTTTTTCTACATCTGAATACGAAATGAGACTTCAGGCACACTCAGGTGCTATAATGGTTATTCCATATATGAAATGCAGTGATGAAGATTTGAAGGAAATAGAAGATAGATAAAACATCCCGAAATGAGGTTTGAAGCAAAATAAAAATGCTGCAGGTTGTTAGAAAGTCCTCCATTCCAAGTGAAAAAAAAATAATCTGTGTTTCTCCTGGTAGATTTACTTTTGATGCATGATACTTGCAAGACTTTAGGTCTTGTCAAGATAAATGAAATTGTAGATCTAGTGAAGGAGACCCTCCTCTAAAATCCATTATTTCTGCCTTTCTCGAACTTTCTGGTCAACTTTCCTCCTGCTCTCTTGTGAGCTGCCGAGCTGGGGGGTTTGGTGCCAGCTGCTGGAGAGCAAGGAAGACTCTGCAACTACAAACATGAATGCTCTTATTTGAAAACACCAACATAAACAGCAGAAGGCTCTGCACGTGTATGATGAGCCTTTAGGGGTGGAAGTGGCTTGATCTGCCCATCCCTGATCAGAGCCACCTTGTGCCAAAGACACAGCAGAGAGTCAGATCTAAGCCCCCAGGAACCACATGGGGTTCAATGTGGGACTTCTAGAGCTCAGCACAGTTTTTCTAACCTGGATGTCCAAGCTCATAGCAAGTCAAATAGTAGAAGTTGCATAGAAATGTCTTCTTTCCCTCCGCGTGCTGCTTTCCATGCCAGTCACTTTGGACATGTCTTAAACAAGTCACCTGGAGTGCAGCGTGACAGCCCCATGGAGGGTGACCAGCACAGGAAACCCAAACAGCTCTTTCTCTGTAGATACAAACCAGGGTTTGCCCACATGTCCTCTTGTGTACTGCTCTAATGTACAACTTCATGTGACTAATGAGCAGCAGGGACCACCCAGGTGTCAGGGTTGAATGTCACTCAGTTCCCAAAACGGACTTAGTGATTCTGATATTCCTCAGCTATCAGCTCCCTTGATCCTGCCATGGAATTGGTGCCAAACTCCAGCCAGCAAGTGATCAGTGAGAGATGTTTAAACTGAGAAAACAAATAAACCCTGGTGCATTCTGAAGGGGTGCAGATTTTCACTGCGTATGAATCTTGTCAACATACATTATGTGTACATTCAGCAACAAATCTGTTATCTCCTGGCCTCAAAAACATGCCACAGATGCAAGTTACAGAAAAACAGCTGCTGCAAAAAGGGGATGTGTAAGTAGTTACCAGGAAAAAAATCCACAAACTTAAACAAATGTGAACTACTATTACGTCTCACTGCTTACCACAACAGAGAGAGCAAATCTGTTTTAGAAGGGAAATAATGCAAAGCACTGATCTCCAAATCAGTAACATCCCAGCAAGACCTCCCATAGGAACAAAAGAATTAGAAGTAACAGGGAAAAAAAGAACAGGGCAGACAACGTTACCTGGGCCATGTGACCAGACCTAGAATCCCATACTTACAATGAAAACATTTACTGATTAAACCACTTCCACTCTGGCACTGTCACTAGTGGCACTGCTGTGTGGGCCTTCCAGCATCTCTACTGTGAACCTGTGCTTACCACAGGCTGATGACACCATACAAAGCGAGGTCTGCTAGATATGGTCTTCAGTGCACCACCTCAATTACAAAAATCACACTTTCTAATCAACTGTATAGTTATGGTTTAGGAGAAGGAGCTAGATCTGGAATTAAAAACGCCACAGCTTTTAATTTGGCCCCTGGGAACATTGCCTGCTGCAGATTTGGGCAGGGGTTATTAGGTTACACAAATTGCCACGTGAATATGTAACTAGAAATGAAGTGGGTCCTCGAGCACACAGAACTTGGCCATCTCTCCATTGTAGGATTGCTCTTTGAAAGACGTGAGTGGAAGTGGTCAGCTTTTGGCCATAACATCATGTCAATGGAAAACAAAAGCCAGTGAATGAGCTTTTTGACACTGTACCTGGTAAATGATCTTCAAAGTGGAATAAGAACTGGACTGTACAGAAATTCATTACAAAGCATCATACAATAGGCAATGTATTCTGACTCTTGGGTCTTAAAATCTCAAAATGTAGCCAGCTATTTGTACTCTCGGCTTTTTATATTTTCTGTAATTACTTCAGCCCTTGCCTCTTGATAGATATTTCTGCTAAAAGCTCCTGGAGGGACTTCCCAGCTCCATTCCTTGTGTGACAGTAAAGTCTCCAACTGTCTATGTTTGGACACTGGAGTCTCAGGGTTGGAACTATTCATTAATGATGACCTTGGCTGCTGCAATGACATATCGGGCTCTAACATCTTGACTTCTTCCACTTTAGAGATGGGAGGGAATCTGCCTCCCAGCCATCTAATGGTTATGTGCTGAGGAGTTTTCTGCTCAAGTCTTTGTGGGCACATGAAGTTTACGAATATGTGAAAAAGAAAATGCCATATATCATTTTCTCCTGCCTAAATATCTGCCACATTATAACTCTGTAATTGCTCAGCTCTTTGCAATATAAAATGAACAGCTCAGGAAAATGCAGACAAAAAGCTCCACAATTCCCCAAAGAACCAAAGATGGGAACAACATATTCTGAAAGTTCATCCTCAGCAGCCAAACTCTGATCCAACACAGATGTAGTTGAATATTGTAGATGGAGAAGATTATAATTTTATATATTGTTTCTCTTGCTTTATCATTCTCTGCATTTTTATGGGCTACCCACATCTTGCTTCATGTATGAATGTAAATACATATGTAAATGAATACTATTGTGCAAAGTCTTTTTCTGATCTCAATAATGGGATGTTTTCATCCTATGGTTAGATGTACAGCATACTAAACTGCACGCTTTTGACTTTTGAGTATTATGCTATTTCCTGGTAACAAAAATATGCAACCCCAGTTTATTGCTTTCCATTTAACAAAGGAAATCAATGTTTATTTTGTGTGTCTGAAAAGCACAAACTCAATTAAAGGAATGACCATCGAAATACTGAGTCAGGAGCTCATACACAGACTTAATCGCACATGTGAGAGAAAACCCCCTGGAAGACTGATTATACTGCTGATCAAGAATGATGTCAAAATCTATTAACTTGAACAGGAACAAAAACTGGCCAAATCTTCCATTGCTCAACCAGCCTCTCCAGGCTGAGAGTTGGCAAGAAACTTCCAGCATCTGCTGCAGGATTCCATGTTCTACTGTGTCTACAGAATTGCTCCTTCCACAATAGCCCACATCTGCGAAGACCCCCTGCTGCAAAGGGCAGCCGGCTGGATCCGGGTACCCAGTGGTGCATAGCTGGGATACCTCAAAGAATTCGTCCATTCTTTTGGTATTAATTTTATTGAATTTGAGCAATATGCAAGAGCGGGCAAAGGTCAGAATTGAAAATGGCCAGTTTTGCCTTGTAACACTGAAAGACGGTGGCAATTTGCAGAGCATTCATTACGTATTTCCCATTTACAAATATGGCAAGCTTCAAAAATGCCTAATGTTGGTTATATAAAATATCACTGGCAAAGTTTAGCAGGCCTCACTCTAGCAGTTCTATGTCTGATTTTTAACACATGAAAAATAGAAGACTTTTGCTGGGACAGACAGTATATTCTGCATCATCGTTGGTAAAACTGAAGTCAATGACACAATTTTTGAGTTGTGTCATTTTCAGTGTGATTTAGACATGGCCACTTTCAGACGAAAAATACATTAGCTAAGACAAAAACCCACACTGGGCGTTACAACCCATAAGGGTGGCCTGTTCCTGTCCCCTACTACTGACGACTTGCGTAATCTGATGATCAAACCTATTGAAACTACACAACATACTCTGTTTTTCAATTTTATAGACAGTGATGTAACTCCAAAAAAAGCAATGATTAATGAAGTATCATTCGTCCCACCCAGTGCAAGAAATGTCACACTGCTCCAAGCTTTGTTATTAGACTGAAAATGTGTCTCTTGCAGAGCTTCTGCAGCGCTGTTTCTGTCAGAGACGCGACAGCTGGTCTTCTCTGCCCCAGCAAATTTTATGTAATATGGTAGGGATGCTCTAGGTACATCTGGAGAATGACTCAAGTGGTTACCACTGGGTAAATGGTTCCTTGCTCAATATCAAAGTCATTATATCTGCTAGTTTTTGTGTTTTCTTTAAAAACCAACAGAGTTATCTCATGCAAAGCCACCGCTGAAAAGGAAGTTTCAAAAGAGAAAATATATGGATTTGGGAATGTCTCGTTTTGTGGAAAGGTGACTCTGTCATGTCTCATGTATCAAAGACTATCTCATGTCCCATGACTGACTTGCTGTGGGAGGGGTGCACGAACTCCGGACCAGGAATTCCCATGGAAACCTCATAAGTTCAGACAGACTTGTTCACTGCTCGGCTTCATCACCTCTCATCCTCATTAAAGTAAAACCATCATATAAACCAGGATATTGCTCAGTAAAGCTTCCTCTAAATTAACTTGTACTGAAGGAGTGAGAGAGGAAAAAGAAAAGGAGAAAGCCGAAGAAAGGCACAAGCAAATGCACAAGTAAAGTTGCTGCGAGAAACGTATCTGCTTCCAGGGCCACGTAAATCAACAGCGGATGTTTTAGATAATCCTTGTGCTGTAACTTGACATGTCAAAGCGCAGTTCTGACCTACAGCCCTTCACTTTTTCTCCTCTTAAGAGTGTAACAGGAGATCTTTCTGTCACCCAGTGAAATTTCTCTTCAAATGCAATGCTAGCACTAGTAATTTGATATATATCAGCCTCTCAAACTGATACATAACAAGGGGCTGAAGAGATAGAAATCCCTCCATGCTTCGATACTGTTTTGGGGATTTATTAGGACACTTCCATGGGGCAAAAGATGGCACTGAAATGCTCACAGCAACCCACAGCCCCCGGGGTCTGCGGCACGTGGTGTCCTTTGAATGGCCACTTGTGACAAGCACAGTGGGAATCGGGGTGAACGGGGCTGACATGCACAGGATTGATCTCTGTTGGTGTCACAGCTTTTTTTTTTGCAGATAACATAACTACAATGGTTTGCTGAGAAGGCAGTTGGGCTCTAATCCCTAATGGCAGAGCAAATGTGACATGAATGAAGCTGGTAAAAAAGCTTTGCAAAAGCACAGTCATTCAGCAAGTTACTGGATTTAATATTTTTGTCAGCAAAAAGTGGCAATTATTTCTTCACCCATGGGATCTCTGTCTTCTCCTCCTCCAGGCAATAGAGCAACGTTTACATCCTGGTACTCCTCCAGAATGCATTTAAGTGACATGACAGAAACAAGAGAGATATCTTGATTTTGATTAACCCTCATGTACTGAAGGCAGGAAAACATTAAGCCCAAGGAAAGTTCCAACTGAAGAGGAATTTCTTCAATGTCTTCATCTTTCTAGAAGCAGTTTATCATTTTACTCAGCTGGCCTAGCATGGGGCAGCACTGAGGCGGTGAGCTGGCAACCAGTAGCATTCCTTGGTAGGATCATCACTGAAACAACCAAACTGAACAAATATGCCTGAACTGCAAGTAATAACCCCGGCACACTGAAGATTCAAACTGAGTCGTGAGGTCCATTCTCAATTAATCCTTATTATATCACGTTGCTGCACTACAGATATAGGATAAGGCTCCGCTCACTCTCCATCATCACATCTTTAACAAAAGTACATATGAGTCGAAAAGCACTTTTGTCCCCCAATAGGTTTAATCAATTCTTTCTTTAACAGAGGTTGATTTTCCTAGTTGTTCTCCTGCCTGCATAATGAAAAATACTGTAGTAAGGAAGAAAATGCTGCAGCGGCTCCTGCTTATAATGAAAACCACATTGTGGCAGGGCCCTGAGGACTGGCTGGGGGAGGTGGAGGCAAGGGGCTCTCTGGCTCTGCTCAAAAGTATGATTCAATAAGTCATTTCCAGGGTAAACATATAAATCTGTCCTTCTTGAACAGAATCCAAACAATCAGAAGTATCCCCCTTGCTTTATTCAAAATGCCTCTGCTGCTACTGAGGAAATAAAAGGAGTGGACAAAAACAAACACCCTTCGATGGAAGTCGAAAAAGAAAACATCCAGTGTGAATGTTCAGATGGCCACTGAGTAACTTTGCTCAGAGGCTGAAGTTCTGGCTGCCGCTGATGTTCCTGATAAATATCCTACCTCACTACTGGCATCATGTGTGCGCTGATGTTGTTGTTCAGAGTGTTAGGATTAGATGTTAGGATGGATGCCCCAGAGAAAAGAAAAAACAGATGGGAAAGAAGAAGAAAAAAATCAACAATTCTTCCCCTGCAGCAAATCTGGTTTAGCTAATGTGCAAGTCTGGATTTGTTCAGAAAGCAGAACCTACTATCGCATCCTGTTTTAATCAGCGTGCCCTGCTGAGAAAGTTGAAGACTGGCTCAGTCTAATGGTGAAGATCAAGAAGAAAATTGTTTTTATGAGGGTCAAAACTGCAGTGCAATCTTCAGTGTCAGATTAAAAAAACCAACTCTGATAGATTTTGCATTGCAACAAAAGGCTATTGAGCTGTCATAATGCAAGCTCTCCGACCCCAAAAATCTAGCCCTGTGTATAATGTCATTGAAAAAGCCATTATCTGCTACAATTAGTGTCTGGTATGGCTCACCCTGCTGTAAATCTGGTGTCTTTATGAAAAGCTTGTCAGACCTAGTGCTATTGTCTGCCATCTTGTTTAAAAAGTTGATCCTCTTTGTTATCTTTAAGACCTTATTTTGCAAAGTCAGTGATGATCTTAGAGAGCTGGAGTTACAATGAAACACCAGCCATTACAGAGGTGTTCACCTCTGGATAGTGATTCAAACTGGCATTTAAAAATCGTGATCCTTGAAATCACCTCTGTAGCTACGTTCTAGGATCCTAAAATTTCTCATCATTCCCTACTGAGATGATACAAACAACTCTAAGTCTTCTACTATTGGTCTTCACTGGGAACACCAAGAACAAAACACAATGTTGAGTTTTAGCTCTTTCCCAAATTTTGCTGTTCCATGCTTTTCCTTGCAGGCCCTTCCTTTAAATACAAGGCTCAACCTAAGCTGCTAGTTTAGCCCGGCTACACTTAGAGATTGCCTGTTTAGATGGGTCTATAACCCAATAAAAGAAGGACTCAGAAGATGAGCCAGGTGCCCCAAAGTGTGGATGTAGACAGCAGAAAGCCAATCAAGTCATGGCCAGCAGAAGTCAGGAAGATGCCATCAGACAGCTCATCCTCTCTGTGTAATCAGCTGGATTCTGCCCTGAGGATCTATACTCAATTCAGCAATGCAACTACAAGTCATTTTCCACCAAACATGCATAGGCGACTGCTTATTTCTGTGGCTCTTTTACAACCTGGTTGATCTTACCAGTTCAAATCTGCCAACTTTAATGTGAATTGGTTAGCTAGAAGATAGTTTGGACTTTCTGTAGATATTCTTTTCCCTACCTCGTGCTTACATGTCTCCACTCTTGAGCTTACATTTATTGCAGAAGATTATGGGATGTAATTCCCAACAGTGCAAGACCTGACGCTACTTCAGTGGGTTGTTTCCATCTTGAGTACAACCTCTTCCTGCATTAGCTCAGTTGTATATGTCACGAAGACGCACACGATCCCATCACTTGCCTGCGTTTCTGCGCACAAGGCGGGCGGCAGACAGCAGAGTGAGTAGTTAGGAAGGAATGAAATTTCTTCTCTCAGTCCTTTCACTAGAGAGAACATTTAGAGTTGTTATTGGCATAGTCATGTGAAGTGTTTTCCAGACTAGATTTCATCAAAAGACTTCAAAAATAGTTTAGGGACATAAATCTAATATTTAGATGATTTTGCAAGGAACAGATTAATTCAAGCCTTGCTTTAGAGCTGAAGTAACTCCTAGCAAGAGTAGAATAAAGCCCAACACAATTAGTACAGATGGATCCTCATTATTTGAACTCAGATGGCTCACACAGAGTGTGTCAGGGAAACGGCCGCTGGGGGGGGACCGGAAAGATGAATCTGTTCTCCTATATTGACAAGGGATAACACATAGCACCCACACAAGGAGGAGATGGAGGCACATGGGGGACACTACGGGAGGACATAAACACACAATGGGTTTGGCTGGGAGAGGGTGGGTTACTGTACATACGTGTCTGGGAGAGGGTTCACAGCTATTCCTGCAGAGGGAACTGCCTCCTCCTTCTGTTGGATACACACACCAGGTCAGACAGACATATTTGGCAGCTGTTTTATCATCTGAACATCTTTCACATCAGGTCATTCATGGGCAGCTTTGATGATTCAGTGGGGTTTATTCCCCAGTTCCCCAACATCCTTCCCTCCTTAACTGCTCTTTTCCAATGCGTAACTTGAAAGCACTGCTACAAAGGGCTGAAATTGTTTTTGGAGGCTCAGGATCCAATTCCCAAGTTGCCAAGGCACAAGACATTATGATACCAAGCAAAGGAGTATCCAGCTATTGTTAATGATCCAGATTTATGTGACTCACCTACATTTAGACAAAAAAAAAAAAAAAAATCAGTGGTGGAGCAAGAGATTGAAATAGGATCCGCTAAAGCCCATTTAAACCCTGAACCATCTTCTCCTGGTCAATCTGGTGCTTTAGTGGTAAAATAAAATTCCACAACCTTAGTTCTAGGGTTCATCTTGGAGACACCTCTAAGTAGAAAGCACACTTGATAGGTATTTCGTGTTTCTGCTTTCATAGCTCTTTCTGAAGGTCAGGAGATCAGCTGCTCTGAAATCAGCCTGTTCTGAACAGTTTGCAGACTGGGAGCTTCAGCATTTTGGCTAGTGGGATTGTGCCTGAAAGGGAAAACACATGGCGGGGGGCTATATTGCAAAATTAGGCTTCCAGTCTACATCCATGGGTACTTATTGTCTATTATTGCAAATTGCTGTTATATTTCCTACAAGAGCAACTGCTGAAACACTGCACCCAGCTGCTAACAGCTGGGGTGCTGGGAAATATAAAGCATGTGCTAAGCTGTTTTCTTGGAAACTTTTTAGATATCTAAATACAGTCCAAAAAGAGAAATAATTTTCACTGAAGATACCTTTCTCTTGTTAGTTTCCTCCCCCAAATGACATTCTCCTGATGTCTCACTCTGTGGAAGGAAGCAGAAAGCCTTGCTGCAAACAGTTAGGATACTGCTTTACCACAAAAGATTTGGCAAAATGTTCTGTGGGTTTAGTTTCACTTTGAGCAGTACAGGATCAAAAGAGAAGCTTCTTTCTTGTCCTGAATCCAAATAGCAGAGCAACCTAACTATTTCCATACCCATAAGGCTAGAGCTGCATGAACATAACAAAATCTTATCAAACAGAAAAGATTAATTCACTTGGTTGCTATTGGCATGAGTAAGACCATTAATCAGCTGAGTACTGGAATGATTGAACATTGATTCCTGGAAAAGTTCATGATTCCTCAAGGAGTTACAAACAATATTTCATCAGAAAATTCACATAGGGAAAAAGCATATTCTAATTCACTGTTTCTGTATTCTAACACATATAAATTTATTCAAAAGGCATAGCATAGGATACATTTGTCCCAAGTACTCTGCCCTAAATAGTGGAAATGAAACTCATTTTTAGAAACTCATAGGATGAACTTTGACTTACAGTATTATTACTCTAACAATTATGTCCATATAAAACACAATCAACTGGCAAGCCATGCATTGTTAGAAAAGGGAAAATATAACTAATGTTGGTGGGTAGTATATTTTGTATCTCACTGTCCTGCTGGCACCATTAAATATTGGTTAGCTTAGGATGGCTAATTTGTTTTTGAAAGAATCTCCATCTGTGTAACATATTTTGTTAAATCTAAGCCAAATTCAGTAGAAAGGAATTGTATTTTTGCACGCAAGAGAAGGATGTATTTCCTGTTAATTTTGCAGACATGCCTTTTAATTTTCTGCCTAGTGAACTGAACTCAGATCCGTTAAAAGACAGTCAGTTACTGAAACCTCCTCTAAGTAGTCACTACAGTGAGAAACAAAAGCATTTTATTAGAGGTGATCCTTCAATAAAAGGGAAATGAGTGCTGGATATAGCTGACTCAGGGAATAGTTCTTAGTTCTTTCTTTTGCCAAGAGGTTACCAAAGAAGCAAAGTTTTTTATTGCATTTTGGTAGTGTCACTAGCAATACATACCACAGGACAATAAGAACTGGCAAAGAGGAGAAGGATCCTGGAACTGCTCTTTTGTTTTTGTTGGCTGCAATAAAAGCATTCAATCTCCTCTCAGATATGTTTTCTAAAGTGTCAAGTAACACAACAATAGAGTAAGAATTGCAAGGTAAAAAGAGTTAGAGTCTTCAGAAGCTAAATTTGGAAAGGGCAGGTCCTACCTGTCATGGTCATCTGGGAGACCTCTTGTATGGAAAAGTGAAATATTTCATCACCTTTTGTTTTCAAGTGTGAGCTGAGAAATGGGCTTGGGGCTGAGACAGAGACACTATAGGAGCTCCATCCTCAGCATCACACACTGCTTCCAGCTTTCTTTTCTTCCCAAAGCAGCTATGTATTTGGGATTTTTCCTTGAAAAGCTTATAGTCTCCATCTGTGAATTAACTCAGCTGCTCCCAGCTGCTCCCAGCTGCTGTAGATCAGGTAACTGACTCTGTTGTGGGGCCGAACTTCTCTTACCCATGGGTGACCCTTGGCTATATTTAAGGACTGTAGTCTTTGCTGCCTCCCTCACCTCTGCCCCAATTGTAGCTGACTGGATATGCCTACAAAGGAGGAATGTGTTTCTTTTTTTGTATGTTTTGATCCGTCAATTTAAAGGATGATAAGGAAGCTTAAGTTGGTTCAGTATTAGCAGCCAAATGTGGACCTACCAGGTTTAAGGCAATTAATAAGCTGTGCTTTACACCATTAACAGAATAGGGAGAGGAAGACTAAGCTCAGGGTTTGGATTTTGTTCTTCTGTAAAATAACTGAAATAGTATTTATTCCTGTTAACGGAAAAGTACAGGAGCTCTGTCGCTAGGAGAAAAAGTGTGCTTTATTCTGAGTTGTGCTTTTTCCCAGCCTGTCAAAAATACAGGGTCTTTCAAAAAGATGGACTCAATTTGTAATCAAAATCACTATGTCTTTGAAATTGGGTCCATCTTTTTGAAACGTCCTGTACATTCAGATAGGCTGTAACAACTGAAACACAAGCTATTTATGTGTTGCTGGGTATTTCTGACTTGAAATATTTGACAGGCTTTATGTTAAGTATGTGGGTTTAGTTTCTAAATGTCTCTCTCAAAGCCTCTCTTTCCCCTGCACCTTATTAAAAGGAAGGCTGTAAGAAATGAAGTGAGGAAACTTGAAGGTTGAAAACATTCTAGGGGTTTGCCCAGAGACCAGAGGAGTACATAGGAAGCCTTCCATAGTATCAGCTCTTTTTACCTTCTTATTAGTACATTGAAATTGCCATATTAATTCTGTTGGTTAGTTTGTGGGTTTTTTTAAATTGTAAATGAATCTAGGATATTTTAAGGAAGAAGTTGCATTTAGGGATAGAGATCTCAAAGGTACCAGACTTAGCTAAGACTTCATTTGTCTTACAATATTTGCCTCTGCAGTTGATGAGGTAAGAAGCAATCACTTCATGTGTCTGAAGAAAGTTTACTTAGAAGCCACCTTCCAGAGGCAAAAGATAAAACCCTTGCCCTGTTCAAGAAGAGCATCAGGCTGCCTGGTGTGATTTGCAGTGGGAAGCTGTGATTTACTGACCGCAGACTGGCGGGGGCTCAGGCTGGTGCCTGTGCTGTCGAGGCTCAGCGATGATGCCCTTGCCCTGAAACAACGCCCAACGTGTGCCCACAAACCCTGTGCTCCTGGAGCTGGTGTCTGCAGGTAAGGCATTAAAAAGGTGGTCCTGATCCTCTCAAAGTCACTGAAGATCCTATACTACTTTTCAAAAGAGGAAAGGGTTTAGTTCTCATGCCCTAGTCAAATAGGTGTGATGGGGTTGATGGTTGCAGTTTTTGCAGAGGGTGCTCCGTGGTGTCAGCAGCACATTCAGGTAGCAAACCAAGTTATTGCCCTGATGCTGCCCACAGTCATTAGCAGACTTGTCGATGGATGTCAACAATACCCTCAGAGCTGGACAAATGAATTTGTCCAGTTGTTTGCAGTGTTAATGCCATAATTTGGTTTGAGAGACACCATAAGCTCAATGGATTCTCTTCTTGTTTACATGCATATTGTCTCCTTGAGAGCTGCTAGGCTGCCCAGATACAACAGGAGAACCTCTGAGCTAATTAACATCATTAATGTACAGCATCCCAACTCCTGCCTCCCAGGCTGGATGGTAAAAGCCTTGGTAGTATGCTTTGCCATCCACAGGCTCTTTATAATAAAATTTTGCAAAACCAGCTAAGATGGGCCACCTATGTAGCCTGTCTGCACAATGTGATCGGGGTAATAATATTGCTGGTTTTTGCAAAGGTGAAGTTAGCAATAAAGCTTTGCATTGAACCTAGTGGGTTTCTCTTAAGTATTTCAGTAAGACTGCAAATTTGCTGGTGTAGAAACACAAGTAACTGTATAATATTTTGTTGTGCTTCATACAGCTGTACTCAGTTGTTGACAATAAAACTTGGGAGAAAGCAGCTGGTTTTGGAGTCCAGGAGCCTGGAATTCATTAGTGGAAATTTTCAGACGTGGGTTGGTTGGTGTTTCTTTTTTCTTTAATTCCTTGGCTTAGCTGCAAGAAGTTAAAGCAAACAGAGCTGAAAATCCATAGTGAGGGGTGTGAAAGAGTTTCTTTGCTCTTTCACCAACGCAATGACTGGAGAGAAAAAACAAACACTAGAGAATTTCTTTTTCCTGGTTTGCTTTATCTGTGACAGCGAACCTTTCCTGAGAAGAGGAGCTCTTAAGAGCTTTGCTGGAATTCAGGTTTATTTGAAGAACACCAACATGATACTCGCTACTAAAGACTGTGGTTGTGCTAACCTCGTAAAGGAAAGGGGAGGAGACAGAAGTGATGTCAATTTATTCACTGGAGAGTTCAAACTGTGTAGTTTTTCCTACAAGGATCTTTTTCTCCTACACAGGAACCCTGCACAGAAATAAAAACTGCACAGCCAATGTTAACCTGTGACACCCCGAGCTGAGGCAGGAGCAAAGCTCTTTGGTAATGTGGAGCCACGTCCTGGAAAGACGGAGTTTTGCGCTTCGACTTTTTAATTGGATAAATTTGTTTTCAAGGCACTTAGTGAGAGCAAACTGCAGCATTTCAATAATGCGACTGCCTGGAAGAAGCTGGAGGTGGAATTATTTTGCAGGGAGTGAAAAATTCTTGACATGAGTAGAAGCACAGGAGTGCTGCAGCCCCGTGGCTGCGCTGCCATAGAGCTCTTAGCCAGGTTCTGCTTTGACCTCTCCCTTCTCAGAGCCTCCTATCTGTTTTTTCCGCTTTGTAGGTATTTTTTTAATCCATTCCCACCATCTAGATTTGTTGCTCCAGGCTCACTCTATTTGGGGGGTCAATGGCATTCTCCCAGCTCCTGGCAACTCATTTCTAGAGCATTTACCTTGAGGTCCTGTGCCCCAAGCCTGCCACAGGAACCACCTTTCTCTGCCATGGTACTTCCCAGTATCCTTTAGACAATCCTGCCTTGTTACACTCCTCTGATGCTAAACGGCAGGAGAGGCTGGGCTCTGGTCCAGGGCCAACAGCTTTCTGACAAGCACGAGCGATGCAGTAACAAATAAATAACAAGGTTTTGGGGAGGCACCTTTTCAATAAGTAAAGGGGAGGTGGAGAGAGAAAATACACATGTGAACCCTCTCCTACTAAAATATCTCAGCACACGCTGTGGATCTGCTACAAAGAATATTTCAACATGTGCTGCTGGAGGCTGTGTTGCTCGGGAATGCCCAGGTGGTTTACACACACCTCCAGTCTGGGAAATCCTTTCAGCCTTATGTAAATACAGGCTAACAAAGTTACTTTGCCTGGGACTTTAAAAGTGTTGGGTAAACTTCTCTGGATTGGGAGGCTCAGGTGGCTTTTTTTTTTTGGGTGGGGGGTTGGTTTTGGGGTTTTTGTTTGTTTGTTTTTGGTGTGTGTGTTTTTTTTTTTTTTTTTAATCCCTGTTTCTGCTTCTCATTCTTAGTCCTCTTGGATTTTCAAGCTGGGTTAGGTGTTACCCTCCTATGCAGACATGGGGGGATCAGATCCAATGTGTCACAGCAGCCTCAAAGCAGAAGTCCTGCCATGAAAAAGCTTTGCCTGTATCCGGACAGGACAATGACTCTTGCCGATAAGAGCTCAGGTCTAGCTACACCCCTCGGCAGCCCTCATCTCTAATCTATAGTGTAGAGAAGGTGCTGCAGGTTGTTACTTCACTTAACATTTGTTCTCCTCACTCTGAGGCAGCCAGTAAACAATGTGACTCAGAGAAAATGAAATTGGATTTAGTTTTTTTTTCTGTAAACCAGAATGAGTAATTATGGCAGATAATAATCCTCCAATTCTTGGAAAAGGCAAAGACTCTTAGCTGGGATTTCCTTAGCATGACCCAGTTCAAAAAGCAAATAACATTTCATAGAAATCACTGCAAAGCTAAAGCAGCAAATTGCTGGTTCTTAGTGCCAAGAGTGCTGGTGCTTGCTGGGCTAACCAACACTCTTCCCTAAGAGCATTGCCTTTGGTTCCCAGCACAGAAATTCTCATTTCAACTCCAGTGGCAGATGCAAGACAGACTGTGAAGCTGTTCTTTCTGCCTTCTTTTAGTGCTACTTGTTGTAAATGAACTTAGAAGATATATGATATAAAATAGAATAGTTCCTTATTTTAAAATTTCTCATGAACTTGGGGTGTTCGTAGCACATACAAGTTAAAACCACATCCATTTAGGATGTGTAGAAGTAATTTCAATTTTTCCTGCCAGGTGGATTTATAAATGCATGTATTTCTGTTCAATGTTGGCCACTTTATGCCTTTAACTCAAACACAGATAGGTGTCGAATTAATTCGATGTAATCACACTGTATCATGACATATCTGAGCCCAAGCTCTGAACCTGAAGTGACTGTGTTGCATTCAGATGCTCTCTAAGGCTACAGCAATGCCCCGTGTGTAGCTGTATAAGCACCAGTTTTAACATTGCAATGGTTAGAAGGCTTTAGCGCTACTTCCCTTAAAAACAAGGGCAGAACCTTCATAGCTCATAAAACCAGAAGAGTTTTGTGACCATCCGCTCCGCCTGCTGCAGGACCCGGTGGTAACTGCTTTGACGTGGAGCTGATGTCCCGCAGCACAATCAGTTATGGGGGTGGAGGAGAGTCTGGTGCAAGCAGCTGTACAAATAAGGCGTTTTAGCTGTTTTGGTTTCAAGTTTGCCAGACAGTTTTGGTTGACTGAATTGAAAAGTGCCTGCATTTGCTGTCAAAATGCACAGCTTAAATAAAAGGTTTTGGATTTGACTTGAAATTAAATGTTATGGTTGGAGGAGAATATTTTTAAAGAGTAAAACCACTACATTTACAGAAAACAGAAATATCTACTCTTCTTTGGCTTTCTGGCAACTCTCTCCCCCCTGCACTGCCCAAATTCTTTGCTAAATTTTGTCCAGGTTATGGAGACCATGATCTTGTCTCCTACTTGTCTAGATACAATGATGGGACAAGCTGAGGACAATGTTTTGCTTAAAAGTGGAATTTCCTGTTTTCAGTCAACCTACACAGTGTGTTTACACCAAAATAATCATAGCCCAATGACAATACCACAGGCGACTTTGGTTGCTACAGTGTGTCTGAATGAACCTAAAAAGACATTTTTAATTTTCCTGTAACACAAACATCCTATGCTGAATAGGAGGGAAAAATGTATTTTAAGAATTAAAAAAAAAAAAGAAAAGGCGGGGGTAGGAAAATACAAGGAATTTTACTGGCAGTAGAACAGCACAATTCATAGCTTGGTCACAGCAGTTGTTTAAATGTGCGGTTTGCAGAAGTTGTCAGGGGACAGATTTATGGCTGGACGTGAGCGCGACTGAGGGGTGGCAGCAGCAGAGGTGGCTGGTGTGGGATGGGGGACGTGGTGTGGGACCCTGGGTGATGCAGTGGGGGAGCTGCTATGTCGCTGCCCAACATTTCCTCCATTTCACACTAACTGAAGGTTGAATTCCTGAATGCTTGTTCTAGGTCGTACAGCACTCTGGTTCTGTTAATTTATCAACATGTAACTTATATTCCGCAGTCTCTATTGCCCTGTCCTATAGCAATACTATGTATGTAGTGAACAAATTGATGTCCTGTGTTATTTCTTCTTAAATTCTTCCTAATCCCTAGTACAAAGGAACTACACAAGAACCAAACTGGTTCTGTATATGACTGGTGATAGAAAAGTTATCTTGAAATCCCCTCTGTGCAATGTCTTTATTTCTACCAATGCAAATGTGCCCAAACCTGATTTTGATAACTGGTAGATTATGGCAGATCTAATAACCCCAAAACTCTAGAAACAGAGATATAGAGAGGGCATTGATTGGCAGTGAGAGAAAATGAATGCTTCTATTTAAGCACAATTTATGCCATTTTCCTTTGAATAAGCTGCCAAAAGAACAAGATCATAAGCTGCTACAAAAACAACTTAAAGTAGCTGTAGCTGTGATTTGTGTCAAGCATTCAAAAAGGAAAAATATAGAAACTGTGGGCAAGAGCAGATTTCAGTGCAATAGCTGTGACTCCAGGACTGAAAATAACCCACCTGTAAGATGAGTTTTCTTCAATCACTTATCAGTTGCTAAACAATAGCATCACATAATGTAACATAACTGTTAATGTATTTATTAAAGCTGGGGAATCTGGTCACCTGGGGGCATTTAGTGGTGGTTGGGCATGAGGTACTTTATTTTCAGCCTCTTTTAAAATAAGTATTAACACAACAGCCACAATATTAAATGTGCCAGTCCGAAAAATTACTACAGTATCTTGAATCTGGCTCTCCCCATTTATTTATTTTAATCACAAATGGGATAAAAAGGGAAAGAAGGGTAGTGTTTAAGTCCTCTGTATGTAATTTTTTGATGCCTGTCTTGATTGTACAAGGAAGTGGTAGGGACAGCAGATTTGAATGAGTGAAGTAAAGCCAGATGGATCTTATTATATGGGCTGCTTTTAGAAATTTGGATTTGTTTTCTGTTAGTCTAGAGCTGCTGATAACTGGAGCTGTATGGAAGCAACTCATATTCCCACCACCTTTCTTGCCTCCAGCTCCTTCCAGTTGCTGCTGCAGCAACTTCTTGCTGGGCAGTGGTGACAGAAGCAATGTTGGGGGGTGACAGGGTGGAGAAAATTGGGCTGTTGTTCAGCATCCCCTTGCCTTGCTTTGTGGAGAGTGCAGGTATGTGTTCTGGAAAACAGCAGGTTTTGATTTGCAAAAAATAGAAGCTTTTGCCAGAGAACTGTCTAAAGGGCAAATCGGAGGGCAGCCAGCAGCAAAACTATTTTCTAGCTTCAAAGGTGTTCCTTTCAAAGGCCAGTTTAAATCCTTGAAGTATTAAAGCTGTGAAAACAAATAAAGAGAAGAATGGAATGAAATTGTTCTCACCAAAATAGCAAGCCGGGTTCATACGCTTAGAAATAAAACGAAGCAGAGCAGCGCAGAAGTTGCACTTCACCCTGCTCTGTGGTGTTGCGTGAGCCAGCACAGCTTGGGAAGTGCCGAGTTCTTGCACTTGGAAGGTGGGCGCTGCCAGGAGGCACCTCCGGGAACTGGGGAAGGAGCGCGAGGTTTTGTGTTAGTGCCGAAGTCAGAGGTGATGCTGTGGCCAGTCCTGTGGTGTGATGGAGCTGTGTGAACCACAGGGAGCAGCTGTGGTACCTTTTACAGCAGCCTTTTACAATCCTTGTTCAAATTCTTTCAGTGAAGCCATAATTTGGTGTATACTGGAAAGAATTAAGGATTTCTTTTAAGGCTCTCTTTACTTTTGGAATTTAAGCTCCTTGACTTCTTACGGGGGATGCTTTTTTCAGGTATTTGAAGTAGATAGCCTTGCTCCCTCCAGCCCTATGTAATCTGTGAGAATCTTGTATTTATGAAAAATACTGACTGGACAGTCCTGATTCCCAGAAATGTGTCGGGGAGGGCAGGTACACGGATAATCTGTATTGCTCTGTCTCACTCTTGACCTCAAGGACCACACAACAGGCTGGGAAAACCCAGCACCAAAAGCCAGCTTACTTGAAAAACCTACAGACTTTTCCAAACATTTCTTTTTCTCCCTGACACATCCCATTAACTTTTTTTGCAGCTCCTGTTATGAGGCATTTACATCAAAAACTCAGGAAACCACTTAATACTGTTTAAAACATAGTGCTTTAGAGGAATTTTTATTAAACGTGCCTTTGTATTTTTGAAGTATTTCAAATCTAGTTAATTAGCTGGGTTGGGTTTACATTACAAATGCTGATCACAATTCAGTTGAAAAGCTATCATTGAATTAAATCACAGTCACCTAATTTCTCAGTCACAGGCATGACGTTTATTCACATTTATGCGTAATTCCTCCTAACACACATAATTTTTAGCATTTCAAAGACAAGCTGTCTGGCAGCAAAGAATGATGATTAACGCGCCTCCGTTCTCAAATGAAAGGCTGTTAATTAGCATTATGTGCTCTCAAACTGAAAACACCAACTCCTTAGTCCTAGACAGATCCCAGCTGACTTGCTAGTTGGCACCTCTGCCGAGAGAACTATCAATATAACAAACATGTTTTCCTCTCCTTTGAACTTCTCAGCAGAAGCAAGCTGTCGCTCTCTTCACTTCAAAGGCCCTTACCGATTATCTTCCAAACTCGTGGAGCGGAGGTGGATGCTGGAGCGACCGGCCCTTCCTCCGTCACTGTGTCCTGTCCTGAAGCAGACAGACGTGATGCTACGCACAACCTTGCCTCCTCCAAACCAAATGCCAGCAAGGTCAGCCCTTACATTTATATGTTTTTGTTTTTGTTTTTCTGTTGGTGAAATTCAGCTTCACTGGAGTGACTCCTGGTTAATAGCAATCACCATTATCAGACTGGGAAGAAACTGGAGAACAATCCAGATCATGCTGGCACCCCAAATACTGTTCAGAGCCTTGGCGGGGAATAAGTCTATTCCACCTAGTTAAAATTAAAGTGGTGGTGATGGGAGTGATCAGCTTTTCGCAATGTTTTAAATATTTTTATTGGGAGTAATACATAAAAATTGCAGAAACGCAGGAGTCTAGTTGAGGAGGATGATGGTCTGTAATGTAGAGTGGCAGCTTTTGGTCTCTCAACTTCCACATTTCAAAGCAAGAAAAACTCTTCAAGGGAATCCTTCCTAGTGTTCCTTTTCTCCAGTTTATTTCTTTACATATATATATATAACTAAATTGTCATTGTTAATACAAGAACTTGTGCTGTGTATTCTAGTATCATTCTAGCAACAGGCTATTAGTTCTCAGAAAATGTAGTAGCCACTCAACCAGTAGTCCAAAAAGCATAATTTAAAAGGAGTTTTATAACACAGCTATAGCGCTGGACTTGGAAGGGACTTCCATTTGGTCACCCATCATCCATAGACGGAGTACTCGCTTTAGTGATTCCTCACAGAACAGGGTCTGCTCCAGCAGTGTCACCAGCAAAGAGCCAGAAACCAGCCCCTGCAGCCTGTTCTATTGGGGAACTGCTCCTCCCAATTTTTTCCCAATATTTATCCTATTTCTCCCTTTTTGCAGTTCGTATCCACTACTGTTTTTTTCCTGCCCCTGTTTACTAATGAGTGTTTTGGTCCTTTTACTCCCTGGGACAACTGAATCTCCTGAAACTCCTCAGTAGGAAATTCAGTCTCCTTTGGTGTTTAGTCTGGAACAGAACAGGGTATTGAGATATGTATCTGAACCTCCTGAATATGCAAACGCAGACTGAAATATCTGTCCTTAAAATGCTGCTGTCTGCTTTTCAGGACAGGCCATCCATGCTGTAAGAACCAGTACCTGCATGAGGCTCAGAGAGAGCCTAAGCACAAATTCCCCTTCTGTCCAACCATATCCTGAATGATTTTCATTGCTCCCCACCTTTGCCTAATGCTTCCCCAGGCAACCTCCTTGCTAAAACAGTGACATGGTATTCTCCATACTGTCCCCTACTATCTCCTAGTTCTATTTTTGATCACTTGTGTGAAGACGAAAAAAAGAAAGCAGTAGCTGGGCAAAAACTCCTGGTCCCCAGAGTATCACTCAGGTTTGTGTTCAGACTTCCATGGGAAGCTGCATCAGTTGATCTCCTCATTGCTTCTCAGATGCCCGTCTCTTATAATATGAAAATGGTAACCTTTGAGTTACAAACTTTTTGTCAAAAGTGCTATCTGTTCGAGGTTTTTTAATGGTCTCCTGAGAAGAGCACTTTTCCAGAGTACAGCAGAGTTGCTATATCCTTCTTGTGTTGAACATGGTAGATGATACTTTCACGTATTTTGGTTTCTAGACTTGAACAAGTTTTAAGGTGAGATGGGATCAGTTTGATCATCTGAGTGCTGTAAAATCTGTTCCTTCGAGCCAAACAAACTAACCAGTAAATAAAATTAGTGTATTTTCCAATATACTCCCAAAATTCATGAAAAAGTTAAATGGCTTTAGGCACATGAGTCTGGGAAGTGTTGACTGATAAGTTATCAAAGTAACAGTTTAACCACTAACTAATGCAGTTCATACTTGCAGTCGAATCTCATTTTTGTTTAGTTTTCTTCCCTGGGGATGTCACATGGAAACATGAAATGTCTTGCATGAGTGAAATTTTGGGCTCTGACTTGCGATCTTTGGCAATTAGTGTTGCAGTGATGTTAAAAAAAAAAAAGTGCTTCTTTTCCTTTGTCTGCACCACATAAAATTCATATTGCACAGGGAGAAAACAAATAAAAAGTTTATCTTTACAGTGTATAATTTCACATAAATAGCAATGCTACTTAAAGAGCATAGCTGAGATGAGGAATGTCCCCCTTCGCTTGGACTGGACTGGAGGAAACAAGAGCAGAGATTGCTTCAGAGCAGGAGTGCAGCAACCTAAACAGATAAGACAAACTGGAATGAAGTGTCAAAATGCCTGATGTCACACAGCAGGCAGTGACAGAGCTGGGACTAAATGGTGACAGATCATGGGTCTGTTTGGTCTTATTCTGGGGGGTGTGGGGAAGGAAAACAAAATTGTTCTTTACAGAGCACAGTGTGCATGGCTGTTTCACACAGGCAGTAGAAAACACAATTTATTCCTTCTTATAAACTAATTTAAAGCAGAATTTTTAACATTTTCTTTATTACTTGAAAATATTTTAAATCTAGGTTTTTGCCTTAAAATTGAGACATAGTTTCTCTTTCTTAAAGGAGCACAAAATGTTTGGGGGTTTTTTTGTGTGTGGTTGGAATAATGATGTTCCAATCATTATCCTTCATTCAACCTCTCCATCAAGACAAAAAGTGATGAAATTTGAAGGAACCAGTGCTTTATATAAAAAATGACTTACAAAAGAAATGCAAGAAAAAGTGAGCTCTTAACTCCTAGTTTAAATGAGACGCCTTGTGCTTGACTTTCAGTAACTATGTATGAGGTAACGAGGATCATCTGTATGAAATATTTTGAGGCTTTTTAATAAGGAAGGAGAAACTTTGAGCAGACTGAATTGTCATGAAACTTTACGTATTTTGGAAAATATGCTCAAATTGCAACTCAAGCTACTTCTGTGAATGCCCGCAGTCCCAAGCACACTGCGAGGCACTCGCTTTGCTCGGGGGAGGCTCTCTGAGATAAGAGATCACAGGTTTCTGCAGCAGAAGATAAAAGCTCAGGTCTGCAGGACTCTTGTGCTCAGATGACGCCTGGCCCAGGGCCTGTGGCCCCCCTCACGGTGTCTGACCCCCAAACAGAGCCCAGCCGGGAAGAAGGGGCTGGAGCAGGCTCCTGGAGCCCATTTGCAGTTTCTTTCTTGCCAAATTAAACGGAACGGACCACACAGACTGACCGGTTTAGTCTGCTACTGCGGGACAGGCCCTCCCTCAGGCCATGGCCCTTGCCTTTGGCCCTGTGCACAAACGCAGGTGCTCTCGGTCCTGCCTGTGCAGATGGAGCTGGCTGCTAAGCGCGGGTTTCTGAATGCCTGTGGCCGAAAAGGCTGGACAACGGTGGCCGGTTTCCCCCGCCAAGTTCGGAGAGCGGGTGCCCGGCCGCTTCGCCTCCGTGTGCGGAGCCCGCCGGACCCCGCAGCTCTCGGCGGCCCCCGGAAGGGTTGAGCCGGGTAAGCGCGCGCGGCCGCCGGGGTGCGCTGGGCCGGGAGCGGGGCGCGAACCGCCGCTGCCCCCCGCCCCCGGGCCGCCTCCGTGCCGGGCTCAGCCCCCGCCGTGCAGCCGCTCTCCGGCCAATGAGCAGGGAGACAGGGGCCGAGCCGGCCGCGCTATAAGAGCCGAGGAGGCGGCGGTGGCTGCGTGAGGCTGTCGGGCGAGAGCAGCGTTTCCTGTCAGCGGGACGGACCGTGTGGCGCGACCATGTGCGGTGAGTGACGGGGCCGGGGGCAGCGTGTCCCCGCCGCCCGTCAGGGGCCATGGGCAGCCCGGCCCCGCCGCAGCCCTTGTCCCTCTGGTCGGGACGGAGCTGGGTTCACCGCCGGCCGTGGCGGCATTCGCTGGTAGGAGCGGGGTGCCCGGACAAAGCGGCTGCGCCCGCGTCCGGCCGCCCCTCTGCCGGGGTGCGGGACAAGGGCTGCTCGGGGGTGCCGGGCTGCTCTGCGGTGACTGCGGGTCCCGGGGCTGCGGAAACTCGACGTTGTTGCACCCACAGCGGGTTTTCGGGACCCTGTTTTGTGGGGGTGGGAAGGGGAAGACCGGCTCTTGCGGTGCTGGCAGGTAAAGGTGAAGCTCCTCGTCTGCCCTCTCCTACTGAAGGAAGGTGAGGGCCTTTCGGTCCCCGCAGCCCCGTCTCTCTGTGTCTGCCGTGTCCCTCGGTCTGCTGACGGGAAAACCTCCCGTTCCCTGCCCGGGGGTGCCTGGGCTGCACTGTTAACCTTTGCTCCGGGTCCAGATGCCTCAGTGCATCACTGCTTGGGCTGATAGACACGCTTCTCGATGCCCTTGGCTCTGTCTTTCCTAATCCAGGACAAGGGATTAGTTGTGACTCATTTCCCAGCTGTGGCAATGGGAAGCTTGTGGTTTTCGAACAAAGGTTGTGGAGGAGCTTAATTCTTAGCTGATGGGAGTTTATTCACCTTTATCTAATAAAGATGCGGTGGTGAAGATAATACCCACATCGCGTATACAATTGCTTTGGATCAGATTGAAATAAAAGCATGGGTTCAGAAGCTGCTAATGCAATGTACTTTAGGTATGGAGAAAGTTTTAGTGAAACTTTACCTGTCCCTTCACCGATGGCTCCGCTCAGCTCTGGAAGGATACTTTTGTTGGAAGTAGAAGAACTTGTGCTTGTACTGCTTAGCTGTCGTGAACAAAACCTCTTTTGTGAGATGCAGACTGAAAGTGAGTTGAGTTGCTGCTCCCAAAAATGGGCTTTCTGAGGGAGGTATCTTCCCTGCCTCCACATCCTCAGAAAGAGCAAGGAGTCCAGGAAGCCTCTTTCACTTGAATGGAAGCGTGAGGTGATACCGTTTGAGCTTCTACGTGACAAACTCCGTGTCTTCTAAACAAAACCCCTTCAGGTGCGAGACTTGGCTCAGTGCCTAAGCAAACCAAAGGCATTGGTGGCAAGCAGTGAGCAGTGAGACGTGTGATGGGAGTATCAGAAATCTAGCTTATCTGGGTTGTGTATTGATTGGGAAATGAGGGTGTTAACTGTTAAATGAGTTTGGTAAAACGGTATTGGGGTGGAGCAACTGACTCATTAGGAAATGGCAAAGAGAGCAGCAGATCATGAAGTGCAGGGGGAGCAATGCTAGTGTTCTTCCCATCAACATTTGGAGACCTTTTATGTGACATTTGTCATCATGAAAGATGTCTCATGTATTCCTTGCTATGCTGATCTGCTCTAGGAAGTGCAGGAGTTCTTGAGGTTACAACCAACAGTTTCTAAGTTACTTTTTTGTTTGTTTTTATTTTTGCATATCTTCCTAGGTTTAAGTGTTGAAATTATGTCCTGTTATGTTCTCCCTGGCTTTAGGTAGCACATGAAGATTTAAACCCGTTGTTTTCTGTTTTGAAAATACATAGGTCATTAAATACTGCCATAAACATGCCCTTTAGGAAACAGATTTGAGATGTTAACACACACGTAAGAAGACACTATAGCAAAAGTGTGCAGGTTTAAAACTGGGATAAGGTGATCTTAAACTGATGATTTTTAAGTCAAAATTAATTTTGTCAGGATATGAAGTTGAGACCAGGACTGTCTCAAAGCTAAGTTTCTGTGATCAACAATGTGCTTACCCCAACAGAGGCTTCCTTTTATTTAAAAAACATAATTAATTCTGTTCAAACTCCAAGTATAGGCTGCCCCCTTCTTGATTTTGGGGAAGTTTTGCAATTGCAAGAGTTCTTGTGGATTTTTCCCACAAAAAGTACTCCATTAACTTTTCCTCTTCTTGCCACTCTGCTTGCAGTCTTAGAAGGGGGAGGGGAAACTCTAAAGTCTTGATGTGCATGTAAAAGGAGAGCCTTGCTGTCAGTGTCTGCACCTGATTAAAGTTGGCTTTAGCAGTGATTTAACAACCTTCTGAGTGTGTGATTCTAAAGGTAAGCCATACATGACTGATCTAGCTCTATGCAAACTCTGTAATTATGGAAAATTATAAACTAGATTTAGCATTAAGGTCAAGAGAGCAATGCCCTAGTAAAACACTTCTTTAATGCTTTCATTGGATTCGATGTTTGTATGTATGACTTAGGAAAGTATTTCATTGCTGATGTTGTGCTGACAGATAAACATTACCTTACTTGATACATATCACTTCAACATTGCATTAGCTTAGAGAACATTTGAGTCTTCATTGAGGAGGAGAGATGGAAGCTCTGGAACTGGCATCTAATAGCTTGGGGAGGACATTATAAAGTAACTTTGAGCATCACAAAACTCTCTTATCGTAAGTATGATTCAACAAAGGTTCAGTCATATTGGGTTGCTTCCAGATGGAATTAAGCTACAAGAAGTCTTTATCAAAACTTGTTTCTACAGGGGTTGAGCAATGTGCTTTAAATCCAGCCAAAATGATGACCGAGTAGTGAAGAAAATATGCAAGTGGATAAATCATGAAACAGAAGATTACTAAAGAAGTGGTGCTGAGAGTAAGATTTATTTCCTTTAACTGAAAGAGTTTAGAATATATTCCTTCAGAAGTGAGGCCGCAGCTATTGCCTTCATTGTAAATGGCCTCTGGTGACTTCTGCGCCTCCTAATTTACGTGTGTGGAAGCACAGCTTGAGTTCCCTGGAAACAAGGATCTTTTTAACAATTGCAGCACACTGGTAGCATTGTAAGGATGGTCCCGAAGGAAGGTTTTTCCTGGAGCTCTGTGTAGTAAAAGATGCCACATGGAACATACAAGGCTGATGCATCTTAAATACATTGTGAAATCTGGCCTAAAAAGTAGAGCTGGATGTGAAATGAGGTGTGTAGCAATGTTTTGGAATGATGTTGAGAAATTTATATTGAAGAAATTGAAGAATGCTGCTCTTGAGGTTCGTGGTTAGTGCCAGAGAACGGTAAATATCTGTCTGGAAAAATGATCAAGAAGCTCTCAGTCTAAGGTGACTGAAAAATAATGCCTCAGGTTATATACAAAGTGTCCATGAAAAACAGTATTTAGCTGTTCAAATTCCCAAATACTTCTTTAAATGTAACTATTGTCTTAATATCTCCATTAATGTTGGACACTCTAGAAATAATTAGACTGGGCTCCTCATAAATCTCACTTGTGTAGCTAAAAAGTGCTTTCCACCCTTTAATCCTTCCAAGATAAATTCAGAGAACAGTGTAATAGTCTCTTTAGTCTCACTGTTGAATCAACAGTATTAATGACTTAAGACCAGTGGAGTAACTGGATTCGCAGCAATATTTATAAGGGAGATTTATTGGTGTATCATTAAACTGCTTCTTCACAACAGCCATTTACAGTTCAAAAGCCTTAATTGAAGGGGAAGAGGGTGTTAAATTTCAAACAAAGGCTTTATTTAAAACACTTGCTTGTCTGAACTGCTTATCTGTTGAGCTCTTAAGTCTGGTTTTTGCTCACTGAAGTCTCCAGTCCTGACTTGTTGCTTGGAGAAACTCTTGAAACAGTGAAATTAGATGCTTCTGTTTGATTGGGGTACAGATGATGAGACTTAATAAAAAGGCCTATTCTATCCTTATAAATGCAGAAGTCCTATCAAGAGCAGCAGGCAAAGGAATGGTGGTGTTTTCCTTTGCAGGTGACCTTTTTATTACACCTTTTCTAAAGATAAAACAGCACACCCAAACTCTTTCTAATTTCAAAAAAACCACTTTTGTAGTATTGCCTTCAAAAAAAAAAAGCAACCAAATTGGGGTGGGGGGAAACCATCCCCAAAGCTAAAACAGCCATGTCTTGGTTGATCTTGGTTGATGACTGGTCTGTTGAGGAGCAGGGGGTCAGGGCTGCAGACTCTTGCGGGCTCTGTTTGCCCAGCAGACAAGGAGGGAGTTCACGTCCCTGCCCCGGCGGCTGTGCCAGCACTGACCTGATGGGCGAGCAGAGGGATCTGGTGTCTCCAGCTGGGTTTGGCAGGCAGCGCAAAGGGGGAACGTATGGATTTTGGGTGACCCTGGTTTTGTCTTCTCTTTCTTTCCTTTGTTGTCCTATCCTTTTGACTTCTACCCTTTCTTTATATTTTTCTTCTCTATTTTCTTGCTGCTGAAGTGACTGTTGTATACAGGATTAAGCTGGAGCTTTTCAGAAATAGATGCTGTGCGTCGTACCTACCCGTGGGTATTTAAGGCCATGACTTCGATTACAAAAGTCTCCTTGTGTTAGTACTGGTGAATATATTCCTTCTTTGAATGTCTGGGTTTAGATCTGGATATGAAATAGATTACAATGTTCTCATTTTCATCTGCGGTTTTCATGAAAGGTAGATTTTATTTTTTTTAGGCTCTCTCAACTGTTTAACTCTTGGTAGGTAACATGAGGGGAGTGAAACTGGCCAGGAAAGCGTCTGCGTTGCGTGGTGAAAATAAGGGTCCTGATTCCTTTACTGTATTTGAATTCTTTCTATTTAAAAATCCAGTAGGAAGAATTGTACTAAAGAGGAGGTTGGATCCCCCTAGGACCTCACTGTGGTACTGTTTTTTAAGACCCTTTAAAATGAGTTTGAAGGGATGCAAACTCAAACAAACAAACAAAAAATCTTTGCCTCTCTTTCACCCCCTTCCTCTTTTCTCTTTGAACAGGAATTTTTGCTTATCTAAACTACAGAGTGCCTCGGACTCGAAAGGAAATATTTGAAACCCTGATAAAAGGATTACAGAGGCTGGAATACAGAGGATATGACTCTGCAGGTATGTACGTTAACGCAATAAATTCATTTTAGCAACCAATAGCTACTTCTGTGACTTTCTGGATACTTTCAACTTCTGCTTGTTGGATTTTTTTTTTATCCTGCAGATTAAAATATCAGAACTAATTACCTTGATTCTTGGAGTTTCTTCCCTCAGGACTTGACTGTTTAGCTCTTTAATCAGATGGTGGTTGAAGCTTAGTTCACCTAAGCAAAGCAAACAGGGCATGGGGAAGGTGACCTCCATACAGGGTCATGTAGTTTGTGCCTCAGCCATTTTTGTGCATGAGAGTCCCAGTTAAAGGATGAGGAAGATTAACCTTGTCTTTAAATTTGAGTTGGCTGATTTCATTGGGCAAAACATATCTGTCTATCCTTGAGCAAAATTTGAGATGGCTCATGCGTATTTTCATCTATGCAGTGGATATAGACTTTATCTGGTTTGATTTGAGCATACAGAGACATAGCGACAGACTTCAAGCCCATCCCTTTGAAGGATAATTTTAAAATAATTGTTTCACTAGTGTGTGCTTGACTGTATGGATTTTCTCAGCGTTTTTTAATCCAGTGAATTTCGTGCTTTAAATAACACTTGTGACTGTCCTGCATTGTAGGAGTGGCAATTGATGGAAATAATAATGAAGATAAAGAAAGGTTCATCAAACTGGTTAAGAAAAGAGGAAAAGTAAAGGCCCTGGAAGAAGAGTTGTACAGTAAGTGCCTTTAAAATTACCCCTTTACTTTGGTCTACGAGTCGGATATCATCTGATCTCAGCAGAAAGTCAGACCATGAAATTACAGTTATGATTTTGTACCAGAAGTAACTGCATGGTATAATCCAATGGCAGTTAAATTATTTGTGCCCCCCAAATCTGCACTTGAAAAGCAAGCTGATCTTTAGGTCTAGTGCTGTGAACGTATCAGCCTGCTCCTCTTTCTTTTGATTGCTCCATTGTTCAACACCTGGGCTTCCTTTGTGCTTTACTGGGAAGATTTTTGTGCTTGGTAGCTGAAATGTCAAAACATGGACTCTGACAGAATTTACAACGATTTAAGCAGCTGGCTGTCTTCACAATCTGCTTTATGCAGCGCTTCCATCTGTGAAGAACTGAAGTTGTGTTTTAATACGTTTACATTATGATTTGTAGTGATGTGCTCCGTTAACTGTTGGTATTGGCTGAAAATGCTTAAGTCTTGGCAAACAAAGTTTTAACCACAGTAGCTTTAATGTAAATGTAAAGAAAGCAAATGGTTTAAAAGAAAGCCAGAAGATAACTGTAAGAATTCTTGTTGTGTTTTACTAGTTATGTGTGTGTGCGACTCAACTTTAAATAGTCAGTAAACTGAGTTTCTTGTGTATAGAACAAGATGACCTGGATTCAGAAGCAGATTTTGAAACACATTTTGGAATTGCTCATACCCGCTGGGCGACCCATGGAGTACCAAGTGCAATAAACAGTCATCCTCAGAGATCAGATAAAAGGAATGGTATGTAATCTCTGGAACTGGATGAATCTGAAATGGTTGAACCCACATAGTACATACGCAGTCTCTTCTTACGAGCGTTGTGATATCTGTTCTTTTATACTAGGGCTAAGCTGTTGCTATTCTATGTGGGTTAGACACTCTAACAATAAAATAGCCTCTTGTGAGGCTAAAGTAAAACTGTAAAAGATTAATGAGGTCTGGTTTCTGAAAACTGATACAAGTTAGTCAAAGGCCAACATTCTTGTTTTAAAAGGTAAGACTGAAAATGTAAGTGCATCAATATTATCTGGGCTGGAAAAGGGAGATTTCATATAGTTTTTCACTTGAGATGACTTGGTGATGTTCTACTGGGTGTCAGTTAAAACTGTCTTGATGATTTGGAACAATCTCCATATGCCTTCAGAATTTGTAATCTTCTGCTTTCTGTTGTCCATGTTATGATAAACTGTAGGTCTGAAAGCTATAGCAGATAGTTTCTAGTGTACTTCTAAGCTTTTTTCCCTCTAATTTTGTGTTCTGAGTTAAATATCTTAATTTTCTGTTACTGATGTGTGTGTATATATATTTTTTTTCATTTTAGAATTTGTTGTTATCCATAATGGAATCATCACAAATTATAAGGACCTGAGAAAGTTTCTGGTGAGTCTATGGCAACTTGATTCTAAAACTAGAATGTTAATGCCCCACCAACTACTGTCAGATCTTTCATGACTTTGTTGGAATCTGAATTCAAGTGTCTTGGTATCATCTATAAAGTAGTAGCATGAAGAAGTCTGCCTAATAGTAACACACAGGAGCTGATGAAGTGCAATATATTCTAAATGCAAAGTACTTAATGAGTAGAGAGCAATTTGCACTCAGCTTCTTGGAGAGGGCATGTGAAGTGGAATCCCTCCTATCTCTTATTGCTTGACAGATGCTAAGCAAGTCTCACTACATGTCTTATTACAATATTTCAGAAAGAGTAGCTGTGACAGGATAAGTCTTTATATTTTGTCGATAATGCTATGAATCCACTAGTCCAGCATTGTGTTCCAGGCAGTCTGTCTTACTGTGCAGTTCTGGTGGGAGGCAGCTGGAAAGCTCTTCAGTGTTTCTTGCCTTCTTACTCTTCTGTATGGTATTTCAGGAGAGCAAAGGCTATGAATTTGAATCTGAAACAGATACAGAAACAATCCCCAAATTGATCAAATACATGTATGACAACAGAGAGAGTGAGGACACCAGTTTTTCAGCCTTGGTAGAAAGAGTTATTCAACAGTTGGTAAGTGGGAAGCTCCTTTTTTTCCTCTACTACAGTATAAGCTATTTGTGGAGTTCCTTAGTATACTGCATTCAGATACTCTGTGGGAGTCCTGAGAAGGTGCTGCCAATGATGCTTTTGGCCTCTAAACAGTGCTTAATAGACCAAGAAATTAAAATTTTGGAAACTTCCAAGGCTTTTCAATGATAAACTTTTAAATTGCAATGTTTTTTGTTTGGTGGTTTAGGTTTTGTTTGGTGGTTTAAATGAAGTTATCACATTTTTTTAATAAAGCAGCTTAATTAAAATTGTAGGAGCCTCTGGGAGTTGAAATCTCTTATAAATGGCAGTGTGTTCTTAAAGGCTATTCTGATCATGTTAGAACACTGCTGTGATTCAAGTTTGTCTAATAATGTGCCTTGGCTCCCATATTTGGAAAGAGATCAACAAGCTGTACTGATTCATGGTGTAGCTGGTTTCCAAACTGTCAAGTGGGAATCTACTGTTACTTAGTATACCAACGCTTAAAAACTTCGATAGCTGCATTGCAAACGTGGAGAAAGCTCCCTTTGTTTCCTTCCCCAGGCTCCGGGCAGATGTTTTCCCTCCCCTTCCTGCAGTTTCTTATACTCTTCTCACCTCCCCTTGCTCCTGTAAAGCAGCTCTGTGGGATTCCCTTAGAGCAGAGCTGGAAAGCACATGCAATAGAGGCCTGTGTGGGTCAAGAGGGAATAGTGGTGCTGGCACCCAGTTGTGGGGAAGGGTGACTTCAGGTGACAGATCAGAGCAGCCTCAGCCTGGAGTCCTGTGAGAGGAGAGAACGTGACCATCTCTTTTCTCTTTGCAAAGTTGGTGGGGGCTTTTGCTCCTGCTTTTGGAATACTCCTCAAATTTGCAAACTGCATTAATACTATAGAGTAGTTGGTTGTGTGTTCCTGTTTTTGTTCTGCTGTTGTGGATTTTCTGTTTTTCTTTCCTTTTTTTTTTTTTTTTTAAATACATTATTGGGAATTTGCTGCTTAAACTAGAAGTACCAACTTTGACATTTTAGCTAAAAATGCACGATGAAATGCAGCTACATGCACATTCTTATTAAAAGTCTTTCTAAAAGTAAACGCCTAACAGTTTTCATGTTGATTACCCGTAATATCTCAGAGATTTTTGTAACCACGCATTAGAAGATATTGGTTTTATTTGTAAAGAGGCACTCCTCAGCCTTCAGCCCTTGTACTGTTAAGTGCATGTTGGCTTGTTCTGCTCTGACCAATTCCTTTAAAGGTCTGCCCTCCAGGGAGAGATTCCTGATAGCAGTAAAGAGCTTTCCTTCACAGCCTCCTCAGGAAGAGGGGCCCCAGTTTAATGAGATGCAACTAATTGAGATAAGTTGTTTAGGCATTTTCTTCCTCTCTTCTGTTTGCATGGTTTCCAGGAAGGTGCTTTTGCATTGGTTTTCAAGAGCATCCATTACCCGGGTGAAGCTGTTGCTACCAGGTTAGTAGAAGTCCGCTTTACACATAATTCATGCTCTTTTTTTACATTAAAAATAGTACTAGCATCTCTTAAAGACCCAAATACTGATGTTTAAAGTGCTTACTTAACCAGAACTCAGAAGGTAGGTAGATGCACTAGTGGAATCCTTGTGAAGTGCAGCAAAACTCTGCTGAGCGTTTCAACTGACTATTAAATATAACTTAATTTGAGATGTGCTGACTGCAAGTCACAGAATTTCCAGAGGCTTGTGTTGATTCTCTGTAATCTCTTACTTGTGTTTTTTTTCTTAATAAATTAGCTGTGACTACTCACTTTTTGAGGATGCAAAGACAGTAGTGAAAAGTAATCAGGTGATGTTTTCTTGTGTTGTGCAAATACACTTCTGGTTGGAGATCATCCAAATTACACACTCAGAAGAAAGTACCACTGACAAACTTATTCCCATAGTCTGTCCTTTTTCCTGTTACAGTGCGTCTATAAAAAAAGCTCAGTGTATCTTCTGTTTCTAAAATTGTATTAAGAGTGTGCTAATAGTTTTTCTGTATGTAAAATGGGAGGGAAAGGGTTCAATTTTACTTCACATTGAATAAAGACAGAGAAGTATGTTCAGGTTCACTAAAAAGCCATCATACTAATAGGTTATACAAATAGTGTTCTATAGCTGTCATAGCATCTATGAGAGTTTTCTGTATAAGTTCTACTTTTATTTATGACTTGGAAAACAACTTTCAGGAAATGTAAAGATATTAAAGTAGCAAGTGAAGTAGCTTTGGGAATAAAGACTGTTTTATACTACCATCAAAAAGCCCATTGCTTCTGGGGCCTAAAATAGGGCTATATTAAAATTGTGAAAAAGCCAACTGTACCTCTCTAACTGGAGAACATCTTCTGAAGTGAACTATTCTATATGTGGCTCAGGTTTGGATTTTTAGGAGTGAAGGGATTAAGAGAAGCTAAATTTGTAATCTGAGGTGTTGGAGGGTAAATTACTCTTTTATTCCTGTGAGTTTGTTGGTTTGTGTTTTTTTGGTTTTGTTTTGGTTTTTTTTATGAAGTTCTTCAATGTGGCACGTGATACATATAATTAAAAAATTATCTTAGTATTCTACAGTTTCAGAGATGCAGTTAACATTTCTGAGTTTAGAAGGCTAAAAGGTGGAACAGTGTTTGAATAGTGAAGAGTGACAGAGCTTATTGCTGGCTCACTTTAGAGGCAGAGTAAGCTTTGTTTAAAAACAGTATTCAAAGTGATGCCTGTATTAAGCTGTTTTGAAATTAGTGGAAGGGAAACAACTACTTCATATACATTTTCCTCTACCTGGATGTAGTTCATGGGGAAAGAATCATCAAGGCGTATGATGCTCATTCACATAATAATATTTTGTGAATCTTACAGAAACAAACAAAGTTTATATAGCTCCTGCCATTTAACGGCTTTAGGATCAGGGTTGAGAAGGATCTTCCTATTTGGGAAGCTAGATGGGATATTGCCTTTCAACTTCACAGATGTCCTTTGATTTCTTTGTATGCAACTTTCTCTTTATAAACTTGTGTGTTTTCTCTTTGTAGGAGAGGAAGTCCATTGCTCATTGGGGTTAGAAGCAAGTACAAGCTCTCCACTGAACAGATTCCTGTTTTATATGGAACATGTAAGTTGATAAATCCTATTACGTTATTTTTAAGAGCTAAAATTATTTTTACTTTATAATTAGAAATTAGGTTAATTGGTCTTTGTACTATCAAACTACTAGCTGGTGCCCCAAATAACTTCTTAGTTGAGGATATTTTATTTTTATACTACTGAATGCATAGTTCTTGTAAAATTCCCATTCCCCAAAATACTTGCATGATCGTGATACCTTGAACCTGTATAGTCTATAATCTCTAACTGGAACAGACCTGCTTTTGCTTTTAAAGTGTCTCATTTCTTTAATAGGCAACATTGAGAATGTGAAGAACATATGCAATTCCCGAGTGAAACGACTGGACAGCTCTACCTGTCTTCATGCTGTTGGGGATAAGGCAGTAGAATTTTTCTTTGCTTCGGATGCAAGGTAGTAAGAGTACTTAAATGCTTCTCAAAATATTGTTTTACTTAGAAGTGAGATAGCTCTGGAAATCTTATTCTGTCTTGCTGCTGTACAATTGTCTTCTGATAGGACAGCTTCCAATCCAGGTAATTTAATAAAACCTACAGGCTCAGGTACTTGAAAACTCTAAAGGCTTGACATCAGCATTCGAACTGTAAATATCTGTCAATTGCGGATCTCTATGTAAAATAAATCCAGTGTAGGAATGTAAGTTCCATACAAATAGACACTATCAGCTGAGTATTTGGGCAGAATATAGGTTAGTCTGGATTTGGGCATTTTAATCCAGCTATCAGAGGAGGAAATAGTGGTGGTGTTCCAAACTTAGCAGTGACCTGGACATCAGGTACACGTTTGTCTCTCTCAGAAGCAAGATCCTGACCTTAGGGGTCCAGCAGAGACCCTGGAAGGCAAGATCCAATCAGCAGGAGCTTGCTGTTGTGAGATGCTGTGGTTCCTGTGAGAGTGCAGGAGGAGCAGCAGATGGAGCCATATCCTTTAAGATGGCTCTATCTAGTTATATCCAAAAGGAAGATAATAGGGGGGCTGGAAGTGTGATGTGGGGTAGTTGATCGCTTTGGAGAGTGCTGCTACCAGCTCCGACTGACGTGTCAGGTTTGTCTTGCTTCTGTTTTTACTGTAGTGCTATCATTGAGCACACCAACAGAGTGATTTTTTTAGAAGATGATGACATTGCAGCAGTAACTGATGGGAAGCTTTCAATACACCGTCTCGAGCGTTCAGCTAGTGATGATCCTTCCCGGGCCATCCAAACCTTGCAGATGGAATTGCAGCAAATCATGAAGGGTGGGTTGAAACATCCGTAAATCGGTATCACTAAAGATAAATAATTACTGAATGTTTTTGTAGTAGATAAGGCAGAAAACTGCCAATTTGTTGTGAAAATGAGCTGATATTATTTGTACTGTGAGCTGGCAATTCAAAGCTTTAAGACCAAGTGAAGACAGGTAGTATGGGACCCTGCCCACTTCTAGCCTTGGGAAGGTCCTAGATACTCCATGTTAACGTGTTGTTGTAGTTGTTGGCAAACTTTGTAAACTAAAAACTGAAGTGGAACAGATAAGTTTATTTTAAAAGGGGTTCAGTTACTTTGTCAGTGTTGGGAAATGAAACCAACCTAATAAAGAGAACTACCAGTCCCTTCTTTCTTCTCACCTACTCCTAAGCTTAAGCTAACAAGGTCAAATTAGCATGCTACCACAGGTCATCTTAAAAGTCATCTCTTTGTAACTATAATAGGCTTTAAATTGCAAACTGTGTACCTAAGTATTACCGTGTAATGTTTTTCTCAACAGGTAACTTCAGTGCATTCATGCAAAAGGAAATTTTTGAGCAACCAGAATCAGTTGTCAATACGATGAGGGGCAGGGTGAATTTTGAGAGCAGCACAGGTAACTCAGAACAGGCATTCAGGTTGCACTAAGCCTGCAAATTTTGCATGTATTAACTAGAAAACAACATATTCCGTTGATATGCTTGTTTGTTTGTTCACAGTTCTGCTGGGGGGCCTGAAGGATCATTTGAAAGAAATCAGAAGATGCCGAAGACTGATCATTATTGGCTGTGGCACCAGTTACCACGCTGCAGTAGCTGTATGTTCAGCCTTAGCTGAAATGCTTCTAGTTGCTGGGGTTTTAGACAACAGCTCTTCATCTGCTTTTTATTCTATATCTTAAACTTTGCCTTTCATTGAGCCATCTCACCCTTTTACTTAGCTTTCCTTGGTGCCACATTCCTTATTAATGCTCCAGTGGTGTTACCTGCTATGCTAGAAATTAACTTCTTTCACCTCGTTTTTTGAAGCTCTAAGTGAGCTGTAATTATCAACTTTTGTAATAAGAATCTGTTTAGATTATCACTCATTCTTAAGATGTCAAGACTTTTATGGGTGGCAATATTAATAAATATTGTGTGCTGCTTGAATACAGACTCGACAAGTATTGGAAGAATTAACTGAATTACCAGTGATGGTGGAACTTGCTAGTGACTTCCTGGATAGAAACACACCTGTATTCAGAGATGACGTGTGCTTTTTTATAAGTCAGTCAGGTGAGCTGCTCTTACTGCTTCTCTTCAGTGGAGTGAAAACTGTAGAGAAGTACAAAATCCAATTATTTATTACTTGTTGCATGTTTCAAAGGAAGATGATGGTTAATGGGCCAGGTTTGTCTTGAATAAAAATTTTTCCGACTTGATTCAAATTTATAGATAGTGGGTGAGTGCTGAAATATTGTTTTCAGTTGCATTTTGCATTGTGTGAGTGCAGTTATTTAGAACACACTTGTGTAGAATTTTCATGCTTTTCAGGAATCATTATTATTATTCTCTGTCAGCCAAAAGGCAAATGTAAATGTTTTCCAGGTGAAACTGCGGATACGCTTATGGCCTTGAGGTATTGTAAAGAACGTCGTGCTCTAACAGTTGGCATCACAAACACAGTCGGAAGCTCAATATCCAGGGAGACGGACTGCGGGGTACATATCAATGCAGGACCCGAGATAGGTGTGGCAAGCACAAAGGTAATTGCTGCTCAGTGTTTGACTTTCATACATCACCCCTGTGGAATCCAATTAAACTTTTAATGGTAGCACTTCAAACTGAGATCATACTCACTCTCTGCAGACCTAGCTGCTGAATGGTTTGTTTTGTCTGCAGGCTTATACGAGCCAATTCGTCTCTCTTGTAATGTTTGGCCTAATGATGTCTGAAGATAGGATTTCACTGCAGAAAAGGAGACAAGAAATCATTAGTGGACTAAAGTCACTGCCAGGTATTTTGATATTTTGGGATTGAGGAGGGATAGGGGATGTTGTTTAATGGGCAATGTAAAATACTACTTCGGGATGTTTCTTTCTTAAGTTTCACTCTCCCCCTCCTCCTGAAAGGTGGGCAATACTAGAAAAGTGGACTTTTAGTTTCTGCACTATTTGACAATTTTACAAGTACCCTTCCAAGAAACTTGGCAGGAAGATCAGAATTTTCATGGGTTCAGTTTTCTCATTACAATAAGGTAGTTTTGTATCAGCAGTATTACTTGATCTCCTAAATTGATTATTTGAAATTGTTAAAGCATTTCACTTTAAATCAGGGTAGACAAAAGGAAACTAATTCAAGGTGACTTTAAAACAGGCGTTCATGACATGAACACTGGTATGAGCACTGGTTAAACCGATAGTTGCTTTAAATTTCTTACTGTAAATACGACTGGAGAAAAGCCTCCTTAAACCGCAGGCAAAGGTGCAAAGTTAATGGTTGAATTACGTTAAGCATATTTGTTCTAATAGCTCATTGGAACATCTTACTACAAGCAAACTATTTTTTTCCAATTAAAAAAGGGAGGATTTCTATATGTGCTTTTTATGTTCTGCAACAGAGATGATTAAAGAAGTCTTGTCCTTGGATGAGAAGATACATGATTTGGCTCTTGAACTGTACAAACAAAGATCACTGCTGGTTATGGGTCGTGGATATAATTATGCCACTTGTCTGGAAGGAGCTCTGGTAGGAACTTCTTAATATTGTTGGATGTTATTTCAAATGAGCTTTTGTAGCTTCTGCAACACAGTTTATTTCTAACACTTCATTACAATTAAATTCTGCTGTAGTGAAACTGCTATCTATAACTAAGAGCATTTAGTTCCGTTGGATTGAACAAATACATAAGGTGAACGTAGATACAATACTGGTTTCTTGTTTCTTTCACACATAAATGCAGTTTTTAATGAGTCTATTAAAAAAAAAGACAAGAAACAAACCATTTAAAATGCTGACCCTTTTGAAAATATCAGAAAAACACAATGTACTGGTGTTCAAATGAGATGCTGGTGCAGGGAATGCATAAATTACATTATGAACATTCTGTTGGAATGGACCCATAGCAATCTCTCACACAAGTCTGAAATGTTAAAAGTAGACTGAATTAGCCAAGCTTGTGCTGGGTCTTTGGTTCTTAAAATTCCTGTTGATTACTCCATTTCTTTATCTTCAAATGCAGGTGCACGGGCAAGCTCTCCTTGCACCAGCAGCCTGCTGGAAATCCCAGCAGACAAGCTTGGCTGTTTTCACTGTTAACTCATCTTTGAAAACACCATCTTGATACTGTGTGTCTGTATTTAAGTGTCAGATATGCAGCCTTGCTGTTTTGCTTCTTCTGGCTTTTATTTCTCATCCCATTTACTGGTAACTTCATGTTGGGTGGTTTGTCTTTTTGTTGGTTTTAGAAAATAAAAGAAATCACCTATATGCATTCTGAAGGTATCCTGGCTGGTGAGCTGAAACATGGGCCGCTAGCCCTAATAGATAAACAAATGCCTGTAATCATGGTGATAATGAAGGATCCTTGTTTCACCAAGTGCCAGAATGCCCTGCAACAGGTCACTGCTCGACAGGTAAGCTGTTGAGCTAATGCAATGTCATAGGGAAAGAGATTGTTCGTGTTGTATTGCTGCTGACTGTACCTCAGAAAAAATGATGCATTTGTGATATTTTTCCTAATTATTAAGTTATAAATAAGATGCTATATCTGCATTGTAGGTTGCCATTAAAGGTTAACACCAGCAGTGCAAACTGACTAGGGGGGGGGGGGGTGGTTTGTTTGGCTTTTTTTGTTTGTTTTGAAGCAAATGGAATAACTTTGAAACTCCAGAAAGTTGAAAACATTCGAGTCTCACAAACCAGTGGATGACAAAAGTCATTATGCAAGACTGGCAGTTGTATTTGTTAGCTACGTGTCTTCAGACATACTACAGTCACACTCTGGACCAATATTTTGAAGCAGTTCTAAGCCAGCTTAACGCTGCAAAATTTTACTTTCAGGGTCGTCCAATCATTCTGTGTTCCAAAGAAGACACAGAAAGCTCAAAATTTGCCTATAAAACCATCGAGCTGCCTCATACAGTTGACTGCCTTCAAGGAGTCTTGAGTGTTATTCCTCTCCAGTTGCTTTCGTTCCACCTGGCTGTTCTCAGAGGATACGACGTAAGTGCTTTCTATGTTTAGCACTCTAGTTAGTGCGGTTTTGAACTTCCTCCGACCAGTGTACAGTGAGACACCCAGTTATATGGCACATCTAACAAAGAACTGTGGTAGTGCGGCCTACAGCGACTG
The DNA here is from genome assembly GCF_963082525.1 of Nesoenas mayeri. Taxonomy (NCBI): domain Eukaryota; kingdom Metazoa; phylum Chordata; class Aves; order Columbiformes; family Columbidae; genus Nesoenas; species Nesoenas mayeri. Next base: position 8,064,508 of record NC_137556.1, read on the forward strand.
TGGTAGTAGAGGCAGCATTTCAGTGATGATTCTTTAGCTTTATACTTCTTAAATTTGTATCCTTCTAAAAAAATTATAAAGATAATTTGCTTGGTTTGAGGGAAAATAGGACTTTTTCAGATAACTAGATCTTAAAATGTGATATTGCACTTAAATGTAAAATAGTTAAGTGCTTTATCCAGCTTAGGTTGTTGATGCTAGCGAGGTGTGTCAGTTGGTAGTGATGACTGCTTTGGAAAATCACTCTGTGCAAAACAAATATGTATTTCTTGGGAGAGTTTGGAAGCAAGGATGAATTCAACAGTGAGTCATTATCTGCAGATCTGTAGTCTCTTGTGTGTGTTAATGTGTCTAGAATAAAGCAGAACTCATTAGGAAGTCTGAAAAAAGCACACTAAATGAACTGTCAAATGCAGAATGTGTGTTTTGCTCTGTCAAATACTGAAAGTCTGTCTCTTCATTCTAGGTGGACTTTCCAAGAAATTTGGCCAAATCTGTTACTGTAGAATAAGATCCAAGAACAGCTGATGTTTTTGTCACCAGATGTCTGAGTTACACTTGTAGAAATGTGTTGTTCTGAACTGATAGGTACACGTTTTTCTAAAGAGAATGACAGTGCTAACTGGAAAGTGTCAGAAGGATTTATCTTTCAGCTTTAAAAGCTCTTGATGTGCCTTGTACCCAAGTGCTTTTGCTCACAGCAAATACTCTTGTAAGTCCTGAAGTTGCCAAAGAAGATAAAAATTGTTTACACATGGTATACTGAATGAACTTTTCTACTGTGCAATATATATATATGTACAGCTCTCTTCAGAGTAACTGTGAACATTTTTTTAGCCTACACTACTTAACTAGTTTTAAAAATATAGTATTTATAACTACAGTTGTATAGCTTTTTTAAGTTATTTTTATAGTACATTACTTATCTGTAGCATGGGTAATGCTCAGAATGTAAGTACTGAGCGTGCTGACACTTGTGTACAGTTGTCAGGGGGTTTTTTTTGTTGTTACTTCGGCCTCAAACTGGAACTTTGTTGTCCCTCTTCCTTTCCAGCTTCCCCTCCCCTCTTTGTATCTGTGTTTTGTATTTAATCAGTCTTTTGCAAAGCTCTTCTGTGGCTGCAAATTCCCAACGACGTTCTAAAATTCTGCTTCTTTCAACTAAATATTTGAAAAGCAAGAGCAACATTTTGTTTTGTATGCCACCCCAGCTCTTATTTGCACAACATGTACAGTGCAACAAAGTAAGGGAACTGAATGTCTTGCAAGTGGTATTTCTGTTTGAAGAGTGTACAATGAAGTTAAAATGCAATTAAAAGATCATATAATTCTTCTTGTTTCATGTGTTTTCAGTGGGTTTGTTTGTTTTTAACTTTAGGACTCCTCATCTCAGGTCTGAATGCAGGTGCAACACCACAGTACTCTGATCCAAGTAGGAGAGAGTGTTCTTCCCTAGTCTTGCCTAAATCCTGGTATCAGAGTTCTTTCCTCTGTTTCTTGGGTTAGTTCTTTCTGCTTTTAATATAGTATCTACACTACAGATATTGGAATATATGTAAAAAAAACCCAACACCCTATACAACCAAATAAGAGAATACCAAGTACATCTTCAAGCTAGGACTAAAGCCCTGTTTTATTAAGATATATATTTACAAAAGCACGTTTTACTATCTGAACTTTACACACTGAACTGAAGAGCAGTAGGAAACATTTATAAAGCTCAAAGAAATCAGGTAGGTAGACACATGAAGTTCTCTGCTCATTTGTTATGTTAAAACAGTCAGTAATTTCTGTTTTCTGCATTTTAGTAACTAAATCCTACTTTGTGGGATTCCTCTGCAGGTTTGCTTCTAAATGGAGATGTTTGAATGCTTATGTAGGTTAATAGCTTGAAAGTGTTACACTAGCTAGTTGTAATAGGAGCTTCTTACTGGAAACAGCTCTAGTACTTTTTATAACCCCAAATCCTAATGAAAAGCATAGTGCTAATCTGACCTAGATGTCAAGTAGATGTAGCTCAGTATCCAACATGTTTTAGTGCGAAGGCCCCTTTTATTGTCTGTCTAGAACAAATCATAGAACAGACAACAATAGAGCAAGACAGTCAGTTGCCGTGAAGGACAGCAGCAGGTAGCATCTTGCCTGTGTCCAGTTTCCAATTTTGTCTCCAGAGAAATTAATGGGCCACAGAGGCAGCATAAGTCAGTGTGCTAGAAACTTGGGGGAGCTGCACTTTATGGAATGATAGGATCCTAATCCTATGGGCCTTCCACTCAAAAAAGCCACAGTTAGGGAAAAAAGCATGCAAGGAAAAAAAAAAATGAAAATAGGAAACAAAAAACCCAGCAAAACTGCAATCTCCAGCACGTACCACAAGTCCTTGTTAGATGACAAAACAGAAGTACCCCCTGAACTAGATTCTAGGACCTCCTGTCCCAAACTCAACCACACTGTAGACCAAAGAAACAAGCTAGAACCTCCTCTAGACCCAATAGGTTAGCCAGAACCCGCTCTAGACCTGCCAAGTGAGTTAGAACCTGCTTTAAAGCACACCACCCCCAACTCCAGAATTCATACCGACTCTAAACATGATGGCACCAACACCACCCTGGCTCTACAAACAACCAACCCAACCTCTGGAACAGACCTGGACTCCAGGGACAGCCCAGGCTCTAGGGCCCCATATCTAATGTCAACAGCAAACACATTATTTTCCCCTTTTCAAGTATGGGCATAGGAAGATGCAGGTCACCCAGAGGGCTGATATAAGGAAGTTCATGCAGTGTTGATGAATACCACCTGATCACCCGATGGTAACTTCATTTCAACAGGAATATATGCCAGATAAAGATGGATAAAGCCGAAAGGTAGAAGGTTATCCGTTAATAACATCCTCAACAACGCTCTCTGAGTTTCTAGTACATTACAGAGCACAAATTTAGGACAACAAACTGTCATAGCTTTTCTTTTGAAATTAATTCATATTTTTACTAAACTTAGGCTTTTAAACCAAATTAAGGGGCTGGAATATTTTCTCTTAGCTCTCTAAACTATTTGTAACATATTTTTCTCTCCTCTCAATCACTTAATCCCACGCTTACATGGAGTCACCTACCTTTCCTCATGGTGTGCCCTGCCAAGTGTGCAAATTCGCAGCACGAGCCACAGAGTAAACAACTGTAGCACCACAGCGTGCACCAGAGCACAGAAATGCTCCCTGCCTTCCAAAGGGTCTGTGCTTCCACCAAATAACAATAACCAAATACCCCCCAGGGTACGTGTCAATAACTAGAAAGACTCAAGTTTTGCAAAATACTAATACTGCATTGGTATGAAAACGTAACAAAGAAGCTGCTAGAAAATAAATCAAACGTTATTGTCAAATCAAATCTGTGTCTAGAATTAGTACCCTCTTCATATTAAAAAGTGAAGCTATTAAAGGAAACTCACATCATGTAGTCTGTATGATACATTAAATTGATTTATTAAAAACATTTACAAGTGTGGTTTTCTAAAATAATCTATGAGAACAGAAATCACAAAAAGAAAGCTGGTGTTAGTCATAGGAGAGGTGGAAAAATATTTTGAGTTTATTTTTAGCCAGCACCTGTTTCAAAAAACCATGCAGTCCTAATGTCAAGGCAGATGGTATGGTACTGTATAGAAGGCTCATGGTTTTTGAGGGGGGTCAAAAATAGCTGGGCTACCTGGGCAGGGAGTAAATCCCTTCCCTTCTGACCCATCTCCTGGGAAAGCTGCGTGAGGATCCTGCCCCAGAGCTTGGGGCCATCGCACACCCAATGGGTCAGCGCCTGCAGCTGTGGGACCCTGCGCGTGAGACTCTGTCATCGTCCCAAAGCACAGGTGTGAGGTGACCGTGGTATGTGGTGTTGTGACAGGCTCCCAATATGCAATGTCATTTTTCTGTGATGGTTTGAGGGCTTCCTACACACAGCGGTGTTCCCCTCACAGAGCACTTCTGGAGCAGGGCAGCTGTGAGGAAACAACAGTACCACACATTAGCGTGGACACCACAGCAGCTCATGAGGAGGCACGCCTGTGAGGTGACATCATAAATATGGTGACAGTTTGACGTGCGAGAATGACATCACGACGGATGGTGGGTGACTCCCTCCTCATTAACCCCAACTTCTCATCTCCGCTGTAGGCCTTCACGGCCCTCCCTTATATAGCGGCCAGTAGGTCCCGCCTCCGGTGCCTGATTGGTTGATCTTTGCTGGCAGAGGGTTACGTTTGGGTTGAGCAGCTGTCTGTCAGCGGGTGTGGGCTTGCCGCGGCCTGTGTGGAGCACCGGGAGGCCATTGTGGCTGGGGCAGCTCTGCGCGCCGGGGGAGGAGGCGGCAGCGGCCCGCGAGCGCCGCGCCCCGTCCCGCTGGAGCCCGACCAGGGGAGGACAGGGTGAGGGAGGCCGCCGCGAGGGGGGCACTGCGGGCGGTGGGGCTGGAGCGGGCCCAGCTCCCTGCTGCGGCGGCCGGCCCTTTGGCGACCGAAGTCGCCGACTTCGCCGCGGGCCCCACCCGCCGGGGCGAGGTAGAGCCGCGGTTCCCCGTGTGCCGCTGCCCCGGGCCCGGCCGAGCGGGAGGGAGATGGGGGGAGCCAGGCGGCAGGGCTGAGGGTCCTTCCCTTTTCTCCTCCGCGCCTCTCCTGCGGGGCTGCCCTGGCCGAGCCCCCCGCCGTTCCCCGTGCCGCAGTGCCGGCCCCGGCCCGCTCCTCTGCGGCGGGCGCTGCCTCTCCGCCCGCTCCCCTCCTGCTTCGAGCGCGGCCCCGGGGCGGGATCGCCCCTTTCCTCCGTCCGCTGCCAAGCGCCGGGGGCTGGGCTGCCGCTCCGCTGCTGCCGCCGTGTGCGGCCGGGCCTGGCGTCCCCTGGAGCTCCTCCGGCCCGAGAGGGTCGGGGGGAGCGCGGCCGGGCCGGGGGAAGGGCCGGAGCTGCGCGCCCGCTCGAGGGGAGGGAAGCGGAGCGGAGCGGAGCTTTCTGTTGAGCCAAGGCGATTTCTCAGCAGAAGTTTTAGAAGAAATGTTAGAAGTGCTCTTGCTCATTTATGTACATAATTTTAAAACCGCATAATTGGTTAAGGGAGATGCACGTGTAAACTTTATCCCTCTCTCCACCAACTAGCCCTAGCAGGGGAGCTGAGATACATCCAGAGTTTGTCTTTGGGTATGTGTAACAGCCGAGTGATACTGTAACAGGTAGTTGGTAAAACCTTTGGTCAGTAATTGCCTGGTTTACCTAAATAAAAGTGTCGACTTCTCGAAGAGCTAAACAGATCCAGAGTACCTCTGCACTGCTGTAACTGATTGATGCTGCTCAGCTGCTGCTTTGCTATACTTACCTTTGTAACAGACTATTCAAGGGTTGGTAGTGGAGGGATAGGATATAACTCTGGATGACTCTGCAGCTGGACTTATACCTGTTGATATCTATTGCTGTAAAGATTAAAAGACAAAATGCACAACATAACACTAGTGGATAAGAGTCTTTAAAAGCGCACATCTGGATTTGAAGTGCATTTGCAAGGGTGAATAAGAGAATGAAGGGAAATTTTCTGCATGGAATTTCCATGTCTTTTCATAAAAAACACATATGTGTTCATTGTCTAGTCATTCTGTCAGCTGTAGAATTTCGTCTTGAAGTTTTAAAAAAAATCAAGCTAAGTTTCTTGATGTTTGTATGCTTCATTGTCAGTAATAACATTTCTGTAACCAAAACAGCCCCAGGAGTGTGTTCCCAGCTGCTATAACCTGTTTGTTTCAGAAGCTTTTGACTTGAAGATATCCAGAGGACAGATCTGGTTAATAAGAAGTTTCCATTTTAATAAATGCCTTTTAGGGAAGTGACTGTTGAATACAGTATTCTTGCTATAGTGCAGTTGCTTTCAACTCTTGAAAATTTCTTCATGGAATTCTGTGTAACAACTCACGAGCTGACTGATGGTGGATTTGATGTGTTGGTTATTTTTCTAGTTACCTTTCATGAGCTGCAGGTTGAAAAACACTCCTGTAAGTTTCCTGCATGGGATGTGCTCAGTCAGTTTTGTGATTCTTAAGTTTCCCTAATTGTACAAGCAAATTGTATTAAAAAAACCAAACCCAAACCACTCACTTTATGTGCATCTTGTGCATGCTCTAAGATAGAAAACCATCCCAAAACACTGTGATTCAGAAATATGCTATTATCACAGTATCACACAGTATGTTTGGGATTGGAAGGGACCTCAAAAGATCATCTAGTCCAATCAGATAAGTATGTTTGCTGACCATACTTGTCTTTTACGTTTGCTGCTGGTCCTGTTTGTTGCAGCTGCAGCTAGGAAGCCATGAATGAAAACTTATATTTAAGAAATGGAAGTAATGTCTACTTAAAAAAAAATCCTGCAGTGGAGAAGTGTAGGGTATGTTAGCTGCAGTGATGAATCAAATTAGCTCAGAATTACAAAACTAATTTGCTAGATATACTTTCCACTGAGCAATGGGAAATCTGTTTTTGTTCAAGGGCTCTGGTCCCTGAAGTAGATTGTCTTTCTGACATCCTGTGAAGACCTACAACCCCTAGGCACCTAATTTTACATTAACGTGTATGTCTGAAATAATGTGTGTCCTGATGCTTTCAAGCAGCTTGCAGCTCAAGTAAAAATTAGGGCTCACCTTGCTTTTCTTCCATATTTTATGGAGCAGTGTGGTATTTTGCACGGTGAATTGCAGGGGATGTCAGAATACATAAAACTTGTGTATTTCAGTGCCTAAATCCCTCTTTGGGTCTAGTTATCCTGATCGCTAAATTAATTTTAAAAGATGGTTTTGTACAAACAAGGTTCCTTAAATGGAGGGTTTCTGTGGTTCAGGATAACTTCCTTTTCTCTTACTTCTTTTCCTCTGTTACAGAAGAGGTACAGCATAGTTCTCGCGCAGCTAACAAGTCTTCAACTTGATTCCCAGCTTATGTGAAATCTATAATTTTTCAGTTTTGCACTGTCTTTTTTACAGAGAGAGGATTTTGGCCTTCCAGCCATGCCTCTCTTGCGATGTATGGAGTTTCATTGAAAATACTGTGGCTACTCATTGACTATTAATCAAAAAAATTGGTACTTCAGAGTCTTTGGCTTTGGAGGGAAGACTGGGGTTGTTCCAGGGATGCAAGAGGAAAGGTTGAGAGCATCTCTTAAGGTGGTGTTTTGGTCTTGTGTTACCATGAACTGATTATGGAACCACGTTTGACAGGCCCTAAAAATATTGTCTCAATGAACTTTGCTTCCTCCCCCTGCTACTGCTGTGGCAGAGGCAGAAAGTTGGTAGCTTACATTTTCTCTTTGCTGATCCTTCCTCCTCTGCTTTTTTTCTTGAGCTTCTAAGAGGAAATATCAGGTAGACTTACTGTTTAAATTGCTGCCAGATAAGGCTAAGTTGAATATCTACTTCTTAAAATGCTGCTTAGGTTTTGAGGAACTATAGAAGGTAAAAGGGACTATAGATATTTCTCAAGAATCCCTTTAGACTAACCATTACCAGTTTAAACCCAGTCTTTATTAGGATTTGTAGGCCTTTGCCTGTTTTCCTTGCAGATTTTCTGGAGGTCATCTGCTGGCTTAAGCCATGGAAAAGACACTGCTACCTCCTATGTACTCCTAGGAAGAGAGGGGTTCTAATTCTTGAAGCAGCCAAAAGCTATTTGTGTGGCTGTATGCCCTTTTAGGACAGGCTTCTGGGTTGCTCTTGAGGTTTTTCTGTTTTGCATTGGCTTCTGTAGGCCAGCAAAGAGGGCGAATAGCTGCTCTTTCTATAGCTAAGCAGACATGGGTGGTTAGGACAGCTGCTCTGGGAGAAGGTGATCTGCTCTCATTTCCCTTTTCAAGGAACACTTGACGGTGCAATTTACTCGAGGCGGTAATGACACTATCTGTCCTAGTGAATGTGAAATTGAAAGTAGGAGAATTTGTTAGAGATCTCTCCAGTAATTAGTAAGGTAATTTTCTTGTAAGGTTTGGAAGAGGGATGGAGGCCCAGGAAAACTAGAGGTCTGCATGCTCGTTAGTGCAGCACTTTAAAGTTGAAGAGGTTTAGCCCATTACCATGCTCCCCGAGGTAATTACCTACCTCTAATTCATTCTTGACAGATGGATATAACTTATTCTCTATTCTGACATGGAAGTCTGTTTCAAACTATAGCACAAAACTCCAAATTCTTGTAGGACCATAGGTACAGTGCCTGATAGCAGAGAATGTTGTGGTGTGTTTAGAATTGGGGGGTGGGTTACAGTAGGTACAGATCAGGGACGGGGTGCCTAGCAGAGCCCTCCGACTGAACTATGTTGAGAGGGATGCTGGAGAAACTGCAGCAGCCGTGGGGATTTGGCAGGCAGTTGTTTTGTTTCAAACCTGTTTTGCAGTTGTAATCAAGTCTTTTATTAAAACCCTGGTGTTTTTTTTTTCTATGTCTGTGGACTCCATGCTTTTTTGCTGTTGCTTTTGTCTGCATTATTAGTGTTTGAAAGACATAACTTATTATTTTTTTTTCTGTAATAAAGAAATTAATCTTGGAACATAATAGTAATTCCAAGTTAGGGAGTAGCCTTCATGTAATAGAGTGAGTTGTTGATTTGGATGGTTTTGTTTGTTTTTACAGTTGTTTACTTAGCTGCTTTTTGTTTCAGGGATTGGAACAGAAACATGCATTTACTTAAAGCTGTGAAACCTGTAATTATTTGCTGCTTGTCTGCAAGTATTTTTCATTAGCAGTGGTAACACATAAAGTTGAAAGAATCCTTATTTAATGGTACACTATTGAAAAATTAATATGTATTAAAATATGTGTAATATATTTTCCCATCTTGTCTGCCTGGTCTTAGTGACAGATTGAATATTTGTTTTCTTTCTTTCCCTTTAAGATCTTGAAAACTTTACCAGACCCTTGAGAGAGAAAACTATATGACACTACACCATGAGTGACAGTAAATGTGATAGTCAGTTTTACAGTGTTCAAGTTGCAGATTCAACATTCACTGTACTAAAACGTTACCAGCAATTGAAGCCCATAGGATCAGGGGCGCAGGGGATTGTTTGGTGAGTAATAAATACTTTCATTTTATATTTATAGCTTTTTATATTTAAATAAATTACAACATATTCCTGATAGAGGTGCCAGAATGTCAAGTACTGATGATAATTTGTCTCTCGCTACAGGGTGATGGACTAAATAAATTTGAAAACACCTGCTTGCTCTAGTTAGGTGCAAAACTATTTTTTGTTTTAGGGGAAAACTAATATTTGGATAACTGCATAAATTAAAATGGTCGACTAATTTCCTTCTCATTAACCACTTTATTTTTGGTTTTAGTTCTCATGTTCCCCCTGTAGTTATGACATTGCAGTGTAAGGTGTGACAATGAGATGGTGAGAGATTCTGGGTTTTACTCATTTCTACATCATGGCCCCTTTCTTCCCCCCCTTTTATTCCCGATCACTCCTGTACATTTCTAGGAGCCATCAATGCAGTGCCTTGCCATTAACTGGCAGGATGAGGCAAATCAGTGTCATTGTCACTCCAGGATTAACCAGAAAGGGATGCTGTGTGAGGGGTTGGGCTGGCCCTCTCCTCCTTGGTGTGTCACCTCAGCTATGTGTCCAGGACGGGAGACTTGTTAGTCTGATCCTGAAGCTTAGTCTCTTGTGTGGCACCACACCTCTGGGCCAGCTAAAGGTAAACATTTTCAGATGTTTTTTTAGACTGCAGCAATGCATTCTACACGACTTAGTGCCAACCCGTACTTCGTTGGGCAAAGTTTACTTGGTAACAGCAGAAATGTTTGTTGATGCGTCTGTTTTTAATTCTTCCCCTTGGATTGTGTAGGCAGCAGATAGCATTGTGTTGGGTTTGGGTTTTTCTTTGAGTCGTGGTGTCAGTGACTCCCATCTAGATGAGCAAAATAAGAGATTCAGGTGGACTTATTTGTATGTGCTCAGTGAGCCCTGACATAGACGTGATTTGCCAGATCGCAACACTTCCCTTAACATTGCTCCTTTGTCCACTGCTGACCTGTGATTAACTTCAACATCTCATTCTTGTCAACCCTCTCAGTTATTGATTTTAAACTAATTGGTTATTAATTTTAAACTAATTCCCAGGTGTAGTTATTGATATATCCAAGACCTAAATTTACAGATAACATCTTCTATATGAAGTGAATCAGTGCTTTCATATTTGGGAGGAAAATAATTTATCCAGTTGTCTGGCCAGTTGAATTTCTTCCATTTGTGTTTTGTTTTGCACAGACATAAACACTTCAAATCTGAGAGTGTATCGTTGAATAATGACTTGCGTATTTCACAGAGCTAAGCTGAAATAAATGCTAGCGAGCCTTTAGTACAAATAGTACATAGATTCAAGTTTGGGACATGTAATTTGGGGCATGCCTTGAAGAAAACACATCTCATGGGTGAGCCCTGCTTTGTGGTGCAATTGTTATTTGCAGTGGGGAAAGCGGTGTCTTGTGTTGGTAAACTTAATGTAATGTGTTGTTAGTGTTGTTATGCATATAATTCATTATAACTATTATTGTTATCACAGAAGAGCTGTTTGTTTTGTAAGAGTACTATAATGTGACAGTCCTTTAAAGTCTGGTATTGTACATATCTTGATGAGGTAGGGAAGGAGCTGACAAAGAGCTTAAATGTGCTTGGAACATATATATGAATGAGAGTTGTTTTCTACTCTATGAAAGCAACATTAAATGGAAATGCAGTAATGCGTGAATCCTTGTTTAAAATTGAAACTATTTAAAGATTTGAACTTATGAGTAGTTTGTGGTATGAATTCACATTTATTTTGCTGAATAGTCTGTGTGTTAATAATGAAGAATATTCATCCTTTAGTCTTGTTCTGGATATACAGATAATTTGGCTTTAGATTCTTACAGCTGTTAAAGCGAGTTCACACCTGTACTCAAACTGCAGAGGGGAGGAACAAGCACAACTGAAAAACAAGATAAAACCGATGATCATGTTAACTTTTAAACTTTGGTGTTTTTCCCTGCAATCTGAGTTTTCCATATTTGTTCTTTAATTTTTTTCCCAAAACCACATGATGAATGTAATATTCTGCTAGGCATGACAATTGTGTGTAATTGTAAACAGCCTACATACAGGAGAGTATTGACAGCTGCAGAATGGATCACAAAGACGTGGTTGCGACTTTCCTTTAGCAAAGAGAAATTTCTATTGCAAATACACAGTGATTGTCAGTCAGCAACTGTGTCCAAAAAAAAATTCCTCCAAATACACAGATTAGCCAGTTGAAATGCTGCTTGATTTCAAAGAAGCTTAACACATTTTTAGACCTTGCAATTTTGAATGTGAATCTTGAGTCAGCAGATTCAGTCTTAAGACAGAAAGGAATGCAGGAAGATTTCTGATGTCAGTGGCTTCTGCTTAGCCTATTTGTTTTTATTAAAGGATGTGTAGATTTTAAAGGATGTTTGTTTTCTAAATGAAAATGAGATGAAGTTAGTATAAACAGCTTAGTGGATATGCTTTGTCTCAAATCTTGATTTTTTTATTTATTTGTTTGCCTCCCTTTTGCCCCCTCCTTTCCCTCAAACAGACCAACTTACGTTGTTTGTCTTTGAAAACTTCTAGTGCTGCATTTGATACAGTCCTTGGAATAAATGTTGCTGTAAAGAAGCTGAGTCGTCCTTTTCAGAATCAAACCCACGCAAAAAGAGCTTACAGAGAGCTTGTTCTTTTAAAATGTGTCAATCACAAGAATGTAAGTTTGGCTTTCTGTTTCTCCCTATTACTGTAAGTTGTCTAAAAAGCTCAGGATTTGCTCTCTTACTTGCTGCTAGTAAACAAAGTAATGTAAAAGTAGTGAAAGACTGGCAAGATTTGCTATGGGTAATGTAGTTCTCTCCAAATTGTGGTGAAATTCTTGGGTGAGCTGTTTGGAGTCTGAAATTTACTCCACAGTTGGTACAAGTTTACCAGCAGTGTCGCCTTTTAGAGTTGGCCTTGCTGGGTTGCATTTGCCCTTTTAAGTCGTACTGCGGCAAAGCCTGGTTGGCAGTGGCTTTGTTTGTGGGCTTGGCTCTTGTAACTGCACTGTAGTTAAATCTTCCGAGCTTAAGCAAGATTTTTATTACAGTGTTTGACTAGTGGGGTTTGCAGGGATGCAGCACTTTTATTGGTAAACAGAAGTTAAATACTGTGGACAATACATGTATATTTTAAAATCTTTGAACCTTCTGAAATAAAAAGCCTTACTGTCAGTACTTCAAGAATGTGAGGTTTATGTTGACTGATATGTTCTGATATTAACACGAACTAAACATTGCAGATCATGGAAGTTGTGCACTGAGGTCTCAAACTTCCTGGAGTCAATAAGTCTTTTAGGACTGACTTTTAAGGAAGCTTTTGGTGAAACCCAGAAGTAGCAGAATTAAAGCGAGGTGGTTACTAAGGACAGCAGTCCAGTAATTTCAGCAGTTCTTCTAGAAATAGTATGTAATAATCCAAGTTAAATGGAATGGTGTGGGGCACCTCTGAGTTTGTGTTGTTGGACAGCCTTGGTGAAAATTCCTTGCACAACATGGGATTTAAAATAAAGGATTGTGGGGGAAAATGAGAGCTATTTCAGGCGCGAGGCAGGGATATAGGTGTCATATAGTTTTTAAAAGAAAATAATGGTTTTGTCCTGTCTTAGTTCCTTTGGCATACATGTTGCAGTCTTGAACTATTTCTGAATCAGCAGTTTTTTAATGTATATACGTTAAGTGAAGCCAAGTAACATTCAAATTGAGTATAATAGCAGTGTGCATTTGATTTTTGAATAGTAACTTCTGCAATAGTGGATTTTTATGTGAATTAAAGCTCAAGTTTATTATGTTTATTTTTTTTATAGATAATTAGTTTATTAAATGTATTTACACCACAGAAGTCACTAGAAGAATTTCAGGATGTGTGAGTATTAGATTTTTTTTTTTTAATTTTCCTGACCAATATGAGCCTGAGCCCTGAAGCTGTATTTATAGTATCCTGCAGACTTCACACTTGGAAAATAGAGGGTAGCTAAATGCTGAATTTAACCTTTCATTAGTCTTTATTTCTAGTTTTCTTTAAGAAAGACTAAGATAGATGTTTCACTACATGCGTTGATGAAAGCGGAAAATAAAAAAAAAAAAACGGTTATTTAACTTTTATTCATATAACTGGCTTATTTTGCTGATAGCAAATGCATCTGGTTTGTGTGTGTTGTCCTTTAGCTAAATGGGTCACCTCAAGATAATAACTTGGTCTGGATAACCAGATATAACTTTTTTGCCGTATCAATTGCATTCAGTATTTTTGGCCTCGATTAAGAACTGAATGTATTTCTTTTTTATGCTGGCTGTGCCAATTGATCTAGAAGTGATTCATGGTGGTTTAACTGGTGGGGCATTCATCAGCTGAATATGCTGTTGTGGTTTGTGAATGGGCTTCTTGGGCAAAGGGAGGAGTGTGTGTGTCTGAAGGGGGTAAGCAGATGATATTTGAACTTGAAAATGAATAATTCCTTCATAGACCTCACTGTATTGTTCTTAATTTTCTTTTTTTTTGTAATTAAAATACAGTGAAGGGAAGCATCATTTTTGAAACATTGCAATATCTGCAATTCCTGCATCAGCTTAAGTCAGTCTTAGTTTTTTGTGCTGCATAAATTCAGAATTATTCTTCTGTATTACTGTTTATAAAATGAGTGGAATTCTAATTGCTTGTGATGGACAATTGAACATTTAATAGCTAGATTATTTGAATAAATAATTTAATTTTCAAACTGGTCATGCATGATTTTTAAAAAAAAATCCTAAGCTTTTTGACACTTATGCTAGTAAAGTAGTTTACTTTTATTAAACATATCTCACGCTAGGCTTAAACTTGAAATGAAAAGTAAGACTTGAGTTTTCTTAATGCTTTCTTTCTTGTGCTCTAGATATTTGGTTATGGAGCTGATGGATGCAAATTTGTGCCAGGTTATTCATATGGAATTGGATCATGAAAGAATGTCTTATCTTCTTTACCAAATGCTATGTGGTATCAAGCATCTCCACTCAGCTGGTATCATCCACAGAGTAGGTAGTATTAGAGCATTGACAATACTCTTTATGTACACAGATATTCTTATGAGACAGGAGGGAAGGCAGGGGGTTGTTACTTCATAAGTTTATATTTTTCATTCATAAGAATAGTACTAAACAAAAGGATTGTCTATAAAACATGACCATCCATGAACCTTTCAAATTACTAAAGAATGAGTCTTTAAAATGTAATATTTACCCCTTAAATATCTGTATCCTTGGAGATACTCAAAAGCCATCTGAATGTGTCCTGCAGACAACTTCAATTCTGGTTTTCCCTGAATTTTTTGAATACTTGGCTGTTCAGCATTTGACTTGTCTCTAGTCTGTGTATAAATAAACAGATACATCAGAACATGACCGTGCAGTTGTTAATGTGAAGGGAACTGATGATGTATATTGAAGGAGGGGGGGTGTGTTATTCTAATCGCTTGTGATGAACTATTGAACATTTAATTTTTAATAGCTATGTTGTTGTTCAATATGTTGATTCTTCCTTAACTGAAGTAATTTCTTGTTAGGATTTGAAACCCAGCAACATAGTAGTAAAATCAGATTGTACACTCAAAATCCTTGATTTTGGACTGGCAAGAACAGCGTGTACTAACTTTATGATGACTCCGTATGTGGTAACACGGTATTACAGAGCACCAGAGGTTATCCTTGGAATGGGATATAAAGAGAATGGTAAGTTGCTGGAGTAACACGTATGCTTTAGACAAGATATTTCAAGTGTTTCAGATCATAAGAAAGGGGAGGGAGGGGCTGGTTTCCCCCTGCCATGTCTATTAAAGTATGTTAATCATAGTATTGGAAATAGCAAGAATTACACTGTAGTGATTTTGGAGAAGGTAATAGTTTTCTTTGCTCTGTGTACCTATCTCTGTTTAACATATACTGCTCCTTCCCCTGTTTTAGTGTTATCTCTTCATGCATTTTCCTGTTGTCTTGTTGCCTTTTTTTTCCTAAAAAAAACAAACCACAACAAAAACATTGAGACGTTTATGCTGGATACTATTTAAAAAATCAAGATATAATAAACCTTTTAATCAATGTTATTTTATTCTGAAGCATCTTCTTTCAACCCCTCTTTTGCATCTCCTATTATTAGAATCTGTTTCAGATCTCTATGATAAACCATGTTTTATACTCTCTTAAATCTGCATAACACTCGAGGAGGCTGGGTGTTGTCTTATTAAATCCAACACAGCAATAATGTATTGAATATTCAGCCAACCAAATTGCTGGCTAGGAAGTTGTCCCTGATTGCGTTGTTGGGGGCTTTACCTGCCGTTTTTTACTAGCTGTGCAGTAATATGCTGCCTCCTCTGGACTTCTGTGCTACTACATGTTTTTACATTATCACAGGGGCTTGGGGATACTTTGCTTTTTGTGTACGTGTAACTTGGGCTGTGTGATACAAGGGACTCGCAGGACCTTGCTGCAAAAAACTTCTATTAATGCACAAGGCAACTTGTTATAGAGCAAGTGCTGTATGGATCAGAACATTAGTAGAGGCTGTTCTGGATGGGACAAAACCCAAATTATCTGCAGGACTGTAAGAATACAGTGTGACCTTACAAATAAATAATTGTGGTATTTAAAAAAACCTCTTTAATCTTTTGTCCTTGTTGCACCTAACATATGATAGTGGATATCTGGTCTGTTGGGTGTATTATGGCAGAAATGGTCCTCCATAAAGTCCTGTTCCCAGGAAGAGATTGTATCCTTCTTCGTGGTCATTTCACAAGTGTGAACACTGATTATATTTTACCAAATGCTAATAACACAGTTTAGGAACAGTCAGTTGGTGTGGATATGATTGAAAATTCGTGTTAGCGGTTTGGTTTCCTACATTGTTGTGTTTTATTGTAGATGCTAGATGTTTTTGTTTGTTTTCCTCACTTTGGTTCATGAAACTTCATAATTTGATCATTTCATTTTTACTTTCAGTTGATATCTGGTCAGTCGGGTGCATCATGGGAGAATTGGTGAAAGGTTGTGTGATATTCCAAGGCACTGATCGTATCCTTCCCTAGTCATCCTTGAATCCCATTCGACTTCCAACAGAAAAACCAATTCTTTTGATCTGTTTAAGTTTAAAAGCATAAGCATTTTTTTTCAATAATATGTTTTAATAGATCTACTGTACTATTTGAAGTTAGTGTCATTAACCAAATTGTTGAGATTTCAGTTTTATTTTCTTAATAGACTCTATTTAATGTAGTTCGTACTAGTTGAATCCATAGAATTTATACTAAGAGCTTCAGCTTTGGTAGCTTAAAAAAGCATACAGTTAGGTTTAAAAAACAAATAGAAGGAAGTGTATTTTCTTACTCTTGTTCGTTTTAGGTAAGTGTTGTAAGCAAAAGCCTACCAAATTACTTTTTACTATGCATGGATTTTCCTTACTCTTTGTTTGAACAGTAGACTAATTTTTTTATTATTGTACAATTTTTTGAGTTTCAATCAGAGTTTTTTCTTATTAGCACTTGCTGGACAGCAGTGTCCTCATTGTAAGCACACTGCATGAGAACGCTTTCTTTATTATTGAATATAAAAAGAAACCTTTTTGGGTTTTTTTCTTTTTATCAACATTTTATTTTGAGCTTATTTTTTCGGTATGATTGTCATTCCTTCATTCTGCCCTCCAGGTTGTTTTTTTAACTCAGATTTGTCTTCTCAAAATTCTGCTTTCTTGTATGATAGTAATTGTAGGAAACTTTGCTGTATTAAAAACAAATGCCCCATATATATGTTTTCATGCCTTTGAGACTGGGAATCTCAGTAATCCATCACTGGATCACAAACAGATCTTGATGCTGTGCTAAGTGAACAGAATTGATCAGTAAATAAAGGGAGTGTTCTTTGAAGATTTTGATATATTTCTAAATATTTCCCTAGAGACAAAATTTAAAACCTTTGACTCGTTATCAAACTACAGTTATAAATATTGGAGCAAACCAGATGTCATCCTTGATTAATAAAACCTCTCTTAGTAGTAGTGTTGTAGGCCTAGACATTCAAGGTTGATGAGTAAATAAATAGAACCCAGACAGGGTAATTAAACCAGAATGGCCAGTTGTGGCTGTAGCTCGTTAGAAGCCATAGCTACTTGTGGTCCAAGATTTTGAAGAAAGTGGAGTATTTTTTGCTTGTTAGCAAGTAAAAGTTGAGCCCACCTCTAAAAATACCAAGTATATCTTCACAGAATCTTGTCATATATACCTGTGTATCTAATAGAGGAGGACTTTAAATTTAAATCCTAAATTTCATGACACTAATCTTCAGTGGTTGATCATGCATTATTTAGTAATACAAATGATTAATTGTTAAATAAGTCTTTTTATTTTCTACCCTTCTTCCTTTCTATACTTATCGTTTTACCTTCTGAAGCCTTCAGACCAACCTAACACAATTCTTCATGTATGTTGTCATTCACCTGCATGTTAGCATGAGCTACTTTGATTTATTCATGAGTAAAGGAAGGAAATTTTGTCCGTACTTGTTAAATATACAAGTTATCACTTGTGGTTCTCTGGAGGTTGCTGAGGTTCCACCAGTCTATATTTCAAGGGCTCTCCTCCCCTGGTATCTTATCGAAGTGCAGAGTTACACTTGCAGGGTTTTTTTCCTTTTGTAAGACTTTCAGTTCCCTTTCATGTGAAATACTGATAACTCTTTGTGCTGTTGAACGTTTTCCTGAGTGGTAGCTGCTTCAGTCAGATTGTCGTTTTTCTTTCATGTTTTGACAGTGAGGTTTATGTGGGACACTGGTGTGCGTTGCCATAAAATGTTGAATTTTTTATTGCCTTTTTTTTTTTTTTTTTCATTGACCTAAGCTTTAAAAATATCACGTTGTTTGAGGATTTAGAGTAGGGAACCACATTCAACATGTTACCTAATGATGTGGCCTTGATTATCTGCAGGAAAAACCTGCTTTTAGATGAAATAGTTTGTGTTTTCCCATCTGGTCAATGGGATACGGGCAGCAGTGCCCTGCGTGGACTGAGATGCTCCAGGGAGATGGATGCTCCTGGCTGGTGCTGTGGAGGGTGGTGCTCTGCCAGTGGCTGGCCTGAGTTACTGGGACCTGCTGGGAATGAGAAATGCAGAAAAAACAGGCAACGTAGCTACCTAAGATGAAATGATGGAAAGCCTAGGAGCACCAGAGGGGTTTTAGTGCTCTTTCTGCCCAGGTGGTGAAGGAAGCTAGTTGGCCGACTGATGCAGAAAGCATGAGGGTATATTCATGCTTGCTTGTGAAAAGTCCTGTGTGACTGACTGTAACAAGGGCCCTGTGTTCAGCTTCTCGCAGAGCCGCCAGCAGTAGGCAGCACACTGGCGTGGACCCAACTGTTCTGATTGCTTTGACTTCGAGGTCACTAGAACAGGGAGGGCAGTTTTGTCTGCAGGTTGCAAGGTTATTCACATCATGTGCTCTGCATGCTTTGTGCTAAAATTACAGGTGTTGTGGGGTTTTTTTGTTTTTGTTTTTTCCCCATTTGGCTTGTTGATAATAGGCTGAGCTTATTTCAAGTCCAACCCTGTACTACGGATTATTTTTTTCCAATTTTCAGTATCTGTAAAGCACTTTGAAACAATCCAACTGACAAATTGTTGTTTTCCGGTTTTTATTACTAAAGTAAGGTAGGTCATTATGTTTTTCTGCCCTCCCTCCAGTGCTCTGAGACCACAATAGGCTCCACTCTAATTTGGTTAGCTCACTGTCTAGACTGCTGTTACTCAAATAAAAAGCATCTTCTTGAATCTAGATTGGTGGAGATCTCTCACAAATCAGTTTAACAGTTAAGAACAAAATTTCCTGGTGTATGTTAAAATTGTCTTTGTATGTGTTTTGTTTTAGCATGAGAGTTAAGAATATTGACTTCTTAATTTTGGTTTTAATATAGTTTTTCCATTGGAATGTGTTCAGTAAGGAAATAAAATTTTCAATCTTTGTATCAGAAGTCTGAAGTCTTAGCATGAAGTAGTGACTATGCACATATTTCTGGTTGTATTCTTGGCACACTAACTGAAATAAAAGCACCTCAGTGTTTTTTAAATACATCTTAATTCAATGTGCAGCAAGTTCGTTTTGTAACAAAATCTGTCTATGTGAATGGATAGGTTGAAGTGCTAGATTATGAACTTAGCTATGAATATTTGCAGTGTCCATGGTTAGACTCTGGAATTGCACAAGCTTTTTATCAGAAAAGCTGTGAAGTGTAAATCTGAGTAAACTTACATATCAGCTTATATAAACTTAGATAAAGCGGTGTCTTATCAGTGTGATAATGACCTGGTGTGGCCATAAGGAATATCACTGTATCTGGAAGTGCCTTCACTTGGAAGAGGGAGCAGGGACACCCCAGAAGGAACATGAGACACAATTGCAACTTGTGGCTTGTAAATGCAGTTCCCACAAAACATTTAAATTCTGAATTTAAGAACAGAATAGTCTCTTGGTATTACCACAGTCGCTACACTTGAACAAAAGAACCTGCTAAAAAAAACATAGGTATCTGGTTTCACTGTTCAAAATTCTTTTGAGTCTTTTCTGAAGCTGAATTTAAATACAAAAATCCCAGAGCCTCATTTCCTTAGGCACAAACTTCCTTAATTTGAGTGGCATGTATTTTGCTTTGGGTTTTTTCACATATTTTTCCCCACTATCAAGAATCTTCAATGTTGATGGTATCGTGTTCTGCTTCAGAAGATTCAGAAGGTTCAGCAGCAGCCTTTCTTTTCTGTCCTTATAGTTATTTTGCTATAGATACAGTTGTCTAATAAAGGTTCTTTTGGACTCCAAAAAAGTATTGCTTTAAATATTAGCCAACAGATAATAATAAGGAAAAGATACCTAAGCATTATGGATTGTGCAGCACTTCTAGCCAGCCCTTAAGATTAGGGAATCTGACTTTTATTTTTGTCAATTTAGCTTTTTGCATGGCAGCTGGGAACACTGTTGATGCTAGAATGAAGTTCATATTTGTGTCCTTTGTTCAAGTTTTCATTACATTTTCACATGTCTGTAAGTGATATTTTTGTATAGTGCAGACTTCACATTCTTCAGCTGATTTTCCTAAAGATATGGTGCAGATATTGATCAATGGAATAAAGTTATTGAACAATTAGGAACACCGTCAGCAGACTTCATGAAGAAACTACAGCCTACAGTGAGGAATTATGTAGAAAACAGGCCAAAATATCCGGGTATTAAATTTGAAGAGCTCTTCCCAGACTGGATATTTCCATCAGAATCTGATCGTGACAAGTTAAAAAGTAAGGCGAGTTTCCACCCCCCTTTTTAAGTTGTTAATTTAAAATGTCTGCAATATGCTTAGTTCAAAAAACCCCAAAACAACTAGTATAAAATATTTATTGCAGTATGGGTCAACATTAAAGGTTTCATGTCTTCTGTTTCTTTTTATGTCCTGTAATCTTAGTAGTAGTCATTAAATATAGAGCTATTTCCCTACCCACAGTATTCTGCTTTATTCTCTTAGTTCTAATCCTTTGAATAATGTCTATCGCTTAAATATTCTCTGAAAGTAATACTTGTTACGGAGGTTATTTGCAATTATCTTTTTCTAGTTAATGTGTGCATGTAATTAAATTTGGCTGTACTTTGGCTTTAGATAATTAGTGATAAAAGAAAAAAAGCCCTTATTTTCTAGATTGTCAAATATATTTTTTTGACATAAAATAACTTATGGACTATTTTGTCTGAAAAATCATTGTAATAATAAAAAACATGTCAGTGAAGTGCCGCTGCAATAATGAGCAGCCAATTATTGTGCAGTAACAGCTTTAAAGGAAAAACTGATTTGATGTTGCAGAAACCAGGTCACTGCTGTACCGAGATGTATTTTTAAGAGCTTATTAAAAAACATTCTGGTTTTTGTGTTTAGTAGTTAATGCTAAATAAACTGTGACCCATGTAACAGCAGAACTGTTCAAAATCGAGTTGATTGGTGTCAGCTGCAGCGTTTAGTTTATTTTGGATAATAGCAAAATAACACTAAAGGGGTGAGACCTCATTTTAAAAAAATATGTAGAGCTGTATGGGAAAGCTTGGATGTGTGGGCTTGTTTTCACAGTGAAATCCATTACAGTGTATGTCCTATGTTCCCCAAACTATTTTTCTGTGTCAGATGTTAAACTCTGCAGCTCTTTTACATGCTTGTTCTTTTCATTTTTACTTTCAGCCAGCCAAGCTAGAGATTTATTATCAAAAATGCTCGTAGTAGATCCAGACAAGAGAATTTCTGTAGATGAAGCCTTACGTCATCCTTATATTACTGTCTGGTATGATCCAGCTGAAGCAGAAGCTGTAAGTTTGCATTTAAAATTAACATTAAGATATCAGTTTAATAACTTTAAAGAATACCTTCATTTTTAGTCAAGCGCATGTTTGAACTCATTCTTTGGCTAGCGAAATCACCCATAAAGCCTTCAGATCAGCATCAGGGGCAGATCACCTGAAGAGCAGCTGCTGGAGTGGAGCTGATAATATAAGTTTGAAAGTGGTTGATAGTGTTGATAGTTGCTTTTACTTTACAGAAAGAGTTGCTGTGTTGTGGTAAATCCAGGGCTTTATGGAAAGGGGAATTTCTCTAAGGCCCCATAAAACCTTACAGTGAGTTTTACTTTAGTTGATGCTTTGAAACAGCCTTTCAGTGAGAGGCAGAACTTAAAAGCAAATTCTGGAGCTGTAAAATGAATGTGTCTTTCAGGTACAGGGAATAGACTGCCAAAGATGGAGGTAACAAAATGTTTAAAAGCTGTCATTTTGGGGGTTGTTTTAGTTACGATTGGTTGTATTAACCTGATGTGGTAGATACACTATAGGCTTTCTTTTCTTTGCAGCCTCCACCTCAAATCTATGATGCACAGCTGGAAGAAAGAGAACATGCAATTGAAGAATGGAAAGGTAAAAAGTGAGCATGACAAATGACATTTATTGTAATACCTTGTATTATTAATGTGTGGCTCACAGTACATGTGCTGCACTGTGTAACTGACTGGAACCCACTATTCCAATTATGCAGTGCTGCTTGTGGCAGTGTGAAAAGAAACCAATAACGGGAAAATGTTCTATTTGGAGTGAATATATATGTACACATGCATATATTTACATATACATACATGTAGCTTTCTGGAATATATTCATCAAAATGCCAGAGTTTTCTTTTTTTCTTGACTATTTTGTTGTTTTCAAGTGTTTATAATCTCAATGGTTTTTTTCCTTGATAGAAAATGCTCTGAAAGAAACACGGGCCTCTTCTCAGTGCGCATTAAGCCATATCTTTTGATAATATTTACTAATTAATTTGTTCTAGAGGTCTTAAATAGCAGAAAAGAGGTTTTTTTGTATGTGTTTTTTTTCCTCTCATTGCCTATTTATTGAACAAATAGGTCAAACTGTTGACTTGAACAAACAGCATTGTGGTATTTAAATCAATTACATCTTATAGGTCTTGTCAAAACATTAAGAGGTGAGGCAGTTCAGGTTTTACACATCTACCATCAGAAGCCTGGTTTTGCTTAGTACTTTGGGAGTAGCTTGTTTTTGCAAAATAGCTCTAAGTTTCAGGTATCGATTCTGGTTTATATATATTTTCTTTAGGGCATGTCTGCACAAATACACTTCCAATTATTTTGGATTAATGCAAGGCGGATAGTTAAAATGGATGAGTTAAATCTAATTAAATCCATTTGTAAATGTTACTCAGAATTAAAGAGGTCTTAGATTTATTTAAATACTGTTACTCTCTTAAGACTATGGGTACATACACAAGCTACTGAGAGTGAACGGAAAGTATAACTGAGTGTTCCTCATGCTCTGCAGCAGTAATAATCTTTTTGCTCTGAAGGGGCCAAGGTAATGCATTTTATGTGAACCACGCCACAGACATACCAAACAGAGTAACGGATGCTGCTTTGAAGTTATACCTCTCTTTTTTTATGGTTGTTCATGTGCCCGTGTCCAAAATCATCCTTGATTAATCAATGAGGACTTTCATGCACAATTTTAATTATTTGTTTAGCCTGCTTCAAAATTTCCAGACTTTCCTCAGAGTATCCATGGAGATAGTTTTTAAAGAACAAAGACATTTGTGTGTGGTTTTGTTATGAAAATAAAATTTCCATGGGGGTTATCCATATATTTTCTTAAAAAATCCAAATCAGCTTGGTTTTGGGGTGTGCTTTTTTTTTTTTTAACAGTTTATGTATACCTGTTGTGTACTAATACTAAGTTTTGGGGTGGGATGGTTGTTATTTTTAAATGGACAGCTATTCTGTTTATAAAATAGATTGATTTTGGTACACGCTTGATGTCTTTCTGTGGTACATAAAGAAAATTCGTAGAATTCTCTAATCATTGCCATACACCTTTAAAACAAAAAGGAGGGGGTTGCACTTCCAAACTGACCCTTAACCATGTCATTGTACCTTTACACATATGTAAATTATATATTAATCTTTTGTCGTCTTACAATGTGTTTTTGCTCTGTTCTTTTATTCTCCCACCCTTCTCTTGTAAGAATTAATATACAAAGAAGTAATGGATTGGGAAGAAAGGAGCAAGAATGGTGTGGTAAAAGACCAGCCCTCAGGTTAGTCATTGTTTCAGTAGTTCTCCTGTAACTGTGGCACATAGTGCTGACCTGTGGCACTAGGGAGTGAAGAAACCCTGCTTAATAATCCAGGTGGGCAAAAGCGTTGTTGTTCAAGACTCTTGATTCTGATTTGCCTCTGGAGATACATGTGGTGGTTTTTCATTGTCATTAAGTAAGTTGGAGGAAAACTTGCATGTCCACCACCCTGAGCTGCTTTCTCCCCAAACAGCTGAGTCACCAAATGAAATTATCGATACTGTGCTGCGCCAGCTGTTGTGTGGGTATCTTCTATGCTGAATGCGTATTCTATAGCTCTGCATGAATGAGTCCCTTTCATGCAGGATTAAACATCATTAGGGCACCTTGTTTTAAACTAGTTAATATCGCGAAGTATTTATGCACATGATTGAACCCTTGGTGTTTGCCGCTCTTCTCTTGGTTCAGTCATTGGTATCTTGTACTGTGTTTTTTTTAGCTATATCTATTAGATTTCTTGATACTCAGGTCATAATTCATGTTCTCTTCTTTTTCTTTTTTCCCTGCCTAGAGAGGGAGAAAAAACAAATCTCTCAATGTTCTCCTCAGGTTTTGAGTGCTAGGGAACTTGGTGCTTGCTTTTCTATTGTTTATTAATTTCTGAATTTTCTAAGGATTTCTGTGGGGAGAGTGATGCTCAGATGCTAGAGGTGTGGTTATCTGTACCTGCAATATTGTCTTGCCTCAGATTTTATTATGTTTGGTTTACTTAGCACAGATGCAGCAGTGAATAGCAACACCAGTCCTTCCCAGTCATCATCTATCAATGACATTTCATCCATGTCAACAGAGCAAACATTGGCCTCAGATACAGACAGCAGCCTCGATGCCTTGACAGGACCCCTCGAAGGATGTCGGTGATCAGCCAGGATTGCAGACTTGATCTTGGAAAAGAACTCTTGCTTCCATTGGGCCTGAATTGCTTGTAAGTTAATGGAACCAAGTAGAAAACTCCATGTTCTGCATGTTCTGCTAAAGTAATGCCTGTTTTTTTACTCAGTTGTTATGAAATTGCCTGCTTAATGTTGTAGAATGAAAGCAAATCAATGTCTAAAGAACAAAAAATTTAAAGTTAGACACTGTTACAGGCTTTTCTTCATTTCAGCCTATTTCAGGTGAGCAGTTATAATTGACTTTTAGCCAATAGCTCCTCTTAAGTGGGTTCATGAATCTTCAGTCCCAACTGGCAGGCTTCTGTGACACAATGGTTGTTTACATTTTAATACAGTATTGCTCATTATTAGGTTTTTTGAATGTATCGTCTCTATGAAGTTGGATTTACTGTGTGACTGTGGCAGTTTGCTTTATTTAACAACTGGAGTGTTATATCTAAGTGTGAACTCGCACATCAAACACTCTCAGAACTATGTTTAAAGGGCAGTTATTTTTCCACATAGCACTTTTTTTAATTGAGCCCTTTCTATCTTCACTTTCCAACGATTCTGTCTATCTTCTTGTAGAAGAGATAAACATGAAGTTTAAAGAATATGGCCATTACTTTTTATTTCATCTATGACTATGTCTCTAGCTTCTTCAGTTTTTTAAACATAGATGGAAGGTACAGTGGCTTAATGAAATTGTAAGGAAGGATGAGTGACTTACCTGTGAAGCAGTGCCTGTTTAGAAGAGGAGAGAATGCTAAAATGTTCTATATTTTCTAGCTTGTGATACTGGTCCTTTAACAAAAACAAACAGAAAAAGAAATATGTGATGCTCTTCATTCACTGCAAACTCTGATAAAAGGACAGGTGAGTTGGAGAGACTCGCAGCCTCAAAAAGAGCTGCATAAATGTTTTCCATTTTTTTAATGGGTCCATTCTATCTAGTGAGTAATGTAAGAAATAAAAATACAGTAGTTTTGAGTCACTTATAAATCAAGTACTTACTTAACAAACCTTAGCTCTGTTACCACAGTAGGAAAACCTCTCCATTTGTACTGGGGGAGGAAAACATTTAATACATATTTTCTAAATACAGTGTCAGAGAAGAAGAGATTATTTGCTGTTTCAATACAGTTTTCAGAATCAGGTAATACAAACATTGCCTGTACATTGCATGATATGTTGAATTAGAAAATGCGTTTGCAGTAGAGTAGGGCTTAAATTGCTTTATACTACACACTTGTGAATTTGGGCACATTCAGTTTGGAGTGCACAGGTGTGAAACTTTGCTAAAGGATCTTGTGTGTGTGTGTGTGTGCATGTGTGTGAGATTAAACTATATAAGAGTAATAGATGTACACGATGAGGTAAAACACCACTTTTCTTAAAGGCACTATATTTAGCTGTTGTTCCAGATACTCTTGACTTGAATATATAAATAGAACTTATAAGATATACTGGCCCAGCCAGCCACTGCATTACTGACATATTTCTCTTGGAAAAGAAAGTTGTCCATGGTTTCTGACCTTACAGTTTGAAAAGCAGCAATTTCTCTTTATGCAAACATTGCTTTTATATTACAATTTTGCCCCTTTTTAATGGCTTAATTTGCTGTAGCAAAAATATTGAGGTTTTACTGTCCCAGGAGATTAAATACTTTGGTGTTTTGTTTTTTTTTTTATTTTAATATGATGTTAACTTCAAAATTGTCATCTGGAATCTTGTATTCGTAAAATTCTGTTTAATTGAATTGTGGGATGTTTAGGCTTGGTTTTTTTCCTTGTTTTGTTTTAAACCTACAGATACCTTAATTTATCTTTGGATACTGACAGTCCATGTGAAGCATTTTTAGTGCATTTTTGTTACTGGAAAAAGCATTTTAAAATACCTATTTACCATATTGCAGAATGGTACAGGTTGCTATTCCTCTGTGGTTTTTAAATCCCTTTTATTTGTGTACATTAGAACTACTGAAGGCACCTATTCAACATGAACAGTAGTGATTCACTATGGAAGTAATCTACTGGATCTCATTTTCGAAGGTTTTTTAAATTGTTTTCAGCTGAAGTTGCACTGTGCTCTGTTAGTTTTAACACTGCATTAGGAGACTTAACGCAACGAAGTTTTATTTTTTATGCATGTATGGTTTGGATATTTGCAGAGTTGAATTTTTCCTCTTGGACTTGGGCTGCTCAGAACAAGGGGGAGTTGGACCAGGTGACCTCCAGGTCCCTTTCAACTTAAATTATTCAGTGATTCAAATTATCTTTTGGTGGTTTTTAACACAACTGCCCTATCTCCATGATTTGAACTGGTATCCAACTTTCTAATACACACTAGTAGCTTGAATATGTTCTCTTGGAACAAAAAAAACCTCCTGAGATTGACTGAGCTTATTTGTAAATCTTGTTGCAGAAAAGCTGCCTCATACCTTATTTTTCTAATGCCATCTTGCTGTGGCACACATTGAAGCTCCAAAATGTTACAGAAATGTTACTGCTTCTGGAGCACACATGAAATGTCTGTGAATATTGTGGATTTTGGTTCCATTATTATTTAAAACCAAGTTGCTAATGACCTGAACGAACACTCATCTTAAGGAGGCACATACACAGATTACAGAAAACTCATGCAGAATAGGCGCATGCTAAAGTTCCCGTGCTGGTTCATTGTGCACTTCCAGACTATCAATGCACTGCATGTGGGTGATGTACACATGTATAGTCGTATTCCTGACTGCAGATCAAGCTCAGTGCCGTGTTTGTGAAATGGTCCTTGATGCTGGGAGAACAAAATGGAAAACAAAATGCACATGTAACTTGACAGGGGTTTAAAAGTTTAGAGAGTTTGATGTGCAATATAATCACTTTTCTTTCTAATACTAAAATCATGTATGTAAAGTGATGCAGTTGACCATTTTTTTGCACTTTGGCATTTATAAATATTTATATGTATTTAAAGATTAAGAATGTGTGTGTGTATACATATACATTATATATTAAGAAACCTGCTCAGTTTTCTTAACAGGAATGTTACTTTGAGAGACTTTGTATAGTGTTAAACACTACTGCAGCATACAAACAGTTTATGAAATCTGACTAAAAATAAGTGGTGGTCAACATAGATACAATCTGTAGTCTTAACTGCTCACCTGAAAAAAAATAATCTATGGCTATCGATGAGATTATTTACCAGAAATGTTATGCAAAGTGTATGAACACTGAGTAGCTGAATGGCATTGCAGAAATGGAGTATGTTTTAAACAGTTCATTTCATCTGTGCTCATATCATTTTTCCTCAAAAAAACCCAACAAAATCAAACTTAAAAAGAGAAGCTTGACCTTTAGAAATCTGGATAAGCAGCCTGCAACTGTGCTTTGAGGAAATACTGTGATATGACAAGTCTAGTTCTTTATTGAAGACGACGAGAGATGAATGTCAAAATTAAGGCTTTGTCTGCATTAATAATACAAAATAAACTAGTCTATTGATTGGAAATTAGTATTTGCAAACAGCCTTTGAAGTTTTGTAATCTTTCCGGTAAGGGTTTGCATTTTTTTGTCAAAATAATGCAAATTAAACTCAACCTTAACTAGCAATTAACTAGTTGGTTGGTGAGTTTCAAAACCTGTTAGGAACCAGAGGGCTCTTGAGGTTTTGTCTTTTAAGACAAATCATAAGTGTTTATTCAAAGTTAATTAAAACAAACAAAAAAAAGTGATTCCCTATGTTTATTTTTCTTTCCTAGAGGAAGGACCTTAAATGCTAAATTGTTTTCCTTTTTAGATCTGATTGTATTTGGCTTAAAATTACAGTTTTATGAATAAGGTAGGATTAAGACATTCAAAATACAACTGACATACAGAGTCTCCAAGAACTGAGTGAATGACCCTTTTTTGGGGGGATTAGAAGTGCAGCCCTTGAGTTTGGTGTGCGCTGGAGGTTCAGCTTTCAGGTGCAGACAAATCCTTGCTGCCCACAGTGCCGGTTTGGAGCCCGGGATGGGTCCTGCAGCAATAGTTCGTGTGGAGCGGTTCACTGCACTTGGGACACTTGCAATGGAATTGCTTTCAGTGTGGTGGGGATAAATGCTGAACAGTCTCTGTTTGTATATTCTACACATGTCATATGGATTCTATCAGGGCTTGATGCTAAACTTAGTGATACCATATACTGGGAACCAAATTCTTCCCTGGGATGTGTATTGTGTGATTCCTGCTCAACGCTGGTTTTGATCCAGGGACGCCTGCACCCAGATACAGAATTTGGACTTGAGTTCCTATAGATGAATCGAGTGAATTCTTTGCTTTTCCAGAGTGTCTTTGATTATTTTTTTTAACATGTTGAAATATGTCAGAAAGAAATGTATCCCGGCTCATTATTTTACATATATTTTAGATTGTCTATTACAGGAGTGATAGTGATGTTCTAAAAGCTTATTACACAACTTACCAGGTCAGTTTTAGTTTTTGCCCGCCATGCATGATAAAAGTGTCTGGAGCTAAACTAATGTTTTAGGTAAACTATCTTTTCTCATATTGGTGTTGGAGGAAAGTGGAGAGAGAACCATCATTTCTACTTGTGTTCTGTAAAATGACTATTTTTGTAGCTAAAATGATAGTTGTTGGATTTCAATCCCACAGCGTTGCTTTGTGGATATAAACTTACCTGGGTCCGCTATTTCAAACAGTTTATGTATAACAAATCCAGTATAAAATTAATAAAATGCACTCTTCTGCGATTTATTGAAAATATGGCAAATTATTTTGGTCCAAGAATTCAAACCAAAATAGAGAAAATACACTTAACTATTTTAATTTTTTCCTTGATGCTGCTGCTTATTTTTGGAAAGGGTGCTTGCAGTTTTGCACAAAAGAAATCAACTTTATTAATTGCTGGGTTTGAAGCACTTTAGGATTCTTCTAAATGCAACCAGTATATGGTATAAAAAGGAACGACATTAAGAAAAATGTTTAGTGTGTTTAAGTTTTGGTTGCCGTCTTTGCTATTCTGATAGATTTGATCAGAATCCTTTAAGTATAAACCTGTCTTGAGAGATTTTAAATTACAAGATTTTTAATGGGCTGAAATTTAACATGTAGTAAGAGATTGAGAAACCACCTTGCACTCAAATGCCTGTAGGGTGACTTGAATAGCATCGTGACTACCCGGCCGTCTGTGCTACCAAGATACACCGGTATGTTCCTGTAGCGAGGTCAGTTAGCTGTGAGCACTAGGATTCTTTTTCTTAGACACAAAACTTTGTATTAATCTTTGGCTACGCGTCATAAGGTGGTTGTAGGTGCCGTGGGAAGGCCAGAACATTTGCTGGTTGGGCTCCACTGCAGTCGATGTTCGTGAATACCCTGGGAAGACTCTGTCCTTGCTCCAAAATCATCTTCCAAACCCGACCCTTGCTCGGCTGGTACTGCAGCGAGCACATGGGGATTTGTTTCCCAGGTTGGGGCTGTAGTTCCACACCTCATAGATTCTTAGGATAACAAAAGCAGAGGAGAAAGAAATTGGGTAAGAACAACATTTTACGTTCATTACCTGACACAGTAGTCATATTTGTTACTGATAACAGAGCTAATTTGATACCCGTGAGCGTACGCTATTGTATTGTCTTCTAATGGGGAAAACTTTTTTGAAAAAACAAGTGTGTCACTAGCTTTTCTATGAATTCAGATGCTTAAATTGGTGCTAATTTTTTAAAAGAAAATGTAACAGATGGTTAGCAGTGTATTTGTCTGTTTTTGATAACTATATTTTCTTAAATGGTGGCAAGCCAAACTTTATAAAATGACTAATGTGCATTTTCAGCTTCATCAGATTCCCAGATTTTCCTAAAGTAAAATGTTTAAACTTCCATGGTAGTTCCTGGTGCTCTGGAGCTATTCCTGTCAGTGTTTTATACACTAATAAAATGAACACCATTAGAAGAGAGCAATACACAACTATCCCTTTCTTTAAATTACATGACATGTTGGGTTCCCCAGGTGGTTTTAGCAGTTTAATGTAATCAAGAAAACTAATTAAGAGGAGATGACAGATACTTGTGTGCAGTTAACTCAGTACAGTGAAGCCTTACCTGGTCATTAAGATAATTTATAAAAGATTATACAAATTTTCATATATTTTAAAGAGGAAATAACAAATAGAATTGTTTTCATACAAATTCAAATGTTAATTCCAGAGAATATATTCTGTAATGTACTCCAGAACACGTGCTATTGAAGGCTCATAGGCTCCTGGAGTGATTTATGAAATCCAGCTTTATCTAATGACTCAAACCCCCTCTAAAAATCAGTTCTTTGAGAACTTCTTTTGAAATGCCTTCAAGTTTCAACTCCCTTCCAAACGCTTTGTCTGCCTTGTTTTACGCCTCCTTCCCACCTTCTGTTTACCAAATGTCACAAAAAGTAGCATCAAGCCCTATCACTTGTTAGAGTGTTCTGATTTTTATGGCCTTAATATTAGTTACAGTATGGTATAAAATTTCAGAAGAAAGATGTGCTTTGAAGTCTAATTATATAGATACACGTGGCCTCTTCTGCCTATGAAATCAGGCGTTGAATGTCATATCTCATTCTTGATGCTTGTGCAATAGGAACCTGTTCCTTTCAATGCAGTGGCTATTTTGTCTGATGCTGGATTTTTCTTTTTGGGTTGACTAAAAGTTGACATTTTTTATGGACAGCAGTCATGTTTCCTTGGGTTTGGATTGATTTTCTTTAAGGAAATTAGAATTTC
Organism: Nesoenas mayeri; assembly: GCF_963082525.1. Lineage (NCBI taxonomy): Eukaryota > Metazoa > Chordata > Aves > Columbiformes > Columbidae > Nesoenas > Nesoenas mayeri. Next base: position 8,095,927 of record NC_137556.1, read on the forward strand.
ATATGGAAAACTGTCAATAACTAGTTCTGAAGTGTTAGTTAAAGCCTCGTTCTGAAGCTTTTTTATTTTGTTTTCTCCAAAAACTTTATCATAAAACAGTACTAAAGCCACTGTAAAATTACAAATAAAGATGTATACTTAAAAGATTTGAGCAGTGTGTCTTATTTACTGTAGCGATTTTTTTCTTGATTCTTCCTGTGTTGAAACGGAATGTTGTGTATAACTGAAATGATGTATGCTCATAGTTATCTTAGAACATAAAGTTTCAATTACCACTTTAGCTTCCAGTTAACCAAAAAGTAAGTATTGGTATGAAAAATGAATGAAGAGCAGTTTTGAGAGATTGGTTGGTGCTGCTTTCTTCCGACCAGCTGAAACATTTGGGTACTTTAACAGCACTTGGTTTTACTGTCAAGTGTATTTTGAAATCTGGGATGGTTTTTTTGAACTGCAGCAGCTTGCGTGGGAATTCTGACAGATCTGTGTTGCCATCGGGAGGTTAAACAGTATCAGAATTAGTTTGTCTGACTTACTGGCAAGTTTTGGATAATCTACTGGCTATATACATGTGTATGTATATGTACATATGTAAAAGGACTTAGGTGGAATTTTATCTTCATGCTTAAACAGCGTTGCGTTTCATTTTGTTCTCACTGAACAAGACAGGTACAGCTGACTTGAAAAAATACTTATTTTGAGGAAGAGGTAAATACTCTTTTAAAGCCCATGTGTGATACCTGTGGGACCTCTGGGGCAGCTGGTAAAACCCCAGATGCACATGACATCCCTCGATTAAAACCACTTGGGCTTTCAGGGCGTCCCTACAAGACTCCAGGGTGGCCCAAACGCAGCGGGTGCTGCCCGGGGAGTCGGGGTGCGGGGTGTCCAGAAGAGCAAGTGTCCCTGGGGTCAGCGGGTGTGCAGAGCTCCCGGGCTCAGGGATCCCAAGGGCTTTGTCAGCTGTCCCTGTATAACTGACAGTCTGGTTTTGCTGCTGGGTTGGTTCTTTCACCTCTGACATCGAGTATGTGCTGCAGTTGGGATGGGGCCTTTCCCTCCCTTACCCTTCAGCTCTGTTTCAAACTAACCACACTCTGGTTTATTTCCATCTGTTAATTTCCCCAAAGGTTTCAAAAAACTCTTCCATTTCTTTTTGCAGCATTTCATTCCTCCTCTCTGCGTCTTCCTTCGCTCTCTCCGCGTTTCGTATCTTCACCTCTGCCAGCCGGTGCCGCTGGCGCTGCTGTCCCAGCTGCCAGCGCGTGTCCCGCATCTCCCACTGCAGCTCTCGGTTCCGCTGCTCCAGGCTGCCGGGGACAGACACTGCATTACACAATTTCCCCCCTTTTTTAGATATAACCTTTTTTTTTAAACATATATCCCCATAAACAGAAGTATTGGTATCCCAAATACTTTTCCAGTTTCTGGTGTTACATATTAGAAGCTACAGTTTTTAGTTATCCTGATTTACAATAAACAGAAATAACCGTACCGCCAAAGGAGTCAGTTTTGGGTGTTTCGGTTGTGGGTTTCTTTTGTAGTGGAATACTACAGCAGCCGAACAAGTGGCAATGCAACATATTTTAGGAATCACTGAAGATTCTGCTTATATTGCAGTTCCCTTGAACTGCAAGGGAAAATATAAGCAGAATACGGCAGAGAGTTGTTTTATTTTAAAAAGGCCAAATATGTAGGAATAGCTCATTTTACGAAGAAGAAATGGATGAGTACTTTTTCATTAAATTAAAGCTTAAACAGATTTTTTTTCTTCATGAAATGTTCAGGGCAAGGTGTAATTCAACATTACCCGTTTGCAATGGCGCATGTTGAGGTATTTTATAATTTAATCAAATAGTCAAGTCACACAACATACCTGTGTCTTATAATTAATTGAACAATATTGTATTTAAAATATTGATTCCTTTTAACTACACAACAGAAAAGCAGCGCTATTTGGAAAGTAGAGCTTGGAAATGTTCCTGCTTTTCTTCCTTGATATCACAAGCTACGGCTAAATCTCTATTTCTAATCTTAGAAATTGGGAAAATACTGACAAATCCTTTCCTCTGAGCTAAAATTAATGACTTGCAGTTTGTAGAGAATAATGAGTTACCGCTCACGCTGCCGAGAAGCCCGCACATTTTTCCCTAGAGAAAAGCTTAATATTGAATTAAGGCAAAAGAAGAAAATATGCAGTAAACCAGCAGCTTTTTCGAGAGCTCTGAGTAGCCCTGCAAAAAACAGTCTTACAGATATCTGGAGTTTCTCAAGCACTTCACATGAAAACTAATTCAAACAGCTCTGAATAATTGTGAAGCTAATCCTGTCCTGCTGGCTCCTGGCGCCGGTCGTGGTGCTACACGGAGGGGCTGTCTCGGCCCCGCTCGCAGGTCCGGACCCTGCAGCAGGAGAAGGTGCCTTCCCTGAAGCCTCACAGCTTTTAAAATCCTTTACCTTGCAATTTTTGACTCGTACTCAGCCTTCTGTCGGGACATCAGCAGCTTCAGCTTTGCCAGGCGCTGCTGCGGGGAGCTCGGGTTTGCTGGCAAGTCCCCCGGGGCAGCGAAGCTCTCGCTGTCGTCTGCTGGGACGGGTCGTGTGTTTTCCTGATCCCGCAAGACATGACTTATGGCTGTGATGGTTTCTTGAGAGTCTTCAGAGTGGGCAACTCTTGTCAAATAACTTGAAGGAGGATTTTCCTCAAACATCATTTAGCAGTGGGGGTGTGCCCAGCCAGCACCCCCAGCCCCCCAGCTGTTGTCGGAGACTCGCTGCCCTTTCTGCTTTAGAGGAGCCTCTGTTTTCGTGTCTGTCTCGCTCTGCCTTGTCACGGACTGTGAGAGTTTTCTTCCTCCCCACAGCTGTTTGAAGCTTTCCAAATACTTGGAAACAGTCCATTTTGCTGGACCCTGGATCTTATTTCAGGCTCCAGCTTTGCTTTTTCTACACAGTGGGTTGAGGTCTTGAGCTGCTGCTCTTGTCTGCTGCCTGCTCGTCTTTATAGCCATGGCTGGTGTATTCTCATCTCCAGAACTACTACTGCTTTCTTAACCTCAGTCTGTTAGGTGTAGTTTGTCTGACATCTGTGGGTGGCCCATTTGAGAGCCATCCACCCATGACTAGTTTAACTCCTGCACTGCAGAGGTGAATTCTGCAGCACTGAGCCGGTCCCAGAGCTGTGCAGAGAGCGGGGTGCAGGGGCAATGCTCCTCGTGTTCCCCTTCACATGCATTAGGAAGGGATGGATTACATCTGTTCTGGCTGTGCTGTCACTAACCTGTCAGGCACAAGAAGAATTGCACAGATGTAAAATGGCTCGTCTGTGGCGCATCCGCTGTGTCTGCTTCGGAGGGAGCAAAGCAAGCGAGGGAGGCTGGTGCCTCCAGTTATGACGTTTCAAGGACACGAAGCCAGAGGTTAAGGAAAAATAGGCCACTCGTCAGTTATATTTCAGTTCCTTTTGGAAAAATATGGTGTGTTTATTTTAGCTGCCTGTTCTCACAAGATAAGCACAGTACAGACATGACTGGATTATAAAAAAGGAAGAGCAAAATATGCATGCAGTTCAAATGCATATCTCAAGAATAGTAGAGATGGTTTAAAATAATCTGGAAAGTTTTGTCTCCCCGATCCCCACCTGTTCAGTCCCTTGGTACAAGAGTTCAAAATGAGCTGATTTAAGTGCTGTTGAATTTCTGTAAGTGTTTTACTGGTCTCCCATGTGAAAATCGCTCCCAGTTTTCACTCTGTGCACCTGAGCAGGCTGTGATGTGTTCCTTGCAAAGTCAGGACTGGGGGTTATTGAGACGCTTTCCTGCTTTAACCTGCGCCCTTTTCAGAAGGAAGAATCCTTGGAAGTGAGCAGGCGGGCAGGTGAGTGCTTTGGGAATCTAAAGAATGCTTGCAGTGAGAATTAGATTAAAAAAGTAAATGATGCTTTAGCCTTCTGAGGGTGAGGTGCTGTACTGGAGGCAGGTGAAGGTGAAATCCGCTAATTTGATTTTGCAGAAGGAAAATAATAAACTGATTTAAACACCACCATCAACATCCCTCTCTCCCTCTCAAAACTGCAGTTGTCACTAACCTAAACTTTTGCTCAAAATAAACTATTCCTGGAGTGTTAACGCCAGTGCTTTACTTGAGTTCTACGTCTATTAATAATCTAACAGATGGCTGTAGTTTCTGATGAATCGGGTTCGGTTTCATTGAGGAGGGAGGCAGCAGCTGTGCCCACCAGCTGCTCTTGCGTGGCCGGGGGCAGCTCTGGCCTCATCCCCGCAGGCACCTCCGCTCGCCCGTCCAGGACAATGGGGCATTGCTGCCCGTTGCTGCGCTGGCAGGGAGCGGATCGGCCACCTCCCTAGGTCAGGATGGAGAAGCGGGACAGCTGAGGAGTCCCCGCTTGAGAGCGGACGGACGAGGAGGAGGAGTCCAGCCTTTGTGGTCTCGTTTACAGTGATGGTGCTTTAACAGCTCAATGTGGGTGAAGTAAAGGAAGTTGGTGGGACATAGAGGATTTGGTCATGGGCACCAAGCCCATTTATTACAGGAACTGGTTCCAGTGGCTCATGTGGAAGACCCTTTGGAGGCAGCAGGCACCAGGGAACGAGCAGCCCTTCATCCCATGCTTCTAACGGCAGAGCCATGTGCTGCACTGAGATGGCAACCTGCTCCTTCTTTTGACACTTGACCACTCAAGGGAAGTGTGAAACCATCGCTCAGAGCCAACCGTGCGATAAGGTGACCAGGGGAAAAAGCATGTGAAGGTGAAGTGTGTCGCACTCCTCTGCTTTGCAGTGACTTGGGTGCTTGCATTAGCTCCTGCTTCTCTGGGAGAGCTTTTCTTCTTTTAGGCTTTTGCTAATTGCTCACCTTGATGTTACCTTGGCGTCAGTGCGTGAAGAGAAGGCAACAACAGATGAAAGGGGTCCCCTTCCCAGCCGCCCCTCATGCACACACACACTTATTGTGCTGGTGCAGCATCAGAGCAACGTGAAGCACGTCAGCACTAAGGATGCTGCGTCTCCATTTGCATCAGAGCAACATCAACGGGGGATGAGAGCCGGACACTCATCTACTCTGTGCTTCCTCTCCTCATTCATCAGTCACAGCACCATATCATGTTGATTTCCCTCACCCATCTGAATTTACATTTATTCATATACCACATTCTCCTTTCACCTTCCCCATGGCTTCTCAGGGAAGATTACTTGTGTTAGTTTCCTGACGATTTAAAGGTCAGTGCTGAAGGGAGCTGTGTATTTTTTGCCCTGAGGCGGAGGAGCAGCTCTGTTCCAGACTCTTGGCTTGCAGGGAGCTGGGAGGTTTTGAAAAACTGTTTCTTATTTTGGACTGACTTGGGATGGAGCTTGTGATTCTGTGCAATGACCTCTCCCTGGAGCGCAGAGATGCTGCCATGCGTGGTTAAAATTTAATGTGCTTGAAATAGTTCCTCCAGGCGAGCTGTGGGATTCATCCTTCCTCAGTTCGGGTCCTGTGCCAGCTGCCTGTTCCCCTTTGTCACATTTGGGCTCTACAGGGGACACCAGAGCACCCTCACTTCACCTTTGGTAGGGTGTCATTGGCACTGCAGACAGATGAGATGCGACTGTTCCAAAAAGGATGTCAATTTGCCTAGGGGCGTGCGTGGTTGAGGTTGCTACCTACAGAAAAGCTCGTAACTTCTTTTACACAAAAGCTGATGGTAATTAGACTCTGTTTTCATAAGCCTGGTTTATCAGCACTTTCTCCTCTTCAACTAAGGCACAATAAAAATGCGTTACATTATTATTGTATTAAACTATGTATAGTCAACATGTTTTGCATCTAAAATTGACTTGGATGCTATCTTGGTTTGCCATTAATTAATTGAAAGTTTTGTTCTTGCTGGGTTTTTTTCAGCCTGGGTTTCCATGATGTTAGAATGGTGAATCCCACAGTCTCCTCGCTTGTTGTCCTCTTGGAGTTGAATTAAAAATAAAATCAGTTTCCTGTGCTATTTTCCCCCCCAAAAAAAATCCCTTTAGGTCTTTTTAACTCTGCATGAGCTGTTTGCTGTGCTAAATATTGTGAATAAATGGAAGCAAAGCAAATGTTCTCTCTGCATCTGCAGAAAGAGGCCCGGCACGCATTTCTCTTGGCTGGGACAGGCTCTGGTTCCAGGTGCTCACTCACCACTTCAGGAGTCTGAGCTCGTTTAAACTTCTGGCAGCAGTCCTGTGTTGTTTGATAGCAATCTTTTTGCAAAGAAAATAGAAACAACATCATAAACAGCAAACTTGCATAACTTGATTTTGAAAACTAATTAACTCTTTTCTTTTTTTTTTTTAATCTTTGTTTGCCTTTTTTATGATGCTTGTTATTACACACAGGTGTTGCCACATCCCAGGAGGAAGAGGCACATACGACCTAGTGCCATAAGAGCTTGAGCTTTTCAGGCTTTGGGGCTTGTCAGGAATATGGCCCTGTGCCCCTTCTGCATACCCTCGTGTTTTTGTATATAAATACAGAGGTCTGCAGCAAGATAGCATCACAGAGAAGGAAGTCACTCGCCTTTGGGCAGCTGGAAGCGGCTTGAAAAAAATAGAGCTGGAGTCTTTTTATTGCCATCCCAGAAAAGAGCTGGGAGCATGTTTAAATCTTAGGGCTGCAGCTGACCGCGGCATTGCCCTTGTCCCCCCAGAGCTGGGTCCTGTCCCCGCAAACAGCCACTGCCCAGCTGTGACACCGCGGGGCATTGCCCTTGTCCCCCCAGACCCGGGTGCTGTCCCCGCAAACAGCCGCTGCCCAGCTGTGACACCGCGGGGCATTGCCCTTGTCCCGCAAGACCCGGGTGCTGTCCCCGCAAACAGCCGCTGCCCAGCTGTGACACCGCGGGGCGTTGCCCTTGTCCCACAAGAGCCGGGTGCTGTCCCCGCAAACAGCCGCTGCCCAGCTGTGACACCGCGGGGCTGGAGCTGCCGGGGCCTTTGGAGCCCTTGGGATGGGGACGCGGAAGGGGCTGCTGGTGCTGGACTGCGGCAATGGCTGCGAAGGGAAAATGGCCTTTATTTCCAGAGCAGAAGAGCAGCATTCAGCCGCTTACCCACTAGATGTCATGGTTGGGCCTGGGTTTGTGCTGCTCTCGCCGGCTCTGCCTGAGCCCAAGTGCCTGGCCAGGAAAAACTGCACCATTTTTTCAAGCTCACTGGCAGTTTATGACCAACACCTTATAAAGTGAGCTGGGAATTATTTTTCCTTCCTTAAACAAGGGCAAAAAGGCTGGTGTGGGGGAAGATTTAAAAAGCAGTAGCGCCTGGCAGGAGAAGGCACTGTGTGCTTTGCTATATCCAAGGGAACCTGCGTTGGGGATGAGTTTATTTTAGGTGGACGGCTGTGGTGGAAAACTCACGAGGAAAGAGCCAGACAAGCCAGAGCTGCTCGCTGCTCCTCGTCCCATCCCATGCTGGTTTTGAATTAAAACTTGCTCAGTACAACATGCTGGGTTAAAGGGGGTAGAAGGGCTGGGGCAAAAGGGGGAGGTGAATCTGGGCAGTGGTGTGAGCAGCATCTGCATCGCTCTTCAACAAAAGCATCCTCACTGAATACCTGTAAACAGCTTTAATCTAAACAAATTTTCTCCCCCTCCAGATGTGTGTGGGGGGGGCGGAAATGGTGTTTCATTTGAAACTTATTCAAATTAACTCACTCATCCTTCTTTTTCTTCTGTACAATAACTCTGTCATGGTATAACGGGGAAAACTGCTTGGAGGAAACCCTCCCCAACTGTCTTTCTCATGGACTTTGTTTTTAATTGGAGGTAGTTTTGATGCAGTTCCTTTTTCTTTTATTCTCTGCAGATCTGCAAGGAAGGATTTTGGTTTGGTTGGTGCTAAAGGCAAACTGTCTTTCTTGTGCTTTCAAAATGACCCTCGACCACTCACATGGAATGGCCAGTTTAGTTCAGCATTTGTATTTCTGGTTGACATTAATAGGAGCTGCTGATTTTCAGGCTGTCACTCAGTTTTAAGGATTCTTTTTTTCCTTTTAGGATCTTCCCAAGGCGTGTTTCCATGTGACACTTTTTATTTGCATAAGGACAAGGTTTTTACTTTAAAATAGTAAACAACAACAACAAAGGGTTGAGAACTCTAGCAATCCCTCTGGAAATGATCATTTTAACAAATGTCTGCTGCTCTGCTTAAATCAAGCTGTCGTGTTTAGCTGCATTTTGGATGGTGTCTATAAACACGGCAGCTGTCTGCATGCAAAAGGGACTTTCCAGCAGTGCATAATATGAAAAGAATCTTATTACGAGTTAAAAAAAAAAAAGGCAAGAAAAGCTCAAAGAGCTCGGATGATGCCAGCTTCCTATCAGCTCCAACAATAGTCTAGACATCTCAGAGAGTCATCAGATTAATGTGATGTACGTTCGACATTTACAGCTCTAGGTTTCTTAAAGAGAGCTGGGAAAAGGGCTCCAGGGCTTGGTGCAGCTCTGAAGGGCTCCTGTCCTCTGTCCCACTTCTTACTTCTTTCTTTCCCTCTTCTCATATCTGGATTTGGATGCTATGGGTCACCTCTTTGATGAACCACACCTTAAACCATGAGACGACCCTCATTTAATGTCATTAACCTCATGGACACCTTTGCTCAGAAACCCCCGCAGCTGTTTGCATAACACAAGGGGAAACTCTCCCAGGGCAGGGATTTGGGCAGCTCGAGGAGGTCAGATGGCTTCACCATCTCTGGGGCTTCCCTCAGGGTGCTGGAGATGCGATGGAGCCAAGGTCGGACCCTGCTTCAATCAAGCTGCTCTCCTGTCCGCTCCATTCGCTGCTGCACCTGAGCACCCCAGGATGGCGCAGCTTGTTCCACCAGGGACCATTTTTCTCTGGGTTGAGTGTCGCCATCTCCTCTCGGGCCAGGCTGCTCTTCAGGGCAAGAACAAACCATCTCGTGGCTGCAGGAGCCAATTTGTAAAACATTACAAAATTTTTTTGGAAAAAAACCCAAAACAACACAAAACAAACCCCTTGCTATTTGGCAAGTGACATTACTTCCCCCAGTGCAAAGCCAGGGGTCAAAGGGGGTTTTGTGCTGTCCCTCGTGGCCAGCTGAGCCATGGGCAAAGCCAAAGGGGAGACTTGGCTCTGCCTGCTGCACCGAGGAGATTCCCAGAAAAGAAATACCAAAGCACCAGAGGAAAGGCTGCTCTCATGATATCTTCTGGCCCATCCAGAAGGAGAAAATGTCAGGAATTTCCCAAGAAAATCTGTAGTCTTTGGCTTCCCAGCTGAACTGTCCAGAGGAGCACACATGCTGGCAGGTGTCCTGCCTCCCCACCCATGCCGAGACCCCTTGTTTCTTACAGGGTTTCTTCTTTTCTTTCTTGCTTTTTTCTTCTTCTTCTTTTCCTTTTTCTCCTTTTTATTTTTATCTTTTTCTTTTATTTTTCTCTCTTCTCTTCTTCTCATCCCTTTCCTTCTCCTTCTCCTTCTCCTTCTCCTTCTCCTTTTTCTCTTCTCTCTTTCTGCCACATTCAAACAAAATTTGTTTGAGGGAGATGAGAGGGAAAACAGCCCTGTTAGGCCATCCGATTAAATCACTTTTTCCTAAATGTCACTTGAAGAGAGTGGTCATAATGTTGAGTCATTACCAGCCATTTGCATGTACAATAACAACAGTGAAACAGATAAAAAATCGATACAGGAATCAATAGAGAGCTCCCTGCTCTAGGTCTTTTGCCTGGAGCTTATCATCAGTAGACACTTGAAGAGCAGAGTACCATTAATTAGAGGAAACATTTGCAATCCAGAGGAAATGACTGACAGCTGGAAAATCCCCAATTTGTTTTTTTAACTGAGTTTTTGGGAGTGTGTTTGTTTTCCCTTTCTCTTCTGAACTCCTCTGTGTCCTGAGTAGAATGTCTCCTTTCTGCCCGTGTTTTGAAGAAAGACAGAGGTTCCTCACCTGGGGTTTTGGGAAAGAATGATTTTCCAAAACATGTAAGCAAAAGCCAGAGGCACCCCTGCCTGCGTTTAACTCCCTCCTTAAATCTTTGGGCAGTAAATCTCTGATCCCTCCTCTCTTGTACCCGTCCTCCCAAGCAGTGCTCACAGCCTGAAATAGCCCGTAAATAAGAAATAGATTTTGTTGCTTTTGCAAACAGCAGCTGCCGGGTTTGCAGGACAGGGGGCTCTCAGCAGGCAGAGCATCCTCTGGATGCTGCTGGGGCCTCAGCCCCGGTCTGAGCAGGACCATGACCAGGTGGCTTTGTTGGGCATCACTTTTATCCAAATTGAGTGACTTGCATCAAACGTCCAGCCCCGCTGGGTGACCCAGGCTGTGGCATCCTGCCATCCCCACCGCACGGCACCACCAAAGGGGACAGTTTGTGCCGTGGCCTTTGGCTCTTTGTCCCCGAGCAGTAGGAATTGGCTCTGTGTCGAAATTCAGGTTTGGAGCTCCCAGCCCACCCACCCACAAACACCGGTTAAATATTGGGAAGGAGGGAAAAAAAAGTACACAAATAATTGCAAAAAAATAATGCTTTTGCTTATTTTTGTGACAGTCCTGTGAGGCAAAAGGAAGACGGGCTGTGCCGTGATGCTCCATGCAGCATCGTGCCCGCGGGAAGGCTGCGTACGGCATCGTGTTGGGGAGCCCGCACTGCATCTCTGACATGGGATCAGGACCTGAAGCAACATTTTTTTAGCATTTTTGGGTAGTTACAGTGCATTTTAAAAATGGAACAGTGTGCACAGTCCTGCCTGGGCTAGCTGGCTCTTGGCAGTGCGCTTGCTTTATTGTCTGCGGTTGTGTATTTACTTTAACTAATAAACATAGGCTGAAACCACATTTGAGATACTCTTTCTCCCCTACATCATGGTTTAGCTGATCCCAGGCAGCCACTATTAGGTGGCTTTGGATTTGGGGTTTTTTTCTTACTCCCTATTACTACCATGAAATCATTTACAGGCCCCAGGGAGAATGGGAATAAAATGCTTTAAAAACAGCGATTATTCTTAGTAAAATATTCTAAATAATTAATTGCTTATTGGCTGCAGTGTGCTATTAAATGCCTTTTAGCTACTATTTGTATAAACTCTTAAAGCCCTGGTTCAAAGCCAAGCTCAGGTTAATGATACAGTGATTTCTGTGGGACGCTCAGTGCTGCCGATAAAGCAGCTCCTGCAAACAGCCCCACAGAGCTGGACATGGTCCTGGGTGGGTGTGGGACTGTGGGGTGCCCACACCGGGCAGGTAAATCATGTCCAGCCCTATCACGGGACTCAGCGCTGAGGATCTGGGCAGCAGCTGCACCCCTGCTCCTATTGGCACCGCTTATCTCTTTGTGGGGTCAGATCTTAAATGGTTTGTTGGGCTGAAGGGTTTTCAGTGTGTACTGTTGTTTCTCTAGGTGGTGCAGAGACACATGTGGGTGTGTGCCAGTGTCGCTGTGCTTCATTTTAACCATTTTCTGAGGATTTCTGCACTTAGAAAGTCTTTTCTTTCTTGCTGACATTCTGGAGAATCTATGTAGAAAATACACTGTATTGGTGTAACACTCTCCCAACTGTTACCCTCAGGATTTAAGAATGGTGACAAATGCCTCTAACGCATGGAAGAAAGGGAAATAAATGATAATACAGCAGTGCCTCTATTAACTTGCTTCTCCAGCAGCCTGTTTTCTATGCATGCACGCTGGAGATAAATGAGAGCACTCAGCAGGCTGGTGCTCAGAGCAGGGCACAGCATTCCCCATCTTTGTAGCATGCAGGTGTTTTAATTTGGTTTAATCTCAGTTGTTTCCTTTGTGTCTTGTGCTTCAGTTTCTAAATCTGATCCAGACAGGTCTTTGCTTGTGGTGCAGCAGCTCCCTTGACTGCTTTGGTGCTGGCAAAAGGCTGGGTAGGAGGGCTCAACTGGGCACAGCGTCAGACCCAAGCACCTGCCTCCAGTTCATCTCTTTCAGCATCACTTTCTGGTGCACCTATAATGAAAGGACTGATAGATCCTGAAGCTCAAAAATCTAATTTTTTTCTGTAAAGCTTTTCTAAAGTTGCTTCTGCCTATTAGCAGGCATTAGCATCTCTTTGCAGAGAAGATCCTAAACGTCTGGGCAAAAAGCTGTGATCTGCTTCAACAGCCATTGTGCACCTCAGCTCTCAGGGCTGTTTTCATAAGTAACTCAAGCAGAATTGGTGCAGTCTGCAGGACAGGGAGTGTTTCCAGGTCAAGTGGCTGGCAGAACCAATTAAATGTTTTTCAGCTTCGTTCGCATCTAAAAGGTGAACACTGCAGAGTTTCAGCAGCCACCGGCCTATTTATTTTGTTATTTCAAGTGTAAAATGAGTCAAATCATTACAAGCCACAGAACTGTTTGCAGCTTACTTTTCAAGAAACAGTATTTTGCTACTAGACCTGAAAAATACCCATCGCAGCTGCTGGTCCTGGTCCAGAAGCCCCAGGACACTGGGGTCTCTTCCTCAGGGCTCCATTAAAGACAGGGCCTTTGCAGGATCCGGCTCAGGATGCTGTTCAGAAACCAGCGGACATGACCTGAGGTCTGTTCCCTCCAAATGTCTCCAAGTATTTCACAAACGGTGACCTTTGCTATATCTCTTGGAGGTAGGTAAATAGTAATATACTAATTTTACAGATGACTAAACAGTGTAGGGTGTTTAAGTGGCTTGGCCAAGGTCAGAGCAGACAGCAGCAGGGCTGGGAGGAGAGCCCCGTCCTGCCGATCCCATCGCTTCCTCTGATAGCTCTGAGCAGCCCCAGCCTTCAGCAGCGCTCCATGGCGTGGGCTTGAATTTAAATGGATCTCAATTTCACATACAGCAAACACCAGGATATAAACTGGGGAATTTTGAGCAGATCTTTTATCTGGCTGTTTTTAAAGGACTGTTTCATTTAAAATGGTACTCGGCAGAAATTGGGCTCTTAGAAATCAGAAAATAAGCTGCCTCCTGAATGACAGCTATGAGGGAACAGGCAAGGTAGGGGATTAATTTGTTTGATTAAATCTTTAAAGAGTTAACTCTGAGAGTGCAGACAGCCCTGCAGATTATAGCACGGGTGCAGTGGTGGGCAAAGGAGTTATTTAGATAGAGCACACGCGCTATCTTTCATTTTTCTCAGTCCATAATTACTAATAAATAAAATAAAAACGAAACCACAATTTAGGCTGTGGAATTAATTACCATGCTACTTTTTCTCCTCTAGGATAATAAAATAGTGCAAATGACTGATGGCAACTGAAGTCTTTTCTGCAGGCACCAGCACCCTGACATTGGAGCTCCAGGGAGAAATCTAGCCGTGTAAATCACCACGCCGGGAGCAATCGGCTCCACGGCTCGTGCTCCAACGAGAAACTACTCTTTATCTGGAAGGAACTCCAGCGTTTGAGCAACATAAATTGTGCCTGGATCAGGCTCTTATCAGGCTATTTAAAGATGTATGGCTCATATTTCTAGAAGACTGCTGAAATAAGAACCCAAGGAAGCCACATATCAAACTTATTGGCCAGAAGTTAGAGTCTGACCCTAAGTTGTAAACACGGTGTTGACTGTGGCCATGGTATTTACAAGCACTTTCTGAAGCTGCTATGGATATTTCAGGATTGCCATGGTAATAAGTTGTTGCTGAGGGGGGAAGAGTCATGGCAGAGCCCAAGCCTGTCCCACATTGCCGGTTTTAGAGGAAGCCACCTACACAAATCTGAACCCATGTTCAGCAGGTCTTTCTGTGTACAAACCACTGAACATTGCCAGGTTTTATGCTGGAAACATCCCAGCCATTCGCCCAGACACCGCTGGATCTGTAAAATTTTCCCCACTGAGGCTGCTGGAGGAGATTCCCTAAAAGAGCCTCTTTTTTTTGATTTTGGGGCAAACCTGCACCAGAGCTGAGGATCTGTAGCCAGCCTGATCTGAGCACGACTGGGTCGGCTAAGGGTGAAGGTGGCACATCTCTTGAATTGGGGCATTGACTGTACTTGTGGCCACTACATGATGGCCCAGTTCATCACGCTGAGTAATTTCCTCAATTTCTGTGGCTCAGCAGTGGAGTAAAGTGTCTCTCAGTGCCTTGAGCTTGGTCTTCTCCATCATCAGTGGAGATCAGCCCATTTGCTCACTGGTGGCAGGAATATGTGGTGGGTCTGTCCTGCTCCTATCAGGAGATGACAAATTGCCACCCGCCACCCCTGCAGGGATGCCAGGAGCCTCATCCCCCCAAAAGGGCTCCTTTAATGTCAGGACTTCAAAACAAGGCAGCAACAGCAAAGCCCAAATGGGAAGTAACCAAATTAGCTCCAGACAAACTGGCCACATTTGGCAATGGACGATTTAGATTCGTGGCCCCAGGCCGCATCCCCCGGCTCTGGGAGATGAGGTGGGTGTGACGATGCACAAAACTTCCATGGTGTAGCCGGATTTGTGCATTGCAGACAGCTTGGGGCTGGAGGGGAGGTGGTGAAGAGGCTCCGGTCAGTGTTGCAGCCCAGGAGGACTTTTGGTAAAATAATGTTTACCTTCTCAAACATTAAAGCAATTGCTGAAAGCACACATTCAGGATCAGAACAGGTTGGAGACACTGAAGTTTTTGACCACATTAGCGAGCTCTGGTTTTTATCAGGGCTAAGAGACTGAAATGTCCCATTTTGTCCCTGGGGTTCTGCTGAGCCTCCAGTGCAGCCAGGCTCACAGGCAGCCGCTCACACAGCTTCTGAAAAGCAGCTTCCATGCCTCTGGCCATTTTTTGCTGCCATCTGATAACATGAGCACATTTATTAAAATCAATTGTAATTTAGGTGGTTTCTTTTTCTTCATTCTTTTCTATGATACACAACACTGGATTTTGCTTTATTTAAAGACTCTGAATGCAACAGTTCCCTGCCAGCCCACAGGCTGCGACGCACCAGCTGTCACAGAGGAGCAGCTGAAGGAGCTGTTTATTTACTGAGTTTTCTCCCCAGGAGTATGAGGCTGGCTTTTCATAAAGCAAATGCTAACAATGAGGTAAGGTGCTGCTAATCGAGGACAACTCCATTGGACCAACCTTTCCTGAGCCATGCTGGGGAAAGCCACGCTGCTGGGGCCAGATCCTCCCCATGCCCCTATCCCAGGTGGTGCCCTCAGCTGCATTCATCACTTCAGGGCAAATAATTCCCCAAAATCTTCAGCCAATTTGCTGTTAGCTGCCCAGAAGGAGGGATGAGCTAAGGGCCCCAATGTGGGTGGGTATAAATAAGGGACAGCCCCTGGAATCGGGAGTGCTTGGTGTGGGTGAGGTTGGAGGCAGGCTAGGTCTGTGTGATTATCCTGATTGCAAGTTTTGAGGTGCAGAAGTGGCTTGTGGAGCTGCGGAGTTGTACCCTTAAGAGGATCAAAGGAGATAGCAGGTGAGAAGTGTTTCTTAGAAAACTAATCTTTTAATGTAAGGACCTGCAGAAGAGCTCAGTGCATTTAAATGCCTTAGCAAGCACTTGGAAAAGTGGTGCCAGGCTTGTAAATGGATGGTATGAAGGGTGGACGTCTACCTTCTGTGAGTGATGGCCCAGGTTGTGGATCAGGAGGCAGAGCCAGAACGTCTCCCCAGTTCAGTGACTGTGCAGGGAAGCATTCAGAGCAGTGTGGGACCTCAGCATGTGTCCCTTAGCACAGCTGTAAGGAGAGGTGTCCTCAGCTGCTCCCTGTCCATGCACCAGCATCCCTCAGCAGCAATAGCCATCCCTGATGGGCACTTCACCTTCCTGTGCCTGCAAAAAGAGCTGTTGGAGAGGTTTACTGTGGGTGGTTTGCTCCAGAAAGAAGCTACAAGTGTCTGCTCTGATGACACTGGCCCCAGGGATGGGGAAGGTGCTGGCTGCTGGTGTGACCATGAGCATCTCCTGCAAGCTGGCAACTCTCTGTGGAACTGGGTGTTTTTAAAACACCATGGAGCTGAGGGATTGGCTTTTTTTTTAAAGCTTTTGGCATGGGAAAGGGTGGGAATTGCCCAATGTCACTGTTGCTGTCAGAGGCTTACAAAAGCCCTGGAAGGACTTCGTTGCAGGTGGTGACTCAAACCATCCCCTCTGGCCTGAGGTTCATCAGTCCCTGCAGCTTTAGTCCCTTGTGTCTGGGTTATGAGATGGGACTGTGGTGTGTGCTGACCTGCTGGGCTGGACTCGCATGGCTTGAGGATGCTGGTTTGGCAGAGGTGCTGCAGCATCACTGCACCATGGACAGGGCAGCTAATAAATATGAACATCACTCTTGCTTTTTATTTGCAATTAATGCTTGGTTTGCTCCTTGAACTCTTGTTTTTCTCCATGCATGCAGGGCTGTTCTGAATCATTAACCTGACAGCTAGTGAATAGGAGCCTTTATTTTGTTGTCTCTAATAAAAGTCCTTTTGTGGAAAATGAATGGAAGATAAGGTTATAAAAATCCTAAAGACATACCGTGGTGAGGCACTGAAAAGCCCAGGTCCCTCTCTTGATCACATCACTCTGATGTTATTCACATAGGTACCAGGGAAAAATGAGACCTCAAATCATTGAAGCCGTAGTTCAAGGGCAACTGAATAATACACATCCATAACTCATCGGGTGAGCGATGGTGGGAACCACAGAGGACCAGGGCTGTGAGTGAAGGGCAAACGTGGCCATGGCAGTGGTGGTGCCTTGGCGGAAGGGCAGAGGAACACTTTGCATGGGGCAGCATCTCGTCCTCCTGCAGCAAACGCATCCCACAGCAAGGAGGGCTCTGTTTGCCTGCGCTGCTGTCAGAAACGTCCAAGTGCAGGTTGGCTGCTGAGCTGCCCTGGAATGATCCTTGTCTCTCCAAGGCTGGGTTTGCACCTCAAAATCTATAAAGGTGGCGTGTGCTTGTGATAAACTAGAACTGTTACAACACGTACCCTGTTGGCATCCTGCCACTATGGCTGTTGGTTTTACCCCTGTGCAGCTCCCTGGGGCCAGATCTATTCCCAGCGTTGTTGTATCTGGGCTAACTGAGGACAACAGAGCTTGGCTGCCTTGTATCAAGGAAGGAGTCTGACCTACTGATTGTGGTTTGCATCACTGCTCCCATTTTGCACCTGGGAGAACTGAGGCACAGAGAGGAAAGACATGTCTCTAAGCTTGCTTGGCAGCAGAGGCACTTGCAGGTGCAGAGTGCACCTAGTACAGCACCTCCTTTGTTATTATTAAAACACAAATTTCTCCAGTCTGAGGCTCTTATTCCACAGGCTGCCTTTTCAGGACGGGGAGCCAATTTAAAAAGAAATATCAAAGCTGTAAGACTTTTAGTTCTGTTGTGAAGACAACCACTTGAGGAACAAAAGGAACTGAAAATAATTTGTCCTTGTTTGCCATTTTAAGTATAACCCCCTCTGCTTTCCTTATTATTGCAGTGTAAGTATTTAGCACAGCATTAATCTTGCTTGTCAGTAATAACATGCAAATTAAACACCTGCTCTAGGAATCTGTAGTGCTTTGTTCCATTAGATAGTATTGACATGTCAGATATTTGGACTTTAATTCAGAAAAATGGTGCCATTTTCATTTATCTCTCCTAATGAAGAATGAAGGTGTGCGCTGATACAGGGCTGCCCACAGCAATGCAGCTAAAAGTGAAAAACAATACTTAATATAGCCACTAAATTACATGTGACATCTCATTTAAAGATAAACAGCCTGAAGGCATATGTCCAAGTGGCATTGATGAAATTTTTAAATGTTCCTTTGAATTCTCATTTAACCAGCAATTTGATAGTGAAGGTGCTGTGCTGGCTGGGGATGTAAAGTGTTGCTTCTTTTAATGTGAACTGAAAGCAAAAACAGGAGAAAGCTGCAAGTCCCAAGGGATACAGATGTGGACTGACCCAGATGTTTCCCTCCAGTCCCATGGGAAAACAGGAGCTGCACCCAGGAGATGGGTGGCTGGGGCTATTGTGCTGTGAGATGTCAAAGCTCACTTGTCCCCACATGTGCTTCAGTCTTGCAGGGCTGCATGTGCACTGTGAGCGGTGTCCCATGGTCTGGTGAGCTGTAGTTTGGACAGTGCTGAGCCCCCACTGGGTCATATCTGACGCCATGTGCCCACCTTGCTCTTTAGTGTCGCATTGTTTTTTGCTTTCTGGAAAAGCTCAGATCCACACGGAGAAATGCTCCTTAGCAATTTAACCTACACAACCAACCTTATCTCTGGAGATGGGTTTCCCCCTGTGTGGGGGAGCACAACAGAAAGTTGCTCCCTGCCATAAGGTATGACCTTATGGTTATGACACCTGCCTTTGCTAACCCCTTCAATCTGTGTTTAAGGGCCTTATGGCTGGAGCCCTCACAATCATGTTATCTAGTCCAGTGCTTTGCTCTCCTTAGCTGCAGGAAGACCTCATCCTCAAACATTCACTCTGTATCCCTTTTGCTCTGGTTGAAGTTCATTTCTTCTCAACTAATCCATCATAAGCATGGAAATCAGGTCTCTTCTTCCACAGTAGTAGGGGAGCCCTCTATGCATTTGAAGCTCATTGTGTTCCACTCTTGGTCTTTTTTTTCCCAGCTGAAGAGTTCATTCAGTCTTTTTCCACTGTTTTCCCAGGCTGTTTGTTTTCCTCTGGACCTGTTGCAGTTGGCTTTGCTATGTGATACCCAGCGTAAATAAGCTGAATTCTCAGTGTTTTTCTCTTCCAGTGAAAAACAGGGAAGATTTTCCAGAGAAGGGAGATCCCTTTTTTGGGGTTATGTTCCTGTTTCTGCAATAGAAAGCACTGATTTTCCCACAGGGCTTCATCCTGTGATTTTTTTTTTGGCATGTGTGGGCAATCTGGGCCATCAAGAAGCAACTAATTCCTTGTTTGCATGTGCAGCTGGGGCTTTTTGGTACTTTACAGAGCCTGTTCCTGGAGGCAGGCCCTGGACCCAAACATCTTGTGACTAGAAAGAAAGACTTCCAGAGGGAATGCATAAAGTGCCATATTCTCCTATCAATACTTGCTCATTTCTTTAAGTGACTGCTTGAACTAGTGTCTCTATGGTGTTTCTCCATTGCTGTTGTTGGATTATAACCTTTGATTTACTTTAAACTAATCTCTTATTAAGAGAGCTTCAGAAATGAACTGACTTCTTTTTGTCCAGCTCACCAACATTTGCACCACAGATTTTGTTTGTTTGTTTGCTTGTTTTCCCCCAGAACGTAGCTGGCAGCAGCAGGAACAAGCTCAAGCAGAAGGTGCCTTTGTGGCCAGACACCAAACACACAAATGACCAGGATACAGAGTTTCAAAAATATTCAGCAGCATGAAAAAGCCATGGCAAAGAGGCAAATAGCAGGCGTTATTAGACCCTTCTCCTCCAAATCTTTGATTAGTCACATTTAATGGGATTTCTTCTCATATTCTTGAGCTTCACAGCTATGCTAGTGTTTGACCAATCTGCATGGTCACCTATTACCAGCTCCAGGCAAATCCCATCCATTCACTAAATGTTTCTTCACTTCTCCTTGATAAATGTCAGGCTCAATCTATAATGCAGCTCTCAGAATTTCCTGGTATGGGGTCATTTGGCATTCAGCACTTGGAAAGACCACATACTTCTACTTGTTCAGTCTTGATTTTGATCAAGAGAAGAGTTGATGTCATTTCAGCATTCCTAAAGCTCCCCCTCCCTTTTGGCTTTTTTTAGAGTATAAAGCAACTCAACACAACAGGCTGAGCTTTGTTGATTCTTCTTTTTGCATCGTGCAATGTGACAATATCCATAATAAACACAGGCTGGGATTGCCTGTGGAGAATCTACACTTACTTTGAGTAGATCCCTTTCCCATTCCTCCAAAGGTGTTTTAAAATATTAGAAATCAATGCATTTCCCCTCACATAGAATATTACAAGCAGTTTGGGTTTTATTGTTTAATAAATAGTTTGCACTCCCACGGCTCTTTCCAGCGGAGAATATGTGTATTTCACAATCCTTTCCGGTGTCTGGCCATACAACTTGCCTCTAGCAAAGAGCGTTCTTAATTTACATGGTACTTCTAGATGATGTGCAATTGTCAACCCAAACCTCAGTGCTTTCTAATCGCAGTTGGCATAGACTTCCCCTGCTGTCTTTCAAGCTGCAGGGAAGTCAGATGGTTTCATACATGCTAAATCTCTGGGTATTTTGTGATGGAGACAGCAAACTGCTAAAAGCTGGATGTCCTCCACCAGTTAAGCAGGAATTGGGTATTTCTAAGATCAGCCTCACTTATTTACATTGCTGATGTCTCTGGATATGTTACGGCCTTTAACTTACTTGTATCCCCCTATGAGAAATAAGGTTTTCCATATTGTCTATCTGGGAATCGAGGCCTGGAGAGGGGAGGTGGCCACCCGAGGCAGAGCCATGCCAGTCTGCTGGCATCGGGGCCTGATCCTTCTTCCAGTTTCTTGTTCACATTTCCCTGAGCTGTGTGGCCTGTGACAAGTGACATTTAGCAAATCATGCCAAGCTGATGATCCTTTGATATTATTCCTTTGGGGAGGGGAAAAAAAAAAAAAAAGCCTCTTAATTAACAAGAAGAACTAGCAAGAAAAACTATTCCAGAGCTCTTTCATCAGCAAATAGTCATGAAAGCAGCAGAGCTGTGCAGGGGAGCTGAGACTGCTGAGTTTCCATCACCCCTGTGTGGAGGAAAGACACACAAGGTCTTGCTCTGGTTCACACATGATGACTTGCAATATTTGGGTGGCTTCTCCTCCTTACCCCAGCACAGTGCAGGTTATTTGGAAATGCTGGGGAGCAGCAGCCCACGGAGCGTGCAAGGGCAGCTCCTGCCAGCCCCGGCCTGCCGATCAGTCTCTGTGTGGCCCCACCACTCATACCCACACCTCTCGAGAAAAGTTTTGTAATAAGCTGCCTAAAAGTCACTATCACACAGTCACAGTTCATGAGGCCCTTTGTGTATATTTTCTGATTTGCATAACTCCCTGGATGGCATGTTAGGGCTCTCTTGGCTCACAAATTGTGGCTTCTTTTACTCGGGTCTTTGTGGGTGATGGCTGCTGGGAAGGGCAAGAGGTGAGTTGTGATCTCAGTTCTCTGTGCTGGGGTAAGGGGGTGGATGAGAGACTCCGTTATAACAAGACGTGAGTGAAAATGGCAGCAGGGAATAGATTCTTAATTTAAATAATGAGTGCCCCTTGTTGCCTGACAGATGGTCATTTTCTGAGAAATGCGAAGTCTCTTTGGAGGGGTCAGATTGCTTGTAGTTACATGGAATAATGAGGGAGAGGCGCTGGTCCCAACACATGCTGTGTTTTGCACATTTTTCCGGGGCTATTCCCAGCTGTCTCTGAAAAGAGTGGATTTATCCTTTGCAAACCTTGTGTGAATCTGACCATGCATTATTGCATGAAGAAATCAAACAGTAATGGGAGTGTCTCTGATATTCAGGCAGCTATTATAATGCCCTTTAAGCATCTTTAGTTGCTAGAAAGGAAGCTTGATACTGATGCCAGAAAACATCTTGGGCCTGAATGTGCCTTTACTTGTGCAGGGCTGGCTGCAATCCAATATTCAGTTATCTACACGCCAGTGGTGTCTCCGGGATTTAACATGCGGGAAGGCAGATGGATGGCAAAGAATTTGTGAAGGGGTAGGGCACCTTCCTACACACTTCCCCCTGCCTCACTGTATCCACTTCTAGTGCAAGAACTGAAAGTCAGGCACCCAATACTCTGTTTTAACCATTATTTATTCCACCAGTGCTGATGATGGGCAGTAGGAGTTATATAGCAGGAGGGGTTATTTGGGGTCCTCCATGAACTCTTTGCTGTTTCACAATATTTTAACTGGGATGGTGCAGCCCTGTTGAGCATCATGTCTGCTCTGACTGAGGTGTTCCAGTTGTCCACCCACTTCTCTGAAAGCAAGCTGGTGCTTGCTGTCTTCATCATATCCTTCATCATGCCCTAAGCCACTGTCCAGGAGATGTCCAAAATCTGTGCTGCTTTTTGGCCAGGATACCTTAGGTGCAGCTACGGGGTGTTTTGTTTATGCAAAAGCATTCAAAAAAGGTATAATTTGAATGAATTGTTGAAGAAGTTGTTCAACCATCCTTGAACCCTCGTGGGGGAAGACTTCTTGACAATTGGTGGCCTTGGGGTGGTTTCTTTTACTGTCTGTAAGTCAACATTTAGGCTAATGTTTTAGCACAAGTAAGGCCCTTGCAGTCCCATTAAGCTTTTCCTGAAACAGGAAAGAAAACAAACTCTAGTCTTGAACCAAAGAACTCTTGTAATGATACAGACTGTACTTATGTGTTATCTTTTTGCTTTTTTCCATATGTGGTTCCCTCATTCTGCCCCATTTCTCCCAGTGCCAAGGAAGCATGAAGACTTTCTGTTGGAGAACATGTAGTGATGACAAAGTCCCAGACAAGTAAGAACTGAGCTTGCAGATATTAAAAAAAAAATCTTCTGAGCTCCCTTCAGCTGTGTAGGGATAGGTTTTGTCATAATATTTTTAAAAAGGCTAAAAAACCCCAAATCAACCCAAATCTGAAAGTCTATAAAGGGACAAACAAGTTTAAACACAAAGGCAGTGACTTTGTTGCTTGGCAGCTGGGAGATGCTCTCATAAAATTCAGCAGTTTCATACATCCTCACCATGTGGTCTTTAATCTCTGGGTAGCAATGTGTTTGGAAGAAGCCAAGTCAATCAACACCCATTTTTCACAGTGAATCATCTACTAGTGTCAAATTCTGGTCTGCGTCTTGTGCCAGAAAATGGGTTGTTGTCACCTAAATGGGGAGTGTGCCATGTCAGTTTGCAAACTCATTTGTTTCCTGGACATGGCCCTAAATTATATTCTTTGTCAAGTCTGAGAGATTGAAACCAAAGTTGTATTGTGAGAGGGCTTTTGTCTCCTTTTGGCTAACTTCTCTCCAAAGGTAGTTGCCTGTTGTTTCCATATACCATGTGCTCAGACTGACAGGGGAACAGGAGATTTGGGCAATGTGGTGTCCCTGTCAAGGTTTTGCTCAACCACTTGTGGTGGCCAGTGCTACTTGCTAAGAACTCTGTGCATCTGGGAGGGAGTTTCCAAGGAACTCAAATTACTGGACAGTTTACAGAATGTTTGCCTGATCTTCCCCATGGTTTCCTAGCAGCATGTGGATGTGTTAGCCCTGCTCTGGCATGTATAAGCTGTTACAACTTAATTTCTTTTTAATTGGTTTTTAGATGGTTGACCTGCAGTGAACTGAATCAGTTGATGTTTACCAGCAACGTCCACATGGATAGGATGTTTTCACAAGAGTGGGAAGAGAAGGAGAGAGATTGGAACAGCAAAGCAGTTGATGGAGTGTAGTATTGACAGGGAGTGAAACCTGGAACAGAAAACAAAACACAAGTCATTTTTTAAAGGTTAGTATTCTAAATATAGCTCCAAAGCTGCTAAAAGAAGATGAGGCATGTTTTTTAGCAGGTCACCCAATTGGTCTGCAGTGTCAAAGGCAGTGAAAAATGTGTATGGAGCTGAAAAAAGGCTTCATGCTCTTCTGTGCCCCATCATCCATGCAGGCTGCATTTGGGCTCAGGGACAACACGTGTGTGCACCTGGTGGTGACAATCAGGAATGACAGAGGAGCTGCGGACAACCAGGAATGATCCACTGGTGTGAGATGTGATGCTCCCAAAAAACCTGCCCAGCTTCATTGTGTTGTGCGTGATTGCAGATAATGAAATGCTGTGTGCTTTCATTACGCTTCTGAATATAAAAGAAACCTTCATTTATCTGTGCCTGGAGAATCACAGAGAAATCGGCATCAAAGAGAACCTCCTACTGAAAGCATTTGATGTGATAAAGGATGAAGAATATCAGGCAGGAGCCTTAAAGGGGGAAAATCTGACAGGCGTGCAACCGCTACTAGCAGTCCAGCCTTGTAGCCTCCAGTTTAAATGCTCTAAGAGTACGATCATAATGCACTGGGGCATTCAGAGCATAAATTGATGTTTTGTCTTTAGTTTTTTTTGGTTGCTCTAAGAATTTGCCCTGCAGCTCCTGGATTAATTAAGTGCTGACAGTCTAGTAGAATAGGAGCGGAGGATCTCTCCTGCCCTTTATATGTGTTGCACACACTGAAGTACATAGTGCCCTTAGGAAACGAGCTTGTTCCATTAGGCAAAATCAATAAGGCAGAAACCTCTGAAATTCTTGTATTAAATCACAGACTAAAACCCTGTATCTGGTGACAATGATCGTAGCTTTTGTGTCCTGGACAGATGCTTGTGGGAGCACTTTGGTCAGATAGGCATGTGTACTTTTGCAAGCATTGGCTTTACTTCACTGCTGTTTCCTACTGTGACTGATTTTTCATTCCTTGGGATACCAGAACAAAACTTTAGTTTGCATCTGTGCTTGTTCTGAGAAAGTAGCTGCTTTCTGGAGTATTTAGAGTAACTCTAGCAAACCCATTCATGCAAACATTTGCCATAGAAGGTCAGTTTCCTGCCAATAAATTCAGGGTCTCTCCCCAGGCAGGATGCGCTAAGTTTCTAAATTTCCTTGGTTGCAGCATATTTTTTTACCCTGCAAGTTTTATCTCTGATCCAACCTTGGTGCTTTTCTGCCACAGTGATGCAGGGAAGGGTGAACAGCTCAAACATCTCCACAGCAAGTGACACCAGTGCCCAAGCACTGCCTGAGGTGAAACATCAAATGTGCCATGTGCTTACTGCCCCTGAGCAGCCCAAAGTGGTGCGTGACCTGTGATCAACTTTTTTGTCATTAATGTTTTGTCTCAGAATATCCATTTTTTGCCTGCAGGTCTTGGGCTGCTTTTCAGCTGGAGCAAAAATCAACAGGTCCAGCTTATGTCATGTCTGTGAAGGCAGAAGTTTGGGCACTGGCAGCTTGTGATGGGCTTTCAGAGGCCTGCCATGCCTTTCGCCTTCTCTTCATGTCCTGTCTCCAGCAGGTGTATCATGCTGATAAGCTGCAAAAGCAGCAGATGCCATAAAGGTTTATTTTCTTGAGAGATACAACACAGGAAAAACTTGCAAGGAAATAGCGAGCCTTATTAGTGTCATTTTCACAGAAGATTACAGTCTCCTGCTGTCTCAGTATTGTACTGAAAGACCCAATCCTGAAAAAGTTTCTGTGATATATTGTATGAATGCTGGTTTCTATATCTGGCGGGTGGGGCAGGGCACAGCAGAGTTAATCTGCAGCAAGCTGGGCACATATTTGGCATCTGAAGCAGTGCGGCCAGGGACTGGATTGCTTTGAAAAGGTGGATGGGAAATTCTCCATCTTGAGAAACTCTTAACAACAGCCTGGATAAGGTTTATCTGAAGCTTTCCCTTGACTGGCAGCTCGAGGAAAGGGTTAGGTCACTTCTTCTCCTTCCCAGGGTTATTTGTCACCGATGCTCAAGGTCCTGTGTTATCTCAGGGTGCTGCATACAAAACTGCTTTTCTTTTCTGAGGTTTCCAGAACTAAAGTCCTCCTTACAGGTCTTGGAAAAACAGCTTTTGGGGGACATATTTTGTTATGAGGGTCAGAGATTAACACCCTTCCCAGCATCCATAGCAACCTGCCTTAAAAATCTCTGCTTGGAAATCTTTTTATCTTCCCTGGATGCTCTTGAATATTTTCCAGGAATGTTCTGCTCTTTCCCATTCACAACTACTAAATATGGATTCTGTTTGAACTGCAGACCCCAGTCTATTTTTACTTTTATTTTCAGAACATTTAAGTTTTTCTACCCTTGCTAGAATAATTTGGTCTGCTCTTAAACCCAAGATGTTGCTGTCCTCTCTTCTTGCCATTGCCCAATTTTGGCATCGCTTACAAGGAGTCTATTATTCTGGGGTACTTCTGTGTGGATAAGGACTGTTTAACTTCTGGCTGGCTGGAGACAAACTTAAAAGTGGACAGGAAAGAAAGGAAATCAGTTGTCCTTATACAAAGGAATAATAAAGCACCTTTGCTGTCTCTATGCTGTTTGTAAATGGTTAACTGAGGTTTGGGACAGAAAGGACTGTAATAGAGCAGTGAATTCCTGCCTGTGAAGCATTTGTCATTCTTCAGGGCTGAAATGGCCAATGGTTTCCACGTGTAAGGCAGAAAATAAGTGGCTGCTTGCTTCTCCATCCTCCTGCGTGCTAATATTTAGCAGGGCTTTATTTATTTGATTAAGTGCAAGGAATACATGCTTATTGTTTACATTGCATAAATGGAAATGGCAAGAAATAGATTTTTATCTTTGCTACTCTTGTCTTTGGCTGCTGCTTTGGCCTCTGGGGTGTTTCTGGATTTGGTGAAGGTTTAAAGCAGGGAGAGGAAAGGGGGCTGGAAATGGGGGAATATTCTCTGGTGTGTGGGCAGCGAGGGACCTATTCCATTTGTGAGCTGTGACTTGATTAAGCTTACACATCTCCACTTGACCTTCGTATGGAAATTTGTGCTTTAAATAATGTGTCTAAGTCTCCAGGGTCAAATCCAGGCTTCTGTGATGCAAAACATTACTAATGAAATTACTGCATCTTGAGCTGACAACATCTTGTTGGGAAGCAAGGCTGAGCCCATAGCAGTGCTGGGATGTTCCAGCCCTGCTCAGGACCCACTTCCAGCCTTTAGGAAGGGGGTTTAAATCCGGAAATGATCAGGATTTAAGTGTGTGGTAAAGCACAGCAAAGTTTAATTCCCTTGGGGACAGCCATGGTCTTGTCCTGTCACTCCTGCCAGCACCTACTACTGCAGCTGCCCTGGCTCTGCTTATTTATTGTTCCTCCTGGCGTGGGCTGTGTCCTTTGACAGCAACAAACCCAGCTCTTCCTGAGAGAGCACCAAACTGGTGCTCTAGAAATGGGAAGAGAGAAACTCAAACCCTGAGTCCATTACTATAGAAAGAAAATCACCAGGGCTGGATGTTTCTGCCGAAGTGTTGACCCACATTTGCAGTGTGAAGGGTTAAAGACAAAGCTGGTGCTTGTTCTTCCATGGCATTATCTGTATGATTGCTTTTCATAGCTTGCTTATTGTGGTTAGCAGAGCAGCTATAATATAGAGTGCTAGATGCAATAAATCTTGTCACTGCTAACAGCATACTCTTTATCAGAGCTCAAGGAGTTGCAAGGTAAGCAAAGGCGATCTATAGATTTAATTATATAGAAAGTCTAACCTGTGTAGATCTTAAAGGAAATTATGACTCTGAAGATTACATTAGTTTCAGTTTTATTTGTGTTGTGTATATTATCCTATTTTAGTTGTAACAAGGGCATAGACAACACACTGTCGGCATGGTGACTTCTGTGGTTTTGTACCAGCATTGAACAGCAAAAGATGCTGATAATTTAAGGGCTGAGGTGGGTTTTTTTGTCCCCCTTTCTGATAGCTATATCTGTAAATTTACACTCCTGCATTTTAAAATCTTCTCTCATGCTAATTGTAGTCCAAGAAATCTCTCTGGGTGAAGGAAACCATTTTGATTTTATTTATTTACTGAAAGATAGGCTTGTGGCCACAAAACACAACTCTGTGCATCATAGTGTCAAGTCCAAATTGTTCTAATCTCCTCACCACATCACTCACCAGCTCAGTTCCCAGCATTGGGCTGGTCACAGCCTGTTCGCTGCTGGAGGGACACACCAGACGTCCCCCTGCCCCTGGTGGGGGACATCATTCACCCTGTCAGTGAAAACAACTCTTGTCCTGGGTGTTTGGGATTATAAAAGTTTTAGCAATTTCCATTTCTTCCTGACTCGTGAAATCCCCAGCTTGGAGTACACTGATGTGCAGGCTTTAGCAGACTGTCTGACTTGTGGTCTGGGGTCCTGAGGGGACAGGATGGGTGGCTTTAAGGATTTTTCTTCCCTCCCCCTCCTTGAACTTCATGCCACCTATTTGCAGCAGCCATTTGCTCTCCAGAAGCCCCAACTTTTGGCTTGTTGCAGTTGTCTGGTGAAGCACCAATGTGCTGCAGGGCTTTCCTCCCCCAAGACAAACCTCATGGAGACCATAGGAGTGCAAGGGACAATGTAGAGGCTTTTGCTGAGGTCAGCTTCCTTAGGAGATGCCAATTCAATTAACTTGAGGCTCTAAGCAAACTTCTGGGGGTTGAGTTGCTCTGCCCCAGGCTCAGCTCCCCAGGTGGGACAGAAATAGGAGTGTTAGAAATGGAGAGATGGGATCATCATTGCCAATTAGCAGTGAGACCAAACTGGATTAAAACACGCTGCCTTGAATCCGTGGCTGTTGTACAGACACCATGACATGGTCTGTAGTTGGAAGAACCTGTTCTGATCTTCCCAGCTCAGGAGGAGGACTGGGGAGCTCCTTGGTGGTCGGTGAATTTTCCAGATGTGTCACTGAAGTATCTCACTTTGACACAAGTGACTGATGCTGCTGGGGACACTCCTACACACCATGAGTCAGGAGGAGGTTGCCCAATGTGCCCTTGGGGGAACGTGTTGCTCAAACAGGTTCATCCAGGAAAGAGCACCAAAAAGTCCCAGCTGGGAAGGGGCAGAACAGAGATATATCTGCCTCAAAATTTCCACACCTTTCTCATCTGCAGCCTTGAGACCACACTCAGGGTCATGCTGAGCTCCCCTAATCTTCCTGTTATTTCTGTCTCCAGGGGCTGAGATTCCCATTCTGGATCAGGATTGAGCTCCCAGGGACTGGCACCATCTCTGCTCCCTTTCTGAGCAGGTGTTGGGTTGGTGACAAATGGGTGCAATCAAAGCACGTGTCTAGATTTTAGCACGCAGAGCTGGTTCGTAAATGGAGTGTTTTGTTAATGTAGAAGGAAATGAATAGATATTAATTGCTCTCTGGTGGTTTGTAATTTTTCATGTAGGTTATTGATGAAATAACAGTAACCTGAGGGAAAGCAGCAGAAGAGAAACAGGTTGGGAAGAGCCTAAAATCAGAGGAAAAACCCTATATCAGCTGGAGGCAGAGGGGGGCTACATTTTAAGCTGAAATTTTGCCAGTAGATTTTCCAGTATTCAAATACTTTAGGAATTCTTGGCCTCACCAAGCTGTTCATAGAAAAATTTCTTCCGAAAGTCAAAACATTATTTTAACACTTCCAAAATGAGCCATTTTGATTTTTCTTCATATTTCTCTTTTTATGTTCCTTCCATTTTGAAACCCACAAATTGATAGGGGAAACTCCAAATCTCATTCAGCTCCAAACTGAGAAAAGAGCAAAATACTTTTAGCCTAAACAGAGAGGAGTATTTTGTTTGATTCCTGAAAGTTTTGCAGATTCTTCTTTTCTGCCTTTTTCTTTCAGCACACTTGCTTCCTTTTAGGGGATTGCAAATGAACTACAATAATAATCATGCAGTTATTTTTCCTGCTGAGGATAAATGTGTCTGCAGTGGCAATAGTGACATAATTGATGCTGGACCCAGCAGACTCTTGAGCACAGACAGAGCTTAGGGGGAAAAATGATGGTACTTTGGTCTGTGCTGAATCCAACCAAACATCATCCTGACCATCTTGGGCCAGGTCTGGGGAGGGCAGTCTTAATTACCCAGGCAGGTGTTCATTTATTAACTCTCGCAATTCATCAGGGAGAATAACCACTAAAGAAGCAATGCTCCTTTTATATAGCAGTGTCACTCTGCGTGCTGTTTGTGGTTCAGAAAAGCGATGAGCAGGTACACGTGTGCAATGAAAATGTATTCAATGTATTAAACTCCCCATAAACAGCAGAAGGAACCAAATTGTTCATGTTGGATTCTTTTGCCCTTTACAGATAGAGAGTTAAGGCTTCTTTAAAGATAAAGATATACAGCAGCCTTTAGTTTGGGGAAAGACCAGGGGAGAACAGAGTGGGCTTGAATTACTTTTGCTGTGAATTTATGGAAAGCTTTGACCTTGAAGGGAATAGTATAGCTTTGGTCTGTTTGCACTTTGCATTGCTCAGTGATGTTGCCTAGCTGTCAGCACACTATTTCATTTATACATGCATTTCTAATAATCTACTCTCTCTGTTTCAGTCTCTTCTCCATTTCCGCCCACCCCCCCTGCCCAGTCTCTGCATTCCTGGCAGTTGCAGTAGGACAGGCTGTCCAAGAGCTGATAGACAAAACAACTTAATGTTCTCACCATCTTTAAACACAAGAAAGATACAGGCTTTTCTTGGAGAAAAGACTTTGCCCTAAGCAGTATCCAAGTTTCACATCCCAAAAATGAGATTCTAACCCCTCCCTGAGAGCAAGGCTGGGAAAAGCTTTCTCTAAATAGACCCAACAACAGTCATTGAAATGTCATTATTTTCTTCTTTTCACTTCTTCCCTTCCCCTCACTTCTGATGTAAATAGTAATTTGGTCAACAGCCAGTGCCAGGCACTTGCACCACATGGGTGATTAATGCCTCTCACACTGGCTGGACCCATTAGCCCTATTTTCCACCTGCAGCTCCAGGAGTGGCGGTCACATTGCTGCACCCCAGTATACCTGTGTCCCTGGGCATGGGGAAACTCAGGCTCCCCCAAACCCAGACTATGAGGGATAAATGGGTTGCACGGAGTTGGTTCTATGGGGCCACTAGATGTATCAGCTTCCCTGAAGCTACTACAGCTAGCTGCTCACTAACACCTGTTCTATGCTCTCATCAATAGATTCAGCCCCAAGCTTGCTTTAACCCATTTACAAAGCAAATTGGGTGCTACCAGACTTGGACTGAGAAAGTCCACAGTTGTGGGATCATCTCTTTGCAGGCCTTGGTGAGGTGGGTACAGGCAATCAGGCAGACATGGATGAGGTTTGATGCACATTGCTGCTTAGTAAAGTGTAATTAAGTGATGTCCATCCCAGCAGGCAGCTGAACTCCATCAGCCAGCTGAAGCCAGGACTGCTGGAGGGAGTGCAAGCCTGTGGGTGAAAGACTGCTCAGGATGGGTGAGACATTTCCCCACCATGACCCTGTCTCCCTCCTGCTTTGGTGTAGGGGCAAGAGGTTTTCCATGTAGTCTCTTCTTACAGGAAGAAGAAACAACAAATTTCAGTATCTATATTCAAGATTAATGCACCAAAGCAGGGATGCTCTTCATATCCAGCATTCGGTGCACTGTGCTTGGGCCTGTGGCTGCCCAGCTCAGGTGCTAATGTCACCCGTGGGTGATGTTTGTCCCTTCTGCCATTGTCCTTCCCAGCTGGGAGAAGCTGCTTCTCTGTATCGTATTCTCATCTCTTGCCTGAAAACAGTCTTCGTGCTGCTGTGGGCACTGGTGAGAACCACTGGCATGTGCGGAGGTCTTTGGATAAGCAATGCTAAGTACAAAAAAAATTATCACGGCCAGGATTTTGTACAGGTGTTCAGACATGGGGGTTTTGTAGGAGGTAAGGATATATTGGAAAACCTGGGAAGGGGAGGAATGTTTTTTATGTTCTAGAGTGGGCGTGTGTTGTGTGATGCCATTAAAGCAAGCCAGGCTCAGCTGGGCTTCTGGCTTAGGGTGATGGAAGGGGGCTTCTAAAACGGAGACAGGGAAACACCGAAGTGCTCACACAAATAAGTGATGTCTCCTCCTCCCGGGGTGCCCTGAGCCAACCTCAGGGCCAGTTTTTGTGCTTCAAAGCAGCTGATGCTGAGGATCTGCCCTAATGTTTCTTCAAACCCTTTGGAAAAGCAATTCAGACTGATCTCTCCCAACACTTGGACTGGGACCACAAGTCTCATGGATGTCACCATCGCAGGTGAGAGGCACGGCACAGCCCCGGGAAGGGACCATACACAGCCTCTGAGCAGCTTCATCTGCTGCTGGCGTGTTTGTGACTTCAAAGGCAGGAACTGAGAGGTTTTGCAAAGCCTCGGCTTTGTTATTCATCTTCTCCAACGCTCATAAATTATCAACAAGCAACCTCAGCTATCAAGTCGGTGAGGAGGACTGGGTAATTATGTTTGTGGTTCAAAATGAGGGTTGTCAGTTTTAATTGAGGGAAATCTGAGGGCACAGGGAATTTTTAATGTTACTACCTGAACTCTCAAATGCTGCACAGAAAGTAATTGTAAATGAAAAATTAATCAGGGCTTAGTAGGGAGTGCAAGGGGTACTTCTTTTTCTCCTATTTTATTATTTTGCTCTCTTTCAAGCAAATTTGGATCTACTGATACAACTGACAACAGGTTTGCTTTTCATTACAATAAGAAAAAGGCATAGGCATGTACCAAAGGGCCTGAGTGATTTCAAGGGGAATCATATTTTTTAACCTGGTAATCATTAATATTTAAAGGGATTTCTCAGGTAAGAATTTCAGAAGCAAGTCTGCTACCTGGACGGTGCTGCTCTCTGGGGCGTTGGTGCCTGCAGAGCAATCCCGAGCTGTTGTCTGTCCTGTTGCAGGCCATGGCCATGCCCACACCTGCCACAGAGAGTTGGTCCCATCGTACCTGTTCCTCCTAAAACCAAGGGAGCTTCATTCTCTAATGTCACCAGCAGCCAGAGGGGCTGTCCATGTGACTGCAGTATCTGACGAGCAGGCAAATGTCAGCCCATCATGGGGAGTGTGGGTTAAGTTCTGATCATCAGGCCGGTATCCTCCCCTAATTTATTTTCCTTCATTTAGACAGGATTTGCTGGGTTGCATGTGATCTTGTGAATATTTATAATGAGATCTTTTTTTCTTGCTGCTTCTGTGATTAACCAAATTGGTACTTCCCAAGGGCGCGCACAGTGAAGGTTAAACTAAAAAGGCCAAATCCTTTCCTGTTATTATCCTTTGAGCATTAGCAGAATTGTATCAGGTCGGATTTTTGGCCCCTCCACATTCACTAGAAAGGGTTTTTTCTCAGTCGGACAATGCTGCCTTGCTTCAAGTGTGCTTGGTACTGGCAGAACTGGATCGGAAATATTCTCAAGATGACAGAAAAACGTTTCAGTAGGTTTAGATCAGGTCCGAAGCAAGTCAACTGCAGCAAATGAGCTCCCACTTGCTAATGTATCTTTATAATAGCCAAGCTGCAGACAAGTAATTGGCAATTGTAGTTGTTAAGTCATAAAGAACAATGAAAAAAATGCAGTAATTTTTTTAGTATTACATACTTCCATTATGGTAAGAATATGCTAAATCCCTGATTAGAGATACTTCGGGTCACTCAGCTGATGCTGGTAGGGAAGATGAGATCGTTTGCAGCACATTATGTGTCACTGGCTGGATTCACAGCCCTGCTGACAGTCTGGTGATGCAAAACCAGCCTGGATCAGCTGGCAAATCGAAGTCTCTTGGTTGCCTCTTAGCGCCATGGCATGTTAAGTAATCCTCAATCAACCAGTGAATTAAAGGACTGACTCTGACCTCAGTTATACTAGTAAAAAGTGAACATAATTTTACTGCCATTAGCAAACTCAGGGTCTGACCGCTTTTGCAGAGTGCCATGGCCTCAGGTGGACCCAAAAATCCCCTAAACCTCCATGCCATGGGGTGAGCGGGTGTCAGCCCTTTCTGTTTGTGCAGGTGCACAAAATGGAGGCAAGTGCTGAGGGTTAAACACACCTCTGCCTCCAACCCTGCATTCACCTGTGAAAATCCCTGCTTTAATCCCAGCAAAGCCAAAATGTTTGTCTGTGTCACACCCCCTGCAAAATCTCTTTGTGAGCAGTTCCAGGTGCCTGCCACGTGGATGGGTAAGGTCAGAAATTAAGGGAGGAAAGGAGAGGAGCTTGTGTTCCCAGTCCCCCTGCTCTCAGGCGCTCGTGGTCACAGAGCTCCCTTGGGTGCTCACTCCATGATCCCGAAAAGCTGGAAAATGTCCACAGTCTGGGAGCACAACTCTGAGGGTTTGTTTTACCTCACTGGTGCACCATTCCCAGTCAGGCTCTGGAGACACCTGCCTCCCTGCCCTTTATGAATTTTGACTTTTCTTGCTGCGGTTACTGACTTGCAACCAGGTTTAATGAAGGGGAATATTCATATTAATATCAAGGAAAGCTGCAGCCAGGCTGAGTAACTACTCAGCTTTTTCATGTATCACCATACCTAGTGCCAGCTCTTTAACTGTTTGACCCTCTGGGATTTGGGGGGAAAAATGTGCACATGTGAAGTGTGCTCCTGAGAGCCTTTGTGTTTGTGGTTGCTTCTGCAAATTGCAGCAGATTGCACTTCAAGCTTTGCTGTGATTTGGAGGCAAGAGGTCAAAGTCTGGCACCAAAACCATTGGGCCTCTAGGCTTTTGGACAGAAGCATCTTTGGGATGTGATTAACATGCAGTTACTTGGTTCCTATTTATTTTCCTAGCTCAATACAACCAAGACAATTTCATGTATCAGAAGATCTGGCCCTTTTATGGGTTTATTCTGTCATGAACAGACAAGCTGTGGGATGTTGTCCTGTAAATTGTTTCATGCCCTCAATTATTTCTCTCAAGTAGCCTTCTTTGTTCAGACTGCATCCCAGACGAGTGCCTGGCATCATCTGGAGGGCAAAAAGTCCTGTCTTTCATCTGCATCATGATGGAGAGCTTGTAAACTGCCTGGCTGCAAATGGGGTAGAGGGTGGTAATTAATATGTGTTCCCACAATATAGAAAGAGGTTGCAGACAAGTATTTACCAGCTCCTGTGTTTTTAACAGGTTGGTAGAACACCAGAGCATATTTAAAACAGCTTAATTCGTGCTACAGTTTTAACTCTGAATAGGAAAACTGTTTCCTTATTTCCTCTAAATCATGTGTTTGGGAAGGGCAAGAATACACAGAGACCAAAACTTGGGATGCTGGCCAAAAATACCCAAAAATGCAGTCAGGGTATAAAGCACTTGACTGGGCCTTAGGAGAATGAACTTTGTTCGGCTTCTGGCTGCTTCCTCCAGTCACCCCTGCTCTCTGCATCCCCTTCGCTCTGTCCGTGAACAGAAAATGAAATGAAGGCTGGTTTGCAAAGGGCAGAGCTGCAGGAGGCAGCGATGTTGCTCTCCCGTGCCATGGATCCTTGCTCACTGGGCAGCACTGCCTGCACCTAGGGGCTATGAGATGAGTGTGTCTAAAACAGGTATTACAGGGGTATAAGTGTCAACTGCAGTAAGAAAAGGCACAGGGTGACATGGTAGCTTCCAGTCACCAGCCTGGGTGGGTGTCATCCTGTCCCCTCCCTGCAGCAGTGCCAGGCACAACCCAAACTGTGTTAAATCACAAGGCAACCCTCTGCTTTCCTTGGGCCTTGAGGTGAAGGTGACAAAGGGAATGACACGGCTTCATCGGCTGGATTTTGAAAGTGCTGATGAACCACCAATAGGGTGTGGCTTGTTCCTGTATGCCCAGAAATGCTTATGTTTCCCTCGGTGAGGGTGTTCAATGGGCTGCTCCACAGTGTATCAGCTATGAGCAGGGAGCTCTGTTAAATCAAGTGAAGGGTCTGACCTCAGCTCCCGCAGTCTGGTGTGTTTTATTTTTGGAGCCTATCACACAAGTGTGGCAGGGGCCTTCCTGCTCTGGAGCAGTCTGTACATGCAAGGAGGCTGTGCCAGTCACGAGTGATGTCCAGCTGTGAGCACCCCAGCAGGGACCAGCTGACCACGCTTTGACACAGTCCTTCGAAGGATTTTGGTCCTTGTTATGAAGCTGTTCCCAAAGATGAGTGTAAAGAACCGCAAGCACCTTCCTCCCTGTCTGTTTGCATTTGTGGGATGTGACCTACTTATTTGATATTTGTAACACAAAAGCCTCCCTTCTTTTCCCTTGCAGCAAGCCACTGCAGGAGTGCTCCATGCCCAGAGCCTTCAGCAGCTCCAGGAGAGTCCTGGCATCTCGCACTGCAATGAGCTTCGCCTTAGAAAAGCTGCTCCCCAGGGCAGGAAGGCAGCTGTTGGGGTGGCTGCTGCCAGCTCCAGCAGGACATGTCCCCAACCTTGCTGCACCCCAGCTCACACTGTTCCTCCTGTGGTCAGGGCTGTCGATGCAGGGGAACTGCTCTGCTGCCTTTCTACTCCCAAAGCCCCAATGTGCAAACCCTCAGCAAGAAATTCTGCAAAGTCAGTCTTTGCATGGCCAGAGCCTCCACATGTCTCTGAAAGGACAAGGACAGTTAAGCCATCGCAGGGCAGGGGACCTCTCTCAGGCCCTGAGCAGTATCACTATCACATATCAGTATCGTGACAACATTGCAGTTGAAGAAAACAAGAGGTGAAATGGAAGTGTGGAAGCTGGGGAGATCAGGGTGTTGTTTGTTGTTTTGCGAGAGAGTATCCAGGAATGAAGCCACTCCTACACTACAAATCTCAACAGCCATGGCTGTATGTGGGAAGGAGCCCTGACATACACAGCAGAGACCTTTTTGCCTCCCCTGCTACCCACCCATCCGTAATCCCAGGCTGCTATCCCCCCAGGGGACAAACAGCCATTATAAGCCAGGGAAAATGAACACAGGATGTACTAAGGATTTTGGAAGGACTGTGCTTGAACAGCAAGGAAATATTAATATATGCTCTTTCCCCTTGTAAATATGTCTTCAAAAGACACCGCAGCTATCTGGGATGCTCCTGCACAACAGCAAGTCGTAAATGATGGCTTTCTTCAAGCAGAGTAGACTGGAAGCTCGGTTAAATATATCAAATTAACTGTCAAAATAATCTTCCAGGACTTGATGAGCCCAAAGATTAAACAGCATGTTATTTCTTCTCTGTGCTTTTTTTCTCTTAGCAAAAGGGATTTACAGTAGATTCCAAAAATCCATATTTTAAATGAATTGCAAATAGTTTCTTGTAGACTTGGCCCATATGAAAGGGATTATTACCCAAAACAAACTCTCTGTCAGGGGGAATGTAGGTTAAAGAGAAATGGGAATGTAAATAAATGTAAAGACTTTACAGTGAATTCTGCAGGGGGCATGTTTATTTTCTTTTGATTCTCCAAGCCCGGCTTCCTATGTAATTAAAGGCTCTAGCTCTTCATTGTGAAACATATGATCATTTTTGTGTGTGTGTGTCATCAGTAAATATTTGGGCTGAAACTGTTTAAACATAAGCTTTCAATAATCTTTGTTTTGCTTTTTCCTGTTCTCTGGCTGCATTTTGGTTTGAATTTCGTAGACTAAAAATACATGATTTTGTTTGAAGAGCTTAGATGATCTTGTTCATTTTGCTGTTTATCTATTACCAGGGAAGTCTAATCCTCCTTTGATTGATGTTCAGCATCACGTAGTTTAACGGTGATGTGGGATTTGCAGCAGGGAGTTTATTATTCCTAACCACGCTCTTCAGGTATCTCAGCCCACTGCTGACATAGCGTACCCACCATATTTGAAATTGTATTGCCCTAACAAAGCCTACTGCCACAGGTCGGGAGCAAAAATGTTAGCAAATAGATGCAAAAAAAGGTGATAGAAGACTGAAATGACAGAGGACATTGAGAGGCACAGGGAAAAGAGAAAGATTCGTGGCTGTCAATTCAGATTTTTAAGATAACAATGTGGCTCTGAGGCACCATTCCCCGCATTGCTCATGTTTGAACGCTGCTGGGGAGGACGGTGCCTGCCCAGCCACTGGCTTCAGCCTTAGCTCTGATATGTACCCATGTATTTATCTGTGGCTCTGAATTTCAGCTTTCCTTCTAGGAGATTTTATGGGGAACAGCTGGTGATTTCTTTAACTTATTTAAAGGCCTGTAGGGTAAAGAAGCAGGGAGAGGAAAAGAAAGCCAAAGCTTCCAAAGGATTTCCCATTTACTGGGCTTCTGGATGTTCATGTCAAAGTTAAAAAGTAACATTAATTACAGGCATCTAGAAAGAACCATAATCATCTGTCATTCATGGTGACAAGATGACATCTCCTGTTTGGATGGTTCAGCAGTACCATTTGCAAGCTCAAGATAACTATTTCTGACAACCTCAGGAGATGAGTTTGACATTTTGGATGGATGGATGTGCAGGGGAGGTTGTATGGCAGTGCAGATACGCATCAGGGCCTTATATAGACAAAAAGCAAACAGGTATTTGCATTTGGAGCAACTTTTAGTTTAGATAAAAGGGGAAATAAGCACAAAAGAAGAAAGCACTGAA
Organism: Nesoenas mayeri; assembly: GCF_963082525.1. Taxonomy (NCBI): domain Eukaryota; kingdom Metazoa; phylum Chordata; class Aves; order Columbiformes; family Columbidae; genus Nesoenas; species Nesoenas mayeri. The sequence continues at coordinate 8,133,897 of NC_137556.1, forward strand.
GGTTGGGTGACCCATGCGCCCTTCGTACAGCCTGTATTGAGGATTCACTGCTGTGTCCAGAGTCCTATTAAGCTAGATACTGTACACTCCTAATGACATTAAGTCATTAAACTGTGGCAACTCGGATGTGCATCTTATTCTTGCTCATTCCTGCCTTTTACCTGGGAGCAGATGGGAAAAAGAAGCCTGCCATTTCCAGGATGGGAAGTCGTGGGCTGCCCACTGGCTCAGTAACCTGGCCAGATGGGACCTCCTCGCAGCCTGAACTTCATCTTTTGCTCCTGGAAATCTCCTTTCGGATTTTCTTGCTTCCAGGGTGAGTTCCAGTGAGAAAATGCTTGTTTGCAAAAAATAAACAAGAACTAGTAGCTATTGAGAGATGGTCTGTTTGTTGCCTACATCTATGACACTATGACTGCAATGGTCATCAAAATCTTGCTTGAGAATGTCTATTCTGAGTAAATTGGACTGGAGGCAGCAAGGGCAGGAATGCCAGACTCAAATTGTGGGTTCAGCATGCTGAGACTCACCAGTTCAGGACTGGGAAGCACCAGCTGACAGATGGCCAGTGTCCCATCTCTGTGCAAAGCAGGGAATCACTATGTCAGATCTTTTTCAGCTTTTTGTTTGTTTTTTATCCCCTGACAGATATCAATCTCTGGAAGAGCTGGCATCTCTTATATCCTCTCTGGCTCTGACTTCTCTGTGTGTCTGCATAAAGTAGGCCAGTGGGCTCCTGCTGAGCTCAGAGCTATGTAGGATTTGGGAGACCATGCCTGCATTGCTGCCTGCCCCACAAAATGTTCCTGCGTGCCCTCGTCCCCTGTGCTGCTGTGGTGAATCCCTACCTTACACTGCAGGTGGTTCATCACCTTGGGGCTGGTCACATAGCTTGAGTGTATGAGGAATGCAGCATCTTCATCGCTCTTGATTAAAAATGTGTGATGAGAGCCACATACCTGTGAAATTTGCTAATTGTGTGTTAATAATAGCAGAAATGAAGAATAAAGAAGAAAACGACAACAAAAAATACCCCCATCCAACCACAAATCCAAACTAAATAATGTAAGGAGTGTGTCCTGTGATCATCTCGCTACAGATTAGATCAATAGCAACATCTAAATGAAGCCAGGAGAGTGGCTCTGAGCCCAGAGATCTGCACTGCTGGCACAGTATTCACAGCCCTTATCATGGTTTAGTACACAAATGTTTTCCCTGCACATCGTAAGTTTCCCTGGTTGGCTAATATACAACCATTGTTGAAATAAATATTTTGTTAAATTTTCTTGCTAGAGGAGAGATCAAGCAGTAACTCTTCACTGCCCCTGGGAAAGAATATGCAAAGCCCGTTCTTCAAAAGGTCAGGCTTACATTAGACACTGTGAATACAGATAGAAAAGGAAATCTGTGATCGTTCTGCCCTTCGGGCACATGCTAAACATTGCAAAGTTTGGTGTGCAAAGTATTTTTTCATACTTATGGAATATTGTCTGTAATGTGGATTCTTTGAGGAAGTCGGTAAGAATCTCCGTTGGGTCTTGACATGGGATTTCTGACTAACATGATGAATTTCTTTGTTTGCTGTATTTATTTTTCTCCCCTAACTGAACCAGCCTCAGAGTGTTTATTGTGTAGTTCATTATTTATACCGTGGCATTCAGCTGCCCTCATCGGATCAGCTCCCTCTGTGCAAACACACAGTGGGAAAGTCCCTTCTCTAAAGAGCTTTAGCCATCGGTGCTAATTAGGAGACAAAGGTGCCTGCTGCTCTCCCACACTTTGTTCTCACCCACAATAACAGCCAGTTTGTTTTCCACGATGTCCCAGGAGGCGATGGGATTGTACCTCCCACGGGTCTTTTGCCAAGAGCTGGTGCCTCAAGGGTGCAGGTTCAGAGCTGTCGGTGGAGGATTTGTCCTTTCTGTGAACAGATGATGATTTGCAACACACTCCTTTCCTGTAAGAGGTTGAAGTCTTAGCATGTCACTGTTTTTTTTTTAACACAAAATAAATGCCTTGGCCATGGGAAGTTGTTGTCCAGGTGTCTTTATGTTAGGCAACCACAGAAATCTTGCTTTTCCTAAGAGGAATGCTGGAGGAGGTACAGTAATGGTAGCATCCTCCAAAAACACTGCCTTCACTTTGAGGACTCAAAAGGACTTTAACTGCAACTTTGTCTTCTGTCTTTCTTTATTTTCCAGTCTCTGAGAGGATACGAAGAAATGGTTTCCCATTGTCCTGAATATTACACAAAGGGACTGCAATATACAAGGAAGATTTAAATGATTTATAATGTAGAATGGTCCAAAGGATAATCAACACAGGGAATGAGAGAACTGCTGGAACACAATCTTTTGGCAGCGCATAAAAGCCCAATAATGATCTTGGAAACGTATTGATTCAGGGATTAGCATAAAAGGCATGCAGCTAGGATGCTTTGTTCTGGTTTGGGTGGCATCACTGGAGACCTTGAGGAAGGTCGGTAGATCCCACTGACTCTCAATCATTCCAGCTGGAAGTTGGGTAAGAAGCAAAGACCTCGGAGAGGACCAGATGCTGTATCCACACTTATTGTTCCAGGGTAAATAAAAGAAGAAAATGTTTTTCATTTGTTTGAGCAGCTGTCATTCTCCAGTGAATCTTCCACTACATCATTTTCAAATGCCTATTAGCTAAGTAACTGTACATATTTCAAATTATAATTAAAGGTAAAGTATAATTTAAATATGTAATTCTATTGCCATTGAAATAGCATGAGCCACACTTTGGTAGTGCAGTCGAAAGGGTTACAAGGGTAGTGACACAGAAAAAGCCAGTTGTGCTAAGCCAGGCACATTTCTCTTGGCTGCAGCACACAAGGCTTTTTGAGAGAGGCTAGAAAAGTGACATTGTGAAATAAGACCTGGAGGATCTGAAATGGTGTTAGTTTAAATTACAGCTGCTATGTCATTCGCCTCCCCATCTCTGTCTCAGCTATTTCTGCAACGGGGGCCATTCAGACACATGCGAGTAGATGTGGCTAGAAATGCAGACTTGCCACCATATATAGGATGCAAAGAATACTTTATGCCTTATAGGAACCTAAAGCCATGTCAAGCGAGAAGCAGAAAGCCAACACTTTGCACTGCCGCTATCTGCTGAGCCCTGCACCGCCTCATGAGATGGGATGGAAGAAGATGAGATAGAATCCTAGAGGCGATCCTGGCCATGCCACTGAACTGCTCGGGGATGCTCCAGTGCTTCGACTCCTCCACCCCATGCAGAAGGAGCTGCACGGCCACCGCAGCCGTTCCTGCCCGAGGCACCGCGGTTGGCAGTGCTGTGCTCCCAGTGCCCCGCTGATCTGGTGACATACAGGTGGTGACACCTCTGCAGCTGGATGAGGACAGTAACTGATTTTAGGCAGTTTTCATGATACACAAGTCTGACTGCAAACTCTGCAGCTCCTTAATTAATGACTTGCTGGCTTCATTCCCGACTCATGGCGTCTTCATATAGAGTATTCCAGTCACATACACTCTCAAAACAGCTTTGTCTTTCAGAGATGCAATCCAACAGATGAATAAATAACAATAAGCTCTGGCTGAAATGCATTCAGGAAAAATTTGATAGGAACTAATTTATTTTACTTTATTATTTAGCAACCCAATATATAAAATTACCTAACACAACAGTAGATTAACTGCTGCACTCACTTTCTATTAGATTTTGGTTGCCGTTATTGAAAGGCTTAAGCATCTTTTTTGAGAGGCAGTTACGTAAGAAAGAGGGGTTTTTTTTTTTAAAGACAAGATACTTTCAGGGTTTCCTGACACAAAAGTATACTGAAATAGACCTGCATCATCAAGCCTTTGAAGTATTGGGACCTTATCTGAGCTTCACCTTAAAAAGCTTACATCGTGGGTTGGTTTTAAGGAAGACATCACTGAAAACTCTGCCATAAAGATTACAGCTGACACCTCCTGTCCTCAGGCACAGTCAGACTTCCCACCATGTGCGTACGGTGTCCCCAGGGGCTGGTTGTGCCCCCCAGGAATGGAGAATCAGCTTTGATCTCCTTGCCCTCAGCTCTGGAAGCAAAGCCCCTGGCACTAACTCATCTCTAACATGGAAACGGGGCAGTACTCACAGTAAAAGCAAAATCCCAAATTAAATACTACCAAAGTAAAGTGTCTTTTTGCACACCCAGTTCTTTGCTTGGGAAGGTCACGTAGGGTGCCCAGCTCCCTGCTGGATGAGCTGCTGGTAAAGGGTGTTGGTGTCTTGCGCAGTTTCTGGGCTTCTCTTGCCACAGGCTGAAGCATCATGTTCAGGTTTGTCTGACAGAAAAACTCATCCCAGGCATATGGGTAATCCTAGAAACTGGGAAGACTAAAATGAACCCTAAGTAGTTTGGCTGCCAGTGCACAAACACTGTCTGCTTTGACAACAAAATGTGGACAGACTCCTCGGAGTCATAGAAAACCAGAGAGGGTAGAAGAAAGAGCAGCCAAATATATTCCCCTGGCTGTAAATAGCCACTACTGCAGTAAACTCTTTGGTTAGAAATAGTGCATTTCTATTGTTGAAAAATGAAGCTACAATGGTAAGGGTAAAACTGGAAGAACAGTGCTGGACTCCTTGGCTTTGGATCCCCAGAATGTCCAGGAAATGAAATCAAACCTTCAGTAATCTCACCTACTGTGGAGTTTTTCAATCTTTAGAGTTTTTCTGTTGTGTTCTGATTTATCAGTTAGACAGAAGATACCGCCCAAAAGAACTTAGGCCCCAATCCTGAAAAAGAGAACCAGTTAGAGTTCTCACAGTATCTGAACTAAACTAATGTGTATTTGCAAGGGAAGAAATATGGTGATATTCTCTGAAAATCTTGTGCCCCATTTTCTAGAAACAATCAAAAACTGAGCAAGGGCAACTCTCTGAAAATTTTATGGTGGGTCCAGATAGAGAAATATAAATGGAAATCTACTGCATATCAAGAGAATATGAAAGTTGAATGCGTTGTACACTTGAGCTGTTTTATTTGTACATCATCTACTCAGCAGTCATCCTGGTAGTTTTTCTACCCCTTCAACTTTGTGCAATTGTATAAAATGACACAGCTTCTTTCTAAAGCTTTGTGTGGCTAGATGGAAATTAAACTCTGCATTACTGATAAAGGCCACCACATGCAAGGAATTTGTTGTTTAAAAGCTGGAATGATATTCTTTTTAATTTTAGAACATTTAGGAGAAATTAAGAAACCTTTTAGTTCATCAAGAAAGTCAGTAACCTGAAACTAAGGGTTTGACAGGTACAGGCAGATATAAAATTCTGGGAGAGAAAATAAATTGAGAAGAAATGAAAAACTTGATGAAAGAAATCCAGACTAGTGCAATTTCTTTTAATGTACTTAAGAAGGCAGTTAAATGGTCCAGACTGGCTGATGTGTAAGAAAGAGAATGTTCAGAAATAGATAGGTCACTTTTAAGACAGGAAAGGTTAAATGACTTTGAGCAACAACAATGTCTCCAGGGTTCAATGGGATAAAACAAAGACAGATACATAACCAAAGAAAACCGAATATGAAGTGTACTAGAAAGTGCTATCAGAAATTCATTTCTGGAGTTAACGGTAATATAGAGCAACATGACGTGTCTAGGGGGGAGCAGTGGAAGAGAAGAGTGCCTGGCAGGGAAGGGTGATGGGGATGAAGTTCTCTCCCATTGCCACCAAACGCCCCCCTCCCCACGTCCGACCCAGCTCCCAAAGGCACAAAATGCCAAGCTGTGCCCCACTGTCAAACTGCCTGTGTAACCAAGCAACCCCAAATACATGTGTACACATATATCTTATATGTCTTCCTCTCCCTCCCATTTATAAATATCAGTAACAGTGTCTGGATATACCCAGCTCGGATTCTGAAACTGGTTTCCCATTTCTATGACCCCCTCCCTGAATACAAGCTGGCTTTTCTTTTTGGTCAGTGAGCGGCTTTCTGTGTATTTTAGTTCTGGTCCTTAACCAATAACATCCTGAGCATTCCACAAACCCCTCTCCATACCACAGCAAGGCCAAGTTGCACTGAAGTCATTGTCTCCTGATCTGCAGCACGGCATCCGCACTCGGATAAATCCCGAGACAGTTTAGCTGCGCTTTGAGGAATTAGTTAAACCTCCAGCTCTACTTAGACCTGAGGAGTTTGTGGGTATAGGGACACAGCATGAAAATTAGGCAGCGGGAGACAAATACAGAAGCTGTTGAGGGAAGCTTATTTCAAGCATGTCCCCCCAAACCCACCAGCCTATTACTCTAGCCATAAATTTATCCTTCAGTGTTTGTTTTTTTTCTTGTCTTAGAGTCTGAAAGGCCTATTTCTAACATTGCAAAGCCTCAGCTGTCATATCTGTTTTTCTTTTATTGCAAGCTACGCACTGAAGCACTGTGCCCTTTCATATCAAATACATCATTAAAATAGATCCTTTTTCCCATCAGAAATAAGCTCTGGGCGCAGTTACTCAAGCATTTTCTCCAGCAGCCAAGCCAATCTAAGATGTTCCCACCTTCCTGACCTGTTTCTGCCCACGTGTACAGTTTCCATCCGCTCACACGTACCTGTGTGTGGGGCTGCCCCATGAATTTGATCCATGGGGATTAAAACCAATGCTCTAAAAACACATGTGTCAGCACAGCAGAGAGGGACATCGACCCCTGGCACGGACACAGGGAATGCGTCCTTGTAACCACGTCTTCAGACGCTGCTAATTGCCGTTTCTGCTGCTTGCGGGTGCTGCCCAAAGCAAAGACTGCAAGCAGTGAAAAACCTGACCTGAAACCTTTATACATTTTTCAAGCAGCGAGCTAGAGACCAGAACCATTTATTTAGCTGTAATGGCACACTCTTTAGGCATTTCCCCAAACAAAATTAGCACCCTTAAATCCCCAAATCAATGCAGCTTCCACACTTTGCTATGATTAAGTAACATGCCGTCATTTATTTAATCCTCTTCAGAAACAGCAGAGCTGCTGTGAACAGAAGATCTGTGTTTATTTTCAGGCATTTCTAATTCATTCCACTTGTGTCCTCACAGATACACGCAGAGATTTATATCCTTGGTACAGAGGAACCCATTTAGTGAAACAAAATGCCAGCATGTAAAATACAAATCAGGGTGAGCCTTAAAAGCTGAACTGTAATCTTGTGTCTTCCTCATAGCACTAGTCTCCCAAAAGACTACAGCTCCCAGCATGCACCCAATATAATGGCATTTCTGGCACCAGGGTGACAGTTTGCATGAAGAAGCAATTAACCTCCCTTGGCAAAACAGGAGCCAGTGGAAAGAATCATGACCACAGCTGCTCCGTATTCTTGAAAATTTGGTGCAGCTGCCAGTTTGCAAGTTCACCCTGCACTTTAAGGTGGTGAAAATTTGCAAGCTGTTTGACCTGCTGGTTGTTGGGAGGAAAAGGGATGCTAAAAATGACTTGCGGAGGGCTTGGTGAATACTGTGAGATCACAGAAAGAGAATTAAATGCAAAAGAGCACCTCTGTGAACAAATGTTAGCAGGGTATGTTTGCTTTGGAGAAAATGCTTTATGTTAAAACTTGCAAAGGAGCAGAACAAAAGGTAAAATATATTACAATGGCTATTCGCATCCACAGAGCTCTAATGAGCCATTCCACCTAATGAATGAACCTATACACAGCATTTTGGGGATAGTGCCAAAAGGCTGCAGCTCTGTGACACATGTGCAGACCCCTCCATGGGGGTTTTGTGCTGCTGCCTTCAGACAGTGTCGCTGGCAAGTTCATACTCTGGCTTTGCCAACCAGCTGCCACCGCGGGGCACACAGGGTGTCCCTGGTCCCAGGAGGGAAGCAGCCATCTCACCCAGCATTTCCATACTGCCTGCTCTAGCTGCTTGCTATTTAAGTGTGTATGAAACTTTATCTTTTTGCAAACCTGAGATTTTGTGACAAGACACAGCCTCACAGGTACTTATCAGCTTAGCAGGCAACAAGAGTCTGGGTTATTTATATTTGCATTACCAGCTGCACCTGCAAAGTTCAGCGAGAACTAGCTGGAGAGCAGCAGCATCAAACCCACCACGTTTCCTGAGCTGCTGTGCAAGCCCAGCATGGGCAGAACAGGCTTTTGCCGGAGGTGAGATCAGGCAGGCAGCCCAAGGCGAGATGTGGATTAAAACCACCTCGCCATACTGAGGGAGGAGAAATCACACCTGACCTTGGAGCCAAAGTGGTCAGGGGAATATGCTGGGTTTTGGTTGGCACAGAGATGTCAAGTCCCTTTAAATCATTCCTAATCTTTTCCCAGGGTGAAGAACCTGGATGAGAGGCTAAATTAGCTGGAGAGAATAACTACTCCTTATTCTCACCTCTGACTTGCAAAATCTTAAAAACAGAAGAGCCTGTTTGTGTTTTTTTTCTAACCCTGTTCAGAGTTAAGGATTTGGGTGTGTATTCGTGCAAGATGTACATGCAGGTCTATAAAAATCCTCACCTCCTCCTCTTCTCCCTCACACACATACAAACACATTGTAGCACTTGAAATTCTTCAGTTGCTTGGTCAAAAAATGCTCAGGAGAATGATCAAAGGTTAATGAGAAGTTCAGCCGAGGAGCAGTCCCCAGCAGAGATAGCAGTTCTTTAAGGCTTTCAAACAGCTGACAAGAAACCATCAACAAGTATTTGTGGTCAGGGATAAAGAGAAACATCTTTTTGAACATATCCAAGCATGAAACCTCCATGGTAGTTACCTTATAATACTATCCCTGCATGTCAAACCATGTCATTTTTATGAAGAAGACTGATTTATATATGATACAGGCAACTTTTCACAACCCTCAGGGGCTGCGACTTCAATAGCAAAGATCCAAGTAGCAGAACTGTATTCTGCAACCCCGTAATAAACAGCAGTGGGAGGAAGACGCGTGTTGCGTTCTCATTCCTGTTACCAGACTTCAATAAGAATTGCCTGCGAGTGCAGTCAATTTGTTTTCAGAGGTCAATAAAAATTGTCTTCATGGAGGAACACTTTTTGTTGTTGTTGTTGGGGTTGTGGTTTTGTTTTTGTTTTTTACTTTGTCATTGTTGTTTTGTTTTTTTTTCTGAGTTTCACATATTTTAAAATAGAACTCTCCTGAAAGTAGGTTTTTGACTTGATGCCTGGGAACTTCTTAAGGAAATTTATGTTTTGTGAATGTTCATGTTATAAAATGAACTTACTTGTCTGTGCTACTAGAGTACCAAGAGCTCCACTCATGTCGAAGCATGGTCAACAGTCCTTCAAGAAGGAGGACCAGGGTTGCTGGAATGGTTTATCTGGGCCAGAGCCTACTCTGGCCTGAGGTCCGAGAGACCTCAGGAAAGCTGGCAATGGGAGCAGCCAGCACAGTGGGGCCAGCCGGCAGGTCATGGTGCCTTGATGGTCTCAACCTCAATGGTCTCAACAGCAAGTTGCAACTAAGCACCATCACCTCATGTGGCCTCTAGTTTGGGTCATAACACCTGTGATCAGAGGGTGGGGGATCATCACAGGGCCATAATGTTGGATGGTGCCCGAGGAAGAGATTGATTCACATTCTCTGAGGTTAATTATATGGTAAATGTTGATGAACTGGGCAGAAACCTTACAATCTATAAGGTATTTCTAATGGCAATTTATCATCATACTTATTGTGTTATTGGTTGAAATAGTAGTCACAAGACATCCAAACCAAACTGATTAATTTAGATATGGTAATAGTGTATGTATTTTAAACACAGTTTGATGCACTGGTGTATTTTTTCTCTTGTCTTTATTTTTATTTTCCTGTCGCCATGGTACTGCATATGTAAACACTCTTTATTTAAAAATATAAAAAATGAAAGCAGATCTAAAGCATTTTAGAATGTAAGTTCTCAGATCAGAATAACATGTGTGGTGTTTTGACATGAGCTGAAAATATATCCAAAGGCTCCTTTCCAGCATGCTGACAAAATATATAAATTAGCCAGGCAAAGGTCTAGCTCTCATCAGAGCTCCCAGCTTGGCGCAGAGCTCTGATCCAGCAGAGCAGCCAAAGCCGCTGCCTCTGATACCTGGTGAATCATCATTTTTCTAGCAAAGATGTGTACCTGTGGTCATCACAATGAGGGCCACAGGGAAGCCAGCAGCTCACTGCCTCTAAATTCAACGATAAATTAGCATTTCTCTATGCCTGTTTGCTACAGTGGTGGCCAATAAACCCCCACAGTGGCCCTGGCTATTCTGTCAGTGGGGAAAGGGAGAGCAGAGTCACCCCTTGGGGCAACCTGAAAGACAGGACTTTCCGAGGAACACTGAGCACCAAACCTCACGAGTCCCTGTACCAGCGCTTTGTTCTCAAGGAATCAATCACCATTCTGGATCCAGTGGGAAAGGGAGACAACCTGGTGCAAACTAAAGCATTTTTGGAGCTTGGCTAGCCCCTTCTCAAACACAGCAGCCTGCAAACCTTGGAGCTCAGGCTGTCAGTTTTTCATAGATTTAGTTTTCAATGCACAGCCATCTGGTTAAAACACAACCTGCTGCTTTGTATGCAGCTGTCCAGGTTTGCTCCAGGTTTCTGCCCTGAGCTTCACCTCCCCACTCGTACTTTTGTTTTTGGAGCTCTGGAAGTTAGAGCAAATGGGCTGGTGGAGGCATGAAGTGTCCTTGAGTAGCTCTGAATACAAAAAAGCAAATTTATTTAGGGATATTTCCTCTTATGGCTGATGGATAAAGTTCACCCTCAGGCTTGAAAAGACATAGACTTTAAATCGCCTTGTAAAGAAAACTATTTTCTCTTGGGACGCAACAATAGTGTGAAAAAATCCTCAAAAAAACAGGTCACTTTTATTGAGTTAGGTATTTATTTAGGTGTCTAAATCTGGTTCCTGGTTTTAGGCACACATTTTTACCAGCATTGAGAACCCTGGCCCTGATAACACCACAGGCACAGAAGCACCACAAGGAAGAAGTTATCATTAAGAGTGCAATTTCTTTTAAAGCATTATAGATTCTGTGATTTGCACTTGTAATTCCTACAGATGGTCTGGAAAATCCCACTTTAAATGTTTGTCAAGCACACTAGGACTGCTGGTGGGAAGTGCAAATTCAAAGCATTAATATTATTGCTTAGCTATTGTATCTAAAGTACAAATGTCATTTGGAAAAAGAAATAAAGAAAACTTCCTCTAGAGAGATCAGCTTTCCTCTTCCAGGGATTGTCTGCTCCCAGGCAGATCTGCAGTATTGAATGGAGACTCGTTCGTGTCTCGTCTGTTCTTACAGAGACTGAAGGAAAATCTCCCAAAGGAACGTATGCGGCTGCTATAGCGCTTGTGGTTTATTTCTGCACCTCGCCTGTGCTGTCCTGCAGCTCAGGCTGGCGCACTGCTGTTAATGAAATACCAAAGATCAAGCTGGCATTGGAAATCAGGTCAGCTACTGTGTCTCAGTTTTAGCTGTTCTGATTACTCTATAGCACAGGGCGACACACACGGAGACCCCAGAAGACTCATCTTTGGAGCAAAATCCCATCTCCGTGTCACTGGATCTAAAGAGGGGTTACATTTTGCTTCTTAGAGCTGGTAATTTGGTAAATTATTCCAGGTGCAAGCAGCCCCTCACCTGGGTCACTCTATCTTCCTCACAACAGCTGTTGGTGGATGGAGAGCTGATGGAGAGCCCTGAATTGCTGCCAGCTGTGCAGTGCCCATCCATCCCGCACCACACCCCTCCCAAATGTTTTATAGTCGTGCTCTAGGGAGCAATTGAGAGGTTGTAGTTGCTCTAATGTGTGTTTTAGGGGGATTTCCATTTTTATTACTGCAAAAAAAGCTCTCTTGTAATGTGAGTGGTTCTTCAGTCCCAGGTAAGCAGCGGTCCTTGGGCCAATCTGGTGCTGAATGTTTTTATTTGCTGCATTTCACTTCTGTGGATTTTAAAGTAGATGAGATTGAGCGGGTTGTTTTCTCCCAGTTTGCTCCCAGGCTCCGGTGAGTGCCCTGGGGCAGTCTGACAGGGAAAGAGTGTCCCAGGGAAGGTAAAGGTGGGCTGAGGTTCCCGTTCTTTATGGATTGCTAAAAATATGATACCTGTATGTTAATTTTTTGTTAAGATTGCATATTGTTCTTTGTAAATCTAACCACAGTTACCGTTTGTAGGTTGTTTGGGCATGCAAAGAAGTTTAGTGGTATATGGTCAAGTTAATTCATATATTACTGGAAATTTTCTGTTATGCTTCTACTGGCTTCTTGCCCACAATCGTTATACTTGAACTTTGCTACACTGTTTGTGAAATACTGATTGCTCTGGAAGTAGGTGAACTTATAAAAGTACTTAGCAGCTCTTGGTGGACAGGTACCTAGTGAATTCAGAGGAGTTCAACACCTACTGTACTGAGAGCTCTGAAAATAAAAAGTGTTGAACAGAAGATGAAAGATGTTTGATCCTGAGGTATCGAAAACAATCAACCTTCTGTGTCTGCTGCATCATCCCGTCACTGTCAGCTGTCTCACTGTGGTGGGCTGCACAAAACCTTTATGAAGAACGTGGTTCACACCTGAAATTAGAAAGGGGTTTCTTGTGGCTTCCTTCTCAATAGTCTGTACCTCTAAGCCATTTGAGTCTTTCTTTTATTTGTGACAGTTTTCTCTTGGTGGGGTTCATAGTAGTTTGTGATAGTTTATACTGGCATAAGAACAGATAGTTTATAGGACTGGGACTTTGGGGAGAAGACGTGAACCTTTCCTTGGGTTTGTTGTGACTGAATAAGGGTTTCTTGAAGGGGGGTGGTGGTATGGAATTGGCAATGAAGTGTTGCTTGGTCTATAGTAGCTAGTGTCCTTCAGGTAATCTGAATATTTGCTTGAACGATCCTTCCCTAACTGAGGACCTCTGGTTGGTAGCAGTGCATTTGTAAGACCCAGAACAAAGGGCTCAATGTCTTACTGCAAAGAAATTACTGCTTTTTCCCTGGTGTATCTCATCTGCATAGTCCGGGCACATGGCAGCCAGGCAGACTGCCATGGGCTCTGTGCCTTACAGAGGTGTGAATGGGATTCTCACAAGGGTGGAAGACTGTCACTTAATTCATTTTAATGAAAAGGCATCAGAAAGAAAAAATTGAGATCTTTGCCTAAACCCTTAAAGTTTCTTATTTTGATGCTAGGAATGGACTTGATGTGAGAAGTTCAGTCGATTCCTCTACTTAAGACAGTAGAAATCTATTTATGAAGAACAAAGTGATATGTGATCAGCACCACAAGTATTGGCTGGAAAACCACAAGTAATTAGTCAGGATCTGTTACTTTATGAAAATTCTGGACCTCATTTAGACAGGGGGATGTTAAAATGTCAGCTGGCCAGCAAGGACTGTGGAAGGATCCAAAAAAGTTACCTCTTGAAATCAACTTGAGCCCTTTGGACAGCAAATACTTTGTTTTCTTTGCTCTCATAATCATGCTGCTTTACCTTGATGAAACTGAGAAGACAAACCAACCTTTGTTTCTGATGGTTACTTTTCATAAATGACCCCCTATCTCCCGCAATCCCAATTATGTTCTTTTGTATCACATTTCTAGTCCTTTCACAATTTCCTTTTGTACTGCATAAATGAACCATATAAGCCTGTATTAAGTGCCAATTCTGGTAAGCTCAGTCCTGTTTCAGTATATTACAGTTAGTCCGCAGTGCTTCTTGCTATTGCTGTGACTTCTTGTCATGGGAAATTAGGTGTATGCTTCTTTATCAACTGTTGAGCTGTTACACAGCTTTAGCATTATAGTTTCCACTGATGGCAAATGTTGTAGTTGAGGGTACAATGTGACTTCCATTATAAAAAATCTGACTTGATGTTCTCATCATTAGCCTTGGGGTGAAAATTGTCTCTGAACAGAATGAAAGTGTTAAGAAGACAAATAATTTGGCCTACTACAGCCCTTTCATTATGGAATCTGCCTCAAGCCCTCTGACAAGTTACTGAAACTTTAACTTTTCCTGGACAGGGGCAACTGAAACCAGACTCTCTGCAAGCAGCAGAGCTAATACACTGTGGCTTCTCAGTAGTAAGCAAAAGTTATTGAGCGGCTTTCAGAGCCAGGCTGGTCTTGTGAAGCCAACAGTATAGTCAGGTTCCAGCAACTTTGTACCTCTGCTAAAGAACCCAGCAGGTCCAGGTTGCGTATGGGCCATGGATGTTCTGCAAGTCACATAATGCATCCCAGAATACTGGTGTTGTATGGTAGGCATGTGCAATGGGAGATAATGTGTTAAGAACATGGAAGAGACATTATTGAAAAGTATATACATGCGAAATGGACAGGAAAGCAAATTCTTGTATAGATGAACTTTCTTGGGTGCTGGGCTGCTTGTGTTTCTGGTAAAATCAGAGCTTACAGTGAGTAGAACTTCCAATTTGCGTTCACTGGTTCATTCACAAGAAAGAAAAGAACTGGCTTTGCCCAGGGCTGCCCAGTCTCACTGGAGTCATTGCTCTGCTGAGCTGATTTCGGGTAGTAGAAGTGATTTGGACCCTTTAGCACTGTCCAGTTTACATGCCCTGTGTTTCTAGGGCAGCTCCCTTGGCAGCAGGACCTTGCTTTCACTGCAGTGATCCAGAGACCAGTTTTGTCCTCCCCAAAGTAAATGGCAGGGCAAAGATATTTGGAGAAACAAAGAGGAGATAATCAGTGCTGCACAGGGCTTTGGCAGGCTTAACGGAGAGGAGGGGGTCACCCTTTTCCCTCATTCCCCCTTAATGTCCTTACTAAAGAGAGGAAAACATTTTATGAAGGCAAGGAATATCTTTGCTGATCTAAACGTGTCTGATCTAGGAAAGGCTTTGTTAGCTGACTCAGCTTCAGCAGCACTGAAATGAAATTAGCAAGTGTTAAGCTTGTTTTGAAATGCAGCATCACTGTTACCTGATTAATAAAGGCCTAACTCTCTTAAGCTGCCTCTTTGGCCTCACATAATGAAAATTTTGCCAATACATCATGTCATTCCCTTGGTTTCTCTTATGCCAGAGTGAAATTCTCTTTATTGCATTAGCCTCAGTAGCTGGGGGATGCTTGTTATGGAAGGCATTCAGATTGCTCTTGTCCCGTTCCTGCAAAGAGCCTGTTGTGTTCAGTTCCTTACAGAGCTCCTCAGATACCAGCAAGGACTGGCTCAAACCCAGGGATGTGCAGAGCTGTGCCGGTAACTGACCACTGGTAGAATTTATCTCATCTGGATGGTTCTGTTTGAGAGTTGGGGTTCAAAGCCTGCAGTACTTTCCTTTCCCATTTGGACTGAAACACTGTTTGAAAATCATGTGCTTTGCTTGCCTCTTGTGCCTTCTGTCTGGCAAAATGTTGTGAAGGTGCAGAGACACCCATCTTCTCTGCTGTTAAATATTGTTGCAAATGGCATTGCATTTTTTTGCTATTTAGGCAAGGTGTCAAAACCTCATGCTTTTCTTGTTTAGTCTGTGTGATGTAGAGTTCTGTTCATTTCTTTGCTGCAGATGTTGTTGGTAAAACAGATTATAAAGAAGCAACTGAGCGCAATGTCTGGGGACACCAGTCCATGCCTCAGAAGACATGAATACCATCCCTGCTCTTGCAACCTTCACCTCTCTGAGCTTCTGTTTTCCTCCCTCAACAGATTTATTTAGCTTGTATATTCTTAGGGCAGGTCATGGCTCTGTTCTTCCATGCTACATTCAGCACAGCAGAGCCCTGACCCTTTGATAATGCAGCAATAAAGATCTTGGAGAGCTCCCTGATTTGACGATTATGCAAGCTGAGTCCTACATTCAGAAATCCTGGAACCCAGCAAAGTCAGGTACCTCAGACTTAATCAGCAGCACAAGAAGGAAAATGAGGTTGGCTGTTTGGAAACAAGTGTTTGATACTCTGTCATTCAACAATTACTACCAGAAACTAGATAACTGCATTTTCCATATCTAATGTACTTCTGTTTCCTGATAATCTGCCCGCTGTTTCTGATGAGTGAGGGCTGATTCTCTCAAGGTGCTGTTCCTGCTTGACTTCTGAGATGGACTCCATGGGATGTTGACAAAGGTGATATTCCTCCATTCATCCACCTGCAGAAGGCCTGTGCATCACCAAAAACTAGGTCTTATACAGTGACTGAGCCTCACCCTGTCTCTTATTGCCATCTAATCATGTTACTTATCACCACTTGACTCTGAAAGCTGCTATGGATTTGCAGATGGTAGAGCTGGTGAAGGGCCGTGCTCCTCTCTGCTTTTAAATAGAGCTGGTCAGTGCAGCATTTACACCCACAAACACAGGAGGTAGTAGCAGCTCTTACCCTTGCTACCCTGATTCCCTGAAAATAAGCCCTACCCCAAACATAAACCCTAGCATGATTTTTCAGGATTTTTGAGGATGCTTGAAATAAGCCCTATTTCAAAAAATAAGCCCTAGTTACAATTCATAAAAAAAGTCAATTTAAATAGCATCCAGGCAACCATACATGTAAAAGAAGTAATAAGTTTGGGAGCAAAAAATAACATAAGACCCTGTCTTATTTTGGGGGAAACAGGGTACATGCAATACTAGGGCATTCTCTGCTAGAATGAAACGGATCTAATCCCATCAAAATCTCCAACCTGTGCAAGTTCACACTGCCTACCTGTTTGCTCTGAGTTTCTGATTACATGTCTTGACATAAGAAAAAAAGCACATGAATGCAGAATACCCATTACTGCTAGGAAGTGTAACTGTGAGAAAGCTAAAATTGCTTGTTGCTACTAGAAGTATTTGAATTGTGAAGAGATCTTGATAATGAAGAGTTATTTTGGGTTGCCATGATTTCTTTGGTTCACGGTATTTTCACATTTATCTAACAGTTTGTTGTATAACTAGCTTTTGCACATGTCCTGTATTTTGATACAAATTGTCTAGCACTATGGCTATCATAAGTGGTCATCGCAGTAAACAAAGCCCAGTCACTGTATGTCTGGTGAAAGGAGCAGATTTGCAGTAAAACAGCTGACAGAGAAAGAGACAGTGTGAGACTGCAGCCCTGAAACATGTCACTGACTTCAGGCAATGCAGATCAGCAGGAGACAGGACTGCAGCAGATGGTCTGAGTTTGATTAATCAAATGTCCTGAATTAAAGCCTGATTGTTTAAAAAAAAAGTAGAATAAAAAATAACAGCAAGCTGACAATGCAAATGAGTATACTGTCTGTTCCTACTATTAACTTCAAGTAACTGAAGGTTGAAGGAATCATTGTTTTCCTGACAGAGCTCAGCAAATCGAACATTAGTATGTTTAAATACATTTTTATTTTTCAGTGTGTTCACATGCATTTCAAATGTCATGGAGATCAAGCAAGTTCTTGATCTTTGAAAATCAAGCATATTTGGCCTCCTCTAGAAAGGGTGAGCATGATGGGCTGGAGATCTGATGAATGACAGGCAAGGTTGTGCTGAAACACCCAGGGCCCCACCAGTCTTGGGAACTGCTCTGAGGCATAAAACAGGCTCATAAGTTGTCTGATCAACCACAGACATATGCTACCCTGTGTTCAATTCAATGTAGTTGAGGATTTGAACCTTCTATTGTGACTTAATTTCCAGAGAAGCAAACCAGTCCTCAGTTCTGCATGGCTGAGACTGCATTGTTGGGTTTTTTTTTGCTTTTTAATCATGTGCACATTTCATTATAATTAATCATAATGACATAAGAAATGAGGGTAAATGACAGAAGTGGCGAAAATCATATTCGGCTCTGATTTTTCCCTCTCTAAACCAGCAAAAACTATCCAACATTTTGGGAGTGCAGAATTGAATTAAAACTATAGACTGATCATAAGTCCTCTTGGCTGTAAGCCAAGAGTGGAGCTATTAATTTGACGCAAATTAATCTATGCAAATTTGCACACTGATTTAATGAAGAGACAGACATGCAATCATTTCATTACTTCTCAGGTTTTCAATTAGACTGAATTCGGTAGCTGGCCACCATCATAGTCACTGCGTTTTGCTAAAAGGTTATTTGATGAATATTTATGAATTTGGGACTCTGCTACAGCTGGGCTTAATAGCAAGTATCATTTTCTGAGTACATGCAAATGATTCTTCAAATATCCTAATATAGTGATTGATTTACTTTTTTTAGTCTTGACTGCTCTATCTTTAATCCCAGTTATTACTCTGGTGTTCTGGTCTGAGATAAATGACTTGCTCAGGGGTGACTGTTTTATATTATTACAAACACTGTCTTGTTTCATGGCTATTTCAGTGTGAGATGTGACATTCTAAACAGCTGGAAACATGACAAACCTCACTCAGAGTGCAAATAGATAAAATTGAGACAACCCATAATATTACCCTGGGCAAAAAAAGGTGCCACTTCTACAGGTGCCTGAGATTAAAGGAGTGGATTCCCTTCTCGTTGATTTCTGTAATGATATTCACCTTGTGGTTGCATTTAAGGATGTGTTCTGCTGGAAGCCTGATGTTTCTGCTGTATCCACTCCAGTGCATCTAGTATATGCATAAACACTGCCCAGTTCGAACTGGTGTTTCTGAACCTTACCCAGCTGTTGTTGAGGTTAATGGAGCTAAACAAAATTGCTGTAAATAGGAATAAGAGCAAGTCCAACACATTCTAGTCCTGCCTCTTGTTGTTTCAGGTTCTCACTTGTTGTAAGAATCCAGAATAAAGACGGAACCCCTGAATGCACAATATATTCATGTACTGCAGGATCATTCTGGAAGCAGCCCTGCAAAATACCGCCTGCCCTCAGGTGGCTTTTACACCCTAATCTATAGGCAGAATGACAGAAATTTACTGCAGAAAATGATCCATTTGGTGCTAAATTAAGCAGGGACATGAGTGAACATGAGCATGTTATTACCAGCACTTTGAATCTCCCTATCCCTATGTTAATCTGTCTGGGTTCTTATAAAACTTTCACTAACATGGTGTCAAAGCCTCTTCTGAAACCATGAAGCCTCTTGTCTAGTAGTTGGTATGAGAGATTTGTTGTGTCTCTCTGCATCTCTTATCTGTGCTAAAAATGGGATTTGCTTTGGATGCTCCTAAAGTCAGACAGAAGAAATACAGAGCTGGTGCTTTGGCTAGGAGATAGGGAGGGTTGCAATGCTCTTTAGCTCCTGGAGAAAACAATTCTGGTGCCTGAGGCCATCTCCTCACTACTTACCACAACTTCAAACTTTGCTGTGGACCTTGGCCTTTTATCAGTGCAATGCCGATGTGAAAGCACAGGTAAATGTGAAAGGAAAATGGCTGTAGTTTGTGAGCTTCATAAAATGAGTTCTTGAATTGCACAAGGCAACATAGGAATAAGCTCTACATTTTATCCATTCAGAACAGGAGTCAGAGAGAGTTGGCTGGAGTAAAAATGTACATATCTTTGTCAGCTCTACCAGTTTACTATTGTAACTTAAGACTAAGCCAAAACTGATGTCACTGGCACCTTCTGCCAGACCCCTTAGTATGCTAGTTAAACCAGTTTTGTTGCCCTTTGGTTGATACCTACATATATTGCAATTACTCTCATATAACCACAGAACTGGCTCACTCTACCTGAACAAGAGTATTTTCTGTGTAAAGAGCCAGAAGAGCAAGATGTATCTAGAAAGACAGACATGCTGATAAGGAAGTGTTGACTGAAGTAGGCTGCATCTCCTTCTAGGTTTCATTCTCTCCTGGAGCCAAGGCATTAAACTTATTAATTCCTACTGTACTGTATACCATTGTGTATCTGCCCACTGACCTTTGCCTAGTGTCCAGACTATGAGTTAAATCTTGTTTGTGATGGAGGAATTCAGCTGGGAAAATAGGAGAGCAGGAGACTTCAGAAGGTTAGGAGGCTGACAGGACAAGGCAGGCATGTTCCCATGCTGCTGAAAGAGCCCTTTTTAACCGGCAAGGAGACTGGCCACTATTCAATTAATGGCTCCTGAAATAAAGAGTTCTTATGGTCTCTGCAATCCCTTTACTCAATAAGGTCAAATGAGTGCTGTTTCCATTGCAGCCTGTTTCTTGCACTAAATAAACACCTGCAGGTTATGTTGGTTATGTCAGGCAGGACTCAGCTCTCTGTGAGGAAATGCTGCAGGATTTCAACACGGGGCCCTGGATTGCCTCCGGAGAAAAGCTAATTCAATATAGGCTTTTGTAAACTTTGTAACAAATGTCGCTGGCAGTGTTTGTCTATATGCTTATGTAAATCAGAGTACGTGTTGAGGAGGCAGATTATCAAACTAGTGATAGTAATATTACCAG
Organism: Nesoenas mayeri; assembly: GCF_963082525.1. Taxonomy (NCBI): domain Eukaryota; kingdom Metazoa; phylum Chordata; class Aves; order Columbiformes; family Columbidae; genus Nesoenas; species Nesoenas mayeri. Next base: position 8,154,172 of record NC_137556.1, read on the forward strand.
CAAGTGACTTCAGGCTGAACCATTGCAGGGAGGTTGGGCTGAGCAAGGACTGAAAAATTTTACTCATGCTTTTAAGGGGTTTCTGAGTTTCACACCAATTTATTTGCATGATGTTTGTCTAATCATCTCCTGCTTAATAATATTTTTCCCTGTTCTGGAACATATCCTCCCTGTGCTTTTTCTTTAACCTACAAAAGGAGCTTTCATCACTACCTAGAGATGTAACATACAACTCGTCTGAGAGGTGTCACTGCTTACTGTGCTGTTATATGACAGTGGGTGATGTTTCCATGTTTAACTCAAACTTGTCAAATGCCTCATTGCCTTCCCTGAAAATGACCTTTTTTGCAAGCAGTGGTGACAAATGACCATCACAGAGCCTGTGGAGCAGGAGTAGAAACTGCAAAACTTGATAGAAATTAATTTCCTGTAAAAACAGACTAAAACCTGCACTTGCATGACTTGATACACTTCAGCCACTGGCAGCGTTGGGCTGCAAGCAGCTGAAGTGTTTTCTCAAGCTGATCTTAGAACTGGTGCTCTTGGCTTTTGTGGCTCACTGAAAGAGCACAACACATCCATCTTGGTGCCAAGGCAGACATTCCCTGCAAGCCCTTCCTCCAGGAGTGAGCAAACCATGTCACAATCTCACATCCCCTTTAAAAAGCAAGATTGTGCAAAACACAGGGATTTGCTGTCTAAGGGGCTAGGAGGTAGTTTCTCAGTCCTGCTACTGGTTTGCACTGGAGTTCATGGTATGTTTATTGTCTTCTGGTGAGTGTCGTTCCCTTGCATGTGCAGGCTGGACTGCCACACTTGGAAAGGGGCCCTGAGTGGGCAGGAGACATCCTCAAAGCCAAGGAGACTGTGTGGGTGAACCTATGAGGAAGGAAGGATGGATATCTCTGCATGTCCTCATGGATAAGGCACCACTGGCTTTTCCTGAGGTAACTCCCCAATTGCCATTTCTGGTCACTTTTGTCATCTACTGCCAGAGCTACCCTCAGGACAAAGGCACTGGCTCATGTCTGAAAAAAGGAAAACGAGGATAAGAAACAGGAAAAAAGGTGCTTTCCCTGCACAGAGAGAGCCTCTTGCCCCAGGCACAGTGCTGAGCCTGAGGACTACAAGATGGCTGTCCTCACCTGCCCCCCTCAAAATGGCTTTCCCTCTGCCTGGGGGCTGAGATGTGCCCTTTGCCAAGACAGGACCACCCTGGCAGGGGTAGGTGCCACATCCTGCCCTCATTCCCCACCATGTTTTCACATCCCCTTGCTGTCAGACTGGAACACTGAGCAGGGCTGGCCAGCCTGTGTCCATCCTCTTCACTGCTCCCTGCATGGGGATGTGAGAACACCTGCAACTCAAGGTGCTGGGAAATCACTCTGGCCACTCTTTGTGTGAGGAAAAACATCAGACATGGCAGTTAGGCTCTGGATTGCTGTGTGGAGGTGTTTCTAATACAGGGCCTGACCCTCTGCTGCTCCTGGCACTGCCTGTAATTTGGGGTTGTTTCTCTCATTCCCTGGCTGTGGGGAAACATTCTGCCTGTTTTGTTGTGCTTCCCCTGCACCCATGTAACCCTCTTCAAACTGTCCCTGAGTGGTGAGGTGGCTCGATTTGTTGTCTCTTAATATTAGGTCTTTCAGCCATACTGCAAATAAACCTTAGAAGGAAATCAATATTTCTCACCCTTAGCACATTGATTTATACCACATTTCTGATGATGGCTCCTGTAACAAATGCAAAAGGGCTTTTAAAGACTTGTCTGAATGCAAAGGTCTTCCATGTGCAAATACAGTAGTGTGGGGTGGTGGGGAATATACGGTCCTGAACAAACTTGCAAGTGGCAACAGACTTGTGCGGGGCTGGCTTTTGTGCTACTGCACATGCATGCATGTTTGAGATGCTGTCCATAGTCTGGGAACAAGCAGAAAAACAGTGGGATGCTGCCTCAGCATGTGGGTTAAAATGGAGCTAGGATGGTGACATAGTGACAATACATGATGAAAATAAAAATGTATATATAGTTAGTGACAAGGTTTCAACCTTGAAGCATTTTGCTTCAAGAGAAGAGCAGAGCTGAACACAAAGAAGCAGTACATGCCATGCCGAGCTTTTGAGTTGCGTGTATATTGGTGCCAGGCAGCTGGGTGCCGTGTGTGTGTGTGCTCCATCAGTTGCTGGTGTCAGATCTGGGGACACCGAGGTGGACCCTGTATTAGTGTTAAAACAACATTCTATGATAACATGCTTGATGCTTGCCCACACCCCAAAGCACTGCAGTGACCAGAAAGCTACCCAGGATTGTGACTCTACCTGTTCTTTGAATTTGCCATATAGGAAGTATTATTTGTATTGTTATGAGTTACATGAAATCTAGTAACTGCTTAGTCACAGTAAACCTTTGTGTTAATGGCTGCCTCATTTTGGAAAAATACAGTGATTAGCTGATCTCTCCCTTCATATGACAAAGCATCCACCAAAAGCACAAGCTGAAGTCTCCAATCAGAGAAGTTACAGGGGCTTCGCAAGATGCTGTTCTGTGGCCCTGGCAGAACAGCATCAGATCATCTCCTTAAGCAGAGAGAAAGCACTGGCAGCAGTCTTGAGAAAATGCTGAATGCAGCTTTTTCCTGGCTGAAAAGGGACTTAGAGCTCTCTCCTGCTGCTTCATTCCTGGGGTGTGAAGGGAAACAAGGCTTTGTACGTAATTTGAAAGCAAACAGGATTGTGTCAGAGATATCAGACTCCACCACTAATTATTTCTCCAGACTGGAATGACCCATGAGAGTCAGATTTTTAGCCAGCTCCTCCAGGCACACAGATAATATCATGAAATATTCTTATCTGATGGAAGTGGGTATCACTCACTGGACGTTACACTGATACACACCAGCAAGGAAGCTGACAAAAATAATAGTAAAAAAACCTCTTCAATTGGAGTTGAAGCCGAGCAGTACATGAATTTAAATAGCAGTTTTAAGTTATGTGCTTGGTATATTAAGTATATAGTTTTCCTGCTCCATTACTTCTGCTGTAAAACAATCATTAATGAAGACTATGAATTAGTTTGAAAATAAATGCATTTGAATCTTATGCAGTTTGACTCAAACTGATTCCTTCTCTAAAAGGGTAGATTTGATAGTTTGTAGATCAGCAGGGATTGCTGATACATACTGTATAGTTGCTTTAAACGTGTCAGCATTTCAGAACTGTTGGGCTATACATCTGCATTCTGTCTACGAGTTCCCATCAGGGCAGTTTCCAGTATTTTCATTTCCAGTAAAATTGCTGTTGCCTGGGTAAGAAGTTGCAGAGGATAATAATTTCTTATGTGTTTATACAGTATCTACCACTGTAGGGCTCCAATCCTAACTGAAGTCTTTGGGTACTGCCACAATATAAAAAAGAAATCTTCCAAATGTTGCTGGTTAGTGGATTGTGCAGAGTATTTGAGTCTTCCTGTGCTGATTCCCTGGGGCAAGGAATTTACTGTGATTATTTGGTAGGATAGGTGTTTGGCTCATGGGAAGAACTGGGCATTCAGTGAGCCTAAGTTGCAGTTATTCTCTTGAGGTCCTTAAACTGGTCCAGGGGTGCAAAACCTAGGTGTAGGCCTGGACTTCCCCCAGCTCTAAGGCTACATTGGGTTGTGTGACCTTGTTGAGTCTTCAGATATCATTTGAGATGTAACCTGCTGGGGTCTGAGCATCTTCTTCAGTTCAGCAGGAGAAGGTTGAGGTAGATTAGGACCTCCTTTACAGACAGACTCATCAATGCATTTTTAATGTTTTTCATTCAGTAGGCAGGGTGTTTTTTCATTGAAGAAGAAGAAAATAACTGTTTGTAACTTGGATAAGAATTGACACCTGTGTCTCGAATGACCCTCTATGCAAATGTTCTTTCTCACACAGCATGATTTCCCTTCAACTCCCAGAAAAAGCACTGCTCAATCAAGGCATCTCTAACTGCATGGGAAAACAGTGCTGCAGCAGTGGTACCTTCCTTGATCAGTAAGCTGGGTTTATCCTGTAAATTTGATGGTCACAGTATCACAGTATTTTTGGGATTGGAAGGGACCTCAAAAGATCTAGTCCAATCCCCCTGCTGGAGCAGGAACGCCCAGGTGAGGTTGCACAGGAACATGTCCAGGTGGGTTTTGAATGTCTCCAGAGAAGGGGACTCCACAACATCCCTGGGCAGCCATGGTCTCATTTTCGTACTTAAAAAGCCATGGATTTTTCCCAGCAAGAAGTTCTGCCTTACCACAGATCTGCTGTGCAGCTGCCTCTGTCCTCCAGTTTGTCTCTGTCCCATCAAATGCCTCAGAAAATGTAATACTTTAAATAGAACAGTTGTGCATCGATCCATACCAATTATATTTATAAGCTGCCACTGCTCTGGGCATGTACGAGTACAGGCATGGCACTGAAAAATGAAAGGAAATGCCACAGAGGCTTTTATTCTTGCAAACACCTCAACTGTAACATAGAAATTGGGAAATACGCTTCATAGGGCAGTGCACAATCTCTCTGCACTGGCATCAGTTGCATGATTTGTCTCTTCTGTATTCATGAAGAGCTCTCATTATGGCTACTTCTCACATTTATTTTATTTCTAATTACACTGATTTATGATTGAGTTTTAATTAACTTCTCTTGTCTGGAGCCTACCTATATGCTTAATAGATCTTTACAATCCAGACCTAACACATTTACACTGCTGGAAGTTGCTCATGGTAATACCCTTGTAGCTACAAGCTTTAATTAGTGAAGGATTCAACCCTCAGAGCAGTTAGTGAGGAAGACCTTGGCTTCTGTGTTACAGAAGAGGTGAAGGATGTGTCCAAGGTCTCTTCTGAGCTGTGGTTTCCCAGTACTAAACCAGTGCTGTGGTCTGCAGACTCCATCCCCTGTGCTGGGTGCATCGTTCTTGTGACAGCTGCCCAGAGAAATGGTGGAATCACCATCCCTGGAGGGGTTTAAAAGGCATATAGATGAAGCTCTTAGGAACATGGTTTAGTGCTAGATTTAGGTTATGGTTGGACTTGATCTTAAGAGTCTCTTCCAACTGGAGTGATACTACGATTCTTGCCCAGGCAGGTTGGCTTTGTGGCTGCTATTTTCCATCTTTGTGATGCTCAGCAGCTCTAGTGAGGCCTCAGATCTGACTTGACCTTGGAGGATTCTGCGATCCCATGGCAGACAGAGAAGAATGTAAAATTGCTGACAGCATTGGACTGTTGATTCCCTATGAGGCTGCCTTGCATTTCAGTCTGAGAGTGCTGATTTGTGCTGCAGAGATATATAACAGTGCTATGAGTTAACTTTGATGCGACATCAGACTTTTAGTTTAGTATGACAGTCTCTCAATTTTCTAATAAATCTGGGTCAATGCTGGTCTTCTGTGGGATAATTAAGGTTGATCTATTCTGCAGGGCAAGCAGGAATAAAATTCATTACTGTGTGGGGAGGTCAAAGAGGGCCAAGCTGGAGAAATATCTGTGTCCTGAGTACCGCTCTTTAGTGCTGTATCCTAATTGAGCATTGAACTATGTAAATGCTGAACAGGTCAGGCTCTGCATTCTATGAAGTGTCAGAACTGATGAGGCTTTCTTTGAAAAGTTACCTTGCTGTGCTGCATGCTGCCGAGAGAATAGGAAAATGGGATTTTTCAGTATTGTTCATTTTTAATTCATGGCAAATTCTTTTTGTGATCTTTATGCAGCACTCGGTCTGCTGAGCACAGTGATTGCTTCTGTAAACAAAATACTTGCAACACAAATAAGACAACAAACAGTCTCTAACCTTTCTTACCCCCTCGCCCCCCATAGTGCAAGGTGCTGTATAGAATGATCATGGAGCAGAGAAGTGACGATTTCTTATGACTGCAAATAACATAGCTGTTTTGTAATAGGATTTATTAGTTTGGGCTTAGGGTCAGGCAAGTTCAACTTCTTGTTCTGGTGCTAAAATCAAAGGCCACAGAGGCCACCCTTCACACTCCTTTGGGTGTGGATTTCCTCTCCTTGTTTTTTAACGAGAGAAACCTGATCTAAAGAGGTCTCCATCTTCTTTTTACCTGGGCTCCAGGATTTTGGATGGAGTGTTGCCATGAATGGTATAGGAATAGAAATCAGGGGCATCTCATAGCTGAAATTGCAACAATATCGGGAGATCTGCTATAAATACAGGACTTTGTTTGTAGAGCTTTGACTTGCAGGATTACGGTCAAGTCCTGTAGCCTGAACACTCTGCTAGAACAAATTGCTCTGAGAGATCTTGGTATTTTTCATTTCACTATGACTGGAGGAATGCCAAGTTGTGGGTTTTTTTCATTCACTTGCAGCAAGAAACTTATCTGACCTCAGAGCTTTACAAAGCACAATGAGTTAGAATCATCCAAGAACAAGACCTTCCTATGAAGCAAACTACATATTAATTTGTACAAGTTATGTAGGGACAGGATTCCTACTTGTGGTACTAATCATTTTTGTGATGGACCCTTCACCACTACTTCCCATCAATGCTAAAGCAGGGAAACATTGGTTTTTGCAATGAGAGAAGCAAGAAGAGGATCTCTGATTATGAATACTATTATGGAGCAAAAGCAAAGCACACATGGGTTGTTTTAGGTATCAAACAATGGAAATCACTCAGGCTCAGATAACGCATCTGTTACTGGTATCAGAATTGTTAATGTAAACGTGTCATGGTTTTCCTTTGTGATAAGACTGTACAAAAAAATTAAGAGGATGCTTGAAATTCTGGTTCCTCCCAGACTGGCAGACGTGTGCTGTGGTTGATGCTCTTGCTATGAAGAACAAGGGATCTCTGATCCTAAGGCAGGAGGTTGAGGCTCTCATAGGAGAAACAGTTTGGTTTGTACTGCTTTGTGAAATGAAAATTAGGGAGAGAATGTGATTGCTGGCTACAAATACAAGAGAAATAGACAGTAAGAAGAGCTCTGTAGTTGGCCTGTGCACCTCTAAGGTTGCCCAGTGCTTTCCAGTTGTATAAATTGACTTAATGAAAGATATTACCTCTCCCTGCAGACTTTGCCTTTCCTCTAGTCTTAGAAATGCCATAGCTATTATAGTCTATGCTTGGCACTAGAGTGGAACACTTGCAGTCTACTTGAGAATAAATTTAGTTTGAGTGTGAGATGGTTTCCAAGTATGAGAACTGCAGTGATCTGTAAAGGACTTACAGTAAATATAATGTAGGAAAGACACCTGAATAGCCATAAATTGACATTTGATTAGTATCTGAAGGATTGCAAGACATGGGAACATGTGATAGCAGAATGGCTCAAGAGATTCTCTGCAGTCCTAACAGACCATGAGCTGAAGAGACTGTGTAACATCAATGAAGTGGGAAAAATCTGCATGAGGAACACCAGCAGGTTTATTATCCAATGATTTCTATTTAATTATTGATAGTAATCCAAGTACTGCTTACTGTATCTTGTACTATTTTACAGCGTTTTCCTCTGTGTATTGAATGTCTGATTTACTAAGAAACTAACTACATGCCTTGGAGTTCTGTAAGAACAATGAATATATTCATCAGCTTTCATATAAATTGGCTCTGAGATCTCGCTGAGGAGGGCTTCTGCAATGAGTTCATCTGGGCAATGAAGGGGAATGTAATAGAATTATACATAAGATGGGCACAGCCATTGAATGTACTACGTAGACTGTGTCATAAGGTTGGTTGTTTTGTTGTCTCTTTGTATGCTTAGAACTTACAAGAAGATTTTGGAAATTCAGTGTCCATACCTGGGGTAAGATTGTGGCACTGTATGAAGGAGCCAGGGTCTTGAATATGGGGCACTGTGCTCAGTCCTTTCTCCGTGGGTCTCCCATGGAGGGAAACACTTGCTCCCAGTGAGCCGAGAGGAATGGAGCACAGATGAGCACTCTGGCCTCCTAGCTCCCCAGTGCCTGCAGTGGGAGGGTGTCTGGCTGCAGGTATTTTGAGTAGTTACAGCACAGGGAGTGCGGTGTTTTGAATTTTGCAGTAGCTTCTTTAACAGGACTGGATGTGGGATGGCATGATGGAAGGACTGTTTACATTAAAAAAATTACCTGAGTTGCCAAATTTTTGCCCAGGATAAACAACCAGAGAATATCAGAATATTTATGTGAGTTAATCTCTGCCATCACTGGAAGTACCAGGAAAAATCCTCATTCTTCCTCTATATTGCATTGCATCCTTGCTCTGTATTGGTAAGAGGGAGACTTCTTGTCTCTTAAGGAAGTAGTCCAGAGCCTAAATATCTATGGTTCCTTGCACAAAATATGCCACGTGCGTATTATAAAATCACAGTTCTAAATTCTGCCTTGAAACCTCACCTAAAGGGGCAGGCCATGATGGATTGCCTGATAAAAATAGAAGCTGAGGATGGAAGCCCTTGCTACCTGAGCCTCCCCAGAGGATTGTGTGTGTGCCCAGAAGGACAAGCAAAAACCCTTCCCACATACTGCATGGGCCTGGACTTCGAACTTTGGCTGGTCTCTTCAGTAGCTTGAATGGGATTTGGATCAACCCCTGTGAATGGGAATGTGTTCCTGCTAATTATACTGCAATACTCCTGTGAGCTACTGCTCACCAGTAGTAGTTAGTGAACCAACAACTAGATGCACATGGGGTAATGTTTTACACTGTCCTCCGTTATCATTCTTCTCCTGTTGTAAATGCATCTGAAGGGCATGATTTCCATTTAGAGTACATTGTAGAACCAGGTCAGACATGAGGAATTCATTTTTTACCTGCCTGGTAACCTGACAAATCATGTAGTTAGATCCTTGTGAAATTATCTGACTAGACACGATGCTCCTCAAAAGCAGTGTTAGGAACTATTAGACAAAGAAGCAGACAGGTGTATTAAAACACAGGGATAAGAATAGTTGCTTACTCTAGCCTTGCAGAGAAAATTAAATTAATGGGGAAAGTGTTACTTATTTGACTGTGAATGTGGATATTATTACTAATTGCAAGAGTAATTCCTTGATAATGATGGTGTAATGATTCTTTCTATTACAAGTGGTAATGCTGTCATTACTACATTACTCAAACTCAGATCCGTGGGGAAGCTCTGTAGGGTGAGCAGTGATTGAAAGTTCCACATTAAAATAATTACCCTAGATCTTAAATTTAGAATCCACGTGATATATATCTAATGTTCACTAGATTTCTTAAGGCTCCTATTCCACAAAAATGTTCCTCTTATCTGCACTGGTGTCTGGTTATTTTCTTCTTTAAACTAGTTAATGGTTCAGGATATGTTTAAGGATGATATACAGCAATGAAAGAGTTTTAGCATTGTTAGAATGGTGACAGCTGATAAATGAGCAGCTTATTTCTTATCTATAATGTTGTGTAGGAAAAAAAAATGTATCATTCCTTATCCAGAGCTTTTCTGTTCCTGCTGCCTCTTTGAGACGGGATTTCAGCATCTTGGCAGAAAGACGCAGTGGCAGTGTGAGAAATATGACATAGGCAGGTGCAACAAATGCTAATCCAGCTCTTGTTTTGAATCTGAGAGCCTTGGGGAGAGGGCAGGGGGTGTGAAGGACAGAGAGTGCCCTGCTGATAATGGAGTGGAAGGGAGACCTGCGGAGTCAGGGTTCCATGCAGGTGTCTCCTCTGCTGTTGTGCCTGTCTCACTAACCTGACAGCACTTCCAGGGCTTTCTAAACAGGACAGGGCAAGCCCTTCCCCTGGGAAACAGTTACTGCCATTCTTCCAGAGGTGAGGAGCCTACTTGAATCCAGTGTTTTAACTAATGTCTTCTGTACTACTAAAGAGACAGTTCTCGGACAGCCAGAATGAGGCATGTCATTGCAATGTACAGATATGCCTCAGTGTAGCACAGACCAAGGAGCATCACTGAAATGGAGGAAGGAAATAAGGTGCTTCTCTCTCTCCTTTAACCACTTTTTCTCTGTGGTGTTCCTGGTAGCAACTGGGAACTGAGCCACTGCTTTGCCCTGCCCTTGGCTTGCAACAGGAGGCTATGCTGGCATCAGTGCTACATGCTTGTTGTCAAGGACTGCTGTTAACTTGCGGGAACAGTTCTGAAGGAGGGTTTTATTCTGGCTTTTCTCTACCAAATGAAGGGGAATAAAGCATCCCAAATAATTTTTAGTTAAGCTAACTGGGTGTGAATTAGATTGCCACAGGAAAATGCGCCTCACTTCAACTTTGAGATGAGGGAGCAGCGGGAGCTGGATCATCTCCTGCTTTGGAAGCACTTGCAGAGCTTCTGAACTCTGGTTCTTCATGAGGTCCCAAATGGGCTGCTGGCTGGGACCGGCCAGGGGGCCTGGGTCCCACATGAGGGTGATGGCTGGCCCAGTTGTGGTCACCTAGGATGGGCACTAAGGACTTCTCCCTGATCTCTGTGACAATCTTATTAATATTTCCTTACTGAGCTTGTCCCTGATAACTGAAGTTGGGGACTTGTCAGGGTTCTCCTCTGGCAGAGCATGTCAGTCTTTATTCTTCATACATATTCTCCTTTGTAGAAGAGTACAGAATCTGTTTTCTTTTTAAGTATCATTTTGAACATACTAATGATATTGGCAATTACTCAAAAAAAAACATATAATCAATGCTTGTTAGTCTGTGAGGTGATAAATTTAAAAAATACAGTCTGTGTTTGCCTGGAATTTATTGCTTCAGGCAAGGTGATAGCTTCAGCAGTGCCATTTCCAAAGACTGCACTGTGCATTTATTTTCTCATTAGCATCTAGTTTCTATTGTATATTTTGAACAAAGGTAACCTTGGAGTAGGAACACATTCCTTTCTGTCAGGAAGAACTTGTGATGCTGTTTCAAAGATGCATGCATGATTGAGCAGCAATACATCACAAGAAGCTCTGCAAAGAAGATAATTCTCTGTGGGCTGTAGTAGAAAGAAAAATCATCTTTTTTTTAGATTACTATACTTTCTGTGTGGGGGAGGGTTAATTTATGTGTGTTGTGACAATCTCTCAGATGGTGAGTAGACTGTTTGTCAACTCGTAACTATCATTTTCCAAAATAGCAAAGCTTCAACAATTTGCATTTTAGTACATTTTTATAAGAATTTATATTCGTTGTTAAATGAGAGGGGCTGTTGTCAGTGCAAATTCTCAAAAAAACAACAACAAAAAAGGCTGATTTTAATAATTTGAGGGAGGAATTTGAAACAGTGACTCTTTCCACTGCAGCATCCATTGTATTGTGTAAAGCCCTTGGTATACTGCTAGCATCTAAAACATGCTTAGGATGCATACAGTCCACATAGAGCTGGAAGTTCACAGTACTGTACTGGGGAAGTAAGGGAGGGTGGTCTTGTGGCAAAGCACTGAGCTGGGTCCTGGAGGAAGAGGAGGTCTGTGGTGGAGGGAGAATGTGTGACCAAGAACATCAATGAATTTCAGTGGGACACCTAGAAATGGCCTCTCAGGTGCTCCTGTTTTGAAAGCATTTGCTTTTCAGCAGCATGGAACATTAAATCTAGCTCAAGAAGGTAACTAGGAGTGGTCCTTTCTCCAGCTTGGACTGGAGCTGGGATAATAACCACTACCCAGCACAGGAAAGACCCATTTACATTCCCACAAACCACAGGGCATAGTTAGAACAGGTAAGAGGAAAATCACTGGTGGCAGAGCCACGTATCAACCGGGATGCTAATCCCAGTACTCTCATTGTACAAAACACAAGCTGAGATCTTTAACAACTCTGCTTAACCTCAGACCTACCTGCTCCAGCAGAACTGTGCTCCTACACGTGGGTGGGCACTGACTCAGGAGAGTGATTTCTGCTGAAAACCCACCACTAGCTGTAAAACCTCTCATGTTTGGAAAGCTCCTCGGTGTTGGGCCAGCTGTGGGTAATGCTGCCAGGATTTTGAATGTGCTATTGCTGCAGCTGACAGTGCTGCCTGCACCAATGTTCTGGGTGCACCCTTGGTGCCCTCCTGGAGCTTTGCTGAGCTGTCCGAGGAAAACAGAGCAGCACAGATGATACACTGTGGAAAGAAAATAGTATTTCTTCAGTGTACTGTTCCTGATGTGGACTCTAATTGCAGCTGAGATGGCTCTATCCATGCTGAGGTCACTATGTGCTGAGCGTTAAGCTGAGTACAAACAAGCTGCTCAGGCTCATCCTGCTGCAAAGCGAGAGCAGCGCCTGGGGAATTCCAGAGAGATTAAAGGGCTGCACCAGCCAAAGCAGCTGCATTGTGGCTTTTGGCTCTCAGTGCAAGCGAGCTCTGGTGTTGGCCCTTGCCTCTTGTGTTTTTATGATGGAGACAGAACAGGGAACTGACACCATGGAGGTTCTTGCTTTGGGGATTTTTCTGTGATAGCAAGTTTGAATCCTCAGCCTTTGTAGGGCACAAGAGTCACAAGAACTTGCTTCAGTTGAAAATGCAGCTTTTTAGTCCTGTACCAGGTTGATCCTAAAGGGTGAACTTCTATCAGAGAAGTTACTGGTTTAAGGATAAACTTCTGATGTGAGGCACTGTATAATCAAAACACAAAAATATGGCTCTTGGCTTGAAGAGCATTAGCTCTGTAGTCAGCTACAGCTGTTCTGGCTCGAAAGATCATATTAAACACAACGTCTGCTTCTATTCATAAAACTTGATGGGTTTTGAAAAATAAACTTTAACGTGTTTGAAAGTGCCTTAAGTTGGTAATAATGATGAAGTGTAAAGAATCATCCAAAATTTTTCTGTTTACATCTATAACATAAACAGCTTTATTCAGTAGTTCCTGCATGGGGTACTCAAGATTTTTAACTGACAACAGAAATCCACATATGGCTCAGAAAAGTGTTGGCATGCTCTTGTGTGAAGTTTGTTAAAACTGTGTGATAGACATCTTGTTATTTTAAAAATCCTTTTCCTTTCAAACAAATTTATTCTGTGGTTTGAAAGCTGAGATTTAAAATCTAATTGGACAAGGCCAACGATATAATTAGATTGATACTTATGTAGAATAGTGGTCTGGGTCTATTCTGTGAAAGACTTCTGAGTCTGAAATTGAAATTTGTCAGAATATCACAACTGGGGAAAAAAGGGAGGAAAAAATTGCCATTCATTGACAATTCTGGTTGTACCAGGAGGTTCTTGACATCTAAGTCAGAAATAATCTTGTGCCATTACTTACCATCCACCTTGTCAATCTCTCTCTCCTCTCCTGAGGGTAACACTGACTGCCAAGATCATTGGACCTGCTGGTGGTATTTGTAGGATTAAGAAGGTTAAACCAACATTTGGTCACTTATTGAAAGATGATGATTCATAGGTGTTACCAAATGCATTCAGTAGTCATATTCTTTCTGGTTATCAAATCAATCACATCTTTAAGAGGAACAGAAAATAATTCATTTAGGGAATAAGAATCTTCACCAGTAGTCTAAATTTTTATTAGTGTTATTATTATTTTTAGGGAATTTAAATTTCAAATGAACACCTTCCAGGTTCTTTACATTTGCTTCTTTGTAAAGTCAGATGAGCAAAAGCTTGCTGAAGGCATCCTACATAAGTAAAATCAGTCAAATTCAGCCAAGTTGGTTTTTTTTCTGCTTTCTGTTACGTGCATAACAACATTGATTTCTACATAGCTTATTTTTCCATTCAAACATGTGCAGCATGCACAAACATGAACTCCTCTGCACAATCTTACTGTGCTCATTTAAGCCTTGTTTTAAAAATCCAGTGAGAATGTGTGGGTTTTTTTTCTTTTCTTCAGAAACAGTAAATATGAAATGGAAAGCAGAAAAATGACTTAATTTGTTCAGTGACTTCATTTATTTTTGAAATTTTTGTTCTGTAGGCCTTTAAAGGGAAAACATGCATGAATGTTACACGTTGAAGGATCCCAGATTTGAATATGGGTAATCAGACAGAAAGGTTCCCTTCCTCAAGGATTAATAAAGAGAATTCAAATGGTAACTTACAGCTTTGGTATCAGGAATGGCTTCTTGTCTTTGCTAGTTACTGAGTAGGACAAAGAAACACAAAATTAAGGAGAGAGAGAAGATTGGGGTACACAGAACTGCTTGAAACCTCTCAAGTTCAGATATGATTTGCAATGTTGATGATGGTTTGGCTCAGTCTGTGTGTTTTGTGGCCATTTCCAAAAAGAAGCTGCCTTCAAAAAAATCTAAGTGGCTTACCAGATCTCTGTCATCAGGGAGAAATGCTAATGTGATAAAAATATGCTAGATTTATAACAAATAAATTGCTCACATCCTGTTTGCTCCTGACACTGCGAAGACTAGTGGAACTGAAAACAATCTGGTGTCTTGAGGTCTAAAGAGTTTGGTCAGTAATGACTTACACCCACCTAAATGTGGTTCCATCACCTTGGCATGGAGGAGCTTCTATCCCCAAGGCTATACCTCTACATGCATGAAATGAATTTTGGTTTTTTCCCCATAGTTCAACCACCTCCTCCTGATCCCCTCACACCAACTGCAGCTCTATCAGTTTTTGGGTCATTTCTCTTACTGGTTTATTTACTGCAGGTTTCTGGATCTTGTGCTTTTCTGCCTTTGCCTGGATCATTTCATGGCTGAGATGTGTCTGGGCTACTCTTGAAAAGCACAAATGTTACTTCATTCACCTTATCCTGGACTTGTAACTGCATTTCCTACCTATGCTAATACTTGTTAGGCCTCCCGTTATGCTTTTACCTGCCTCACTGTTATCACATGTCAAGGATACATGCTGGGTCCTGACTAAATCCAAGGCGTGCTCTGGCGTATTCCTCTGTGAAGTGCCAGGGGCCAGGTTCTCCCCTTGGCCTCTGCGCGTGGATCAGCTTTGGTCCGGCAGGAGCTGTGTGTGCAGGCAGCTGGAGGAGCAGATCATCTTACCTGGGCTTCGCCTCCTCTCCCTACCTATTATTAGAGGAAGCAGCAGCTTTAACAGCGTAAACAAGACACTTTGAAGTGGCTTTTGTCAAAAGCTTCCTCCTGATTCAAGAACGCAAGCCTTACTTTTTAAAGCAGGTGACCCTCATTAGGCACACAGTTATTTAGCATGTGGAGGTATCAAACGATGGCAGTAACCCCTCTTGCTAATATCTATACATTTGGGTAATTAGAGCTCATATCTCCTGTAGAGCTTATATTTGGAGCTTGTCTGTAAGTCTCATAGGGAACTTCTTGAACAGGAATTTTCCAATTGTCAAATATTTTGTGGAAATGACCTGACTTCCCAGACTCCCATCAGAGAATATGCAGGTCAGAATGGCCACCATTTCCTACTTAGTTAGAGGCCCCAGCCTTTCCAAAATCCTAAACAAATTGAATAAATAGTGTAGGCTTTCAAATCCATTAAAAGGATGTAGATTTAGGCCAAAAATGATCCTGGATATTCCATTTGTTTTCTGAAACCAGTCTGGTGTCCTATTAAACTCTATTGTCTCATAGAAAAGATGGAGGAAATACATGTTTGAGAGCAAACGGATTAAATTACTTCCCTGGGGTCCCACATGTACTCCAGGGCCGAAGCTGAATTGAACATGCAGCTCCTGAATATTAGTAGGGCCTTAACGACAGAATGATCTTTGTCTCATTATGTTCACATAATCCCAGTTAAATGCTCACCAACTTAAACCTCTGAAAATAAAAGCAAAGCTCTGGCTTGAAAATGAAATAAAAGGCTGGAATCACTTCAGTACTACTGAATTATTAATATTAACCATTTAAAGAAAAATGTCACTGCTTCTTGAGGAATAGCTTTTTAAAAAGTGTTTTCAAAGGACAGATGCTTATATTCATGTGGATTTTTTTTTCCTTAGGCATTCAATAACTAGACTGCAGGGAATCATCTCTGAGAAAGCTGTGTTGACTATTACTCTGAATCCTTTACCTATCATTTGTTAATGAATTTCAGCTTAAGTGCACATAAAATGTAAGAATTTGACTACAGAATGTATTGAAAATAATAATTTTCCTTCTTCCTGTGGCCTCTCTAGGCGCTTGTTAGGAGATGTTTGAATGCACTGAAGTGTTAAGAGACTGAGAGCTTGTTAAAACAGCAGAGGGGCTGCTGTTTGAGGAGGGGCATTAAGAAAGTAAGGAAGGAATCAGAACAAACCTCCTTTCCAAGAAAGATTAAAAGCATTTGAGGAAAAATAAATGTCCTTTCAGATCTTCCTGTTGCATGCTTTAAAATCAAATGAGCTAGAAAATTTGTTTGGCTGTTTCTATGAGCATCCGTCTTGTATGTCTGCGTTGGGACACTGGACCTGGTGTGCACATGCCCAGGCTAATTGTACTGGTAATGGTCTCACTGCATCAACTGGATCCAAATTTGATGGGTATTTAAGAATAATGGATGCATTCATAGAGACTGGGATTGGCTAAAACTGGGATAAAGTCTTCAAATATCTAGTTTGCAGTCTGTGATTCATCCAGTTTTGATAAGTACATTTTGCATGAAAATGGCTTCTCTTTTTCTCAATAATTAATCAGTTTCTATATTTATTGCTCAGTAGCCATTGCTTATCTCTGGTTAGGCATCTGCATGGCTGACATCTCCTGGTGCTTTGTTGTTTTTAATACCACGCATCCCCTGCAGTTTTCTCAAATGCCGTAACCTACGGGATCAAATCAACTTTAAACAAGAAGGGTGAAGATTACAAGAGCAGTATCTTTGTCGTGGAGCTTGCTGGCTTGGGCAGAGGGTGGGTTTGTGCCACATCTGTCCCCAGGAAGGTACATCCAGGTCCATGGGGCACAGTGCTGGGATGAACCCGTGCACAGGAATGATGGCTGCAGTTGTCACATCACAGTGCTGTCAGGGTGAGGACAGACACCAGCTGTGAGTTTTCACTGCTGGCCATCTCAAATGAGAAGTGGTGTGTTTGTCTACCAAGACTGGCACAAGGGCAAGTAACTGGGATGTCTCTGTGTGTATTTGCCACTTATGAAAGGGGCAGGTTCTCCATGCGTCTGACCCCCGGTGCCAAATAGGAAAGGACTGCGTGGCCTCCCCCTTATTCCCTTCTGCCCCCTCTATTGATGCTTCTTAGATACTGTGAAGTGTCTTAGTTTTTGTGAGGTTAGTACAGGTTAACAGGACATGTGGAGCAGATATCATGCAATGGGAGCAGATCTGACCTGAGTCTCTGGAAGGGTGGTAATATAACTCTTATTTTGGCAAAACTGGGCTAATATCTGTGCAATGTTACTTTGTTTCATGATTTAGAGGCACAGAGATTGAAAGCATTCAATTAGATTACATGTGGTTAAAGACGCTTTTGCTGTTAATTAGTGTGGATTAAGAGGATAGGTTTAAGAGTTTAACATTGAAGGGGACTTTAAAAATATTTGTGAACTACATGCTTAGCTGCTCATTCAGCTGTAAGCCTTTGGGATCCCGAGAAGCCCATGTTTCTTTTCACAACAGCATACAGATGGGGGAAGTCTGTTTACAGATGTGTTGTGAAGGGACTTAGTGGGAATGTTTACCTTGGACTTTTACTATTGTTCAGATATAGTTCAGGATTTTAAGCAAGAAATTTGTCCCAAATCTACTTGTGTTTGAAATCTGAGGTTTACTTGTACAGGTGTGAATACAGATCATGCTCATGCCACTGAAATCCTGCCTAGGATGTGGGCATGCAGCAGGCATGGGGACTGAGCTGAGCTCCTGTCCCAGTCAGTGTGAACATATCACATATGGATGCACTGACCTGTGCTGGGGTGGCCCTTTGCAATGACCCTGTCACACCCAACTGGCCAAAGGAGACATTTGGTAATGGCTTTGAATCCAGGCCCTCAAATGAACACGCTCTGAACACTTAGTAGAATTCTGCAAAACCCCAATTGCTTGGTTGATATACAGTTTGATAGGCACATTTACAGAAATCCAGGAAATTAAACAAGAGCCTAGCACAGATTAGCACTTCTGACTTTGAAAATCATAGTTGTATATTTTAAAGACTGAATTAAGCCTTTTAAATCATCCAGCCTGACTTATGTACCATCAGAGAGTTGTGTTGCCTTGCATTCTAGTTGAGATAAAATATATATCTTTTATATAAAGACCAACCTGTCGCATCACCCAAATAGGCTGTTTACCTAAAAATTGTCCTTAGTCTTAGAAGTGCATGTAATGGTACTGACATCTCTAAATCACATTGGCAACTTTTCATAAACTCTTCCATAAAATTGGTTTTGATGTTCAGTGTAATGTGCTAAATTGAGCCTGGGCACTGAGAAGGCGAATTGCCCAGCTAAGGCATATAGGTGCCCTGGCTTGAAACTTGAGTATAACATGCATTCTTCACCTTAAAAAAACAATAATCAAAACAAAACCCACACTAACATATTGCCAGCTTGTTTACACACCATCTCAGCTAATCTTAATATGGTTGCTATAGTGTTACTCGCACAAAGATGTGGATTAGGAGTAGTAATTTTCTGCTGCTACTTTTCTAATTAGGCAACAAAAGAATCGATGTTGGTGTGAAAGCAAATACTTTTCAGCCCACAACTGAAAATGGCTTTATCAAAATTCTCAGTTAAAACAAACCCAACCTTAGCATTAAATTTGAAAGCCTGTTCATTGACAAAACTTGTTAGTTTGTCAGTTAATTAAATATTCCCCAGACTAAACTTGCATCTCCAGAAAGGACAATGCAAAATGCGGAGTTTTAACAAAGCCATAACAGCGATGGAAATCCTCCTTTCTCTTGCTAATGTATTTCCATCACTGTTTTGCATCTCTATGACTCTGGGGAACAAGTCTGCAAAGTACACAATTAAGCATTATCATCATGGTTTCAGAAGCCATTCTGTTACACCAAGTAATAGTTCATTTTCCACTGTTGTGCACACTGCTGTTACTGAGATAGAAGCTGGACCCTGGCACTTGCAACAGGGCAAGAGAAGCCATGAATTAGTGATAACCATTGTGTATAGTTTTTTCCAGTCATAACTTTTATACTTAGTAAAGCCAAACAGGCCCATGGACTAGAATTGCAATCCTGCCATAGGTTTTGCAGCTGGTCAAAATAAGGCTGTTCTGCTACTCTAAGACATTTTGGTTTATGGTTATAGTTTTCTGTGGGTTTGTTAGACAGTCTTATGTTTTCCTGGAGGCAGCATTTTAATTTTGAGGGCAAATCATGACCAGTATTGGATTTGTCTGTTTAATGAGATTGCTCCAGGTAGAATTTGCTCTCTGTTAATTAAAGCATTCACTTTGACTCGAGCTGCTGTTTGGAAGCAGGAGAGCAGCAGCCCCTGGGTGTGAGAGGGAAGCTGAGGTTGGAGGAAGGTGGAGTTTTGGGGCAGAAAATGAGGTGCATGAACCTTTACTCTTTTAATCCCTACTTTTTTGGTCTTCCTGTACAGCCACTTCATGCACAATTAAATTATGGCTGTGATGTCAATTGATAAATATTACAAGGGGCTCTTGCTGCTCATAATCCCAGACACAAAACTGGAGACCTAAGCCTCATTTTCCAAACAGGGAGGAATGTTTTCATTACTATGTTAATTCAATCTCTGCTATAATAGTGATACTTTAATTGCTCCTTTGTTTTCCTCAGACATAATCCAATTCCCTTTGGCCTCCTGGTTTATCCACGCATTAATTGGGTTATTGCCTTGTAAAACAGAAGAGCAAATATATCACTTAAATTTTATCACAGACAATTAATAAGCATGACTGATTTTTTTTTTTTTTTTTTAAACTGCCCTAATGCAATTAGGTGCCAGGCTCCCAGGAATTTCAGTGGGATCTGCATGCCTTCCTGCATCACACCTACTTGGAAATCCCCATCCAAGAAAAACTTATTTCCTTACTGTATGTTTAACACTTCAGAGTTTCTCCTTTTCAACCTGAATTCCTGATTCTATAGTCTTTAAGCTTGTAAATCTGCTTTTGATGTAATCTAGTAAAATTCCTTTTGATTTCCTTCATCAAGGGTTGTGGGGTCAAAGCCTTTGAAGTACAGCTGAAAGCTTCAAAGCATAAAAATGGCAGAGACGGAGCTTGAGGGACTGGTAATGGGACACCCATCTTCTCATGTTCAGGACTGCAGTCCCTGTCAAAAGTGACTCCACACTTTCTCAAACTTGTGGCTGTGGGACTGGTGTCCATACCTCAAAATCTGATGGTGCTACTGAGTAAAAGACTTGATCAGCAAACTTTGAAAACTCTGAAGCTTTCCCATCTCCCCACACCAGCTTGTTGTGGAAAGGAGCTGGCGTGGCCAGGTCTGTGCTAGTTATCCAACAAACAGACACCCTTGAGTCCCTCCTGTTTCATGGGCACTTTTGTCCTTGAATTTTTGTTGCCTGTGTCAAGGCAGGACCAGGATAGTAGCAATGAAATTTTTTAGGAAAACAAAGTGGACTATCAAGCATGACCTTAATTCATTTTCATTTGAGCAGTGCACAGAAACACCAAGACTGGAGGTCTTGCTCGCTTTGTGGCTGTTTCAGGCACTGCTCATAGTGGCACAGTCAGAAATACCTTTCATTCATCATCAAAACCGTGCACCCAGCAACTCCTTCAGCTGCTGTTCCTTGGAGGCAGCAGAAAGGGAGATGGCTGCTCCATCCTCCTACAAGTTCCTAGTGACATCAGTGTTGGGTAACAACAAACAAATAGCCACCATTGCTGCAAAGCCTTCATAGAGAAAACACATGCTGAACTAAGCCCTCTTTATTGGTACTTATTTGGGGTGTGAATAAACCAACATAAAAGCCAATAGTGTATGATCAAAGGGTGCATGCTAATGATAATAATACTTTGTCGTGGGATATCTCAGCAAAGCTGTTATAACTGTCTTACCCACATCACGTCTGTAATGATGATGATCAATTTTCTTCAAGCTAGTAAAGGAGAAATGCGAATTGCCAAAGCAACACTCACTTTATTCAGTCTACATTTTATAGGAAGAGAGAGTACAAAACTGACAGGGATTATTTTACTCTGAGCGGTTTTCAGATAAAAACACTTTCCACTCAAGATTACATAATGTCAGTATAATAATGGTCAGGGAAAAGCGAGCTGCTAAAATTGAATTTAGAAATAAGTTAAAAGTGATGTGAGAGAGCTGGGGATAGGTACTTGTCCAATGAAGCTCAGGTGGGGACTGAAGACCCAGGGCTGAGCTTAACTGGAGCCCATGGGCACAGTCCTGTTGAATGCAAGGCAAGATGTGTATAAACACAGTGATAGCTTACTGGGATAATTTCACTTGACTGGTCACATATTGTATATGATAAACCTTCATGCATTAGGGAAGAAACAAGTCTCTTATAGTAACAGCTAGGTGCTGGGAAGGTGTCCTACATCTGCCCCATGGAAGGTTTTAACATCAGCCTCTTTGGAAGGTGTTGGCTCTTCTGGGTTTCCTTAAACCATGAAAACCAAAGCCGAAAAAAGAGAATTGGTTTTGGTCTGAAATTATTTTATTTATTGGAATCTTTCTCATTTAAAGTAATCTATGGGTTTAGAATCAGTCTTGAGTAACTTTCACTGATATGTGAATTTGGGCTTTTCAGGAAGTACCATATTCCAGACTTCAATGGACAGAGGGACGACGAGTGTTCTGTTCCACTTGTGTGCTTCACAGCGCTAGGCAAAGTGTTTGCTTTTGCTTCTGACCCTTTCATGAGAAAAATCAGCCCTGTTGCTGGCTGGACTTCCATGTGTCTGTTAGGCAGAAATTACTTGCACCTGAGAAGTTTTCTCACTTCAGAATGTAGAGATATGCTACTCCAGATGGACTGATCAGGGTCTCTGGAGGATGTAGATTCTCTTTCACTTACAGACATATCCACAATATCTCACAGAATCATGGAGTGGTTGGGGTTGGAAGGGACCTCTGGAGATCATCTGGTCCAACCCACCTGCTGAAGCAGGTTCAGCAGAGCAGATCACACAGAATCGTGTCCAGGCAGGTTTTGAATGTCTCCAGAGAAGGAGACTCCACAACCTCTCTGGGCAGCCTGTTCCAGGGTTCTGGCACTCTCAAAGGAAAGAAGTTTCTCCTCATATTCAGCTGTCCAAACAAGGTTGGAGCTTGATGTGGAGTTTCTCTAACCTGTTACACTAAGTTGGCAACGACCATCATAAATATCATCTTAAAATCTATGGACATATTTTGTGTTGTGTCTGCAGTTCTTCCATTTCCAGGACACACCTTTAATTTAAATATAAAAAGCCTGGGTAATTAAAGCAAAATGCTGTAGTGAGGAATGTGCCATGCAGCTGTGGTTGTGCAAAGTACAGTGTTCTTCCCTTGGAATAAATTAAAGGAGTTAGACTTTTGTTTCAGCTCAGCTGGGCTCCCAAAGCTTAGTTTGCCCATTTACCATCAGCACTGCTGCTGGCTGCAGGCGTTCAGCTGTGTGCATAGACCGAGGGAAGCGTTTGGCTGCCAGGTTTATATCCACAGTTTGGGAGCACCTGAACCAGCCTGGTCTCAGCACAAATCCTGACCGAGTGGAGTTGTGCCAGCGTGTCTGGGAGGATAGGCTGAGCCTTTCAAAGGCTTTGCTATTCCTGCTGGAGTCTTTGCAATGTTTCTGCTGCTGCTCAGCTGCATTCTGAACCAGCCAGCAGGACTGAGCGGTGAGTTTTCCCTTGGGGAAACTTCTCTGCCATTTCATTTGGAATATAATAAAACTGAAGCACAGAGATTTTCTCTGTAGTGGTGGATTTGGAGAAGAGGGAAATGACTGCTGCAGTGCTCTGTTAAATGCTCACTGCCATCAGGAAAGGGATGCTGCTGATTCTAAATTTGGGGTGGATTAAAACTCCCTTGTAGTATGGGGCAGAGCATTTTAATTTGGAGCCTGGAGTCTGTCCAAAACAGAAATGCAGAAATACAAATCAAGCTGCAGTTCTGACAACTGCTCAGTTCTGTCCTCCCATCCTTTATCTCTCTACCAAAAAAAAAAGGCAAATTTTGGTCTCAAGCCCTCAGTCTTGCTTTTCTTTTTGGCTGAGCACTCATTTCAGGCAAATGCTGTCAGGCAAGCTTGTTCAATTCCTTGAAAACTTAAAAGTCCAGGGATTCATTTTACGAAGTGGGTTTTTTTTTCATTGCAGGCTTCAGAGTTTGTATGAAAGGCTATGACATACTCATTGGATTTTTTTAGTCACAAAAATGTCTTAAATAAGGTCTTTTATAGCCTCATGATCTTTATTTGTTACTGGGTTTTTTTAATACCTTTCAGGATTTATTAGCTCTGTCTATGGAAAACACCCTAAAATCTGATAATCTGCAATATCTTTACTCGGGCTGTTGAGCTGATTGCATTTTACAAGACTTTGTGACATCTTAAGTACTTTGTTGAAGCTACAGCTATAACAAGATTATTGCTAGGTTATTGGCATTAAATAAAATAGCAGCCACAGGGTTTTAAAATTTGTTGCATACATTAGAAATGGGATAAAAATGTATCATTGATTATGCTGCAGTTTATTTGCAGTTCTCGTAGCATTGTGTCCAGATGAACTGGGAAAGCCCTGACCTATTTCTGATAAGAAGCTGAGCTCCCATCAGTTTTATACCAACAGAATCAGGCTCACAGAAATAGCCCAACACAGGGAAATCAAAATATCATCTAGGTTGGTAGCTGATCTGCCTCTCTTGTGGAAGTGGAAAGTGGCTCCACATTCATCAAACCTTTTCCCAAATGACCAAGGAGTTGTGAGGGATCAGGTATTTTCCCCCAGTGATTTTCCTGGTCTGCTCGTTGAGATATGTTAACTTGGCCTCATTCTCTGTAGAAGAGCTATCTGGATTGAATGGTCTGAAAACTTTAAGAAATAAGCAATCACAGATGGGAAATTGAGTCTAGTCACTAACTTTGAATAGGTGGTCTAAGATCTTGGGAATAAATGAGAAGGCCTAAGGGAAATGTGGTGCTTAAAGGACTTTATTGCTTAGATTCTGTAACACTGATTTTGATTAACAGCTCTTTAATGCTAGAAGCACCATTTCCAGATCAGAGGGAGCTTTGCATGCAGGAGTTGTGTGGGACCCTCAGAGCTCAGTCTGAGGCACAATAACTCATGTGGTTGTAAAAAACAGGATGGCAGAAATGGGAAAGAGGGCAAAGGTGTTAAAAATGCCAGGTATCTATTAGGTGTGTTTTGGTTAGGATCAGCCATGGTGCATGCTGTGTTCAGGGGTGTTTATTCTGGGTCCTTACCCTGGTACATCTGACCAAAGTTGAGTCTGGGGTGCTGAAGACTGATGTGATGCAGATGGAGCCACTCCTTTGTGTGTCATGGCACCATTTCCCTCACCCAGAAGGACCATCTGAGGCTGAGAGGTTATTTGCCTCCTAGGGATGTGCAGGCTGTAACTTTCCCATCTACACTTGCTCTGTCACTGAAAAATCAGCCACTTGGCCGGCATGAGACATGAATTTTCCATTTGTACCAGCTGGTGCAATGCAAGTTTCAGGACTATTTTAACTGGAGAGATCTGTTAAGTTGGCAATAATAGTTGAAGCTTCATCAGCTTTTTTAGTCTCCTAGGTAAATGAATTGTAGGCCGTTTATGACTTTGAACTGAAGATGACCACTCTCCTTACAGCCTCAGCACAGGTCTTACTGATGAGAAAAGTGTTAACCCCTTTTGGAGCAGAGTAAGCTAGAGCGTTGTGAAAGCCAAATCCAGCTCTGCTTTCCCTGGCCACAACGAGCCCAGCTCCTGTGAGATTAATGTGCCAAATTCTGATCTCAGTTATGTTTGTGGAGTTGTCCTATATTTGTCCTGAATAAATCAGTTGTACCCCATTCAGGAAAGCCAGCTGAGTTTTGATCCCAATTAAGTCAACAGGAATGTTGCCACTGACTGCAGTGGGTTTGGGTTTAATTTGTGGTTAAGAGTGTTCAGTTTAATTTAACTGTTTCTTAGTGGAGAAGGCAGTAGTGTCCCAAACCTCAAGTAAACACTTGGCATCCTCTAAACCAGGCAGGTCTCATCTAAAGGTGCATTACATTTCCCATAAAGACTGCTGCAATATTTGGTTGGCCAGGATGCTTCTCTTTCATGCTAAATCAACAGCTCTAATTAAGCATGATGACAAAATATGAGGACTTCTATGTAATTATGGCAATGGCACCACCTGCCTCTAATTAGGCTGCCAAAACATTTGGTCTAAAATGGTGCACTGAATAAGAAGAAAAAAATCTAATATTTTGGCAACACAACAAAAGACTGGCTTTCCTCACATAATTAGCTATAACAAAGTGTTGTTAATCTGACTTCTGATTAATAGACTATTTAATCTTATAGCAGTCTGACAAAACTCTGAGCTACCTCTGCCTTGACTTTCCACCAAAAAAGCTAAGATTTCAAACAGTTTTAAGGGATATACTTATATAAGAAACATTAGATTTTTCTTATTATTTTCATTGTTCTTCATGAGAGCCCTAAACATCACATTCTCTGAATTCACTGAACTTTTAAGGCTTTCATTAAATTGGAAGACAGAGGAAAAGCTAATTTTTTTTCCTCTTCCTAATTCCCTGTATGGAGAACTGACAGGTATGATGAGCTGGGGGAAGAGGGACACCCAGAAACCTTACAGGCTCTGCCCATTGTAGAGCTGCTGGTCGGCTGGCAGAAAGGATCAGCTTTCTGGGCTGCTGCAATGCTCCGGGCTGTTCAGTGGCTAATGATTCCCCCTAGAAGCATTTCTCAGGTTGGATTTAGTGACCATGAGGAGGGGAATATGATGTGTAACAACAGCAAAGCAGCCCAACTGCTTTTTTAGGACTTGTGTGGCCATTTGGGTTTCAGAGCTGTTAATGTAACCTGGCATGTTAAATCAGACATGATCAACACTGTAAAAGAGCCAAGCATACCAACAGTACAGATGGGTGGCAGGTAATGAAAGCGGCCATGGCTGAGCAGTGTAAAACTGCTGATCAAACCACATTAATATATGGGACTTACATTTCTGAAAAACAGCACTTGAATTTACCAGGATGAAAATGGGTAACCGTGTACTCACTGTAGGTGACAAGCCTTTAAAAACAAGTTTTCAGCAGATTTCTTGCATCCTGCCCTGGCTGCCTTAAATTTTATTTGTGCATAATTTTTTTTTTCCCCCCTGTCTTGTGTCCCCTGTAGCAATTGGTGACTCCATAAAGTGGGTGTGAATACTTTCTGCCAATCTCAGTCTTTTGTTTGTTTTCTTGCTCTGTTGGGTCTCTTTCCCATAGCAGTGTCTGGGCTGGATTATCTACTCCCACTCCAGCTGCAAAGTTTTAATGAGCTTTAAAATTCAGAAGAGTTTCAAGAAAGTCCAAGAACTTGGCAGCTCTCGGCTGTTTGTAAAGATGACTGTTAATTCAAAAGATTTGTTTCAATTTTCTCAGCCTGAAGTAATGATAGCGGCAATGTTCTTGTATCTGGTGTATCGCTGGAACAGTGGTGAGACTTTAGCATTTGAGAAAAGGCTTCCTGGTGCAGTTCCCTGCTCTGACAGCACAGATTTGATGGAACAAATTATAGTCCCTTTGTAGGTTAGACAGCCTTTCTATCTGTGTACTCACACACCCTTCAGAGCTGGGTGCAGGAGTCCATTTGTTATCTCTGGTCTCCCTTTGTGCAAGCAGTGGGTTGGTTATGTAGTAAACCTTAACAGATTTGCTAAATAAAAACTTAGTTGGCGGATTGTACCATGACCTGCCAGGCAAGAGGCAGTGGCGTAAAACCACCTCCAGATTCCACCTACTAACCGCATTTGAGATGTGGAGCATCCTTAATAAATGGTTTCTGTACAGCAGCATGATAAGAAACGATGAGGGTCAGAGGTCTCATTCGATACTGATAGAGCATGTGGATCAAAACCCTGATGTGGTGAGTAACCCACACAATCTGCTGAATCAGCAGGAATACCTAGTTACTCAGCACACACTGGGACTCCAGCTGACAATAAAAGCCAAGATCTCTATTAATTCTCAAGTCTTGTAAATACACTGCCCTGGTACTCGAAAACAACAGCAAGAACCCTTAGGTGACCTCACCTCTCTTACACATTGAACTGGCAGATGAAATCCTTTTCACTTTTTTTCCTCCACTGTCTATCTTGTTTATCAAACACATTTTCTGAAGTAGATTTGGGAATACCCTGTGTTTACTTTTGAGCGTGCTTGGTAAGATTTGTTTTCTTAAGAGCTGATCCAAGAACTGAACAAATGAGCTCCTGAGCCAGTCTATAGAGGGAGATGGCCAGGGTCAGTTTAGTGTTTTCTGTGATTAAAGTACATACCACTGAGTAAATACAGGCAGGAATTATATATTATTTGACTAGCTGCTAATTACAGTGAGATCTTCCTGGCTGAGCTTCCTTTATACAAGATGAAAGTCAGGTCTCTCAGAACTCTCATATTTAGTTCCTTAGGAGAAAATGGACTGGTAAATACGACAAGTATTACTGCTCTAGTTTGTATCATGCTGCTTTTGCATGCTAATTCAAAGTTCCCCTGAGATAATTTGACAAGAAGGCCATTAATGCAAATTTAAGCGTGACCTAGAAATGATTTATTTTTCATGTACCACACTGATTCTCTGCTATTGTTATTTGATTTTCTTTGTTTTAAACTGCCTAGTGTTTTGTGGTTGCCTTTCCTTCTTTTTCTTTCCACCTTTTATTGTTTATATAATCTCAGGACCATAGTAGGATAATTCACCATAAAAGAAATAAGTTGCTTTCAAATAAAATGCTCGAGTAAGATGTGAAAATGTTGCATATAAAGAATGGAGTTTATCCAGCAAACACTAGGGTGTAGTTTGGAAAAACTTTCTTTGTAGGCAATTAAGAAAAGTTGACTTCTCAATATCTTTTATTTTACTGGAGAACTTGTGTTCAAATTTGTATTATAAATACCTGAGCTTTCCCAATAGATGCGGTCTGAAAACCATTGTCCAACCATGCCCACTGGCCAGCAGAATTAAACACTAACAAACCCCAAACTATTGTAGATAGCAGGATTAAATATTCTTTTTCTAATTGCTCCATTTTATTTCTGTAATTTCTAGGCATAACAGAATGTTGAGGGACTGCAGCTCTGACATTCATGTCATAGAAATGAGCAAGAAACAAAACCAAAGACTTGAGAATCTCAACAATTCTGGATTTGGTTGTACATTTTAAAGAGCATAAAGGTCCCAGATACCTGCCTCCCTTTAGCCCTTCAGAGCTCTTGCTATTTTTGTAATCTAATATATAAAGAAATAATGTAACCTTTCCCAAAAGGATCTCAAAGCTCTGTCACTAAGCCCTTGAAAAATACACCATTGCTCATAGCCAGGAGAAATAAATCTAGCTGGATTCCAGTTAAGATGTGGCCTGTTAGCACGTGTTGGGAAAAGCCTCTCCCAGCCTGTAGTGTGTGTTTGTGTTTTGGGTTTGTTTGGGGTTTTTTTGTGTTGTTTTCTCAATTTGGACTGCCAATAGCAGGAAAAACAAGGTTACTTTTATCTCCGGAGTGTGCTTGGAGGTTATTGCTGCTGGTGGCACTGAAAATTCATGCAAGGGCGCGCACACAATTTGCTTCTGGGTTAGTTAATATTTTTCCCTTTCGGGTCGATGCGTCTGCTTTCTATTTGGCTGAAGAGAATGCAAAAGACTTCCTTGTGTGTTGCAATGGGGACAGTGAGCAGTCCTGAGGCGGAGACAAGTTAAATGACTTGAGGTTATGTAGTAATTGCAGCGAAGGCAGGTGGAGGTGCGAGTCCTGCTGGAGCCAGGGCTGCCCCACCAGCGCTCCTGCTCCTGCCCTGCCCGGGGAGCGATGCCGGTGCCGGGAGCGATGCCGACAGGCAGTGAGCTCTTGCTGACCCCATGCCAGCTTCTACTGCTGGAAAACACATGCAGTGTCCAGCCCGCTTGACCCTCTGTCTGAGTAACTTGTTTTGCCATTTGTCACTGCCAAATGTTTCTTTATTCTGCCTCAGTCACTTAGTTTACCACTCGTTTGTCTCCTTGCATAATTAACTTTGCCAGCCAATTGACTTGCTGTGTAATTATCTTTGCCAGTCACTTTGGTCTCTGCATATTAATCATGGTTCCTAACGAGCCTCGGGGCAGGCTGCATCTCGGTGGGGCTGGCAGCAGGTGCTGACCAGCCCTGACACCCACTGGGCACTGCCCGGCACTGGGGGAGAGCCCGAGGGCCACCGGCACAGATGGGACCTTGCTGAGACCACAGCGAGACCAGAACAGCTGCAGAGACACGCTGCCACTTGCTGCTTCCCTTCCCTGACCTGAATTTAACTCCGCTTCCCAGCAGTGCCCCCCTCCTCATTTAATTGCTCTCATTTTGTATTGCGTCTGTCCGCCTTTGTCGGCTTCTCTATCACGCTTCCCAGTGTGCTTTACCACACTCTGGTTGTGCAGACTGGCCTTTCACTCCCCAAATGATCTGCAAGGCATCCACAAATTCTTTGTTCGGCTTCAACTGGGGGGCTGGTTTTGCAGGATGCCTTGGAAAAATTATCTGACTTAGACTGACAAGTGTGAAGAGCAGTTGCAGACAGTTTATACATCCTCCTCATGGAAAATAAACCTGTTAGTGTACGCCATATGCTACAAAGAAGTGGCTCTCAGCCACGCAGCTGAAACACTAGAGCCTTTCCTTGACTCTTTGTCTGCTTGTCTATTTGTGTTCAAAGCAGGAGTCCCTTACAGCTGACACTTCTTCTGACCTATTTGCCAAATAGCTGTGGACTTTGTAAATAATGTAGACAAAAGTTTTCAGTGTTGTCAGGAATAAATAATGTAATACCTAAATTTTATCATCTAATTGCAAAATAATGTATTAGGAAAAAGATCTTGCCTGCTTGGTTACCATTCAGAGAGGTTTGGTTTTCTCTATTGGTGCACTTTGCCTTTAAACTTTCTCTAGCCTGTACTTTGTTGTGCCCAACCTCAGTCTAGTCTCTATATTACTTAATCAAATTTTGTACAACTTTATTCCCCATTGGATACACTTCAGCTCTAAAAACACAGTCCAGCACCAAAACCAAACAGACTTCCAATCTAATTTTCCCTGATAGTGTTTCCTAGTTCTATGTCTGGATAGATAAAATCTATTACTAGGGTTTTGGCCTGTCTGTATCCTTTTATATTGACTGGTTATTTCAAAGTCCGGTTATTCTCCTTGCTTAGAGGACCTATAGCAAATTCTGATAAAGAGCTTTTATAAAATCCTCTCCCATTGTTCCATGTTTTGCATTTGTATGTAGCCAGCAATGTCTCACAGACCTTATTTTTTTCGAAGTAGCAAGGAAGATAAATCCCTAAATACATTTCTGAGATACAAAGGGGCAAGTCTATCCTGTGCAATCAAGTGTGATATTGTTATCTCACCTAATTTTGGTGGAGGTAGCTTCACGAATAGAAGCTTTCCAGGCTCTGCAGTTGGTGTGGCACTAAAAGGAGGTGCTTTTGCCCTGTGTCCAGCCCCGTGCTCAGCATGGAATCACTCAGCTCATGCCTGGACCTTGATGTGCTGCACCACCAGCTATGACCGATGTGAATACTTTGCTCATGTTGAAGGGAGGCAAGTATTCCCCCTCCTCCCAACTTGTCCTTTGGTCTCCAGCATTTACATTCCCTGACGTGTTCCTGGGAGAGCCTGAATTATTGTTGGTAGTGGTTTTGTTTTGCAAGAGTACAAGCTCTTTGGCTGACTAATGCACGGAGAAATCATCTGTCCTGGCTTGGTCCTCCCATAACTTCCGCATAACAAAAGGAAAAGGAGTGATCGCATCTCAGCTGTCCTGCGCTCTCACGCCTGTGTTTCAGTCTGGGGAACATAAGGGTATGCTGCTGGGAAGGGATCTAAAGTTCACAATCTAGAGTTTTTCTTCTGAGATTTAACAATTTTTTTCTTCTTCACAGAAAATGAAAATGAGTTCATGTGTGAAGTATGGCTGCTTTTTTTTTCTTCTTCTTTTTCCTGGAGTATCTCTGGTCTGTCTTTAAGCTGCAAAAAACCCACTCAGAAATGCACCAAGAGCAAGTTCTGACTGGTGTGGACAGTGCAGCTCCTGAAATTCGATTTTGGCACGGGAAGTGACATGACTGGAGCAAATTCCTCAGCTTGACATTTAAGAGCAAATCATTGGTGGTTTGGCTGGGGCTGTTGTTGTTTTGGACTAGGCTTGGGTCAGTGGGAAACATGGCAATAGAGGGGACATACTAATGCAGCCTCATGCTGCCTGCTCAGCCAGGGAGAATTTAGGGGACAAGGGAATAACTTTGTGTTTTTCTGGTGTCAGTCCCTACCTTTGCAGATGTATAAACTCAAGGCTCCATGCACAGGGAACTCCAGCAGAAGGGAGGAAAGAAATGCAGTCCTTGAAATGAGCTCTAGTTAAAGATTAACCTTGCTGACTAATTGAACGTTGGGAATGAAAAATGTTAAAACAAATATACTATAGAACCGGACTGTGTGTTGTTTTGTTTTTCCTTCTCCATCTGCTGACAGAGGGCTGTGTTGCCACCTGTCTGGGCCAGTGTCTTTGGATATTAAACAAACCCAGTCTCCTTCTGTGCTACGGTACAGAGAAGTTAATTCAGCTCTATTAGAAAAGCCTACAGCATAAAGCAAGCCAATAGTAGCTTTGAGAGTGTGTCCTTCAAGTTATATTTCACACCCACCTAGTACTTGCAGATAACAATGTTTACTATCACTTTGTAAGCATAACTCTGGATGACTAAATCAGAAAGTAATGAAATGCAGCTGCCTGCTGTATTTCTGTGTTCTTTTAGTTATTCACCTTGTTGAAAAAGAGCCTGAGGTCTGTGATCCCCTCCCACAGGAAGAGCAGAAGCATGTTCCTTCCCGTGGAAAGCCTGGCATGTGGGTCTGGCTGCCCCGCTGCAGCTGGGGAGATGGGGGCACAGGGACCGTGGCTGCCAGTGATGCAGTGATTGCAGCTCCAGTGATGGAGTGGGTCTGGTTCATGACTCCTAGTTTAGCTTCTGCACTGTTGTTTCAACTGCTGTAATGTCATTTTAGGAACAAATGTTACCTGGAGTCACAGTGGGGATGTGAACCCGTGAAGAGGTTCTGAGCAGCTCAGCTCTGCTATGTGGGTTCCCTGTTGTGCAGAACACAGCACAGGTGCCAAAGGGGAGATGGGAAACACAGCAACTGCACTTGCAGCCAGTCCTGGTGAGGTACTGAGCTCTGGGGAAGTATCTCAGGAACAAGCTTTACATTCAACACCAAACATCACTGCTAATCCACACGGCATTACTGACAGTGTTAGGGGATGCCAACTCAGAACAAAGCTTTCCAGAAAGGGACCCTTTGGCAATGTGTCCTGCAGCTACAAGAGGTCAAAATGATACCAAATCTGGACACCCTTCAAACTGAATGCAAGATTTATCTCTTTGCCAAAGCTGACTTGCAATCATGAGTGACTGTCAGAAGCAAGGGAGGAAAAATAGACAATAGCGGGTGAAGGAGAATGGGGATGCTGTTAGAAATCATTGGCCTTTTAAGACCTCTGTTAAAGTCTCTCTATTATTGCAAAGATGAGCTTGATATAAACTCCTGAACAGCCTGAGATGCAAGAGAATGGGCCTCAGACAGTTTTCTGTTATCTGGGAGATTTCTGTCTTAATAGAAGCTTTCAGAGCCAGCAGGAGAGTTGAGCTCTAAAATTATGCCCCCACAGGAACAGAGTTCTATGTTCTGATGGAAAAGGCAAATTGTTTTGCGATATGATATTGGACACACACAGTATTATTCTGCTGGTTCTTAAGAAACACAGACTCCATCACAGACAGTGAACCTAAATGCTTTCTGTGGCAAAAATAAAAATCACTTTCTGTTCTCTCTAAGAAAACACTTTGCTCCTATGGGGTAATATCTGGTCAAGGTGGCTGCTCTGTTTGTTTTGCAGAACTCCAGAGTTTTTCTCCTCTGTGCTGCTGAGCACCTTCTACTCTAGTGCACGCATTTGTCTTTTAATTTTTCTTTTGACAGTATGTTATCCTAACCTGCAAGTGCGAAATTAACATTTACACAATTTGAACCAGTTAAAACTAAAGTAAACTATCACCTTCCAGCCTGGGCTGAAATGGAGTCCATGTCCCAATACACACACACAGAGCAGGATTAAATGGTAACCAAACAATGTTAGGTTAGCCAATGTTTTGCAATGTCGATGCTCTTATGTCCTGTGATTTCGATCATTGGAACAGAACTCTCTCCACATTCAAACCTGTGGTTTGCCAAATAGATTTTTGTATTTTCGATCTTGCCACTACTTTATTTACTTTACTACTTTATTTACTCACCACTTCTGGGTGGTGTTTCCTTTGGGGATACTAGCCACAGCTTCCATTATTTGCTGCACTGTTTATCATAATTCCACATTATTTCCTTTTCTGCCAATGGTAATCACATAAGAGCAATGGATTATTTACTTCCTTTCAGTTTACGTATGATCTATATATTTCAATAGCTCATACATTAACAGTGCCTTTCTCTTTGAAGATTTTAATTGGATGTATGTTCCAATAATTCCTAAAACAATATTTATATTTCTGCCAAAAAATGGAATTAAAAAGACCCTACCTTAATGTTTTACAGGGTTTTAAAGAGAGAATCTAATGAACAATTTTTGGTGTTATGTGCTGCTTTTTTTGCTTTTTTTTTTTTTGTAAATCTGTGATTAAGGGAATGTAATTACTTTTCACCTTGTCTTCTATTTGCTTTTTGCATTACACCTCTCTGTGCTTGGGGTATGAATCATGTTTTATTTCATGACTGGAGAGCAGGCATGACTGTGCTGATGATTCTGTGTCTAGTCTATATTTTTGGTAGAGACATGCAGCTGCTACAAATCAACAATGGAGTCAATGAAGCCAAGATGGTTCAGATGAGCAAAGGATGTAACCTTTGATCTGCAAGAGAAAGCCCTTGACCCTACCCCTTTGCAAAATCTAATTTAAAACAAAAAGTACATGAATGCCAATCAAACACATACTATTCTCCTCTTGCTGAGGGCTTGCTCTTGCAGCCTTTTTTCCTCCTCCTAGGAATGTGGTTGATAGAATTCAGATAAAAACCTGATGCCTAAGAAAGACCCTTCAGCAAAATGTTTGTCCAGCGGTGTTAGAACTTGCCCCTGGATAATGAGTTAAATCCACTTTTATCATTCTCTTGCAACTCTCACGCAATTAAGCTGCCGATTCCAGCATTTGCTGAAACTTACTGACTATTATCAGCCTCTATCTGCTCCTGCTGACAATCACTTTTACACTGGTGGGGCTGAATGGGCTTGGGCCCATCTCCTGCAGGTTACCTACCTACGTTCAGTGCTTTCTTCCAAACCTTGTGCTATGTCACTGATGCAATAATTTTGTAGGCTCAGCTGAGCTTTTCCCTTGAACTTACTCTCTAATTAACTGCTGCTTTAAATTCTTATCAGTAGATGAACTTGCTGCAGAAACATTCTGCATTTCCATAGCTTCCAAGCCATGTAGGAACACAGCCCCAGTTGTCTTGCTGCAACCTTGGCACTATTTAACATGTCAGGTGAAGTCTTAGTTTTCCAGACCTTTTAATCTTTACTCCTCACCTAATATTATTCCCTCCAAATAGTTGTCATTCCACTCACAGATACTTTGTCTCATGAGGATCTAAAGCAAGCTGGGTTGAGTAAAGACCCATTTCACACATGGAGGAAAACACCAGAAAGATAGGGACTCTCAGTATAAGCCTCTGTTTAGGAGGGCAGTAAAGCCTGTGCTTAAATCCATGCTAGTTGTAATTATTTGTGTTAAGAGCCTTATATATACATGTTGTTGTAAAAATATATAATGAGGAGGAATTGTCTGTCTAGTGGTGTAACAAAATCAACAAGGAGCTCCCAGCAACAGACAGCGTACGGGAAACTTGACAAAACCTTTATCTACAGAGGGATTCACTGGCCAAAACAAATTACCTGTTGAACAACAATGTGATTTTTGTGGGTATTGTGGTATATCCTCAGCCCAAAGCATGTATTTAAGTTTAATTGAAGAAATTAAAGTTTAGCATGTGCTTCAGAGCTTTGCTGAATCAGGGCCATAATGCTGCCACCAGCCCTTTTAACACTGGATGGAGATGAGCTCAAGAATGTGTCTGGGATCAGTGAAATTCCTTAGTGGTTCCAAAATTGGGTACATTGTGTCCAGACAGAAGAACTGAAGCTTCTTTCTGTACTGTGATGTTCAACTCTGATTAAACCATCTCAATGTGCATTCCCAAGGCCACTGATGTAATAGATTCTTTCCAGAGAAATGCTGCATAAAGCAACACTGCCAGGAAATGGGAGCCCTTACATTTGGTGACTGTATTTATTGTAAATATCCTGACTGAAAGCTTTTGTGCAGTAGTTTGAGAAGAAGATTGTTGTTGTCGCCCTCCTCAACTGCACCATTGTCCAAGTCTGGAAAGAAATGGGGATCTCATCTGTGGTGAGAAAAATCCATCATAGAAAAAGAGACCAAATGCAGTAGAGCAAAAATAGCATGAAAATGGGTTTGCAGTGAGAAAGTAAGTTTCCTGGAGGTCTTGTCAAAATGATCTTCATCAACAAAGGACTCAAATGCTATGGGATTTTAACTTTTTTTTTTAATTTTTCTTTTTTTTTTTTTTTCTGTAATAGTAGATTCAATATATCAATGCTCATTTCCCAAAAGTGATAGTCTACCTGACCCCATGACCACAACATGCCCCTCAGCCCCTTGCTTCAAACAAAGTCAGCAGCTTTCTGTGGAAGAAGCCAGCTCATCTCACCCTTAGGTATTTCCCAGAAGCAACAAAACTCAAGGGGAGTTGCTGCTATTCAGGATAAAACTTTTGAGTGTTTATGCTGGGCACTCTACTGTGGCTGTACTACTGGCTCGAGAGCTCTTCTGCTGGAATCAACAAGCTCCTTGGCTCAGCACTCCAACTTTGCAAAGCTCCTTTATGAATTAAGCAGCCAAAATACAAACAAATGTCACTATACTGTTAAGCATCAAAGATACTGAGCTTGGACCAAGAGTTCTCCCTCACTGAAACCAGTGAGCGACTCCAGGCAAAGGCTGTGAGTGTACAGCCATAGCTTTGTGTAAGAGAGCATCCAGAGCTACTTTCAAGCTGCTACTGAAACTTGCAGGTCTCCCTGTAGACCCAACTGCTTGTCAGATTCCCATTAAGATGTCAGAGCTAGAGACAGAGATTGTCATGTAAAATGAGGGACAAGGATGGGGCTCAGTGCCAGCATTAGGGGTTCCAGCCATTATCCCTGGGGACAAGTGAAGATGCTGTTCCAGGGATGGTAAATCCTGTGGTGGCTGTGGACCAGCTCCACCTGTACTATGACAGTGGATAGGCCTCACCTGCTAAACATTATCACAATGTTTAATAAAAGAGTACAGATATTTACCGAAGTTGAAAGGGGAATATCCTAGACAGTGAAATCACATAGCGTACTGGGTGTGCCTTTCAATTTTTCATAAATTCCTCCATGCAAACATTGGCAATGTGGTGCAACAGGTACATTTCTAATTAAATTGAGTACATACCACATGTGTTGCTTCAAGTCCGCTGCTCTTTCTCCCAGGTGCAATTTGCAGAGCTGGGTTTGATCTCTGAGCTCAAGTGGCTTGGCCACCAGCTGCTTGGAGAGTGCTCCTTTCTCCTCCAGCCACCACAGCAGCAGAGACCAACAGGATGCTGTGCCAATGACTCCCTGAAGCCAAACTGCTGATAGAGACTTGGGCAGTTCTGTCTTACTGGAATTAACTCCCCTGGTGAGCCAATAAATTGTGTATGTTGAAGTTTGCACAGAGCATAACACTAAACAATGTGAGTGAGAATCAAAGAGGGTGCGTATCGATCTTAACCACAGAAACCAAGCTGGTGCCTGTCAGAGGATGCCTTTCCTTTCGCAAAAAAGTATGGAGCGAGTTGGGTGCTGATGAAGAAATATACCTCTTCGCCACCTTTTTTTCTTCTGTCTGAGAATCACACCTACATGTCAAATGATGACAAGCAACTAGCCCACCCTTCCTTTTTCAGTGTGCTAGCAACATAGGAAACGTGCCTGGCTTGTGTAGAGAGACAGAAATGATGAAGATGTGGAATGTCTGAGGACTGGAAGCTGCTTTTCTCTGGATTCCTTCCACGGTGTTTTATAGATCCTACCATTGTCTTCCCTTGCCCTTGGGAGATGGGTTATCATGTGGCACAGAATGATGCTGTCACACAGCTGGGTGAAGCCAAGGGGCTGCATTTTTGTGTGCTAATACCAAAAAGGTCTTTTGTAGGAAAGCAAAAATAAGGAGGGTCTAGGAGATCAACTAAAAAAATATTCTTGGGTTTTTGTGATGTTTCTTCATCCTCCCAGGTGTCTCATTAAAAATGAATTAAAATGAGACAATTAGCTGCTAGGGAGAATTTACAATGCTGTTCCATCAAAGTACTTTAGACTACTTACCAAATAACAGCTGAGTAATTAGTATCTACCTCTACTGTCTGTCACAAAGACAATGGACATGGCGAGGGTCCTGGAGAGCTACGGTCTTTATTGAAGAAAGGAAATGAATGTTTAAACAGGCTAATTATAAACAATATTTATAAATTAATATGATTACTAATAGCTTGACTGGCTTTTTTTCCACCTTTTTTATTTTTTTTCTGCTTCCTTTCACATAGTTTTCTTCTGCTTGGCTGTCGAATGGATTGCCTGGTGATCAAATAGGAAAAGGCAGAAATAGTAACTATTCCATGATTCTATGATAATATTGCTTTCACAAAACCACAGTCAAAAGGTCCTTATGCTTCTTAAGAATGGAAAATGTGGATATACGTCATCTGAAACCACTGCCTGACAGTGGCTGCAGGACAGTTGCAGCTTCTTCCATACGGCCCCTCTAACCTTGCTGCTTCTCCTCTTGCTTCTTGAGCGGAATTCAGGTCTTGACTCCTGTCAGGATCAAAATGATGATGTCCAGCAGTAAGGCAGGAGAGAATTTCCAATTAACTCCTTTTCACAGACTACATTTTTATTTGTGGCTATACCAATTCCAGTTTTCATAACAGTGCATTTTTCCTTTGAGAAACGCTCCTTTCATTTCACATAGTTGTCTAAATAGCTATCACACTGCTAATGTTTGCAGCCAGAAATGACTCCCTAGAGTGCCAGATCCAGACCTTCCAGTAATTTGTGTATGTAAATTCAGATTATTATTATGTTCATATGTAATACTACAGGTAACAAAATTAAAGAGCAGATACAAATTATCTATATAAAGTCTGCATAAAATATTAACATATGGAAATCTAATTTTCCTTGTTTGTATAAATGTCTGAACATGTAAGGTCTATCAGTGAATCTTACTTGTATCCATACAGCTCAGAAACGTGTCATATTTATTGCGTGAGTCCTAACACCATCTTCCAGTAGTTCAGAAAATATGATTGCTGCTAGGAGCCGATCGGAATTCAGAACTTTACAATCATTTCCTTGTCACTGTGCATCTAAATGTCTTTTTTTTTTTCCCCCTGCTATGAATTTTTCTCATTTAACAGTCAACTAAACTATAGTGATCTGGGAATTATCAGCTGAGGACTGTTCAGCACTGCAGGATGCTCAATGCAATTAGCAAAGTTAATAAAATGTTGGACAGGTACCTTACACCAGGGGAAAAGGCGTTCTTATTTGCTCAGGATCAAACAGTTAATTTACCTTGTTTCTTTTAAGAAAGCATTTATTCTTAAAGGAGAATGAAATAAAGAATAAAATCACTGATTGACCTGTTATTGGCTGAATTCTACATTAATCTTCCCTGTTTTCTACTTCTAGGAGAACAGCTTCAGGAAACAACGTGTACCTACTTGCAGAGGGGCACAGAAACAAAAGGTACACTGCAATTGGCAAAGCCTGAAGATTGCCCTGGAATATCTAAGGAACAAGTTGAAGCCAGCTCTGAACCATCTACCTCTAACAATGTGTGGAGGATGAGAAATATAACAGAAGTCAGAGAGGAGTAAGCATACTGTTCCTCCTCTTTTTGGCAAAGCTGATCCTTGGAAACCACATGCTTATTGGCTTAACACCTGAAAAGATGGTAGGAAAACACAGTAAATGAGAGACAGCTGAAAACTACTGATATGTAGAACCAGGGGGGAGGAAGAAGACTCCTGCTGAAGGGTCTATGAAGCATAAGAAAAACAAGGATGCTGCTAATAAGGTCAGTGTACGAGTCTACTAGTATCTTCACCCAAGAGCTCACAAACTGGAGGGACTCCCACATTTAGGGTGAATGTTCTCCTGCATCTGTCCTTGAGGGAAAACTAAACTAGGTAATTGTCTGAAGTTATTTCTGTTGATTTCAGAGAAAGATTGGGAAGTCTAAGTGAGAGCCTGTAATTATGAGAGGTCTTTAAAACAAAAACAAACCTTAACATTTAGAGAAAAGACCTTAAGAGAGAAATTGTGGAGTCAGTCTGTCAGGCTGTCTGTTCCCTGGTTCAAGCCATGTTGTTCCAGGTTGTGTTGATTTTGTT
The DNA here is from genome assembly GCF_963082525.1 of Nesoenas mayeri. NCBI lineage: Eukaryota > Metazoa > Chordata > Aves > Columbiformes > Columbidae > Nesoenas > Nesoenas mayeri. The sequence continues at coordinate 8,193,745 of NC_137556.1, forward strand.
TCACTCACCTCTTCTAGAAATACTTCTAAGATCCTACCGTGGCTGGAATGAAACTGGAGGAAAGGATAGTCTCAGCTTCTTCGTCCCTGTCCTGCCTCCTAAGCCATCTGCTACAGCAGTGTCTGTACTGAAGAAATGCAATGCCATAGGCACCTTCCCCCTGCCTTTGCTTTCTGGGGATCCCCACTGAATCAAGAACAGGAAGTAGATGTATGAAAAATAGTGGCTGGAAGACACAGCATCACTTATATCTCTGTCATCATGTAAGCTTCCCTGTCTTCTGAGCAGCCGTAGGGGTATTAGAGGGTGAGAAAAACCTGAAGGGGTTAAGGCAAACCAAGGATGCCCCATGCCATACACAGCTTGTGAAACACCTCATCTGCTTGTGTCCCCTGGAAATCGGCAGAGGACAGTTGCAAAAACAAGCCTCATTTTACTGTTTCCTGCAGGGGAAAAGGCAGAGATGCATGTGCAGAGTGGCAGTGTCTGCATAGACAATTGACCCTGTCTCTAGCTGTCTTTAAGCTGGGCCTGCAGAGCCACCCTCTTGGACCTGAGCTTGCCAGGCTGGAGGGCTAGTTTGTTCCAAAGGGAAAACCTGGGCAGGGACAGGCTTGGAGCATGGGCTTGAGGCCAGAATTAATGCTGATTAGCCCCAGTCTCTAGGTAGAGCTACCCCTTTACTCTTTGCATAGGTACAAAATGGTTCTTAGTCCCCAGGGGACCACCTTTATATCACTGGTAGATATAAAATGGGAACATGACTTGTCATTGTGTACTTGGGCTGAGAAGCTGGTCTTTGCTTGGAAGTGCTGTAGTCACTTGCTTTCACTTAAAACAAAAAGAAATTGATAGACGGCGATGACTGAGATCTTGGACCTTTCAAGAGGAGTGGGCAAGACATGCTTTCTTGGGGGTGGGGAAGCTCACTTGCAACCTGCATTTTGTGTTAACATGCAGGAATGCCCATTCCCTTATACACGGCCCAGGCTGATGTATGGAGGGAGGTACAGATGTGTAGGCTGTCTGCTGCTCCCTTCTGCAACCCTGGGCTAGGAGAATTCCCTAATCCTGCTTATCTATAGTATTTACACTCCTCATAGTACCCAGGTGTCAGCAGGCATGGTACAGCCACGTTTCAGCTTTGAGTCATCAGGTGAAAGAAGTCTGGTCTGGGGCCTGTAGTGACTAGAATTCATTACCTTGTGTTGGCTGCTTGTTCTCTGTAAGATGAATTTGTGGGCTTGATCCTTTTTCCCCACATACATGCATAAAACACCCACACATCTGGCTTGTATTAGCGTGTCCTCATTGGCAATTTCTCTAAAGATGAACCAGGCTGAGGAGAACTAGAGTGTTTTAACCAGCTGCAGCTCACCTGGCCCATTGAGAGCACAGGAGTGACAGAGGGGGGTGCTGATACCACTCATCCAGCCAGGACATCCTCTGTTGCCATCCTAAAGCAGTGCTGTGCTCCTGTTCAATAAGATGATCCTTCCCTAACATTTGTGATAACCTTTTATTTGTAAAACTGGTGTGCCTTGTCCTCCCTTCCTATAAGTGGCACAGTCATTTTGCTAGCTAAGGGCATCCCTTTCAAGAAATAAGTACATAAATGTTGCCTCTTATTTTCAACTGGTGTGAGCCAAAAGCTTCCACTGAAATCACAGGTCTCGAAATGCGGGGTTCACAGGAGTGGGGTGTGCGGGGTCTCTCCCACAGGCTGTGGGTCCCCAGGGCAGGATCCGCTGGTGGTTTCTGTGGGAGACCCCGGTTCTGCGCTGCCGCGGAGCAGTCGGGAGCGGCTGCACGGCGGCCGCACAGGGGGATTTCGATCAGCACGACTGCCAAAGCCAATTATCAGGAAGAGGACGATATAATTATATTAGGGAACATCTGTACTTCATTAAAAGCCCTCGCGGGGCGGATTCACACCCGGCCACATTATGCATAGGCGCTTCCAGCCGTTTCTCACCCCACTTCACCGCGTACGGCCGCCGGCGCCACCGCCCCAGGAGCAGCCGGCCCCGCTCCGGCAGCTGCACCGCCCCGGGGCCGCGCCCGGCTCCGGGCCCCGCCGGCCCCCCGAGCGGCTGCACCTGCCCCGCGGCCGGGCCGCCCCTCCCGCCGCAGCCGGTCCCATCCCGGGCGCGGCGGGCAGGCGGCGCTCTGCGGCCGGGCTGCGCGGGGGCTCCGGGGCGGTGCGGCGCGGGCTCCTCTGCTTCTTCCTTCTCCTCCTCCGCGGCGGCGGCGGGCGGCAGATGCGGCGGATCCTGGGGCGGCTCTCGCCCGCAGCGGGCTCCCGTCCCCCCGCCGCCCCCATGGACGGCAGCGGGGGCAGCAGGCGCGCGTAGCTCGGTGAGTTCTGCCGCGGCTGGTCCCGGTCCCGTCCCCTCCCCCAGCACCGTGCCCTCGGGCAGCCCGCACCGCGCTGCCGCAGCCGCAGATGCTGCCTCTCTCTCCCGCGCTGCTCCGGTTCCCTCTCTCCGCGTAAAAATCTTCCCCCGCGCTCCGGCGCCCCACGCGTGTTGGCGGCAGGAGCCGGGCTGGCGCCGGGGCTGGGCTGCAGGGACCGGCTCACCGCCCGGCTCTGCCACCTGCTCCCTGCGGCGCGGCTCCGGCTCCAGCTCCGGCTCCCTTCGGGGGCTGCGGGAGCGTCGCCTCTGCGGGCTGGTCCCTCCGCCGGGATGGGGTTTGGGAGAACGCCTCTCGGTCGTGCCGCTGCGAGCGTCCTGCCTTCCTCTCTATTGGGGGTCCTGGGCTGATAGGCTTGCAGTTGGGCTCCCACGCATTTGTTTCAGGGTAGGACTTAACCAATATCAATCTTCGAGTTATTTGTTTTTCAACTAAATGTAATTTAAACTGACTCAGCAGTTGTAAGAAGCTCAGGGAAAAAAAATAAAAATGATAGTTTGGGGATTATTTTCTTTACCTTGGGTTTAAAGACCTCTCTCTGTATATTCTGTAATGAGTTCTTTCTGTAAAATAATATTTTTGTGCTTTATTTACTCCTGAAATTTACTAGTTCTCTAGGACAGGTAGGCTTATTAGAGGCTAAAATAATCAGTCCAAGGCACACAGTCAGTGCCCTTGGTCATAACAGGTGCATATTATTATGAACAATGAGATGGTTTCAGCATTCAGGTTTATTTGTATGCTCTGCATTTCTGTGACTCTGAAGAAATCGTCATGCTATGTTATGTCAAAGATGTGCTTGCAGCATGAGCTTGTCCATAGTACCTAATTAACAGGACATGGGAGCAGCTGCACAGACCCTGTCAGCGATGGCTTTAATACCCAGGGTATTCCTGGGCAACACCCTATAACTTGGGGTGTTTTAGTGGCTTGTGTGAGGATCAACACTGGGCACGGGTTCTTCATCAGTGGTCTGGCACAGCATGTAACAACAGGAGATGAGGAAGAGCACAGAGGAGGAACCATTTGTGTCCAGATTGTATTCTCTAGATTTGATGGTACTTTAATGCCATTCCCTGCCCCTGGGTTTTCTGAATGGGGAGGTGGTGGCACATCTTGTGCTGTTACCGAAACCTAAAATATTGACGCTTAAATTCCACAGCAGAAATTTCCTGGGCAGGTATTTCACAGAGAAAAAGACCATTATTGTTTTAGTAGCTTAATGGGACCCTTATTTAAGGCAAAAATCCAGAGTGACATCATATTGGTAATTGACTCAATGGGAGTCATTCAGGGGTTAGAGCTGTAGATCAGAAGGAAATTAAACTGGAATTTAATTATTGTTCTCAAGTCAATATAGCCCAAAAGGTGTATTCCAGCAGTCCTTACCCAGGCTCAGCTCCTGCTGCAGGATACCTGTGCTCTGTGGTGCAGCCAGTGCCACCTCCTTGGAGGTGTCCCTGCCTTCCTGAGCACTGAAGGATGCACTGTGCTGGTGCTCTGCTTTCTAGGACTCTTGAAATGTCACTTATTTTGTTAGGGAGGGGAGGAGGAGCAGACTGCCTATGTAGCATGGGGAAGGATGACTGGATAAAGGGGTGCAGATGGGGACTGCATTCGTGTGTTACCTTCTGGTTCATTATAGATTACAACAAAGAAATGATGAAGCAAAGGAGGAGTCAAAGCGCCAGCCAGGGGAAAGTGTCTGGCAATGAAGTCTGCTAGAGCTATGCTCCTGGGCAGTGTTAGTGGAGGCACAAAACAAAGTAAAGGCACCAGAGATGTCGAAGAGGTCTTAGCTTATTGTCAGAGATGCTCTGAGACTGCACAGGCTTGTAGTTATGCCTTGTAGTTTACCCCATCAGGAGAGACAGTGCTTCTTCCTCCAGGAAAACGGTGAGAGAGTCCAATTCTCTCCAGAGGATTTCCCCAGTGGCGGAATCTGCCAGTGAGTTGCAATAGCAGTGAACTTTGGGTTGTTCTGTAGTGCCTACAAACCTTGGGACAGCGAAGTGTTTTGCAAAGGATGCAGAGAAACAAAAATGAAAGTGTTACTGCTGTGTTAACTTCCCTCGGACTTCTTACAGCCTCTCCCAGCGATGTAATTCTATCCCTCGTGGTTCTTGGTTTATGGCGAAGGTAGGAATATATTTCTGTCTCCTCTGAAGCACAATGTTTTGTGTAGTTCTAATTCAGTCAGCCAAGGAAGATAATTACCTTGTTCACCCTTTGTAAGATGTGACTGATACAGCTCCCTCTAGTTTATGAAGTTAAAAGTGTTGTTTACTGCTGAAATACAGCACATTCCAAAAAAGCCGGTAGTTGAGGAGAGAATGTTTCTGTTATACCGTCAAGTCAACTTCACCTAATGGTGTTGAGTTTAAAGGACTTAAAGTGTTATTTACTGAAATTTGGGGACAATAATTTAAAGAGTTCTTTAAAAATCCTCAAAAGTAATTAGTAGCCTTATTTAGCATCTTGGGCAATTTACACTGGTGAGAGAGTGATTTGTCCTTTTCACATCACTGGTGAAGCGTAATGTTGCTGTGAGCAAGCTGGATAATATTTACGGATCTGCTAAGCAATCGAGCTCTGGATAGTGGTCCTTTAATCGCCTGAGGCTTTTCTCGCCGTAGACGCTTGTTTAACAGAGTTTTGAAAATCATCTCTAGAAGCCAGTTATTTGTTTATGCTGTAGATGCTGATCTGGTCAGGGATACATCCATGCTGCAGTGACCACGTGGAGCACCCCAGTGCTGCAAGTACCTGCTCTTGCCATGCTGAGGAGCTGCAAAAGAAGCGTTGGATCCTCACTTTGCTGCCTTGTGCCCCTGCAGGAAACAAGTCAAAGAGGGACTGATGCAAGAGCAGGGACTTCTGGACACTCCAGCAAGCAAGTGTAGGAGATGTGTTGCACCAAACTGTTACGTAGGCTAGGAGATCAGCGGGATGTAAAAACAAGTTAGAAGTTTCAGATACCCAAAACGTGTTTGCAGTGTGTGTTTAAAATTAACAGGATGTTAAGGGAGGGGGTCTAAAGCCTTTTGCTTGGTATTTAAGTTGCTCTCTGATGCATAGAGTTAGGAGAAGATGCTTTCTAGGTGCCGCTGATGGCTGCTGCAATGCACGAGGTGTTTGTGAGGTCTGAGCATCAGTGCCTGTCTGCTGCTCAGGAAGACCTTTTCTCTCACTGTAGACAATTAATAAATTAAGGAATTAATAGTAGCAGATGAATTAATAATCATAAGTTTAAACCTTTGTGATGAGTTCCATAGAAAACTCCTTTTATTTTTTTTTTCTCATTTCCTTGCTCAAGGTTTGCTCTGCCAGTGGAATAGTAGTTTAAATACTCTGGGGTGCTTCTTTCTGATAGCATTAGTTACATTAGAAATGTTTTGTCTAAGCAAACTCACTCTGGACATTTTCCCACCTGCAGGTTTCTTCAGGGCTGCAGAAGCTTAGCAGGTGTGTAGCAAAGGCCTTTCCTTGGCGGTCAAATGTTTGCTCACGTCCTAAATATAACTTCTGGGAAACTGTGTTTGTTTTGGAGCTGGGGAGCACTTGTTTCTTTTACTCTCTTCGTAGCTTCAGAGGATTTAAGCATATGATTAACATTAAACATGTGAATATCCTCCCTAGACTCATTTTTTGGATCAAAGGCGGAGTGTTCAGTATGTTGAGAGGATGGAGCCCACAACCACTAAATCCAGGGAGCTGATCTGCCGCTATGCTTGTCTAAAAAGAGTATATGATATGAGTACTTTGGATTTATGTCTCTGTGCCCCAAATCCCTCTGCTAACTGCTGTCTTGATGGTTCTTATCTACAAAGTGCTTACAAATGTTAACAAACCTTCATGATGCTGCTGAGACGTGTTGTTATCCCAGTTTTCCAGAAGGAGATGCTAAGAGGGTTTCGTGATCTGCTGAGACCACTGTGGGTTATGGACAAAGCCAGGCGTTGAATTTCCAGCCTTTAACTCCCAGCCCTGGAAGGCAGGGGCAGCAGCACAGCTCTCTGGCAGTACTTGGTTAACCATTGCTATCTTTCCAGTGATCAGAATGTTCCCCAGATTTCCATTCCAACACAAAGGCTTCTCATATCGTCTACTGGATCAGACTTCAATCCGAAATGCGGTCTGTGTGCGCAGTGAGCACGGGCCTGGGGAGGGAAAGAATCTCAGAAGATTCTGTGTCTGTCCTGTCTCAGTCTGGCTGGATGTTGCAGGGCGAGCTGCTGTCTGAAGACTCTTGTAACCTGAATGGTCGCAGCTTAGAGAAAGGGGGTTTTCCATCTTCTCTCCTGTAAGACTAGTGATTCTTAATTTCTCGCTGATTTAAAAATACTCAGGCTCTCTACACAGGCATTCTGAGTCCATGTGTATAAATATAGACACTAGGTGTGAGTGTGCCTGTGAGCTGGCAGATGAATCAGTTTCCAAATTTGAAGTTTGCCTAGTGTCACTTTTGGCTCTGAAGCGTGTTTTGTTTTGTTTTCTTCCTGGTTTAATTATGCTTCATTTCCTTAACTTTGAAGAGAACAGGCAAACTCCAAACATAGAGGAACGTGCTTTGTCCCGCTCTGATACCTGGGCAACGCGGCACTGCGAGGCTGCTGCAGCCTCCGTGGCTGCTCTGCCCTTTGCCGACAGGACCGTCCTGCACTGCTGTGGGACGCCGGGTCCAGGGAAGCTGCAGCGGCCCCACAGGCTCCTGCCGGATCCAACAACCCTGACAAAGGCAAATTTCTGTGTGTTTTGAAGTTTTCCTTTTGGAAATGTGATTCATCAAAATCCAGTGTTGTGTGGTATAAGGCAAGTGACAAACTGGCAACAGGTCCTGAGTTTCCTGCAGGATAGATGTCTGGTGTACCTGCGTGTACAAACACGCGTGAGGGACAGACAAGCCCTAATTGGGAATTTACTGCCATTATGTGCTTTATGAATGAACCACAACCATCCTGAGCTTTCGTGTGTCTGCAATGGCATCTCTTTCCTTTTCTTCCTCCATAGGGAACCTGTGTTCTTCTGAACTAACATTCCCTTCCATAAATGACCCAATCAGTCTTCACCACCACTCGTTAGATCAGAAACTTCATTAGTTAATAGCAGTGCTGGTTTTCCTTTTTGCCCCTACTAGAGCTACGCTCATAGCATTTACAGACAGGCTTGTCAGTCATTCATATTCTTTTTATTCTTCATCTTTGGCTTCAAAAGAGAAAGCCTTTCATCTTTAGCCTTGCTTTGTTTTTTAGAAGCAGCCAAGTTTGACTGGAGGAAAAAAGAAACAAAAAACCCCATTTCTCTCCTGATTTCTTATAAGCTTCCAAGCAGCCTCCCCTGCTGACTTTGTGCTTTCACAGTAGACAAACATTGACTCTGTGGAACCACAGAATATAGCTGGTTTTGGGGTTTTTTTTATTATTCTTTTACCTTTTTGGATATGCCTCAGCAGATTGACAGGATTAATTAGCAACTGTCTATTTTGCTGAAATTCTCATTCTTTCCACAATTTTTTCCATTGGGTTTATTGTATAATACCTAAAGTCAAGTTGGTGTAAAGAGTACATAAAAACGTCTAAACTCAGAAAAAATGGGAAGGGTTTCTCTGATTTGGAGCCTAGAAGATTTCTGTGATTGGTTTGTTGATTCTTGCTCTTTTGTTTAAAAGAAATTAAAATGCTGGCACCCAGGGATGTGTTTTATCTCTGCCTACCTGAAATGAAATGTGAATGGGCAAGTACAATAATAAACTATGTTCCTCAGTGGTGGGAGGCTTTCTTTTCACCACTAAATGCTCACCACTTATAAGCGATCAAATCTGGAGCCTTTGCTAATCTTCAGTGCCAACTAAAAGGAAGATACAGAGGCACAGCACCTGATCTCTGTGATCATGTAGAATCTCACAGCGTATTTCTGAAGAGCAGGACCAAAAGCAAAAAGCTCCTGGCCTGGGCTATGTGTTTTTGTTTTGGTATAGAAATCACTTGAGGTTCATTGAATCCTTTTTTGAACATGCCAGTAGTTCATATCCATTCTGCTCATGTTTCCTCACTCCTAGCTCTGATGCAGTGCATATTACAGCGTGATTATTAACTGTGATTACTGCATTTTTGACCTATTTAAAAGTCTCTGGCTGTGAAATTCCAAATATTCTAATTTAAGCTATAAACCAGATTATTAATGTGCCATCCCTTACGCATTTCATGGCTCATTTCCTGATTACAGCAACTTTGAACGTGCACATTTAGTCTGTTCCAATGCATGTGTATAAACATCATATACTGTGTACAGTCTGGTCATCTGGGCTTGGGGGCTCATTTTCCACATATCTGCCATGATTTAAAGCAGATAGAAGAGAAATCTGTAAGTTTCCCTTCCTGCATTCTAACAGCTGGAGCTGCTGCAAGTCTAGGGGTTTTAGTAGCTGGGAGATGTTTGGGGGTCTCTAATGTGGCCCCCACTGTCACCCCATCACAGACATAGTGGGATCCTCTGTGCTCTTCTCAAAGGTCGGTGTAAGGTACAATATATATTGGCAGAAAGTGGGGGAGGGAGTGTGGGAAGCAAAGTGAAAGACAGGTAGAGGAGTTCATTCGGCTTATTGACTTGTTCTTTTGGGTCATGACACAGGATTAGAGTTCTGATCTGACAGAATCAAGTAGTTCTGTGCTGAAGTTGGTTATGGTTTTATTTGGGGTTGTTAGGTTTTGGTCTTTGTGGGTTTTTTTTTGTTTTTTAATCAGCTTGTCATTTTAATAATGGATAGTCCATCAATTACATCCAACACAACCAAGTCAGGAAACAAGCAAGGTTTGGAAGATCAGGGCTTGAATGCTCTTTACTTTGATCTCTTTAAAATACATTGTCATGACAAATCGACATGTATATTAAACCTGTAATCTTGCAGATAATTTAAATAGTTGGATAATTTGGAGTATGTGAGCAGTTCTTCAGAAGTCAGTAGGGACTGTACCTGTGTTTGTAGATGAAGGCTGTAGATGCAGGTGGGATCCTTCTCTTTCAGGATATGGGGGAGAACTTTGGCATGGCTGAGCTGCTGGTGCCTCATGCACACAACATGTGAGAGGTGACAACCAGGCAATAGGCCATGGTATTTGTCCCTGTGGAGGAGCAGTGTCCCCTTGGCATTTTCAGTCCTCTCTTGTGGCGGTTCCTGTGCCCAGAGCTGTAGGAGAGATTTCTGTTCTGCTCAGCGCCCATGGAGGCTGCCAGCTCAACCCTTGTCTACTCATTCTGTGCACCGAGGACAGGATTTGTGCCTTTGTTCTCCCATGTGCGTACGTTAAACAGCATTTCAGATGTTCAGTGTGTATTGTTTTAAAGCACCCACAATACAAACTTTGTAATGGCAGAGTTGCTATCATTCATTACTCAGTTGCTGGAGATAACTTGGATCCTTTGGATCCTTCTTTCTGTCTCTCAAATGAGAAGCTGGTCAGAAAATATTATTACATAGCGTATACAGCTGGGAGAGCATCAGCTTCTTGTTTTCCGTCATCTTATTTCTTAATGTGGTGTAGTAAATTATAAATGTACACAAACACCTGTGGAGCAGTTCATTCATAACCTGCCAGACTGCAGCGTGTATTTGGAAATTGCTGTTTTGCGGTTTGTTTTTGTTGTCTAGGATAACTTCATTAACTGATGCTAGGCATTACTTAAAAATAAATGGATCACATGAGCACCATGTGTCCATTAGTGATTTTTGCTAACAAAAACTTTGTCTTTGTTTCATTCCTTGAAACACCTTCTGTGCAACAACTTGTTGTTCTTTATGACACAGTTATTGGCTGTTACTAGCTAATTTCAGGAAGGTCATTATTTGCAAATTAGTGTGCTGTGGGGCTTGGAAGCACATGCCACCATGTCATAAAGGCCAACAGAAATATTTGATAGTATAGATTCTTAGGAAGATGTGAAAGAGGTTTGTATAAATAGAGATGGTTACGACTGAGTTCCTCTCGTGGCATTACTCATATGCCTCTCTTCTGGGCTATAGCAGTGCTAACAGCTATGCAGTTTGTGTATTAAAGCAAGTATCTTCCAAAGTGGAACCACAAATGACAGCAGAATTATGATTAAAGTGTGATCAGTACTGATGGTGAGCCCAGCATAAAATACAAGTCTGGCTGTGGTTAGGAGAATGTGCCCATCTAATAAGCAGCTTAACTTGGTGCATTACTGTGAAATAGAAAGAAGCATGAAATATGCGATATGAATAGTAGGCTGGATTTCCCTGTCACTTTGTATTTAAGTTCCAGGAGCTGCCCTGGCTTTGTCAGGGTTACTTCTGAATTACACCCACAGGAATCAGCAGTATAATTGAAATTATGTGTTGTAGCCCCAGATTTGGAGTTTTCATATCAGACAAAATGCAGCCAGTAAGACTAATTGATCCAAATGTTTTTATTTTTCTTGATCAGATGCTGACTGCTACAACTTCATTCAACCCCGTTAAAGAAAATAGATGTGATTCCTTTCTCATTAATGTTGGACCAGGCAATTAAGGGCCAATTTCGGCAGAGAGATTAGCAAAGACTAAGGCTTGATCCACAGTGTTTTGCAGTCAATAAATCAGCAATTGCTATCTACACAATAGCAGGTCTAGTAGGGGTTTGAGCGTCTCTGAGAGCACTTGTCTGCAGTATTGCTTCTTTAAGTTTTCTGAAATCAGTTAAATTGAGATAAATCCAATGATTTGTTCATGTCCATTGGAGTTGTTCAAAATGCGTGTTCTTCACTTGGAACAGACTGGCCTGCTGTGCTTGGGTAGGGGAAATTGGGAGCTTTTCCCCACAGGCTGTAAATAGCCTGCTGAATGTTTGTGTTTGAAAGGAGATGTTCCACCAACCACTGAAACAGTATTTCCAGACTGCTTTAAATCACTTCCTCATTGTTTCTGTTCCGGATAGCCAAGTTTTACTTTCTGTGGGCTTTTACATGCATGAAGTTTCTTTTAAGATTGTTGTGTGTCTCTCAGCTCTTCTCCCAGCAGGATTCTTCTCCTCCACAAGCCACATCCAAATACCTCAATGGTATGTTGTGGAAAGAAAAGCCTATTGTATAAGGCTGTATGTATGAGTGTTTCAGCAAGTAGCACAAGAAATCTGAGGTTCTGTGTTGCACACCTTCTATCTTGATGTTTTGACAAGCCCCATTTAAAGACTCTTATGGCGAGTGATTTTTATGAGCACATGTGGAGAGGAATGTGTAAAGTGCTTGAGATGTTAGGGACCGGGAAGACGCATGACAACTGCTTTGTGTAAGATGATCTGTGTTCTGAGGAACAAATGGTGCATTGAGATGACAAATGGAGCAGCAGAGGTGCAGCTGGGCTGCACGGGCTGTTCAATAGCAGAGCTACCATCGAGCAGCTCGATGAGAGGCTTCTGCAGTGCTAAGAATAACAAAAATGCATTTGCTCTCAGCAGATAAAAGGATTTTGTATGCTGGTCAATATTAACAATTTCTTGTTAGCTTTGAACTTGCTTATAAATTAATTATATAATTCTCATTGATTTAATTAATTGGGTTCCAGGGTCTTGATTTCCAGTTTTCTGGCAGTGGTTTTAGAACTAGAAGATTTTAGGGCAAATAAACGGTCTGTATTTTCTCACTTGCTGGGTGGGGTGTTTGGTGAATATTAGTGCATTTATCAAGGCGTCTTTCCATGTTAGAGACAGACTCTTATCCACTTTTGATAGATGGAAACAGAGGGACAGTGTGATTATGGGACTTGTCTAGAGAATGCTGTGTGGTACAGCAGAGCATAAGAGTTAAGTGCTGACACCCTAAAAGCCACACTGGTCCCCCGAATCTGGCATTGCTCTTCCTTTGGGCTATATTGTGCCTTTGCCCACACAAATCTGGCTCTGATCCCTGCTCCATGCTCCCAAAGGCAGGCAGAGAAGGGAGGGAGCTGACCTGTCCCATCAGTGCCTTGGAGCACTTTGTGATCTGGGGAGCGGATGCCATTCAGTTGCAAAGGGAAAAAGAGATCAGCTCCCCATCTTCCAGCATGGTGACTGCAGACCTTCCTCTGGAGCTTGAAGACAAATAGTAGTTCCCTATTGCACAGGCTTGGGAAAGCCAAATGGTTTTCCAGTGTCTGAATAAAGCACACGGCAAGGAACCTGGTGTGCACTCCCCTCTGTGCAGTTTGCATGCTGCCTGGGGATCCAGGAAGCTGGCACTGGTGTCATCTGGAGAAGTGGATCTGGACTGCAGGTGGGAGCCAACCAGGTGTGTCCCAGAGGGATGGAGAGTGGAACCAAAACAGAAATTGTTGGCGAAGTAGTGAAAACTGACTGCTTCAAATTAGCAGGTGTTGCTCTTAAACTGCCTCCCAGGGGAGAGGTGTTTGGCCAGAGCCATGAACGCAGACACTGCACCTGCCTGGCCGATTCAGTGGGGAAATACCCCCTGGCTGAGCGTGGGGGCCAAAGCCCCAGCCTGCAGAGCTGTGCTGGGACGGTTTTCCTGCACGTGGGATGGAAGCGCAGATGGTCTCTTCCCTTTTTGTACCTGCAAAAGGAACGCTGTGGGTCCAAGGCACAGCTCAGCTGCAGTTCCCTGTATTGGCTTGTGACAGCAGGGACTGAGGCAAGGTCCTCCTTTATCAATAGTCCAGCTTTAAAAAGGAAAAACCCCGAACCCCATCAGCTTGGCTTATCTCCCTGCTGTGAACAAACGCTATTTGATTCACAAGAAACTGTGTGTAGGTCCTTCTGCATTCTATGAGGGCTTAAAATTTTGAAAAGTTTGTAGCAGACTAGAAGAGGGCTGGGTTTGCTACTAGCAGTGCAAGAGATATTTTTGCAAAGATCTGTGTTAATATGAAGCATCAGTAGAAATGCGAACAGTCTTTAGTCTGAAATATTATAAAGCAAAGGCAGAATACAAGAAAACATAAGAAAACAAGAAAAGAAAAAGGTAATTGAAGCAGCATCACCTTGGTATGACCTTCAAAGGGTGTAATTGGTGTCAGTGAGCAAAACACAAGTGCAAACACATGAGGTTTTGGTACCTTACCAGCTTGGGCTGGGAATGCTGCAGTGATTCCTGCTGTTGACACCATAAGGAACCGCTGCTGGTTTTTTTGGCTTTCCACCTGGTGAGAGATGACCTGCGCTCGTATCGCATTGCTCTGATTAGTGTTGGTTTCTCTCTCTTGAGTTTGAATGTGTATTGGCTTTCCTCGGTAGATCAAGAAGGAATTAATGCTGCATTCTACTTAATTGTTCATCAACAGCTAAAATCATGACAAAACTGCTCCACCCCAATTAGTAAAGCAGCAATTAGGAAGACTTAATTAGACTCAAACATCTGAAGTCACACTGCTTCCTGGGCCTGGGAATGCCGTAGCAGACCAGCGCGTGCAGCTGACTTTGCTTAGTTAGCTTTAGACCCGCGCTAATGAGCAGAATCACTCGTTTCTTCATTTAGAAGTATTTGACCTTAAGATAATAAACATATATCAAGGACGTGAGTTTTAAATCATGAACACTTGTGTTTCAAGACTCAGTCAATATCTGGATTTTATTTTTATGTATTTTCTTCTTATGTCTACTAATTGCTGTGTCAAGTAACTAGTTTAGCGAGACCAGCTGAAAAGATAAATGATGCTAAAATCTTGGGAAGAAGAGAATGTGTGTTTTCTACAACAGGACCAGAGGAATTTGTAGCCATGAGTTAGATACGCAAACCCTCTGACCTCCCCCCATTGGTATTTTTTTCATAAGAATAAAGATGCTGTCAGCACAAGTCACCATTTCACCAAAATGGTCGTTTACCTTTCATAACAAATAATAAAGAGCATTATAAATATTCTCCATATGCTGCTACTGGATTGTATTAGTGAAATATGTCAGTGTTTGTGGCGTGTGCAGCCCCATGTTTTATGACACTGCTTGAAAAATGTGAGACGTTCATATGAGTTATTTGGAAGATGGTGACAAGATTATTTGACATATCTGTGTCTTAAACAGAGCATTTCCTAGTGTACAGTGGAGAGAGAAAAGCAAGTGTATGACCAAGTGTCTGCAGCGCCGGGGCAGCCGTCTCCAGTGCAGTTGCTACTCAGAAGGTGGCTGTGGGGCTTTCCAGTTGCTGGGTTTGTTTTCCAGTGTGACCTGTGCTGGGACTGAGTGCTCACAGGGACCAAGCAGGTGGCTACACAGATCTTTTCTGCATGGCTTCCAATGATTTGAAAGCAGTTTTTTTGACAGCTTGTGGTATTGGGTCTCTACGACACCTATGCATTTCCCTTCCATAGCTTTACTTAGCTTCTTGGATTATCTGAATGTTGCCAAGACTTCACTCTGAAGCAACTCAGAATTTCACCTGACAGTGTTGGCTGGAGCAGGGTGAACTCGTGTCCATTTGGTGCTTCACACACCTGAATGCAGCGTTTGTGTTGGTGACCAGAGCTGGGTTTTTCTCAGCCAGAAGAGCAAGGGTGGTCAGGGGCAATAGGTTTGGATTTGGGTCATGAGAGTATGCAATGAGCAGCTGAGAACGTCACTCCAGCTGCCCTTTCCTCTGAAGCATTTGTGCTCTGCCTTCCCCATCCACACAGCAATGGGGACGGTTGATATTATAGTAAAGACCAAGGACGAGGCAGCTACTGTCTATGTCTTTGTATGATTGTAGCTAGTCCTTGAGCCTTCACTGTATTATCTCCTTAAATCTGTGCACCTGACAACTTTGCTTTAGCACAGTTGGATGTGTTACTGTCCTGGGTCGCAAGAGAAAAGCGTGCACTTGCAAGCCTGCCGCAGGCTCCCTGGGAGGATTTGAAGTAAATCAACATGCAACTGCCCACTTCAGTTCTCCCTTTTCTCGTAGCTCTTTTTTGAAGAGTGAACTGTTGTGAGGAGAAGTTGCTGTATGCAAATTTGAGATGAAACCTCCTGTCTTTCCAGCATTTTCTATTTGCATTGCCCAAAAAGCAGTTGTATTTTCAGAGATTTGGACTC
This sequence comes from Nesoenas mayeri, assembly GCF_963082525.1. Taxonomy (NCBI): domain Eukaryota; kingdom Metazoa; phylum Chordata; class Aves; order Columbiformes; family Columbidae; genus Nesoenas; species Nesoenas mayeri. The sequence goes on from NC_137556.1 coordinate 8,209,158, forward strand.
TGACTATGTAGATGCCACGGCTGAGAGCTGGGAGTGTAGATGCACGGCATCTCCAGGAGCAGCGGGTGATGGGATCGACAAAACGTGTGAGCAGAGGATTTGTAGCGCAGGCAGCAGCACGAAGTGGGGGCTCTTTTGGTTAATGAATATTGAACTTCTCCTGTCTAACAGCAAGTTGTATCCTGCTTTGCGAATGAGCATCTTTGTGAGAGGCTGAGCTGCAGACAGGGGGTCTGCTTGTGAATTCATCAGTTCCTGTCTGGGTGACGAGTGTGCTCTGCTGGTCACCCAACAGTTGGTATCATGCAATATGATGTTTTGTTTTGTTTTGTTTTTTTAGTTGTTTGGTTGTTATTGTTTTTCTCCAGAAATCTAGAAGTCTTTACTCAGTGCTGGATGCTTTTCTCTAGCTGCCCACATTGCATTTTGTACGTGACAATACCCTCCCTCAGAAAGAATTGATGTAATAAATTTGTGCACGCAGCATTCCCTAAATTCAGCTCTGTTTGTGGCAGGAGTTCCAAAGGGCACATACATCTCAGAAACACTGTGACTGTTGCGTGAAATGGTAATTTTAATGCATGGAAGATCAGCTTCTGATTTATTTTATTAGTGCAGATGAAAATTACTATGATGGTTCAAGTAGGGCGTAAAATAAATATCTCTAATCTTATTCCATGAAGAATACTAACTTCAAATTTTGTATTTCTTTTCTTTTTCAAACCACTGTAAAATGCTTAGTATGTGACTTGAGCGCCTGTTCTATTAATATCATGTTTATGTAGGAAGGTTTCTTTTTTTTTCATGCTCATAATAGGAAGAGCATATTTTCATTTTGGTAGTGTTATGTGCAACACAGAAGTTCCAGTTCCTTTGATCAGGTAAAAGTCTCATTTTTTAACCAGAGCACAGAAATATGCATTTATCCCAGTGGAGAAAAGCACATTAGGAAATGCTTTCCTAAACAGGACACTGCAGGTGACTTCAATTTAAAAAACACCCAGAGTGAGAAGTCTAACATTTGCTACCAGCCAGAATACCCAGGCAGTCAGGGCTTATGGAAGAGATTATTTTACCTTGTTTTCCTTTTTTCACCTACAGGTGAGAACCAATATGGTCCTGAAGGCTTCACAGATAAACAAGTAGCTTCTTGCAAGGTTCAGTGTAAATTGAGATTCTGGGGAACATCCAGGTGCATGAGTCTGCTCATTTCCCCAGCTATTTTGGCACAAACTGCGGTGAGGATAAGCCCTCTGCAGACTTCCGCCGTATCCTGTCTGTGACAGGTTAATCTGCTGCCCACGTCCACACCTCGAGGTGGTTGACAGCATGAAACCAGGCCTGGAAATGGCAAGTAGGGCTCCTCCCTGCTGCCGTTAGGGGTGGCATGTTATAGGAGATCAGGGACACGACGTGTCCTGGCTGCTGTAGCATACCTGGCTGCTGTCCTGCTGCTCTGCGCTCCTCATCATTCTGTCAGTGTGCAAAATCTGTGTTAACTGGTAGCACTGGCTGTGCTGAGCAGATCACAGAAGAAAAAGTGATGCTTCTCGTAGCATGGCTCAGCAGTCCTGCTCTGAACTAGCAAAACACACATGCATAAGTGGAGGTGTAACTAATGCGAAGTGTTTTCATCCCTAGATAAGTCAGCAAAAACATGGTTATAGCCAAGCCAGGACTTCATATGAGAAGATGAATGTGTGGTTCCGTGACATGGTCCTGCCTCTGACTGCTGTTTTAAGAGCACTGGGCAACAGGGGTTAATTGGTAGCCTAAATAGCATTGTGGGAAAATAGAAAAGGGCCTTAAAGAGATTCTTAAAGGATTCAAGTATCACTTGGAGTATTAACAGAAGATGCAGATGTAGATTTGTGCATGCATGCGTGCATTTGGCAATGCAGAGTCTTTCAGTTGGAAATCATTGGTACAGAAATACAGTTAAGGTTTCAAATGTATTTAGTTCAAACAGCCATAGGGAAAAGCAAGGTTATTAAAGCAGTAAAAAGATGTACTGCAAGGCATTAACTTCTATATCAATATATTGATTATACTGAAAGTGGAGTATGAGTGTGCATAGTTGGGTCCTCTGGTAAGAAAAGGAAATTTGTTTTTGGCAATGGGAAAAATGACTGAAAGTGCTCTGAGAAATTAATAGTGATGCTTCTTTCCAAAGGTTTAGAGACAGTTCTTGTGAATTCTGCTCTGTGTTCCACTAAATCGGGACTGTCCTCTGTGAGAACAGCTATGCACTGTCTCAAGGTGAAGAAATCAGTGTGGTCTAAGAATCCACAGGTAGAAGAGAAGGAGAGAATGGAAAATATTTATAAAGACAAGGAATTTTAAACTGCTAGAGCGACACTTCTGTTGTGAATAATTTGCCATAATGAAAGTCAAGAGTTTGGCATCCTGGTGAGTTGACTTTGGCTGTTTGCAGTGGGAGAGCTCAGAGAGATGCTCCTGCAGAGGTAAGGTTGATGTTTATTATTCTAGAGAATAACTTGAATAGTCTTTCTGCATCAGCAGCACATAGTCTGCTAAGAATTATAATCTGCTGGCCTGGGGAACAGACACCTGGACTATGTGGTCAAGATGGTGCCTATCCCAAATGACTTACCTGCCAGGGAGCCTGCTGTGTGCATTGCTGCTGAACATCCCTTCATCGGGGCTGAGGGCCCTGCTGGTGTAAAGCTTTTTGTAGGCAAGGTTTTGGGATGAATTTGGAAGAGGTGGCTTTGGGAGTGTTACAGGTTGAGCTGGTGAAGAGTCCTTACAGACAACACTGGTATTGTGACTGGTCTCTCTACTATAAACTTTTAATGGCATCCCTGCCATCTCTCAGTGGGTTTAGGGCGTTGGGCACTGGGGGACGGCGATGGAAAGCTGTCATGTCTATGTCCTCTATCGGAAGTGGGCGCATGGATCCCTTTTGTGGTCTCCACCACTATCTTGCACTCGAGCTGTGCCCTGACCAACTTGATGATAATATGGACTTATACATAGTGCTAAGGATCCTCACTCTGTCCGTACCCTGCAATGTGGCATGGTGCCCGAATGCTTAAGCTAACTTCAGGCAAACAATCTCACACCGTGGTTTACTCTTTAAATACAAATGCACAGTGGTCCCAGAGAGCTGAGACAGGCTGAGAGACGCGATGTCCGCATGGTGTAGTGCAGGGTACAGAGCCAGTTCATGACTTCATACCACACGTGCCCTGAGGGTCTTACATTCACAAGAGGCAGCTCATCCCTTTGTCTCCTGAGCTTTTGTATAAACTAGTATGCCCAGCTACTGTGTTTTCTTTGGCTACTAAGTGCTAAATCTTTGACTGTACTAATTCCTTTAGGAGCTATTGGTAATGTAAGGGTTGCTTCGTCTCCACTTGCGAATACATTGCTTGTATTCCTAGACGAAGATATTATTGGAATACTTACTTTAGTGCGAACCCTCCAGTGGCCAATCTTTTATTCCAGAATAATGGGCCTTTGTCCAATTTAGCACAATGTACTTTGGAAGTGGAAGTCTGTAGTTTGTTGCGCAGGAAATGCACCCATTTACTAAATCTCGTTAATTAACTGGCACCTATTTAAGGGAAGTTTCTTATTTCTTGCAGTGTTTAAAACATCATCTGTCATCAAAAGTAGCCCTTTAGATTTTTAGATTTAGATCTTTGATTTTACAAGTGATTCCTTCTGCATATTGAAAGTAATTTTTCTGCTGCTTTTTGTTAGGAAAAAGGGACCTGGGCTTTGAGAATTACAGTTTAAGCTGCTCAGAATTGTGTGGCAGCTCTGTGCTTGCTGCCAGGAAGCTGTTACTGTGCTCAGGACAGTGCGTCTCTGCCATTTGATGTAATATTCTACGTGATGAAAAACTAAAGCAGCTTTTTCTTCTTCTGTGCGTAGCCCCCACCACTTCTGGCCAGCACAAGATTAATCTTCTGGCTGCCAGTCTACAGAGCTTTTGTCCAAACCAGAGACATCTAGCAATGCCTGCACCGCACCAACTGTATCAGACAAAACTCATCACCTTTCCTTAGCAGGCTTTATCGATATAACCATGCAAATGTTTCTCCTCAGCCACCTCATCTTCACTCCTTGCCTTGCTTCACTTTGTCATTTCCAGGTCACTTCCCTTGCCTTTGTCAGCATGTTTAGCATTGCTTCGTGTAGGCGCTGCCATCAGGAACGCCATCATGCATACTAAATTCATGTCTGGGACCACGGCATGAAGTGGTTCATCCGCTCAGGAGCAAGGTACAGCAATAGGGAAGAACAGACGAGCCGCACACCTTCTGGAGATCAGTTCTCTGCCGCCGCACAAGCACCTTCTGCTGTCCTTCGGCATCAGGGTGCTGGGGTGGCCCTCATGCAGGTGGGTGCACCACTTCTACCATCCCTGGCTGCTCCGACTTACCATCAGTGCTCTCTGAGCCAGTCTATTTTAGTAATGCAATTACTCACATTAAGCGTAATCAATGAGCTGCGGAGCAATCTACCGGTGCCTCCAATCAGTAGAATTACTCAGAAGGATCAAAATGAGCTGCTTTTTCTGAAAATGATGCTGTCACTCACAATGAAGTAAGTTCAAGGAAACCCCATTCTTTATGCGGAGTATGCTGTTGCTCTGAATACCTGTTCACATAACGCCTTGTCTTGGTGTAATGTAGGAGAAAGGGGTCTGTGCATGTTTGGGAAGATGCGGGTCCCAAAGGTGTCTGCCTGCAGAAGAGCCAGGGTAATAACCTTCCCAGAGAAAACATGAATAAAGGGCTGCAGAAAATACTGCAGCTTGCTTTCCCTCTGCCAGCACTACCAGCGCAATGAGTTAAAGATTGTTTCATCTGGCCTCAGCAGAGTGTCTCTCTAGGACAATGTAGACACAGCTCAGACTGATTTCCACTGCCTCCCTTGGGTGGCTACGTGTAATTGTCCACCACTGCGCTGCTGTGGCTGGTACCTGCTGCCCCTGTGCATATGGTCCCCATGCACATGGTCCCCATGCCTTCAGCACTTAACCATGGACACGTGCTGGGCAGGTGAGTCCTCTTGCTTCTTACATGTGTGCTCTTCTTGCCAAATGACAAAAATACATGGAGGATTTCAGGGAGGGGGGAGGATTTGCTATGAAAAATGGCATTCCGCTGCGTCTGGCAGGACTTCATCCAGGCTTACAGCTGTATGGAGGGGAGGCCAAGTGTGCAGCCTCCGTTGGGGTGTTCTTCTCGGCACAGCTATGGGAAAGTATCGTGCAGACTGCCAGCCGCGTGCTGTGAGTTCTATGTCACTGTTTTGCGTTCTGACCATAACTGTCCTTGTCGCAATGTTGCCAGGCCCTGCAATTTCATCTTTAGTTTCATGGTACTTAGTTTTATCTTGAAATTACAATTCTTAGTCCCAATTCACAACAGTACAGTCTCAGTTTCTATTCTTATTTCAACTTAGCATGTGTTGGGGGGAGATGGACATTTACAGCCTTTAAATTCATGAAAGAAGCACTTGAAATGCTTGACAGCATTAACCATAAGCGCTCAGGATCCCAGAGGAAATATAAAGTTGATACACTTGTGTGTGTGTTTTTAAATCTCGAGGTTTTAACGTCAGTCTCCTGATCAATGGAAGCCTTTTTCGTTGCTGTGGAGCGTTCGATGCCGGCGACCTGGCACACGCAGCCTCACAGCCTCCCACATGTGCGTCAACCAGACCCATGTGTTGGGAAACTGGCTCGGTCCTGCTGTGTTTGAACAGCTCTCCTCCCTGCCTTTCTGGAACGTACTTACTGTTGTTCCCAGCTCCTCACTTTTCTTGATGTTCTACCTTCTTTTTAGTGGTGCTCCAGGGACCCCAGAGAGGTGTAGCAAGTGTAATTTCCATGTGCTATCTGTAGAACTGCTCATTTTTTTGGAGGTAAAACCATGTTTTCCTTCAACTCTGCCTTTTGTTCGTAGGCATCGGTGCTTGAGGCAGAGTATTTCATTAAAGATTTATGTAAAGCAGGGGCTGGTCTCTGAGGCGAGAGGATAAAACTCTGCTCCAGAATGCAAATGCAGAGCTGAAGCAGTTTTGAGTTGTGCATAATGCAGCACTAGTTGGCCCAGCCCAAGGTTTCATCCAGGAGAGGGAAACTTGCACCACCTTTGTTTTTGCCACCCTGTAACTTTGAGGTTCATTCACATTTTGGTTTATGTGAGGAAACAAACAACCCTAGGCAGCCCTTGCCAGGTGCCCTGAGCGTGCACGGGCTGGAGGATCAAAGGGAGTTTGGCTCTCGGAGCTGGGGAGGCACTCGGCATCCCAGCCCGGAGCCTGCCAGTGCTTCTTTCTGCCCTGTCCTTCCTTTTCCAGCTGGCATGAGCAGGACGTGGAGGGGAAACTCCTCTTAAGTTTCCTTCACTGAGATTTCTCTGCAGTGGCTGTAATATATGGACAATGTGCCTTTTCTCTGTGCCTCATTCTCCAAGTGCTGTCCTGGTAGGATGTTTGGGAATCTGGAGAGCGTGTCAAACATGGATGCACTTGTGAAAATCCACAAGTGCATCTGAAAGCATCAGTGTACCTGGCAGATGCTGCAGCTGCAATGCTGCTGGATACCTGGCTTGTGGAAGAGCACTTGTGTGCATACAGAGCTTGGAGCAGGGACTGTCCCAGCCTCATCCACAGCAGCTCGTGCAGAGCCCAGGTAACCTCTGTGTGACAGCACTAAGTAGAAACCTAACAGCATGTGGAGCTTTCCCCAGGCTTCACAGCTGCACACACAAACCCAAATGTACTTTTTCAGAACAGTGTTGTTTACTGTCGATGGCAGGTGCAGCTCCTGTTTTCCACTTTGTGGGCACAGCTCCTCCCTGTAAGGATGCACCCAAAGCTCGCAGGGACTTGCTGTCCTTCAGACATGTGCATTTATGCGTGCCGAGATGTTTACTTGAATGTAAAGACTTGACAGGAAATGGAGTTTGTATTCATGGAAATGTAATTATGTATGTTGTGTAAACTAACTAGTAAAAGTAATTCTGGAACTCAAAACAGGACAAGATTTGAATACTTATTAACCAAAACAATGTTGGTTGCTGTGTACCTTGGAATAAACACCTCTCTGTCCTATAGGAGGAGTGTTGTCCCATCATCTCTATAGCTCTGGGAGCTGGAAATGACCATCCTGCAGACCCAGTGTAGGAGGCTTTGGAAATGTGGGTTTGAATTCTCTCTGCTGTATGGAGATCCTGCAAGTTTTACAGGATAAAAGACTGGAACAAGTTTGCCTACGCAGGCAGTGCACTTCCAGCTAATCTCCTGAAGATAGGATCTGTGTGCTTCTTTGAAGTCATTCATGGAGAGCCACGATAACGTGGAAATCTCTTGGACTGTTTCCTGTGCCCGGCAGCTCCAGCTGGGATCAGAGGCCAAACTGCCGCGTTGAGTGCGTGAGAGGGAGATGCTGCTGTAGGACTCTGGGCGTGCGGAGGATGGTGGGCGGCAAACGGCCATGTCAAGGGATGAACAGGGGAGGGTTTGACTTTGCAAGCTGAAATATCAGCCAGAGCAGTGTAGCAGCATGAGTGTGAAATAGCTTTGAGTTGGAGAACCCGAAGATAAGCGTGCATTGCGAATGCTTCTTGTGGTGTGAGCTCCCAGCTTGCATCAGCTGTACAAAGCAATTGCACTCCTTGTCACTAAGGCGTCAGATCCCAGGACTGAATTGGTTTCAGTAATTTCACCGTGTATCTGAGCTAACAGATGAGACCGTGACTGCGTCATTTGCAATTTGTTTTAAGGTAAGGCTCTCCACAAATTGGAAAGTCCAAGTTGCAGTCCTCCTAACATCAGTCATCTGCATGGAGGATGCCAGCCACGCGTGTGTATTTTAGCAAGCACACACCTGGAGGAACGCTCCCAGCTGATTTTTGCTCTGTGTTTGCCAGAGGCAGACAATGCCAAACCGATGGCTTTTGTAAGAGAAAGTTCTGAGAAACTTTGAATCATTCTGGTGCAAGTCAACTTGGTTGCTATGAGAGTGGAACTATAGAAGAAGATTGGCCTATGTTATTGTCCTAAGCCAGGAATGATTCTCTGGTTCTCCTAAACTGTGGAATATTAATTGAAAAAATCCAAATCTCTTTCTGCATTTTTGTGGTCTCCATTTTTGGCAGTGCAAGTGACGTAGGACAGCTAAATGTCACTCAGCTTAGCTGCTGGGTCGTCTGCAGTGAGTTGCAGGCAACCATCAGCTTCCAGGCGCTTTCAGCAGCTCTGCAAACAAGCAATAACAGGTTGGCAGTGATAAGTTGTTGTTTCCCAGCAGCTTTGGAGGACAGGGTATACTTGAAATAAATCTATCAGGTAGGGTTTCAAATTGGCCAGGGCTGTAAGCAACAGTTTATTGAGCTTATTTATGATGTTGCACCTAGAAAATGAAATGGAGAAATGTCAAGTGCTTTCAACATCAGCCAGCATAATTTAATCCTCCCTCCCCCTTTCTTGGAAGCTCTGTCCTGGCTTCATGCCAGAGGCATATTATTGTAATAAAACACATTCACATTCTAGGTGGTAAATGGAATTTACCCGATAATTAAAACTACAAATAAAGTAAATTCATTCATCATCATCTTCATTCCCAGCATAGCTTACATTCTCAGCACTATATATGGTATAAAAATGTGCACCTTGGGCTTTTTAGCTCTTCATGGCATAATGACCAAATCCATCTGTGAGAGTCTTGGGAATCCGAGCTGAAGCAAAACCACACAAAGGCTAGATCTGAGCGCTTCTCCGAAATGATGCTTCCACAGCCTCTCCTCTTGTATTTGGACTTTGTCCTGCCCTGAAGGCCATCTCCTTTCCACGCTGCTGGTTGTTAAATTATTGCAAAGACAGAACAGCCTCAAGTTCCTAGGCTGAGTAACCATCTGTCTGCCCTCCCACACAAACACCTGAAGATGAGATAATGTTGAAAAGAAAACAAATCCTCTAAATAATTTTAAAGCCTCAAATGTGTCTTTCTACAATCCTGAGTTTCCAGTGTGTTTTCTCATGCGTTAATAGGATAGATATATTTTTAGTGGCAAAGTTTGTTTGTTATGTTAAAATTACTGCATTCGGTTTGGTAGAGTTGCTTCATAATTATGCAAAGGGTGTTCTTGATGCCTCTTACAATTCATGCACTAAACCTGGCGTGTTAAACATGGGTCCCTTGGACACACACAAATGAATATTAGTTTGGTTCTGTCCTGAGGGCCAGCAGCCCTTCTGCCAACCTGGGGATGGGGAAGAGTGACACAAGATCTGCAGCCTGTTTTGCAGATCATGCCTTTGTGCAATCTTACTGAGTAAAGCCTTAGTAAGCAGTCACATAATCCGGTACAAGTAGCACAAATGAGCACAGCAGTTTCTTTTCAGAGAAGCACTTGCTAATATTCGGATAAACTTACATAAAATAGGAAAATTAAAGACAACTTTAAAATAAATCCTGAAATGCAGCTAGAGGGATCTTGGATTAAAAACCTCTTGCGTGTTGCTTTATGAACAAACAACTTCACCCGTGATAGATAGTGTGCCCTGAGCGTACATAACAAGGCAATTAAGGGAAAGCACAGTCAATGGAATAATATTGTCTTATCTTTTTGTTTCACATAAGTCCTGTATCTTCACTGCCAGTTTGCTGTAAATTGTACCTTGTCATTAATAGGATTATTGATAACTCTGCCAAACAGAGCTTCTGCAGAATTTACTGTTTGCTAAAATGCTTCCTTCATCATTAAAAAGTGTTGCTAATATGCTTTAAACATAAATCTTGTGCAGCCTTAATGCTCTGGGATGCAGCCAGTGGCAAGCAGAGCTCTGTAGATTGCTAAAGCTGGAAGTCAGGGACACGTCTGCTTTGGGCTGCAGTGTCTCAAGCTGTTTGAGTATTTTTCAAGTCTGTAAACTCTTAAAACTGAATTTGCCCTTCCCCCATGGAGCAAATTCAGGGTGAATTCTGTCCTGGATAAATCAGCTTATGCCACAATCAAATGCCCACCAGACAACTCATCTTTTTCTTGCATTTACCATCTCACCCTGCTTGTTCGGAGGCAGCAGCTGTGGTGCAGGTGGCCCCAGGTTGTGCTGCTGGTGGTGGCTCTCAGGGGCCCTGCACCTCGGGAAGTGACACTGTGAATGGTTTGTGCTGGCCTGGGCAGTAGGGACATGGTGATATGCAGCTTCAAAGTCTGATGGCCTCCAGGAAATCAGCTGAAGGATGTGGGTTCGCATCCAGCAACAAAGAGCTGTTCATCGCCTGCCAGTGAGGCTGTCAGCAATGTGGTGAGCACGTCGCAGGCCTGGACCTGGAGGGATGACTGCAGGGCACAGGCTTGTTTTGGGCTAAAAGACAGCTTTGTGGCTGGAAGCTCCTCCAAACTACTTTTGTTGAGTGGCACCACGTCTCTGAAGTCTGAGTTCGGTTTCAGCCGGCTGCGTCCTGGCCCTTTGTCATCCTCCCTGTGCAGTGAATCATCTCGGTACCTGCACTATGGCTGGACAGAGCGAAGGGCAGGCTGTGCAGTGTCTTCTCTGCCCTTTGGCAGCTTCTTAAATCCTCCATGCGTTTCTCTTTGTGTTGTTGGCCAGGAGGTGCTGAGTGGGATTGATAGTGCAGGGGCTATTGCCCATCACTCCGGTTTATTTGGAAGAGCTATGTCACGGAGTTAACCTGAACTACTTTGTTCCTGCCAGCCAGTGCTTTATTGTTGACAAGTCTGAAAGCTGCGCAAGGGTCTGGAGGAATGAAAATAGATGATTCTCCCATCACCGAGGAGAGCCAGAAATCATCTATCACTACTTTTTCAGTCCCCCTTCCAACTTGAATCTGGATTGTTGTCCAGAGCATCAGACGATTTGCTGCTGTTCCTTGCGTGCCTGGTCTCTGTACAGTATTCTCTAGTGCTTAGCCCAGCTCAGACTTAAAAAACACAAAGGAATTTAATCATATCTGTGAGACATGATTTATTGTTATTTGATGGAGCTGTGTGGTATCAATCTGGAGTTGTAACAAGGCATGAACAGACTTGCCTGGGCACCATCCTGATGTTTCAGCACATCAGCCAAATTCAGGCTGAGCAAAGATGGTGCAGAGCAATTCCCTGGATTTTCATTAGCAACACAGTGATGTTCAGATGCCTTTGAAGGTCTGGGGCCTGCATAGAGTTAGAGCAGTGACCACTACGCATTCTTGCGGCCCCTTCTCTAGCGCATGTGAAGCAGCGATTTGAGACAGCCTGCCCAGTCATTTAGAAGATGATTGTTCTCTCAAAGCAGCAGTTCTCAGACTGTAATTTTAAAATTACATCGTGTTTTGCTAGGACTTGGCAAAACTTCTCCTCGGCCTAGAGTTTTAAAACAGTAGCCCCAAAAAAACTCATTCCTGTGCAGCTAAAAAAGAAATCAAAAGTAAGAAAGAAGAGTGTTTGGGAGGATTTTTTTAAGAGAACGCTGTCTGAATCTCTTGCTTTTGAAGATGTATTCCCACGCTGAGTCACATCCAAGGTTCATACAGAAAAGCCTGGCTGGCGTTTTAGAGGTCGATATTTGTTGACTGCTATGGAGCTGTTGCCAGCACGCAGCAGCGGTGCCCCACCGAGGAGGGCTACAGACATGCCCTAAGATAAATGGATTCAAAAGGTAAGCACTGCCTCTTCACTGCTTTAATTTTCCTCCTCCTGGGTTCGCTGTGCTGGTGCGAGTACAACAGGCGCTGGGCTGGGATTGCCATCTTTTGCTGGGTGACAAGGACAAATATTTTTGCCTTCAGAGAGACTGAAGGTTTCTTTGTTGTGTGTCACCGCTGTCTGGGGGGCACGTAACTCCGTGTCACCTGTGACAAACATAGTGTTAGAAATAAGCCTGGTATGGGTTAAGAGCCTCTGTCTCAAGGTTATGTGGCTGTTATGCTACTAGATGTAATTTTAACTTACAGAGTCTCACTCCAGCCCTGTTTCTTAGTGCTTCAGTTGGGGAGCGCGTGTTTCTGTTGCTGCTACTCATGGAGTGTATAATTCAGTGTGAGTAAAGACACCCATCTGAAATCATAATGTACAACTACATTAAGCCCCATTAGTTAAGAGTTGGACCGGTTACAAACGAGAGTAAAACGCACACTCCATTACTGCGTCTGTCTGTGTGTGTGTTTAATTTTCTGAACAAAGGGTGGGGAATTAAGAGACACTTCTTTGATACATTTGCTGCTGTTTTGTGCCACCCCAGATCTGGGAGAGCAATTGTATTTTAATCAGCTGTGTGAGTCATCACAAAAAATGCCAGCTCAGGTTTGATTGCCGAGTTCTTATTGTTGCTGATGTGCAAGACATGAAATAGAGAGAACACAATGTGGTATTTAGCTGCAAGACTGAGCTCAAGATGCTGACAGTTTGAAAAAGCTTGGTTTTGACTGTGTGTGCCAAACAAATTTGCCATAGGAAGAACACGTTTGCCACATAATGATGTCATTTTTGTAGACTCGCTTTAGAGATAGTGCCCACTGCTCAGCAGAAGGCTTGGTCTGAGTACAAAGACCTCTTCAGGATTCTTCTAAGTCTCCTGGTTGGAAGAAAGCCAGTACTGATGTGATAGTGAAATGCACGCAGATAGCAAAACTACTCATCCGGTAAAATTCCTGCCTGAACTCACTTGCAAATCAAAAGCGTCATTGAACTGCCTAGAGAAGGTGAAAGTTATCAAACATCTGCAGATGTGAGAGAGAGAAATCTCATGGTTCTAGAGAGGATGCAGACATGGTGCTGGACCAGAACCTTTCCTTGTGGGAAACTGGAAGCTCCTGGAGGCTTTTGTAGAAATGGGCATTGAATAATGATCATTTGAGCTCCAGAATACCCTCTTGACTCCGGCTTCCCATGGTGTGCAATGTGGCAGTGGAGCAGAATGAAGAGCCAATGTAACATGAAAAGGGATGCTTTAAAAGTGGAGAATTTAGGCATTTCAGAATTGAGGTCCCACTGAGAGATGATTCAGCTGGTAAAATTGACTACAGTCCTGGAAAATCTTGGTGCATTGTACCACATAGAAGATGGAACTTTTTTCTCCCCAGGTAATTATGTAGTAGCCATCTAAATACTATGTTAATAAATATTATAAACAAGAAAGCAATTATATTTATGAATGACAGACACACACTTAAAAATGCCCTGGACAATAAAGAAAAATATGGGTCATTGGTATGGTAAAACAAACATAATGGGCTAAATAACTTAATTTCCGATACATTTCTGGATTTGGCTAACATGAAAGATTTCACTGAAATTATCACAAAACAGAATGAGATAGTCTTGGCCAGCATCCTCCTTTTCAACAAAATAGATTCTAATAATAATGTCCTGTGCTTAATTGGTTAGCCCAATTAAAGGCTTTTAGTAGTCCTTCCTTTTCGTAGTGTTTAATAGGCTTTGGTGACATTGCCAACCAGTCCAGAGCAGGCGGGGAAGGAGAGTTTTGTGCTGGCCTTGGCAGGAAGGCCGGGGCACAGGTCTGGCCCAAGTGTGGTGGCATTTGCAGAGACCAGCTGTGGGGATTATTAAATGTGCAGAATGGAAGCGAATGGGAGTATTGGCATGGATGGTGTGGATCTTCACAAATATCTCTATTTAGAAGATAATACTTGAACAGAATACTTATTATAATACAGGAGGAATTCAGATATGGGCAAACTCCTCAGAATTCCCAGAAGGGCTCACATGCCAGTATTAGCAGGGACTCTGGGCCCTGCTGGGACACGGGGAGGTGTCCAGGTGGGGTGATATGGCTGTGGCCATGAGCTGCTTTTGGTGTTTGCAGAGTTGGTAAATGGCCGTTACAGCTGTGCTCTTGGACTCTACAGCTTCATTGGGGTTTAATCTGTTAAAGCTCTTTGAAGAACTTAAATACCCAGAGCCCTGTGTAAAGCTGAATTACATCTTGTCCTGTTTTTGTAGCACAATGTGGTGTCTTTGAGAAATCTCTGAGGTTATTTTTCTTCATTAACCATTAAAAAGCACCCAATTTGACCATGTTGTTTTAAAGTTTGAGTATTTAATTTTTGTGGACATTTTAAGCAGGGACCCTTGAAATCCCTTAAAAACCAGCTCGTTTCTCTGAGTCCCAGGCATGTCTGCTGAAAACACTCTAAATGTCATAAGAAGCGATTTCACTGTTCCGGCCGCCCAAAACAGACATATTGATGTTATTTAGCCTTCGCTTGCCAAGTTGAGCGTTAGGATTGCGTTTTCACATGCAAAGAAGCTGTTGGCTTTACAGATAGCCGTATTTTCATAAGCTACATTTAGCCGTCACACCTTCTCCTGTAGTCTCTTGATATGCAAACAAGTCTTGGTTATATATACTCCTGGCCTATAAGCTGATATCCCTGAAGAGTTCCTGATTATCCTTCCATTAACTTTTACTCTCCTCCATCTCCCTCAGGGAGGTAACAAGTAGTTTTTCCTTCATTGTAGGTTTCCAGCTGGTTACCTTCCTGGTTCCCTCCTAAATAGATTCTCTCAGTAGTTTTGTGTGTCACTAAGGATATACCAACTGTGACATTTCACTGCCACCTAAAAGTACAAGAGGCACTGTTGAAATGAGGATTTGAAAATTTGAAATGCAAGGAAAGCATCCTGGATTTTAAAGTGCCATCCTAAATAAAAGAATAACTATACACTACTGTTTCTTCTAGTTATTGCCTTGAAATGAGTATAAACCCGTGTTTGCTCATTCCCGTCAATATTCTTTGTTTGAAACATTCTGCTGGCTCAGCTCCTTTAGAATTACTCAAACTGAAATTATTATTTAGCTGAATAAACATTTCAAGACAAGTTGCACATTTCTAGTTTTGGTATTGGCACTCCTAGAAAATTTGCAAGTATTAGGGACTGAATTATTTAAATGTGTTGTCTAACTTTGTTGCTGTAAATATTTTCATGCCCAATCAGTTGTATATGGGGAGCAGAGGTGATTTCCCTTATCCACATGAAGCAGAGCCAGATAGTCACACTCACTTCAAGGGCTTGTTGAGTTTGTGGCCACTAAACAGAAATAAGATGGTTAGAATGTGGTCCCAATTTTGTGGTGATGCCAAACCTAATCTGAGCATGTGATTCATCCGGTTTGCATGGGGAGCGGATCATCAGGGCTTTTCTTCAATTGCATATATAAATCTACAGGCTCGAGACATTACAGGTGACATTAGGCTCTTCCTTTTGCAAATCCTACATATTTGCATATCTGTACATGCGTAATTTTATCAGAAATTCCCCTACAGCGTTTAAAGTCCTGTTGTGTACGTGTCTGTGCCAGCCTGGAGTCTTGAAAGATTAAATAAGGGTGAGACATTTAGCCACAGGTTAACAACTCTGGTGTGCATTCAAATTTTGTATCAGGTAGTTTGTTAGATTATTAAAATAGTACAATTTTGCAACAATAGTAGTGGCTTTAAAAACCTCACTGTTGCTCGAGCAATATGCAAAATGAATGAACAAATATAGGGTGTTTTTATGCTGGACACTATCCATAGACAAAAGTTGGGATTTCTACTGTGTCCCTGAAGCTATGTATGTCCTTTTTCAAGCACTATGGAGGAGTGTGTGTACGTCCCCATCCGGGCCACCTATACGCTAAGGAAGCTGCTACCCTGCCGCCTTGGAGCTTGGGGAAAGAAAAACCATGTGTGGTGTTTGTGCCTTCTCTAGGCACCAGAATAATGGGTTTAAAAAGTCTCTGTGCTTTCTGATGGGTCACATATCTTTCTGATCTATAAGATATGCACCCTTGACACCGTCTTTTGAGGAGCACTTCCAAAAAGTATGGAATGAATGTAGATTATGTGGGAAATATCTCAGTAGTGTGCTCACACAGTTCAAGTCAGCACAGTCTCCCACTGTTAACTGAACATGTCCTTTATGGAAATTGGCTTTGTAACTCGCATTTCAACTGCTGGAGAGTTATGAGGTCAGCAAGTGCAGCTCAGAATTTAGCTCATTTTGTGTATATCTTGGACCATATTCACCCCTGTTTTTTATACCACAAAAATCAGTGGAATGATGCCAAGAAAAAAATCATCCCCTAATATTAAAGTCTGATCCTCAAACACGTGTATTTCACTGAGCTCCCTACTATAGCTCTAGGAAGGCTTCTGCTTTCTGATTCCTGAACTTTATAGTTTTATACAGGCACTGAAAACAACTAACAATAGCAGGTTTTGGGTGGATATTAAATCTTGTGCTTTGGGGTATGAACTAGTCCCTGACTACTGGAGAGCAGAAAGAGGCTGCTGTAGTGAGCAAACCTTTGCATTTCTGCCTTCCACAGCACTCCTGGCCCCTTCCTACGATACATCTGATGGTGGCCAGTGTGAGAGGCAGGAGGATGAGCAGGATGGACCGTGGGCAGCTTGGCACAGGCATTTCCTTTGTTTATCCGAGAGCAGACTGCTGGTCTCAGAGCCAAAGCATCACATTGCTGGTGCTTTGATAGGAAGCAAAGAACTAATTTCTACAGTCCCTTTTAATGACAGATTTTTAAGAGTGATCACAGAAATGTCTCGCAGAGTTAATTTCAGCTAGTGAGCAATTAGTCAGCTCGGTGGTGGCTCCCCCTGTCCCTTGCCTGCTGGGGAAGAGGGTTGTTGGGGCTGTGCATGGTGATTCCTGGGGTGTGGGACCCCTGGAAGCACCTGCTGGGCCCATCACCCTCACCTGTGGTTGTGCTTGGACTGCAGCTGAAATTTCCTCTTTCTGAAGTTGAGGGATTTATTTTCCATCTACAGACTTGCTGTGTTATCCTAAATGTCAGCAGAGTCTCTTTTTTTTTAATACTTAATGCAGCCAGAGAAAATCTGTGAACAGAAGACTCCTTGCCTGCCCAAACAAAGGTTGAATTTGAGAGCATATTCCAGCATGAATGTGTTTTGATTTGGGGACAGCTACTGATGACGTTGATGCTTTTCTCACCATGAGAGGCATGGGGCTGGCGAGTACCTGGCTGCCTCCAGTCCCACCGTGGCAGCGAGTGGTGGGACTGAGAGCAAGGGCAGATGGTGCTCCAGAAGGGGAAATCCAGAAACTCACGAGCTCATTTCTTTTAGGGAGACACGACCATATGCCATCCATAGAGCACAAGAGCCTGCTCGTCAGTCCGGAGCACTTTGGGGATGCCAGGATGAAATAAGCCAAATCCGTAGCTGAGACCGGAGCCTGATGCTGGTAGTGCTGGTGTAGCCCCTGTGCTCTGTCTTCCCTGGTGCAAAATCCTATGTTCAAGTGTCATCATCAGCACCTCTTCAACCTGGGGCTGAGGGGATATTTGGGAGGAGGTAGCTAGGGAGCCTGCGTGGCTGGATCCATCACTGATGGGCTCAGTTCTGCTGTCCACGATCCTGTGCACAGTTCTTGAAGGCGTGTTGAGGACAGGGAATGTGAGCACCATAAATCAGGTGCTTGGTTGTCTGCACTGCACACCAAAGCATAGAGGTACTCACAGCAAAGGATGCCTTGCAGTGGGACATAAATCTCGAGGAAGTCTGCAGACCACGGCAATTAAGAGCGAAAATCTAAGAGGCATTTGTGCTAATCTGGTAACTGAGCATTGCTCAAGTACAGTGTAATTAACAGAGGTGACAAATTGCCATTGGTGTCAGAGCTTATGTTGCTCTTCAGAAGGCACTGATGTTTTCTGAGGTGAAGATGAGACCCTCTTCCATTTAATATTTTAGTGAATTTGGGAAGGAAAAACAAGTCAAATGAAACGTTGTCCGACCCAAACTGGAGCAGTTGTAAGCAAATTACTTTAATTGCTTTATTTACCTATTGGAGGGATGAGGGCACTTATAAAAATGTCTATGCTTCTATATAACTGCATATATATGTATATGTATATGTAATGTGCAAAATGTATCATTATGCATTCATATTCACATAGGGAGTCTGTCTGAGGATGTATGTATATATATAAAAATATGATTTATATGTTTTTAAACCTCCCTGACAGACTCCAGGAGGCCAATTTCTAAATCTATGCTGAGATTTTTGACTAAGACAGGTAGCAGTAGGTGCTAATAAATGAAAGAACTGCAAGTGAAATGTTGTGACACGCATCTCTCTGAACAACCTGCGGAGCGCTGGCAGAATCATCAAACCGAGCTGAGAGTAATCAGCAGGGACTGATAAAGCTGCTCTTGTAATTATTTGTTTGATATACAGCTTTCCTTCTTCCTTCTGCATAAATAGCGGAATTGCTTTCCTTAGCGCGGGAGGTTTTTTATTCCTGTCAGGACTTGTTCTCACCAAGATGTCATGAGAGGAGGACTGAGGTCTGCGTTTTTGTTTTATTTACAGCCTTTCCATTGTAATTCTGACAGCATGCAGTGGAGACAGCATTCACGTAGATGGGGAGAGGCGTCCTTGCTCCTGCAAAGCTGTCGGTGTCACAGGGACCAGACTCTGTCATGCTGCTTTTAAGCTGCTCTGATTCCTCCAGGTTTGGCCTGGAAGAAGCTGTTCCTGGAGAGGAGGCGGCTGCTGCGGTCCGAAGGCAGTCGCGATGTCATGCCCGTGTATTTAGGTATTAAATAAAATTCCCGCAGCACCTTTCTGGCTTATAAGTGCGAGTTTGATGATGCTGCAGCCCCGACTGCCCTACAAAACCGCGCATCCCTTTGGATTGACAACCGTTAGTTATCCTTAAATAACTTTCTCTCCTCACCACTGCCTAAGCGAGAAAATCCAAGTGTTGACTGTTTTCCAGGCAGTCACAGTGGTGGCCCGTCAGCCACGACTGAGCTGAGCCAAAAGGCTCCTGTTGATGTCAGTGGTTTCTGGGAACGCTGCCTGCATGGTTTTGTTCCGGGATTTCCCTCTCCGTCCATGCCTGGTTGAGCTCTGACTTCACTGGGGGCAAATTTTGCAATTCTGTGTTTAACAATGGGTACATTAATTCATTGCCACTCAAAGCACTTTCATTTTCCTCATTCCGTTTACATTTTATTGATCCTTTTTCTTTTCTTAAGAAAAAAATTGATAATTTTTTGTTACAAAAAGAAGAAAGGAAATTCCTGTATGCCAGGGTAGTTTTTATACCATCTACAGGTTTTACCAGGGATTGGGGAGGGATAAGGGGAGAGAGGCACGTTAGAGCAGAAAATAGATTTCCTAGCCTAAAGTGAGAGAAATCTAGACTGGTGCCTTTAGCATACATTTGAATACTGTCAAGGGCGTCTGGAATAGATTGGTAGGCATTCTTTGAACATCACTAAAAATCTGATAATGATGAGGCACAGATAAGCCACTGGCCCTGTGTTTGGTGTGAACACACAATATTGGGAAAGTGTTTGAGACATCAGAGACCAGAGTCAATGCCAGCTCACTCTTACTCAGGAGAAATACTTCAGACTTGAACCAGATTAATGAAAAGGGAAATTGTCCTGAGACTGAGGGAAGAAAAGCTTTACACCCCGTTGCAGTTCTAGGGGGGTAGTTCCTGAGTGATTACGGTGTGTCCTTTCAGTGCTTTCTGATTCCAGGCAATGATGGCATTTTAAGATAAATAACGTGTTCATGGCTCTGCTTGTTATTGAAAGGCTTTTATTATTGCTGATGTTACATGAAAAAGAAAGTTATTAAAAAAATGTGGCACTAACAAATTGAAGCCCCCAGGGAACTGTTGCCTGAATGGGTTTTTGATTGGAGTTCAATTTAATTGGCCATAAATCTTCTCGTTTCTGATTTACATTCTACTTCAGACTAGTCTACCAAATTCATGATAATCAGGTTTTCATTTTTCTCTATCGAACAAATACTCCGACATGAGCATAAACAGAAATATTCCTTCAGCAAGGTGACCTTGTTCTTGCTTGCACTGTGCTGGTAATTGATTTAATGCCTCCTTACCTATAAATTGGGCCTCTTTCTGATGCGTGTCCGTCAGATTTTGAGGTAATTGGTTGGTGTAGTTGTTTTTTCACCATAGTATTTTGACTGCAAGATATTTCTCATAAACCCCTAGTACCAGAGAAGCTGTGATCATTGTCACTGACACAATGGAAAACATTCAGCTGGTAGACATACACGTGCCTCTCCCGTGGGCTGGCCTTGAACGCAGCGATGTGCATAGCTCAGAGAATAAAAGCTCTTGTTCTAGCCCAGAGTAAATATGTGGGATGCAGAGTGTAGTGATTTCTGTGGGGTTTGAGTCGAATCTTTTTTCCTGTCACTTTGCAATGCCGTTAGGGGATGAATTTGTGCTGCTCGTGCCAGGTCACTCTGGTTTGCAGGTTTGCTGCAGAGCAAGAAGCGGGTTCCTTTTTGTGCGTGAACATCAGTCTTTGATCTGGGACTTGCCCGAGCACTGGCAGGGAGAGGATGGAGACCTGAGGGCTTCTCTGTGCACCCCAGGACAATGTCAATGCAGGTTTGGAGGTGCTGGACCTAGTTTTTGGTCTGAGTCTTTGGCATCAGTCTCTTAGATTAGAATGTTGGGGTTTTTTCACCAGGAGGTTGGAAGCCCCCCAAGAACTGCATAGTGCATGAGTTTATAGCTGCAGAGGTTGTTTCGATTTGGGTGTTTCCTTGAAAAACTGGATGAAGAGGGTTGGTGCTTTAGTGCTTCCCCAGCACCCTGTGGCTGCTGCTGCTCGGTTTATCCGGTAGCCTGTTCTCCCCGGTTGGAGCCCCCCAGCCACCCCCTTCCCCACCTTGTGCTGAGGTTTCCCCGTGTCTGGCCTGTCCTCCTGGGAATGGCAATGGGCAGCAGCATCTAATTCTGATTAGATACCCCAAACCCTTAAATTCACTCGCTGCTCTTGCATTCTCATTCATGTGAATCTCAGTAAAGTGCCTCAGCTGATAAAAGGAAAGGGGAGGAACAGGAACGGATCCAGCCCACACTGAGATGCAATCACTGAACTGAAGAATGTTCCAGTTAAGTGTCTTTCCCCACCTTTCCCATCCCACGGTTCTTTTCCCCTGTGATTCTTTCGTGTTTCTAAGCTGCATAGCTTCATTATATTGCTCATTTAACCATTTCCAACAGTGTTGGGATTGACAAGTTGAGTTTTCTGCAATCTTACAACTTCATGGACTGTAAATTGAATGTTTTATGGCCTGTCGAAAAGGTGAAAAGAAAGTTATACCTGCTACCAGTTTGCTAATTACATCAGCATAAAATACATTACGAGTTTGTTAATGCCAGGTACTCTTGCTGAAAAAACATTTATAACCATGGCCTTGAGAAGCGGAAGCAATTACTTTGCAGTGGATTTCCTTTTTGTTTTCTAAAACATCAGAATACTTTCTCTTCTCTTGCCTCTGCCTTCCTCATTACAAAATAAATAGAGAAAAGTTGGAATTTTAAGTCATTACAATTATATTCTGATTTATTTATTTATTTATTTATTTTCTGCAGAAATGAATAGCTGGAAAATTACTGAAAGCAATGTAAAGAAAAATGAGTATCTGTTACTGAGGTTTCTACTGAGCCCACCGGTATTTAGGGCTTGTATGACTGTGGTCAGTCAGTACCGAGGCAGATAAAACCTGACTATGTGTCATGGTGTCCTGGGGCACGGAGCGGGGTTTGTTCCCCAGGGATGGGGCAGAAAGCAAGAGCTTTATGGGGAAGGGCAGAAGGACTCACGCTGTATCCCAACCTGCAGGGAGTGTGTGGCACAGATGAGAAAGATCATTGCTAAAAGTGTCTTCATGCCAAATAATGCATCTACATACAGCTAGATCCTTCTGGCTCTACTTTGCATGTTCAGGCTGTCTGTGAAGCTGTCAATAGGGAGGGTTTGAAACTTGCCTTCACTGTCCAGCCTGCTCCACAGTGCAGTTGTTTCTGCTCCTTCGGTCATTACCTACTTGAGTCTCAGTATAGGAGTCAAGGTCTTTTCCAAGCTACCTCAATGGTAACTCTGGTTAAAGCTTGGACCCCAAAGCCCAAAGAATAAGACTAGGAGTCCCACCTGTGGCATTAAGTAGATCACCTTTGGCTCCAGTTTCCTATCTTACTGTTTGTCCATCACATTAGTGACTTTTGTTTGGGGCAGGATTCACCTATATGTCAGTTAGGACAAACAGGGCCTTGGTTTTGGTGGTATTGCAGCTAAATTGTGAAGAAGAGATCTGTGTATGTCTGCGTTGAGCTGCAGACCTGTGCAGTCTGTTCACTTGGGTCAGCATCCACGTAGGAAAGATGCTGGTTGCTTGTGATTCTTTCTCTTTTCCTGCCGTTCCATCCCTTAGCTCCTCATGTTTTCAGAGCAGAGCAAATCCCTCAGCAAAGCTCTTCCAATGTCACATAGAGAGATTAGTGATGGTTGGATAATAAGTTTTGTTACTAAAGCTGGTCAAGAATTCTCCAGGAAGTTTTTCCAAAATGTTTTAGTGTGAACCATCTTCACTTCCTTGAACTGTCTGGTCTGGGTGAAAGTTGGATCAATAAAGACATTTGCAGGGCTGAGATGGGATGGGAAATGTCCCCAACCTCTGTTTCCAGATAGGAGTAAGAACCAATCCAACTGACTCTGGATTAGGTATATTTGTTGAAGTCTGTGCCTTGCCAGATTGTACTTGACCTTGAGTCTCCCACACCCTTGATTTATCCGCTGCTCACTGAATGCTGACTTGCACATCCCCAGTTCTTGCAAGGAGGGAGCAGGATAACGAGTGAAACTGCCTCATGGCACAGATGGACACAACCTCCTCGCCTTCCCTTACCATCCTCTCTAGCTCCTGTAATTCTGGTGGATTGTCAAAAGCTTGTGCTGTTCATCCCTGAAGTGAGAAGGGTTTTATTTGTTTTGTTAATCTGAAAGTTAAGTGGGTGGGAAGATAAGACTGCAGCCCCGCTCTATTCGTCACATGGTACCAGCTCTTGTTTCCCCTTGAGAGAGGCAGAACAGATGGAAGGCAGAGATGAAATGAAGATCAAAAGTAAACAGTGTGATTAAGTTTTTGATAAAAGGATAAAACACTTATCACATCAAAGCTGCTGAAAAACACATTAAATATTTCCTGAACATTTCGTGTCCACATAAGCATTAACTGTACTTGCCACAGGGATGTTTGTAACAGTGGGTGGTGGAGTGGGGGACGCTGCTGGGCTGTTTACCCTCCTGGCTGGCCCAGGACGGCAGCGCTGGCAGCCTGTTAACCATCCTCTAGCAAACGGAACCTCTCGCTGCAGACTGGAGGGCCCATGTTATGTGCATGGCTAGGCAGTCCTTTCTTTAAGCCATGCCCAGCTCAGCTTTCCAGGTTTGGGCACTGTTTTTCCAGAGGTTTTAAGGCACTCGCAGAGTTTGTGGGTGGCTTTTCTCCCAAGCATCAGTGATTGTTTGGGCTCATGCTTTGGCTCAGTGAATCAAATACTTAAATACTTTTGTGTAAGCGGTGTAATTTGTAGTGAGAAGTCTCTATGAATTGTCTGTTTCCATCACCGTGTTGGAATACTTAGCAGTCCTGGCCAGTGGAGAAAGATTAAAAAGCAGTATATTGCAATTATTTTTTAACTTATTTTCTAATCTTATGAAAGTATGAAATATATTAAAAGAATGTAAAGAAAAGGCACTTTGTAATAGCCAATAAAAGCTAGGAATGATGAAACAGAACAACAGCAAAAAAGAGTAGCAGTAGAAATACAAAAAATTCCCTGTTCCAGTTATTACCATAACATCCCAGAAATGCATTTCCCCTGAAGTGGCAATGGGCTCACTTCCAGCAATCTTGACTTTATCATCCAAAAAAGCCACAGCTGAACAAGCTGTTGCTTGAGCTGTTGCATTTCCCAGTCAGAGAATCCTTGGCTGTACACACAGCCCCACAACCTGGAGAACATTGAGGAGCCCACTATGATCTGATGTGACACCGTTGTCCTTCTCATTCCTAAGGACAGAGGGTCACCAGGACACCTTGCTGTGCAGTGTCCCCACACTTGTTGGGGAGGGACCTTTCTGGTGCCTTCTGGCTCAGCACCACCTGCACAGAGCTGGGATCGCTGACTGAGTTGTGCCACTGCTGGTCATCTAAGCATTTTGGTGAAATAAATGCAAAATGCTATGGTACTGTCTCAGTAGCATTTTGTGTTGCCTTTTTGCAGATGTCAGTGTTGAATCCAATGTTATTTTTTCCTATTTATATAACTTTGCTTTTCTGTAGTCAAGGAAGGAGCTACATGCTCTGCCTTCTCCCACATGGAAGGTCCTGTGTAATGGAAACCAGTCCCAGAAAGTCTCCCCTTGCCTTTTCTTTTTCCTTTTTAATTTTCTTTCAACCGGTGCAGAGATGTTTTCACATCTCCAGCTCTCAGTCCTGTAGAGCACGGGGATAGTTTAAATGCTGAATGTGTGCAGCCACCCATACCATCAGTCATTTTGCGTGATGGGGTGTGGAAGTCCACCCTTCGCCAGGATCCCCCCCCAGCAGCTGTCCCTCCGGATCACCGTTTATCAGAGTGCTCCTTCAGGACATACATTATATTTTACCCTTGTCACTGCCACAAGAGCCTGTGTGCTGTTAGCAAAACATCTCTCCTCCTCCTGAACTAGGAAGCACTAGGTCTGGTTTTGGGACCAGTGTATACCAGTGTATCTTTCCAAAGTCAGGGCACCAACCCTCCCGTGTGTTTACTGCTGGAAATGTCCAGGTCTTAATAAGTACGCATAAGAACAGCAGAATTTATGAACCTTGGGGGTTTGGCTTTTTCTTGCATCATTCAGTTTCCCTGTACTTAGCAAGGCTGGTGGATGCTGTTCCTTCTGCTAGAGTATTTGTAAAGTCTCTCACCTCCATACAAGTCCTCTTGAGTCCAGTGACAGGTCAGCTCACACTGTTGCTCTCTGCCCAGAAGGGTAATAATTTGGGTCTTTTTCCTCTGCCCGGCTGCTCAGCTTAATGGCACATGGAGGAACTCAGACACTTTTGAGATCTGTCATCCTGCAAATTTTGGTTGAAATTGGCATCTGATTTCCTTCTGAAGTGAGAGCAAAACAGCAAAACCTGATGTGTTGAATTGGACTATAGTTCAGAGAAGCACCTGTTGAATTTTCACATGCTTTAATCTCATTTGCTTCAGGTTGAGTCCAAGTGGTCTTCAAGTGAAGTTCTGGGCCATTTTTACCATGTCTAGGCTGTTGTTTCCAGGAGTAGTAGAAAAAGCTTTTACACCCAACATGGACTTCTTTACAAATATCTAATGATCTGGACAAGATTTTTACATGCTCTAGTTTATATTAAAAAGCCCAGAAATTGGGAAGTACTTGCACCAGTTTAAGAAAGACATGTCTTAGAATAATAGAAAAGTTAATGAGAGGGGACCTCTCATGGTTGTTAGTCCAAGCTCCTGTTGAAGCAGGGCTAACTTCAGAGTTTGCCCAGGGCCTTGTCTAGTGGAGTTTTGAAAATGGATGGAGACTGAACACCCTTTCCTGGCCCCACTTCCAATTTCATGTGGTGCTCAGGGGAGGATTTTCTCTTATGTTCAACTGGAATTTCCCTCCTGCAGCCTGGGCTGTTGCCTGTTATCTTGTCACCATGCTGTTCGGAGAAGGGTCTGGCTCTGTCTACACCACCCACCTTTTTCATCATCCAAACCACCATGAGTACAATAAGATAAATCTCAAGGTGGTTTGCTTGTTTGTTTTCTTCTCAGTGCTTCCCTTTTTGCTTCTGTATTCTGTGAGTGATTGACAACCTAACCTTGTCTTCTGCCTACTGCAAGCAATCACATATTTGGGCTGTTTCAAAGCAAGACCTTGTTTCTATTTAGTGCTTTTGAAAAAAAGTAGTTAGTAAACTGCATGAACAGAAAAGGAGATGAGGTGCTGTGAGCAGAAAAGTCCCTGTCCTTAATTCCTGTCTGCCAAATACTGATGTTAGTCATTATCAAGCTTAGTAGTGCAATAGTTTTTTAGTCTCTGTACAGTTAGCCTTCATCCTGCTGTGAATGTAACAGTATTAGTCAACAGTGACCAAAATGGCATGAAATTAAAACCAGGTCATTTTCAGTGGCAAGTATGGTGTCAACCAGGCATCAGCTCAGATGTGACAGAAGCCTTGCCCAAAATCTCAAGATTAGACCAGGAACTTCATAATGTAAGGTCACATTTCATTTCTTAACAGTACCCGAGACAGATGTCTCAGTGACAGTTGTACAGCTGTTTTTATTCCGATTTTTAAGAAATGGTAACTTTTCCTCAAGAAGCATTACTGCGTATTTCAGCAAGATTTCTCATGTGATGAGAGGCAAATGTTCAGGCAATATCCTGTTTAGATACGTTTCTATTTGATAATAAAAATGGTGTTGACAGTGAGGGATTGCACTGAATAAATTATTACTTTGAATTCTGTTTTACACCAAAGCCAGGATGTGTCCTGTAAGTTCACAGCTGTTTTAGCTTTTTGTTTTCCTCATCTAGACAGCTATATGTCCGTGAGATCTATTTCTTGATCTATATGGACATGCAGTCCTTCTTGGGATTATTACCATAGAAACAAGACATAACATAGAGCATGTTAGAAGTAACAAATAGGATTTGGCAGTGTTTCCTATTTACTACACGGAGTCTGAGCTGTGTACAAAAAGCAGCAATTACTTGCTCTCAGAGCCTTATTAACAGGCACATCTGCACATTCATTAAAACTAGATACTTCAACTTTTATTCTGACTGGGATGACATTCAGATATTCTGCTCTTTAAACTAAACTATAATCCTAGACTTCTATTTTATTTTTCATCCAAGATGGGAATTCGTTGCGTCTGACATTTTGGTTCCTTTTGGTTTGATTGCAAATCCCGGAGGCAGCCTGCGCTCCCAGCCCGGGCGAGCCTCCCGGGAGGAGATAAGATGCAATAACCGAACCGTTGGCTCCTGGGGAGCAGTCCCTCCTTTGAAGGATGAGGTCACCCAAGTTTTGCTCGTAAAGGCTGATCTCCCACGGTGCTGGGACCCAGCTCCCGGCCTCTCCCAGGGCTTCACACCCTTCTCATCCTCTGCGGTCCAAGGTTGCTCTGAGTTGGCAAGTTGTGACAGCCTGAGCTTGGGGAGTAGATGGATTGTGCCAGGCAGAGAGCTGCTTTTGCAGGAGTAAATACAACACACCGTACGTGGAATGAAAGCTGAGCTGACTATCTGGGTCACAGCACATCTACCGATAGATGTGAGGAAAAAACACAAACTCCAATTTTTAAGCCAAATCCATGGGGCAAGTTTTGAAGTTGTATGGGACAGCGAAGAGGCAGAGAAGCAGATGGAACAGGATACAGAAAAGGGCGGAGAAATAGATTAAAACACTAAAGCCTATCTGCTGACTGCCTGTGACTGAGCACCCGCCGGCTGAGCGTGGCAGCATCGGGCAGTGTTAGCGTGTGGCCCTGCGTGGGAGGTTGGTGGTGCCAGCTCAGCAGCCTGCGGGGCGCAGATCTTGCCCTTCTAGCAGGCAGACGCTGTGCTCAGGAGGGAGAGCTGGAGTCCCGGGGGACATTCTGTAGCTGCTCAAGGGAGCAGAGGTTGGCTCTGAGACTCTCCCCTTCCTTCATCTCTTTCTCATCCTGCCTCGCACTGAGTAAAATCAAGTTTAGAAGTGAATTGTTAGGTCACAGAGGGATCCTTTGCTCTGGATGATGCATTTGCTGATGTGGGAGTGAGCGTGCACTGTCCTTTTCCCAGTCTGCATCCTATAACGCTGCCTCTTGTTGGGAGCGGAGCAGCTTCTAGGGGGAATTTCAGAGGCAGCTGCTTTAAAGTTCTTAGGGCAAAATCTGTCATCCCCCTGGACCAACTCAGGAACAAAACAACTTTGCTTAACAGAAAAAATGTTAAAAGCTAATTGTAAGCCACAAAACTGAGAAGGAGCCTAGAATGCAATGCTGAGAACTGAAATACAGGGAGCTTGAAACTAGGCTATACGCTCAGAGTTTGCCTGGCCTCCTTTCAAAGGTGCTGAGGACTCTGCTCCTCTA
This sequence comes from Nesoenas mayeri, assembly GCF_963082525.1. NCBI lineage: Eukaryota > Metazoa > Chordata > Aves > Columbiformes > Columbidae > Nesoenas > Nesoenas mayeri. The sequence goes on from NC_137556.1 coordinate 8,237,127, forward strand.
GTACAGTAGATGAGTGCTCAGGATCTTTTTGAAACATTTATTTAGTGCCTAAGTATAGACTCAGGACTGACTAACCTCAGGCTCCAAAAATAGTGGAGGTGTCTGCCTTCTCCCTCTTCCTCATTTATCTTTTCCTCGCTCTTTAGTCTCTTCTTCAGCTCCCACGTTCTCTGTTCCCTCCAACTCCTTTTTTCCATCCTCCTCCAGCTGACTTCTGCTCCTGCTTGTAGCCCCTCACTCGCTGTGACACGGCTTCTGTCCTGTGGGAGCCACAGAGCATTTCTCAAGGTGCATCCTGAGCAAGCCTTTGGTGGCACCCCTTTTCTCTCGCTCTCTCACCCTAAATTCTCCCTGCCTCATTCTCAGGGGGACAGAGGTTCAAATGAACAGCTCCGTTCTGCTCAAGAACCTGCAGAATTCAAGTCCTACATATCTCGCCTGTCCTACATGGGACTGACCAGGGCTGGTAGCAAAAAAGGGAATCACCACAAAGCACTCGATTGGCGTGGTAGCCCAGAGCAGCTCCTGTCCCTTTCTGGCCCAAAAGCATAAATCAAAATGTCCCATTTTCCTGTGTATTTCCCATCACAGGCATGATCTGCCAATGATAACAAAAAGAGGTTATAATAAAGGGATCATGTTAATTTTGTGAACAGGAAGCTCTCATTAGTGGCTTGTGTTTTCCAAATCAACCAGACGACAGACGTGACTGTGAATCTGATGGATTTTTGTCTCTAACACGGGTTTTTCTCTCTTGTAGAAAGGCATGCCCCAAACGCTGAGTTCTACCAGTATGTTTACCCCATGTGGCTTCAGCCCTCATCTACATACTGCAAAAGAAGATGAACAAGGAGGACTGATTTTCCAGGATGGAAACCTTACCTCAGCATCTCTGGATGCTCTAATCCAGCATCTGATACCTACCACTGATTACTACCCTGAAGTAAGCAATTCACAGTATAATAAACAGTTTAGTTTTGATAAATTGAGGCGGCACTTTATGCAAAAGTGCAAATGTGTTAAATTTTGAATTAAGAGGACTAATTTAAAAGCTGCATACAATTAAAGCTGGGTAAATTGATGCATTGCTTTAAATGCTGTTTCACTGCTCTGTAATTGTTCCCATGAAAAAGCAGATCCCAAAGTTGATAGTGCTTTTAAATAAGAGAACGAGGTGGCAGAGGAGCGGGGGGGAAAGCTGTGGTGGTGATGAATTAGTGATATAGCAGTTGGAACACTTCAAAAATAGCAATGTGTCCCAGAGAGGTTTAGATGAAGACGGAAGCAAAAATGTCTGAACTGGCATTAAATTAGCTGAATTTCAGTAGCTGCTGAGGTCATCCAGGTTTGTCTGTATGTACAAAGCGTTCCCTTAGTGACAACAGAGAGGGGTTCATAATTTACCTGGGGTTATATTCACACCAACTTTGCAGTCACTGGACAGCACAGTACGAATCCTAATCCATGTTCCATCAGTGAATATTCAGTGTTTCTTCACCAACAGTGTGAGGACCTAAACTGGAAGCAGGTTTATGGTCCTGCAAGCTATTGACTTTACTGGATTTCGCACATCCTCAGTGGAATTCAGGACAGAGTTTGACTGGAAGATTTTAAAGTCCTAATGTATCTTTATAGAAAGGCTTGTATTTCAAAGCACAGAACAGCATTGACTTTGGGCCATTTAGAAGACCACAAAAGTTATCAATGCAGAGCAGACAGCATGTTTTAAATTACCCATGGCTCAGTTTCTGATCAGCTAAAAATAGGTAATAAAGAAGCACGTCAATTAAAAAAAAACACCAAACAACAGAAAGGCAATAAAAATAGGTAATGAACAGATCAGGCTGTGAGATTTTCATTAAGCAATGTGTGATATGTCACACTATACCTGCAGCTCGGGAGCATGGCTAGATCTGGGGGAAAGAAGATAATTCAGGTGCCAGGAGGGGTCAGGATGCAAAGAACTGATAATTCATGCGTATGTTTTAAATTCACTGCTGGAATACTTTAAATAATCCATGGATTTATCCAACAGACCTGCTTCCCACAGCTTCACAGATGTAGGACTGCGTAAGATATGGCTTGGCTGATAAAAGTGAATTTTTGGGAGTTAGTAGAATAAAAGAAATATTCCTGAAAACAGGCTGGGTGAGACCTGCAGGGCAATAGCAAGATGTGACTAATCTGGGGGCATCCGCAGCTCATGACCCAGTGGAACGCAGGGGTCCCTGAGCAGCTCTGTGTTAAGTGTTCACTGGCCTCCACACGTCCCTGGTTGCGCTGTCCCCCATGTCCCCTACACCTGGGCTCACTCCTGCAGAGTGACCTACGTGCTGTCTTTGCTGTATGTTTGCACAGGGTTTGGGCAACCCAAAGCTGGAAGTGGATGCTGTGGAGGAAGGAGATGCTGCTGTCTCCTGCACCCACTGTAACCAGTTCAGTTTTCAGGGTCAGGAAGCCTTATGTCTTTTAGACATACAGGTCTGTCCTAGTGGAAATGCAAACACTGTGGAGTTTGGGGCTTTCATGGCTAATATCACCACTGTGTGGCTGCTCACAGCAGGTCTGTTTTTCTTTCTCCCGCAGAAAGCTTATATCTTTACATTCCTGCTGAGTTCCAGACTCTTCATTGAACCCCATGAGCTTTTGTCCCGAGTTTGTCACAAGTGCATTGAGCAACAGCGGCTGGACGACCCCGTGCTGGACAAGGTTAGTTTATCTTCACAGAAGAAAAGTGTGAGGTATTTTCAATGGACAGAGAAATCTGGGGCTCTGGTGTGTGTCCTTTGCCTCCCTTTGGATTGAGTGAAGCTTTCTCATAAAGGATGACAGTTGCTGCTGAGATCCTGACATTGAGGCATCCTAGTATCCATGTCCAAGAGCAGCGCTCCAGGCACTAGTCACTTCAAGTCTTCTGATTTTCCCTTTACACTTGTCTCAGTCATCCCAGGTGACTTTCCTTCTTAACTTCTCTAAGGCTGTGATGAAGCCTGCGGGATGCAAGAAGGTAGGATGTAAACCTCACACACTCTAAATTGCAGGTGTGAATGCACCACTGTCCCATTTTTACTTAATGCCTCTGCCCTTTTGCTTTCTTGCTTCTGGAACAGTAATATTTCCTCTTGGACATACCTGTCACTTTGAACGCTAGGTAACAGCACACAGCCACCCACTAACCTCCCGCTGCCGGCACCGACAGCTGTGCTGCAGAGCGGCGCGGGCTGGCACACCAGGTGAAGCAGGAGTGGGGCTGTGACAAGCTCACAGGATGAGAAAATCCAAGCTGTTCCTGTGTCAGCACTCCTCCTGTTCTGCCCTAGGGACTGTGCAGACTGATACAGTGCGTAACAACACATGTGCATCTTCTGGCAGACCCGCAGACGCTGCAGTCGTGGATCCCACTGGATTGCACCCAAGCTCTCCTCGGTGCATTTATGGAGACCTATCCGGTACATTACCCGGAGCAGGAGTTGCACCTTCAGTGCAGTGGAGGGAAGAAGAATGTGCATTAGTTGCAACTTTCAAAAAACCCCCAAATTCTGAAATTATTCTCAAGATTAGCCTTTCCAGCTTTGAAACTATTTTTGGCATAGAATACTGAATCACCAATATCCAAACTCATGTTTTTGCCTGGATAGCTGGTTTCATGAGTAACAGGAGCTCTGCCCTCACTATAGAGAGCAATCAGCCAGACTATATAGAAAGCTGATACTTGGGTTGCCTGTACCGTCTGTGTTAATAGAAATATCTGGATAAGGTGCAGCATCCAAAACAATTTTTCTGAGTTGTGATGGAGAATTAAAACGTGAGCTTTGCAAAGTTGTGCTGCTCATTAAACTTTACAAGAAATGAGAAGCATTATCTTATGAAGATTTCCCACTCTGCCTGAGGTGAGTGTGCATTTCAGACTAACCTGTCGTAACAAAGAGTTAGGGGGGCACAGCTAATTTAGTGCTCTTCAGAGTGGGGCTGAGTTTGCAACTTTGCACACAAGAGACCTCCCATTCCCCAAGTCGTATCCTGTGACTTGGACAAAGTCCTCTCGTTCAATTCGGAGTAGCGGTTTACACAGCTGGAGCAAAAGTCTCCCCAGACCTTTGTAGTTCCCAATAAAGCTTTCCCTCTAGCAGCCACCTGCTGGTCTTTGAGCCTGAGCTTAATGCTAGCTGACAGCAGTTATTTTTAGAGATGTGGTTCATTTAAACCTGTTGTTGTTGGAAAGCTGGAATATGCATTTTAACCACCTTGGTTGAAAAGCAGAGAGCTGTGGAGCTCGAGAGTATAATTTTTCCTGATTACAGGGTACACTTTAGCTACAGTACGTACAATGCAGAAGAAGGCTGTTTGTTTTGGTCTGTGTTTTCTGTAAATAAAAATGCAGTTTGTTGCTTAACGCATTTCCTTTTCACATATTCTTGGGTAACGGAGGATGGAAGCTTTGCGAGCAGCCTCACTGACCCTCTTTCAAGATAATACTAATGCACCATTTGTGCCATTCTCCACATTTCCCTCCTTGCCCCATATCTTCCTGACTATTCCTGCTGCTGCATCCTGAGATAAACCTACAGCAAAAGTAAAGTGGGCATCAGCTGTGTGTTATATGAGTGGGTGTCCTTGTTCTATCATGACCTTGAGCTTATCTGGGAAGAGAGCAACATTATCAGTAGCCCAGGTAAAGTTACCAAAGTGCTGGTGTTTTGTGCGTTGTTTCTTCCTCATGTTACACCGCCAGCGATCACTAAGCAGTTTTTTCATATGGCCAGAAAGCAAAAAACTCACCTCTTTGTTGGTCACAAACTACATTGCAATCAGTTTTTCAGGAAAGGATGAAATTGCAGGAGGGTTGCAAGTACAAACGGGAAGAACATGTGGTTCAAATGAGCAAAAAGGCCAGATGTTTTTTAAAAAGGCATAAAGGTTGCACAAACAAAATGTCCATCCAACCATAAACTGGCCAGTTCCATGTGCAGAATACTTAAATCTGCATGTAAAACAGACAGTTGTGTATGCATCTAAGTACCAGTATATTTTGCAGGCCAAAATATATCATTTGTGCACCAGACTGTTTGTTTGCATGTGTTCAGATTTTACAGGTGCAGCCATCAGTTCCTTCTTTGAAAATCTGGCCCCACTTTCAGTGAGATACAGATTTGGTGGGAGACTTTAATGAGGAAACACGTTTCAATCCCTATGCATCATTCTGGTTTCCACTTCAGGCACGGATCAGAAAATTTGGACCCAAAATCTTGCAGTTGCTGACAGAGTGGACAGAGACATTCCCGTATGACTTTCAGGAAGAGCGGATGATCGGCCATCTGAAAGACATGATTCACAGGATAGCCCCATGCGATGAGGTGAGCATGTTTGATCCGGGACATTGTGTGGAGATGTTATGTTCATTTTCCCACTTGCTTCCTCCTTTTCCTCCTTTTGCCACGTTGTGTTCCGTGCCTTTTCCTGGCAACTCTTACAGTTTTGTTCTCCTCTACTGGTTAAAACCTGTAGTAGCTTCCCTGAAAGCGACATCTCTCAGTTTAGGTTCTCCTGTGTCAGTGACATGAGGACAAGAACTCGGTCTAGATGACAGTATGGTCTTGGTGTTCAAGTGCATGAGCCGCGTGTGTGGCAGAGTAGGACACAGTGAATGGAGTCTCTGGGAGACCTGCTTGCAAATTCAAGTGGGTGAGTCCCAGAAATTAATTCAGAAACATGAAAACTACCACCAAATCCATGAAAATAATAAGGACAAGGGCAAATAGTGCATAGAGAGTCTCTAATTACTTCTAGGTTAACCATGGGTTTTGGAAGAATTCAGTTCCATTGGCTACATCAAGGCCTGGCTTCAGGCCACAGATGGGTGCAATTCAGTAGAACAAAAAGTGCATACCCATGAGTCTTTAGAAAGAGAGGGGTAGAAAAAAGGAATGAGCAGGTTTGCAGCATGCTGGAAATGAAACAGGACCTTCCTACCCACATGAAACATGAGAGAAATGGAACCAGTCGCTCTTGGGCTGGCAGCACTTTTGGGTGGCTGGAGGCTGCATGGCACTGATGGAGGTGAAAGGAACACAAAGGACTCTCAGAAAGAGCTGGAGTGGCCTCAGTTCCCTTGACCAGCGCAGTGAGACTTTTCCCTCAAGGGGAAGAGGCAATGAACTTGCTCCTACCAACCACCAAGAAAGGTTCCTTACAGCCCTTCAGCATCTGAAGCGAGACAAACCCATACAGACCCACCAAAACCACGTCCACGGGAAGGAAGGAACCAGCCAAAAAGGCAGAGAACAGAGGCTTTATGGCTCTGTAAAAGCAGTTGCTGGCGTGATGAAGAGCCGTAAATGCTAAAAATCAACTTTTTGCATACAAAGCAGAAGTTTATTTGCCTAACCTGAGCAAGTGCTGCATGCCTTCGTGCTGGAGTGGGCACAGCTGTGTACCAATGCTTATGGATGCCTTGGGGGGCAAAGCTTTGCTTTTCAAATATTGCTAGGCACTGTAACTGCACATGATTATGCCTGGGCAAAATCAATAATTAATATAAGAAAGAGCTCATATCCTGCAAATTTCCTTTTTTAAGGGACAGCACGGAAGAGTGGTGGTACCCATTAGTTGCTCGGAAGAAAGTTGTTCCCGTTGCGGATCATAGAAATGAAAGATTTGTGAGGTCATCTAGTCCATGTAGGTTAATGCAGGATTTTCCTCTGCAGTGTGCGCTCCTGTCCTTTGTAGAGTCCACTTTCCAAAGGCTCTGCGATGCGCTTAGAAAGGTTTCCATGCTGAGAAGCATTTCTTAGTAACTGCTGTGATTTGCATTTAGAGTTAGAAATTTTAATTAAAATTGGAGTTCCTAAGCCGCCTGCTGAGACCTGCCGTCTTCAGAGGAACTTTCCCAGTTAAGAACGAAACATTTTCTTTAAATATTAAACAGTAGTATGCTTCTTTTGACTGTTAATGTGGCAACGAAATGAAATTGGTTGATAGAGTCCAGCATGCAGCCCTTCTACAATGGGGGGTCAGTTTGTGGCAAGGTAATTACCAGCATGTTGAAGGTAATGAACAATGTTGTTTTCACTTAGTGAACATATTTTAAAGAAGGCAGGAAAAGCTTTTAAAAGAGCAAAAGCAGGATTTATTTTTTAATTTCTACCCCAGCATGCACAGAAAAGCTTTCTAGGCAAGGATGCACCCAACCGATTTTCTGTGAATCTCTTCAAGAGCTCTGATTGCTGAATATTTTTCTTTTGTGTCCATTAAGGGTCTCTCTTATTTCATTCTTTGTTAGGTGACTGGCTTACCTGAGTCTTTGTTTACCATTGCCTATATCTGCATTATTATACTGTATTCCCTACAAAACTAGGTGAAACTAGATCTCGTGATAAGGATTTATTGAAAGACTGGCTAATATGTATGTCTTCCAAGCGATTTTATACTGCTTTTTGACTTTTCATCCAAACAGTGAAGAATTTGATGCTGCACAGACATGGCTGGTCCAAGATTTCTCATCCAGACTCCTTTTTGAAAAAGTACTGAGTTTTCAGCTAAAAGTTTTTTAGCCAAATGTTTCATGTTCTGTAGAAGATTTGGATTTAAGTGCTGTGCCTGCCCCCCGCCACCCCAAATTAATTCTCCTGTTTACAAAATATGTTCACAAAATACCAAATATGTCACTATTTGAGCATCCAGTAAAAAAAAAACATTCTATTCATAGAGCTTGATAAGCTATGCTGAGATTTGCAAACACACCTGGATATAAACCAGAGAAATATTTAGCTGATGTTCAGTAGTTTAGATCCAGGATAGTCTTTGTAAATCAAAAGTGTGACCATCTGTTTGAATGAGAAATTCCATGAAGAAGGCCAGTAGTCTCTTTTCCTTGAAGCTACTATACATCAGGAACAGATAAAAATGGAAAGAATGTTTTTAATTTTCTAGAAATTATTTCAATTATTTATTTTTACATCTTCCTCCATTTTCCCTTCTCCTATGTGATTTACTTCCAAATAGAACCCATGTTGTCATCCTCCATGACAAGTCCCTCCTGCCTTCTAGGTACTCAGTTCTCTCACTAATCTCAGTTTTATGTCTGCATCTGTCAGTTATGAAGAGTTGAAGGCATTTCTTTCTGCCCATCATCTATGGCCAGTGGCTTCACTCATTGTCTGTAAAGAGCTGCTCCAGCTCTGAAAACAACCTGAGCAACTTAGTAATGATCATTCTGCTGAACCCATGGCTGTGCTTGGAATACGATATGAGCTTCCTTCAGTAGAAATTAACATTTTGAGTATTAAATACTCAAAGCCACACGATGCTCAGACCACTCCAACTGGGTAGCGAGTCGCAGTATGCTTCTGCTGCCCTCAGCTTAAAAGGATGGAGACTTACAAACGATGAACAGTGTTCAAAACATTTCTTATTCCTAATATCTAAGAGTTGACGAGGCACCACTCACAGGTAGAGTTCTTGGCCAACACGTAGCTGACATAAAGCATAGCTACTGAATGCTGCTGTGCTCTAGAAAGCTGCAATAACTCCTGTTGTAGCATTACCTCTCCTCTGATCCTGATCTTGGCAGGAATACGTGAGTGCCGGTGCCAGCCCAACCCGCCAGTCCTGCCTGCCTCTGCTCTTGACTGCAGTCTGTTTCTGTGGTCCAGAGCACAGAACTGTAATTAAGCCAACTGGCTATTCTGAAATAGGCTTGTCGAAAATAAAATGGTAACCTGTTGCTGACTTAGAAGTATTTTGCACAAGGGAAAATTCAGCATAAAAACACTCCTTTGTCAAGTTCTGTGGGTGGTTTATGTTTCTCTCTCTCCCTGTCTCTCCAGGCCTACTGGAAAAAGATGAATCAGCTTTTACAAACCTTGAATCAGAAGCTTGCAACCCTCAGCCACGGGCAAGAAGGGATTGTCAAGATCAGTGCTGCTGTCTCTGATAAGCTGGTTGCCTTTAAAACTAAACCTCCATCAATTCAGAGAGAAATCCTGAGCGTCTGCAGTGACCCCTATACTCTGGCTCAGCAGCTGACACATGTGGAGCTGGTACGTGGGAATGGTTCCCAACTTCTGCAGTCAGAGATATTCTTTTAAGCCATCAGCTGCTAAGTATTCCAGACACAACCAGAAGGTGTCTGCACTGCTGCAGCACATCCCGTGCTGTATCAGCACTGCAGCAGGCAGCAGGGTTTGACAGGTTAAGAGGTGTTTGGGAAGCAAGCTATATATCAGAGTGTTCCTGTGCATCTTGGAGTAGGTCACTTTCCTTTTTCAGCTTGCTTATTTGTGAAATGTGAGTTTATAATCTCAGGAAGGTCAAGACATTCTCAGTTCTGTAAGGTGCTCTAAGCCTCGAAACCTGAAGGTGCTGTTGAAATGGCTGGTCATTAGGCCTTTTGCAAGAAATTTTAACAGTTCGAATCCATTCCTACAGATACACAAAGCATCTGAGTTGTCTGATGCATTTTATGTTCTTCCCTTTTGGACTTTGTGCATGGACATCCCAGGCTGTGCAAATACCACCCACACAAAGTCTGCTGTTTCCCTCCTTGGACTGCAGTTCACTCTCAAACAGGCTTTTGACCATAGTCGCTCCAATGGCAGTACCAAGATGTTGGACAGACTGGGTTGCACACCCTTCGCCCAGGTTCAGGTCCTCCTTGTAGACCTCCTGGGCGTTCACAGAAGTACACAAAGCATTGCTGCCATCTGCAGAATTCTTGATGCTGTAATGATTCCCTGCTGCCTGTCCTTCTGTAGACAGTGCTCATCCTTGAGAGGAAGGCTGGAATAACAAACCATGAAATGGACTGTGGATTGGAGTGAATATCATGGAATTGCCTTGGGAATTCTGAAGGTAGTCGATATTCTATTTGTGAAGCAACGGAATAGTTCAGAAACCCCAAATTTAGGATCATCTCACCTTGGTTAGTTTTCAGAATGTGCAGGTTTGGCTTTCTTTGCTTTATATAGCTTAAGCCAAAGAGTAGAAGTCTTTTTGCCTGGGGAGTTTTGCTTGCTTTTCTTTTCCTCTACAGTACAACTGTCTTCCAAGGGAAGATTCCTTGTAACTGGGGCACTGCTGCACTTTTAAAACTCATACAGCTGGAGGTCTTCATTCAGTTTACTGTAATAAATACTCTGTGCCTTCTCTTTCACTTACTGCATTGGGTACACCAGCTACTCTGCACTGAAACTGTCCAAAGCTTATTTGTTAGTAAAAATTATTTGCTATTTATTTGATAACAGTTATTAACTAGTAAGAGTCCTATACTGTTATCAGTGGCAAGGTGAGAAGCCAAAACAAATGGCACAGGAGTAGCCATAAAATTTTCACTTAAGCAAAACTACTATTAATTTAATTGTTGCTTGAGTGTTCTAAGTTTGGGGTGTAGGAATTCCAAAATATCTCTTCTGAAATACCTTTATAGCCTACAACAAATATTTTTTTTTCTAGTAAACATGTTTAAGGGAATTGAAAAGCCTAAAAAGAAGGCCAGTGGTGTGGCTGGAACTGCCAGGTTTGTTCAGGAGCTGGTGAAGGTGGACTGTTCTTTACTAAGAGAGACCTGGATGCTGTGGTTAATCTTGTTTTGGATCGTGCCTGGGACACTATGGTGTAAGCGACGCCTTTAATGTGACCTGTGTGTCTTTAGTGCCTTCCTTCCCCAGTGGCACAGAGCCACCACCTTGGGCCATCACCTGAGCCTCACCTGAGCACCGGATTGCTGGGGTTACCAGATCACAGCATTGCTACCATATTAGCAGCTGGGGAACGAGGCTGTTGAGTTCTGCAGGAGCACAGCAGGTCTGTGGCAGCGCCAAGCACAGAACTGAGGTCTGCTGGCTCCCAGTTGGACACCTGTGCATCCAGCGCCTTTCTCTCTGCGCACTAGAGGGGGCTTTAACTGTGTCTTGTCAGTAATGAGACATATTTATTCTCCTTTTCTTCTTTCTGCTGAAATAACTCTAATTGTTCTTATGAATTTTAATGTCCGGTGCTAGTTGGCTGTCTACCAGTTCAGTGACACCATTCAAAGCTGACAGATAGTGGGGATGTCTTACCAAGGGGAACAGAATAGTTTCTGAGGTGCTTTCTTATTTCTTCCTCTCTGTCTTTTTTGCCCTCTCTAATAGGAAAGGCTAAGTCACATTGGACCCGAGGAGTTTGTGCAGGCATTTGTACATAAAGACCCTCTGGATGGCACCAAGGTATGATTTGTCTGTATGCAAAGTGTCTCCTGCGATGACAGTTTGTTCTACATGAACTGGTGGGATGTGATCCATCAGACCAGGGCCTGGGGCACATGTTGACCATGGCCAGGCCAACTGATGACTTGTATTCTCACGGCAAGGATGGGACTTGTTGGTAGAGCCGGCACTGGCAGGTTATTGCCATTCCTTCCTGGTGAGAGTACATCCTGGCCTGAGACTGGGCAGCTCCCTGATGTTCTGCTTTCTGGCTTGTTCCTCCTCACCTGCTTTGACCAGGGCAGATGGCTCACGGCTGCACACAGCCAGGGAACGTCTGTTCCCAGCACTGAAAGCATAAAGACTCTGGACGTGATGTAATGCCCCTAGTGTGTGCCCAGACACCACAGCAATGAGTCAGTGCGTCATGAATCAACGTACTCTTCTCTCTCCACACAATAGCTTTTAACCCAAAGCACCGCAGGGAATGGAGCGCCTGATCAGGGCTTCATCCAAAGTCCATGGAAGCCAGTTGGAGTCTTTCCACTGATTCCAGTGGGGTTTGAAGCAGCGTTTTGGTGAGTGCCTCAATAAGGAAAGAGAATTCCTGGCTGGAGAGGGAGAGTCTGAGATTTCACATGCTGCCAGAAAATAAAATTCTTCCCCAGAAGTGCATATGGGCTCCCACTGACATCATATATCAATGGCAGAATTTCATTGCTGGATGACAAATATAACAGGAAGACCTCTGTTTATAGTGCTGCACCAGAATAGCTTGGAATGGTGAAAAAATTGATGGATGGATGGATGGGTGAATGAATTGAAAGTGCAACGTTGGGCTCTTTCCTTTTGTCATTGGAGTTATGGAGATTCTGCAGTTAGTTCCAGGGAGAGGGGAGTGCACAGAGATGGTATTTCTGTGCATTGATCACATTCTTTAGGAAGGAACCCCAAGGTAGCAAAGATGTGTCAGAAACATGAAATACCAAACCAGCCACAGTGAGATTTCAGCAACCTGCTGCAAACGTGAGGGACAAGACTGAAAATGAACAGCTGTCATATGTGTTGCAAAGTAAAATGAAAGAGATCAGTTGAGGGCACTAAATTTCAGTGAATTTTGGAAGAGTGGGAGAGAGGCAGCAGTGAGTGAAATCAAAGTGCATAAAGCTATAGAGGGGGAGGGATGCTGAGAGGAAGAAGGAAATGTTCAGTAATAAACTAACGTACACGCAAGGGCTGTAGCTATAACTGGAATTTCAAATGCAAGGCCAGCACAGAATATCACCAAGATATGAAGAGAAATTGAGGTTACAAGATAAATGTAAGGAAACATCAGCAATGGTGGACAGGAAGGATTGGAATGAAAGGCAGAGAACCTGAAAATAATGGTGGAATGGGAAATCTGAGCAAATCATCTTGGCAGACCACAACAGATGATGTGGCAGTTATGCTTGTTGTTCAACTGCAAATCTGAACACTGAGGTGCTGCCCAGTAGGAGGTCCGTGACTTCACTGAAGTGCATGATAACAGAGAAAATCACCAGTGGAAAGCAGGGACACCCCACTGCATCGTCTTCTGAGTTCAAAGCTATGACTTCCCCCAGGAGGATCTACTTAGTTTAAACAAAACTGCTGTAACATTTCCACACAAGTCATGGCACTAACACATTATTTGGCTTCAAGTCAGCAAGGCTGATGGAAGTCAAGGCAGTCTGCAGCTCTTCTCCACCCAGTCCCTGGGCTGAGCGGAGGTCCCAGCGATGGTTTAGCAGAACCTCCGCACCAGGTAGGGACTAGAGGGATCATGTGAGACCTGCCAGAACGTTGTACATCGCGGCACAACCCTTGTCAGTCCCTCACCCATGGAGACCACCCCTGTTAACCACAGGGAACTGGTCTGAATTCCCTCCAGCTGGAGATCATATCAAACATTTTTCTTGCGCGAGGACTTCAAAAGGTTTCACTGATGAATGTTTATCAAGCACTCTGAGTTGCAGATGGAAGATGCTGGGGAGGTGCTAAATATTGCTGTCATTTCTAAGGCTTAACCTTTAAAAAGCAGCCTGTTTCCACTTTAACTGTTGCACATTTTTCACAAGTTTTGTGCTGTTAGCTGTGGTTTTTAAGGCCTGGCACAGGACAGCAGTGTTGGGATGAAAATAGCGTATTCAGAACAAAACCTAGGTTTTCTATACTTTTTGCTATAACAGAGAACAGGAGAATACCACAGAGTGAATGAAAACCAACTGCTATGGGTAGACTGGGGCTGCTTTGAGTTTCCTTTGGTTTGGTTGATATTTACCGGCTGCTTGCTGACATTTACTTTTGAGATGCTTTTAAAATATATTTTTATTGTATATCTGCTCTACTCATAAAGTTGATAAGAATTTCAGGCTTGTTAATATTTGCTCCATATCATGGTACTGTGATTTCTGTTTCTAAACATGCCTGTATACAGAATCACAGGTGAATATTTTTTTACTTTGAATTATCTTGGGAAATATGTTAAGCCCTATTTCTGAAGGGGTTTTAGTCACTTGTTTAACTCACATAGTACAGGTAATACCATTTACATTAATGGATCTATGTCCATGCATTGTGATATTCTTCTTAGTGGCATGTCTGTATGGTAGCTCTGGGAAATCATCATTGAAACAAAAAATTAGTATTCTCTGATACCCTCTAGTGGATGTTAATGAACGTTCAGATAAATCACATGAACTCAGTGTGTCCTAGATGGAAAGCGTAAGAATTTGGGCCTGGGAAAAGGACTTGAATTCTTATAATCCCAAGCAACATCTTCAGGCTGTGTGAACTGCCCTATCAACTCTGCTGAAGCCAAATTATCTGCTGATGTCAAAGGAACTGGAAGAGTTCAGCCAAGTATCTGCTCCCACAGCCTGGATCCATTATGGGAATTTATGTTAAGTTTCGTATGAAAAACTGAAAAATGCACTTCTTGTAATGCCTCTTATCAGGGAAGGATCTCTGGCATGGCAGTGACCTGTTCAAGAGCAGCCACCAAGAGAGCTGGTCACTAGAGAGCCTATTATCCTGAAAAGTCAATAAGGGAAATATTTTTTTCCCATGAAGAGGCAAGTAGAACTGTGTTTTCTCTTGCTGATCTGTTGTTCACTAAATTACAGTCTCTCCACTCCAGAAAAAAAGGACCATGGGTGATTGCATTTACTAAAGTGCAGGAAGTCCTAGAATCAAAGGCACAAACAGAGTGTGCTGTGGAAGATCTGCGTGTCTTACTTTTTCTGCAGATCGTTTGCTGTGTGCACCTTGCAATGCCCTGGCTGGTACTATCCCACTGAACAAGGGTCAGTGCAGACTGTGTTGCTGGACACTTGCTGTAGGCAAAACGGGGGCGTCTTCTATCCACTGGTGTGAGTTGTGCCGTGTGACACGCTCAGCTGGACCCTGTGCACCCACACCCCACCCAGGCACTTTTTGAAAGGGGCCCTTGATGTCAATAGTTACCTTTGTGTGGCATTTATTTTAGCAATCAGGCAGCTATACGAAACACAGTTAAATGTCTCTCTGTGCTTTTTTCTCCCCAGACTTGTTTCAGTGAACAGAAGAAGACGAGTAACCTTGAGGCCTATGTGAAATGGTTCAATAGACTCTGCTATCTTGTGGCAACAGAAATTTGCATGGTAAGTGAAAATTATGTGACATATTTTACCACATGCCTGAAATACCAGTTTGAGACCGCACATTAATAAGCAAACCTGGGGATTTATTTCTAATGACCCCGCTAAGCAGCTGACGGTAAGTTTTAGTAATAACGCACTCGCAGAAGCGACCTGATAAATGACAAACACATTGCAAATGGTGACACACGGGGGACGCACTGTTCTCTTGATGTAGTAGGAGTAGAGTGTGGAATAATGAACCCTGCAGGGAAAAAGAGAGGAAGAAATGCCTTGAATTTATCCTGTGAGATTTCTACTGGAAAATATTCTAGTGAAGCAGTATTTGTTATCTGTCATCCCAAAGCTCTGTGCCTGTGAATTCCCATTGCATGGCTCTTTGTTCTGCTGCCCATTACTGTAGCTGTGAATAGTGTTTTTTTAACTTGATAGTTGTTTTGTTTTGTTTAACTTGGCCCCATCAAAATGAAATGAATGTTTTCGCCTTTGAAAAGGGCATGGAAGGGAGGAATAGTAATGGTATAAACAGCCTAGATAGCCCATGACTCAAAAGCATTACTATTTGAAGATCATCTTTGGAAAAGGTGAGGTGATTGCAGTCCAGTTAAATGTGGATTTAAAATGCAAGCTACCATTTGCCCTGGCTTTATTGCTGAAAGGGCCAGAAGATGGGAAAGGGATTAATGCAGTGAAGCAAAGTCTTTCTGGGACAAAGATGCTGCTGTTTTATGGGTGTGAAATCCTGCCCTTTGGAAGGTCGGTGCTGATGTACCCGCTGACAGGAGGGAGCTGAGGCACTCGCTGCTTCGGGGCTGCCTCTTACAGCGCTCAGACGTTAACTGAGACAAGCCTGGGAATTGCCATTAATTCCTTCTGTGTCACTGCAGCAAAAGCTTTGATTTTAGAGGCTGCGGTCACCAGCATCCACTGAGCTGGTGGAATTAGAGCCAGTAAGTGGGAGCAGATGACCCAAGCTTTGCATGTACCCCTGCTCTGTATGTAATAAATACTTAAATTCTGATTCTGCTTATTACATATATTTTTTTCTTTTAATTTGCAGCCTGCAAAAAAGAAACAGCGAGCACAAGTCATTGAATTTTTCATTGACGTTGCCCGAGAGTGCTTTAACATAGGGAATTTTAATTCGCTGATGGCAATCATTTGTAAGTATGGCTTCTGATCAGGTCTCTCCATCAGCTGTCATGGATGAAAAAGGAAACCTGACTCTGATCCATGGGTTTCTTTTCTTGTTTCTCATTCATAGCTGGAATGAACATGAGTCCAGTTTCCAGGCTAAAGAAGACTTGGTCGAAAGTGAAAACAGCCAAGTTTTTCATTCTTGAGGTAAAAAAAATAAAAAATTTTAAAAATTCCAATACACTGCTTGAATTATATTGAATTATATTCTGGATTTTTTTTTTTTGTTTGTGAATTTTCACATTTTTATCCAGGTATGAGATGTTTGTGGATGTTTCACAGGCAGAGGGCCCGATTCTGAATGAAGGTTCCAAAGTGTAGTGGGGAAGGTGTGAAGCTGCTGAGACATAGAGGGGAATCAGAGCACTCGAACAAATAGGAGGAGGGGCAAAAACAAAAATATGAGCCTATATGCAAACCATAGTGCTTCCACTGATGCCAGTTTTCTTTGGCCGTACACACAATGCTGAGTGTAAAGCTCCCCAGCTCTACCTTGGATGTTGAGTGAGCAAGTTCCAAGGTTGTTTTTTGTATAGAGGATGCTAGGATTTGGCATATGGAAAATGTGCAGCCCTTATTCTTCACATAAAAGCCTGGTAAACTGTTAGGAAAAACAAAAAACAAAGAACAAAGGTACAAAGAGCCATGATCTGTAGGTCTCTCATTGTATCTTTGGCTCATGGGGTTTTTGTGTGTATGTGGATTTTTGAAGGAGGCGAGGCTCTGTTCAGAGTTTGCTACCACTGGGAGTGAAGTTGTCTTCAGAGAACCTGGATCACTTTCTAACTAACGTGTCTTCTTTTGTGTATTTAGCACCAGATGGACCCTACTGGTAACTTCTACAACTACAGAACAGCGTTGCGGGGCGCTGCTCACCGATCACTCACCGCACACAGCAACCGGGAGAAGGTAGGTGTGACCACATCTCAGGTGTGACCAAATATCTCCAGATGGATGGGGTGCGTTGCTGATGGGAGTTTGGGGCTCAAAGATTTGATGCAAATGCTTTCCTCCCTTCCATGGGACACCAATGCAAGGCTCGTGCAGTGCTAAATGCAATGGAAGGAATCCGAAATGGATCACGGGGCTTTTGTGGACTTGTTCTCAGACATTGGGGAACTAGGGAGAGCAGGACACACAATGTGGACACACAATTCATTGCAGGTATCTCTGTATCCCTTGAAAATTCACATTGATTGAAAAGCCTGATGGAATGGGTATTCCCAACTAAAATGACTTTTATTTTGGTGTGAGGCGTCAGCCTGGCAGGCCCAGGTGGAACTGCGCTTTTGTTCCAGCTGTGCCAGCCGGTGCAGACAAGCCCCTGTTGTTGTGCAGTGTGTGATTTGAGATGGGGAGCAAAGGGCGCAGCACTCGGGTATCAGGTGGTTCTCCACTTACATTAGGGAAAAATGACTTACCTCAAGTCCTGCAAAGAAGTCTGATCTCAATCCATTGCAACAGGTTTGGGGTGAAATTCTGTCCTCATGAATTTCCATTTCATTTGGTTGTCGCTGCCATCTCGGTGAACAAGAATTGATGTTTTATCAGTGTTCGTGGCAGATATGTGGCTTTCTGAGATCTCACTGATGCTGCAAAAATACGATTGATGAGATATTAGGGCAGAATCCTCCTGTTTTGTGCCCCGGTGTGTTTCTTGTTAGTTTTCTTAAAGTTCTCTTTTTTTTTTTATTTTATGAAAGAAGGTTTGTTTTTAACAATGCAATTGCACATAGTTATGAAGAGGTAATCTCTGCGTATGCGCAGAGCATAGCTAAGGTAAGGTAGATACTGCATGAACAAGCGTAATATGGAATTTAGTATTCATTCACTAGAGGAGCCAGGGCAGATGCTAATCTCGCATCCCTGCAAATTGGATGTAAATCTGCTGAAGCTAATGGAATCTCACGGCATTTACAATGAAATGAGATCAGCATCTGGTCTCAGGCTGACTCAGCTGCAATGGGAGTACATTGTGTTGTTCTGTAAAACAATTCTCTGTGCAAAGAGACGATGGCTTTGGATGTTTGTGACCGGCAGAGAAGTTCTTTTAACTCGCACACCACAGCAAGGACCTGTTGGTCTGAGATGCTTCTGTAGTTTAGTTCTTCTCTGACCATCATATATATTCAAACCAGTTGCTTTATTGTTTGACTTAATTTCCTGTGGAAGTTAGCAATCTCTGTCATATCTCTACCTCTAGCTGGTTAATACTGAGGACAGGGAGGTTATTAGATTGAAGGGAATCTATTTTACATGAGAAAAAGCCCATATTCTATTTCCCTTGAACAGTGGTTCAAGAAAATGCACAAGCACATGATTTGGTAGCTACTCACACTGGGTATTTTACAGTGTCAGAGACAGCAGATCATCTAATTCTTGCTATGGAAATTAAGGAATTTTGTTCCTTTTTATAAGCAAGATTATATGTTATTTATTTTAATGAGTTTGAATAAAATGGATAGAACATGATCACTTTTTGGAAAGAAAACATTCTGTTGTTTCTTGGCAAACTTGTGGCAGAGCTCACCCCGAAGAAAGTTTTTATCTTCAAACTGAAGTGTCCTTGCAAGAGTCTGAGATCCCCATCCCCTCCACCCCCTTCTCCACAAGTGGCCACTCCAGCAGCCCAGCTGGCAGCTCCAGGCTTCAGTCCATCTGCTGGAGAAGGAAGATGCTCTGGAGGGATCATCCTTGTCGCAGACCAACAGACTAAGCAGCAGGTTATGTCACAGGCAGAAAAACTGCCCATAGGCTCAGAGGAGCTAATATTTAACAGGCAGCCTCACCAGAAACATTCTCTTCTTCTCTCCTCAAGGCTGGTGTCCCGGCTGATGAGTTTGCACAGTACTTGAACAGCAGCACAGCTCAGGGGCTAAATGACATCCTCAGAGAGGGGGAGCCAGGCACCTGGGCACCCTCCCTCCTCCGGCCCCGTGCACGCATCTCGCCCTCAGCCCTCACCGTTCAGATCCATCCCTTCTCTTGGTGTGCAAAAAGGCATGGCAAGGCAGCCCTCAAAGCTCAGAGATGCAATACAGCAGCAGAAATAAACCTGCCAAAGTGCAGGGTGAGAGAACTGGTAATGAAGAAGAGCTGATGTTTAATGCAGAATTCAGAAGGGTATGCTTGTTAGGAGCTAAGTTGGGTTTTATCTATGCAGTCAGCTGACCTGTGCCATCTCCAAAATTAAGTCATTCCACTGGGAAACCTTGCATTGTGCTAATGACATTTTTCTGGCTTTGAAATGTCGGGAGTACGGACAGTGTGGTACTGTGTGTTGTTGCCGCCTGATACTGTGGAGGAAGAACATGTCTGATCTCATTAGCTTTCTTCTTTCTGCAGGAGACAATTGTCCTTCAGCATGCGGGTGGGTTGGCTGGCACGGGGGGAATCGAAAGGGAGTGAAATTTGAGTTTCTGGCACTAACCCAGTTTTTATGCGAGTAAAGGGCCTGGATTGAAGCCAACATTAGAGCATAACTATATCCATTTTTGTTGCTTTTCCTACAGAAATTTGGAAAACAAAACATACAGGGTAACATATTTTTATTGGGGAAATAAATGGTGACCCAAAGACAGAAATCCCCTGGAAACGTCTAGAGAACTGGTATCCTAGGGTCTGTCTTTGCTGCCTTTTGGCTGAGAACAAGCTCTGCCCATGCTCTGAGCTTGACCTGGCATTGAGCCCACATTCGTGTACCTTCCCTCTCAGCAAGGCTTTTCGTTTATGTTTAGTACCACTAATGATGGTGCCCTGGCTCCCAGGCAGTGTGGAGCAGGGCAGAACAAGCTCGCATCTGCCTGCTAAAAATATGTAGAGAGAACCTGGCAGTAATTTCTAGCTGAGGATCAGTGTCTGGTTTCAGCTCTTTGTGTCTTTCCACCTTATAAGACCACACCAGCTACAGAGTTATCATCATTTGTGGTAGAAGACCAACCACATAGACTGAATCGTATTCTTTACCTCAGGTTGATTGATGTAGGTTGGATGATATAAAAATGGATGCTGAAACACACTTAGCTCAGTTCAACCAGAAATTGTTCCACCCTGATAGGAGGGCTCAGCATTTGGGGGGGCAGGTTAGGCTGTGCTGTGTTTCCATTCCTATGTTACATCAGTGGGATGTATTAGGATAATTCCAGTGACTCTTGAGTGTCAGTCCAGGCTTTCTTATGGCTATTGCCCTGAGGTTATGGAGTTTATGGTTGTCCCACAAAAAAGCCAGCAGAGGTGCAGATCTTTAGCATGTAATATTTTAGCCAAAACAGAAATTGACTTCTGTTTTCACAGCCAGAGTTAGCAGTGGCTTGTAGACCTCTGCCTCAGTGTTTCTGCATTTCTTACTTGCTCACACTCACTGTTGCATCGTGGAGGCTGTAGACTGGAAAATAACAGCTGCCAATCCTGTTCTGGGTCCATTTCATATCCCATTACGGCTGATGTACAGCGTGAGATGGAATAACCGTACGACATTAAATACTTAACTAGAGGATTGCTCCCTTGGCTGGTCTTGCATGCCATGAAGGAACTTTAACTTCGGTGCAGACTAAACAGGCTACAGTTCAGTTAATTTACAAATAGAACAGTGGAAACATTTGGACACTTTCCTTGAAGTTCATGGTTATTGAGTTTATACTTAGTGGCTTAAAAGACCAGTATTGCTGCCACAGGGCAATGCCCACAGAGGTGGCTGCTGACCTTAGAGCTTAACCCTCCAAGTGGCCTTTTTCTATCACAGTGCCAGTGCTGGAGAGGTGGGTGGGCTCCGGAGAGCCCTGAGGGTCAGCTTTGTCCTGGACTGGTCCTTTGTGTTATCTTTCATTTCCCTCGGAGTTGTGACATGAGGACCGAGAGGGACTCTGCTGAAGTGCTGGGTATATGCTTCAGGAGCACTGTTGCTGCTTTCTGCCGTAGAATGTCTGGTGTCAAACATTACAACATCCTTGTTGTAATTCCAGTAATTTCAGGAGTCTTACCTAGAAATGGACTTTTTCTATAGCAAATTATGACCTGACTCTGGTCATATGGCTTGGATCAGTGCCATATGCCACTTTGCCCTGGATGATGCCCAGGGCCTATTTTGAGTGCTACAGTGATGTCTCTGGCTACTCTTGGCATTTTCCTGTCAACTAAATTAATATTGTCAATCCTACTGTCTGCAGGTTAATTTGGAGAAGCAGGTTGTACTAATCAGGCACCAGGAAGGAAATTACTTGCCTCAAGAGGTAGCCATGCATGGAGCTGTTGAAAATGAAACTGCTCCTGATCAGCTGTTCGCAGACAAGTCCTTGGGCATCAAATTTTATTCTGTCTTTCCTTGTTCAGGGACAATGCTGGTTCTCTGGTTCCCAGCTGTCTTTAAATTGCTAGATTTGTGTATTCAACACCTTTGCTTATACAGACTCAACAGAGAAAGGAAGAGTTCCGCAATTTTATTTTGCTCTTTGCTGTCTGATCTTGTCATCAAACAGTGATGCTGCTGATAATAAAATAGGTTATTAGCATTTTCTTAGTCATGTTATTCTGTTCAGTGAACATTGTGTTCAGTTCATATTCATTTCAGTGTACATTCTCCTGATGGCTGAACGTGTCTCTGTACCCTCCTGCCCTTTTGCTTGGCTGTCACTTTACTGCTTCTTAAGTGCATAGCACGCTGAAAACGTAATATTTCTTTTTTCTCCTCTCTCCTGATTGAGTTCTTCTTTCATGCAGAGAAAATATTGAACTGGAAAGATAATAGTTATGTCATTTCTCTTCACAGATTGTGATCCCCTTCTTCAGCCTGTTGATCAAAGACATTTATTTTTTGAATGAAGGATGCGCTAATCGCCTTCCAAATGGACACGTCAATTTTGAAGTAAGATCTGAAAAATGTTTTTATCTATCCTATTCTGACAGCACTATACTAGACCATGTGCCTGCAATTTCAGTGCAGACCAACCAAGCCTAAATATGCCAAAAGGGACGATCTCAAATGAAAGTTAAAGCAATCCCAGAATGTTTTTTAAAAGAATTAATATGTATATTTTATACAAACATTACAAGCAGATCATCCTAACTTGCTCGATGTGCGTTGGCTGCTAGAAATATAGTGTTAGAAATATAGTGTCGGCAGTATAAATGATTATATGTATGGCTTGGAAGGGAAGATGACTTTTTCAAAAAACATAGAAAACTATTTTTCTTACACACAAGTCAATATGAAAGCTTTATACTTCATCTGCCATTTAGCCATTTCTCATTCTTAATAAAGAAGTTCAGCAAAGACATAAATTACCTGTGGTCATTAAATAAAAATTAGAATACAAGCAGAATTACATATAGAGCACAGAGGCACTGTATCCATGAGCTGAATGTCATGCCGCCGATGGGAGGAATTGAATGTGTTATCTCTTGCCTGTAGGTTTCACACAGAAAAATTTCTACTAAATGCAGTAGAAGGACTTGACCATGCTCATTGCAGGGGTTGGACTAGGTGACCTTGGAAGGTCCCTTCCAACCCAAACTATTCCATGCCTTACATCCCCTCCAGCCCTGGCACTAGGCAGTATTAGTCACATATCCCAAGTAATGCCAGTTGTGTGCTGGAGCAGCTGGATTTACACCAGTACACCGTTCCTGGTGCAGTGTTGCAGGCACTGGGCTGTTCTGTGTTGAGTTGTGCACCGTGAGGGCTGAATTCTTGGATTCTGGTGGAGGGGCAGAGATGAGCTGATATGATGATGAGATGATAGTCCTTGAGCTCTCAAATTCTTTGTAAATTATTTCTTCAGCATCACTTTGGTTGTGTTCAGTTTCTCTTTCAGTTATTGGCATTGTGAGGTAGTGAGTAATGCATAAAATACTGAACCTGGCATTGCCTTAAATTATTTCAGAACTGGTACAAGACCTAAAGAGTTGTAAGGTGTTGAAGTCACTCTATTTCATGGAATTTATATGTAATTCTGCTCCCTCCCGTTCCATCAAAGTTTACATCCTCTGTTCTTAAGTACGTGTGTGTAACCCATAACTTTGCTTATGGATACATTTTCATTTAGGTACAGAGTCGGCTTGTAAGAAGGAAGGTAGCGCACTCTTTCCTCTCTCTTTCCCCTGTAATGGACTGTGAAATGTACCCCTCTGAAATGTACAGGGCTCTTTTCTCCTAATATCCTTGTGTTTGGCACAAGGGATCCTGGATCCCAGCTTTCTGCTTGGATGTGGTTGTTTTAGTGAGATAATCTTACTGTAATCTGAGTTGGAATCGTTTTCTGTTTATAGAAATTTCTGGAGCTGGCTAAGCAAGTAGGAGAATTTATAACATGGAAGCAAGTGGAATGTCCCTTTGAACAAGACCCTAACATCATCCACTACTTGCATACTGCTCCCATTTTTACTGAAGATGGTAAGATTCTGTACAATGTGTAATTATTGAAAATATGTCTCTTCGGCACTAGTAATTAACACCCTGCTCCATGCTTTGGTGATCTCTCTCACTGACCAGTCCTGATTCTTTCCTGTCATGCAGTTTGTTTATCCCCAGTCTAGCAAGGTGTTTTTGCAAATACAACCTTCTGGCTCATGAAGCTGCTGCCTGATCGCTTCTCTTTTGTGTGTCACTTCTTTGTAAGGCACTATCTAGGAAGCTGCCAATGTGGCCCTATTTTTATAACCAAGAGAAGAGGCCACACAACCATGTTGTGGGCTGCTCTGAATGTCAGCTGTCCCTTAGCCACTCATTCTGTGACCGATGGAGCCAGAACTAATCTCTTCTGCAAACCCACGCTGTCATCTCTTCAGTGAAGACAGCCCAGGGCGATGTAGTCCAGCTGACCTCCTCTGCTACAGCAAAGAATGTTATCTACCAAAAAGAATTTTTAAGAAAAATCTTTTCTAGTAATTCATTTAAGCTGTAGCTATGACAGCCCTGGTCTGAAATTATTTTTGATTTTCTTTTTATACTTATCTGTCCTCTTCAATTTGGTATCCAGCACATCAGACTGTGTCATTTCGTACTGATTTGTGTCAGTTGCCTCTTGGTACATTGTCACGCACAGAATTGGCTCTAGCTATGTTCCTATAACTTAAACTGGTGTTCAGTGTATTTTTTCTTGATTCTATAGGCAGTTTTCTCCCCTAATCCAAGTTAATCAGACCAGACAGTTTTTATTTCACAGAGTACTTCAGAACACAAAATTCTGCTTCAGAAATCCTGCCTAAATCCTAAGACCGTCAAAACAGAATAATTAATGTGATTAAAGTAATACATATCAAAAGGAGATAGGATGGAGGCATCTGTTCTGTTTTTAGGCTCTAAGCCGAAGTCAGGGATATCTCAGAAGTGGTGTTTAAAAGTACAGTTTTGCTGGACAAAAAAGCATGACCTCGACCCACTAATTGTTTGCAGCTTTTGTCTCTCATGCCCTCCCCTGTATCCCTGCTGCTTGCATGAGGTGCCCTTTGCAGAAGCTGTGGGCAGCCTGTTGCGTTGCCCAGGGCAAGTGTGGAGCAGGAGACCTGCCCTGAGTGAAAGGTGGGAGGATACAGCAGAGAGATGCAGCAGCAGTACGTGAAATGCAGCTGGACTCTGCTTGTCCCAGTGTGGAGGAATAGTGGGCCAACACTCAGATATATAAATGCAATTGAATTGTAATATGGACTTGAATACTGAGATGGTTCCAGTATTAAAGAATAAAGCATCGCTTAAACAGTCAAATGAGGAAATGTGTGTGAACACAAATCACAGCCTGCTTAAAAAGTCTGTGAAGACAGTGAGCTATTAATGCAACGCCAGCTTTTGCAGAGGAGACTCTACAGCATAGACACATTTTGGTATCATAAAATGCATCCTATAATGCAGTTTTGCAGACAAAAAGGACTTGTTTGTTTTCTTCTGTGTTCCTTCTCTGGTGCCTGTAACTCATTCTTACCTTGAGGGTGTTTTGTATCCATTTAAGATACCATGTCTCCGTAAGCTTTAAAAAGATTGAGGAAGATAAAGTTGTGTTAAATGATGGGAATATCCTTAATTTCACAAAGTTTATATGTTTGGCTGCCAGTTTGTGCACTCTTTTTAAATGTTCAAATAACACTTTGGTAACAGTGCTGTGATGGAGTAAATCGGTTGAGATCTCTATATGCAAAACCAGAGACTATTTAACTGTTTAATATTATTATAGGAAGGTCATGCTAACATATATTAACTCTGAGGTCCTTTACTGTTACATCAAAATTAACCTAACAGCTTTGTAAAGGCACATGTGTGAGCTGGACATCAGTGTCCTGTTGATGACCAGCTACCTGATGGACCAGGAAGTTTTAGTTGCTCTTGCTGGGTGGTACAACACAGGGCACACAGAAATGCAGAGAGACAGGGGCTTAATGTTGCTGTTGCAATAACACAGATTTACCTTTCCCAGGTTTGTATCTGGCTTCCTATGAAAGCGAAAGTCCGGAAAACCAGACAGAAAAAGACAGGTGGAAATCCTTAAGGTAACCACTCCTTTTATCAGCTCATTTCTAAAGTACCTCCCAAATGCTGCATTGATAGTCAAAGCTTGTAAAGTGCTGGCACATAAAATGTGACCTCTGATGGGGGTCTTTTGTATTTAAGACTGATTTACAGAGCTGAGGCTGCACTGGTAAAAGCTAATCGTAACCACAAACTATCCACCATTTAAAGGATCCCCTCTTCCTACAGTCTACATCTCCTGTAAGAGATGTGTAAGGGTTTGCTGTGAGAATCTGAAGAGAGTGATTATAAAAACAAACAAACCCCATACTTTCCTATTGCCTTTTTGGAAAAAAAATAAAAATCTTATGTTTTGAATTTACAGATCCTCTATTTTAGGAAAGACTTGAAGATAAGAGATTATTGCAGTAGGTCAAGGAAAAGAAATCCGCAAACATTTTGCACTACTGATTCCAAAGATGCCTGTTTGGGATTTAGACAATTTCTTTTGTTTGAGTTTTTTGTTGTTTTTTTTGACTTCCTGACGTGACGGATGAACTGGATTCATCCACTGAAAGCAACAGAACTGTATGCACAATGACGCTTTTGTAACTATGAGACATAAGAGGAAGGACAAACAGACTATTTGTGGCTGTGCCCAAACTGCGTCAGGATCACCGTAATTTTTGCCTCTGGAAAATAAAACAGAAAATCAGGAGCATTGAGAACAATGGCACTGCAAAGGAGAATGGAGAAAAGGAAAAAAAAGAAAAAGAGAAGAAGAAATAGACATGAATATTTCAGAAGCAGGTGCTTCAGACAGCAGCTCTTTAAACTCTCTGAGGATTGTAAAATTAAATCAAACACAGACACAGCAGCAATCTGGTTAATTGCTGAATGAAGAACGAACTTAATCTCACGTGAGCAGTCCCCAGCCTTGTTGAACAAAGCACTGACTGCTACAGGTATAAGCTTCCAACGGATGAAAACTGACATTGCTCGCTCATACGTGGACACGTATGTCACATATAGACCACATCAGCATTGGACAGTCATACAAGCCCCATGACTTTTTACAGAGAACAGTCTGAAGTGGGACTATGGTTTAGTTCTTCTTCCCACCACTGTTGTTGCTTTTCTTACTGTGAATCTCGGCCGAGCTGAGGAGGGCACAGGGTGCGGATGGTGTTGCCTAAAGACCCCACCACCACATCTGAAGTTGAACTGAAGAAGCAAATGCCTCTGGACTCAACTTACCTCTATTTAATGTATGTAGTGTATTCCCTAATTTTGTTGATGCTGAGTTGCATCTTTTAGAGGCTTTTATCACACTTAAAGAAAAAAAGATATTGCATTACCATTTGAAAAAACAAATTATCAGGTTCCAATGAATACAGTACTGTTCATTTTACAATATAGTACTAAGAGGATAGGACGTGGGGGTAACTGCTCTGAATTTGGGAACTACATGGTATGCTTTAAAAAGACAGAGGGTTCAGACTAGAATGAATGCACTAAAAAGTTGTCATTCATGAGCAGATAACCGTTCTTCTCTTTTTTATTTTTAGGATCTAAACCATGTTCACCATTTCCTTACAGATAATATGAAGTAGGGACTTTGTGCTGTGTTTAAAGGTGTACAAAAATCAAGGTGCTACTGTAACAAATATGTTAAATAATAATGAACTATATGGATATTAAATTCAAAACTAAGCCCTACCAGTAGACTAATCGTTTGTTTGTGGAAGGAATATTCCTACCTGCCCCAGAAAAGACCTCAAAAAGCTTAAATGAAACCTAAATGCCACATGATATTGAACTTTGCATTTTATTACTGCCTTGATGCTGGCCTTTTCAGATGTTCCAGTCTTTCTGCCTGCAATAGAAGGACGTAACCCTTTCTTTGAGATCAGTAGTAGTTTTACTGAAATACAGAGTGATTCCAAGTGGCTGTATTATTTTGAAAAATTAGGCTAATGGCAAAACTTGGCTGTGTTGGCTTATCCCTTTAGCCAGAACACTGGAACCGCTTCTGCCCTCTGCCAGGCCTCAGAAGTTACCGTGCCTGAACGAGGTGCTGAACTGTTGGGCAGTGGGGAGCTGGGTTTGAGGGCAGCTCTGACAGCGGAGCTGAGCCGGAGTTCAGCAGCCCGAGACTCTGTGTGATCCACTGAAGGTCTGTAGTGTCTGCAGCGCGGTTCTGACGTTGGGTTATGAGCTGTGAAAACCTGTGCAGGCTGGATCGCGGCCACCAGGAGCCCACTGCTCTCGCAGTCGCTGAGATGAGCAGGACAGCTGCTTCTAGATCTGCATACGCAGGGGCTTGAAGCAGAACTAAACTTCTTTTCATATAGGTCTATCAGTGCATGAATTCAAGCAGGGGGAACATAAAAATAGCAGGTGTTTACTCAAGCTTTGTGTAGAAGAACTAAGAGTGAGGATGGTACAACATCATTCCAGCCAGGGGATGAGCACTATTCTGGTGATACTGTTTATATGCTGTTTTTGTTAATTTTTGTACATGACCTGAGAGCTATATAGAGAAACATAGACACAGAGCCATTCGTTCAAGCAGAGCCGTTTCCAAAATGATGCCATTAAAAGCCTGTTAAATTCCAACCAAACCCAGAGCAATAACCGTAAGCATATCTACAACAATGCTAATGCTTAAGTGTGTTTGACAAATGGTCATTTTTTTCCTTAATTTCTGCATCTTTTTAACAGGCACAATGTGACTTCATAGTGGATTTTTTTGTTAATTTATCTGAAAACAGGTGTAGGTGGATGGGTCCTTTCTTAAAACCTGCTTTTTAAAGTGCAGATCATCAGTCCTTTTCTAATGAGCCAGTAGAGGCTGGCACAGCTGAGATTATAACATCCCGAAGACGAATGAAAATGTGATTTCTCATGATAATACTTTAGTTTTTTGGGCACCTTCCATGAATTCAGGCCATTTTGTAAGTATGAGTTAAATTAGATCTCATAAAGTTTATCACTGCAAACTAAAACACTTTCGTAGTCCAAAACTTTCAAGCCTCAGTGCTTAAAATAGAAGCATAAAGGTCAGATTTAGGTAGGTATTAAGGGCTTAGTGGGACTTTCAGAAGCACCAGACTGTCTTTAAACCTTTACGTAGTCGCACATTTAAAAAGTCTTTTTTCAGAAGTGCTAAACATCCTCACCTCTTGGTGAATACTGAAGCAATTATTGCTTTACAAAGGCACGTGGCTTATTGATCTGTAATGTGTGATTTCCAGAGACGCTAGCTGCTCTTTGCAAAACAACCTGGAGGTCAGAGAAGGCAGCACTTTTAAAGAACGGTCTTTAGAAATCGTAGCACGTCTTCACACAATTTCATGGCAAAAACCCTGTTGATTTAAATAGAAACAATGCAAAGCCTTAAGTTACAGCTGTCAGTTGCATTTGTAATTCATATTTGGCCTAACTAGGGTATACAGCTCCACATAGGAGAATGTTTGGAGCCTTGCTTCACCAGCAGGATTTACAAAGCACGAGTACAAATGAAAACAAAGGATGACAATTTGGGGAATAGCAAAAATGTTTCAAGATTTGATAGAAAGCACCTCCAGTAATTAATGTTTTCTTGCTATAAACGTGTAGAGAGCTCCTACTGCGCTGAAAAGAAACTATCACTGAAGACTGAGCACTAAGCCACTACAAACTACACCAGGGGACAAAACACTGGAAAACTGAACAGACAGTAAAATGTGACATTTAAATTGTGACAAAGTGTTTTCTAGCTTTTGCAAGCCCTGCTTACATCTCTGCATGTGTTACACTGTAATTAAAGCAGAAATACCCCCACAAACCAAGATGAACCAAAAATGAGTGAAAAAGGCAGGAAAACGCTTACCAATCCAGGAACAGTTGGGTAGTATTGGCCAAAAAAGCACTGATAACAGGTTCACTATAATAAATATTAGGAAGATATAAGAAAATAATTGAAATGTCAGATCTGCACATGAAGTTTGATCAAGTGTAACAGATGTCCCTGAGACACCTGTTGGATTTGACATTAGAAGGGATTTTGGTGCTGTAAACAATTATTTTTCTGTGAGGTGTTTGAGCAGCAGCTTCTGCAGTGTACAGGAGACTCTTGGCCCCAAGGATCTCACTGTGTGAAAGGAGTTGCCTCAAGTGACTTGTGCTCGCAGAGGCCAGGGCAGTTCAGCAAGTGAGCTCTCTGTCCTTCTGGAGCCATTGGGAAGCCACTTATGGGGTAGGATTTTCCAAGCACCTTCTGTGGTTCAATACCCTTCACTCCTCTCAAACGGGACATCTGACTTGCAGTTCTATTAGGAGAATCATGGGTCCGTGATCTAGTTGTTTTATTGAGCTTCTGCCCTTTGTTGTGAGCCAGATGGACATGGAATGATGTGGCAAGAAGGGGATGTACTGTGCCCACCAGGGATCAAGTCTCTGAAAGTTGGAGCCTGTGCAGGGTAAAGAGAGAGCCAGGAACTCACTGGAGGAGGCTGTAGGGAGGCACTGACATGTCTGAAGAACACCAGAAGCCAAATTCTGCTATGTTGAGCTCTCCTCTTGTTTTTTCTGAGATGCAGGCCATACTTCTCCCTCTTCAGTTGTGAATGAAATAGCATGAGGTCATCAATATTTGCATCAGTCACATTACTTAATTAAAGGTGGATGGATGGGTGGATGGATGGATGGATGGATGGATGTCTGCTGGGCATGACTGAATTTTGAGGGCAAAAACCTCTCGTAATGAGTTTAGAGCACATGAACCCTGTGCAACAGAGTACACCGAGCTTAGCAAATTGTTATTCCCTCTGTTAGGCAGTAACAATCCCATCATACAGCTGGCTGGTGGCTCCCCGTGTGGATAGACACTCGGATCTAGAAGCGACCTGTGGTCCCAGCTACTGCTGAGTTGGAGCTTTAACAAAGTGTGGACACAGCTGCTAAAGCACTTAAAATAAGAAAAAACGTGATCGTAGAGGTACTTTTCTCAGCTTGAAAATATCTTATGATGTGCTCAGTCGTGATAAGATAATCACTCAACATCAAGCCAGTCCCTTACTGATACCTTGGTTACTTCATTGTGTTTTATTGCAATAGTTTATGCACCTTCTATTAAAGCACATGAGCACTGGTTTGCACGACTGTAAATCCAGTTTAGAAGAGAGCTCAGATTACTGAATATGTAATTGGAGTTATCAAAAGAAGACGTGTTAGTAGAAAAGATATTGTTATGCATATCAGTTTAAAAATGTTACATAGTTAACAGTATCTGGCTGAACAATGAATGTGTTCCATAGAATGAGACTGATCCCAAGCCCAGCGACAAGACATGCCCGAGGAGAAAGTTCAATTGATTTTGATGAGTTTTGGAACAGTCCTAAAATTATTAAGTATACTACAGTTTTAAGTTATTCATAGGGATCAGGTTGCATTGACAGCTGGTGTAGTCCCTGCCCTTTCTTTCAAGCCAGGTGCAACTCTCAGATGAGCAGGTGCACTTAATAAGGTGAAATCCAGCCTTAGCAGAAGTTTTCTTTGACATTGTTGAAGTTTCAGCAGCAAATTCAAAGACTAAATCTGATCCGAGGAATTAATTCACATCTGAGAGTAAAATTTGATTTTATGCCTTTAAGAACTTTCTTGTAAGATTGGTAGTAATTACCCTGTCTCAGGTGACTCTCTCAATGGAAATTAAAACCCCTTTGATTGTGAACTGATTATTTCTATTGTCATAATTGCAAAATAGGATTAGGAAGTGACAAGGAAACAGGGAAAAGCCCCTTGGTCTCTGCTCTGAGGCTTCACTGTGGGCCAAAGACTTTCTTTTGTCCTTTTTCACATTATCTGTTGCATGAAATTACCTCGGTCGTGGGTGCTGGACATTACTGAACTGTGGCTGGGGAACCACACGTGCTTATCTGGTGTCCATATGGCAGCACATACACTAACAGGGGGATGTAGAGGTGATTAGATGATCCTGTACAAAGCTGACATGTAAATTCATATCTCAGCCTGCACTCTGGAGTTTCTGTTGCTTGGACACATCCCTTTGGAAAGGGAGGAAGTTCTTGGAAGTTCATTGGGGCAAAGAGTACTTATCCATCCAACAGAATGATTACAAGAGAATTCTTTTAACTAAAGGAGGTTCCTCTAGAGGACTAGAAACAGTGATGATTTTGTTATTTAGTTGACAGAAAGTTTAAGATGTAAGCAGCATGGAAAAATAAGTACTAAAAAACTCATGATAAATACCTCGATGGTTGTTAACTTTCTTATTTCACAGCATGGCAGCGGAGTGGAAAAAGATACCTGTGCATATCTTGCTATTCATATCAATGGCAGCTTGGCAGGCTAAGGCAGGAGAGAACACAGTGAAATACTGGTGCAGAAAGCTGTACCAATACTTTGGGGTTAATGTCGGGTGTGCTGGAAGGAAAGCACACTGGCTTAGCGTGTGTCCCTTGCCCTGCAACCCCTGTGAGCTGCTCTGGAGCAGCTGAGCTCTGAGCACAGCAGAGGAGGCAGCAAACACATTACCTGGTTTTGATGGAGCAGACCTGGAAGATTATCTGTTTTGTATTAATTTCTTTTAAAACTATTTTTGCATATTTTCAGGTATGCAAAAAATACTAAATACTTTAAGCTAAGCTTTGTACAGGATCATCTAATCACCTCTACAAGACATCAAATCCTGCATTTTTACATTATGCAAGATGTAGATAAGAAGCTAATAGCTTGTATGGGTGGTATTTCATTCAGTCTGCACAGCTTCAAGACACTAAAACTCAGGTTATAACCTCAACTACAGAGAAAAGCTATAGTAGGAGTAACTCCTGTCTAGATTCCCTGCCTCGCACTGTGGCCAGACACAGGCCGTAATGCTGTAAATGCAGAGTGGCTTAGACTTAGAGCCAATTTAATGGACTTCTGACCAGAAAATTCCATACCCCATCTACCTTTCAGAGAAATGTGACTTCCTCAGTGAATTGTAACAGGGCAGTACTACATCACTGCTTTCATTATTTAATTATGCTTCTAAATTTCCAGTCTGTTTGAAACAACTGAACATATGATGATTTCTTAATGTTTGGCCCATGGGTAGAGAGAGTTGAGAAAACAGGGGCTGTGATCTCGACAATTGACATCATATGTATTTCCGTAACAGCCCAAGTTGGGTTATCACTTACAGTCTGTCCTCATCTTGAACTAGAAGGAATTGTTCCAAGAGAATCCTCCTGATTCTTACAACTTAGTGAAAGATACCAAGAGAGCTATTAAATTCAAGTGTTTCAAGACCTGATTCTTAGAACCATACAAGTACGTCCCTTAGGAGTCTGTCTGTAAAGTGACCATTGCTGGTACACAACAGAGATGGAAAATAAATTATCCACTGGGTTTCAGAACTCTTAGCAAGTGTTCATCAGCTTATAAAAGTGAGAAATCAGATGTTAAGATTTTTTCACTTTTAGTGACAGTAGCAGCTATCTTAAACCTAAACTACAAGAACCTACTGTTCTAAAACATTCACAGGCCTAAAAGCACAGAGTAAAAATGGAAAAGCAAAACTGTCCTTACTTTCAGATTGAGAAATTCAAATGTTCAGTGACACATCCGGGGTCGCCTGGGAAGCACGTCCTTTCAAAAATTACCCTATAAAGATACCCGAATTTTAGTTTTACATTTATTTTGGCATAACTCTTTTTTACAACTGTGCTTAGAAAAATGGGAACTAAGTTATCATTTTATTTTTTAAAACAGAATCAAGATAGGAAATAAATATGGATTAAAAGACTGGTATATATTGATCATGTGAAAGATGGTAGTGAGGTGCTGTGCTTTTCCTGTATCTTTTTATTTAAATGAAGCAATTTCATGTTATGATTAGCAATTTCTGATCAAATTGAAATCCCTCTACCATCTATAATACTCGAACCATGTAGCTTTGTTAGAAGCCCTCAGAACAAATACCAACACTTTATTAATTGCACAGGCAGGAAACAGTAAGATTACTTGAACGTGGCTGTTATGATTTTGTGACTGTACATAGATCTTGCAAAATGTTAATGGTAATATGCATACTGTACCCCACATAAACACCGCAAGAATAGCATGGTCATTGTTACGCTTTATAGCTGTTGTGGAAAATGTCTTAACCTGCATTCATGATGATAGTGCCCATCCTATTCCCATGCCTTTTTATACAGTTGTGGTAAGATTGTTATGAAATCCTTTTGTCAGTCATGTTCGAGCCTAACTTACCTATGTATAGAATTTATATATTAAACCCCCCTAATTTATACTGTGTTTTAACAGTTTGCCTGAACTGTCTATGGTTTCTAAATTTTGTAATGTGAGTGTCAAATAAGAATAATAATAAAATTTTAAAAAGGCTCAGCCGTGTTGATTTTGGTTTTCAGTTTTATTTGTAGTAGAGATTTCAACAACTACAAATCTACAGAATAGGCTGTAAAGAAACTTGGGTTGCTTTGAAATTCCAAAAACACAAAGATATCCCTGACTGCACACAGCAATTCATCAATATGTGTGTAGGGACAAAAGTACCTGTGGTTTCTGCTCTTTCTCTTGTTTCCATTTTACTGCGTCTCTCTTCATCTTCACACATTCAGAACATCGCACTGCAAACACACTGCAAGGAAAAGAGGTAAATTCTCTTAGTTCCCATAATAAAAGTATTTTCCCAGGTAGTTGTAGCCTCAAAACTTCTTCATAATGAGAGGACAAATACAGGACTGGGCCTGAGTACTTTTAGTCTGTTCCTATAAAACTCCATGGTGCAACTATGTTTAATTGCATTCTTTTATTATTGGTATTGCTGTAAACTGACAGCTTCTATTGAGATGAGAGTCCCATTTCAGTAACCACATTCAGTAAGAGGCATCCTTGCTTCAAGTAGCTTTAAATTATTTTAAACAAAGAAGAGACTCAGAGGAGAAACTCATGTGTAGGCGTAAGCGGTAGAGTTTGTAACATTAAGCATCTGCACCACGTTGCTCCTGTGAGTGTGTTCCTTCCATTCAGCACAGCCTGGCTCTGCCTGCCGTTACCAACCCAGGACTTCTGGACTGTGTACGTGGTGTCGCTGACTCCAAATCTCGCAGAAATGGGATGTGCTAACCAGAGAGAGGAAAACCAAAACCAATACATCTTTAATTAACAGAAAGCAAGCACAGCATGCATGTACTGCATGCACTGAAAGTCGGGAATTTTTGCCTCTGCCACTGAGTATTTCAGAAGCTTTGGGCAAGGCAAACAACCCCTGCTTTAAATTTCATATCTGAGCAATGGGAAAACGAAATGAGATTTACGTCTCCTGAATAGCTGCTGTGAGGATGGATCACCTGCTGTTGTAAAGCATGTGAAAGAGGGACCATACAAAATGGCATTTTGAAGCAAAGGTGTTGAATGTAGCTTTTCATACAGGCACAAATGTGTCCCATCAGGATAATTACGCAGAACTGTAACGTATTTTGCTGCACGAAGCAATCTAAAACATGGCTGCATTGTGTGTTACTCTCTCCTCCAGTTGAGCACACATTTGGTGTTGTAAAGTCTAATTAAACAAGGAAACATTTCATATAAAAACCAGTAAATACCATAAGGGTTGACAGCAGAAGCAGCTATAACTGCACTCAAATGAGTTTCCATCCCACTTTTGTAAAGATTAAATTTCTCTAATTCTATTCTTCACCATTACAGATTATTCCTATCTTAAAAATGGCCATTTCTAGAGGGGCTGTTGCTTTGTTCGAACTGGTCATGGCCAGTGAATTTCTCTGTCTCTGAGATACCACTGAAATTACAGCTGACATCTCTCTACTGCTGGGTTTCCACTGCCACCTCCTGAACAGGAGGGAGAATTCACTGCTTTCAGTACTGCTTTTCTTTTGAATGGCTACAGAGGTATTTTTGACAGCACTTTGTTCAGCACGAAGAGCAATAGCTGAAACTACTTCACAGTCTGTCTATAGAGGCTACTTGGTGTAAACTTTGTTGTGAGGCTTTTGCTTCAGAGTGAAATTTCTTTAGTTTACTTTATGTATATTTGATGTGAAGGTGGTACAACCTTTATATTACCATTTTTCTTCTTGAAAAAGGTTCAACACAAAAAGCTAATTATTCTTCTGATAGATTTGTTCTTTCAATTATCAGCTGAAAATTATTAATATTTACTAGCTCCCATTCACTGCATTTTCATAATGAACAATAGTTATTTCCAACCCTTCTATTCCAGGCTGAGGATCCTTCTTCCCAATGGGAGAGAACTGAAATACCCCAAACCAAAATTTTCCTGCTTCAAGGTAGTCAGTCCCAATAGTCTCTTCCAGTGTGACCTTATTCTGTCCCACTAAACGGGATTTCCCCAAACTGTCCCTGAGCTGCTACACCTTGTTCGAGGGCCTCTCAGCTATTTATACAGGAAAACAAAAATAGCAAAGGTAAGACCTAGCAAAGCTGCAGAAGTAGTGAGGCAAGGAAGGCAGATAACGTGATTCTGCCACATCCCAGAGATACCCACCACTGGTTTGTCATCAGCCTTTCAGCAAGAAACTTCCCATAAAATCCAAATACCCTTCCTAGACAGTCCTCTTGGAACAAGAACTCACTGAGAAACTGTGATGATGTGGTACACTTGGCTAGTGTCAGGTCAATAGATATTTTCTGCATGTTCACAACACTTCCCTTGTGCATCCTTGCTCTCTGCATATATAATTTTCTGCTGCTTGTGTTCTGAGAGAATTCCTCTGCCAGAGGCTTTATCAGTGGATATCGGGAAAATTCTTACCACTTCACAGATGTCATTACTAGTTTTATAAATAATAACCAGTCATTTACATGCTAAATAAGAAACAGTAAACCACTGGCACCAAAGCCATATTTAGCATGGACAGATTTGGCACAAAACAAACCACGTGGCAACAAACAGCCATCAATGTTTCATATCTTAGTTTCTCTTAGTAAAAACAACACCACAGCACAAGAGAAACAGGATTTTTACTCTAGTGCAAACCATGTTAAAATGTTTATCTTAAGCTCACGGGCACATAAATTGTAATGAAAATTTTAAAACCACGAACCCAAATGTATGTCTTCATTTGAGCAGTGTTTGCTAATATTTTGGGGGACTGACATTAAAGAGACACCAGTAGTTGTTCAATGTAAAGCACACCACACCTTAGATATTCTGATTTTGCTTCAGTGGCAAAATCTTGCTGTATCAAAGGTAAAAGTTGCTAAAATTATTTTAGGAAGAGTCACCAATTTTGGGAATTTTTCAATTTTCCACTGACCTTCAGAGATTTGTAATTTTGCCCAGATAAAACATAGTGAGCTAATAAATTTGAAGCTTGCATTCCAGTTCCAGTTTCCTCCCCATTTTGGTTTTGCTGTTCTTTAATGCAGTCTCTTCTGGCTTATTAAATTCTGTGTCTGAATGACTGCTAGAGGAGAGGGTAATAATTTTTCCATGGTACAGAACTGGATTAATTCACACGAGTGACACGGGGGTTTTGGTCTTTTCTGGAGCAAGCGGGTATTTGTCTCTGCTGGACGCAAAAACGAAGCTCGATCACCATGTCCCATTTCTTGGGTTCTGTCCTCTCAGCCCCACGGCCGGAGCAGCTCGGCGGGTCCGTCCCAGGACGGGCAAAACTCGATTCCCTTTCAGCCAACAACACACACACTCTCTTTTCAGCAGCCAGAGGAATTACTCAGAGAGAAGGTGATGGTTGTAACTTGCAGACTTACATAGATAATCAATTTTATTAGTTTTATTTGCTGTCAGCATCACGCAGGAACGACCCCCCCCAGGGGTCAACCTGAGCGAGCATGAAGCCAGGCCTAACGGTGGGATCAGCCTGGACACCGAACTTTTTAAACACATTTGATGAATTAATTGAGAGGAGTTAACTGGCAGTATGATTACTGGACCGTTCAATTAGGCAACACCCCGCACCAGAGCGGGGCAGCCCCCCAGCTCGGTGGTCGCCTTTGAACCCGGGCTCGCTGCTTGAACCCCTGCAGGAATGTCAGTCCCAAGGCCGCACCGCCTCAACTCCGAGAGGGGCGCCGGGAAAAGCCAGCCCGAAGGGAGTGGGCAGGGCTGCGCGTAGAGAACCCCACTCCCCTCAGACCGGCCACCATTGCGACGCACCCCTTCCCCTCCCCCACCTCCGCTAGGGGGCGGCCTTTGTCCTACGTCCGCCCGTTGTGCTGTGCGTCTGACGTCACAACGCACAGGAGCCACGAGACGGAGAGAACGAGCCGGGAGGAAGCGGTTTCTCCGCGCTCGGCAGCGGCCGCCATTTTGTTTGTGTGCGCAGGGCGGACACGGGGATCGCTAGCCTTTTTTTTTTGCAGCTGTAAGTGGTGGAGGTGGCCTTCTTCCTCTGGATCTTTTATTTTTCCTGTCTCCGTTATTTTTCCAGGGGGCCGAAGCAGCGGGGAAGCGGAGGGGGCGCAGAGAGTTGGTTGAGGGGGGCTGCTCGCGTCGCCTCCGCGGCCCGGGGAACAGGGTGAGCATAGAGCCTTCCGTGAGGGGTTGGTTGGGGAGGCGTTAAGGTGGGGGAGAGATCCTCGGTACAGGACCCCCCTGGTCAGAGTCCCATGTGGTGGAGAGGGCCTGTGGGGGTGCGAGTGGGGACTGGGGGGTCTGGGCTGGGGCCTTGGGTGCGCTGGGTGCTTGGGGGGGGGGGGGCAGAGGGGACAAGCGGCTGCGCACCTCGGTTATTCAGCCCGCCCTGCACCGAGGTGTCTGGCCCCTGCCCAGATGGCGGCAGAGACGGGCCCTTCCCGCCCCCCCCCGGCTCCAGAGGCCTCCCAAGGGAGCACAGGAGGGGAAGGGGACTTGGTGGGTTGGGGCAGTGGGTGCCTCGTGTGGGACATGCTCCTGCATGTCTGTTCCCTGGACGCTCAGATCCACTCGACCTGGTGAACTTTGGTCATCTCAAAGGAATAAGCCTTTGACCTCCTCTGATCTGTGCAACCTGCCAAGTTTTCAAGGAGAGACATTTAGAACCTGCTGTGTAGGCAGCTTATGGCAGGACTTTTGGGGCCTTCCTGAGGCACTTTGTACGTGGATCTTTTACAAAAGATCTGTGTTTCCTGATTGAGAAACCTTATGGCAAAATGTGGGAGTGAAAACGGCCTGTGGTACAGATTACGACCAGATGCTGTATAGGAATACATACGTGCATGGCAGCTGTCATTATTGCATAAGTGTTTCAGTGCATTTATTTAGAGGGAGTGCATAAGAGTAAAAAAATCTTAAAGTGGCTCCTACTGTGAAACGGGTTGTAGCCATTTTGAGCCTCGCAGAGACCTATTCTAACAATTTCCTCCTTATTTACATTAGCTTGTCTCATTTAGGGACAGAACATACGACTTCCATCTTAATTTCAGTAATTCTGAGTGCTTGAGTGTAGGTAAGCAGCAGTTAAAAGCTAAACCTTTCCTCCAATTTCCTGTGCCAAATGTACATTGCTCCACCCCCAAGTTCCCTTCTGCAGGACGCTTTAATGGTGATTTTAGTTAGATATTTGTCCACTATACAGCATTATTGCAGCCTGCCTTCTGCCAAATGGGAGGGGGAATGGCAATCACAAGTGAAATCGTCAGTTCACCTATAACTGAGTGTGTGGGGGGAGCTCTTCACCTTACAAGTAGAATAATTGAAACGTGAGTGTATTTCATAATTCGAGTTATGTAGGTTGAAAACGGCTTTGGAGCTGGGTAAGAAGAGAAGAAATTCAGGCATGTAAATGAAACAGTAATAGATTTTTGTCTTGTTCTTTCAGGAATTTTTGTTTGTTGTTCAACACATTAGTACATTTTTTTATTTCTTATTAATTATTATAAGTGAAGATTTTTGCGAGACCTAGAGCGTGACTGACTCAAAGGTTATACCAGTCACTTATTTTTGCATAGTTTACCACTATGTTTACATTGTATTTTAAAAACTGGTTTTGTAAAAAAAAAAATTGTA
Source organism: Nesoenas mayeri (assembly GCF_963082525.1). Classification (NCBI taxonomy): domain Eukaryota; kingdom Metazoa; phylum Chordata; class Aves; order Columbiformes; family Columbidae; genus Nesoenas; species Nesoenas mayeri. The sequence continues at coordinate 8,276,604 of NC_137556.1, forward strand.
CAAGTGTTTGTTGTGTGTTTTGTAGTGTGTTTTTTTTTTAAACTACCACCCTGTCACAAATACTACAAAAGTATCAGAAAAACTTTTTCAGAAGAGGCTTGCTATTTACATACTCTAAAAGCTTCTCTCTTACTTTTTCCAGTTGATCTAGAGACAACCAAGATTGTTCTGTGTCGGTTTACAGAATCATGATTTTTTTTAAGTGCTATCTTTGTCTCTAAACTATTTTTCTTGCTATCACCACTTACTAGGGAAAATTTTTCTTGTCTTGTGTTAGTTCTTTCTTCAGAATATACTGAATAGTTATGTAATATTACTCTTATTTCCAAAAACTACCAAACAAGAGTAAACAAATAATGGTTGGTTTTGTTATACTCTTAAATCTACAGCTGTGCTTTATTTTACTTTTTTTTTTCCCCCCTAGTTGTGCATGTACCTGTTTGAACACGGAATTCCTGCTTATAACATCCAGCAACGGAAGCTGGTGGGTTTTATCTCTGGCAAATAAACACCCACATACTTGCATGCTAATAGGGTTCAAAACTAAGGCTCATAGTACTACCGAGTTATGTGTTAATTTATCAGAGGTCACTGTGATTGTTGCTAAAACTTTAAATGTGTCTGTAAATTGATCTGTAAGAGGAGTTTTTAGATTTGACTTCCTTGAAGTAAATTATGTCCAATGTAGGTTTTGTCAGAGAGAATATTTGAAGATTAAGGTGTTTCTCCAACAGAATAGTTTTTAAGGAAATTATTCTGTTTAGTCACTTGCGAGTTTATTTAAAACAGGCTTTAATGACATGTTTGAAGCTATTAACTGAAGATGAGTTGGCCTATTTAATCTTGCCTTGTGTTTCATAACAGTGTTGCAGTGTTAGGATGAGAAAGCTATGTCTACTCACCTGAAGCCAAAATAATGTGTGGGGAAAGCTGAGGAAAAACAATTATTTGAAGAAATGCTTCTTTCTAGTTGTGTCATATTTGATCAAACTACAGAAGTGGACTCAATCTACAAGTACCAGTGTAATCCTTTTGTCTTTTTTTGTGTTTTTGTTGATTTGTTTTTCTTTAGTGGCAGATGCGGCATTCAAAGCAAGCTCATTGTCCGGAATGGGACGACAGAAAGAGCTGGGATCAAAGAAAGCACAGTAGCAGCCATAAACGGAGGAAAAGGTCCCACAGCAGTGGACAGGAAAGCAAGCACTATAAACCAAATCCTATTTCAGAAAGGTATAAGACTCTGAACTGAGTAGCACTAATGTTTCTTATCATATCTAGTATAAATATGATTTCAGAATGAGGTTTTGAGTGGCCAAAGCTGGCAATTCCTTAAGGTTCGGCTCATTTAAGACAAACTTAAGAGATAACTGGATTTGTTACCACAGTACCTAGACCATTACATAGAAATTCTTTAATAAAAACAAGTGAATGTTACTAGCTTGTTACACTGTTGTCAGTTAAGTATTGGTATTGCATACATTCAGTATTAAATTTCAAGTTAAGGTATACATTTTCATTTACCTAATGTGAACGAAAGGAAGAGAAGGTTTGTTTAATCATTTAATACAGTGGTGAGTATGAGTTTCTCTTAATAATTTGGAGGTGGTTTGCTTTTTCTCCTGTACTACTTTCACTGGAAGGATGTGTTGTTTTTGTTTTTTTTCCCTTGAGAAGAATATCCCATGTAATTATTTCAAGAGCTCATACTAATGCTTATAAAATGCTGGAAGGGGTAGGTGTACAGCATGATGGGGGCTCTTTGCCTCAGCAGCTTTCTTAAAGGGTTCTCTTTAATGTGCGGAAGATCCTTGATCCAGATATTCTGTGAGGTTTTTAATGTTTAATGCAGAGCACTAAGAACAATGCTACTTCTCTCAGTCTCCAGGTTTTGTTTTTCGCTTTGAGCTTTGGAGCCATAGAAGGGGATTATTGCAATATTGAGAGCGATTTATCCTGTGACTTTGGAGATTGTAATTGAGTTGCTCAGTATATTTTAGGAAGTGTTTTTCCTTTTTGAGTCTGAGTTTCTTACTATGCAAGCTGTGGACAGATCATATGTTGTTCATGCGGATTGCTGCTGTGTATTTGAGACTGACAATGTTGTTATATTCATAATAAAGTAACATCAAAAGCTCCTCTGTTTTTGGGGAGGGAGTCAATTAGAAAACATTCTTGATGTAAAGACAGATGGTATGTAACTCAGCTCAAGTCGCTTATCTTGTTGGAACCTCAAGTTTTTGAAGTGGAGAACATTCACTTAAAATATATTTTCAGTCATTATTTGGACGATAGAGCCATAAATGAAAGAGACCATCATGACCGGAGATATGTTGAGGAATACAGAAATGACTTCTGTGAAGTATATGACCACAGGCATTATCACAGAGACTATGAAAAGAGTCACCATCATCACTATAGCAAATCCTCTGGTCGGAGCAGGAAAAGTAGTCATAAAAGGAAGCATAAGAGGCATCATTGCTCCAGTCACCAATCGCATTCGGTATGAGCAATTTTTAACTTTATTATTAATGAATTAGTGATAATAGACTTCTTAAGTGAGGACTAGAACTTCAATTCCTGGTCACAGTACTCTTAAGAAGTAGTATTTTATTAAAAAGGATTTGTAGTTGAGTCCATTTATGAGCATATTGTTGAGACTTTTGGATCAGAGTTGGGTTGGGGGCGGGGTTATCATAAGTACTAGTTATACACTGGGAACATAGGTGGCTGGTAGTTAAGTTCACTGGGATTAATCTAAAAAATGTTATCTTGAAATTGAAGACAAGTAACTATCCTGTTTCAAAGTACAGCTATCACTTTAGTTCTGCAGCGTAGTCAACTATATTTTTGAGTGTAGACTGTGAGATGTCATCCATCCTATTACTAAAGTAATTGAAGTGGCATGCCCTTTTAATGTTAACTTAATTGGAAGTATGAAATATGCATGTCTGATAAATTGATAAGAACAATTCTACACCTGATTCCAGAAAACTTTGATAAGTCATGTGCCTGGCTAATGGCAGCTAATATTTTACTGAAGATGGGATAAGTTTGGTGCTTGCTGCCTTTGAAGGCATGCTCTCTCAATTTCTCATTATTGGCATGATGCCCACTGATACATATCCCAGGTGTTTTATGGCACATTTCTGCAGAAGAAACAGCAAGTTATATTAGCTTATACAATGCAAATTAAGGACCTCGGCGTAATTTTTCTTCTCTCTAAACATGAGGGAAGTAAAATTACTCGGTAGTGTTTTGTATTTATTTTACATGAAGAATATGTTTTAAAAATAGAAACATTTCACCTGACTGTAAGCTTAGATATGTAAATATAAGTACTGTTTTTTGCTGTTTGCTAGCAAAGTATTAGAAATAGTAATGTTGCATTCTTAATCTGTCTTCAGTTAAACCGCTGTTTGAGAAACAAAATTGTGTTGTTTTTTCTGTTGCTTTATCACTTTTAAGTATTTATCTGAAAATCTGTTCCTTGCCATGTTTTTCTTCTGTAACATAAACTGTGCCCTGTGAATTTCTGGGGACTGAATTTGAAATTGCTCCTGCCAACTGTTCGTGGCCGTGTGTAACTGAATGCCTGAATATCTCCCCGCTGAATGAATTGCGTATTCTGACCTGAATTCACTGTGATTGATATTGATTGACTGGACGATCTTGGTGCCGTTTCCAGAAGAGTCACCGAAGGAAAAGATCCAGGAGTGTAGAGGATGATGAGGAGGGTCACCTGATCTGTGAAAGCGGAGACATTCTGAGAGCAAGATGTATAGAACATTTTTCAACACTTTTTAAAAACTATTCAGCAAAAAATCTGTTTAGAATAGTATGTCAGAGGAGGGGGGCTAAAGAAATCTTCATTGCTCTTTTTGTTCTGTTTTTTTTTTGTGCTTTTTTTGTTTTTTGCATATCTTCTTTTCTGTAGAATTTAAATACTGTGTTCAAAAAGTTCCAATTAGTAAATGAATTTGAATCTTGAGATTAGAACAAGAGATAGTTTTTTAGCTAACTGTTTTCATGACACCTGTCCAATAAAGTAATGCATTCAGATGCTGAGATTTAAAGTAATTATGCTTTTGTAATGGCACGTTTTTAAATCTACATTAATAATGTTAATTATTGTTTAAGTAGTTACATAATTCTAACTTATGTTTGTTCTTTTTAGATGAAATTGTTGCAACTTTAGGAGAAGGAGCTTTTGGAAAAGTAGTGGAATGCATAGATCATGATATGTAAGTTTTGGTTATTTTTATAAGTGGATCTCATGACAAAGGAGACTCCTTAGCTCAGAAATTAAAGTTTGGGGATGTTTTCTTTAAAAGGAAATTAGAGTTCAAATGAAGTGTTGCATTATAGTTAAGAAAGGAGTTAAACTGTTTTTGAGAGCTACCTTGTTTGCTTTTTTCTGGCTGAAAATTTTGAAGGATTTTCAGGTGTTACCAGTCTGTTTCTGGTTGGTTTTGAGGTTTTTCAGTCATCTCTTCCAGTACTATAAATGTTTTTATTTTTTTCTATTGCTCCAATGAAAGGCCCTTGCATGGTATTGACTTTATACAAGATGAGATATAGAGAAATAGTTTTGGTTACTTTGTTTTTCCTCTAAGCTTTTGAGAATCTAGTCTTTAACACTAAACTTCTTTGACCATGTTTATGTTGGAAAAACATCTGCTAGAGAGGGTTTCTTCCAAAACCAAACCTTTTATATCTATACTTTTTTTTTTTTTCTGTACAAGCTGTATAACTGCATGGTGCAAACTACCATTTACTAAATAGATGTAATCTGCCTGTGTTGTGAGAGGAGACGTTCTTAAGTCATGAGAATCAAAATACAGAGACAATTAAAAATTGGCTATCAGTGAATGGAGTAGAATGAACTATGTGCATCTGTGTTCCATTCAAGTAATAGCCTGAGGGTTGTAACATTACATTGAGTACAGGTCAGTTTTTACTAGTACAAAATACTCAGAACCTAAACTTCAGAAGTTACTAAATTCCCATGATTCTGTAGGAGCGCTTGAAAAAAGCCAGAGCAAGTTGTGCAAGTTGAAGGAAAAAAATGACACATTTTTGCTGTACTTTCCTCAAGTGAGAACTTGGGTAATTTTTTTTTAATCCAACTCATAATTCTCTATGACATTTAATCTTCTGTGTTTCTTTTATTGAAGCTGAGCTGCTTTGGGGTTGTAGGTATTTGACAATAATTGATTCAGTTTATGATGCTTTACTTTCTTTTAAAGGAGAGGAATGCATGTAGCAGTTAAAATTGTGAAAAATGTTGGTAGATACCGGGAAGCAGCACGTTCAGAAATACAGGTTTTGGAACACTTAAACAACATGGATCCAAGCAGCAATTTGTAAGTATGAAATTAGAACAATCAGCATACTAAGGATTTGCAGAAGATAATTATTCAGTAAGTTGAGTTTTCATTTTTTTATATTTTTTTCTCTTTTTTAAGCCGCTGCGTCCAGATGCTGGAATGGTTTGATCATCATGGCCATGTTTGCATTGTTTTTGAGCTACTGGGACTTAGTACTTATGACTTTATTAAGGAAAACAGCTTTCTGCCATTTCATATTAATGACATTAGAAATATGGCTTATCAAATTTGCCAGTCTATAAACTGTGAGTAAAGCTTAAGTTTATCAAATATGTTTTTTTTCCTGTTTAGGAAATGAATGTGTTAACATGGTATACTGTTGTGTTTTTTTTCTTGTAGTTTTACACCATAATAAACTAACCCATACAGATTTAAAGCCTGAAAATATCTTGTTTGTGGAGTCTGATTACATAGTGAAGTACAATGCCAAAATGGTAAGTTTGTTCTTTGTTTCTCCCAACTTGAATTAGGCTATTTCTGTTTACATCTGAACTTTTCTTTAAAAAAAAAAAAGTGTAGAAAGGTTAAGTGGTTATGTTTACTAGAATTTTCTTTTGTGCTTTTTGAGATGTACTAACTTTCTGCTGAGTAACTTTGCTCTGAGTCTAATGAAACTTTCATCTGATGACTAGTTGAGGTATTTTCTGTTTAATGAAGTTCTGGCATTCACAGGGAGAATTGGGTTAATGTTTTTGAATTTAGCCAGGTTTTTTCCTTCATATTTCTTAAACCATTGTGGAATCCCTTTATAGCATTTATAGCATTCCTGTGTTTTGAGAGAAATGTCAGATCTTGCTTTCTGTCTGATTACCCTGGAGTCTGACATGCCTGTCAGTTTTACAGTCCTTGGATTAGTAGCTAAAATGAATTTTCTATTTGTTGTCAACATGGAATGTTGATCATTGGGCAGAGTTCTAATTGGTGTGGGCCATGAGTAGAACTGTTCTTCATGAGTATCTTCCTTTTAAGTCTAAGCAAACGAAAACATAGCATTAGGATAAGAATTTGTGGTACAAATGACTTCCAGCACTGACAGAAATACAAATTTCTTTTCATGTTGCTGCTCCTTTTTCAAACTATAAAAACTTCTTGGAGACAGAAAAGCAATATGGACTTCAGTGCATCTAGTTTTTGCATAGGGCTTGGTTTTATTTTTATTTTAGAGTTAAAATTGCATAAATGAGTGTATGTAACAGTGGATAATAAAAAACAAGACAGACCTAATAACTAACTCAAGTTAACTTGAAGATTCACAAAAAAAGGAGCTCTGTTACTGTGGGAGAGGTCTAACTTCAGATTAAATCCTTTTGTTACTGGCTCCTCTTTCTTGAAGCTGGAGCTGAATAGGAATTTATATATTTGGAAGGAGTGTTTTGTTACATAGGTTTAATTTTTAGTGTGTTATGTTAACTGGTATTTTGAAGACAGGATAATGTGATTAATACCTTCTGCCTAAGCATACTTTTAAAAAATACTAACAAATAGTACTTCAATTTTCCTACAGAAGCGAGATGAGCGTACTTTGAAGAACACAGACATCAAAGTTGTTGATTTTGGAAGTGCAACTTTTGATGATGAGCATCACAGCACATTAGTGTCTACAAGACATTATAGAGCTCCTGAGGTTATTTTAGGTTAGTAAAGAGTTCTAAACCTTCTGACAGTTAATTACAGTTAATTCAGATGGCTTTACTTTATAAACTGCAACAGTTGCTTGTGGCTCTGATAATTCAGTCATCTTCCACAGATGGTGATGTTAGAATTCTTAAGAGTAAACAGTAAAATAAATACTCTAAAACATTCTAAAGTATTTTAGAGTCCATACATGTTCCTCTCCTGCCGAGGTTCGAGGAGAGGTGTAGACAGGAAGATGGGCATCAGTAATGCATGGAAAGTGGGAATATGCTTTGTGGATTACAGATTTTGCAAAGATACTAAAAAGTAAAACAAAAACTTGGCTTATTTTGCAGCATTGGGATGGTCGCAGCCTTGTGACGTTTGGAGTATTGGTTGTATTCTAATTGAGTATTACTTAGGATTTACAGTATTTCAGGTACGTACATAAAGTTAAATTGAGTGTTTTCATTACAGGCTACTGATTTTGAATGTTTTAATGACCTTTCAATGACATGTACTTAACTGTTGCTGTAAAAGGCATAGCTTTACAGGGTTTTTCAGCATAACATGGATGAGATTGTAAAGACAGCATGCATGTATGAAAATGTGATCTCTTGAATATCTCCTTCAGACTATTTTAATGTATCTGTTCTGGCTTTTTGGATGATGAAGCCTGCCCAAAGTCTGAAGATACTGCTGGAATTAGGAGTAAAGAAAACATACTCATACAAACTTTGCTTTATGAACTCTGCTGTTTGGGGGCCGTCTTAACTGTGAGAAGTGCTATGTAACGAGCTGCATTGCATAATCTATTGGTAATTTATGGTGATAATGTATAAAGATACTGTGATGGTACTCCAGCAAATGTCTTGTTTGTAGATGAGTGTTGTTACCAAGCACCTGAGAATAGAAAAATGTGATAAGTAAGTTCATTGCTTTTTCCACACAGACACATGATAGTAAGGAACACTTGGCCATGATGGAAAGAATACTAGGGCCTCTGCCAACTCACATGATCAAGAAATCCAGGTAAATTCATTATAGGAGTAAAATGCCTAATATTTTCCTATTATAAGAGAAATTTTAAAGTGTCCATTGTTAGTTGTGAGCTTCTGAAGATAACAAAGAGACTTCCAGGCTTCTTGTTACCTATTAATGAGTGTGTTGCAAGAAATGGTGTCACATTTAAGTGAATTAAATAGTTGACAATAGTCTTTTCTGGTTGTAGTCCGAGTTGCCAGCAACCAAAATACCAGCTTCTTGAACAGAAACTGAGTATGACTATTCTTAAGACTGTAAAGCTGAGTTTGGTATAGTCACCAGAACAGTATTAGACACAATTTAAAGACATTTGGGAATAATCTGATTTTGTTAAATAGTTGCTAACCACTTAAACTCTGCAGATTTTATAAGAAATTCCTATTAGACGTTAATTGACAAGCTGTCTTTTATTTATTACTAGCAGATGAGACCAAGTTCTTACCTTAGAGCATCTTAAAGCATCCATCTCTTTAAATGTCAGTAATGGAGAATATATTTTCAGTGATGTTGTTGATTTGAATACCGCAGGGCCTGTTTTCTAAATATTGTGACAATGGTAATAAAAAGCAACATGTCTGTGAATAACTATGAACTAGATGAGATGTTAGCTCCCAAATGCATGAGGATATACAGGAAAACTTTTATCGTGTTTCAAAACTACTTAGAAAAGCATCTGCCCACTTTACACACTGATGCTATCTTAAAATTATTTTCCTTGTCATGCAGAAAGCATTATTTTCGTCATGACCAATTGGATTGGGATGAACACAGTTCTGCAGGGCGATACGTTAGGAGACGCTGTAAGCCTTTAAAGGTACAAGACAACGTTTTTATGGTGTTGTTATATTTGCAGTTGTGAAAGGTCTCCCCTAAAATACTATTTGTTTTTTTTTTCTCTCAGGAATTCATGCATTGCCAAGACACAGACCATCAAAGTCTGTTTGACCTTGTTCGCAGGATGCTGGAATATGATCCCGCCAAAAGAATTACTCTTGATGAAGCCTTGCAGCATCCTTTTTTTGAACCATTAAATAAATAAAGAAATTCAAAGATTCTATATGCTTCTCCAGGGAGATTTCCTAGACTGTGTCAGTCAACAGAGATTGCATGAAACTTTTGTAAACTTTAAATTATTTTGTACAGTTAAGTCTGTAAATATTTACATATGTTTTGTATAACTGTTACATTTACCTTATTGAACCATTGTAGTCCTATGGGTATCAAAGTGAAAAATAAAGGTAATTTTCATTTTTGAAAATTGTTCTCTTTTTGAAGCTGTACCCTCTCCTTTTGTGGATGGGGCTCGTTAAGCATCTCACTTGTGGTGAGGATTCTCTGGGCTTGCTGAGTGACTTTGGAAAACTTGGAATGTTTTTAACTACCTTCCTTTTATTAGTCATAAAGATTTGAAGGGCTAAGAGTACCTAATAATGCTGTATAATACTTTGTGATAACATTCTGAAAAAATGGTTTAAAACTATACATTCTAAGTAGGTATCTCTTGTGGGTCTCCTTTTCCCCAAATTTTCTGTTCAAACAGCGTGCATCACTTGGTGACGGGCTAATGAGCCTCTGGAAACTTGCCTTATGCTTTCTTTCAATGTCAAGTATTTATAGGTAACTTTTTTGTTAAGGTCTGAAAAGTAACATTTCATAGTTTCAATATTATTTTCATTCATTGAAGAGCAGCATTTTCATGAGAAAGTTTTTAGAAAGATTGTGCTTTCCTGGAACAAAATGCAGAGAAATACTGCCTGCCACAGAATTGTGGCATATTTAAGCGCTTCTCTTGTAATGGTGACAACATCATCTTGAAGTCTTCAAATACGTGTTTCTGTGGAGCTTGGTCTCTAATTACTGATAAATAATCTTTGCAGCTGAGAAACTGTCATCAGGCTATAAAATAGGAAGGAGGAAGGGTTCTCATTTGTGACTTCTGAAACTCGGGTGCTGAGTTGAGAAGAAAATGGCACTGCTTGGCAAGTTCCATTGATGCACTTTGGTACTTTTTGCTCTTCCATGTTTTTAAGTTGGTGATTTCTAGGTCTTACTCAATGCCCTCTTAATCCACTTCACACTGTGTGGCTGGCTAGTGAAGCAGGTGGAAGGGAAACTTTCATGTTAGGCTTCATTCAGGCAGGCTGTTGGTATAGATGCAATAAGCAAGTTATGGCCATTTATTTTTCTGACAGTGCAAACCTTTCTTAAGGAAGGAAACGGTAAATACTTTCATCTCCGCAGGAGCCTAAGTACAGGTTTTGTGCTTGTTGAGTAGGTCCTAATGCATAGAAAGATTTTAAACTTGGTGTCCTTGTTCCACTGATGTGGAGGAGGCTTAATTTGCAAGAGGCTCCAGACATGCATATCTCTGGCTTGGGGGTGGAATATAGTTGGGCTGAGACTTTGAAAGCTTATCTTTGTAAGCAGTGCCACCTCCTGTGCTTGATGAGGTAACAGACACCTCTCTTATTTAGGGTATTCACAGCATTGTTTCTTCTCTGTGTGATGGAAGAGTAACAGTCCAGGTCAGCTCGGTAGGACTGAGGAGGATGGGAGTGAATTCCTTGCCTTGCTGCTTCCCACAGAACTTCCATCCCACACCTTCAGAGGCAAAGGGAGGACTTGGCTGAGTGTGTCAGCTAAGTGATGCAAATCAAAGGCAGATGGGGGGGGGCGGGGAGAGAGTTTATATGCTGCTATAACTATAAAACTGTAACTATAAAACAGTTCTGTCAAAATTGGGGAAAAATTGTGCACTCTTGCTTGAGTATTCTAGGCTTTGTTAATGTTAGCTGTTAAAAGGCATGGCACTTGCTAAAGGAGATACATGCTAGAAAAAAATATGTATTATAAAAACCTGTTTAAATTCACTTCCCTTCTCCCAGTAAACATTAAAAAAATGTGCAGCATCTGCAGTTAGGTGCCAAGCAGTTTTGCAGGCCTTGCAGCGTCTACAAAAGATGTGTTGGTGTGAAGGGGCTGGTGTCCAACATCCCCGGGCTCCCTGGTGGGGCAGCACAGAGCTGTTGGCAGCTGAGCAGCAGCCAGGTGCCAGGGCTCTGTCTGTAGCAGCTCTGATTTCTCCCCTACTCTGGGCTGCCCTCAGTTGTTTTTACTAGGGAAGAGATTTTTACGCATCCCTCACCCCACTTGTCTTGTTAATACACGAATATAATGAGGGTAGTTTGTAATCTTTGCATATCTGGATCAAGCTAATACTAACTGCCCATAGCTGTCGGTACATAAATTATAAGATCCATTCCTGTCTTTCTCCACACTTCTGATTTTTAGCTATTGTACCTCAAAAATATGATTGTAAATCTGAATGGTTCAGCCAGGCAGACCAACTGCACTTCTAGCAGCTCAGTTGTACATTTTACTAAACATGCATGATAGGACAAAGTAAAGGTGTCTCTGAAGTGCAAACGGTGTATGGGATCCTGAACTTCAGAAGCGGAGGAGGGCAGGGGAAGGGTTGAGCTGCGGGTTAAACTTCACAGAAAGTGGGTTAAGAGTTCTGGGCGAGAGGGCTTAGCATCTGCGGTTGTGATTTTCTTTTTACAGCTTGCCGATATCTCTGTAAGGAGGACTCAGGTCCTGTGGGCATGTTTTAGGACAAGATGCTTTGCACCCTAGAAGCTTCCCTGATGTGCTGGTACTGTGAATGTGCAATCGATCTCATAGAGTTGGTAAGGGAAGCCTTAGCAGGCTGAGGGGAGAAGAAGGTAAGGATGAGGTTAGTCACAAAACCCTTGAATTTTCTTCTTTGTATCTTCAGGCATGTGAAAAAAAGGCAGGAAATAGTTAGCAAATGATACAGATTTGCCTGGCTAACTGGTGTGGAAATAGTGGCTACACCAAAGCAGTGTGTGTAACCAACACCGCAGTTTAGCAGTGTGCCTGCATGTGTTTTACTAACAGACACTAGATACTGATACCACTCCTACTAGTTTTTTTTTGTAAGTCTGTCCTCTGCTTCACTCATCTCTCTAGAAGAATTACTCCTAGAAGGGCAGTGTCTAGGAGGCAGAGAGCACATTTGGATATGTACCGTATGTGCTCAGAGTCTAGACAGGCTTTAAGTTATCCAAAGATGTTTCATAGGTGAGTTAAGACTTGACATGATGCAATATGTAACAGAGGAAAAGGCGAGGATGTTTGGCAAAGTTTATGGGTGCTTAGTGCTTACATGCGCATAGTTTCTCTCATTCAAAGGCTCCCTAAAGCAGATGGGGTGCTTTATTGTGATAAAATCAATATGTTACAATGCGTGGTGGAATCCTGCTGGGCTTTGCAGATAAGGTCCCTTTCCTAAAGTAGGTCACAGCCCGAAGAGGGGAACAGGCAGAACAAAAACCCCCGAAGCTGACACCTTACAGGTCGCATTCGTTAGGAGAGGAGAGGCCGTTTCCCACCTCCGTGTCCCCGCGGCCCTGGGCGCAGCCGCTGCCCGGTGCCCCGGCGGGGGCAGCTCGCTCCGGCCGCCCCGGCCCCACTGGAGGGCGCCCGCTCCGCGCCCGCGGCGGCACCGCGGCTTGCCCTGCGCGGCTGCTGAGCGCCTCGGCAGCTGGAGCGGGGCCGCGCCCCCTTCGGCCGAGCACCCTGCACCCCGGAGCGGCGACTCCGGGGGGCGACGGGCGGGCGGGGACGGGGGAGCGGTCCCCGCGAGGGGCCGGGCAGCGGAGGTGGGATCTACTCCGCGTAATCCCCCATGGGGGGCGGCGGGCCGCGCTCGGAGCATCCCCCCTTCCCCAGCGCGGGGGAGGCGGCGGGGGAGCCGCCACCCCCCGCTTCCTCCGTTTAAGACCCGGGCTGGCGGGGCGAGCTGAGGAGAGCGGTCGCTCCGCAGCTGCCGGCCCCACTTCCGCGGCGGGGCGCGCAGCGCACGGGGCGGGCGCTGGATGCGGGGGGAGGCGGGCGGCAGCCGAGCGGGTCCCCGCGCAGCGGCGCGGAGCGCGGCGCGATGAGCGCGGGCAGCAGCGGCGCAGCCACCGCGGCGGGCACCGCCACCTCCGCCCTCTGCCTGCTCCTCTCCCTCACCGCCGTGGCCGTCTGCCTGCTGCTGGGCGCCAAGACGGCGGAGCTGCAGGGCCGGCTGGCCGCGCTGGAGGAGCGGGGCGCCGCCGGCCCCGGGCCGCTGCTGGACGCGCTGCAGCCCCGCGTGGAGCAGCTCTTCCGCGAGGTGAGTGGCGGCGCCGCCCCGCAGCACCCACGGGCGGGCAGCACCCACAGACGCGCAGCACCCGCGAGCGGACGCGCAGGACCAGCCGCATCGGGACGGGAGGGAGACAGACTTGGGAAAGGCGCTTCGGCTCTGCTGCGGCGCGGGGAGCCCGGGGCTCGTTCCGAGTGTCACCGGCTTGTTTGGAAAAACTTCCTCCCTTTTAGCGAGCTTTTCCCCTTTTTACTGCTGTTTGCATTAGTCAGACTGTAGGGAGAGGTGCGGCAAACCCCGGTCCTTCCGATGTAGGAGAGAAAATGCTCCAGGTGGAAAAGCGAGCGGTGTAATGTTTGAGAACATGCGACTTTTCCCCCTCATTCTATTCACTGGCAAAGGTAACCCGAGCACTTAAATACTATTTATCTTTGGATGTAATGGACTATAATTTCCTTGTTAGAAATTTATGAACATGATCCCTGTTATCTGGACTGTCTATCACAGGGTATCATGTGGTCCAGCAGTGCTGAACTGATTTATGGTGGGTAGAGAAGACTAGTTGCTTCACTTTCAATCCCAGGGTTTTCTGAAATTATTCAATAAAGATTTCGGTGCTGAAAGATTTCTCCTACTTGGAGAACAATTGTCCACACCAACGCCCTTCTCCACAACTAAACCAAGTCTCTGGGAGAAGTTACGCTTGATCCCAGGGTTATGTTTTTCCCCAGACTCTGGTGTTTAGGTTTGGGGCTTTTCACAGGCAAAGGGGGGTGGGCAGAGCTCCCATCACTCATAGGAAGCACTTGAAGATCCCAGAGCTGGTTTGCTGAATTTGTGTAAACAGTAGTTCATGAAGTGCAGCAGGATTCAACACCGCTTACGGGGCTGCGCAGGACACTCCAAGTGATCGATTCTCACATCTGGGGAAGGTTTTACACTGGGATTTTATTAATGGCCTGACCAGGGTGCAAAACACGGTGCTGCATTAAAATCGTTAGAGCCATGAAGCCTCAATCATGCAAAAATGTATTTGTAGGCAGCGCCTTCCAGCTGTGAGCAGCTCTGGGGATTCGAGGGGAGACGGAGGCAGCACCGGGTTGATGGGGAGACGATTCCTCGTTCTGCATGAGTTACGGGGATGGTATCGCTGGCACTGCCGCAGCGTGTCCATGCTCCTGGAAACTTGGTTGCATTGATGTGCCTTGAGAAAAGGGAAATGTTAAAAAATATTTTTGTGAAAACCCTGAATACCAGAACAGAGGGGTGCCTGCGAGGCGCAGTCACAAAATCTAGTTAACGTCTTCTCTCCAGGCAGGAATTAGCCTGCCAGTCGTGGCAGTGGTTCTGTTCCAATTACTCCAATAAATGTGCTTAGCAATGGGAATGGTTTCTGTGGCACTGCCTAAGATCATGTGCAACCTCTTGCTGAGATTTAGTTAAGTGTGGAAAGCTTGTTTTGTACTGGGAACGCTCAGATGGAGATTGTACAGGGGAAAATAAAGCAAACCCACATAATTGGGCTTCTAATGCAAGAGTGAGCTTGTTGAAACATTTAGTATGACCAAACTTTTGTCAATACTGAAAGCAAATTTTGAAATGAGTAGCAGATTCAAGGAATGCATGGTGGTGATTGTGCTATCTATTAATAGTCATTTCAAATTTAGTTATTCATTTATGTTAAAGTTCCAGAAAGTGTCTGTTTCTTGACCAAACTCCTCTCCGTTACGTAAGACGCCTCGCTTGTCAAGCAACTTCTGTCCTTTCTGTTCTTGAGAGTTTCTGGAGAGCGAAAGAATATTTCCATCATCGTGAATATCAACTGGTGCCTGGGGTCAGTTTTTTGTTAAATTCTGTGTTGGTCCTCCTTTGAAGTTTACCACAGCTTTCAGAAGTGAAACCAAAGCTCCATACGCTCCCTGTGCATGACCTGGCATACTTTGTTCTCTGTTGCTACCCAAAAAGCATTACTCCATATACCAATCTAGGGGTTTGCTGGCATAATTTATGGCAGAGCTGCATATAAAGGGCAGCAAATATAACACCAACATGCTGACTCTGTTGCTTTTAGTGTCTTTTCAATGTTTGGCAAGTAAAAGAGGATAGGAAATAATAAAGGAAGGGTGAGTGCGTAGTTAAGCCAATGAAAGCCAATTTGGACAACTAAGATTTAGTTTCTGGCCCTGTGACAGGCATCCATCTAACTCTGGAGAAATTGCTGAGTTGAATGTGGTGGGACCTTGCCCTTCCCTTGGCTGTTCCCTTAGCGGGATGTGCTGCAGGGTCCTGCTTTGATGCCCTCCAAAACATTTCCAACAGCATGGTCCAAACATGGCAGCATCTCCACTTGCTCTACATCAAAAGCCCCAATTCAAAGTGCGTAATTTTCATACTGGAGTGAAAACCTTAACGGGAGGATTATAGAAGCATCCAGTTGTTGTAAACAAAGCTGGACCGTTTTATTCACAAAGGATTTATTGTCTGCATTAGGCAGAGAGTGTCCAGATTAATCAGTTTCATGACAAGAACAATTCAGTGGGAGAACAGAGGACTTGCTCCAGGATTCAGGACCAGTGCAGATTTCTTCTGCTGTTTCTGTGACGCCGGCTGGACTGAAAGCATGGAAGAAATTGTTTTTGTTTCTATGAGCATCTTCATCATTCATACTACTTTAAAAATAAACAGATAAAAATGTAGACTTCAAGTGGCTGTCAGAAAAGTCTCTTTAGATACTCTCTTGCCACTTTTTCTTGAGGAAAGCCTGTTTTGCAGAAGGCAGCTGGATTATTCTGCTCTTTACACTTTTCTTAGGACAACTTCTCTGTCAGGTGCTATGAAACCATGTTGATACTTTCAGGACCTCTTAGCATCACAGCCGAGCAGCTGGGGAGAAATGCATAGGATTTCAACAACTGATAAAACTGTTTTATCTCCAGAATAAAAGGAAAAGAACCTAATTCACAGGTAGCCTAATTCCTGAATAGTCCACAGTGTTCAAATATTTGAACGTAGCTTGGGTCCTCAGCTGTGTAGAATTCAAGTCCAAATGCCCCAAATCCAATAAGTACTTTGATTTTTCTCTCTTTGAAATTTGGGACTCCAGTTATCAGATTATTGGTTTCTCTCTTGGTAAATACTTTGGGTGACACAGGGCATTCCTGGAGGACCGAGGGAGCAACCACTGTGGGTGAAGGTGAGGAGCTCCCGCCTTGTTGGGCTGCCCCAGCCGTGAAGCACTATGCCTGAGCTAATACAACTTACCTGTCATCAGGGCTTATTAACTTGGGCTTGGCAGTGTCCTAAATGCAGGCACGAACATTTTGGTTGGCTTAGAGAGCAGGCAGAGCGCGCTCACATCTGTCTGCAATATGCCACGTAGACATTGCTTTAGTTTTGTGAATTTTTACATGTTCTTGTAGTCCTACTCGTGAGTTTTGCACCTTGGAGATGGAAACACTGACCTTTTGTGGGACCTGGGTGTGTGTGAGCACCCCGGTCTCATTGGCAGTGCCCACCCCGCTGTCCTTCTCCTCATCCCTCTCCCCAAGAACCTTCGATATGCCACATAGCATGAATTTTAAGTACAAAATCAGCCAAACTGGGTCACGTCTGTTGTGCAAATATCACTCAGATGGGGTGTTGGGAAGCAGCCCGGCAGTCAGATGCAGCGGGGCTTTCCCTGGGGTGTTTGCCTTGCTATCGGGGTGACCATGGCGGGGCAGATGGGTTCTCTGCCCCAGCGCCATTCCTGCCACCAAACACGCTGACTTCTGAACATGGGACTTCTGTTAGCTGCTCAGGATGAATCCAGCCCATGGTGCTTGCACAGGGGACCTCTGGCAGGGGCAGGTACACTGGCCACCTGCTAATAAACATTGAACATTTTGTGTGCCACTGTGGCATGGGGGATCCAAAGAGGCTGAACGTAGCAGGGTGAAATTATTACCTCTCATTGGAAGGGAGCGTGCTGGATGGTTTAGCTGTTGGCATGCACGTGCAGACCGCCTTTAGATCAAATGTATTCTCTAATTAGCTATTTTTATTCCTTCTCCAAACAGAAACTGGGTGAAGGACTAGCAAAGCTGCGGACGGCAAGAGAGGCTCCCTCAGACTGCATGTGCCCCCCAGGTAGGTGCAAACGTACCGGCACGGCCAACACCAGACTGCTCAGGAGCCGCCTGCTCGCTGGACCAACGCCACTGAGCTCCTCCTCTCCTATTTTATATGTTCCTCTGTATCAAGGAAAATGTGTTAAAAAGTGGGATTTTTTTTCCAAGCTGAAGCCCTCTCTCGTGCTTGAGACTGCTGACTTCTTCCACTGCCTTGCTTTGGCCTGTTTACAGATAAAGAAGTTTGAGGTTTGGACAAAAGCGACGTTTGGCTATAAGAATAAAAGAACAAATAGCTTTACTCTGTTGTGAGCCCTGAGTGTTAGGCCAAAACAATTTAGAAGTAGTAACAAAATCACTGGGGCTTAATGCAAGTGTGATAATTAAAAGCTGCAGCCTCGCTGCCTTTTAGGAGAGCAGCGACTTCTCCAGCGCTGCCTTGCTCTATGAGAGCTGCCACTGATTGTTTAAATTTCCTCCCAGAGTTTAATGAACTTCTTAAACTGTCAAAACTTCCTGTTCTGCTGTGGAAGTGCATGCTCCTTGGAAACAATAAACAGCTTAGATTAGTTTGTAAAGGAATCTAATTTATAGAAATGCTCCGTTAAGTGCTTTGCTCTCATGAATGACTGGGCTGAGGAACTTCAAGCCTTTTCTTTTTTTTCCTTTTCACAGAAGTAGTGAAAGATGGGTGAAAGATGTGCGGTTCTTTGATGGAAGAGAATGCTTAGGCATGTTACAAAGCCTTGCAAGCAGCAGATAGTTCAATTCTGGTTTTAAAGATTAAAAAACCCAACCAAACAAACCTTGAATGCTGCTTGTAGATGCATGAAACACAAATGGGCAGTCTCAGATTTTCCTGAGATCCTGGAGATTAATCTTACTAGAACACAGAGCATTATTTCATACATGCAATACAAAAAAAAAGATGGACTTTTTCTCCATAAGATTATGTGTCCTAACCTTGGAAATATCTCAGTAATGATGCTCTTAAATGTGCTGCTGCAGTTGTACTCACTGTTTTTCTAGTGGAAGACTCCTGTGAGCATCCTGTGTATGTTACTGCTTTATAACCAAGCCCTGTCAGCTGAGAAACAAATCGTGCTTATTTTCAGCTCTTCGGACAGTGGTGGCCAAATTGGTTTTCCCTCTTCTGGTGCACAGAGCCAGCCCAGTCCGTCAGCCTCACGGGCTCTGTGGGCTGCGTCTTGCTCCAGTCTGTGCAACTGGGGCACTACTGATGCGCTTTAGTGCTCAAGAGGCTTTTCCTTTGCTCTGTAGAAAGCAGTTGGGATTGAGGAGGCTCCTTTGTGACCAGAAAAGTCCCAATTTGGTTCCGGGTCACCGAGTTTGCTGGTTGCTGCTTTTGAGAGATGAGGGAGAAGGTTTTCCCACGTGCTGCTGAAATACTCGTTACAGTCATTAGTAACGAATGCCAAAGCAATTTGTGAGCCGAGGAAGGAGAAGTGATTCCTGGTGGGTGGGACATATTGTGGCTGCTCCTGGCTACCGTGGATGGGGAGGTAAGGCGAGGATGGGCTGCCGAACTGCCGTGAAGCCTTTCAGCTATTTTTGAGCGATCAAAGGAAACTTCACATGTGTTTCATTTTTTTCCTGTTTCTCCTGAAGAAATCTGAATTGCCTTCTGGTCTGTAGTTAAAGAGCTTGGTCTGGAAACATCCTGAGAGCTTGTGGCCCTTACCGGCATTTACTGCAGAGCTACACCAGGTCGCAAACAGCTAAGCTTCAATTAGCCTCTGTGCACCAAAAAAAGTAGCCCCTGGGGAAAGGAAAATTCCCCTGTGGAGGGGATGGAGAGATGCTGCCAGCTCTGCTTCATGGTCCCTCCCTTGGTGCCTCTTTGGGACGGGGGGGACACGCTCCCCGCAGACCCGCGGGCAGCGTTCGGAGCAAACTGCACACTCAGAGCTCGCCCGGTGAGCTGGGCTTATTTTAAACAAGATCTGTTTTTCCTTGGAGTGAATCAGTCTGGGGTTTCGTTGGAAGTTTGGAGGATGTGTGGGGTTTTGGGATCACTCTTATAAAAGCAACTTGCTATGCATTAAAAGAAGTTTTGGGCAAGATGACTGTGATCCATTTAAAAGTTAAATAAGGCTCAAGTTATTTTGACTACAGAGAAGCCCTAAATTAGTGCTTGTAAAACAAACAAACGAACCAAACAAACAAATCAAAACAAAACCCTCCATACTTCCTCAAAAATATCCCAAACCTCCAAACCCCCTTCCCAAAAACCAACCCATTTTGTGTTCTGCATAAGTCACCTATTTGACTATAGGGCTCAACCGGGTTGTTTTAGAGCATCTTGATTTCTACAGAGGGACCCTCTGGGGAGGGCAGGGCTGTGGGGAGCCGCTGCGGAGGCGGCTGGAGCCCCAGGGCCAGTGGCCAGCAGAGGGGGCCCGGCTGTTTCTCCAGGGCAACGAAGGCATCTGGATCAAGGATAATCATAGTTATTTTTTAAAAAAGGTTTAAAAAGTACTACCCTGGCTCTGATACTGGGCGTGCTGTGAAAAGGTGTCTTCGTAGTTGCTCGCGGCATCTGTGTACTGCATTGAGCTGAGTTGTTTTGGTTTATTTATTCAGACAAAGCAGAGGCGGGAGGGACGATGATGACAAAAACTGCATGTCACTTTGGCTCCTTCATGCTTTGGGTGTTTCTGTGGCTGAGGGAGAGGAGAGGAGAGGAGAGCAGGACATCCTTGGGAGTTTGGGAAGCTGGACCAGGGGCGGGTTGGTCTCCGAGTTGCCTTGATGGCGGGTTGGTGGCCCCGCTCCGGTGAGGACGGCAGCTCTGTGGTCCCTCCAGTATTTGGGATGGGGCTGGAGTGGTTGCGTGCTGCTGGCGCTGGCCAGGCCCAGGACAGGCTGTCCCCATGTGTTGGCTCGCTCAGTATTTTTATTATTGTCATTCCCTGAGCCAGGCCCGTAATAATTTGCAGAGAGGCCCCTCATCCCCTTCTGTTCAGTCTCTTTCTGTGCTGGGATCCTCACACAGCCTTCGCTGCAAGATATAATCCGGCAGGTGTGGGAACACTTGTTTTTATGGCATTTGGGAGAGGCTACAGCTGATGAGCACTTGGAGGTGGCTTGAAAGCAAGACTAAAACCTTGTGCTTGCAAGACTAAAACATCATGCTTGCAAACACTTTGTTTGCTGTTGTGTGGCCTCTGGCTTTTTATGCCTTTATTTTTTAAGGAGCCTTTTTTATTTGTCTCCCTTGTATTTTTAAGCACAATCTTCCAAAACCTCAGGTACAAAAGGCTCTTATTCAATACAGTATTTGCCACGCCATTAGTCTTCGCAGTCTGTGAGAAAGTCCCTCAAGACCTCGAAGTGCTGGATACACCGTGCTAGAGCCTGAGAACAAATGTTTCCTCTTAAATCCAGTAAAAAAAAGAAAAAAGGCTTAAAACAAGCCCCAATCTGCAGAAAATGCCCCTACCTGGTACCTCGTCCTTGCTGTATTGCAGACCAAGGGTGTGAAAATCTCCAGCTCTTTCAGTTCCTCTTGCACCACATATTTCAACGTATGTGTTTCCATGTGCCTTTTTATTTAATGGTACCTCCTCAGGCTTTGCGCTCTGGAGCCTTAACTCTGAATGTCCTGGCTACTGGATGATGCATATCCCCCTCCTCGTCCTGAGTTTGCACTGGGACAGTGTCATATGCTTTTGAACATATGTATATATTACAAAAGAGTGTTAAATGTTCAGGGTAGTAGTCTGATGTTCCAGTGAATATGTGACAAATATTTCCCAATAGCGGCTTGGCAGCGGGAGGAGCAGTGGTACTGCAGCCTGCAGGACGGCGGATTGCTCCATTTCTCCGCAATTCAAACCATGTGTACTTGGGGGACCCGATCATTTAAAATCCTCCCTACCTTTGCAGACTCAGCAACTCCAGAGGATCTCTTGCTGTGCTTAATATCATTTATATACTATGTTATTATTTTTATTTCTTAAATTTTTACTTTTACTCTATACAGAGGGATCAGCTTTCTCCAGCTTGCTGGGAAGGTTTGTCACTATACATTTTGTGGTTCCCAGTGACGTAGAATATCTGCCTAATTTTTACTGATGTAAATATTGCCTTCAAGTGTCACTTGCTATCTGCCTTCTCCCCACGTTGTCTCACCAGGTAATTAGCACAACAGAATTTCCCTAATTGCTGGAGATCAAGGAGGAGAGGGCTCTGCTGGCTTTGTAGTCCTGATAAATGGCAGATGTTTTCCAGGAGGCCAAATGGGATGAGCTGAGCTCTGTTAACACCGGCTCTTTGTTTCTCACTTGTGGTGATAGCAGCTCTCTATTATTGCTCTTTTTACATCTTCAGTGTCTGGGTCTAGAGTTCCGTGTTTCTGTGAGTTATGGTTAAATAGATACAGAAAAATATTAAATTAACTGGAATATTTCTTTTTGAAATCAATGATGGTCTCTGCTTTTCTGAGTTGCTTTGCATCTAGTGAGCTTAACTATGTGAAGTATTCCTTACTGCCACCTGAAAAGATGCTTTTCTGCCTACTGAAACCATTAAAACTTGGAATTTTTCTGTAATTTCTATGATTTAGAATGAGACAGAGAGCTTTATGATGTCTTCAGCTTTTAGAATGTTTCCTAAATCCTCCTTGCCCCGGTTTCTGCAGGAGCCCAGTCCCTTCCCACACCCCACCAGTCACTTTGCTTCAGCTTCAGTTCAGGGTTTACTTTCTTGGTCTGGCTTTGCATGCAGGGGGCTAGGACGTTATGATTACAGTATTAATATAAACAGGATTTTTTTTGCCTTAAACTTACAAACACAATCGCAATTGTCTCCTGCATGGAAAAAGCCATGCCAGGAACAACTGGCTAGGAAGGACTTTTGACAAATGGTGCCATTTAAATGCAGGCGCTTACTTTCTGTTTAACATGTTTTCCTATCTTACCCCTTCAAAAATATGATCTGATTGCAGATCTTAGCAGCTTTTGGAGAAACGCTTTTTTGAGCATAGAAATTACTGCTGGCTACCTTCCATGCACTCCTTCCTGGCGACCATTCCCCGGTCCCTTTTGGATATTTGTGGAAGGCCCTGAGGACATCTGGAGCTGTGTCTGCTCACCACATGTGCTGGAGCCGCCAGCCGCCTTCTCCCGGGAGCTACCTGGGGTGGGCACCAACACCCTCCATCTGCGGATGAGAAGGTCCTGGAAACCCGCAGGGTGGTGGGCTCCCATTTCATCCTCAGGAACCTTCAAGATCTGCTTAGGGAGTTGTTTTGTGGCTTCAGGACTCTCCACTGATGGAAGCCTGTGGGTCAGGGCGTTGTTTATTGAGTGGTTGCAACAGATGGAAAGAAATGGAGGAGAGGTTTGGCATCTCCTCCCAGCCATACGACTCGTGCATGTGTTGTGTGTTGCAGGGTGCCAGCCAGCAAGGGGGAAGGAGCCCAAGGTCTCTCTTGAGAGTAGAGGAATGATTTTCTTATGGCCTCGTGGGTCACCCTGTGTCTGGAGAGGGCTGCTGACACTGCGGCAGAGCTGCGTGTGTCGTGGCCGAGGGAATTGGGGGTTTTTAACCTGGAGAAAAGGAGGCTGAGGAGAGATTTCATCATCTCTGCAACTACCCAAAAGGAGGTTGTAGCGAGAGGGGTCAGTCTCTACTCCTGAGTAACAAGTGATAGGACAAGAGGAAATGGCCTCAAGCTGCACCAGGGAAGGTTTGGATTGGATATTATGAAAAATTTCATCCTGGAGGGGGTTGTTGGGCATTGTAACAGGCTTCCCACGGCAGTGGTGCAGTCACCATCCCTGGAGGGGTTTAAAAGATGCGTAGATGAGGTTTAGTTTAGTTTAGTTTAGTTTAGACATGGTTTAGTGCTAGAGTTAGCTTATGATTGGACTCGATGATCTTTAGGGTCTCTTCCAGCCAAAATGATTCTATGATTCAGTATCAGAGGGGCTTCTGCTCACGCTGGCTTGCTTTTCTCTATTGCAAAGCCGCTTTTGGCACTGCTCCACACCCCCGTTGAGGAGCTCGTGGTGGTGGAGGGAGCGGCAGGTGACAGCCAGGTGTGCAGCAAAGGGGAGGTTCAAGTCAGGGAATTGGGGGACTGCTCTCAAACCAAGCTCCCCAGCACACTGGCATCCATGAGAAGGCATGTCCTCTGCTCTCAACACCCATTGAGACAATACCCTACCAGATCAGCTGCTACGTCAGCCAGCAGTGACATTTAATGTCCTACTGAGGTGACATTAAATGCTGGATGGGGCCAGGATTTTCCAAGGCAGGAAATAACGTGGTACCAGTGTTATTCCCAGAGCTGGCAGTGCCTCTGATGTGGAGGCAGAGACGTGAGCTAAAAGGCAGTCTGGCCTCAAAACCACTGGTGCAGGGAAAGGGACTGGAGCTGTGTCTCAGTGAGAATGCCGCGGTATTTATCCCAGTGGCATTTGGTGCAGCTCTGGCGTTTGAACACGGAGGCAGTTTGAACACAGAGCAGTACAGCAGGAACCGGCCCTTTCCCGGCAGCATTCATCTTCAGACCACTTCAGCAAAAATTAATTAAAACTTGTGACATCAGTGGGAGAAGGCTTTGAAAATTTATTTTTTTTAAGTCTGCCAAAGTTATTTTGAGTGTAATGAAAACTACAAAAATAAAGCTGATGACCATATCCTCTGCGAGAGGCTCTATGTAACTGTATCTTTGTCTTGACATATGAAGTCATTTATCCAGGCATAGACATTTTTTGCTGCCAGCCCCTTCAGCGCTGCCTTTCCAGAGAGGGGGCTCTGAAGCAGGTTGGTTCAATGCTCGTGGACTGACTCACCTGAGAGTTTCTCATCAGCTTCCAGTTGGTTTCCTCCTCTTGTTCAAATGACGGATGAATGTCACCCATGTGAGCAGTGACTTGGCTTTGCAGAACTGCTTATTAAAAATAGACTGTGTTTGGAATGGTACCTACTGTATCTCCATGCTGTCTCACCGAGCTGGTAGTGCTGTCATCTCCTGTCCATCCCATATGTAACACGATGGGAATGTGTTCCAAATCCAGCGTGCTTTATGTTGATCTTATCATTCATGCAGTGTTGATAGAAGCAGGTTTTATCGCAGAAATGCTTTTTGGGCAGTCAGCTGCCACTGACGTATTCCTGAAGCAAGAGTTGCCTTGTTTCTCTGCCGCCAAGAAGCTCCAGGCTTGATGTTTCATGACTTGCATTGTACAAATACATGCCCTGGGGTGCTGGGTGGGGTGGCAGGGACACAGCAGCTGTACTTGGCTGGGGATGATGCTGGGTGTGCAGGAACCAGCCATTGAGGTGACCTTGCCACGCATGTGCACAGGGTACACCGCTCTGTACACACAGATCCTCAGGGTGACACACTGCAGGGAGAAGTAGCGTGAGGGGACAGATTTGGTTGCTGTTCTTTTTTTTAATTGCACCTGTTCTGCCATGATAAACCAGACAGCAGAAAGGCTGGATTTCTTCCTGCTTTTCTAAATTGGACCCAAGAGGCAACACTTCTCGTCATTTCCCAGCTATGAGCCCATGGTAATCCTACCACTAGTACCCAAGATCCAGCGCTGGGGGCAGGTGACCATCTCAGCAGGCTGTGGTGGGCACAAGCATTTGCGTTAACACAGCCTTGCAGGTTGCAATCACATGGTTTAGTGACCTAATTAAACCCCCACCTGTTCTTCATTTGTCATCATCAGTCTTTGTTTTATCATGTGGCAGAAGATACGCGGGTGCCAAGATACTCCTGAACACTCAGATTTGGCAGCCTGTGCAAATACAATGTGCTGCTTGAGTTTCATCCCTGCGGCAGATGGATCGAACTCCCAGCCTTTTGTATGAGTGAGGCAAATTGCTGCTGGAAACACAGGGGACGGGAGGTCCTCAGTGTCCTCCTGTCCACCCAGTATGTGCTCATTTGCTTTTTTTACTTGTGACCTAGTGGGGCAAGGAGCAGGAAACACTGCGCATGCAGGATGAATCGAGTGCAGGCAGGGGGCTCATGGAGGGGGCTCAAGCGAGCCTGTCACCATGTTAATTTGATGCCAGAAGTCCACATTTTGTACAAACTGGAGGTGCGGAGATACTGGTGAAAAATCTTGCATTCATCTGCCAGGGCTCTCTGTGGCCATACTGAACCTTGATTGGGGTAGGGACTTGGGGCTGCGTTGATTGCATTTGAAGCTGTTGTTCATGTTTCTGGCTCATGTTTGGTTTGTTTATTTATTTATTCATCAAAGATATTAAGAGAACTTGGCTTCTGCTGAACGGCGGCTGCCCTTTATGGTTTATTTTTTCAAAAGGATTGCAATCATGACAAGACTTGAAGGCCAAAAAAAGCCGGTCTTTACCTGCAGTTGGCTGTGTAACACTAATTACTTTTTAACCCAGCTGAGTGGCAAGAGCTACTGATCCCCGATGGCACGAGACTTCATTCATCAGAAGGTCCCTATGGTGCAAGTTGACTGGGACCATTTCTGTGAAGACAACTCCAGTGAGGGACTTGGCTCCGGCCCTACGTGCTTTCCTACACACTTGCAAGAAATCCCACGTTTCTGCCTTTGCTTCTGGCCCATTCATAGCACGACTGTGGTCCCAGCTGCACAAGTGACATGTGAAGCCCAGCGGCGCCTGGATGGGCTGTTTAAACCGAAGCTCTGTGCACCACATTAACATTTTTACCCCTCGTGCCCCAGGCTCTTGGGCGGCTTCCCAGCAAGCATGACATGGAGAGGGAAGTATTTACAAAGAAAAATTAAATAGGTTCGATGGAGTTCCCAACCATCTGTATGCTTGTGGTCAGACTTCTAAAAAAAAAGAAAACTAGGAGAGATGAGGTCTATCGGTACATTACATCTGGAAATGTTTCTTTCTGGCTCGAGTTTGTCTGCGTTTTCTCCCTGTTTTGGGCTGTCTCTGAGCAGTACCCGTTCGTGCTGCTCCGGTGTGCGGCGCTTGGTGCGGGAGGATCGAGCAGGTTTGTGCTGCTTCACTGCTAAGAAAGATTGAAGAGCTTGGACGAGATGTTGAACAGATTTTTCTTTCTTTTTCTTTTTTTTTCTTCCCCCCAGCAAATCTGTCTGGAAGATGAGAACAGTTGGTATTGATATGATCTGCTTCATATTTTGGGAAGCTTTGGCAGTAGCTACTATCAAATAATGATGCTTCTGGGTCTCTTATTGTGCAAACATTTAAATATGTTAAACTGTGTTGCACAGAGACCCTGTCAAGAGACTGATGCGCTGTCCAAGGGGAGGCTTGAGGGCACAGCTGATGGCAAAAACAGGTCCTGATAGGCACCCGTGAGGAATGTATGTCCCATTTCTTAAGAGAAAGCCTGGCTTTTTGGCTACTGGCAGCTGCTGTTAGCTTGCCTGAAAACAGCTGGTTATTTATTGGAGGAGGATTGATGGGAAACATGCTCTCGGTTGTGGGTTGTGTGCTGTTGCTGTGGGCGATGACACTCGTCTGTGCCAGGGACACAGGGATTTCTCGTGCTTGTTTGCTGCTTTAAATTTTTGTCCTCAACTTTGCATCCTAAGCCACAGCTTTTCCAGCTCAGTCCTGGAGGGTTGAATCAGGGCTCATCCTCATTACTGGGGTGACTGTGTGTGGTTCTGCCCCTGCCCTTGTCCTGGGTGTCTATCAATCCCACACAGGAGTGTGGTGCCAACGTGCCCTGACCCTGGCCAGAAGCTGCATGTACTTTTCTTTTCTGCTGTTTTGTAGATCAGGACTGCATAAATGTCTTATTTTAATTCCAAATATATGGTTTATTTCCCCAAGAACGGGTGTTCGCCTCTCACTTGGGAGTTTATGTAGACTGCTTTGACTTTAAGGATAAAAGCACTGTATTTTAGCTCCTTGAGGGTTGCTTTAATGTGAATTAAGCCAGACTTTAAGGAACTCTGTTTCATTTTCAGAGTGAAAAGATTCACAGGCTTTAAACTATTTCTTCACACAGACGTAAGGTCAGAGTGCACGGGTGCCTCGCAGCATGCCCAGGCGCTCGGTGGTGCCGGGGGCAGGCGGCCACGCTGGAGATGGTCGGATGTGTGAGGTCCGGAGTATCTGGAGGAGCAGCAGCACCACCCCCTCTCCTGGTTTGACTCTCCTTGCTTATAGTGACACAGAGGCACATCCAGGCCTCTGATAAAAGCCAGGCTACTCCACTTTTACACACACACAAACCAAAAAAAAAAATCCCAAAGAGAAGGGGAGGCTGTGTTTTGTTAAAGCAGGGACTTGGGATTTAGGAAGAAAAATAGCCCAAACCTCACTTTTTTGAATTAACAAGGGGATCTGAAGTTGGAAGTGCCCCTTCTCCACCCCTCCTGCCCCACCAGGTCAGCGGATATTTCCAGGCTCCCCTGCCCCAGGCACTGCCCCGTCCTCTTTAGCCCCGTGGTGGTGGTTATAATGAAGAAAGCTTTTTACATGTATATATATCCCACCCCATATATAATCCCATACATATGTATATATACTCTTTAGTTCTTGTTAAGTGACAAAGCAAAATATAATGAACACAGAGAAGCAGGGAGTAACGTATATTTCTTCTCCATGCCCATGCTCTTTTCCTGGGTTTTATTCTGGGCTTTGCTTATGGCAGGTTTTAGCTTCTCTTTGCTCCAGACTAGCCCTTACTGATGGCTCTGTGTTGAGAGCTTGTGCCCAGGGGATTTCATTGTGGGGAATGGGTAAAATTGGGTGGCTCTATCCTGATTTGGTTTAAGCTGGTAATTAATTACGTGTTGTTTGAACCCAGCAGTCTGAACTGTTTTGCTTTGAAATTGATTTGATACCTAATTTTGGAAGTGTTTGCCACTGTAACTGGGGATTCCCTATGGCTGTATCACTGTCACAAGTCTATATGCCATTACTACCCTGAATTTCAGCCATTTTACACAGCGAGCTCAGTGCCGCTGGCAGGATCCTGTGCAGAGCCACTGTAGTGAAGTATTGGTGTCAAACCTGGCAATGATGCTCTGAGGAGTTTGGCCTTCACCACCGAATGTTGAAAATGTTGGCTTTTCCCTCGATGTAAACCTGGGTGCACTCAAGGGAGGTTAAATGCACACGTTGACACTGTGTCATTTAAGATCCAATATCCCATTTGGTAGCATCTTCACACATAGGAGTATTTTATTCTTTAGCTGCTGTCCTGATGGCTGATGTGCTGTCAGCCCCAGCAGGGAGCCCTGGACCTCTGAACACCTCACAATCTCAGGGTGAAATAATAATTAAAAAACTTGTTAGGCTTTAAAACTTACTTGTATTGAAGCTTTTAATGCAACCTAAAAACAATCCAAATGCCCATTTAAAAAGTAGTGAAATAAGCAACACTTCTCTTAATTGTGTAGTTCACAGTCTCACAATGAAAGGAAGAGTGGTGCTGTACACCGGCCTGGGAAGCAGTGGAGCTGTGCTGCTGCGGGGCTGTGACCCTGGAGGGATGGGGGTGAGGACCTCCCCACCTTGCCTGTGGCTTGAGAGGAACCATCTGCAGCCTGAAAGCCACAATGCTGAGCCTGTTATGCCAGATTCTTCCCCCTCCCCTCTCTCACATCCCCTCTGCCCCCAGGAATGACCCAAAGCTGGCTTCTGCCTTGTTTTCCTGAGGAGCCAGGAAGGAAATCAGGAGTGTCTCTCCCTCCACTGAGTTTCATAGAATCACAGAACAGTTTGGGTTGGAAGGGACTGTCAAAGTTAACCTAGTCCAACCCCCTGCTATGAGCAGGGACATCTTCACCAGCTCAGGTTGCTCAGAGCCCCGTCCAGCCTGGCCTGGGATGTGTCCAGGGATGGGGCATCCACCACCTCTCTGGCCAACCTGGATCAGTGTTTCACCACCTGCAGTGTAAAAGATTTCTTCTTTATATTTAGCCTAAATCTCCCCTCCTTTCATTTAAAACACAATTGTAGGATAATCTCCAAATAAATCAAACAATATCTCAGGGAAGAGAACAGAAAAGGCAATAGGGCTGCTCCCCCTCTTCTTGCAAAGGGGAGCATTGCTTGGTGGGTGCTTCTCCCCTGCTTGCACAGCCTGTTAAGGATGAGTGCTGTCACCTGTGTGTGCTGGTAACTGCACAGCTGCTGCTCCTGATGTACCATCCTCATCCCAGGTGTGTCTGGGGGCTCCTCCTGCCCTTCCAGCAAAGTGGGAGCTTGGTGGGCTCTTGCGGGGCTTCGTGTTGATCTACTTTGCTCTCCATGCCTGAGGTGAGTCTTGTGGTATTTGCCGTTTACTCAGTTCTTGGGAAGGTGCTGCAAAGGGACAATTTGTAGATGTGTGCTCGTGGGGGTGTTAGTTGGGATTGCCATTCAGCCTAGGAGTGAGGGTTATGTATGGGTGTCTTTAAAAGATCTGAATTCCCTTGCTTTTTAAAATACAGAGCAGGGGTTTAGATACACTGGAGTGAAACTCATTGCAAGCAGGCAGAAAAGCAGAGGTGTGTGTATGTTTACATATATCTATGTGTGTGGAAGAGCTCATGTGAGGTCTGGTCCATGAATAGCTGCTGAAGCAGCCTGGGTGCTGTCTTGAGAAGCCCTTTCTATTTTTGATGTTGGAAACATGAGGCTGTAGCAGGTCTCTCCATGCCCTCTGTTGCAGGAGGTGGTGAGTTGCCCTGAGGGGGCTTTTGTTCTTTCTTGGGGCATAAGTGTGTTATTTTGAAGTCTCTTTTAATTCATTTTCTCTGAAACTGGATGTCTGCTTGTTGCAGACCATACTGTAATGAACAAATGAATGTGAGTCTAACAAATACACATCTTCAAGAGAAGTTCTTAGTAGAAGGGCGAAATGGTCCAACTTTAGGATGTTAAACCACAGAATGCTTCTGAGAGGTCTTCACCTTCCTGGATGATTTAAGTGCTTTGCTTTTATAAAGTATTGCTTTTACTGTGGAATGGCTGCAGAGCCTGGTGTATTCCCTCACTCTCCCAAGCAAGTGGTTTCACTAGGGACCCCTGTGGGCCACCACCCAGCTGGTTTCTCTGTAAAAGAGGTGTCTGAGTGGTCGAGACACTTTATTGAGGTGGCTGTTCCCTGAATCCTCCATCCCAGGTTTCTGTTTTGTTTGGTGGAGTGCAGGGGATGATCCCATTTGTTTGCCCTGGTGAAACAGCAATGTGTGAGAATGGCAGACAAAGTAATGGTTTGTAATCCCAGAGTGGTGACTCCTAGAGATGAAAGGTTTTTCCAGGCGGTAGGGTGCTGGGTCAGTAATAGCTTCTGCCTGTAGCAGCCTTCCCACTTCTGTTACGCGATTGCACTATTGTCTTTGGGATTTCCACCCACCCTTTATTTTGTGTGGAGTGTCTATACTGGGGTAGGGTAAAGTCAGACAAAAACCTTTATGGATGAAGCAAACGCTGTCTGAGGTGGATGTTACAGAATGCAAAGTGAGGTGGAGGGGGAGCAGGCAAACTCCCCCAAAAAACCCAAACGAAGCCCAATCTGGAAATGCATCTTGCCCTGTGATGGGCAGTGACTACTAATTGCTGTTCTGATGAAGCGTGGGCTTGTGGCTCTTGATGGGTTGGTGGACTCAGAGGCTGCTGCTGATGGGCACCAGCTTTTGCATGGTTGGTGCCAAACTCCCTTCCCTTAGACCTCAGTGCTTGGCAGAAGTTATCACTAGCCTGGCTTAATGTGAAATGAGGCCCTGGGTTTAAGCCATTAATCTCTTCTCTTTGGAGTTGTATCTTTGCCAAAGGGTAACGAACAGCCTAACGAATGGGGCCAGCTGAAATATGGCTCTCAGCTGGGAGACTGATGGGCGAACCCTCTGATCAAGGCCACTTACTGAACCTGTTTCCACTCAAATTAGGACACACTGACAGGGCCTGTGGAGGATATGGCGATTATCACCTGAGATGTTGAATAATAACGCCTGTTCAAGGCAATTTGTACTTATCTGATAGCCTGAAGTGCAAAAGCTGGAAGAAGGGAGATGAAGGGATGGAGACTCGGCCCAGGACCAGGGGGTTTGATTTCCCTCTCTCGGCTGCCAGCGTTTTGACGGGGAGCCAGGAATGCTGTGGGCTGTGAAATGTTTTTGTTTCGCTTCATCGGGTTTGTGCAGCTGAGTCCTAATCGGGGCTGTCATTTCCAGGGAGGGAAATCGGGAGGTCTGTGTTCTGAGCACCTCCGTGGGACCGTTACAGGGAAAGGGTGAAAGGGTCCTTCCCGGTAGCTTTAACAGAACTGAATGTTGCTGATTTCTTTTTATTTTTTTCTTTTTAAGCAGCACAAACTAATTTACTGGTTAGAGCTGTAAGTGGTACAAAACCGGGCTGAGCTGGAACCTTCCAGTCCCAAGCATCGCACCCAGCTCTGATCAGCTGGGGAGCTGCAGTCAACAATCTGCTTTTTCCAACTCCTCTAGGTAAAAATATAGCAGAGATGAACGTGTCCCCCTGCCGGCATCTTTTTTTAGAGCTTATAAACATTATTAATGTGTTATCATTTAAGTCTCTAATTTCTGTTCACATGCGACTTTTCGGCTCTCATCTATAAATAATCCGTCTTGAATCGTGAATAGCAAACTGAAGTTATTTGTTTGCAGATATTTTTGGTTGGAGGAGACCTCTTTGGTGTGCTTGTCTTCCTTACCAGTTTATGTATTTTGACGTGTCATTTCCTTCGTGGTCTTCCCACCCCCTCCCCCCCCAATGGATTTGCATATGAATAATTAAAAACAAAAGGAGACAAATCTCTATCATAAATGTCTTTCATATTGGGTAAGACATGACTTTCAGGGGGAAAGACGGTGGATTGAAGCATTGCAGACAAGCTACCCAGGCATGGAAGGGAACCTGCTCTGCAGCTCCAGCTTCTCTCCCATCTCATCTTCTCTTGTTCAGTGTTCTGCTGGACCTGCTGCCCTTTCCTGAATCCCCTCTCAAAAGAGCAGGATGGAGCCACAGTGATTAAACTACACAGGAGAATGTATTTTCTGCAGCAAGCTGCATAAGGATATTGATTTAGTTAGCAAGCCCATCTTCGTCCAGCAGCCTTCAGTGCAGCCTGTGCTTGCTGAGCCCTCGCCTTCCACTGTTGAGATAATCTTGAGTCTCTGCTGTATGCAACAGGTCAGGTGTAATTTTAAGGTAGCTCCTAACAGGAATGCAAGTTTAGATCTTCAGGTTGCAGTCAGTGCTGGTTCTAGCTTTTGTTGGTCACTATTGGTTCTGGTTATTGTTAACAGATTTATTTATTCTTTATTAGGATTGAAAGGTTTTTATTAGGACGTAGAGATTTTTATTAGGCTTGTGTATGCATTGACTTGTCCAATTGTTGCAATGTCTCGTGTTGAACAGATCACCCAGAAGAAGATCATATTTCCTGCAGGTGGTTTAACTGTATATTCTGTAATATTGTGGTACCACTCCTTAAATAGATTGACCTTTCGGTTCCAGTTCTACTCTCTTCTGCCAAAATAATTTCCTCCTTACTCTGGTTCACATTATCGAATTGTGAAGCGATTAGTTCTAGCTCTCAGTCAGGGCGCTGCTATCCAAATCTGGGCTTCACTCAGGCTAAATGAAACTTGTGATTATTTGCACAGCCTGAGGCAACTTACTGGGAAAAAATGAGATACAGGACTGAATAGTCCCATGAATGAGAAATGAGTGTATTTTTTAAATTGTATTGTTTTCCTTCAGATCACTGCAATGTGTGCTGGGGAGCTCAGGGTGCGGTGCCTGTGGGGCAGGGGCAAGGCAGGCTGGGATCCTTGTTAGGAAAATGCAGTGGGTGGTGCTGGCTGGCGCTGGTCGCTCTCATGGGGGCTGGAGGGCTCCACTAAATATCTGCTGCGTCCCCATACAGCCACAGGACAGCATTGACCTGTGACACCTCCTGCTTTGCAGGAGGGACTTTCAGGAGGAAATAAATTGATTGTGTTTTGGTAGAAACTGGGGTGTGTTTTTTTAATATATACTTATATATATTTATATATATATATATTTATTTTTATATATAAATATATTAAAAATATATATAATATATATATTTTTTTATATATATATTTATATTTTTATATATAGATTTTTTTTATTAAGCTTGAATTCCTCACTCCCCTGCTACATACAAACAGACAAACCAAATGAGCAAACAGTCCTCTAGGAACCTGGCTTGCTCTTGCTTTCTGGGTTCTTCTGGGCTCACAGATCACTGAGTTGTGTCAGAGGAGCAGGAGCAGCACTGAGCATCCTCTGCAGCCCATACCAGCGTAGAAGAGCTTGCTGGAATCTAAGGAGTCCCTGCGATTTATTAAAAAAAGAACAAAAAAACCCACAAAAACAAATAAGCAAAACCCCACACACATACAAAACAAACCAACCAAGCAAAACAACCCCTCTGAACCCCTCCCAAAAACAATAATAAGAAAAAACACCCCACAAACTTCCCAGCCCCTATTTCCCCCTCAAACACTACCCTATTGAGTATTTACTTCTTTTTGCCTTTGAGCGCCTTATTCTGATGCTGTTAGTCTGCTGTAAGCATCCTACTGCAGATTCCAGTGCAAACCTGCCAAAGGTGAATGGGAACCTGCTCTACTGAACAGCTTTAACTTGTGTCTTTTTCATGGCAGTAACTCGGATCTGAAATTGGCACTGAGAGTTGAAGAAACACAATCTTAGTGATCGAAGCGTTTTGCTATCTGATATCAGACCTTCACGAAGCAGACTTTTTGCAAATATTCACTTACTGAATCCTCATTGTGAACGCAGCAGAGCAAACAGTGGGAGTTTGCGGCAGATTCGGTGCTGGTGCATGTTGTGCTGAGGGATGCTCGAGCCATTGCTGCTGGTGGAACTGGAAGAAGAAATCTGGGGTGGGAAGGGGGCAAAGTGGCAAAAAGAGTTTAAAAACTGGCTAGATCCTTGTAATAGTTGTAATAGTATATGAAATATTGGCTCACGCTGAATGAGGAGATAGTCTTGGCATAATTCAGCAGAGAATGTGACTCTTAAAAATGTGTGGCTTTTCTTTAGATTTCCTCTTAATACACTAAATCTATGGCTTTGACATTTTAATTGTACAGCCCAGATGTGAAAACTTTCCACCAGATCCTGGCAGAAATCCCAGCAAACTGTTTCAGATAGAGAAGTTTAAAGGCGGGGGGGGGGGGTGGGGGGGTGGAGAAAAGTGTTTCTTGCACTTGTAAACCCTATTGTTTCAGAATTTATCAGCTAATATTGAACTCTCCAGGCTTTATACAAAGCAGGATGGAAGTGTTGCAAGCCATAGTGTAGAGTAGATGCAACAGAGGCACTTTTTCTTTATCATGGAGTAGTGTATTTGGCACTAAAGAAGTAGGAAGCTTTTGACATTTGTTTGGTTTTTCGAAGGTTGGAGGGAGGCAGAGATCCAGTCATTGGTGCTCAAAACTGGCCTGGATGTTATGGTTTAAGCACTGCTGCTTTGAATTTTATTCAGTGGTGCTTTCTTGAGGGGGACGTAGAATTTTCCATCTGTTTAGCAAGTAATACTGGACTTGATTCCTTTTGTATCCACTCTGTTGCAAGGAAAGATAGGAAATCTGCATAAAATCTACAGAATATGCGTAAAATCAATTATGTGGGGTTTGGGGATTCTTTTGAGTCCTTGTGCTCTAATGGCTCAAGAGGAGCCAGCCCAGCCCTGGAGCTGTTCTCTCTGTGTCTGGAGTGTGTTTGGGGAGGTGGAGGGAGCTTGTGTGGATGTTCCTTCCCTAAAAGCAGCACCCTGGCTGCATGTGTGCCTGACAGGGCTCTCCCTTGGTAGAGGCCTCTGCTTTGAGAGATGAAAATGGAGTTTTAATCCAATTCATGGGTTGTTTTTACTGGTGGATGCTTTCGACATTGAAGACTATGGGATGGAAGGCAGAGGAGGAGCCCTCCACTTGCACCATAGGATTGTAGAACAGTCTGGTTTAGAAGTGACCTTCAAAGGTTATCTGGTCCAACTCCCCTGCCATGAGCAGGGACATCTTCACCCAGATCAGAGACCCATCCAGCCTGTCCTGGGATGTCTCCAGGGAAGAAGAGTTCTGCTTGCACCATACTTGGCAGCCAAGAGTCTGAGGTTGATGATCAATAACGTGGTGTACAGAGCATGTGAGAGCTCAAGGAACAGAGTGAGGCTGCTTTGTCAGCATCTCCCATCCTTCCTGTACTTGGGCACAGCCACACTGCTTTGTACCTCTTGGGTTCAGGCACAGGGCCTGGGTGGTGGGATGAAAAGCATCCTCTGCTTTGGACTCCACCTCAGTTCCCAAATTGCCCATTAATTTTGGCTCAGTTAGGATTAAACAAGTGTGGTGGTAGCTCTTCCCATCTCTTGGTGGGATGTTTCTATCAGGCTGAGCAAAGCAAGGCTTTTGCACTCTGGGTTGCCTGTAGTGTGGTATCTTTTGAGTGTGGTGCCAAATTGGTTCAATGACTTGTGGGGGAACTGTTGGCACCCACAGACAGAGCCTTTGTTGTCTAAGTGCCTTCACCTGTCCCAGTGGAGACTGGAAAACTTGTAAAGGAAGGTGGAGAACATGGAGCCCTTGTGATCAGGCTGGTAAATTCAGAAGATTCAAATAGGATTCAAACCTCATGCAGAAATCTTCCCCTTATCACACAGAGTTTGAACTGATGAATGGGTTAAATCCACAGAAGATGGCTGGGTGAGTGTAGAGGGACCATAGAGGGGCTGTAAATTAAATTACCATGTGAGAACATGGATGCTGTAATAAATCGGGAGGGAGGATTGATGCACGGCTATGGCCACTGCTGTAGGTAAGAGGGTCTGCAGCTCACAAGGACTCAAATACTGAAGCAAAGAAATGTCATTGGAAGTTTAGTGCTGCTGTAGCAGGGGAGGAAGAAGGGGATAAAATTGAGTTTGTAGTGCCCTAGTGGCATGGCCAGCCTGCTCATGATGGTTTCCACTGTCATTCTGGCATGTCGGAGTTCATCAAATCCCCTTTGAGGGCACTTGGGCCAGCATCGCTCTGTGGGGAGACAGAAGCAGCAGCATCACTGGCTTGTCTGTTTCTGCTCTATACCACACAGTTTTCCTTTGCTGTCATTTCGACATTGACAAAAAAAAGTTGTTTTGTGTTTGGTGGGATTTTCCTTTTTTTGTGTGTGTGCGCGTTGCTGGGCATGAATCCTGTAATCCTGAATCCTCCACCAGCCCGAGGCATCTGAAATCACAGCAAAGCATCTCTTGTGCTTTGCTGATGTCTCAGGTTTCCATTAGCTTGGAATTACCATTAGTGAACTAATTTTATTTCCCCCCACCCTATTTTTTTTCTGCCTGCAGGAAAATGTATGTTTTTTTGCAAACACTGTTTGTTATTTAATTCTGGCTTCACAGAATGCCTGTGAAGATTGGTCTCCATGAGAATCACTTGCAGATAATTTTCATTGCAAACAGAATTGTGTAGTATTTACATGTGCAGCCGGGTTGGCTTCTCCTTGGAGCATATGTAATGATTTCTAGATGGAAAGGAAAGTCTGAGATGAAATAGATCATGACATGACATTTTCAAAGTTTATGAAACAATAAAACACAATAATCATGGTTAAAATTTGATAAATATGTGGTGGTGTTTTTCTGCAATAAACCCTAATTAATACAGTCTGTGGTAAACAGATTAATCCCTTTTAAAATCAGAAACTTTCCATGCCCTGAACTGAGACAAACATGCGTTCTAGCAGTCTGTGTCTAACCCAGGGAGCACAAATCTTCCTGCCTTTTTTTTCTTCAATTGTTATTATATTTTATTGTATGCATTGGGCAAGGACAAAACAAAAATCTCAGAAACTGCTCTGGGTGACATCAGCTCTGACTGTGCATACACAAACCCCTTTCTCTCTTGCTGTGCAACATGTACAGCTTAATTCTGCCTACATGGGATTGTGTGGGTTTATTTTTTCATGCAAGCAGTGATTTCTTCGCCATCTCTGATGCTTTTTTCCCTCCCAGCGGGCACAATTTCATGCCCTGCTATTCTCCCAGCCTGAGGTGTGTGGCTGTGGGAAGGGATACAAATGTCATGGAAAGAGATGCATTTCCCCACCCTGCAGAAATATAGGTAGAGGTAATTACTTTGGCTGTTCATCCTTTGGTAAATCAGGATTTGAAAATCTAAGATGCACGGGACATCACTGTGTGATGGTGACAGTACCAGGGGGCCTGTGTTTTGGGAGCAGAAGAGCATTTACCTTCCCAGGTCTGAATTTCTAAAGCCACTTGTGCATCAACATGACTCGGTGACTATATCTAAAATTGCTGTTGTATCAAGCCTTTAATTTCTTGAGAGCTGGAAAAGTGCCTATGTTTTCCGCATTGCTGAAATGAACTTCGTCCTTGCTGCATATACCAATTCTGCTCTGAAAATGCACTTTTTTCACCTCTATTCAGCTGTGGTTTTCCTAACGTGTGTATCTGAGGCAGACCTGGCTGCCAAGGAAAACATCAACTCTTCCACTTGCTGGGAAGAGAGGATTAAATTCTGCTTCCTGATGGGATGGTAGTCAGATTTCACACAGGTAGTTTAGACCTAATAAAATTCCCTTCTGGGCTTTGCAGAAAAGAGAGATTTTTATATTGGCACTGACTTGTGGCTTGGAGAGTGTGTACTTCAGCGTCAGTCACGCAGATCTTGTTTCACTGGAGTGGGGATGCCCAACATCCTATACCACCAGCATAAGAAGCCTCTCGTGCAGCTTCTGCTCTGGTCCGGAGAAAATGTTCTGTGGTAAAATGCATCAGCAATGTTATTTTTTTTTAAAAAAAAGGTGAATGAAAGTTTGACAGCATTAGATGGAGGATGTACTGCATGTACTTATCTAAGCTTCGTGCTAGTGCAGTTTGTATTGTGGCTATTGAAAGATGCGATAGTGGCTGTGTTACATCTTCAGTTTGGCAGCAGTTCTTGGGGTGTGACTCTTGGTAAAAAACAGACAAAATAGTACAGGTGAGCAATGCAGCAAGTTTGGTGGAGTTTAACGTCCTGGTTAGCTAGGACCTGTGGGCACAGCAGCAGAGGTTCATTACCTGCAGTCCTAGCGGACTGCCGGACAGATGATGCTTCCTATGGAAAGCCAAAGGCAAGATCCCCACTGGGAGCAGGGATTGGAAATAAAGATTTAAGCAAATGTTCCTGTGACGTTCAGCTTGCTGGTGTGTGAGCCTGTGGGCAGAGGTGGCTTTGGGCTATCTCCACTCCATAGATAGAATTAAGAAATGGTTCAAGAGCATGGGATTTGCTGCAGAGGTAGCTGTGGGTTTAAAGACAAGAGCAGGAATCTCTGTGCAAAAATGTCTTTTTGTTTGTTAATGGAGGATATATAACTCAAAACCTGATAATGCGCCGCTGAACGTTTCCTTAAGTGACTATATCAGTGCCTTGTTTGTTTACTAAACTAATTGAGTTTATCATGTCCACAATGTTTATGGCTGTCCCTGGAATCCTTCAGGAAGACACATTAATGTATTTCCACATAGCTAAAATTTTAAAAACCGGTTGTTTACTGTGTGCTTAACCATAAAGAATTGTGTCAGCCTGAGTTTTCACACCAATGCTTATAGACACCATAAGCATTTCTGCTGTAAATATCTTCTGTGTTACAGCACTACTTAATCTCACTGCCTTTAAAATGCAGTGATTTCTTCTCACAGCCACTTACATAGATTTCTTTTGGAGTGGTGTGTATATAATATGCCAGGGTGTGCGTGTGCTTATATATGTGTGTGTATATATATATGAACATAGCCATATTAAAAAATAAAGACTACATGCTTTTTCCTGTAGAGAGAGTGACGCTTGAGGCAAGCTGTTTTCAATAATGGGACAGGATCGACTGCTGGGTAGGTATATAAAAAGATTATTTCAATAGTGGCAAAAGCTCAGCAAGAAGGTCTTGCTTCCTTACTGCCCTCTTTTTGCCAAAGCACGCACAGTATCAGAGATGTAATAACCTGTCAATATGATGGGCTGGCACTGGCATCTACTATGTGTTGTTACAAAGTAGTGCTGAGTGTTTTACACTGGACTATGTTTCATGAACTTGTGTGTATTGGTATTTGTAACTGGGGGGATAAGATCAAATGTTCTTAAATATCTGTATTGTAAAGTCTCTGGCCACAGGTGGACTGTCCCCATGCTGGGCTTTGGGAGGGCGCAGCAAGGTCTACGGCCAGGAGGAGTTTGCTCCGTTATGGTGTCTGTGCATATAATAATTCCTTGCAACACTAAGGCTGAAGGAAAGAGCAGTTGTCTGACGTGTTATGAGGACTGTAGCAGAAACGCACGGAGACACGTAAATCTCAAATTAAGACAGTTTATGAGCAGTTAACCCCAGGAAGCATCAGGTAGTGAGAAATCCTGTGAGTCATTTTTTCTGCTTAGAATGGTTTCCAGTTTTCTTTTTCCTCGGAGGACCAAAAGGCTTTCAACTAATTCTGACCTGAGTTAAATGAATGCTTTAATTAATGTGTGTGTTTGTTGCTTAACCATGAGGAAAATCATTTGGAAAAAGGTTTGGGGTTCTTTGGAAAGCTCTAAATGGCCTACATAGTTTCAGCCTGAAAACATCCCAGTTTACATTAACACAGCTCTTATTTCCCCGCTCTTCTGTTTCGTTTCTTTAGCAAGTGCAATACTAAAGAGGGAGTTTGGTAACTTGAAGGTGAAATGGGTGACAAGGCAGGTCCTTTAACCACTGGGACAAAACATAGCCTTGAATTTCTTGGTGGAAGGGGTGACGACGTTGGGGCTGCATGAGAAATCAGACCGCATTGTGGCCTTTCAGCACTTAAAAGGGTCCTTTGAGAAGGAGGGGGGCAGACTTTTTAGAAGGACATGTTATGACAGGACAAGGGGTGATGGTTTTGAACTAAAAGTGGGGAGATTCAGGATGGATATGAGGAAGAAGCTTTTTACACTGAGAGTGGTGAGAGCCTGGCCCAGGTTGCCCAGAGAGGTGATGCATGAACCATCCCTGGAGACATCCCAGGCCAGGCTGGACGGGGCTCTGAGCAACCTGAGCTGGTGAAGATGTCCCTGTTCATGGCAGGGGTGGCACTGGGGGAGCCTTGAAAGTCCCTTCCAACTCAAACCATTCTGTGATTCAGTGACCTGCATCTGTCTGTCCCAGTACATTTCGTGGGACTGGTGGCAATGCATGATGCTGCTTAGGACTTGAGAATCAGATTGACGTAATGCACTAGAACTAGCATTAAGAAGTTAACACCTTGCTCCTAAAATCACGTTAGGAGGTTCCAGACATTAGGCTGCAAAGCAAGTGGAGTTGTTTACATGCACGGAAGTGCCTTTGGTCACTGGGAAGGTTTCACTGTGGCAAACATTCCTTCCTTCCTTCCCTCATGGTCAGTCGTTGTAAATTTGCGAAGCAAGTGACGTATCTAGCCTTAAACAAAATCCCTGATCCTCCTTGGAGCAGCTACTCCCTCTGGATGCTGATGTCTGTTGTCCTTTTTACCACTGTGGCAACTGGGGTAACTTGGATATGCACCTGGCTTTCTGCTGTGACCCCCCAACTCTGCCTGGCCCCTTGGGAAGGAGGTGCTGGGGCTGCTTTTGGTATGGGGATCTGGGACCTTGCAGCCTTGGATTGGTGTTACATGGGCTTGGGCTGTTCTGGAGAACAAATGCCAGAAATCTGATGTTTACCAGGTCTGTAAGTGTCCTGTAGGTGAGCATTGCTGGCCTGGGTGAGCGGGGCTGCAGCCCTAAAGGAAATCTTGGAAGTTAAATGGTTGGGTTGTCCTGCGAAGAGTTGAAAAAGGAAGGGGAGAGGGATAAGGCTCAGCACAGAATCAGAGAGTCATTCTGGTTGGAAGAGATACTTAAGGTTGTTGAGTCCAACCATATATCTAGCACTAAACCATGTTCCTAAGAGCCTGATCTATACATTTTTTTAAACCCCTTCAGGGATGA
Organism: Nesoenas mayeri; assembly: GCF_963082525.1. NCBI lineage: Eukaryota > Metazoa > Chordata > Aves > Columbiformes > Columbidae > Nesoenas > Nesoenas mayeri. Next base: position 8,317,882 of record NC_137556.1, read on the forward strand.
TGACTCGCCACTTCCCTGGGCAGGCTGATCCAGTGCTTCACAACCCTTTTTCTTGAAGAAATGTTTCCTAAAATCCAATCTAAATCTTTCCCTCCTTGCACTCTTGTGTGTCTTGAACTTTCCCACTTGAACTAAAATTTTCCAAGTGCTAAGCAATGGCTCCACTTGATGGACATCATCATTATTGTATTGAGGGGATTGGCATAATTCTCCAACCACAGTCCTTTTTTCTCCCTGTATTTCTGTAATCAAGAGATGAATAACAAAGTTATTTTATGCATGAGAAGGGATTACTCCTTTTGAGTAATTTTTACTAAAGAGAAAATTGTTTAAGTAACTGTTTATAGTGACTAGTTGTGAGTTTTCAGGTTGAATCAATAGCAGATGTTACTTTTGAATGACCTTTATGAAATGTGTATGTGTTTTCATGCTAGGCTGACTCTTCAGGGTACACTTGAGGTAAATTAGATGCCTTTAAAGCCCCTAACCTGTGGTGTGCCAAATGCCATGCTCTTATGAAATAAATGGCAGATAGCTCTACTGACCAGAACAACTTGGGATCTACATAAGTGATTTTATACACTTGCAGCCAACAAACATCAGGATGTGGTTTTCATACAGGTTTTAATGCTAATTGAGTTGTACATGGGAAAATTAACATGATACAAAATCAACTTCATTTTCATAGGGTGACTGCAGGAAAAAGTTGAGCAGAGGTTATCTCTGCAGTTCATTTCAGGAATTGTTAATCGAAAAAATGGAAAGACTCTATTTCTAACATATTATTTCACGTAGTTGACTGCTCATTAACAGGTTTATAGCTTTTTGGCAGCAGAATTAGCAGGCATTCACATGAATGGAAAGATCAGTTCTTTCTTTAGATTAAAACATAAAAATCTCCCTTGTCAAAAGTATTAAATTCTGATTTATGTGGTGATTCCTCAGGGTTTTGTTTTTTGGATGCCCTGACAAGTGATGCCAATTGGGCTGCTCTGGAATTTGATATAAAAATTATCTACAGCAGAAATGCAGAATTGTGATGCTCAAGTTGATTTAACATCCCTTGCAAAACATGTTTGAACGTGGATGATGGGTGAATAGGCATGTCGAATTTTCCCATTATTCCCACTTGGTGTGTGAATACCCTGTGTTTTGGGCACTGGGGTAAGACAAAGCAGTTTGGAAGTCTTTGTTTTGCTTGCAAGCAGCAAATACCACACTGGGGTCTTCATTCATAAGTGAGATCTCTTGATCTGTTTCACACAAACAGCAGGTAACCGAGTTGCTGGCAGGCTGCAGCGACTTATCTGTCCCCCACGGAGTTCTGTCTTATATCAGAGAAGAAATAGAAGTTTCAAATTTCATAATGACTTTTCTGAATTATCTGCTGGACTTTTCTTTATTTGCAAAAGTTACGTGCAGTTTCAGGTAATTCTTAATATGTTCTTTTGAATAATACGAAGATTTGAGTTAAATCTTTGTTGGCAGCTGAACTCTTTTCTCCCATCAGTAGAACGTTGTTGAACAAAAAGCATCCAGAATCATTTGCAGGGGGAGATGTTTCCTGATCAGTATGTTTTTTCCTGTTAGGGAAATATGCAGATTGACAGTAAAACATGGATGAAATAACAGGTCCATTTCCTCTGGAATGACTTGTTTTTATGATGAACGCTGAACATATTTATGGTATGATACCAACTGGATCCCATTTGCAGAGAGCATCCATGCCTGCGCATGATCCACTTTCGAAGAGAAGCTTTCCAGATGCACTTTTTCCTTGGCTGTTTGATGCATTAACGTGGGAGTGCTCAGTAGCACCTGGCCCTCATATTTGTGAAGCTACAAAGCACAAGCCGTATCCCGGCATCACACAGGAGGCACTTAAATTTCACCTGAGGTGGAGGGAAGGAGGAAAAGGAAAATCCAAATAGGTCCCATGAGGTGACTTCTCTGCAGACTTTTTGGCCTTGGCTTGATGGGCTGGGCTGCTGTGTATGAACATAGAAACACAAATATGCTCCAAGCTCACCAGGATATTTCTGAACTTGAAGAAAATTACAATGAAGTAATTTTAATTGTTACTAAAGCCCTCGATGTGATCAGTAATTAAAGTGAATCATCTTCAGGCTCTGGGATTTGTATGCAGAGTGTGGGTGTGTATTTTGGGAGAGGCAAGGTATGTGTTGTTATTTTTTCCTTCCTTTGTAGCAGCCTTGCACACATGTAGCACCCAGAAATCTCAATTAAGGACTATTGTTATATGCACCCTGGAAACAAAGTGACCCGAGGGCTTATAATTCACCTATTACTGACGCAGGCTAAAAAAAACATGTGAGTAATTAAGTGTTTCTAACTATTTCGGTGTTTGTTTGTGTGATACGGCAATTTAGAGAGTACTTGACAAATTCATTTTCAACATAAGCTGCAGGAGAGGATAATGAAATCTGTCAGATGCACGTGTGGGTGTCTTGCTTCTGTTTGTCCTGAGTGTGTACGTTTAAGTTCACAGTGTAATTATGTTTAAGAGCAATATACTGAAGTGTACTTGTTCTTTGACAATCTGGCCCCATCTTCCTGGGCTGAGTAAATAGTATGGGGAGAAAATCCATCTGGGTCTCATTTGGAAGGTGCGTGCTGCGGCGCTTGGCTGCCTCTCCCCACCGCGGCATCTCCTGCTGCCTGTGCCGTCTTCTGGCTGCCTTGCTTTGGCTTCGTCCCTCGCTGTGCGCGTCAAGTTTGTACTATCAAAATCTGTTTTCTAAAGCTCAGTTTTAGTCCAATGACTAGGAAGAAATAATGGTGACACAAATGGGACGACGTGGAAAATGGGGTTTTTAAAGCACAGTGAATTCTGGTGTTCTTTCAGTCCCGTTCCCTCTCTGTCCTAGTTGTGAGAAGTTGTGAACCACAGAGAAAGTTGCGCTGCTGTGACCATAAGATGTAAAAGTTAACGAGAGATGCAGAATGCACTTGTTTTTGGCACTACTTGCAAATTTTTATGTTCTGTTCTATATATCTCTTGAAAAAAGGTATTTATCGCATCACACTTTTCTTTGAGTAAGCAGAGCAATGTGACTTTTACATCTATTTGGGGTGACTTAACGAACCCCTGTCTCATGATTTAAGCCTTGCTTCATGTGATTTAAAGTGGACATGGGTTTTTTCCAGCAATTTGAATTTCATAAAGCAGAATTTTCTTAAGAATGGATGAAATTAATAAGTGGGCACCTTTTCAGACCACAGGTGAAAATGAAATGGCCATTGCAAGCTATGCCAGAACCCGCTGCTTCCATGGTGCTGTGGATTAATGTATTGGCCATTTTTAACTTGAGAGATTCTTGGAGAACTGAAAGGACATTTCCCAAATCAGCATGCTTTCTGGTGCTGTGTGCTCAGTCACACAAGATCAGCATTTGGAAACTGATTCCTCTGTGGCTGCAGACGTTGCCAGTTTGCTCTGCGACCTGTTCATTTATTAATATTAAGCACCCTGCTAAGACATGGTTTATGTCTTGAACCAAGTCTCATGCCTGTAAAGTCTTTGTTAATGACTGCCTAATATGAGGAAAGAGGCTGTGTGTGGCTGTCTCTCCATTGGCAAATACATCTCCTAACTCAGCTTCTAAAATAATGTCTCGGGATTGTTGTCATCCTTGTGCCAGTTCCGTGCACCCTCATTTCTTACAGGAACGAGGCAGGTGATGCAGCCACATGGGAGTTGCTCTCTGACAGATGTTGCTTGCTTTACTGATGGGATTATCTGGGCTTCCCCCTTTTTTTTTCATCCTTGTGAAAAAGTGGACTTCGTGATGTCAGCTGGTGATCTAGGTCCTGCAAAAATTCTCCCCTTCCCCTTGGAAATGCTACTAGGATAACTGTGGTATCTAGTTTTGCCTATTACTTGGCACTCTCTGTGCTTTTTTTAAAAAAATACAGTGTTTCCCTTCCGAGTTTTACTACTTGAATGTGTAATATTGCACTAGCTTTTGCTTAGCAAGTTTTAAAGGCTGTGTAGAAGCTGCAGCATGAGATTAGCACCTTTGTTTTTAGCAGATGTTTGTTTCATATCCTCTTGGTAGGGTTTTATTTCTCCTAGTTCTGTGGTCTCAGTTTGTTAAAGGAGGAGGAGGCTGGATTCCTTGTTGTCTTGAGGCTCATGTACCATTAGCAGGGTAGCTTTTCCCATCCTGAGGGAAGAGCCTAGCTTGGCTTCCAAACCTTGGGGTGATCTCGGGGAACTGGAGTTGGATCACTCTTTTTGTGGATATCTGTAACACTAAAACTGAGTCAGGACCCCCAGGTAAGCCCTTATGTAGCTGCTCTTCATGCACCTGACTAAAACTGTTGCCTAAAGGAGAAGCTCTTAAAGCCTGGGTGACATGAGCATCTCATTTGGTCCAGCTCCAAGCAAGAGAAACAGGCATAGAAATTGTCATATTCTGGCTCAATACGGTCAACATGTAGAATAAGATCTTCAGAAAAAGCAATGCGAGGCGATGCTGAATGGGATTGCAGCAGTATAAACTGGTTCATTGTAGTGACGGCTGTACCATTTCACTTGGGCAGAGTGATGAGCATCCCAGAAGTGCAGTTAAATGTCCCTTTATTGGTTTGGTTGAAACTCTTGCAGCTGTCATAAAGTGGCAAAAACACTTCAGAAGTGTACAATCACTTTATGGCAATAAAATCTCTAGACAGGCCTGTCGCTTTGCAAGGGCATAGGCTGCACGCTTGCCTAAAGGATGGCTGCCTTTAAGGCACATTAAAATAGGCTGTTAAAAAAAAAAATGCTGGAAAGTAGTTTGTTACCCCAGGAAAAATCTTTGTCTAAACTTCTTGGGCTGCTATTGTTTCTTCCAAAGAGAACCTCGAATCACAGAAACATTGATGGGAAGGGGTTGCTGGAGGGCCCTTGCCCAGCCTCTTGTGCAGAAGGGTTTGATCAACATCCCCCTTGACTTGGGGGACTCAAGGCTGGGTCCAGCCCCTCGTCTGCAGCTGTGCCAGCCCTGGCAGAAGGAGATAGTGCTGGTTTCAATCCACTGCCCACACGGTGCTATTGAGTAACGCAGAGTAATAAATCCACAGTGGATATGGTGTTCTCCTCTAGGCATCGCCACCCCATGCCATCCTGGGTCATGATATTAATTTGTAAGGCGAAGCCTTGCTGTTGAAGGATGTGACATTTAACAGTCTGTGTTTCAAAATCCATCATCTGTGTTTGGACACCCTCAAATGCCAGCAGGAAAAGACAAGGTCACCCGTCAGGCTCACGCTTTGCGTCTGGCTGTGCCCTCCATGCTGGATGGGCTTTTCTTTTTTTATTCTTTTGCATATCACAAACTCTTGCAGCCCCATGGACTCCTCAGAGCTACTGGCTTTTGTACTGTGATAAGCCACAGTACTTCAGTTCTCTTGTGAAAAGCATTGTATAAGTGTACTTAGGCTGAAGGAGCATTTATAACTGTTTGATGTGGGCTGATTGTGAATATCGTGTGGTGAAAACATAGACTATTTTTTTTTTTAACATGCAACACATGGTATAGAAGGTGGAAACCTTTTTTTCTTGTTCAGTCCCACCACAGCATGTAGGGGAAAAACTTAGTCTGATGTCTGTTGTGAGTCTGGAGGTTCGCTATAGGTAGCTACTTGGAGGTTTCTTTCTCGCTGGCTTGTGTTTGAAAGAGCATTCAGGGAAGAGGTGGATGCTGCTTCATGAAACAGCAGGCATGAGCCATCAAAACAAATGGGAAATGGAGCACCAGTCATTTTGCTAAATTTAGGCTTTGAAATGGATGGTTGCTGTAAACAAGTCTCTGCATTTGTCATACCGAATGTTCTGCTTTATCTGCCCATTTTCCCCATAGCATCCATCTCGGTTTGCAGGTCTACTTGCACAAAGTTGTGCCTTGTGTAACTCGCGTAGGATAGTGAATAGTGGTAACCACTTTCTCCATAATACGACATTTATTATCCAAAAAGTATGTCTTTTCGCAAGAGATTAGGATGAGAGAACAAGCAGAGGGTTCTATGTCTTGGCATATTCAGCCTGTGGTAAGACGGTAGCTGGTGCAGATGGGCTGGAGCATGCTGGCAGAGGTGAGACAGGACACTGACCCTGGAGGCCACTGTGGTTAGGCTTTAACACAATATTGCTGCCATTTACAGAGAAGTAAATGCAACATGACAAAATACCTGTGAATTTGTGAGGGTGTAATAGCTGGTGAAGTTGGATCTGCTCTGCTGAATCTGTAACACCTGCCTGAAGAATATGAAAATAGTCCTGTGGAGCTTGGATACTGCTAAGGCAGTGCCATGTCTTGGTGAGTGCTTTAGTTATTTTATCACTTGTAGAAAAATCAGATTAATTTTTTTTTTTGAGGAGGAGAGATTTCTACAAAAGCCAACACGTCAGTAAATTCCATGGAAAAGTTGGTAGGCAACTGAAAACACTGGCAATGCTTGTGGTTGCTGAAGTCATTTTAGTTGTATAAAACCATTTTGATTAATGTGATCACTGGTCTTCAGATAGTTTTGAAAGGGAGAGAGCTTCTGTGGGCAGCGGACCAAAGAACAGGAGAAATGGTGATTCTCTGGAAAAGACTCCTGTGACTCACTCTGATTCTGTAAACTGATGTGCAGGGTTTATTCTTGCTAAAATCCAGAGTGGTAGCACCTGGTTTTAGTTTTTAAAGGAGCTTGTAGCCTACCCTGCTCTATCAGTAGAGCATGACATTTTCCATTACTTTAGGCAAGAGATTTAAGATGTTTGTTTAACAGATGTACTACTGTGGATTTTTTCCAGTTTCTAAAAACACAAATATTCCATTTTCTACTAGAAGAGGATATGTTTCCAGGCACAAACTGATTACACTCTACATTTTGCCTTATAGTTCAACAGTGTGTATGTATTCCTTTTCCAAAGAAAACCCAGAGCTCATAAGTAGGAAGGAAAGAGTCACAAGTACAAATTGCTGCTGCTCCATTGAATATTCCCACCCTGCACACATGGATGGATTTATACCCACTCTTGGCATTATGATCTGCTCCCTAAAATCTGGCTTAACCTATGCATTACACTTAATTGTACCATATTTGCCTATGGACGTCTGAAATAACTCACCATTAGGCTTTGCACATGATTTGAGAGAACCCACCAAACAGAGAGACTTGATGCTGACAGCAGGAATCAATTATGAAACCTAATATGAGATTAAAAGGTTCCTTAGTATATTTGTAATTGAATTGTACAAAATGCCTGATTTGTGCAGTCCAGTGCACAAGAGACCGCAAGCCCAAATGAAGCAAATTATAATTCAATTATATAAATGCTTCCAGAGCAGTTCAAATCACATCTTTTCGACTGCTTAACACAGAGAAAATGCTTTTGCTTTTTTTTTTAAGATATAAAAATAAGCCCCTGTCTGAAGGTCGTCCTCTCTACCACTTCTAGCAGAAAAATGTGGTGGAGTATATAACCATGCCAGCTATGGTGGTGATGCTAGTCTCTAAAAGAAAAAGAAAACATATGGTTTGTGGAGAATGAGTTAAAATTATGATCATTTGTTGTGAAAAACAGTCCACTATGGACCTATCTGGCAAGCTCAGCTCAAATTTTACAATTTTCGTGAGGCATTTATGAATTCAGTCCCCTCACAGATATTGTCACCAGCTCCAGGCTGACTTAAATTTAATTCAGTGTAACTTGTGCTTAGTTTGGTATTTCTGTTTTTCTCTCTGATAATATTTCAAATTTTAAAAAGCTTATAAAAATAAATCAGTGCATGCTTGGGAGTTTATCAATAGTGTTGTAATGTTTAATTAACCCTCTCAGCTGCTTTTAGTTGCATGAGAAACTTAGTCCTTACTTAGAAATGTGTGCCTAAGTCTTACAGTAGCAAAAAAGGTTTCTAATTTTGAACATAAATAAAACCCTAAAATATTAAAAGATTTGTGAAATGTGAAGGTTTCAAGTCACTTCTGCCTTCCCACTCACTCCCCCCGCAAAGGTGATATTGGAGTCAAATATTACTGCCCCCAGCAAACAAGCAAGGGTATAGCTGTATCCAGAGAACTGCAGATAAGTGATGGATAAGATGTGAAATAAATTAGGCTGGTGACTTGCAGAAGTGCTGGAGGCTTTGTTGGGATTGGGATGCTTGGAAATCACAGGAGAAACAGGAGTTTGCTTGACATAGGTCTGACACTAATTCTCATTATTTTCTAAATATCTTTTTCCTGGTGGGACAGATGAGAATAACATGGCATTAGACTCCCACAGAGCCAACAGCGGAAATAACTCTTGTGACAGAGGTGGGTTGTGCTTTCTTGGCCAGACTTCTCAGCTGTTTGGGCATCACTGTTAGTCCCCAAAGAACCCATTAAAATTTAAAAGAGATACCTTTAAAAACCTGGGGGCCGGGAGGGGTATGGCCATGGGGCGTGCTGGCAGACTGTAACCACTCAGTAAATATCACAGGAAATTGCTTAATGAGAGCAGATATAAGAATATCTCAGCCTCTGAAAAAAAGTTTTTGGCTTGGCTGCTCCTGGATTATGTGAATTAGGCTGTGTGCTTCGTGAGGCCCAGAGGGCAAAATTGGCCTGACTGGCTGCCTGCATTAGGAAATAATTGCTACGCAGATAAGGAAGGGCAAGGTTGCCTGTTAATTTTAACTGTAAGCAGTGAATGGGCTTGCTGGTTACTTCAACATGTTCTGTGGAAAAGCCTTACGGTTTCTCCATCAGCGGTAATGTAAAAACAGGTTTGTGCAATGGCTTATCGTGTCTTATTTTGCCTGGAGGAACTTTGGCTTGGGGTGCTCCTGATGCCCACTTGGTCCAGGGAACACCTTGCCCAGGAGAACCAGGACTGACCCACATGAAGAACACTGATACGAAAAGCTTTATTTCTATGCATCAAATTGCTGTGTAAACAAATCAAAGTCTGAAAATTAGTCATATGTTTAGGTATTCAGTACAAATCGTCAGCATTATCTAACAGAGTAGTGACGAACTGAGTGCTCATGTTAACTCTTGTGCTAGTCTTCCATGGATATGATCTACCCGCCAGGTTTAAATGGGTCTATCACCTACAGCCCATAAATGTTTTAATTAAAAGCTCTCTTCTGTATAATTATGTTGAGTTTTCAGATGTGATGATATAAATAGCGTTTCATGGATGTATTCAGAACAGCATGCCAGACTTGCATGTCTCAAAATCAGGAGAGTTGCACCAGAGGTGAGTTGAACTGGGTGCATGTAAGGCAGTTATTCATATGTCTGATAGTTCTGGTGTTTGTGGTAGGCATTTCTCGACATTAAACATCTTGCTCATTTTAGCTTCTTTGAAAATTCTGAAGTCTGAAAGACCTTGTGATGAATTGCCAAAGTTCACATTTTAAATTACATTCCTTCTGGACTGTATAAGAAATAAATGACCATCATGCTGCTCGTGTATTTCTCGTTCACTTTGTTATGTTTGGGTTTCAAAAGAAGTGATTTTAAAAAAAATTTTAAAAACCCAAACCAAACAAAAAGCCACCAAACTTGTGAAATGAAATATGCTCTTTTTCCAAAATAATGTCTGTTCAGATTTAGTGCAGAGCGAATGCTCATGGGTGAGACTTGTATATTATGAAGCTCTGGGTTTCCAGTACATTTGGACAGGCTGATGGAGGTGTTAAAACCAAGCGACTTATCATTCTCTGGCTTGTGTTCAGGGTATCGGCTCATCACAATAACAGTCCCAAGCAAAATGGGGAAGCATCAATGCTCTAGACATCATAAGTTGTTTCAATGCAAGCGAACAGACAAATTCAACTTATTATAGAGGGCAAAGTGAAGACACTGCCCTGTGGCACAGCCAGCAGAAACACCCTGTGAACCGCTGGCCCCAAGCCTTGTGTTCCCTCCTGATGTACAGACGATGGGAAGACCAGTAGGATTTGATTTTTATTATTGCATCTCACCACAATACTGAAAGCACCAGTGTGTTTAAAGTCACCTAAATGACATTTTTACTAGACTTACCAATTTTTGTGGTCAAGCTGAAGGAGTTGCTTTGTTTTCTTGAAAGTATTTTAATACCTAATCCTCCCAGTTTCTTGTATTGTATGTAGCAGCAGCGCAGCAGACCACAGGAGCTGCTCCGTGCAATGGGGTCTCTCAAACACTGGCAGGCGCTTTGCTGCAAGATTTCCCCTTTGGAGCGCATTAAGATCTGCCATGAGCTCGAAGCTCAACCCTGCACTCCACATAAATGTTTCACGGTACGGCAGGGAAAACTATAAGCTCCTTCTAGTCTCAAAAAACTCGCTTCCAAACTGCTCTTCTATTACCCTTGGCCCGATCTTCCACACAAATGCCCCAATAATAAAAGCAAGATCTTTATTTCTTAGAGCTCAGTTCCTTTCAGCTTTCCTGAAGTCCTTGTCATCTGCTTGCAATGTGCTTTAACCAGGGAATAGACTCTGAATAAATCCACTAGAAATCAAGAAGTTTGCTTGTTTTTTATTCTTTTAAAAACTCTTCTCCTTTCCCTTTTACATTTATTCCTGCCTCAGTGAAACTGTTTATGAGGATGAGTGCAAATTCATAGGTTTTGTTTGCTAAGTTTGAATCTGTTCTCTTTTATGAACAGTATTATGTGTTTCCTCGGCTCTCCTGAACCAAACATCGTCTTTAACCACCAATAAAGCTCTTAGCACAGTATACCATGGATGCTTCTTTTTAACCCTCTTGTTTTAGGAACTTCATTTTTGTTTACTTTTTAGCTTAAAATCCAGGTTTTTGCTAGCTCACTTTCTCAAGTGTTTAATTAAAGAAAAAGGGGGAGGGGGGACAAAAAAGCCCACCCAAACCAAAAGAAAAAACACAAGTATGAATGAGTTAATTTAGGAAATGGCCCTAAAAAACCTTTTGGCAAACTTTTCCACAAATGGGCAGCTTGCCATAATGTGTCTTTGGAGATGCAGGAAGTTTAATCCTCTAGAGCTGATCAAATTTGCAAAGCTTTGAGCTTTTAGTGCCTTGTGGTAAATAACTGGGTTGAAACAATGTGTGCGTCACCTTGGCCCTTTTTGGGCTAAAAGGGAGAAAACTTATCTAGTGCAGAAAAAGTGCTGCTGTTCTTGGCTGCCCTGCCTCTGTGCTGTAGAGTGTTCTGGGTGGTTTTTGTGGTGGTATTTTGTTATTTTTTCCCAAAAAACCTGCACTGCACACACAAAAAAAGGCACCCAACAATAACTGTGAGTGCTTGAATACGTGTATGTACACACATAAGACCATACAAATGTGTGAATGTTTGAATATAGAATATGTGAAGTTGAATACATGTATACACAGACACAAGACCATGCAAATATAACAGATCACTTAGTCCCAGTGCTGGCTCTCCGAAATATTTCTCACTGCAGTTTCTATCATTTCAGGGCAGGAAAGACAATGCACTTTCGTACCTTTTCTTTAAAGCAAGTGAGGAAGGTGGCAAAAAAATCATCACCTGCACTTCTAGGTGCAGAAGCCACCTTGGTTTTATTTTTTTTTCCTCCTTTATATATTTTTTTCCAGTGCAAAGTAGGCTATAAAAAATGGTGCTGATGAACACTGACTTCAGCTATGATATTTTTTTCCAAAAATTATTTCTTTTCTTTAAAAGAAAAGCTAGCTTTGTGTGAGCAATAGTTTCTTCCAGAACCCTGTATGTAGCAGGGTAGGAGGATACGTAAGAAAATGAAGTAAACCAGATCCTGACCTGCTTCTTTTTATCTGGTTGCCGTCAACTCAACTGATCTTGATTGTCGACTTCTGCGTTCCTGCAGTTTACTTGTTTATCTGAGGCCAGGCCAAATCAAACAGCCGCAGAATGTGCCTTTAATCTCCAGCGATAAAGAATACCTTGGAGAGGAAATTACATTGTAATGTCGGGAGAAGAGGAATAACTGGAGACAAATGCATGTGAAAGCATCGCTCTGCTTTCATTACAAATGTCTTTCCCATCACATTTTTCTCACAGTTCTCCTGACAAAGGGGCTGGAGGGGCAAAGGGAGCCATGGGGAATGGTAGGTTCCTGCTTGCTGTTTTGAAAGGAAATTGCAAAATATTAATTAGGAAGACAAAATTTGGGGGGAGAATTAAGGGCTGTATCTTGAAACATTAGTTTCTTTCTTAAATGCTGTGTTGACATTGCTATGATGCTGCTTTTGTCTTTTTAATAAGAATTTTTAACTTTGTCTTGATGCAGAATGCATTAATTATCTTAAAGTTTTATCTTTTTCCAGATTTCAAAAAAAAGGACCGGTAGTGAATTATTTTGAATTTTTCTGGCCTATTGGAGTCTCTGGATGTAGCCCTCAGATTGGGAGGGATTTGGGGAAGAGATCGTATTTCATTATGTGTGGACTATCTAGCCCAGAGGTTTCCTCTCTGCCAGTTGGAAATGCTGATGCCCATATGTTCAGAAATATTCTGCTTTTTAGGTAAAAATAATTGTGAATAAATTTTCTCATGACTTCGGGTCTTTTTTTCCCTTCCTTCAACCAAAGGGTTGTCTAAAACCTGGTTTGTGTTTTCTTATTTTCTTGCGCTCATAACTCCGACTTAACGTTGCTTCAAGTTTTACAAGGAAAACTGCCTTCAGGCTTAGATGACACATGGAAAACTTTAGTTCTTTGCAAAATTTGTTTAATAAAGCTATTTGCAACTGAAAAAGGGGATTAAATTGGAAATGCCATCCAGTCCTAATGCTCTCTGCTGTAACCTATGCCCGCACACGTACAAGAGCTAAGGTCTTTACCATAACCTCTTGCTTTACAGAGTGACTTATCTCGGCGTGAAATTCCTGCTTAAATATTTTCAGTGAATGAGTTTAAATAAACTGTTGGAAAATTGCTTCTTATAGCATTTGGCTTTTCTGGAGTTCACAGAGTTTTTATGAGGCTTTGTAGTCTCATGCTTTACGTTGGTAACCTGAGAAGAAGGCTGGTATATGCTTTATTTGAGTGGAGTCAGAGCATTTTAATTAAGCCAATTCTTTGGCTTTGATGGGAACTGGAAGAGATGCGGAATGCAATGATGCTGCGTTGGGTGATGTGGATCTGCCTCTGAAGAGCCATCTCTGAGATGTTGTTGAGCCCATGGCTGCTGAGTTGGCCTCAGGATTTGCATTTCTACAGAGGATGGAGAAACAGGAGGCATCTTGCTTGGCATCAAGAGCTATTGATGTCCTCCAGGAAAGGGTTTCTCGGGGTTGGCTAATGCCTATTATACAGTTCTCTGTTTTGCCAGTCTTTCCTCATGCTGTACTTCAGCCCGATGCTGGTGTTGGCCGTGTGAGTCCCAATTTTGACTTGTCACTCTCTGTAGTTGCCGCTTCCAATTTTTGTATTTTTTCAGTGGTTTTGGTTTCAATCCTGTACAAGCCAATTGACGTGTTAACCCGGTCTTTTGGGCTCATAAACAGCCTGGAAATCTAAGGAAAGTAGCTGTTCCCCAGAGAAAACTCTTGTATTATGTTACCAAGTGTGCTGTGAACCCAAGCTGGTCTGGAAATGTACCCGTAAAACACAGCTCTGGTACCTCTAATTGCTGGTTTAGGATGGGGAGAAACTGGTTTCCTGTGCTGTACTGGGCAGTGCTTTCACTGGGGAGCTTATTTGATGGCTAGGGACGTAATTTGGTATTTCAAACCTGTCCAGCTGATTTTGGTTGTGATATTTTGCTCTCCCTGGGAGTTCAAGGCATGGAGCCGGAGCTGCATATCACAGCCCCAATCTTCTGAGGGGGTCTGAGAGGAAAATGTTATCCTCCCCTTGTTGCTTTTGAGTAATGAATCCCCATAGTGACTTATGCACTTCAGCTCCTCTGATACCCTAAACAGAACGAATTACATGTTTAGTGGTATTTTGTAGCCAAGCAAGGGAAGGAAATATGCAGGTTCCTTCATTTCTTGCCCTCGGTATATTTTTGTTGGGTTTCTTGAGCCTTGGAAAAGAATATGCAATTGTCCTCTTCAATCTAGATCTTGTGACACATTGCAGATTAAATACTATGATTCAAAGCTTAATGTTGCCTGAACATGACAGTTTCAGCCATAAGAAATCAATCATTTTGCAATATAGCCTTGCAGCACATAAAATGCCCCAGCAATTACATTCACATGCATCGCCTGGACTCATATACTTTAAAATGTTGCTATTTCTGTGCTCTGTTGGAAATGGAGACACCAGAAAGGAGGAACTGGTTGCATCAAATACTTTGCTGTTAACACAGAAAAATGTATTAATACTTGATTAAGTACAAAGTCGCTTGCATCTGGCTTCGGGATGTGCATTTGGCTGCTGAGTAGGTGATCGTCTTTTGAGCCTGAAGCTGGGAGTGGAACCAGTGGCCACAACTAGGAAGAGCTACAATTAAACTGTTTTAATGGAAATAGTGAAAAATCTTGCAAAATCGCTCTGATCAGTAAGGGTATGAAATACGGCATTTAAGTCACTTGCACTTCTGAATGGACTGCCCACATTGAACTTTTGTATATTATTAATTAATTCATTGTTGTGAGAGCTGGCCATGAACATGAAATAGAAAAGTTTTCTTCTTGCACAAGAGTAGTTGCAGATCATGAGGACAAAGCCATGTGCAAAAGCTTGTTCTCTCAGTCTTTTAACTTCTTATGGCAGCAATGAGACCACAACTACACTATTAAGGATTGCAATAAGAACCTGGGGTTCAACTCTCATTTTACACACTGAAGAAGAGAAGAATCACATCCATAACTTGAAAAACACCAAATATAGAAAAGCTTCTTGTGCTCTGCTTCATGAATTAATAACTGCATTGAGTTAGTACCTTATAGTCTATTGAGATTCATGTCTCTTGCTCTGTTGGTTTAAGAATCATATTAAGAGTGTGGGTTCAGATGGTGTTATTTCTGCATTACTGCTGTGTTTGCTCTTGTTGAGGAACTTAAATATTAGTAGCAAAAGGTTTTGAACTGGACAATTGTGTGTTTATCCAAACCTGAAATGCTGGTTTACAATTTGATAAGCACACGTGTTGTGAAGCTGAAGTCACTATGTCTCTTGACAGCTTTTTTTATGCCAATGTCACTTTGACCCAACCTTTTCTTCTAGTTTGGGGATTAGTCATTGCTTCCTTCTGGTTTTAATCAACGTATTTTATTAAAAAAGATAATTAAAGAAAAGCTGAGGCTTGCACCGTTCAATTTGTTGATCACGACTGTGGTGTATGGTTTGACGTAGATACTAGCTGTTGTTGCTGGTTATCCCAGCAGTAGTGCTTTTGATGTTAAAATACACCACTTTTTCTATTTGATTGCAAGCACTTTCCAAACCAACAAAAAAAATGGCATTGCACACGAGCTCCTCTGCCTGGTGGCGATCAGGGCTGAATCAGACTTCTGTGGCAGGCTGAAACCCTGTGATTTGGCAGAACTTAAAAGGGGAATGAATGTCCAGCTCATCACTGGTGGTAGAGACTTGCGCTGTAATCAGGGCCATAAAACAGTTTTCTTACTCAGCTGGATGTTTGCCATAAAAATATTTTTTGTGTAATATGTACTGAATTCTGAGACGTGGGCACTGACATTGGTTACATCAGTCAAGGAGGCTCTGGGTTGCTTAGGAGCCACAGGCAGTGGGCTCCAACTGCATTTACATCTCGTTACTCCAAGGAGCTGTAAAAATCACTTTGGGTGACCACAAGATCTCACGTTCCCAAGAGGGTCCTTAATAAGGCTCTACCTGGCCAGCTTGGACAACTTACATACATTGCACTTCGTGTTCATTACGAAGACAGCCTAATTACTGCATGGCAAGGAAATTCTTGAAGAGAAGGAAGATATTGGGGAGAGGTGATTATGCAATATTTTTTTATTTTTTAAGGAAGGTAAAAAACTAACAACTATTAAAAAGGCATGGCTTTTAAGGATATTACTCTGTCTTGTGCAGTATGATGTTTTGGGCGAGGATGAAACTCCGTGTTGCTGTTGTAAGACATAGAGGAGGAGTTCCTTTGCTTGAAACTATGGCAGACAACAGAAGCGAGCATTACTGCCCTTATTACTGCACGTCAACTGGGAGGGTGGCTGAACTCTGCAGAGTGGTGTGAGATGGAGAAAGGAGAACACGTGGCTATGGGGGAAGAATAACTTGCAGTTGTTTACAGCTTGCATCTGAGTCAGCCACAAGCTGAAAGGTCAGCTTTCCTCAGAGGAAGATGGTGCTTGTTGCTGGCATCCCATTTAAGGCCTGAGGACAAGTTAGATGGCTGAAGAGATGTTAAGAGTTTTTTTATTATTATTTTTAACTGGTGTAGGTGGGTAACAGGAGGAGATTGGTGGCCCTGGTATCACTGCCCTTGTATGGCGCTTGGCTTCCCCAGAGGCTGACTGTGTGGCTCAGGACAGCTGCAAGCAGACTTTGTGATTTAAAGTAAACTATCCAAGAAATTAAAGGATAAATCTGATGGTACACAATGTTCCCAAAGGGTGTAACTTAAGACATTTGTGAAAGGAGTAGCTCTCACTCTAAACCTTGTACTACAAGAGTTCTCTTGGAGCATGGAGTGTTCGTAAATGTCAAGAAAACATCTGTATTTCCAGGACCTTGGAAACACATTCCTGATAAAAACTTGGCTTTGTGCTGCCTTGTCTCTGTGTGGAAGCTCCTTTTGTATTTAATAGATTCCTGACGTTAGCGTCGTGCACGGTGGCTTTGCTATTGTTTAAAATACGATAATTGGAACCATTGAAGATAGTGAATTTGGAAATGAGACATGGTACCCTGTCAGTGGACTGGGACAAGTGTGGGGCTACCTGTCTTGCAGGGGAAGCTGTCACGGTGTCTCACTTCCACTTTCTATGAAAGAAATTAGAAGTCTTATTGAAAGAACTGCAGAACTTCCAAGTATTTTAATAAAAAGAGTAAATATCTCTGTTTGGAATGGAGTTTGAATTTTAAACTCCCTCTGGTCTTCTGTGAACACCTACCACCTATGGTTTCATGTTTATGCAGGCTGATGTGACGGCTAGGTGCAGCTCAAAAAGGAGGGCATGGGCTTACCCTTTTCCTTATGCTTCACCATGGAGAGCAACTGCGTCAGCCCAAGACGTTGCCACCCCTTTTTGCAGGTGTTCTTGATCCTCTCTCGCGCTTGGTGCCCTGAGCAGCAGAGAAGCATGGGGGAGAAGAGTTTGCAGTTCTCAAGCCATAGGAGAGCAAAATGTGGTTGGAAAAAGTTTCCCTTGTGCATTCAGTGATTGGAAAAATACCTTCGAGTAACAGTAATGCTAAAATGATCCATTTTTGCCCTCGAATATATTTCCTGAAAGGACTGGAGAAGAGATGAGCAGATGCGAAGTAATCGAGCAAGGGGGGGACTAAGGTGTCCATGTGGGTGTTTACTGTTTATTGTCTTTTCCTTGGCAGCTGCTGGTTCTTCAGGCTTTTTTACAGCCATGCGTGAGACTTGGTTTGCTGGTGCTTTTAATTATGAGATACTTCTGAGTTGCCTCATTAAGTTTACAGGGGAATTTCAGAAGTCTGTCCAGTCATTTGTCAGCTTTATTTATGTAAACTGAAAATGTCCCTGCTCTGAAATACCACATGAAACACTTAAGCTTTCCTGGAAGCTTGCAGCTCTCATTGATAAACTTTGTAGTCCTTTTCACCATGGCACTTCGAGGTAGGTAGAGCATCTACTGTTAGTGTTAATGCTTTTTCAAGCTAGGAACGTACCAGATGCCCAAGCAAATGCTGGCTCCATGACTTCGGGTGGGTGCAGCCCTGACAGCACTGAGCTCAGACAGGGTTGAGCTGCCTGTTTCGAGATGTGCGTCAGTAGTGGTGGCTGTTTATGGGGCATCTGTCCTCATCTTGGCTTCAGTTCAAAAAATGGTTTATTTTAAAGCAAACGTGGAGGCTTCTCCTAGATCTCTGCACGTTTCATGCCTTTATGAAGAGGAAAGATAAGGTGGAGCATGCTGCTCAAATGTGGATGTGAAAGAAATCTTCCAAGGAGACCAACTCTGAAGCATCTACCAGATTCAAGCTTTGCATATTTTCCTGCGGATGTGTTTACATCTGTATACATGCATTCACATATGTACAGTGTTGCGCATGACGGCGCCAAGGCTGTGAGTGCAAGAGAGGCTCCAGTCTGGATTCACACTGCAGCAAATTGATGAACAATGAGCTGCCACCAAAAGGTGCGGCATCCCTTTGTGTTTGGTGTTGAGGTGATCTTTGTACCAGTTCCTGCTCAGGTACTGTGGCAGGGAGATAAGGGAACTCTTGGGGAAGTCCTGCTCTTGGATCCATTTAGACACAACATGACATCTCTCATAACACACATTTTCCCAGGCAATGTGAGCCAAATCTACTCCTGTTGTCACCACTGGTTCTCGTCCCTCTACCATCTCCTCCTCTTAGTTGCCATAAACTTGTAGGGATTCAACCCAACCTTGTTCTCTCTTTTTTTCACCAGTGATCTCTATTCTGTCTCTGTTCTGGTTCACCCTGCAGTCACACAGGCAATGGGCCAGCACAGCGTTGGATGGGGCTGGAGTTGGGAGTGAGCGGCAGAGGCTCTTCCAGGGGCAGTGCTGGATTAAACCCTCCTGCAACAGCAGCAGTAGGTTAAACAATGTGTTGAAACTTCCACAGGGGAGAAAAACTGAAACTACTGCAAGTCTGAGATCTTGTGCCTGGCACTCAGAGCTGTTCTTGATGAGCTGGACATGGGGTTTTTTTTTGTTCGCGTTTTTATACAGTGGAAATTGTAAATATTTATAACCTGTGACTTGGGAAAACATGTTGGCCAGCACAATGTACATCTTAAAACTTGATTAATCTGATTGGGATGGGTTTAATCCAAAGTGCTGTTACTGGGGTTTTTTTCTCCTCAAGTTTGTGTACATTAGCCTGAAATTCTGGGAAACCGGCATCTGTGCGCAGTGAGGGTGACGGGATGCTAGAAAAATACTGGCAAGTCACATCTGCTTGTGACCTGGTCCCTCCTGCCTGTCGATTTGGTGGAAGATCTTCCACTTACTTCTAAAGCTTATCTCATTAAATTGCTTTTCCTCTGCTCTTTAAATTGTTGGGTCTCTGCCAAACCCAGCTAGGGCAAGTACAGGACACATCCCGCTTCCCCCATCTCTACTACTCATGAAGGATGTTGTGTGTATTGAGGCTACAGGAGCTTCTGCACAAAGACCTTTCTGGGGGACCCCTGTGCTGGGAACCCCCTTGTGCCTTCTCTGTCCTGCTGGGAAAGTGCCTTCTCTTGTCCTTACTGAATTGCCTGCAAAACAAGAGAATGATTTCCTTTTTTGATGCTGGGTGGGTAGGGGTGTAAATAGTACTTTTGGAGTGAGGAGCAGCAGGGATGAGGTGAGTGGTTCCTTCCAGTTCTGCCAAATCCAAGCGCTTGGCTACTGGGCTGTGCTGTGGCTTGGTGGACCTCCAGCCCTCCCACCAGTGCAGGGAGGGTGGCTCAGCTATAGTCCCTGGAGAGTCACGGTGCTGCGGGGTGCAGGTCTACCCAGCTGTGTATTAGTGTCTCTCCATCCAGCCCTTCATCCACAACAATTTTGCAATGTGAAATGTGGAGAAGTGACAACACTGGCAGGCAAGTGGGACTGTGGGATGAGATGATCAGCGCCAAACGCAAACTGGATTGTGTCCTGTGGACAGGAGCTGTGGTGCCACTGTGCAGAGGGGGCTGGTGCTTCCTTGCAGCTCTTTTCTGGGTCATCAAAGTCTTGGAGCTTTTCTAGTTTAGTTTGTTTTTTGTTTTTTTTTTTGCCTTTACAGTTGTATAAGGATCAGTCTTTCTTATTCATATTCCAATGAAAAACAAACTGGAGAATTCCCATACGCTAAGTGTATTTTCAGCCACCTCTGGCTTATCTAAGGAAGCCGGTGCTTGGGTGAAGTTTTGCAGAGGCAAGCAACTGCTTTGTTTTATGAAATCTGCATTTAAAGAGTACATGTGCCATTTGGTCACCAGCTGACTTAGCTGGAAAACCAAAGGCCCTCTTTGACTTCATAAGCTTTCAACTCATGTGTGGCACCTACAGAGACTGACTTAGCAAAGAGAAGTTTTCCAGTAATAATAATTTCATTATAAGGATAAAAATAAGTGCATGAATCACATAGTAGGATTAAACACATGGGGAGAATGTCAGCTTTTCAACTACATGGATTATTAGGAAGCTGATGGATGGTTTTTCATAACATGTTCATATTCTCTTGTAGGTTAAAGAAGTGAAAAGCTGTGCCCTGTTGATTAAAATACCAGGCATTTATTGTATCCTACTTGAAATTAATTCATTTTGATTTAATTACCTTTCCTTTATAATTTCAGCAAGCAACTTACGCAAAACGTATACTCAGAAAAGATGGTGGGTCCTCTTTAGAGATCCAAAATCAGACTTGAGGCATGAGGAATTCAAAGAAGAAATGATGGTTATATCTGCAAGGAATGAATCACCTGGGTGCATATTTTGGTTTCCCATTCCTTGCTTAAGTCAAATTTGCAACTGTCAATGTTTTGCAAAACGAATTATGATAAGGCTGTCCCAGGGATAACTGGGTATCTTCTTTGCCCAGTTCCAGGCTGGAAGAAGCTGTGGCCTTCGAGTGAGCTGAGGTTACTCATAACGTGATAGTTATGAAGAAGTAAAGCAACATCTGCCTGCCCTGTACAGTAGTTGTGTCTGGGGGAGGTGTGAGTGCTCAGGGCTCTGGTTTCTGTTTGCTGAACACTGATACCTGTTGTTCATGTGAACGAATTCCTACCTTCCAGTTGATATTTTTTAATGCCGATTTCTTATGTATTTTTGTCAACTGGGAGACATCAAAGCTGCTCTACCCAGGAAAAACAAGAGAGATAGCGAATAGCAATTGTTTCAAATTAGATCTTAATGGGGTACAGATGTTGAGCTGCGCTTGGTAGAATTTCTTTGAAACTGCAGATGGTCTGGTAGTTCAGGGGTAAGAAAGGGGCTGGGAGGTTTTTTGGTTTCATTTTCTCTCCTGTGCCATTTGCATGACATGTTAGATTAGGGCTGAATGTAAATGAAGAGGTAATGCTCTGCTTGGGGCTCTGGTCTTGCAAAAGCAGTGCATGTGTTATTGTGTTGTTGGAGCAGATTTTGTTAAGCAACTTGGGCTTATGTACAATATATCTCCATGCTTTCCCTTTGCATTTAATATTGCTGTGGGTTGGAGGTGGATGGAGCAGAGCAGCAGGGCTGTGACGTATGCAGAGTTATCCCAACCGGCTAGAAAAGCTTTGGACTTTTTCTGCTCAAAAAGTTACCGTTGTATTTTAATGGAGC
This sequence comes from Nesoenas mayeri, assembly GCF_963082525.1. Taxonomy (NCBI): domain Eukaryota; kingdom Metazoa; phylum Chordata; class Aves; order Columbiformes; family Columbidae; genus Nesoenas; species Nesoenas mayeri. The sequence continues at coordinate 8,339,247 of NC_137556.1, forward strand.
TGGCACAAATTGTCATATTTAAAATGCATATGGCTTCCTCTGCTCTGTTAAATTTGGTAAAATGTAAAATCTGCTTTCTCCCACTAGTTCATACATTTTACTGCTCTCTGGGGTGAATCTCAATAAATAACTGGGAACGAGATCAAAGGCCCATCTTTAAAAGACTGACTGTTCATGAAAGCTCATGTTCTCTAAAAGAGATGATTGTGCACATTGGAGGACAGGGTTTGGTCTGAACGTAATCCGCATGATAGATGTAAGGGCTGCTTTAAAATACATAATGTCTTGGTGGCTTTTATTCCTGTCCTAAAGGTTCTGAACCTCAGAGTTTGGTTGAACTCGGTGGGGGTTTCAGGCCCTTTGCACATTTGCAAACCACACTATCCATGCTTATCAGGATAAGTGAGAAGCCCTCGGGAGTGTTTTTAAGCTGCTTCAACACCTTGGTGCATAGAGGGATGTAGTTGCTGGTGGCTGTATCCTGCCCCCCTGGGTGCTCCCGGCAGATTTGTCTCCTCTGGTCCCGCTGCTGAGCCCCAAATTTTCCATCACCTGCTGTGAAAGAGGGAATTCCCCCCGAAATAGGGGAATGGCGGCAGCGTTGGTGCTGCCAACACCTTGCGCAGCCCCTTATCTCTGCAGTGAATTTCTTTGGTGCTGTTTGCATGCTTGTTATTAGCCTTCCTGGTAACGAATGTGAAACGAAGCCCCTATGGATCCTTTGATGTGGTCTTCTGCCTTTTTTCCTCTTCCATGTAGTGTTAAGCCTTTTAAACTTAGATGAATACACTAGCTACAGCTGTAAAGGCACTAACATAATTAAACCTTCAGTAACAAGGTTGCACTTAGTTCAAAATCTGAGTTATGCTGAAATAACAGGGCAGGTGTGTTTCAGCATCTTGAAACCTTTTTCCTATTCAGTAGGTGTTGAGGGTGGTGTGAATCAGTTCATCTGCTGCCCGGTGCCTCCCCATGACATGAGGAAGGGATGTGTTGCTCCTGTTTCTGATAATGAGTCAGGGTTGTTGGACCTGGGATGGCTGTGAATGTGATTGCATGGAAAAAATGGTTTGGGAAAACAAATGGCTTTTTGTACTGGTGTAGAGGTGGAGACACCAAAAGTGTCCCATGCCACATCCCTCTAGGAAACAGAGTTATCAGAATATAGATGGTATTCGTAAATTTCAGATGACATAAACCTACAAAAAATGGTAACTTATGGGGGAGTGGTAATTTGGAAATGCACATAATGAAAAGCTTTTGCTCTTTTAATTAAAATATCTTTAAGTGCTTAGTCTTAATGAAACATTAACTCAAGGCGAAGCTTTTATTTTGTGTTGACATCCAGTTTACAACACTGTTATGGCAGCAGTTAGCGAAGTGTCAATCTGCAGTTAAATGTTTCATTTCAAATGACTATTTGGATGGGCAGATTTAGCCCACAAATTGGAAGATCTTTAACCAGTTAAGAGGAGAGATTCTTCAACATGATTCAGGCTTTGCTGAGTTTGGATGGCGACAAGAAAAACTTTGTGAGCCAGATGCACTATTTGTCTTGGTGCAGTGGTGATTTTAGGGAAATACCAGTCCAAGAAGTAACATGTATACTTGATTTTTTTTAATCTGTCTTTTTCTGGCATTAGTCATTCTTCACTAAATAAAGCTAGTGTGAGTTGCAGTCTTGCACAGCTCCTGTTTTGAGCAAGGATAATGGGGAATAATATCTGATGTCTGAAAACGTGGTGTCATCTTCAAATAAAGACTAATGTGTCCTTGGGATGTTGGGTAGAGGTGAGTGCAAGAAGTCCCTGACCCTGCTGTGGGTGCTCTGGGCTGGAGCTGTCGGTCCCTAAGACACCTGAGACACTTGGGCACACGATGCAGATCTGTGATTGCTGCTTGTCCAAGGCTTGGATTTTGGAAGGAAAGAGCTCTGGATTCACTGCAGTTTGCAGTGGCCATCTGTTGATCAGCAAGTTACTGGTTAGTAAACATTTCATATTTATCCTCTCTTTTCTTTTCCTTTGAGATAAGTCTTGTGAGATTTTATGTAGGTTTATGTGATTGTGTAGGAGCAACAGAGTTGTGATGTCAGCTCTGGATAACAGATGCCTGACACCCCTCAATTACAGATTAGATTTTTTTTTAAGACCAGAAAGAATTATTAGGGTTGTTAAGTTTGTGTTTTATACCCACCACTGCAGGATTTCTTCCAGAAACAAGATTAAAACCTCTCATTTTAGAGGGGGTATCTAATCTCCTCTGTAAGGCTCCAAGCAGTAGCAAGTCATCCATCATGGACTGTGCTCACCAAACAGCAATGGGCAGCAGCAGAGATTTCAGGTTTGGGTTTGGAGCAGCACCCAGACTTCACATTCTTGCTTGGAGCTTATCTGGCAAACTCAGACTGCTGGAGCCTGGTGGATTGAGTGTGAGAGCTAATGTGAACAGGCTTCTTCCTTGCATGGCTGCACAGAAGCTACTTTGCCATTTTTCATGTGTATGTGGGCACTGAACAGAGCAATGTATGCCTGGTCTTTGGGAAAGATTGAGACTAAGTGCTGGTGTTTCACACCAGGTGTTGAAGCTTTGCTTAATCCATCCCTCTCCTATGTGGGTGTCCTGTATGGACCCAAATAACTGTGAAAGTTTGTCCAGGAACAAAACATGCCTGAAACCATCTCTTAGTTCCATTCCTTTTGGTTTAATCTATGCCAGAGGCATGTGGGTTTAAATTTTCTCAGTTTCTTCAGTCGTCTATTTAGTCCTCTATCCCAAAAAGCATTTTTATTGAGAAGAGGTGTTGGAGAAGCAGCTCACACTGAACTGAGGGAGTGTGGACGTGTCCCAGCTTGTGTCAGCAGCTGCATTTGAATTTCGTGAGTGCAAAGTGAGAAACTACAGTGACATAACAACCTGTCACTGCTGGTGGATCTTGTGATGCCTATGGGAGAGGAACGTGGCAAGGGGGGGAAGATTTAAGATGAAATGAACGAACATAAAATCAACAAACTCGACTTCATGTTCTTTGGTGAAAGTTGAATCTACCCTTGGAGAAATAAGAGCAGTTCAAAGGGGAAAGGCTGTATTACTTGTTTATTGACAGATAAACTACATATGTGCTACCTGCTGGTTTTTAAATATAAGATGTTTTATAGGGGTTTGAAACATATCTGATCATAAATTATAAACTTCAGCCTTAACTGGGACATAAATGGCTGTTAATTGAGGGCAGGGGGGCTTAAATGGTCTTGAACTGTATTTGAAACGTTGGAATATTGACAGACAGGTTGTATAGTCAGTGCTGTGGTCAAAGCTGCAATTTCTACTGACAAGGCTGGTTAAACTTAAAAAAATCAGGTGGTGGTAAAATACAACCATTATGTAGACATTAACTCTTAATGAGGTGTTTTCTGACTGGTGAAAAGCTGGAGAAAGAGGTTTAGTGACACAGGAATCTTTCTTTGCTCTTTGCACAAAGAACTCTTCTTTACAGGAATTTCTCTCATTAGGAACTGACTTTGGGTTGAGTTTTTCCTTTTGTGTAAAGTTCTCTGAACCTTTTGTAAGGAACTGCTAATGATTTTTTTTTCTTCTAAATAAATCTTCACTACAGTGATCTTTAGATGTTTTTCTTGGTCTCTCTGGCTAACAGCAAGCCTATGTCTCGGTCTCTTGTTTAGGTTTCTGCTGACTTTTGTTTCAGGCATTGGCATGTTGGCATGAAAAGTGGTCGAATCTTTAAAAAGTGCTAAAATCTTGAGTATGTAGTATTGCAAGAAGAGGAAAAGATTAAAGACACAAGTGACTTCTTCATGTGCTTGCTGTCATTGAAAAGAGAGTGTTGCTCTAGAAAGGGTGACCCAAGATGCAAGTCACCGTTTTAGATTTGGAGAGATCGTCCCTCAGTGGGAGCAGTGGTGGCGTGAGCTGGGGCAGCTCGTTGTGCAAAATCATCAAGCTCATTGGGTCTCGTCACTGGTGGGGCTGTGTCTGAGCAAGGTGCCCCCCAGCAACGATCGGGTTGCCAGGCTGGGGTTTGCTTCATTGTCATGTTTGCTTTTAATTGCAGTGCAATTGGGAAGGGTTGTTTTTGGTGCCCACCGACATTCCCAGAGGAGGAGTGCCAGCCAGGCCCATGGTTTTGGTTTTTCCTTTGTAACTGCCCAGTTCTAGTCTGAGAAGAAACCGTGTTTTGGACTTTGGAAGAAACAAGTTGTGTTTGGTTCACCACTGATGATCTGACCTCTTTCATAGCCTAGGCTTGAAGTTACACAGAGGGTGAACTGTGGTGTTCTCAAAGCACAGTGAGCAATGATTCTGCACAGCAATTGTGTTTACAGGAGGGTTTCTTAAAAAGTCTCTTTACAGCAGTAGGATGGCATGAATTTCTCTGGCTGTGTCAGATTATTTGCTGTATGTGGCAGTGAACTGAGTAACGCCCAGACAAGCCCCACACAGGGTGAAGATCTCTCTCAGCGTTATCAGCTCTGGTGGATGCACAAACTTGTCCTTGTTGAGCTTTGTTGTCCTAAAGAGCTAATCACAAAATCAATTACAGAGTAAAAACAAGCAGTTAATTTGGGAAGGATTAGACAAGATGAAGTCCCACAGAGTGTCAGAACTGGAATTGCCTCTTTTCATGTCATCAGCATCAGTGAGGCAATGTTTCTTGGCTGATTGCTGCTTATTAAGCTGACTACAACCTACAGAGTAGCTGGTCAGCAGCCTGGGGCTTGTGTGATGCCCAGAACTTTTTCTAGCAATTCAAATAATTAACACTTCATTACAAAACAAACAAACAAAACCCGAAATGTTAATACCAGAAGCTAAAGATTTTTTATTTTTATCTTTTTTTTTTTTTTTTTTTAAGACTAGAAACTTAAGCAGGTTGGAGCTTTACATTAGTTTTATTCACTTTGCCCATTTGTTTTTTTCTTCTCAAGCTGTGCAATTCCAGGCTGTGACAAAGGGAAGTTATAAGCTTTAAATGAAAGGAATGTCTCATCTAGGATAAAATAGTGGCAAAGAAGCTTATGGGACTTAATGTACCTATGTGTCTGCTGATGTGTCTCTGGACTGGGTTGGGAGGCTGCAGTGGTGTCAGGGGTCTGTCTCTGCGGCTGGAAGAAGCTCCGTGTCCCTAGAGGTGGCACTGTCCATGCATGTAGCACCATGCAGTTCTGCGGGACTCTTTGCTGTCCTTCTCCAGTGTGGTCCCCTTCCATATTGTGGCTCTTGTTCCTCTCCATCATGCTGGAGGGAGCCATCCCTCCACTCCTCAGCACAGGGTGCAGTCCTGCGATCACCAACACATCCTCCCTTGGGCTCTGCCCTCCTTTGAAGGCTTGCCAGGCATTGGACAAGCCACCCCTCCATGTGGGGGGGCTTGGGGAAGCAGGACAGAGAAACAGCACATGCGGTTCTTCAGGTTTTAATCTCTGTGCCAGGAATGGTGAAATTGTTTTTCCTTTTGCCTTCAAGTCAGATTCCTGTCTCTTCCCAATCTAGGGTGAGTTTGGAGGTTGTATGGCATTTCCTGTCCTTGCCTGTGTTTTGCATTAAAAGATGGAAAATTCTGTGTTATAATTTTGATGTGGCCTACATAAAAAGCATGGTTTGATCTTTGCAGCATACATAAATGCTCCCCTGCAAAGGAGCACCACTCTTAATGGTGACTGTCCGTCTCAAATCTGGAGGAAGCTGATGGTTTAGGGCATGTATGTTAAATCAGGTGTTCAGGGTCCAGCTCCAAAAGGGAATTGTTGAGCTTAATCTTGTTGCCTCAGTGGTTTTGCTCTGTTGTTCGGCAGCAGCTTTCCTCAGCTTTGTTTTCTGGCTGTGGGGATGGGAATTTTCTCTGATGGACAGTGGGATTTTTATGCAATACCCAGCTTCCAGAAGTTGCTGGTTTTGAGGGGAAAATACCCATCTGAGCATAAGATTTGGAGGAAAAAAATAGTGATTGTTGATGCTGATAATGCTAAAACACTATTAGTGTTTGACTGGACCGCACAGCTTCTTGCTAGTGGTGACATCTTTGAGTTGGTCCCCTGGTGCTGCTAACACTGAGCAGGCGTCAGTGGTGGTGTGGCATTGGATGGGACAAGAACATGGGACGACTTACCCCGTGTGCTATGTGCTCGTGCAAAAACATAAAATAACTTTTATCGCGCACTTCTACAGTATTTAAAGAACTGGGGCAAAGTTAGCTGGGATGCCTTGTAGCACCACAAATACCGGAGATCATAGAGAAGTATGTTTCATTTTCTTAACTGTAGCGTGCTTCCGCCCTTCCCTGTGCGCGGGAGTCCTGTTTGGTAAAACTGGCTCTTGTGCTTGTTTATGGGATTTTCATTTGCAGTGGTACATTAGCTGGAACAGAAGCTATTTGAGTGGTCTCCTAATGAACAGAAGAGGGGGAAAAAAAATTTGCATAGCCATCCCATACCCTTTTTGAAGGGGAGAGGGAGTGGGATGAGGGCTTTACAGAGCACTGCACCTCCTTGGTTAGTGTGTGGTTTTCCTTTGAGGGAAGTGAGCTGGTCGTTCTCTGAATCCCTCAGCGGATGCTGCCTCTGGGCTTTTGTTGTTTCCACACTTAGTTTTGTGCAAGAACTAATAAATGCCAGCTCAAAGTCCCTCAGTATCTTTTTCTTTTTCTCTTCTGTGAAGCTGCTTCCCAGGGAGCCTGAGCTACATGCTGGAGGTTCCTGGGGAGCGTGAAGAGGGACGCAGAGCTTTGGGAATCTTATTTATTTATTTTATCCCTGTCCTGCTGCTTTCTCAAGCCAACTATCTCTGAAGTCAGGGCAGGAAATGAAGGGGCTGAGAGGTCAGGGATGCCTGGGGAGTCCGAAGGACCATCCTGCTGAAAGCGCGTGGTGACTCTCCAGGGTTCTACATGAAAGCAGAAGGCTGTGGATGTACTTAGAAGGGTTTCCAGTTTGGTTTTGTTCTTAGCAAACACAAAAAACAAACCTGCAGCCCTTCCGAAAGGGGAATACAAGCTTGTGTTGAACTGGAAGCTGTAGTTGGAGTGCAGTACGGATGCTGTGGGGAATGCAATGTGTTGCTTGTTAAATGTCTGTAAGGATTACTTTTGTAGTTGTGTCCTTTTTGCTGTCTTAATTACTTTGCTGATCAGGTGTTGTCTAAAATTGCAAGATGCGATACAATACTTGAGTCTCAAGCTGGAAGTGTTCTCTTGCAGTTTCCTAGTGGTATCCAAGTGTATAAGAGGATATTTTTAAACACTTCCCCAAACATTTCCATATAAATTTTCCAGACTTGAGCAACACAGCTCACAGCATCACTAGAGAGATTTCTGAGCACCTGCTCTAAGGATTCCCAGTTCATCAGGGCATGTCTGTGCAAGATTAGGAACAGGAATGGTTTAGCTTAGCGGCCCATTGCTCCTGGCCAGGCCCATCCAACAGATCTGTCCATCTGTCCATTTGTCTGGCATTGGAAGAGGCTGCTCGTGGAAGTGGTTGAATCGCTATCCCTGGAGGAGTTTAAAAGGCACATAGATGAGGTTCTTATGGACATGCTTTAGTGGTGACAGTGTTAGGTTAACAGTTGGACTCAATCTTGAGTCTTTGCCAACCAAAAGATTCTCTGATTCTATCTGCATCCTCCTCTGCTTCATTTGCAGCCATGTCCTCCAGTTGTTTGTCCCCTCTGTGCATACCCAGCCCCTTCTGGGTTAGCAAGAGAGCCTTTCTATATTACATGTGCACGCTGGTGTAGATGACCAGCAGTTATTTAGCTATTTGGCATCTGTATGTGTTCGATTTAAGGATGGACTGTTGAGCTTCTGGTGTGGCCAGAGATGACCTTGCTGATGTTCTGCAGCTGTTTTGTTCGCAGGAGGTACCTGAGGCTGCTTCACCATCCTTACCTTGCAGTATAAAGCTTTTTTTAAAAAATGCTCTGAGGAATGGTGTTCAGGGTGTTTGCTTTTTGAAACATAAATAATCACAACGTGTAATTGTTTGTTTAATTTTGCACCCTTGCTCCCAAGCCATGGTGCATGGTGGGTGTCACTCGCCCTGTGGGTGCTGACAGATTGAAGCCTGGTGTGTTTTACCTTACAAGGATGTTTTTCCCCAAGTGATAATGAAGCTTTGTTACCATGTGCTTGATGGTCTTGTGAGAACTCCAGTGAACTACCAGGAAGAGCATATGGAAAGTAAGATTTCCTTTTTTGCATTGTCTCCCTATGAGTTCAAATAACAGGAAAATAAATTATTGGACTTTTTAATTAGAATTTTTCTTAGTACTCCTTTATGCATAATAGGTTGGATATCTGTTGTGCTGGTCTCTCTCCTGGCTTGAATTACTGAAATTAATTCCACATATTTTTTGCCTGAAACCTTTCAGGATTCTTCATTTTGCAAAAAGTTTGTTCCTTTCTCTTTGCTCCTGTTACGATTTTTGTATTGTGTGCCCTTTATAAAAACCAAAGAGCTGCACATGTCTAGTGTGCATTTTTTGGGGCATTGCTAATAAACAGACATTTGTAAACCATTAGTTTAAGAATTAATAAGAACAGTTTTGGCAATTCTGTCTAATTATTCCTTTATCTTAGAGGTAGACTTTCCAAGTCATAAGTGGACTAAATCCCTTTGACCTTTTGGAAAATTAAGATGTATGTCAGCCTTAAGGGGATGCAACTTTTTGACCTTCTAAGTTTGTATAGATACAACTGTAATTATATGGGATTTTTATTCTTTAATTATGAACTTCCAAAGGGGTGGTTAATATATATATTCCTCCAGCATTCCTGGAAATATATTCTCCTGTGGCCTTGTACTGAATCCTTTAGGTTACAACCAACTGTTAGCACTTTGCAAAAGTTTTATTTCTGCTTGTATTTAGAAAGAAATACATGCTCACTTTTCAGACAGAGTTGTAGAATCACCTCACAGTGCAAACATGTATCCTGCGTTACCTCAGTGTTGTAATTTTGTAGAAAAACAAATGATCTTCATCAAAAGTAACACAGAGCTGGTGCCAGCTCTTCTATTGCTCAATTCTCACATTTTTTGAACAAGCACCTTCATGCTTGAGGGGAACTGCACATAGGCATCTGCAAAGCCATCTCATCATTCCCATCCTCGCTCCCACTCATCTCTCTGTAGCTATCATGATTTAAAAAATAAAAGAAAAAGCTTTGGCTGCTAAGTCATTGGTACTGCATTTGTCATTAGGGGGTTTTGTGTTCCTGTCTTGGTTTGGTTGGGCAAACCAACTTATGAATTGAAGGCTTTTTGGGCAAGGGTTTGCCTTTGCACTGTTTGTGCAGTACTTGGCATGGTTCTCATGCATGAATGCGATGGGATAGCACAGTAATGCCAAAAAATACAAGTGCTGCTAATAAGGGTAAAATGTGCCTGGCAGGATTATAAGCTCTTTATTTTCCAAAGAGAGAGAAATGAATTTCCTTTATGGATGCCACTTGCGTGCTCGCTTCCCAAAGCCTTTGCATTGCTTTTCTTCTCTGAAAACCTTGTTTCATACTGAAAAAGCACCAAAGCAGATCTGTACTTTTCTCTTCCCTCTTTGTGGCTGTGTTTTGAGGATGGCTAACGTGGAGCCAGGCGTTAAGCTGGAGAGAAAGCCATTGGCACAGCTGGGTGATGGCTGTCATTGCTTGGTGGTGCCAAGACAGATCTGCAGATGGTCCCTGTTGCTGAAGCTGCTCTGTCCTGAGGACAATCATAGCTGAGGAGTGAGCAGTCATTCCCAAAGGGTCAGAGAGGAAATGGTTTGTCTTCTCCAAGTCTCGTGATACTTCCTTGTCATTAACTGATCTTCCAGTGCTGAACATCAGAATGACATTTTAAGAATGAAATGTGCAGTCAGGACTCTTCTTTAGAAGATATTTTAAGTGTTTGCAATACGATCTGTGTAATTCATGGTCTCAGCAGCAGTTTGCCAGGGTAGTGAAGAGTTAATGGAAGAGTCAGTTACACATGTACGTACAGAAGGGGTTGGGAGAATAAAAATAAGATAAAAATATTGAATGTTGTGATAAAATTAAGCAAAGTCCATGTCCTGGGCTCTTGGACTCTGGGCTGGGTTTGACAGGCAGCACAAGGTTTGCAGCTGCCGTTCTCCAGCCTCTTGATGTGACAGCTTCATAACCTGGGGGGGTCTTCAAACACAAGCAGCAGATCAAAAGCAAGAGGAAGAATTCAAGCTCTGGCCTTGATGCTGGCTCATTAGGTTATGTTACTTGTGGGCTTTGTTGTTGTTTTGAGTGTTTGTGTTTTGTTTATGTTGTTTTGTTTTGGGGTGGTTTTTTTTGTATGTTTGGGGTTTTTTTTGTTTGGTTTTTTTTGGGTATTTTTGAGCATGCAATGAAATTTTGTTCTGCTAGCACTGCAGCTTTTCCTGTGGTTTGCAGATGTAAATGCAACGCTCAGTGCTAACAACACTAACTAAAAGGTTCTCACTTTGATTTATCGCTGCTACGCATGGTAATGAAATAGTATCCTCAGCGTGTGCGCACTGGTATGAGTGCCATGTGGGATGGGTCTTCTGAAGAAACAGGTGGTCACGTATTATTTGGGGGCTCTAAATCTCCCATGTTGTATGTTTTGTATAGAGTGAAACAATGTTCAGCTGTTCACCTTTAATGGCTGTTCTTGTTTGCATAGGAGAAGCGGCTGGTGCTGCAAAGTGGGATAATTCTGCTCCTGCAGCCGTATCAACAGATTTCCTTTCTGTGGTCCAAATGATTTTGGTGCAAGTCGTCAGTAGTAGCTATTTTCTCCTGCAGACAAGACAGAGGGCTGGATGACTTTGCTCTAATACTTAGTCTTAGGTTTGTACACAGTCCCCTTTTCTGAAAGGGTTAATGAATTTTGTTAGCAATATACAGCAGAAGTCTTGACTAGTACCATCAAACACCAAAAAATTTCTATTCTGCAGTGGACTTCAAAGGGGTAGAGGCAGAAGAACAAGACTAGAAAGAAGATTAAAACAAACATGCTGGCTGTCCAGGATGCTGTAAAGCCTTTATTGCTTTTGCTTGGGAAGACCTTCATAATTCTACCAGACCTGAACTCAAGGCAATAAAATCTTTAAAGGAATCTGTACTGTCACATGTTCTCTCTATACTTGAATTTCATAAGCAGTGTAAACATGGAATTTTACCAGGCTCTAGTCCAGGAGGGAGTCTCTTATATACACAAATAAAAGCAAGGATATTGGTGCTTTTCTCATTTTTTTTCCCCCCCTTGCATATTGTTCACCTTTTAGTTTTCATGGATTCATCTATTTTCCCGATTGTTATCCTAAGGGAAACCACAGTAATTGGGGAGGTTTTGATATATACTAACATCCTAACATGTCTCCATAAAAGCAAAAATGATGGTGATGTGACTTGGGGTCAAATAGTATTGTAAACCTTCTGTCTGACAGTCCTTGCCTTGAAGCTGTGCTCTTTGTGGCAGTATCAGAGTAGCACACTGGGATGGGTTTATGGGGGAGCTCTCAGACCTGTGTCTACATGATGTATATTGCCAGGACAACGGGGTACTGTTAGTTATCTGAAGGCTATGGAGCCTAAGGAAAATGGTTTTTAAAAGGAGACAGGGAAAAAACCAAACCAAACACGTTGAGATGTGTATTTATTTTCTTAGAACTCAGTTTCAAATTGAGAACATGATTCAACGGTACAGTTTAAAGCCTTCTGCATATGTTCACCTGTTTTTTGTAGTGGTAATATCATTTCTCTGAAATGCACTTTCATGTTCACATTGAGAGATGAGGTCTGTGGAGTTGTGTAGAGAGCGAGCTGCTTTTGGTTTTGTTATGATAAACTGTGAAAAGTGGAGACTCAAGATCCCTATTTGGTGTAAACCACTGTAATCCTGCAGTGTAAAGTGGAGAAACTGTGTGGTATGGGTGAAAGATGAGTGTGCTTTTCTTGGAAATAAGAAGGGAAAAGAGACTCAGACTTCTTGGAGAATGTATTGGTTGGGTGTAATCCAGTTGTGGACTTAGAAGAAAGTGAAATGTGCAATGAACTTGGTTTATCGTGTTGTGAAATCACTGCCTACTAATTGTTTGTTGTTTTCTTCAGTTGGATTTTTCTCATTTTTTTCAACATATATGAATGCACATTTTTTGATAGGTGCAGAAATTACCTGGCCAGAACCAGACACAAATTCATATTAGTATGATGTTTATGCGTCTAGGAGGTAACTTTTGTTTGTAGAGAAAACTTTTAACTGTACTCCCAAGTGATAATCTCTTTTATTGGTGGTTTTTTAAAAAAGTATCTCTCTAAAATGCATAGTTCTGATCAATCTTTAGCCTTTCTTTGTGTCTTCCTAACCAGTCTCCCCCAAACTTCTTAAGATATAGCTGTCATAGTAGCTTAGAATTTATGGTAGGATGTTTGACCAAGCAGTTTCTATAAAAGCAGGACAAGCCTGTGGGACACATCTGTTACGTGGTCACCAGGGAGTTTTCCTTGAGGTCAAAGCTGAACATGTGTTGTGAAGAACTTGGGTGTGGTTGGGTTGGAGTTTTGCTCCACTACGTGAGGTTTTGGGGGATGTTTTCTAATGACAAGATACATGTGTGGTGTGTCCGTGTTGTAATTTCCCAACAGCTGCTTGAGTGCTGGGCGATAAAATGACAGACAAAATGTGGTGCAGATAAATAGTCAGGCATGTGGGAGAGGAGTAATTATTGGGGAAGATGAGAGAAATTTAGGTTTCACCTACATCTTGAAACAGTATGTGTGTCTTCTGCCTTCTCCAAAAGGAGACAGAAGATCTCCTAAGTGTGCAGAGGGGGGTGAAAAGGATGATGAAAGTTATGGAACAGCAAGAAACAGTTAAATAGTCGTTTCTTGCATGTTTTCAAGTACCCAGCCAAGAGCAAGGAGAGGTATTCTTGGGTATTTTGGTTGGCATGGTTTGGGTTTTTAGCCAGGAGAGAGTGCAAATGCAGCCCCTCACAAACAAATCAGAGGAGCTGAGAATGTGCTTGGCAGAAAAGATGATCCTCAGCCTGGGAAAACCACCTTCCTGATCCCCACCGCTGGACATGGGTTAATGAGGAGACAGGTCATCCCACAGATTCACATTTCAACTTCTTTCTAATGTTGTCATGTTCATCAGCAAAACTGACAACGGGAGAACCATGCAATGCTTTCTTCCCCCAGCATGGCTGTAATCCCTCATGCAGCGCAGTTAGAAGTCTCGTTCCCGGTGATTTTCACCCCCTGCTTCCTTCCTCCCCCTAGTCTAAATCCCATTCATACCCGTGGCATGCAATCTTAACCCACCATAGAGAAAACTAGATTTGTGGGTTTGGCAGATTGGTTGTTGTGGTGTCATTTGAGCACCAAAACCCAGGGAAATCCTTACACTGTTGTGCAGCAAACTTTTGAGATTGTTGCTTTGGGTATTCACTGGACCCTATATTTTCATTAAAACTAACCCAATAGTGGTTTTCTGATTGGAATTAAGGTGATGTTATTTGTGAAACACATCCATAGGCTGACTTCTGTTTAAGCTATTTTTTGGGCAGTTGTGCAACCCAAACCAACCAAATGTTAAGGTTCTTTTGTTCATTTAACTAGAACTCTAGTTTGGTCTCAAGTAACATGGGAGCTTTTTTGGCAGGTTGATTTATTTTATTTCTTTCTTGTGCGAGTAAAAAGGCACCATGTCTCAAGTTCAGGCGGTTGCAGGTGAGATCTCCTGGTCTTAAAGCATCACGTAGCTAGACAAATGGTTGGATCTTGTGTGACACAAGAACTGCTCTTGCTCATCTGTTTGTGAACGCGCAGGTTGTAATATCAAAATAGAGAAAGAACCTCCGAATGTTAGAACCACTGGTGTAAGATACCTGAATATTCAAAGAAAAAACAACTTGTTTATAAGTAGCCATATGTCAATGATAGGCTTAGAATAATTTGCCATGCACCGTTTTACTAGCAGTGTTCGTTAATAAGAAAATGCCTTGGGTCCTTTTGTGTGCTACATTAGCCTTGCTAGTTAATGTTTTCCAATTAAACAAGCCAGACAAGGGCAGACACTGAGCTGAATTCGCCTGCCTAAATGCATGTGCTGTTGAATGCCAAAATATACCTGTTGTCTGGGTCCAAGTCCACCAGACAGACCCAGTTAAAAGCCCCTGGTGAGGTTGGCGTTAAGAGGAATCGAGTTGTAACCAGTCCTTTCCTTTGACTGTAAAGGTGTCTGGATGACCAGCTCTAATGAAAAACTCTACCTCAAAGGCAAGTCAAGGCAGGTGAGATAAATCCCACTCTCAAATCCTTATCAAACATGCTGGAATAATTTTGCTTTGGTTTGAGGCTTTCTTTCATAATGTAGTGCCAAGAATAGTGAACTATCTTCAATTTACTCAAGAATTTAGTTTTTATAACTTCTTTCAGCTAGAAACATGCGAACACGTTTCATAATTTCCTTTACAATTGTGTGCATCCATCTATGCAAATATACAGGCTGTTTGAATTACTTAATGTTGGAGTGCTTTGAAAATGTAATGTGCTGTGTAAATGCAAAGTATCAACGATATAGTCCTACGATTAATAAGGCCTTTTATTAAATAAATGCCGGTCCTTGCCAAAATTCCAGAGAGACTTGTGGTAGAGCATGTGTACTTAACAGGTCAGAATGTGAAAGTAATAACACACATTCTCAAATAGAAAACATATGTATTTGTTTTTAAACTTGGATATATTATTTTAAATTCTTAATACCCTCACCCTTCTTTGATTAAAGGGCCATAGACTAAGTGGGGTTTTGCAAGAGATTTTCTAACAGATGTTCACTGCTGAGAACATTTCAAACTGAAGACAGAACAGATGAAAATCTGTAAAGGAAAATATAATATAATATTGATCTTTTAAACCTGCAAGACTGTGGGAAATAACAAGCGTAGCTTTTCTTCTTTTAGCAGTTGGTGCTTCATACTGACTGGGATGTTGCAGAACACCATGTACAGCAGTAGCTAGGGGGAGAAGTTAATTACAACAATGAGAGAACTGGTTTCACTCTTGAGAAATCAGGCTGGTTGTATTAATCCCAATGAATGCCACTTAAGTGAGTAGGTATATAAACTTGTATTAAGGTTTATGTCTCTGACCTATCTCATCTGCATCATCTTAAGTGGAAACATTGCTCAGATTAATGGAAGTTTTGTTATCAAGCTCTCCTTTATTAGTATTAGGCTCAGGTCTTCTTTCTGTTCCGTTTATCAGTTTTTATTACAAGTAGATTAGAAGCAACAGAAGCTTTATCTCAACAAAAACTGAGCTGAAAACCTCAAGATTTGATCATAAATAATATTGTTTTGTTACAAAGACCACTGGAAAAACAAACAAACAAAACAACAACACCCCCCCCCCCCCAACTAATCAGTGAGATAAATTGCTTAGAGACTTACTCAGGCTTTTGAAAAGAGATTACCTTTGCTATAGAATAACATGTATTGCCATAAATTACTTTGTAGTAGTTTTGCGGTAGGAATGGGGAGGGGGTGAGCTTCAGATCCAGAGCTTCAGTGACCTGAAGTTATTTGTTAAGTGATGTGAAGGTGCCAAACAGACTCCCCAGCTGCTTGCATCAAAGCGGGTGTTTTGACAATTTACAAAGGAATCTGGGATCTAAATCGATCGTAGCACAACTGTAGATAACACCAGAAAACAAACAGAATAACCACATTAAAAATAAATAAATTACCCCCCCCCAAAAAAACCCAAACACTCAAACTAGAGAACATGTGAGCTTCAATGCTCCATGTTGTCCCAATCTGTCCTAAAAAAAACCCAAACAAACAAAAAGAGGGGAAAAAAGAAAGAAGAGGTCTCAGCTGGAGTGAGAAGTTGCTGTGTTTCTCTGGTGCAGTACTGTGGGATTCCAGCTTCACTCTACATCTTGTTTCTTACCTGGGAGGCTCAGTCACCAAAGGGGCCAGGGCTGGCACCGCTGGCAGCTACATGTGCCCAGCTGCAAGCTCCACTGTATCAAAACACAGACTGCAGCACCATGTTGATTTGGAAATCCACGGTGGATGTGCTGTTTAGGGGCCAAATGGACGCCACCACGGATGAGATAGTCGTGTCTGTTTTGATGGAGGCAAGGCAATATGTTTTCCCCATCTCGAAGTCTTGGCTTTTGCACCTCTGTGTGTGAGAGTGTGCCTGGTGCTGTGATAGCACACAAGGACATTGATAGTGATTTGTGGCAGCTTCTCTCACAAGCAATTTAGTTTTTCGTATGAAACTGTTGTGTATAAGGTGCTTTTATTCTGCCTTTTGTTTATCTATGGATTTAAATAGTGAAATAAGCAGGTTTGAATAGTGATCTGTACTGTCAACCTCCTCTAATTTTCCAGTTGTCTTTAGACTTAAATTTGACTTTATAGCATATTGCAAATATAAAATGGGTTTCCGATTCTGCAAAACTTTGGCATATCTTCCTTAAAAAAATTTGTACTCTGCTTATTCATGCTGTGATGTGGCTATATCTCATGTGCCTCTCTTTTCTTTTTTCCTTTTTCTTGCCAATAAATATTAATAGACAATATGTTTGGGCGAAGCTTTTTTTTCCCTGCATTGAGTTTAATTTTGCATTGAGGAGCTCCATGATGTGCATGTCAGGAACCAGCACCGCTGCCCATTTTGATATGGGGAGAGTCTGGCTTTTGAATTTTGGAGTTTGTTAAAAGCAGGAGGACCATCTTTCATTTGTTAAGGGGGAAACATGTTTCAAAGCAAGTCTGGAAATAGGAGAATGTAGTTTGGGGAGAAAGAAAATTATCAGGGTTGGGATAGCAAGGACTTTCTGCTTGGGGGGCAGTGGCCCCGCTGCTGAAAAATGGTGACATCTATCAATCCATCAAAGGGCAGAGTGCTAAGGTAAACAACGGCCATAAACAGGGACATCTGGCTCCCATAAATTAATTGGCCATTTACACAGTGAGGGCTGTTTGCATGTAAAAGGGGGCTTTCCTGCTAACGCTGTCATACGCTTTTGATTCTCCTGGTTCACCCGTGAATTAGGTCGGCTTGTTTTAGTCAGCTGGATTTAATTTATTTTACTTTGTCACTCTTGAAATGAAGAGGAACTGGGCGGTCATGAATCATCTGACACTGACACTTTGTCTTTTGATCCTCTGGGGTCTTGCTTATATTTTCTCTTATAATAAGAAACCCAAGAAAAGGGGATGATGAGCCTGTCTGCATGAATGTGAGTTCAGACTCTTCTTCCCCTGAGAAATCTTTCCCCACCACCACCATCAGTGTTGTTGAGTTTAACTGATGGTGCCACGGGGCTGAAGAGGTTTCCTTCTTGCTAAAAATGTTCTGAAAAGTCCCAACACGTGAGAGCAGTCCAGGTTCCCTGAACTGATGGTGGCAATGCCTCATGGATTCCTAACTGGGCATGACGAGCTCTGAGGTCTGGGCTTCCCTCCCGTGCAATCAAGATGTTGTATCTGACCGGACTTCTGAACCATGCGAGGGTGGATGGAGGGGTGTGGAGATGCTGCTGTTGGGATGGACAGGGTTTTGGACTACATCCAATGGAAAGACTGAAGCAAACTCAATCCAGTGTAAGGAATAGATTTATGTTCCTGGGCCCGAGGCCAGGACATGCTGAATGCATCCCAGAAGTGTTGTACTACTTAGTTCACATGCCTTTTGCCGGGTTAAGAGAAGTTTGCCCTTCAGGGTTGCTCTCCTCGATTCATCCATTAAGTAGTCTTGCAGAGGGAGAAAAAAAAAAAGGCTTATAACGTGTTGGTTTAGGTTGAATGAAATAACCCCTGCTGCCATATGTGGCACTGAGGATTGTCATCGACATTTTTGAGTGTCTTAAATAGTTGAGGCTTCCTCTCTTCTTCATCCTGAGATGAACAACACATGGTCTTGCTTTTCTAGGAGTGTAGTTGAACTGAGATGTGGAAAACAGTGTTGGACATCTGTACAAACTTTTCTAAAAGGTGTGAAAGTCCCCCAAATATCTTTCTGTTATTAGAAGTTGCTGAAGATAAGCCCAGTGGGTGCTGGTTAGCAGTGGCTGGGGTTATATTGGGCTGTCTTGTCCTAGTGGCAATGAAATGAAACACAAATGCTGTTAATGTCATGGATGAACTGGGTTTTTTTGAATGGTACCAAAATATTTTGGAAATTCTCAAGAATATTATCGATTTTAATCGTTCCAAGCATAATTGCTGCAGAGTGTTATCTAGGAGAAAAAGAAAATATCAAAAAGGTATTTTAATGGCAGGGGGGAAAGGCAATTTAAAACTGTTTGGTTTTGTGTTTATAGTCCTGTTCGTGTTTTAATGGTAATTATTCTTGGTCCCTAACAGTATCCCCTTACACGCGTCTCCCAACCCGCCACTGTCTGCACTGTAGGATGTCCTCCACCTCCCGTTTCCCTCACCCTGCTCCTCCATGACTCCAGTCATCCCACAGCAGATCAGTCTTGCAGGGGCTGGGACCTCCTGAAGAGTCTTCCTGCAGCAACAAGCTTTCTGTCAGCCCAGGGAGCTCAAAACACCTTCACAAGTTGCAGTGATATAAGGACAAATGTTAATTTTAATGCATAAAGTACTAGGTGAGTTACGGCTTCGCAGGTTGAAACGATGTCCCTGTAGGCCAGGTGCCTCTGTCAAACTTGATCTGTGTATTCAGGTTTGAGTTTCTTCTTGAATTTGCTGCTCAGTAGACATGTTTGAGGGAGTAAAAGAATCATTCCTGCTATATGAAGGAAAAAGCTAAATACGTACTGGAGGGGAAGAAGCACTGCTGACTTGAGACAAGATGCTCGCTCCAGAGCATGTTTGAGAACATGTGTTTTGCTGTTGCTTTTTTTTCTCTCGAAACTATGCCAACTTTTTTTTCCTTCTGTTTGTCAGTCTGTGCCCCGATGCATTGAGGTTTTACTCTGCCAAACAGCCCCTCAATGGCATCGTGGTTTGGCTGGGTGGATGGACCCTCCACAAACCTGCAAGTCTGGTAGATGTGCATTTCAGGATCATCTGGAGCACAATGAAAAGAAATTTGCTATTGCATCCAACCACTGAATCCAACTTTTCTTGAAAAAGCACTATGAGACTTTTTTTGAGCCAGTCTGTAAGCCACTTGAGAGAATACTAAGTAAATATGTACAGTTGGATCAGACAGGCTTTGTAGTAAAGAGGGAATTCATTAGAAAGTGTTCAGAGAATAATAAACATCACTGAGAATTCCTGGGTTCCTGCCTGTGGATTTATGAGTTCATGCTTTAGCCAGATAAATTTCTCTGCCTTAGTTTCCCCTCTGGGATGGAGCGTCATCTCCAGCCCTCTTTCCCTGCTCTTATCTTGAAACTGGAACATGCTATAACGAAAAAGAGATGTTAGTCATTCCTTTAAGCCTTCCATCATACGCTGTTCTGTGGGCTTGTCTGACTCGTGTTGAAAGTTTTGTTGATTGCTCAGTGGCTGTTCCTGGCAGGGTGGAGGTTTTGGGAGATCCCTGCCGGGTCGGGGGTCTCGGTGAGGAGTTTTTCCCCACACAGTAACTTTTTTGCCTTGTACATCAATGTGTTTCCCTGGGCTCTAAGTTCCTGTGGCCACTTCTGAGTGTCTTCAGTCCTGAGAACAGAGGAGGCATGTTTTCAATGTGAGCACGTAAAAATGGATGAGTCTGAAAGCAGGTACACCACGTGAATGCCACCAAAGAGATACTATAGCCTCTTCTGCAGCTTTGGGAGTTAGCATTGTTTTAAATGCTGGTACTGGCACCTTGGTTGTAAAACCCACTGATTTTTATTATGACTGAGGTTTGCAGTGGGGAAGGGAGATGCAGTCTTGACCCTGGCTGCCTCCCATGAGCATCTCCTCTCCACTTGAGGGTTCCCTGCAGCAATGAAAAACCCCTAACCATTTTGTACCAAATACAAGCCCCTTTCAGGGATGTTTTCTAAGGAAAAATGTTCTTTCTTCATGCTGCCCAGTTGTAGCTGAGGAGGAAGTTGGTTGTAGCTTCTTGAGCAGTGACAGCTTGAGGTATGAGGAGCTGCTAATCTGGGAAAAGGAAGAGCTGTCTCAGAGCACTTCACTAGATGAGGCTTGCGGGGAGATTAAACAAATGCACAGAGGGAGCTTTGGTTTGGGGTTTGTGGATTTTTGGTTGTTGTTTTTGTTTTTATTGTGTTTTTTGTTTGTTGGGTTGGTTTGTTTGTTTTTTAATGAAGGCAAATTTAAATGAAGATAGAAACTCTTCTCCCTATTTCCCGCTTGAGCAGAGAAGTTTTCCAGTGTCTGAGCCCACCAGACTTC
This sequence comes from Nesoenas mayeri, assembly GCF_963082525.1. Classification (NCBI taxonomy): domain Eukaryota; kingdom Metazoa; phylum Chordata; class Aves; order Columbiformes; family Columbidae; genus Nesoenas; species Nesoenas mayeri. The sequence continues at coordinate 8,359,575 of NC_137556.1, forward strand.
ACACTATGCCCATGACTTCCCCAGGTTGCGTGAGGGCTTTAGATAGAGAAGGGGGAAAATGACAGAAAAAAGGTCACTGGGTTCTCTGCTGTTTTCACCTGATTCAGGTGGAATCCTCCATGGTTCAAAATCTCAGGGGTTCCAACCCAAAACCACATGATTGGACTCTGGACACCTTTCAGCAGGGCCTGTCTGCATCTCCCCTTCCTCCTTCTCCAGCCCCAGGATGAAACTGCCTTAAAAACTGCCGCATTTCCAGAGTTATTTGTTTTGTTGAAACCTTTTGTTGCCAGGCCACCGTGATGGTGAAAGGAGCAGTGTGTGATTTGGGGAGTGGTGTTGAAAGAGGCTTTCCTCTCCTTTCCTTCTCAAGGGGGTCCAGGTCGAACCTGCTTATCTCCTTTCCTGCGGATTATTGGGAAGTTGTTTGCCTGCTCCCAAGGGCTTCATCTGCTTTCCTGAAAATGTAGCAGGCATTTAGAAGCTGTGAGGCATTGATGGCAAAGCACAGGAGCTATATTTGGATTTTGATGGTAAAGATACAAGCAGCAGGATGACATTTTTTCGTATTTGGGTTGCTTCTGAAGCTTGGAGCAATGAAGAGTTTTCATTTTTGCTTTCAAAAGTTACTTCCAGAATGAACAATGTAGGTCTTTGTGTTGCTACATATTAATTCCCTTAGTGTATATCTACTCATATTTCAGCAATAAAAGAAACATATTCTAATAAATGTTTTTCTGGTGACATTCAGTAATGCATTCTCTTATGAACAAGTTGAAATATAACCATAAATTTTAAGCAGACTCTTTGTTAGTCAGGGTTGGCTTCAGTATTTGAATCTCTGTCCAGTGCTGTAAAATGTAACAAGCACTTTGGATAAGTAGTCTGGGGCCATTTTTTTTTTACTTCAGTGTGGATGTTTTTTCTAGTACCCCTAACTTAAATAGTCAAATTGATACAGCTTGCATTTCCTAAACTGAAAAATAGTTATAATGGAGTTTGATAGGAAGAGGTTTAAGTAGTGAATGCTTGCTTTAATGATGTAGTGAGATACAGTTTGCAGATATTCTTTATAATTTAGGATTTGATAAAAGTCTTTCTAGGTTTATAGTGAATTTTTGTAGTCTCATTTCCCATTATCTCGTTGTGGTATAGGGACTATAACTTATTAAATGAGGAGCTGGAGTTTAATTTATTATGGGTAACTCTCTTAAAATCTACTTTCGTGTACAGATGGGCTGTAGCACTTTTAAGTGACTGGTGGACAGAGTGATCTATTTATTTTTGTTCCTGCTTGATAAAGAAGAATTTTTCCCCAGGGATGTAGTACTGCACAACTGACCTATTGCATTAAATAAATTCTCTGCTTTCCTTTGGAGTAAGCAAACCAGTCTATTCCCAGAGCAATTACAGATGCGTGCCCCTTCCCCTGGCTGATTCATACCACATTGGTACAAAGTCTGTAAATAAACAGAGCTGAATTTTTACCTAACTGCTTTACATGAGAATGATGGTGTTCAGTGGGCTGAGGGCGATGTGATCCATTTGAAGTATTGCAACTGTGCCTGAGAAATGCTTTGATACATCAGCCTGGTGGAAAAGCCTTGGAGATGGGGATTGGAGGCACATGGGGCTGGAGAGGTGGTTGCAGCCTTGAGTGGTTCTAAAGAAATAAAGCAGTAACCATGGCATGATGGCTTTGAACTTTGACAGAGATAAGTACAATACAGCACAGGGCTTTGAGCCATCATCAGTGAGTAGCTGAGGACAGAAACCCAAGGTAGCTCAATGCTGGTGCTGGCAGCCCAGGGTGCAGTGCTGAGCTGCCTGTTGTACCAGTGCGGCACAGGAACAGGCAAATATAGAGTGATATTAGCTCTGTAGCTGAGAAGATTAAAGCAGCGCTAATGCTAATTCTCAGCCCTGTTCCAGATTTCCTTTCTGGATTTTACAAACTGCTGTTTGCGGGACAGATCAGTTTATCTTGCTATCATCTGGGCGCTTGACATGAGCACAAATGTTGTCGACAGAAACTCCCGAAGAATTGGCACCAGATCTGCTGCTTTGCCTCACGTTATTGTGCCTCTATTCCCTTAATGAGCAGACGTGTTCAGGGGCTGAGAGGAGCAGTCTGGTCTTCTGTCTTCAGCACACCTGACGCATCTGCTGGCTTATTTCTTTATGGACGGTTTTCTCCAAACATGACTTTGTTCTCATTGATGGAGTTTTTCTTGGTTTTAATTCCCTTTGACTTCCCACCTTCTGATAAGCATTTCAGGCAAAGAATTGTGCAATAGAGACATGAACAACCTAAACCCTGTTCCCAACATGTTTTAATGAACAACAGAAAATGAGAAGGAAGTAACGCTACTGCCAAACCCTAATGTATGACATAAGTTCCAGAAAACATCACAAACTCGTACATGTATTCTGAGTGCTAGCACTCAGGGCTAGGATTTTATGGGGAATTCTGCCTCTGCAAAAGCGTTCTTAACAAATTATGTCAGACAGTGGTCTAAAATAGTCAAGAAACTGTCCTCATTTTGCTTCAGATTGGTGACAAACTTATTCTTAAAATGAGAACCTGTTAAACTTGGATCTGAAGTTGGATATAGTTACGTTTAAGGCACATACTCTGCCTATTAAGGCTTGCCTCTAGCCACAGGGACTATATAGGAAAAACTCTGGAAAGTGAATTATGGTTTATGTTTTTGAGTGCAAAACCCTGCCTTGTTTTCTTACAGCTTGAGGTCTTGCTTATATTGCATAATAGTTACACTTCGTAACAAGTTTATAACATACAAAATTGACTTGGCATAAGTACTTTGCTTATAAAAGAAATGCTTTAGCCTGCAAGTGCTGGTATTCCCAAGACTTGAGGATATTAGTTATTTCAAAGCATGCAATGATTTCTATCACTCAAAGTTTTAAACTTGCATATAGAAAGAAAACTTTTGCTTCAATGTATTCTTGTGTCTGTACTGTGAAATGGGAAGGCTGTTCCTCATTACCAAAAGGGCTTCCCTGAAAATATCTTTGTATGCAGATGCCTCTAATAGTTCGTTTTTACATGCAATGTCAGAGCAATGCTTCCCCAAAGCATTATGGTTATGAAGTTGAAGATCACAAAAAAATATCAGTGTTGCATTTTATCTGATGGATCGCTGCTGTAGGGAACTCTAAAAACTTACAGTGAAATGCAACAGCAGATTCTCCACCAGCCTTAGTATTGTTGGGTGTCTTGTTAGCTGCTATTAACATGGAGTTTTTGTTTGAAAAGCAGGTTTTGATTCTGAAATAGATACCGCACTATTCTGTCCCATGTAGGCCACTAGAAATCCCATCAGACTCACAGTGAACTGCGTTTAAAGCTTCCTGACTTTCCCCAGTGCTGAGTCCAGCTGTAGTGTCTGGTTTCATGGGCAGGAAAGCAGAATATCGTATGGGCTTTAAATGATAAACAGCTGTCAATCCAGGCAGTGAGCTTTTACTGCTTTTATCTATTTTCTGTATTGAAACCCAGTATTGCATTTTAGTTCTTTAGTTTCCTTTGTGTGAGAACATGAGACCGGTGTCATTGGAATATTAGAAGGACATGGAGTAATTTGTTGTGATTATGTTCAAAATGAATTATTTACTGTTTTTATAGTAAAACATGACAGTCTGAAGGAATCTTGTTCCCTGTCCAGGGATAGCTGGGTCTTCCTCGGTTACACGTACAGCCCCGAGCTTTTGTGTGATTACTGAAAGCAGCTAATAGGACATCTGAGGAGTAAATTAACTCCATCCCTTATGCCTTTATCCTTTCATTATTAGCAGCAGCATTTAATTAAGAACACAGAGCATGAGATACTAACACAAACTAGAGGAAGGTACGCCTTGTCCTGAACAAAGGAGTGTTTAAACAAATGAAAAACACTTTTAAGAAGCGTAGGCTCAGAAAGAAGCGACTTACCTAAGGCTGCAGTGTTGTAACCTTGAGCAAGTTGCTACTGAAGGGCAGTAGTGAGTAAACCCAAGTGTACTGGGGCATGGTCAGGTCTTCTGCCCCATGGATCAGGCTCTTCTGAACTTTCTTCTTTATCCCAAGTCACCTTGGCACTGCCAGGAGTCACCGCAGAGGTTTTCCATTCACTGCCCTGTTCTGATGGCTTCTTGGCACATGCTGCCATTGTGGTCTCTGTCTCCACGGCTGCTGCCACCTCTCTCCTGAGGATGCCCTGCACAGCATCCCTTGCGGTAGCTGAGTTCTGCGGAGCCGGGGCTGTTGCCGGCACTGATGTCTGTCAGCTGAAGAGCTGCTTCTGTTGAGTGATTGCCCTTTGTCTCTTTCTTTTCTTCCTTCTCTTTGGAGTTCCGAGTTTATTTTCATATATGTTGTGTTAAACTGGTAACTGTGCCGTGTTGAGGCACTTTTAAAGTGTAAAGGAATTGATTAATCTGAGCACTGGAGTGGTGCCATTGACAAATACATGTGCGTAGTTCTGTGTTTTGATCAGTATAGAAAGATCAGTAGTTGTTAATAGTTGGGGTTTTTTTTCCCCCCAATATTGTTTTTATTTTAAGAGATGTCAAATACTTCATGGAGCCAAGGAGAGGTTTGTTCTGAGTCAACTGAAAAATAAGATCCTAAATACCAGTAGGAGATTTTTCTAATCAGATCTGTTGATCATATGTGAATGTAGCATGCTAAAATGGAGCTCTTTGAAACACATGCCATTTCTTGGATTATGGTAATTATAGAGCAGAGAAAACCTTCAACTAGAGGAAAAATAAATTTGTACTTGACAATTTACATACTGATGTCCAGAAACAATAAGAGGTACTTGATGTGCAAATAAACTGAGTCTCCTCTCTGATGAATTCGAGTGGCATAGCTCCAAGCACAATAGGTTTCCAAGGAGGATGTTTTCAGGAAAAAAGCATGGGTTTAATACTTGTTTTCCTTTTCATCCATAGAGCATGTACAATTTGGGGAATTACAAGGGTCTTGCTAGAAACTGTGCCAGTAAATGGACCTTGGTGGTGTTGTCTTTGGCAGCCAACCAGGGAATAATTCTGAATTAGTTTTGAAAGTCCTGTTTCTAAGAAATCCTGGCAGACCAAGGTCAGGGTTGAAATGACCCAGTAAGGCAGGATACAAAGGCCATTTTGTATCTTAAACTATGCCTTGTTTTAGCACACTAATCTCACGATGTGTGTCGAGCTCTGCTAACTGTGCCTGGGCACCTGTGTGAGCAAGATAGCACTTGTGTGGGCTGGTGGAAAGGGATGTAGCAGCAGTCCTTGACACAACTACCTTTAAGGAAGAAAGTGATAGTGCACGTGGGTATTGTTGGAAGATTGCTGGCAGGTACTAAATGTTGATTTTTGTGATTTGAGTGTCTTTGATAAAACATTCTGATTTAAAGAGGAAATGTTCTGGTTGAAGAATCAGTCCACAGGAAAGGTTGGCTGGTGTAAATACAGTGTTTATTTCTTGTTTTGGCTGTGTAACTCATGGGCACAAAGCCACACTGGGAATGCACTGCTTCTAACCGGCCAGAACAAGGAGGGGAGCTATGCCAGCAGCCTTGGTGGCTCAGCAGCAGCAGGGTATCCTGAGGGACAGGGATGGATGCCTGGAGCTTTAGCACCTCCTTTTTATCCCTTTGGTTGCTCAAGGTCTCATCCTGCAAATGCTAATGGGGAGGAGTGAGGAGCAGGGTGCTCTGGAAGGGAAGGAGCCTGCAATAGGCTTTTAGGGCTCACAAGGAGGAGCTTATGGTGAGAGATCACCCAGGCTTTGAGCTCTCCATCACTGGGGGCTGGTGGAGGTGATTTTCTTCTCCTTACTTCTGTGAAATGGGAGGAAGGAATAATACAGTCTAGCTTTGAATTCATGAGTAAAGAATTGAGTTACTGTGGTTTTGCCAGCCAAAAGTCAGCTGAAAAGGTTTTCAGTTTGTTACCACCTCCCATCTCGAGTAAACCCAGATTATACAGTATATTGCAAAGCTGATGGGATATCGCTGCTAAGTGTTTCTCTTGCATATACTTGTGTGATTTCTTATGTATATCTAATGGATGCAATTTATCTGTGTATGTGCGTGCAAATGAGTATCTGTATTTAAAAAAAGGCATGAATGTTATAATGAACACTTTTTCAGAAACTAAAAACATTAATTTCCTGCCTTTTTGCTGCTTACTCAATGCAAAACAACCAAAAAAGGTGGAGTGTAGGTGTGTATAAGACAGTGCTGGCCACTGCTCCAGCTCCACAGGCTCCATCATGTGAGGAAACCCCATTGTCCTTGTGAAACTTGCTGTAGCTGGTGATGTTTTGTGCACATACTGGGGCTGAGGATCTGTTTGCGTGATTGCAGCCCATGTTTCATGTTTGGAATGACGGTAAATTCTGTAATATGAAAAGCTCTATTTTTAAAAAAAAAACCCAAACCTCTTCCACGGAATATTGTGCTCCTTAAATGCTGAAGTCATTTTGGTTTACTACATAATAAAGTTATACGTGGCTTTGAAATATTATGTGCGTAGTTTACCAAGAGGTCCTTCCAAACTTTTTTTAATTTTACCACAAAGTATCATGACTGTGGAATGACTTGTATTTGGTCTGTGGTTTTGCAAATAGACTCTGAGACTGGAGTTTAAAAGACGACAACAGCAAAAACCTCAGAACTTCGAAACACATCCCTAGTTCTATTTTAGGATCCAGAGCTACAAAGGAGCTGAAAGAAGCAGGAGCCAAGGTCTGCTCTTGGTTACCATGCTGAAGTAGGGAGTTATTTCAAGCTGTCGTCCGACCAGCACTTCTTGCAGGAGCAACGCCAACATAAGTAGCGTCTGCCGCTCTCCCTGGTGAAATGGGCTGGGAACCGACTTGGTTGCTGAAAATAACATGTGGAAATGGCTCTTCTGAGTCTGGGCCAGGTCCTGGTTGGGTACCAGTCGGTGCTGACACCCGAGGAAAAGCTTCTTGTATTGTACACTCGGGTAATTGCAGCAGCCCTCCCACTGCATGGAGTAACCAAGACTATGCAGCCAGCTGCTCATTTTCTAGGCAAAAACCATCTGAAAACCTCAAACATGCTGCTGCAGGAAAAAAAGGCAAGGGGATGCATTTGAAAGGTAGAGAGAGGTGTCATTGAGAAAGGGCTTATTGGAGTGGGCTCTTTGTCCAGTCCTGCTTGTGGGTGTAAGTGCTCCATGCTGGGGTGGTGCTCAGCTGTACCGATGTGACCGAGGTTCTTGTACTTGCTTTACCCAGGAGAGATCAGCTGAGAAATAGCATCTGATGTTCAGCTTGCTTTTATTGCACCTAGATTTTCAGCTGGATTGACAAAGGTCCAGGGAAGCTCATAGCAATCTGCACTGGGTCATGTGCTGAATCAATGGCTTATTTTAGTTACAAAATGATCACAAGCCTTCTAGGTTGCAGTCCTGGTAATCGTTGTTGGAGCTATATTAACTTTATTAAAATACACAGATGTCCTTCACCTTAATAAGCCATTAATTCCTATGTTATTTGAAAATGCAGAAAGGTGAATTCAACTGAATCTCAATGTTACTGGAGTATTGCATTTATAATTACTAAATTTGATCTCCTTAAGGCACAATGTGTTTGTATTTCACATGGTATGTGAAATATTGCTTGGAATGTGGAGCCCAAAAAGCCAAGAGGTGAACTGTTCTTTACCTGCAATATCTAAAGCAAGTTTCTCTCAGAAATGCCACCTGAATGCAGAGCTGACTGTTGCATGGGCAATTCAGGAGCTGCTCACTTTTTTTTAAATTTCTAGAAGCTTATTGTTAGCACCAGGGTAACCTGTGCCTGAGAGACACTCTTTTTGTGGTTTTCCTTTTGGAAATGCTCCCTCGTTGCCTGAAAGCCCAGACACGCTGCTGTCTAGCTGAGCTTCTCCAACTCACGGAGCAGGAGGCTGTGTTGCGGTGCTGCTGCCTGCCTTGCTGCGGGTCCAGAAAAGGACCCAAAGACCCCAGACATACAAATACCTTTGCTTTAGTGTGGCGGAGCAAGCAGAGTTGTCTGGTCTCTGTCAGATCTCCAGGGAAAAAAAGTGTTGTGCCAAGGAATGTGGCGTTTTGGTATTGCGCCCTGGCTGGACTGGAGCTCTCAATGCCCTCAGGGATGGGAAGTACATCTCAAAAGCAAAGTCCAAAAATTGAGTGAGTGGTAGCAGGGGAAAAAAAAATACCAGCATTAATATGTTACATTTTTTTGTAGCACCTGGCAGTTTGGGATCTTCTGGGTGCAGCTATGTGCCCATCTCTAGTGCGGGCTGTGGGTGCAGCTGCCTGGCAAACCGGAGCTGAGCTGTGCTGAGAATCTCCCTCAACCTTCATATAACTCAGATCAGCTACACATGGGTGTTTAGGTTGCTCTGCCTGGTTTATTGCATTCACATGCTGCTTTCATTATATATACCTTACAGACTTGCTCCCTTTTTCCTTTTTTTTTTTTTTTTTTTCTTTTTAGGGGAGGGAATAAAAAGGGGAACAAATCCAAAACTACAATTAGTCATTTGAGAGTCCAGGTTTGTTTTTCATTTGTTTGCAGTTAGGATGGGTTTGGGCTGGGGGAGGTTTGCTGAGGTGAGCAGACCAGATGAATGGTAGGGCTGAAGTGTTGATGTCTTTTTTTTTCCCTCGATGTTCACATAGTCCTTTTGCAGTCACACCAACACTAACACAACATCAAAGTCTTGGTGTTTTATTAGGGTTTTCCTCCCCTGGCTCCTCTCACTTGTGGTGTTTATGGGGTGGAGACAAGTTATGGCCAAGCCACACTCATCAGCACTCACAAGCACCTTGATGCTCAGTAATGGGGTGGCTGATCTTCTTGTGGGGCTCCTGCTGCCCTGTTGTTGCTGCATGCTGGAGTGACTGGTGGGACAGGCTCCAGGGTTAAAAATTAGCACAGGTCAGATGTGTTCCAGGTGTCATTCTCCATTGCCTTCCTGATGCTAGTGTGTTTTGGTGGGTATTTCTGTTATTTAGTCAATGGCACATCTGTGTCATCGTTGCATCCTGTTAGCACTCAGAAATCATGATGTATTCTTCATTTTCACGGTGCTGGCTTGGAAATGGTGCTGGTGTTGGGTGAGACAGTGACGGTTTGGTGTGTGCCAGGGAAACTGGTGTGTGCTCCAGCTTGAGCTGCAGCCTTGATTTTGATGGGGTGCCCACTCACCCGTACCCGTCCCTGCCACCAACCCTCATCCTGACTCAAAACCAGTATGTTTTACATATCTGCACTAATTTTCCAAGGGAAGACTGAGGGAAGGGGCTCCATTAGCTGGGGTTCCTTGGCCTCATGAAGCTGCAGATTTTGGGATGCTTAGCATAGGGGCTTTTATTTTTTTTTTTTTTTCCTTGTCCCAGAGATTTTCCCTGCAATTATAAGCCTGGCTTATCCCCAGTGCCTGGCTTCTCCTGCAGCTCGCAGCGCTGCTGGGATAGTTGGCCGTACTGATCGACAGCTCCTCCCTGGCAGTGGGCTTGGGGCCAGGTGCTCATTAACACGTACTTAGATTCCTGTTGAACAGTAAAAAAATATAGTTGTTTCCAACATGTGCTGGCCTCCTACCAATCACCTGGAGGTAAAATGTGTGGTGCCTATTGCGATTCCTTAATTCCATGCCTTTCCCACCACTCCAATCATGGTCCTGGTATAGAGCCAGCCCAGCATCCCTGGGCAGCACAGGGGAGGCAGCAAGACAACCTGCCCATGCTGCCTGCCTTTTCTGCTGAGGTATATCTCACCTGGAGAGATTTCAGAAAGATGGGTCTTGATCCTGCCATGGTGTTAGCAAAACCTGCTGGTGGGGTATAGTAAGACCAAAACCAGATAAATCTCCTCGATCTGCCTTGCTTCTGGCTTCTCCTGGGTAGGGTTGTGCCGTCCCACAAAGCCATTACAGTGATTTTTAAAGTAGCAAGAAACTGCTTTTCTACTTCTCCCTGTGGGAGCTTATGCCGTGAGCTCATACATCTTCCTGATGGAATGTTTCTCCTGACTGCCAACCTAAACGTTATCTTTTCCATTTTCCTGGGGGTCAGGCAGCAGCATGTACTAGATCATGGCTGTCCACTTTGTGTTTATGCGGCCTCTGCTTGGTCAATTCACTACAAAGCCCTTTTCAGGTTTCCTTCACCTTCTTCTCCTTCCTCCACCTTCACCTTCTTTATCTTTTTTTCCCTCCCCTGTATGAAAGTAATACTGTGGTTGCAGAAGAACTGAAGGGTGACCTGTTGCCACCCTGGTTTCTGGTGAGAACCCAGCAAAAATGAGAAAACTTTCCTTCTTGTTTGCAGCCTTGTTACACTGTAACCTTTGTTTAATATTCTTTTATTCGCATTTTCCTTTTGGAGTTACCGCTTCTCTGTTTTCTTCCTTTCTTTGAAGAAGTTGCTAGAAATGATGGCATTAACCTTATCTGGCAATAACCATAGCATAAGGCTACGATGCATTAACTTGCATCCTGTTGGTGATAAAAACACATCCTGGCGCACTTTTACGGTGTATCACTTCAAGCATCAGCTACGTTCATATCTTCTTTTAGATGTTGATAAATCCCCTTGTATAAAATCTAATTTGGGATTTACAAGGAGAGATTTGAAACAGGAAAAACCTCTGAGTAGAAAGTGAACAAAAATCCTATTAATGATGTGTTATTGAATTTGATGTCAATCAAACCATTGTAAAACATGTTACAGTAAAAATGTGCTGAGAACAAAATTGCTCACTACCTTTTGGCTCTGGTGATTTAGTTCTTTGATGTGAACATAACTTTATAATATTAGTTTTGTACATATTTTTATAGACTTTTCTTTTTTAAATACACGCTGTAGAGCATCTTATAATATTCCTATTGATCACTTTTAACCCCTTCAATAATGTTCCTAATAGAATTTTCAGGAGAACAGGCTGTTGCGTTTGCTGGAAGTTATTTCTGATGATGTTTTGGTGAGACATAGAACATATGTCTAAGAGCTGTGCGAGTGCCCTTTGGGTGAAAACAGGCTCCACTGTGAGTTTACAAAAATCGATCGTGCCTGGGTAAAGAGAGGAGGGAGAAAACGCGCTGCATGTCCTCCTTCCTCCCACCCCCTTTTCCTCTTTGGCATCAAATAAAACTATGTCTCATATGGTAGAGTACGCGGTTCCTGATGAGCTTACTGTCTTCATACCACCCAGGATGGGTCTGGTTCTTATTGTGCATACTTGCACACACAGTGTGGAAAACCAGGCTCCTTTGCCGAAAAACAAAGATTTCAAAGCACAGTTAATTGACAATTATACACCTATTGCTTTAGGGGAGAAGCCTGCAGGATGGATGTAATTTTCTTCAAGTGTGATTTGTGCAGTTTGCGATGGAAAAGCAGATTGGTAAACTCTTCCCTTCTTCATTGCATAATCCAGCTCTGATTTGGGTTTTCCTGGGTTTTCCGCATCTCTCTTGCTCTTGCTATTTTGTGCACAGGAGTAACCTATGGGTTTCTTTGGCTAGTCACATATCCTACTTTTAATAATAAATATAAGCACAAATGCTGGCAGAGCTGTGCCTGCCCGACAGAGAAAGAAGGGTGCTCTGGTGGGAGCTGTGGACTAGAGGAGCTGAGAGCACTTGGTGTCCTGGTTTTGCTAAAAACAAGACCTTAAACCTTGACACTTGGGTTTGGGCTCTACCTCAAGCACAATGTGAATGGAGCTTGACAAATTGTTGCCACTTTGTTTCCTATCTGTAAAGTGCAGAAACTGTTTCACAGCCTCAGGGTAATTACTGAAATGCCTGGTGGTCCTTCATAGCTCTGGTCTGACTCCAATACATGGTGGCTTCTCCAAAAGCAGGGAAAGGACCTTTGGTGATCTGTCTTTATGAAGAGATAAGTTGCTTCATCCTGAGCCCTGCTGGTTCTAGATAAGTGGCAAAGCCAAGGTAGGTAAGTCAGGCATTGTGCCTGTAGCATGTTGGAAATGGTGGTGTTAGTGTTTCCTCCAGGCTCAGAAGCCCAACGATGACAGTTCTATGCTGGCGTCGGTTCAGCATGAAAGCGCTGGCCAAGTTGTGACAGTGCATCGCCTCTTCAGAGGTAAGGAGAATATATGTGTGTGGAAAGCATCCCAGCTGTGGGATTGCTTGGAATAATTCACCTGGAATTGCCTAAAGTAAATTCTGTGTTTAAAAAAAAAAAAAAAGTAAGTTTCTTCTTTCCCACTCATTTCTGGATGACAGTTTTATGACTCAAGAGATGCAGAACACGTCTGTGATGGACTGGACATCTTGTTTAGAGCTTTCATCTACCTTGGAATCCAAAATGTTGTAACACTAAAGAGTCAAAGAGTGCTGTCAGTGATTGGGATGAGGTAACTGGAGAAGTTGTTTGAGCTATTTTTTTTTTCCTCTGAAGAAACTTTGGATCTTGCCTAGAGCAGCTGATGTAGAATTATAATCATGGCCATGCTAAATATTACCACAATGCAATATACTTTCAGGGAATTTGGGGTCCAGAAACTCTTCTCCAGGGAATGTTAAAATTTTCTCGGAGGTGCAAGTAACCCATATGTATCTATAAGATTCACTGTTGGACTTGGTGTGAGAATGTGAACCACAGTAGGTATTTGTGGGTTTTAAAGAGGTCTTTTACAATGTGCTTTAGTGAGGGGTTTATTACTGGTTCTAGATTTGGGGTTGGTGCCAAAGAGTTGGGAGAGTCTCACCATGAGATTTGCAACATACAGATAAAGCATTAAGCCCGTGTTGAGGTTTTTTTTCCAGATGCATTAAAAATTGTGACATACTTGCAAATGACAGGGGAGCACCTCTCCATCCTGTTTTGACATTGGGAGGCCCCCACACAACAAGCCTGAGCTCCAGGGCTTGACAAGAGTCCTTGCGCAGTGCATAATAACTGCTCTGTCTGCTCCCGCCGCCATGGAGAGCCAGCGCTGGCACCGCTCGTGGACTACGGGAAGCACAACTATGCAGAACAAAACAGCTTAACAGCCCACAAAAATCTTGTAGACGCCAATATACTTCATCAGCCAATGTTTTCATGAGGATTAGGTTAGGTCGTTTGATAAAATGCGCTGGCTGCATACAAGAACCATTGTGTGTTATCGTCTGGTAGGCCAGGGCAGATTCGTGTTAGTACTGATGTGCTAACGTGCAATGAAAGGCAGCCGCAATGACTCTTCAGATGTCCAAGGAGGCTGATGACAAGCGTGCTCATTCAGACCCCTTCAATAAAGTCACTCGTGGGTTGCGGTATTCCCTCTGTGGGCAGCGCGGGCGGATGGAGCAGCGGCTGCAGAACGAACAGCCACAGCTGACAAGAAACCCTACGAGGGCTCCAGCGCGGAGCTGAGAAGAAATTAGAGACATGGGCAGAAAGAGTTAGATAAACAGAGATTATGCTTAAGATATTTTTCTTTCATTTTGATTTATGACAGCTGTGCAGCCAAACCTAAATAAGTTAATCTTGCCTAATACAAACATAGAGTCATTTATCCTGCAAGAGAAGGCGATGCTGGGGGAGGGATGGGACATGACTGCGTGGGGACTCCGGGCTGGGAATTTCCCTCTGTTTTAATGAACTTGCTGGTTTTGTTGGGGTGTTTGCCCCAGTGTTGCAGATGGTCTTGTAAAAAGTTGGCTGTTCAAAGCATGGGAGCCATGTTCTGTGTATGTAGTGCTGTCTCAGAAAGGAAGAGAGAGGAAAGGGTTTGATGAAAGCTCCATGCTCCCTGCTCAGCTTCTTGTGTTGGTAGCACTCCATGGGCATTAGCAGCTATCCATACTGGCCTGGTGAGGCCTTTCACGTGCATCTTAACACCAGTTCCTGGCCAGATACGAGGATTTGTAGGCAAGTCTCAAAAGGAAAAACAAAAATTATTTTCCCCTCTTGCAGATTAAACAAAAAAAGGTTTGGTTTGGTTGTTGGTCAGGGCAAAATCAGCGCTTCAGCAGTATGTTTCTCTTTTTAAATGTGAAATGCTGAGCTCCTTCCTCTCACGCTGCACAGAGAAAATCCAGACTGACATCTACAAGCAGGTCTCCCTGCGTTGTCCTTTCTCAGCCAGGTGTTTTCGGTGTAGCGGAAATGAGGAGCTGGAGTGTTGGGAAGCAGCTGTAGGAATTAGCTCTCTGGAGCAGTAAATCCATAGCCCTGCAGCTCTCACAAGTACTGTGGGGGGGATTTTCACTCTGCTTTGAGCCACTGTAGTTTTGCTATTAAGGGGAATAAAGCTTAGCAGCTCCTCTCAGCTGTGGTTTGAACTCTTAAAAGAAAAAATAGCTTGTTTTGAAAACTGAGTTTTAATATTGTTCTTCAGACACCCTTTCCAAGAACTAAAATCTGCCTTCTTTGAAAATGACACTGGGGTATTGCATCTGCTACACAAACATTAATAAATTCCATATTTAAGTCTCCACCATAAAACCCTGGGCTGTTGTGTTTTCTTCTTTCCCGTGTTTCAAATATCTGTGCGCTCCATCATGGTGTGTCTAGTCCCACTTCAAAGCTTTAATGGTGCCTCTGGGAGAAATGTAGAACGGTTTTTGCTTTGTAATGATGTTTAAACCATGCAGTCAAATTATTTGGTGTTAAATACTGAAGAGGAAGATACTACTACTTAACAAAGAACAACCAAAACTCATGTTAGAAGGGGAAAGGAAGGTGTTACCGGTTAAAAGCAGAAGTGGTTAATCTTTGATTTTTGCAAACAGTTCCTGATGGTGCAAATCATCAGTGCTACTAAAATACACACACACATTCCCTAACCCTGAGTTATTAAGAGTGCGATTGCCGCTAGGTGCGGGCAGCTGAGCGGCACAGCGTGTGAAATGAGGCTTGAGTTTCAAAAAGCATCTAGAGACTTGAAAAGTGAGATGGGTGAAACTGGACCTCCAGCAGTGGCGCATTGAGGCTCCGGGGGTTTGGGCAGCACGTTCTTGACTCTGTGCTGAACGCCAAAGAGCAACCTCTAAACGGAAAATACCCAAGGGATGCTGGTATTCATTTTGAAAGTATTAGTCACTATGAGAAAGGGAGTGACTTCCCGTCTGCATGGCAGAAGTTTATCACGGTGTGGAAGTACGGTGCTGACAGCAAATAGAATTATCTCTTCAGATTACTTTCTAGCTGACTCTTCTGATTGCTTCAGTGCTCTTTTTAAAGTGAGCAGAGATGTTACAAACTGAAAATTACTGTATTTTTGTAGGATTCTTCACTCTAATGTGCCGTTTCCTTGGGCTTGGAAAGTTTTTCCTCTTTAAACGTAGTAGGAGGCAATAGAGTTTCTGAGAAGAAAGGACTGCACTGGATCTCCTGATAAGGGTTTGCTGCCAGTAACTTTCTGCTTCTGAACTCTCTTGAGTTGGGATAAGTTCATTTATGGTGTGGCTGGGAAGCCAGGCAGGTCATTCCCACACGTGTGCACTCCAACAGGCTTTTCGAGCTTTATGTCTCATTGACGTGACCAACAGGGAATTTCCTACACTTCCTTTTAACAGCAATTAACTGACCTCTCATTCCTTCGGAAAGTGTGTTTGGGGAGTGGGTGACAGTGCGGTGGGCAGGGGGCAATGGCAAATTCCTGCAGTTGGGACACGGAGCTGGGAATTTGAAGAGCTGGGTTTGGGTCTCACTGTGTGATCACGCATATCACTGTGGATTATAATATTTCTCTGTGAATCCATTGCTTCCTGAGGGTGAAAAAAATGACATAAATGCTTCATTATGAGGCTTCCGCCTTCCTCTCACCCGTAGTCGCAATTGCCCACTAATGTTGCAAGTGAGTTTTCCCTTCTTTTGAGCAACCAGTGCCATAAATCCTAACTAAAGTCAACATAACTCACAATTTGTTCTTAATCCTAAACTGAGGCAAGACAACCCCTGCTGGAAATGAGTCTTCAGGTAATTGTGATGGTTTGGCAAAAGAGGGAGACCGTGTTAAATCTCGCATTACACAACTTAGTATTCTACTTATTGAATCATCTGCTACTTCTTGAAAGGAAAGCTTTTATTTTTCTTCTGCAAGGTGCTTAGCAGAGGCTCAAATACTACTAATATTATGGAAACTCTTTTTTTCCTGCGTGACTCCTGGTACTTTGTAAGCAGCACCCGTTCATGCATAAGTGAACTCTTGTTAGGGTGGTTACCTTGGATAACAATGAGTATTTTGGGTTACTTGGGTAGGAACTGCACGTTAGTGTAGTTACAAGATGAAATTCCTCATTTGATTTTAAGTGTAAACAATTGAAAGCGTTAAACTTTGCTGATCCCAAAGTAAAGAAAAAAGCAAGGGTTAGTAACTAGGTTAAGTACAATGTCTTGTAAATGCAGTTTGTCTTTATGGTGTCATTTGAACCTTAGAAATGTATTTTATTTTTGGACCAAAAGATTCTTCAAAACTGACAGTTGAAAACATGAAGGAAAATGTAATTCTACAGTGATTTATTCCCATCAGGGCACTCAGATATTTAGTTTTGACCTACACAGCCTGTTTTCATTTCAAAGACAACTGGATATCAACCACAATCAATGTGTAATGCTGGAAGAGTGGTAAAAGGCTGATGGATTAGCGTTTCCCTTCCCTTTTGAAGCCTTAAAAATGGGAATATTGCAGTGAATGCGCAGAAAATAGTCTCTTGTAAGACATGGTTGGAAGTCAGAAGGTCTTTCTAGGGATGAAAGGTCAAAAGTTGTTATTCAGAGGCAGGACATCAGAGTAAGTGTCATACAGACATTTTTAAGAAGCCTCCACAACTTCAAAGCCCAGACAACTGGGTGTTCATACCAGAGGGTCACTTCCTGTATGATTTGCTAAGAGGCACTAAGAAACCCTTTAGAGAAATCCCTGGCTTGGAAAATCATGGTACAGTTCCAAAATTTTAATACTCATAGGGTCATCTTTGTTGTTTGTGCATTTTTTTCCTCCTTATAAAAATATTTTGGGAAGAGAAATACTGCTTTTCAGGATCATATTTTTACTTCAGTTTTTGCAACTCCTGGTAATACCTAGCAAGTCTTTATTCTTTCACGCAGAGATAATGTTAGGTTTGTTTATTTTATTGTCACATCTCTGTGGAATATTTTCTTCACTATTTGTAATTAAATCTTTTGCATTTGTTTCTTAGGTCATTGCTTACCCTGGTGTCTATTCATAGGCGTGTGTGCTTGGGAACAGCAGGCTGGGAAGAGAAGGAAGGGCAGAGAGTGGGTAGTTGTTTCTCTGTCAGCTCCTGCGACAGTCCTGGAGAGCAGCTGGGAAGGGGTCTGGGGGAGTCTCCCCTTGGATGTACCAATATCCCAGACCCTTGACTTGCATCAAAGACCAGAAAACAGTATTTCACCCTGCATCTTTGGCCAATGTTGCTTTGTGCTTTCTGGGCTGGGGACAGTCAGCCACTGCTGCTACAGATGATATTCCCTGTTTTATTATCATTCAAACAGCAGCAGCTATTTGAATTCTTAGCCTAGCAGGGAAGAAAACAGAACCAGTTCTAAGAAAAACGTAGGTGTTAGGAGCAATAAAACCAGGCCTGTTGTTTAAGGGCTTGACTTAGTGCAACTGTTATTTATGACTGTACAGACAACAGGATCTCTTGTTGAGGATGCTTATTTTAGACCAACATTTTCGTGGGGATAAATTGTCTTTGTCCTTTCTGCCCCCACTTAGATGCTTGCTGATCCTGGGATTTCAACAGCTGGGATGCCATGGCATGGCTTGCAAGCATGAGCAACACTATGCAAGTGCATTGAGCTTATTTTGGGGAAAGCATCCACACCTGCCTTTCCATGGTACCTGTATTTAGGACATGTGAAAAAGCAACTTGAATTAAACTGTCACTAGAGGGAAAGAATGGGATAGGAGGAATTGGGGTAACCTTGAAAGTTTCCTGTGTTTGCCAGCTGCTGGGCTTGTTTTATGAGCAGTACGTAAATCTGATGGAATTTCTTTTAGAAATCTCACTTTGGACTGTACTTATGCAGCTTTCCAAGAACTGTCATGTTGGCAAACTCTGAGACCCATTCAGATTCAAGCTAGACCATGCTCACAGGAGGATGGATTTTCTTTCAAGACGTGTGCAAGCAGGTTTGGAGTTAGTTTAAAAACAAACAAACTAAACAAATACACACACAAAAATGACAACAAACAAAAACATTCCTGGAAAGGAGAGGAACATAAACCCCTTTGCCTGTAGCCTCCTTATTTAGTACTTTGTGCTTCCTTGCAGCCCAGTTTGGGCCACCAAATTATTTCTTTAGGGGCAAACAGATCCTGATGTGATTTTGGTTGTCTTGCAGCTTACCAGGATACAGCCAACTGAAACACATCAAAGAGCCACAGTGTTCATGTGGGAGGGAAAATTAGCTGTCTTCTCCTTTCCCCAGTGCAGTGGGTCCATGTGATGTGCTCTGCGTGGTCCATCAACAGTGGTCCTGCAGGATCACTTCTCTACTCTTTTCCTTCAAAGGGCAGTGGGATCGCTATAACCCTCATTACTTAAATGTTTGCTCTCTGTCCTCTGCCTGAGCCTACCCAGAGACTATTGCAGTGCTGCTCAGGTCTGCGTAAGATCAGAAAGCCAGTTCCATGTGTGGCCTGAAGCTGGTTGGTTGCCATGTAGTCTGCGAGAGGATCTGCCGTACGTTGTTTTCTTTAAACTGGAACGTACTTGTACTATGTGGTTTTTTGAGCTTCTTTGTAAATTTAAGAACAACTCCAGAGCAGGCAGTGTTTCAGTAGCTGTATGAGAGAGAAATCAAGTGTTTGGCAAATAAGGCAAAACCTTTTCTGTGTGGTTTGGGTTCTGTTCTATCCTAAATGGGCCATTTTAAGTCACGTTGGTGTGACAGAAATAATTTCAAGATTGATGGTAAATCTTGCTCCTGCAGTAAGTACCAGAAGCAGTTAGCATTTTACATACAGTGTAAACAAAAGGATGATCATCAGCCATAATTAGATTTTTATGGGTTTGTTAGCTGACTCATGCCCCTTGGAACTTTTGCACAGCAAGCGAAAGACATGCCAAGGTTTAGAAAATCATGATTGCTCTTTGCCTTTTAAAAATATCAAGTTTGCATGTACAGCTGTTGTGTGTTCCCTAATAATAATAATAATAAGACAAAAATGTTGTAACCTTTACTCATCCTTTCTTCCAGCAAACTTTCCATGGGATTGAGTAAGAGCCTCAGGATGTAGTTTGTGGACACTGGCTGTTAATGTTAGATTGGAAAGCCAGCAGCAAAAATAGCCAAATTCTGATGTTTCTTCAATTTTGGGGGATGCCAAAGATAGCAAGCTTCTGAGTGGGCAGCAAATCTCAGTCCAAGCTTTGAAGTGCTGAAAAATAGCAGCCATAACAGTGAGTCTTGGCCTTTCAGGAGGCCTGAAACCAAGTGGTACCTGTGGTTGAGGAGCAAGACATTTTGTAGGGCACTTCTGAGCTTCTCGCAACAACTGTAGAGAAATTCTTTCTGAAACTCAACAGGTGACTATCTCCTGAGCATGTCACGTGAGTATGTGTCTTGTACACGTAAGGCTTTTGCAGCTTCTCACAACTGTCCATTGACACAAAGCATGTCAGAGTAGATAATTCTTTTTTTGATCTACAAATCTGTTGTCATTAATTTCCAATTTCAAAGGTGTTCACAAAAAATATTTCTTGAAATGCAGCTTGACACTTAGGTGGTACCTGAGGCAATCAGCTGTCATCGGAGCTCTTCTGCCTCACTTGACATCAAAAGTTCAGTCTGGCACTTAAAGGTCTCTGGGTTGAATATGCCAGGTAGGATTTGGGGACAGTGACGATGCCCCTTCTCCACATGCAGCCTGTGGTCTTCTGCCATCGCTGACCCTCTCTCACCATTGCTGCTGCAGGTGTGTTTGGTCTTCCCCAATGCCAGTGTCCAGCATGACTATGCCTGGATAAGGTTCAGTCTTGACCCCAAACTCCAGCTGTCCAGGTGGCTTCTGTGTGGGGCTGGTGGGTTTTCACACTGTTTTCCCTTGTTAGTGTCTGTACCTGATGCCTTGCTCTGGAAAACTGCTCAGCTTCGCACATCTCTCTCTGACAAATTAAATTGCATGTGTGAGAGACAGGAAAGTCCTCTTTCTGGTTGATACAATAGTTGCATAACTTCTCTGAAGAAAGCCAGAAAATTGATAAATATGGAACTACTGTCCCTCAAATTTACTGTTCTCTCTTGTTTTTGTTTTTGGTTTTTTTGGGGTTTTTTTTAGCATATGGAGGAGATTTCCTGCAAGGTTATGGAATACTGATATGGTTTAAATGGAAGTACACGTGTCCTCAAAGGACTGAGCACATGGCTACGTATAAATATGGAAATAAGCAAACTGTTTTCTCAGTGCTGATCTCCCTGTTAGGAGGTGCAGAGGCTGCAAAGCACAGAGTCAATTCTACAGCTCTGGTAAAATGCATAAACTGGCCCAAGATGCTGCTGCTGATGTACCTGGGGTCTGTTCAGACTGAAATCAAAAAGATGTGTTAAGATAGGTGCTGCTCACTTAAGAGAAGGAGTATGCTTTACTACTGTGTTAAAGCATAATAATAATATAATAGCATAAAGCATACAACTTTTTTATTTAACTCTGTTGGTAGTGCTGCTTATCACCTGATAAGAGAGCATGGGTGGGAAACAGTCCTGTGTCATTTGAAAAACAAAGTGCAAGAGGACTGAGTAGCATTTGTACACTTCTAAATGTGTCATTCTGGAAGCCTCTAATCAGAAACAGGAGCTTTGAGCTGTGCAGGGTCAATTCTCAGTCGCTTGCTCGTCCTTCCTCGCCCCCTTGCCCAGTCGCGGCTGGGTGATGCTGGGGGTTGTATCCAGATGACTGAGAGGGACTTGTGGCTGTTTGCAGGTTTGGTTTTGACCTCAGCAGTGGCTGCTGTGCTACCTCGATGGAGAGATTGATTTATTTTTATTTTTTTTTTTAGCATCTGTTGTACATTTGTCTATGGCAAGAATTACAATCCCCGAAAGAATTGTTGGCTGATGTATGGATGATGCCAGATGAGGAAAAGCACCGTTTGGCACATTCCAAATTAAGCAGCTCTCCGTGTATGACACCGTCATTTGGAGATGATTTACACAGCCACTTTTGCCATCAGGATGTCATCTGCCCTCTCTGCGCTGTTGAGTTTTAAGTTTTGGATGCAGCCTGACTACTTAAACACACTGCCGTGATTGGAAACACACTGAGGAAAACAAATGCATGCGCTTGCCTTTTGTTGCAAACTGTTTTATTTCAATGGAAAGCAGTAGTGGAGTCATTTTTCCCCCCTCTGATGTTGATGTCAGGGTTTCAAGCCTGACTGCCTGAATGACGAAAGCCGTGGTATTTCCATAGGACAGAGCTGTGTGGGAACACATTGACATGGAAGGAGCAAACCAGTCTCCTTCCCATCTTGGCCAGATGTTTCCATGCATTAGCATTGGTATTGTGCATGTTTTTCCAGCTGTGTTTTGTCCATAGGATATTATTTTGTTTTCTGTCCTTTCATCTCCATTTTGCATGATGTAAAAATAACGGTGGGCAAGTTGTGATGATGACTTCGTGATCTCCAGAGGTTCCTTCCAACCCTAACCATTCTATGAGCACTTCTCTCCAGATCAGGTCTGGATCCTGTGCTGGTGTAAATCAGCATAGCTCTGTTGACTTCTACAAGATGAACGAGTCTGATCATCTTGCTGGTTTTTGCCGATGCGCATTGTTGTGTGGGGAGGTTGTCCTCACTCCCCATTGCAGGCAGCTGTGCTGATGGTTGGGCCAGTAGCTCCTCTTCCCTCCAGCCCTCAGCTGAGCTGCTTACAGAGCTGTACCCAGTTTTAGTGAAAATGGGTTTTATCAGTTTTCGTAGCAGCAAAATCCCTAATGTTAGCATTGTTGAAACACAAGACTATCCAAAAGATCTTATCCCCTGTCACCCCCTCCACTTCAATGTGGCGCAAAATAAAGTCTGTATATTGATATAACCATCCCAATTGCAGAATTTGACTTGCACCACTGAAATCTATCTGTAGATAGTTCTTTCCTTTCACTTGTGTATTTAGTGTGTTAAAACTTGTACCAGAAGACAAA
Source organism: Nesoenas mayeri (assembly GCF_963082525.1). Lineage (NCBI taxonomy): Eukaryota > Metazoa > Chordata > Aves > Columbiformes > Columbidae > Nesoenas > Nesoenas mayeri. The sequence continues at coordinate 8,381,707 of NC_137556.1, forward strand.
TATTTTATTCTGTATTTAACTCTAATTGTGTTTCTGAGACCATGAAGTCCCAGTTTTCCCAGCATACATCTGCCCTTGCTGGCTTGATAAAGCATTTGCTGAAGTAAATCCCATGGCTCTGAGAGGATGATGGTGGTGACTTGCCCCTTGTGTATGGCATGGAAAAGCAGACAAATACAAGTCAAACGTAAAACCAGAGTTGTCTTCCTGTCTTAGGTAGCATACTCATTTTAAGCTGAATTTAGGACAACTTAGACAATTGTTTTACTCCTGGGTTTGGTCTGTGGAAACCAGCGAATAAAGCAAAAATGGCCTTCCATTCTGCTCTTGGCACAGTATCAACGTTTATGTAGTGATGTGAAAGTTTTAAACTGTGAAAGAAATAATTGCCTGCTCTAATCAACATTTTAGGGGTAAGGAGTATTAAAGCAGTGATACATTATTTTAAACTTTTGAGTACTGTTTCTTCCATTTACAAGAACTTGAACTTTCCCTAGCTGCTTCGATAAACTTTTCAACGGGGTTCAAAAAACTAACAAACGATCCTATTACACCATACGTTAAAAATCTATTCGTCTTATACTAATGAGTTAGTGGACATGCATAAAATAAAAATATCTGTTCCTTTTACATTGTTTAAATAGCTACTGTCAGGTACTTCAGCTCCAAATGATAATGTGTGTTTAAAAAAACAAATACATTAATGTTTCATGTTATTTTAAAACATCCATGACTTTTTCAAATGATTTATATTGTGTTTGTGATCCAAGCATGAAAGTATGCTAAGAGAGAAGAAAACTTGCTTTAAAAGTAGAGTATTTCCCATAGTATTGCCCCAAACCAGTGAAGTAATGAAATGTGATAAAGAAATTGGAACAGATTGCTGATTTTATCTTTAGCAAGTTAATTTAAAATACAATATTTTAAGAAATGACAAATCATTTTAGCGATGAGACCCGTAATGTGGAACCCCTGAATGCTTCTGTATTACACTTCATTTGCTTCCCCTTGTAGTTTGTTTTTGAGATGTGCAACTGTAATTTTTTGGAAAAAACAGTCTTGTATTATTGTAAGCACCTTTTTCAGATGGTGTATAACTTCTGGATTGATGTGCATCTCTGACATTAAATTGTAATGCAGAAAGAGCACTGAGCTTTAAGGAAGTCTTCATGGGTGCATGCACTAAATGGAAAGGGCTGTAGGTACAAGAAGCCCTGTTTGGCTTCATCTGTAGGAGAGAGAACAAGAAGCTCCTATGGAGAGATATCTCTATAGTGAGAAAATGTATGTTGAGTGGTATTTCTCTCCATACAGCTTCTGCTTTACCAGTCTCATGCTGTGAAGACATGCCATCAGCATCCTCCTCTCAGGGCAGTAGCTACGTGTTGATGTCTTCTGGTTGCCTTCAGCAGTCTGAGGCAAGTAGGTTTGGAGACTGCTCGAATAGCTGACGTCGGCTAACATTTAAATAAGATATCCAGCAAAAGCTGTCATTGATCAGACAGCCAGTTCCTGTGCTGAAACAGGAACACATGTGAAATATAATTAACAGGAGGAGTCAGAGGTTTTATAGCTGCTGATGCAGCTCAGCTCTGGTGACTGTGGACTATCAAGTTTGGCCCAACAGGCTCCCTACAGGGAACTTCTTGATTGAACTCCCTCCATATCACTCAGAGATGCTCCAGGAAGGTGGAAACAGCACAGGGATGTTCAGTCTCCTGAGAGTACCTCCCAGCAAGCAATCACATTTTTTAACACTAGTTTTAAATCACTGAAGCTCTGTCTTAAAACTTTTTATGTCCAAATTCATCTATTGAAAAACTATTCCAGATCTTGTGTCAGTCACAAAATTCCTAATTTTTAATGTCAGTTTATTCACGGTCAGTTTATTATTCTTATGCTAACACTGTCCTATATTTTAAACAGCTTTTTTAAAAACAAAACTGGGCGTATCTCCTTTCCGTTGTGTTTGTTGATGGCAATCTGTCCCATCTGTCTCCGTTTTTCTAGGCTAAGTGTGGCAGGCTCCTCTGGTCCCTTGGCCAAAGCTGGACCTCCAGTGTCCCGCTCCTGTCTGGCTCCCACTGGTTAAGGAATAAAAGAAGGACTAAGTGTTCCAGCTAAAAGCCACCTTCAGAAGGCAACCCCGAGCCAAGCTTCTCTCCGGAGCTTAATTGTTTTCGTTTCATTGTATTTCCTGATGGCAAATTAAAAAATGTGTGTGAGAAGTACAAGAAGGCTATTGTGGACCCAAAGGGCTCTCCTTTGAAATGAAGTGGGTATGTGTTTGCCGTGTCCAGGCACTGATGAAAATGCCATAGTGTTGTTGTATTTCCATGTCCCAAAGGCAGTGATTTTGCTGACATGAATTCGTAGGGAACAAAAGTGAAATCAGATGTGAGTTTATTACTTTAGCTCTTTGCATTTTCAGTGTTCTATTGCATTGGATAACTCAGTAAATTTGAGTTATTTTTTTAGTACCTTTACACATAGCAAATCCTAGTGATATTTTTTAAAGGAATAATTTTTTTTAAATTGGTTTGATTTATTGGGGAAAATGTGTAAAAATAATTTGAAGCAACCTGTAAATGTGTTCTTTCACAAAAGCCTCTGCAAACATTAAAGTAACAATAGTGTCATGTCCTTCTGAAGATGCACCTGGGTTTGATATGGGACTAGCAAAGGAAAGCCATATATGGCCCGTGCCTGGTTTTACGGAGCTGATTTCTGTCACAGCAGTGGAAATGCTGCTTATGGATTAAGACTGTTTTTTGAACTGTGTGGCTGAAAAACAGTCAATCTTAAAAGCACTGTCCTGAAAAAACAGCTGTGTAAATATTTCAGTACATTTTTCCCTCCTGATTTGTTATTCTTTCCCCACCTCCAGCCCCCTTTGTGATAGCAGATTATTCACTTTTCCTTTGGAAAAGGATCTTTGCAATTTTAAGTTTCCCGGCATAAAACTCCAGGGGTTCATTCTGCTTTGCAGCAGTGTGTCGAGCCCTCGCTGTCCCATCAGTCAGAATTAAAACTAAATGATCCTTGGTATTTCCTTACCAGATGTCACACGCAGGGACAAGGACGTAGCAGGCAAGTTCATCACCTGACTGCCCAAATCTCTGGCTGTATCATTCCTACTTTTGGAAATGACCCTGGGAATTTTAGTGCAGATCTTGGAGATGGCATTGTTTGAACCTAGGGTTTTGTTTTAGTCTCTAATCTATTTTGTTATTAGCCGTATTGTTATCTATTTTTTAATCTGCTGGAATTATTTGCAGGAAATCAGTGTGACTTTCTCTAAACCGAGATAAGCAGAAAGACTTTGCTTTCTTGTTTTCACAAGGGCTGTAGTTCTGCAGGTTGAAAAAACCCCATGGGCTCTTTTTAAGCTTGTAATAAACTGTGGTCAGTAAATATTTATTCCACTTCAGTTACCATCTTAATGGGCTCAGAGAGAGGTGTCCATCTAAAAGTGCGCTCCAGAAATGGAGCTGCTCTTAACGAAACAGACCAAATGATCCAGGCAGACTTGGTTTACTGCTGCAGTCATAGCCTGTGACCAGTGCTCCTGAGGAATTGCTCTGGGGATGAGTCTGGTCCTCAACAGGTGATTTATATATGTCCTTCAAAAGAATGAAGATACCCTATGAAGCATTTCTTTACGAGGAGGGTGGTCAAATGCTGGAACAGGCTCCCTAGAGAGGTGCTTGATGCCCCAAGCCCTGTCAGTGTTTGAGGCATTTGGACAATGCCCGCAACAACGTGCTTTAACTTTTGGTCAGCCCTGAACTGGTCAGGCAGCCAGAGTAGATGATCATTGTAGGTCCATTCCAACTGAAATAGTCTGTTCTATTCTATATATAATTATATATCTATTTTTTAATATGGACTAGAGACTCTGGACTTGGGTAGTCGTCTTAGATTCACATTTAATCTTCGGCGTTGAAAGAAGTGTTGCCCAGCAGGGTGCTGAGCATTTGATTCCCACTGTGCTGTGGGACTTTGCAGACCAGTATAGGACCAGTCGATGCACTGAATGAGGCTTCGGGCACTTGGTGAGACTTGGCAGGACGTGGCCCCTGTAGTTTCTACCACCCTGCGCTCCCAACGAGAGCAGCACTTGCTCACATCTGCTTGTGAAATGCTGGGAGGGGTGACGGGGCTGTCATTGGGGGGCTGTTTGGGTGTGAATTGGCAATCGGTCATCAGCTGGCGAGCCGCCCTCCTCCTCTGCTAGTGCTGGAACCTCCATTCTTATTGGTGTTATAAACTCCAGCTTGGATTCTGCCTTAATTGACACCTGATATATGCTAATGAGCTTTTTTTTATTATTATTTTTAATTTTTTTTTACTTGTTTTCTATTTCAATATTGTATTTTCATTTCTGTCTAGGGATGCCCTCAGAGCTGTGCTAATTATTAACCCTGCAGACTACAGGGTTCGCTCTCCAGGTCTATTAAACTCAGAATTGCAAAGCCTGCAAGAGCTGGATGCTGGTAACCTTGTAACAGCGTGGTTTGATATAACTGTATCTATACCCAAACAGCCTCTTCATGTGCAGCACTCTAAATAATGTATAGTTTCTCTGGTTATATAGGTTATTTTTCTGAAATTAAACACAGAAATTTTTGTAGAAGATGGAGAAAAGCATTATATTCATCTCTCCTTGCAAGCACCATTCACTTTATTTAGATGTCAGATCTTAAAAGCACAATTTTTGGTGGGAAACACGGATACCAGGCTGGGTATCTGCTGGCTGGGTGTGTGTGGCTCAGGGTATTTGTGAGCAAAGTGGGCAGCTACTGCTCAGAAACCGCCGGGGAGCGAGGGGAAAGCGTGAGTCTGACCTGAGTCGTAGATATTCTTGTTCCATGTGTGGGTTTTTTTATTAAAATGTATGAACTTGAGAAAGGGGATCTGTAGAGTCAGGAAATCCTGGAAGCGTTATAGTTGAGGCTGTGCTCCCTGTAGTACTGTTCTCCATCCTAACGCACTTTGCAGGCTGCAGACGAGCGGTATGAAAGTCATTGGTTTGCTACTGAAATGCAGCTTGGGACTTTTTATGTCTATATTGACTTAGAATGGAAAATAAATGCATAAACAGTGTCCAGCCAAGGTTACAGGGGACTATTTAAATGGGCTGGAGGAAATTCCTCTGGCCAGAATTTAGTGCAGCTATTCCCAGCCGTACCTGTGGGTTTTCCCATCTGTTGCTCGCAGGAGACACATCATCCCACGTATTGCTTGCAAATGCATTGTTTTACTCAAGGTAGCCATGAAAAAAAAAAGCAAAAATAAAAACTGTCTAAAAATAAAATGTTACCATGGGAGGAAATGGGACCAAGCCCTGTGGTGTGGCATTGGCTTGCTGAAGGCTAGAGATGAGCAGAGCTGGATTAGAGCAAGCTGCATCCAGCGGGGTCACTCAGGTGTGTGCTAGTGAAGGGTTTGGACTCCCTGTATTTTAATTTCTCCTTTTTCCTTCCCTTCCACTGGCTTTTCATATCCATTCATTAGGAAATGAGCCTCCAGGCTTGTGTCCAAAGACAGGGTTTGTGTGCCATATGCGCTGCTCTGGAGGGAACTCAGGATGTGTTTATGTGTCTTATTGTGAAGGAGCCGAGTGAACTGGCCCATGCCGAGCTGCTCATGCCTGTGGTTTTGCAGGTTTGGAGTTACCCTGTGTGTGTTTACCTGTGTGGCATGAATTGCTGTGGGTGGCATGTCTGCCAGCCAAACAAAAAACTATACTTTGGGATGAGGCTGATATTCTTTCATCATTAGTGGACCTGGGACACTACTTTTGCATCACTACACTTGCATCTTTTTGTTATTTATTTATTTTTTTAGTGATAATTAGGTGTCTTAAGAGCTTTTTCCTCAGTAGTTGGAGCCTGAGGATGTGGTGGCCAAAAATATCCTGCATGTTGTTCAGGTTCTGCCTGCAAGTAAGGACCAGTCATGTTAACACTTGACAAAAACCAAGAACCCCTGTGGTTTAGAGAGAGATGTTAAGCCTGTATTTAAATTGGCACTCTGTGTGCTGTGTCCCCCATTGAGGAACAGTGTTCCCTCTGATATTTTTTTAAGTAGTAATTTAATAGAATACGATTTAATTAAGTGGAAACTTTTTCAGAAAGGCACTGACTTGTATAACGCAAATGAAAAATAGGCTGTAACCACCATCATTTTCTAAGCCTAATTTGCAAAAAATACTTACATCAACTAAGTAAATGTGATCTGAATCAGAAAATGATTCTGAAAGACTGTTTTAGCTTAGCTTCGACTGAATTAATGTCATTCTGGTTAGTGGCTTGATGATAAACATGCTTCTACTTTCTGAAGCCACTACTTTATAATCTGATTACAGCTGATACGGCTGGCAGCGAGCCAGCCCCCGCTCTCACAGCAGCCTCCTTCTCTGCTGGAATGTTCCAATAAAAACCACACAATCTGCTTTGAAAGCGACCGGGCGAGGCAGCAGCGCAGGATCACATCCCAGCAGGCGGCTCTGCTCCTCACCTTCGCTTCCTCAAGGTGAATCCTGGGCTCTGGTGCCTTTTCCCAGCTGCAAGGGGAAGAAAGGGGGGGTAACGGTGGGACAGGGCACCTTTCTGGGTGCACATCACTGAAGGCCAGCTCATGTCAAAGGTGCTGGAGCTGCAGGGTGGGCTTTCAGAGGTGGTGGTATCTGAAAACAGTGAACTCAGGGGTTCCTGCAGGGTTTGATCAGTTAAAGTACTGCTGCCATCACTTACATTCACTTGCCAATCAACCATCCTGGTGTGAAAGTCCAACGCTTCTCAGAGTTGGAAGCTTTGCCCACAATGATGCAACTTTTTCTTTTTCTAGATCAAGTCATATTGCTCGATATAACTTACATAATGTTTTGCTGATGGCCTTTTCAACAACATGTTTTTCTCCTAACGCGGTGAGGGCTTTCACGTTGTTGTTTGCAGCAGAGACTGGAGCAGGGAATAAAGCACAGTCACTGCGCTGGAGAAACCTGCCATGATGGAGGGCTGAAGCTTTCTACACTGTTACTGGAATGGGAATTTTTCTTGAGATAAGTTCTTGTTGAAGTCTTTTATTTCTATTTTAAAACCAGGAAGTTTTCCAAGTTGGTATTTGTGGGGTTTTGGTTTGGTTTGTTTGTTTGTTCTCAGCAGTACAGTTGAGTTCTGCAAAGTGGATTGGATACCATGAGAGTGGTTTCCTGAGCACATCAAATGCAAAAGACCATCTCTTCTAGATAGGAATTATTCTATTTCTGGGCGGCTGGATTGCTGTTGTTGCCTAAACACCTTCAAAGACTATAAAAATGGAGACTTGTTACTGGTACTTCAGTGACTTTGTCCAAGATGTTGCTCCCCAGATCCTATTTATATGCACTCGGTCTGTTTTTTATATTTCCAAATTTGCTGGCATGGAGGCTAACATAGGAAATCAGAGACAACATCTTCTGAAGTGGAAAAAACTAGAAATACCTTCACCTGAAGGTAGCCAGTGATGAGGAAAGGGGTCAAAAAGAAAAAAAATATTAGCAAAGGCTTTCCATATTGCTAGTAAAACTAACAAGCTATTTTGATGCTTTTGTGACCACGAGCTTTTCCTCCACTAATGACTTCGCCGGCATTCTTGGAAAAGCTCACAAGGTGCAGGATTGGCCAAGCTCATGGGCAGTGAAATTCTCCTGGGTCATGTCCCGAGAGACAGATTAAAACTTCAGAAGCAGCAGCTTGTGTGTTTTGGTGGGTTTTTTTACACGGGGCTTTGATACGGGCACAGATGCTTGTTGCTGGTCCAGGCTCTGAATTCTTTGAAGCAGTTATCAAAGTCTTAAGTGCAAAGCAAGCCAGGACTGTTTAGGGTGGAAATGGGCATCCCTCAGGTTCTAAATATTTTGGATCAGGGCAGAGGCACCTTTGGGTGCCAAAAGAGCCTGTTGCTCTCATCATTTGTCCCGCACGTTGTAGAAGTGACACTGCTCATATGTATGTGTGTGTAGGGGGGTGAACTCTACCTATTACAGTGTCAGCTAATAGGAAACAGAATTGTGCTCTGTTTGCTTACAGTCATTACCCTAAAATAGATTAAACTTTTATATTCCAGCTGAAAAGAATTAGACATAAATGATTGACATGCATTACAGGGCAAGACTGGGTTGAAAAAGAAAATTATGTTGGGTTCATAAAGAACTAGCTCTAAAATTGCATTTAATGTTGTTTAATGGATTGCTAAGAAAAGCACCTGGAACGATAATTTCACATAAACTGCTGGTCATGAGTAGGTTTCTAATAATGGAGACAGAACAGGAACCTGAAAGAATTTCAGGAAAGAGAAATCAACTTGTAAATGGGATGTAAAATACAGCGCGTCATTTTCTAGCAAGATTCATCTCTAAATTTTCTGAATGTTTTAAGCACTCTCTGAAGTGCTGCAGATACTGAAATCTGGGGAGCGTGCTGGTATTCTGAGAACCTGAAACAAAATAAGGAGTCTTTCTGCGGCTTCTGAGAGGCATTTTAAGTTTATATCTTTATAATATAGAATACAGTCTGCATCAAAGAGGTATGGGTTGTGGAGATATTAGTTATTTCTTTGTCAAGATGAGGAAATCTGCCACAAAATTAGTGGAAAGTATTTGTTTTGTGATTCTGTTGCCTACTTCCCATGGGACACAAGAAGTAAAAACAACTTGTGTCCCAGGCCTTTTGATTTGCAAAGCAATTTGTTCAGGTCTCCAATACCTTATTGCTGAATGGAGGAAACACACAGACCCTTGAAAAATACGGACTTTTGTGTAGTTTACATTTGTTTTGCAGGAGCACATCTAACATTTCAATAAATTTGTTCAGTAGAAGTGTTTGCTTAGCTAAGAGGAAAATGGCACATTAGAAAAGATTTCCCACTGCTTTGTCTTGCCTTTTTGGTTTGGTTTGGTTTTACATATTTCTGCAAAGGTTTTACAGATTTTAACTGGAACCTTTATTGGGAACATAAATCACTGAGATTCATTGGGTTTCTTCTTTTTTGTTGTTTTTATAAATACATATCACTACCAAACCAGACAAGCAGCTTCAAGGTTAATAAAGGCAGAAGAGATGCAGGTTCTTCCAGAGCCATGAATGTTTTCAGTTTATTTGTTGCTATTGAATTTGAACTTAGTTTTCAATAAAACTGGAAAGGAAATGTTACTATTTTCCCACAAAATTGTGCCAGGAAATGAATTTGCTGTGATTTGGTTTCATCTTGGAAGAATTGGCTGGAGATCTTATTGAAAGTTCTCAATTGTTACAGCTGTGGTCATCCTGCACGTGGCTCCAAACTGGGAATCTGTGTCCCTGGGGCTTTCTTGGAGCTTGGAGGTAGGACTCCGAGTCCAGAAGTGTGTTGTTGTCCTGCTCGGTATCTGTCCCTCCATGTGTCACATCAGCCTGTGCTTTCCTGCTCTGCTTAAAGGAGATGCTGGGGCTAATTTATCGCTCGTTGGGTTTTATAGCGTCAAAGACTATAGGAAAAGGTGGGAACTGGCATACTTACATAGGCTATAACTCTTTTTTATTTTTTTTCTAGGTGTCATATATGGATGTCATATATGTCATATATGGATGCAGGTGTGCGCACATCACTTCTGTGTGCAATTGTCTGTGCAACAGATCTGCACTACCCAAAACCACGAGAATTTTAATGTGTGATGACAGTCTACTTGTCATCTAGGCAGTGTTGCTCTAGTAATTACAGTGTGACCAAGGGGTTGAAAACCCTGTTTAAAACAGTTATGCAGAGATCTTAGTCCTGTGGACTAAACTGTTGTAGCTACGAACTGACTGGAATCAAGTATATGACTTATTGCAACAAAATATGTTTGGGTGTGGTGTGTTTATATATAGAACTTTTTTTTTCCTTTTTTTTTTTTTTTAAATAAAAGCACTATGTGTTTATTTCTGTTTTTCTTTCATTTCCTTCCCAGCACGCCGGGTCTCTGCAGCGTTCCTGCCTGCACCTCGGCTGTGCTGGATCTATACAAGAGATGGTAGTGGAGGTGTTAGACCTTTTTCTCTGAAACCGGCACTGAAGGACACATTTGTAGTGCAAATAGAGACACAGCCTCCCATTGCTTTTCTAAAATGTGTGTGGAAACTGCAAAACCAGAGGATTTCCAGATCAAAGGTGGGGAGTGTTTGTGTGGTACCACCAATTCCCCAGCCGGCTCCCACACCTCTTCCTCCTCTGCTGTTGCGGCATCTCCATGCACTTACAAAAAGCAGAATTCTTGAATCCAGGCTGGAAGAGACAAAACCAGCTTCATCAGCTCTTGGTCCTGGCTTGCAGCCGCTCTTTTTTCTGGTCTGCTCAGTTTTTCCTTGCTCCCTAATGTAAGAAAGTTGCGGGCAGAATTTCTCTGCTGACTGGCCATGCATTTGGGGAAGGATTTCTCTGCATTGGTACAGTGCACCCAGAGATAATTCAGCTCTTATTTTGCAAATACTTTGCTGTAATTATTTGAGAAGTTATGGCAATTGAGTTGTCTACCCTGCTTTCACTCACCTCTGATGCTGAGAAAGAGAAGACCTCTGCGCTGCAGTTAACCCCTAGGGTGAGACCACCCTTTCGCTTTTGTTTAAACTCTTTGAGTTGGTAGATGAATGCGGTGGCATCTGCAGCTCCTCGCTCCCTGGGCAGTCTCCTCTGGTGGCCACAGCAGCTGTAGGGTCCTGCTGCAGTAACTGCATCAGAAACCATGGCCAAGCCAGGCTGCTGGAAAAGCTTTTCTCCATGACAGGAGTCCCAGGGCATTGGGAGTTTCCTGTACAAATAATACCCTCTCACTTGGTCCTAATGAGAATTTAGTTTTGCGTGTCTTTAAAATAGAGGAGGAAGGGCTGCTTCCCCCTCTTCGGACAGGTTGCTTGTGAAATGAGGAGCTGTAAAGGCTTTTGGTGCAAACTGTGTCTGTATTTGTTCTGGGTTTGTACAGCACCGGCTCTCCTGTTGCTCAGAGCTGTAGCTGTTACTCTTAGGATGCACCTATGAGCTGAGAGATTTTGCTGTTTTGTGCCTCTTATGTTGATGTTGGCTGTGGACATCTGTTGCCATGCATTAGTTGCACCATCAGTGCAAAGGAGGGTTCAGCTGTGCTGGTGATATGAACTGGAGGTTTTCCACCAGTATGATTTTGGCTTTTTTTTTTTAAGTCAGCTGTTGGTGGGGGGGCTTTGTGTGTGTGTCTGCATGTTTTAGTATTGCAGAGGATTTTGAGTTCTGTTTTTTAGCAGCCTCGTAAAATTCTACCAGGGTCTTTAATGCGGTGTGTACTTCTAGCACTGCTGCTCCGCAGCTGTATGGTTATTGAAATGTCTTATTATTTCAATAACATTTTGAAAGGGATGTTTCCCTCCCAGCTTGAGGGAAGAAAATTTAATCTCCTTTCTGTTGTCTCATGGCCATGGGACTAAAACTGATGTGCTCAGACCTCACCTGAAAAGGGTTCATTGCCTGTGCCCATGCCTAGTGGTACAGGAGAGGACAGGACACGTCTCTATCAGCAGATATCCTTTGCAAAGACCAGCTCTGAGTGCATTTAGCTTGGTGTGAAAGGTTACTTGTGAGGGTAAAGGCTTTCTTCCAAGAAATCCTAAGAGATTTCTGCTGCCTGATTCTGCGCTTACGTACACTCTAGCAAGGAGCAGCAGGTAATGTCTTTATACTTAAGAGTAGTTTAAGAGTCATTTTTCTGAGAGATCTCCTAGCTTATGAAATTATAAATTAGAGATTAATTCATATCAGCCAATGAAAAAAGCACTGAGCCTTCTCTGCTCCATACTGGTGATGGGGATAGGCACAAAATCCTCAATTTTATTTTCATTGTCAGTTCCTGGTGCTGCCAGCCTTGGTGTGCCCGTCCTGCACAGTGTCCTGGCCAGGGCTTTCCAGCATCCCCTGCTCCCAGCCTGGGAAGCCTCGGAGCGCTCAGATGGTGTCACTTGGGGCTTTCTGAGTCATCATGACATTGGTTGGGCTCTGCCTGTGTCAGGCAAGGAGGGTTTTACTTTGAAGTCGCTCCTGGTGTATGTTCTGTTGAGCAAACACATAACGGGACCTCATTTTGTTGCTGTCCTTCTGTGCTGGATTAGTTCATTCCTGGCATGGTGTGTCAGAGCTCTGGCTGACAGTCAACATTAAGACCAGGTTTTCCTGTTCTCTGTTTGGATGGGAATGGGCATTGATGTGAAAGCAAGATTGGTTCACAGCGGTTTATCTGTTATTTTTGTCCTTTCTTCTGAAAGGAGGAGTTTCCTGTATATAAGAAGAATTTATACTCTGGAGGTTAGGCTGAGAAGTTATTTAGATCCTATGCTAAAGTTGGATGTTCTGCTTACATGTGTTTCCAAAGCCAACACCTCCTACTGGTTTAACACCCTCTTGGTGGTGAGTGAGTAATGAGGCTGAGCCAGTGGCCACAGCAAAACAGCTTCAGAGTCACCAAGTCTCTTCAGGTCTGTCCTCAGGGCTGGTAATTCCGCCTTGGTGGTTCTTGAAGGGTGCTGAAAGAAACCAGAAATTAAATGCGCTTATTGAATTTTGTACTCTTTTGTGGCTGGAAATGAATTAATTAGCTCAAAACAATAATAAAGAGGTGACTCCACTGCAGTGGCCTCCAGCAAGGCGAGCAGGGTGGGCTGGGTTGGTGGGTTTTGCTGGGGTGGGAGGGATAGCTGGGCCAGAGTGGGAAGGCAGGGATGGCCTGTGCTTCAGAAGAATGGAGAGATCAAGAGTATTTGATTTTTAAATGGAAGTATAAAACCTCAGGAATGTTAATATCTCATACTATTGTTAATATGAGTATTTTTATCACTATTTAATATTAAGCAGTTGTCATTTGCACTATAGTACTTTCATTCCTCCAAGCTTCAGCCAAGAGATGGACCCTGTTTTGTTCTCAGCTCAACAGAAGGAGCTGCCCATGCAGCCAAGGAGCCCACAGCCACGCTGCAAGTCTGCTCAGCATCGCCTGGGCCTGGCTTTGTACTGAGCCTTTCTCACACTACAACCAAGATAAACCCAAAGCACAGGCAGGACAGCACAGCAGCATCAAAATGTGCCGTTGTAAAATTACAGAGAGCGGCTTATGGGCTAAACGTCTGAGGTGGCTCCGTAAATTTTTTCTTGCCATTTAGTAGCAGATTACAGCTTCATTTTCTGAAATAGATTCTGAGATGGACATTTAAAGAAATGGATGAATTTAAAAGCATATGTATTACTTGCTCCCAAGTACACAAAAAAGGGGAGGAGGAGAAAAACCCAGCCCACCTCAGGTCAATAGATGATGAAAGCAGAGGGAAAGGGAAGGACGAAGACCTGATTATAGACTTACTTTTAGACCTTAATTTGCTTGTTTTCTTCCCTCACCGCACCATTCCCAGCAACACATCTGAAAATAAGATGCCCAATGTGTGAATCTGATGACAGAACATGGGTCCTTGTGTTTGGTGATAAGCGTGGGGTTCTGTAAGCAAGCCAAAGGATTAATGAAATAAGTTCCTATAGATAAAATGAAAAATTACTTGATTGCCAAGGCACTCTCATCCTAATGAACTTGGATAGTCTGTTTGTTGGAGACAACAGAAAATTTAACTGGCATTGCATAGGTTTATTATATTCAAAAATAGACTTTAACTAGAACATTCTGTATTCTTTCCTGTGTGAGTAAAAACAGGGGCTGATAGAAGTTGAAAGCAGCAGATAAGCTGATGTGGAGACACATATGGCTTAAAGCTAGCATTTTAAAAGCAAAGAGACTGTAATCATTTGAAGGTAAAAAGAAAAATGTTCGTAATAAAGAGTCCTGTTCTCAAGGCATCACTTCACATTGGTATGAAGACAAGTTTCGATTAAGTCCAGATCATTTTTTTTTTGGTTTAATGTGCACCTTATGCAGAATGGATGTTTGTCGCCGTCCGTCTTTGTTACGAGGGAGGAAAAATGTGGAAGCGTGTTGCTGCCTGAGCATTTGGAGCCTTAATGCTAGAAATCAATTCAATGTGGTCATCTTATGAAAAATGCTCTTAACAGCCCCTGTGCACTGATTTTTAGTTGAAAATTATAAATTTCCTTCATCATCAGTACCGTAATATGTGATACAGAAAATTCAGTTTTCTATCTGAAGACTCTTTTATCTAGAGGTGTTCAATGGACTTGGTAAAGTAACTTAGATTTGCTGGAGAAAGGAAGATTCATGGTGATGGGAAAAGGGACCTGTCCTGTCTGACTTGGTGCCCGTCCAAGTGCAAGGACCTGGCTGGGTCTCTTCTGGTAGGATGTTGAACGTCATTGTTTGTGCCTTGTAGCTCTCTGGGAACCTGGAATATTGTTCATATTTTCTGGGATCTTTCACATCTGTGTAGTGAAGTCGCTAAAGCAGGATGTCTATATGAAAATGTTCTCTTCCTTGGACACTTTTTATTTTGAAGGAAAAGAGGAAAAACAATATTTACAAAATTCAGAACATTTTCAACTTTCTGATTGGAAAATGTAAGTGGTTGTGTTGAATTCTTGGCTCTTTACTTTTTAAGCTGAAATGCTGGCTGGAAAATACGCACACTTTCTGTCTGGTACCTGGACCTTGATACTTTGGACAAGGCGATGATTGTCCGGCCTCAGTTTCCTATGGCAGAAGCATAACCTGAAACAATGTTGGCCTTTTATAGATGCACTGATTTTCAGAAGCAGCATCGTGACACTGGCTAGTCAGTAGAAAGGTATGGAGTTATTTCACATAGACAGGAATGAAATAGCAGAAGACTACGTGTTTTTTTTCATAACCTGTTGCCCTTAGTTTTCAACAATCAGATTAGAGTACAAAAAAGCAAAGATAGCTGCAGAAAATTGAACCCAAAGGAGTAATTTGCTTGCTTTCAAGGTTTTTTTGGTATCTAGAATTCGATTAGTAGGGAATATGTAAGTGATTCTTAAAGTTAGCCAGCAGTAGAACGTGTACATGGGCGAATGCAGCAGTACAAAGGTTCCAGCTGGTACCCAGGATGAGTGTTGCCTTTTGAACTGGAAACCAGAAAACTTGACATTATTCCTGGCCAGGACTGCTTAAACATCTGAAATGTTGAGGAGTTGTGTTCTCTGTCTGTAAAATATGAATAACTATATTGCATAAATATTCTTTAATCTCTTCCCATGAACAGCTCTATGGAAATTCCAAGAATTTGTTATTAAATGCTGGATTTAACCTTTGTTGAAAATTGAGACTGTTAAATTATTTAGAAATATTCTGATTTTAAGTAAAATATGCATTTGGATCAGTTAATGCCTTTTACTGTAGTCAAATACAAGTGGTTAACAATAAAGTAAGTTCTACAGTAGCAGTGATTAAACAATAATTTAATGTCTGCAACTACGGTATGTGCAGAGGCAGATTAAAAGTGCCAGAATGCAGCCAGTAATGCAGTAACATGGGATTTGTGAATTATCTGAGGTAAGTCTGAGGCAAGAATCATGGCTGTGACTGTATAGCACTGGAAGAGAAAGTTGTCACAACATGTGAAAGGAGTTGAAATGGTGATACTTCTCCAAGTCAAATGGGGAATTGACTGGTTGTTGCTGGTTTAACAGGCATAAAATATAAGTCAAGACAGATACGGCAATTCAGGCTTTGACACCTAATCTTGTTGTCTCATTTGAACTGATGTGCAATGGCTTTTTGATTCCTTGCCATCAGTCTTCTCCTTAGGAACTGCAAGTTGAAGTTAATGGCTTCCATCATAGCAGCAATGGAAATACCATCTACCTATTTAAAATGCTCAGCAGGGTAATTCTCAAGAATGATGCTTTGTGCTCCAGGCTATTCATCCAGTTTGATGAAATCTCAATTTTTCCTTATGGCTGCGTGTATGTAGACATGCCATGAGGCTTTGAGCTCTCTATCCATTTTTGAGCATGACTGATTTGTGTCCACACCAGACAGCTTGTTGTACGTTAAGCCCTGCCAGCCAACAGATAATTTTTCTAGCATTTAAACCAATTTACGATCTAGCTGACATGCTCATTGTTTCACTAAACCTGGCCAGTCAGCACCATCTCTGCCACAGAGCAGGAAATTAATCTTTGCAGATATTTGACTCCATCAGGTTTCCTACGTGCTGCATGCAATTGTGGAGGAATTTGGAAAACTTTCTGTAAGACCTACGTCCTAGAACTGTGTGTTCATGATAGCTCCTAGTAATCCTCCCTTTCCTCTCCTGGACCATGTCCCCCAGGGCATCATCTCTTCTCCCACCCAGCTGGGTGGAAGCAGAACACCCAAAGCCCAGGGGAGAGGGTTTGGTTGTGTCATTTGCACAACCCAGGAGGGGGCATCTGAGGTTGCTGAGACTCATGAGTAGACAGTAAATACATTAATGGGGTGATATGAAGGGCGATTTTAAATCTTATGCTGTTGTCTTTAATAGCTTAGGGCTATTAAAGATCTGAAAGCCTTAGAGCAGGGGTGTCAAACTCATTTTCACCGGGGGCCGCATCAGCCTTGCACTTGCCTTCGAAAGGCCAAAAGTAATTTTTAGACTGTATAAATGTAGGAGTAGTACCCTGACTTAGAGCATACCAGCTTAGCTCTTTGGTTGTGCCCCTGGCTTAACATACAGGCATGGATACAATTAGGCTGAAACTTCAGCAGGGTCAACAGAGGAATTGCAAAGGAGGCATTAACCAAAATATGTACTTTTACATTCGTTTTCATGGAGATGCTTTAGAAAAGACAAATCCAAAGCTCATGTCTTTATGGCACCATGCTGTTGCAGTTCTTGCTCTTAAGACATGAAAAAGCAAATAGGAACTGGAAAGGAAATTCAGTTCAAACTTCCCTTAATAAAGAGTGCAGTAAGACTGGCACAAACCCAGATCTGTACTCAAGCCCTGGTTTAGGTAAAACCCCGCACTTGCACAGTGAAGGGGGGGCCAGAGGTGCTGCTCTGCCAAAGCCCCCCTGGGACTCTCATTTCCACATTCCCAATATCTGCCTGTGCCCCTGCACTGGAAGGACTTTGCCTTGAATCTCTGATGCACAATTTGAGCTAGTCTTAATTTCATGATGACTCTATGCTTAAAATGAAGGCTTGTAAATTTGAGTTATTTGACTTACAATTTGCATGACTAAGAAAAGGCAGTTGGATTTGTCTTTTGAATTTTCAAGGACTATGGAGACAGAACTATCGTGTGGAGAGATTCACAGCAGATAATGGGATGCATCAAAAAGATGTAAGGAGATAAATTTCAAGCAATCTGAAGTTAATTTGGTGATCCCAAGGAGATCCCACTAAGTGGCCAGTGTTTTGCTGAAATGCCAGCATCTTTTTTCTTTCCAATTTTGTTTTCTCACTGAGCCATATCTGTTGTTTGAAGTAGCTACAGCTGAAGCCAAAATTTGTGAATGCCGGGAAACCAGCAGTTCTAAGCAACGAAAAACCTTTGTAGTCTGTTCACAGACAGAGGAACAGAGTAGGCAAATATTATCTTTTTTATTAATATTTTATTTCCAAGCCTCTGGCATTTGACCCTCAGCTTCAGCCTGGTTGTGTTAAAATGTGTGGTGCAATCTTAAAGGTCTGTTGGCCACCAAGCAAAGAGCTTCCTGGTCAAGGAAACCTGATGGGGAGAACATTTCCCTCCATGCTGATGTGTTGCCAAATGGTTTAGGTTAAGGATAACAAGTCATGGGCTGAGACTTGACTGGCTTTGAGATACAACATATTGCCTGTTCTGGGCAGTTGCACTGGTTAGTTAGGACTGTGATTAATGTCAGGAAAGCTAGCCATAGTTAAAACGCATGCAGCGCTTCCATTAACTGACCTGGAGTTCAAAAACTAGGAATCGTGAGTGTTAAGGCTAAACAATAAAATCTGTATTCTTTGTGATTGTATATTGTAGCTTGTGTTTGAGTTCTCAACCTCATGTCCACAGCTGCTAAAATGGCAATAATTTTGGATGTGATGGGTACAATTCCTGTTACTATATGGTTTGCAGTCCATGGCATTGTAAGAATGAGTGAGCATTATGAGACATGTTGAAAAATAAAGCTAATATTAGTCTCATACTTGGGATGCTCACTCAGCTGAGTGACAGAAGTTGGTATCATGTAGCACAGATCCTGCCATGACAGTGCTGCTTTTGCAAGTGGAAGCTGAAACTAGTGCCACTTCCAGGGATTTAAAGATCTTTGTTTTCCTGTGATACTGTGTTCCTTTCAATTAATTTCAAAAGAAAAGGCTACAAAAATTCAAATACAAAACAGTCTGGATGTCATCTGGAATTTATTTGACCTTTTACATGGGCTCTAAAAGAAATCATAAACAAATAAACAAATAAAAATTATTTTCTAAGATTTAAAAGACACTTCATTTAATAACTAGATTAAAGAAAAACAATTCAAAGCTTAGTGGGGGAGGTTGCGTGTGACACAAGAAAGGAAGGAGCACATTTCATTTTAATGGCGAGTGGAGATGCTGCCAGTTCATTTGGTATGAACCCCTTGTCAGGGATGTGAAGAAATTCCCATTGTGCTAAACAGGCCGTGACTGCAGTGACCTGTGCTTCCTCGAGATGATGAAGTCGGGGTCTTTATAGAGAGGGTTTGGACATTTGAGGAAAAAAAAAAGTTACTTTCTTTTGGAGGGAGTGAAATTTTAGGGGCCAGTATTTAGAAAGGGCATCTTCATTCACTAGGCAGCCTCAGTGCTCCTCAGTTACTTTAAATCAGTGTTGATGATCACCAATCTTTATTTGGAAAATTAATAACCGGCTTTCTCCACTTTTAAAAAGCTAACTTTTATGTACGCCCAGATTTTTAGACATGGTCTCAGCTCTTTCCTTGTCTCCCTCAACACCACTCCTCCCTCTCATGAGGCGCCACTCTAGCTCTCTTGGATAAAATGTATTGCTAGATATAAAACAAGAAAAATATTTGTTTATTCTGCTCAGACAGCTGTTTAGGATGCTGTAGAAGTCTAAATCTTGTAGTAGTTTTGCAGATGTTTTTTGTATGAGGCTTTTTCTTGGAAACCATACTTGGTAGGAGGCATGGAGAGTTTCTGTGCATCCCTTGGTGAAAAGAGTCTTGGTGAAAAGGTTCTTTTCCTTCAGCATCTTTGTCTAAGGAGTTTGAAGGGGGAAGGACAGAGGAGTATTGCCAATGTTTGGTCAAAAGGAGGACTCATTTGACCTCGAACTACCAAAAAGTTTTTCCGGAGCATGAACTAGGACACTCAGTGCATCCAAAGTCCAACTGGGCTGAAAAACAACTTCCCTCCCTCCTAGAAAAATGTAGAACAAACTTCTAGTGACCTGTATAGAAGTGGTGGACCCCTTCTAGAAATTGTTCTTCGGTTTTATCCAGGAAAACTGCTTTGGATGATCTGTACTTCCAGTCCAGTTTGGTGGGGTTAATCTACAAAGGAGAGAATAGGGACTCCCCAGGATGATGGCTGCAGGGCAAAGCAGGTTTCTCTCCAGAGGAGGAGATATACATGCACTCACATTCAAAAACTTACATATTTCTGTTAAGATAATTCAGCCAACAAAACATATAGCCAAGGGTGATAGAAACTGAGGAATGTGGACTCTTTCTTGGCAGCTCCAACCCAGCTTGGAAGCATTTCAGAGGAGGATTAAATCTCGCTGCTCGGCAGGTCAGAGTTGGGGAAATTGGCAGAGGTTGGGGATGGCTGAACCAGAGATTAGTGCGGCACGGTGGAAAGTCCGCTGCAAATGGGGATGCAAATTAAAATAGGTCAAGCATCTTTCATCCTAGGCATTTCCGAATGGATTGTGGTGTTTTCAGGAGCTTTGAGCCTGTGGAGTGGGGAGAGGTGGATGGCAGAGGTGCTGACTGTGCTGAGCACAGGTTTCTGCCTGGGGTTTGGTGGGAAGGCAAGAACCCTTTTAATCCTGTTTTCTTTGCTTTGGGGGGAATCAAATACCTGAAGTCCCACAGAGAAAAATTGACTTTTCTGCTCCAGTATTGTTTACTTTGTGAAATTATCCACTTTGTCATTAGTTCACCTTGTTTTGTGCAATGTGTACATTGTATGCAAATTAATATGGTTAAAACAATGTCAAACAGGCTTACATTAGAGAAAAGTTAATATTTCTCTCGGCAGTTCCAATATCCTTTGTTCCTTTTGTGCTGAATTAATTTCTTCTGCCAGCTCTTGCTCCATGCACAGGGCGATAGTGTCCGAGGGACTTGCTGAAAGGACTCTGCTTTTCCTCTGAATAAGGTGGAAATTCCAGTTTTGTCAAGTGTTTCTCAGATGTAACCACTTCTGCAAAGCTTCCAGAACAAGACAGCAGATCAAACCCCAAAAGTAAAATTAAACAGTTTGTGGCAGGAAGCTACCACAAGCAAAATAAAGCTGACCTTAGCCTCATGTTTGAGTTTCTCTGGTTTGCCAGATGGACTGTACCAGGAGGCTCAATGCCAGGACATGGCATGGATCCGGAGTGGTGGCTCAGTGCTCGTGTCCTTCTTGCCATGCTGCCCTAGGTGCCAATCACAGGGTTTAAACGTAAATGCAGGGTGCAATCACCCAGGCTCCAAATGCAAGCTGCAGGTTTTGCACACATAGCTACAGTTTTGAGTTTAATCTGCTGTCAACAAGAGCTAAAACCAGAGCTGATGCCAGTCTGTACCACGCTCAGTGCAGGTGTTCATTGACCTCTAACAGCTGGGCAGGAGCTGCTGCCAATGGTGCAGCAGCATTTCAAGAATAAAGTGTTTCTCAGCCATTTCACAGCTTGTCACAGTGATTCTGTTTAAACATCCATTGAGACAGACTCAGGGTTTTATTGTCGGATGTAAATGAACCCCTTGGTTTTTGTGCACATTGTTTCAGTGCTGGTATGTGCTGCAGGTCATCATGACCATATAGAAGGTGCAATTTCCCCAGTGCTGTTGGTGCAGCCACATGGAAGCAGCAAAGTGGCACTGATTTTGCTGTTGCTTGAAATTGAGAATTCTGTGGAGTTAGAAATGCTTATTATTTCCATAGTGTCATCCAGGCGAGCAAACCTCCTCCAGTGTCCCCATGAGCTGCTTGTCTCCTGGGCTCTGTTGCTGCTTCCTCTAACCAGCGGCAGAATAAGAAGATGCTTTAGACTTTGGTGTGTTTAGTGGCTTAAAAGAAGGCACTGGTGTATGGTCCAGGCCACATCTGCGGTGGAGCCCATTTGGCAGGACCAGGGAGGCAGCGATGCGGGAGCAGAGCTGGAGGACAAGGGACTACTTGACAGATTTCCATGGAGGTTTTGGGCTGAACTTATCCATGATTCTTGTGTTTATTTCTTATTCCATCAACCTAAGTTGTGTGTCTGGCAACTGTTTGTTTGCTCTGGCTAGTTATAGTTATATTAGTATAAATATTTTCTAGTGATTGTTGAGTGTCCAGTTTACTTTAGTATCTTGCAATTTCCTGCTGTAGTTCTTTTTTGTTCTTTTTTTTTTAAAAAAAAGGCAGAAAACTACTCTTCCCATAAGCATCAAACTGTGCTTTGTCAGGCAAAACTCATACCTCTGAAATATCAAAGGTGCTTTTTCATAATTCAAGAACTGCAAGAGGTGGCATCTACAAGATTGAAGTAAATTCTCCTCCATTGTTTCAAAATGGTACAATAAAACCCAACTGAGTCACTGCTGCTGGAGTTTAGTGACCATGGGAAATTTATGGCCATTCCGTAGTTCTTGTTTATCCTCTTCTTTATCCCATCCGTTTCCTTTTCAAACTTGTTTTTGTTTTCATGTATGTATATTGAATGGCAGCATCTTTGGAATGGGAATCTTGTATGCACGGGTCTTGCAAAACATATAAAAGTCTCCTGGTTACTATAGCAGTAATAGCACAATAAACGCAGAAACTATGCTGAATACAAGTAAGCTAGGACTTGATTTTTTTCCTTTGTACAGGTACTCTTTTTCCTAAATGCTTTCTCCAGTTTCCCATTCGGATCCTGGACAAGTGGGCACAGGCATCATGAGAGCCAGTTCATGCACTGGACTGGCCCCGGGATGCCCTATTTCTGCAAAATTACATTTTCTTGCAGCAATATGAGCAAGGCCTGGATCTTATTTGTTTTACCAAAGTCATTTTTTCAATATGAGAACAATTAATAAATGATTATGGAAAAGAGCTCAGCATTTGTTCCACAACCCCTATAAATAAGGTAATTGCCATCTCTAGAGGGAACAGAGTTGGCAGAAGTTTCACAGGGAACTTTTGAACTGTGATTTTTTTTTTTTTTTGACATGTTTTAAATGGTTTACCAAGCAAAATCAGACACAAAAGGAAAGGGCCCTGTCAGTCAAACGACTTGTGTGGAGCTGTTAATGTCCCCCTGTCAATCAGAGCAATAGCAGCTTTCCTAGGTGGCTGAGTAGTTGCTGGAGGGAGGTGGGGAGCAGCTGCGATAATTCGAGTTATTTTAGACTTTCCCATTTTATACAAGTAACACATAGTTTCTTGGAGGATCTGATTTATTATTATATGGATTCAGGCAGAGTGTTTGCAAGATTTACTCTACTTTATAGTATTACAGCAAATGTAAACACATATAATTCAACAGTGCCAGAAGAAAATGAAGGTGGAAAATGGCCTTTGTCAGCAGCAGGAGGGATTTAGAGAGAGCTGTGAAAAGCAGAGAAGAGATGCAGTTGTGACCAACAGTAGGATTGGGTTTTGGTTTGGTGTTTTGTGGGTATTTTGTTTTGTTTTCTTCCATCTCCAAGAGGAAGACTATGTGTCACTTTTGAGGAAAGTAGAGGTGAGCTGATGCTGAGGGTTAGAGGAGGCTCGTCCCACATGGGATGGTGCCCGGAGTCAGACCAGCCGTAGCGAAGATGCCATGGGGGTTTCCCTGCCTGGGACCCGAGGTGTGAAGGGCCCGTCGGGGCTGACCCCCGTGGCAGCTGGCTCCTTCGCTCAGCTGGAACTTGTTTGAGCTCTAAATGCAAGCAAAAAGATAAGAAACAGAAACATCAGCAAGAGAGAAGTTTGACAGCCAAGTTGTGCAAAAACCAGATGTCATTCTTCATAGTTTTCTTTCACCCGGGTAGCGTGGGTTATTCCACCTCTCTGCCTCTGGGTGAGGGAATGTCTCCCTCCCAACCAAAAGTCTGGTTTAGGCCATATTTTAGCCATGGTTGCAGCAGATTTCCTGGTTACGGGTCTGTACAACCACTCATGAACACGCAGCAGTGATACACAGACATGATCAGAGACTCCTATGAGATTCTTCTGTGGGATGAAATGCCCCCTGGGGACATGGGGCTCCCCAGCAGGATCCCTCTGGGGACAAGATTTTCTGCTCTTCCGTTCAGTAAATGTCATTGCTCAGTAATGGATTAATTCACATTTGGGGTTTTTTCCCATGGCAAAGAACTGTGCTCTGTGAAATACCTACTCCCTGCTGTATGGCAGCTCAAAGACATGAGCGGCAGTGCGTTTTGCAGGGGATGCACAGCCATGGATGGGACTGGCTGAGAGTGGCAATAAGAGAACGTGGAGGTGAAGTGGTTGCAAAGTAGAAGTGTAGTTTGAGGGTTGACTCTGGCTTTGTGATCTTTCTAATTATCTGGAAAATGCAAAGCCAGAAGTGATCTTGACTGAATTCTGAGACTCTAGAAAAATGTAGAGGGGAGGATAAAACATACCACTTTTCATTACTTTGCATGAGTTCTTAGTTTAGTGCTAGATACCTATATTTAGCTTCTGTAATACCCTGTAGGATCTATAGTTATTTATGCTCTTCAGCAACATTTTTTTACATGTTTTTGAAAGCCTACAACGAGTGGTAAAGTTGAGTTTTGGGTTTGCTTTCAGACTCTGGACTTCATTGCGCAGTACTCCTTAAATTCCTCAGCGTCCCATCCTGTAGCACAGAAACTGGCTGTGCATTACTTGTCTGTGGATACAGTAAATGTTGAAAGGCTGATTATGAATATTGATTAATAATGAAATGGCACCAACCCAGTTCTTGGAAGCGTGAGTTGTATTTGCTAGTAAATTTTCATCTGTGGGGAGAAAAATACTGGCTGAAGCAGTGGGTTCAAAACCTTTTAGTCCTGCAGACCACTACCAGCATGCAGGGCTTCTCCAGGGTACAGATGTACTTGTGAATTGTGAATTCATCTCATGAAACCAGAACCAGCTCATGGTTGTTCACTACGGCCTTGGAATCGTGGTTTGGAGGGTGGTGGCCCAGAGCGGGGCGTAATATATATATATAGATATATAGATTTATAGATATGCACACACACACATATATTTATATGTATTTTTCTGCTTTGAGTGTTAATTTCCAGCCATTATACTTTAACACATGGTTAAATGCCCTTCCAAAGGCTTCATTGATCTCCATTTCAGGATTCAGTGGCAATATATCCATATTCATGCAGGACTCTCAAGGTTTCTACTTGAAGTACTCTTAGGTCCTCAGGTGAAATTACATCCAGTATTTCAATAGTTTAAAAGTGCATCTTGGAATCCAGAAAGCAAAATTGAAAGCAGGATTCGGCTTATTGTGTTGCATCTTAAATCCAGGTCTGATTTTAGTTAAAAGCTTGGCAAGATGCAGCAATAGGCATTGTATACTAATCAATGAAAGATGAAGGCCAACCCTGCTGCTCTGCTTTGGGGAGAGACCTGCATTTTTTTTATTGTCTTTCAAGAACAAGGTAGACTTGGAGAGTTAACAGAAGTCTTCATGCAGTACTTGGGGCATATGACTGGGAAAATAGAGGTCTGTGGACAAAGTAGCTCATAAAATGATAAAATGGTTCAATCAAGCCTCAAAGTGACATATTTAGGAAGTGAAATTTTATGCATTGATTCTGTTTTGCAAATCTTTTGTCCATTATCGTGACAAAAGGATGCACCGTCTCTCCCATGTCCACACATCTGCAGCTCCAGTCCAGACAACCTTCACCACCGCGCTTGTCCCTAACACCAAACAAAAGAAAAGTTGGATGCTTTGTGCGTTTCCCTTTCTTATTTCTCTGGCCTTGAGTCCTGCTTCCACCATATTTTGAACTGTTTTTCTCAAACTTGAACACTTTACAATACAAGTGGAAACTGATGGTAGTATCCAAACTTAGTAACATATTGGATAGCTTTGCTCAGAATAATTGCCTCTTTCTTTTCATCTTGTCTCAATGTTTAAAGAACAACAGTACCTCATCTCTGCTAAACCTTTGAACCTTTCCTGGATATCATTTGGTAAGTTAAACTGGCAATCCAGCATTTGTTTAGCTGATCTCTAAAATGCACAGATGATAGGAATTCAAGTATCTGGAGGTAAAAAGTTGCACCTTGGGGATTGTCAGAAGTAATTTAAATTTCCTGTTTGATCTTTGAGATGCTTTTCCATGTTAAAAAACAAAACAAAACAAACAAAAAACCACTGCATCCCCCACACTGCTGCCTTTCTATCCTGTCAGTCCTGCTTTTTTACTTTAAAATGAGGAAAGAGAATATGTTTAGCTGTCATGTCAAAAGATTTATAGACCTATTGCTTTATAGACAACTGAAACTTTGGAGCTGAAAACGGTATAAGTACCTTTGAAAGATGCATTTGGCTGTTTGGTAAAGAATCAAGCATCTGGATGAAGCAGCTGAACAGTCAGTCACTTCATTATAGGTTCTTGAGGTGTTTGCAAGACAAGATCCTGAAGCAGCCAAATAAAACAAAGTATTCATCAATAAGATGCATGGAGTGAGCAAATGAACGTGGTTAAACAAATCACGGTGGTAATTTTGGTAATTCATAAATTTAAGGTGCACTTGCAGAGCTCCACACTATACCTCACATCCTGGAAAGCCGTCAGCTGAGCCACGCGCTTGGAAGCAGCTTGGTGCAACACCTTGACCCAGCAGAACTTTGATCTAAAATGAAGTTGTTACCAAAATATTTCCCAATAAAAACAACCATTGCCACTGAATTCCGGGCTAGGGCAGGCCAAAACATGTCAGAAAGGGGGCTATAGCAGAGTTTGTCTTTGCAACTTCTGTATTTATTGGCTGGTGCTGTTTCATTAATTAGGATGGTTCCCCACCTTGTGCTACCCACCTCCGAGGCATGGCATCTGCCAAAGAAGTGTCATTGTGCTTTCTGGGATCTCAACTATTTTATACGTGCCAGAGTACCTTCTTTTGTTTTTTGGGTTTTTTTTTCCCCTCCCCTTGGTTTACCTACAGCTGTTTTATACCCAGTGTCATTGCCAACCATGCACTGGGACCCACGGTCTCAGCCTGGAGCGAGCTCCCCATCACCCTGACCCGATCTCTGCGCACGGTCACCTGGCGCTGGGCATGACCAAAGGGAGATTTCGCATCTCGGTTGTCAGGTATCTTAGATTTGAGTTGATTTGCCATCTGCTGGCATTTGTAATTAATCTCTGGGGTGGCATTTTGTATTTTATGGGGTTGCCCGGAGGCTTGTGCAATTGTTGCTTGTGTCCAGCTGGAAAGTAATTGTGCTCTTTGATTTTATTTTTAATTTTTATTTTTTTAATCAATGCCTTTATGTTAACTGTCATGCTTCTGCTTGTTAATTGGATTCAGACTTGACACGGATTAGCATTATGGCTGGAAGCCTAATTCTTTAAAAAGAGACAAAAATGCTGCTCAGAATGTAGTCATTAATTGCTTTTATTTATCAGAATTCTTAAGTGTGGCCACTCAGAGCTCAGCTAGCAATTTTAACTGCAGCTGCCTCGGTGTGTTTCTGCTGGAAGCTGTGCGGTGCAGGTCAGATACACAGCAGTAAAAATTATTGTATTGTTTTGATCATTCGCACTTGCTACAGGAATCACTATATTCTTTCTATGGAGTGAATATGACTGTAGCATGTGCTGGTTGTGTCTGTATAATGGAAACTATATTTTCCGTAAAAAGATCATATATTCCTTTTTTGGAAGGGTCTGAGGTGGACAGGAAAGCAAACAGAGGAAATCTGGTGCTTGCCCGGGGTTGTCAGGCAGAGAAGGTGATTGGACCTTTAATTATATTCTCAATTAAAATGAGGAGCAGTTTGGTGATTAAATCTTCCGCATGGTGAAAACTCAAGATGTAAATGTTGCATTTCAACACACAGCAAAAAGTCTTTAAAAATGAAAGACTTTTTTTTGCCTGTCTCTTCTGTAAAAATTTTTCATCGCTGATTTCATTGCGTTATCAGGACTGAAATGAGAAACACTGCTTACGAGCAAATATAGCATTTGAATACAGGCCAGGAATTCCTTTTAGAGTATAAGCTTTTGTGTGAAATAAAAGCCAAACAGCTGCTCACAACTTAAGTCTGAGTAAGTGATCTAATGCTATTGCTCTGGTCTCAAATTTGAGGCTAAATTGTTTCTTTGCCAAAGACCTTGTGCCAACCTACCTGGTCCCAATTTGTGAGAACAAAGTACATTGTTTCTGCTGCACTAGGAGTGAAATAATTTTATTTGACATTTTTTTCCATTATAATTTCGGCCCTGATGTGGGAACCTCTGTGGGGTTGAGACTCTACTTCTCACCTTCAGTCCTCCAAGATAGATCACAAGTAGGAAAATACCTCCTTGTGAAGGCTAGTTCAGCATGATGTATGGGTATATCTTAATATACTTGAAGACTCTTTTTTTTTGGCCATTAATGTAATTGCCTTTTGATTTATTTTGTTCTTTTTTTTTTTTTCCTCAGATCTTGTTTTCTCTCCACATCCAGAGCTGGTGGAGCATTAGGTGTGATTAAGCCTTTTGGAACAAAAGCTTCCACAGTCCCCAGGGAAGAGCTTAATTTGGGACAAGATAGATATCTGCAAGTGACTTAAGCAGAGGTTTCTAATGACTTTGGATGCTCCTAAATGCAGGAGATAACCAGAAGCTGGTATAGGTGGGGTAGTTGAATTTCAGTTTTCCAATTCTTCCTCCATAGCACCACACTTGTGCATTATTGGGAGGATGGGAGGAATGTTTAAAATAACTACAAAACCACACAGTGGTGTTTAAACTTAAATCAATTATTTTTGTGCTTGAGGAAAAGAAAGTCAAATTACCAAGAAGGGAACTTCTCTAACCATGGAAAAGGCAGAATATTTCCGACAACTCGGTTAGGCATGGACTGGATCTCTCAAACACGCCGTTGTGCACTTGTGCTTTCACAAAAGGTTTTAATTTCCAAAGAATTTGAATTGTGCTGTAAGTGCACACTTAGAGTTTAAGGTCCTGTAAGATTTATTGCCAATGTGTAAGCAAAGGGGAGGAGAAAACCTATTGGCCAAGAAATGCCGTGTCCTGTCCTGTGACAGTGACTGCCTTAGCTGGTACCCAGAGAAATCTCAGAGCAACCACAGCCTTATTCATCACAGAGCAAAACAGAGGATTTACATGCTTGTTCTAAAAATAGTTTCTTTTCATATAAACTAAAAATGAGGATGTTTGAAGCATGTTTTATTTAGAAGTTTACATTATTATTGAGCTTTTTTCTATCTAAAAAAAGTAACCACAGTTTTTCAGAGTTTAGATGCATCATTGTAATAAGGACAGCATAAAAACTTGTATGCACAGAAAATGGGAAAAATTCCTGATGTCACCTGGTCTGTATCCCACATATGTTCAATCATTCACTCAGTTCCCATGGTGCTGTTACCTGTGTTTCTTCTGTTTGCTCTTCCATCCCACCAATGGCCATTTGGGAGCTGTTTTCCTGATGATGAACAGCATCATTTTGCATCTGTTGCCGCTGTCCTTGGACAATTCCCAATCTCTGCAAGGTCATAATGATGTCAATAATAGCTCTTTCCTGTGTGCTGAGTGGCATTTTAGCAGTACTGCTCAGAGTGCCTCTCTAAGCGTTGTTCCACTGACCCACTTACTGGGAGAGCGGAGTTCTTGATGGATTAATCACATCTCCTTAAAACTACATTGTCAAAAAGATAATTTGTCTTGTGTGTGTTATGACTGACAAACAGTAAATTGAATAACATGCAGTCAATAATCACCTGCTGTACTAGTCTATGCTGCAACATGGTTAATCTTGTAAAATCCTCTCCTGAAACCATCAGCCGTGGCTGCCTGACTTCACAGGTAACTGCATGTTCCTTGATCCCACATGGTGCTGGGTGAGATGCAGCGTCCTGAAGCATCCGTGCTCCAGGGGCCCCTCCAACAGCTATGCCAGGAGAAGGGTCACACTGTATGCAAGAGAGGAGTTTCTTGTCTCTTTTTTAATTGTCCTAGCAACTGGCTGCTTGCAGATGGTCTGCTTTCTTACATGGACTTTTCCTTGGATATTTAAACGCGGTATGAATCCACACACCAGTTTCGTTTGGGGAAGGATCACCTGTGTCCATCTTTCATCACTTAGCTGTTGAAGGCAGTGCGGTGGTTTTGCTGGGTATTTTATATTGGGTAAAATTATTTTGAAACAAACTTGTTAATATCCATAGTTTAGACACTTATTTGTGTGACATTGGTGATAAAATGACATGATTAATTTTTTGGTTTGTGTAGCCTTAAATTTCAGGCTCATTGCCTGTTGTGCTTACTGAAGACTGCAGGCTTTTTGAGAGCAAAACCAGCATAATACCATTAGTTTTCCAAAATCAGTCGTTGTTGTTTGTTTATGCTGAACTTGGCTGGGAGCACACAAACACCAAATGGCTGCCGTAGTTGCTTTGGAGCAAAAATTAAACCCCTAATGTTGTATTCTCCTGTTTTCCTTGATCTGCAGCATCTGCTGGGATATGAGTGTGCTGGTGATAGTTTGCTGGTACCATCGTGCAGAAGGAAATATCCCTCGCTATGGCACTTTCTGTCTGTATATATTCTGCCCAGAAGGGATTTTGCTGTTTGGGTTTTGTTTCACTAAGATGTGCTTTCACTCTCTTTTTTGAAGCATATGGCATTGTGAATCCCCGGTCCAGGGTTAATGCTGATAATGGAAAGAGAAACGGCTCCAGAAGCTGACTTCATATTTATTTGACAGGCTATTCCTGATATCTCTTTAGAAAAAAGATGTTGCTTGTGGGACAACGTGTAGAAAACAAGGTAGTTTTTAAAGAGGTGGAAGAAATGCCTTCTGCATGCAGAAAACTTGGGAGGGAGAGAGAATTGAACAAAAATAAAATGTTTCTTTTGAGACCACAGGAGGAAGAAGTTAACAGCTTTTTTAAAGATGCTGAAATTGTGACATGTAATAGTGCAGTGTTGGATGAGTTTCAAAACAGGAAAACTTAGATTTTTATGTTAAACTTGATTTGCAACATGGAAGCAAAATCTGTTGGTGATATTTAGCATGATCACTGTGGGCTTGCACTTATGATGAGCTTGGCCCTGTCCCTCAGATGCTTTATGGTTTGCACATGGCAGCTTGCACACTCCTTTTTAGGAAGCTGAGAAACAAAGAGAGTGGAAAATCCTGCCAAAATGGGCATTAACCATAGACTACATCCACAAATGTGTTCGTGCAAGAATAACATTTAAATACAAAGTATGTGATTGTTTGCTTAAAGTCTCTAATGTATACGCTTCTCTATAGTTACTGGGATCTTTTCTGGATGTACGAGAAACCACATTATTCAGCTGCTCTCAAAATCTTGAATTGCTGATTTCTCTTCTCTTGCAGTCTTTGCATACTCAATGATATTGAAAAGGACAAATAATTACTTTTTTCCTGTGGGATCCTGGCTCTGGAATGGCTAATTCTGATTGTAGATAATACACATTAACTTTGAGTACTTCCGTGCTCCAAAAATGCAATTCATCAAAACGCAAGTACTTTGTGTCAGATCTGAATGTTTCACGAGAGATTTTGTAATCCAACATGTCAAACTTGTTTAAATGTGAGATTGTAACTGAAAGCCAAAGGAAGCAATAAGTGCTTCGTTATCTTGCTTACCTTACAGAAGTGTCTTACAGTTCTTGGAAAGAAGAAAATTATTGTGTTTCTGTAAGAAATACACAACTATCTCAGGCGTTGCCAACATGTGCGTATGCTGCTTGTGTTTGTAAGCAGGCTGGTGTTCCATAGGGGCAAACATAGTGACTCCAGTAGAGTAATGCTCGGTTCCAGCTGCCAAATAACTCCATGCAACTTGGTTGCTGGTGACTTCTTGCTTCTTCCCAGAGGTGGCTTTGTGTTAGCAATCATTTGAGCAGGGGAAAAAGCCTAATTTATAAATGCTTGCTAAGAAAGCAGACTTTGAGGGTATCTGTTTCCTCATCTGTTCCAGGCAGTGATGCTTTAAGTTACCTAGTACTGAGGATACTGTAAGAGTGATGAATTTTAGTCAAATGCTACCGGAGGACTCCAGTGTGAGTTTGGCATCGCTTCTGTTCACCTCAGTCTATCACCACATGGTTTTCTAGCTTGTCTCCAAAGCAGGAACAGGAATCTCTGTTCATTTTCCATATTCATGAAACTGTACCTGACTTGCCTAACCAGTAAGTCTCCAAAAAGAAGAGACTGTGACTTGCTTGTGTTTTCTTAACCTTCCTTGGTGTTTTTAGTGTGTAGGAGCATATCGGCATGATGCACAGAGGTGGTCACTGTTCTCATAAAGAAACACGAAACCAAATACGTGTGTATGTTTATGGTAGACACTTAGATTTTCTGAAAGACTCTGAAAGTTACCATCTCAGTTCAGGGCTCGTCCTGAAGCAGCTGTCTCGGTGCAGATGTGGGAAACTGAAATCTGCCACAAAAACGTTTCTACCTTGCATATAGCAGCCCCCACAGCTGCCAAAATATTCATCTTCTTGTTTTAAAAATAGAGGGGGGGTATACTGGATACATCTGCTCCTGCCCAGCGCTGTGCTGCAGCTGTGCCAGCATATTATCTGGATAATGGCCCGAGTCAGACCAGCCATAACAAGAGGGGGGGAAAAAATCCCATGTTTGATTTAAGTGCAATTGTGGCTTTATTCCAGTCACTTCTTAATTTATATCTCAAATTCAGTTTATCTTCGTGCCCTGGTGACTAAACAAAGGAGCTGTGTGCACTTGACTGTTTGAAGAAGCTGTCTCTAGGCGGGGGGGAATTATTTAAGGGAGTGTGTGTGGGGAAATCCAGAATACTGAGCAGCACCATCTCAGTTGTTTTAAATGGAGCGTAATCAGCACTTCGAGTGGTTTCAGTGTATGTGTGTGTATATCATTTCACTCTTTGAATGAGTGTGAATATATTTTATACTTTTCTTCTACTATACCCAAGGGAAGAAGGGCTTCCGTTAGCTACAATTAAGGAAAATGCTTAACCACTCCAAATTTGCTTCTGATCTTGAAGAGTTGTGCTGCTTTGAGCTATTAAACTTTGTGTGTAGGCTTTGTCAATGCTGGTGGATGTTGGATTTGGGACTTGGATTTCCTCTGCCCCATCTTGCTGGGAGGGTTTAAGACTCTGCCCCCAACCTGTGCATCCCATCCCATCCCATCCCATCCTCTCCCTGGATATTCCTCATTTTTAGCTCAGCTGTAGGTGAAAGAGAGTTTGTGGCTGGTAAACCTTTAGTGCTGAGGTGCTTTAGCCAAAACATATCTTAAATGTTGCCCCTTTATTATTCCTGCAATAACAGCAATATTCCTGTTTGGTTTCTAGAGCAGGAGTTTTCTTCCCCAGGGTTGAGTGCAGCTCCCTGACATGTTGTGAGGAAGATGCTTGTGTGCATCTTTGCTCAGAAAGGCTGCGTGGAGTTGCAAGAAGGAAAAGAAATATATTGCTTGTTCTGTATCTTTGAGAGAAATTGGGTCACGTATTGAACTGCAAGGAGCTTTCCTCAGCTAGCAACCAGAGGATGCTTTTTGGGTGGTTTTTCTAGTAACGTTAAACATAGCCCAGGATTTCAGGGATCTTTCAGGGCACTTGGGCCAAATTTGAAATTAATCTAGTTTTTTTTGTTTCATTTTATTTGGAAAACTTCTGTAGACTGTAGGTGCTGCATGTTTCCAATCTGCATCTGGTATTTACTTTGAATGTTTGTGTCTTTGGAATCCAAAGCCAAAACGTTTCATGCAAAGTGTTGTGACCCAAAACTGTTTAATCTTAGATCTGTGTTCTCAGAGCCCATGGCCTGACTTGAGTAGCTGATGAGTATCAGCTGAGCAAGCATCGCAGAATCTGACTTCTGCCCATGAACCATAAACCTTTTCCCCAGGGAACAAGAGAGTAAATTGGCCTTGGTGCGGGAACAGCCAGCGAGACCGGGGCCGCGGTTTCCTTGTGCTCAATACCAGACCCTGCAGCACGCTGCTGTGAAGATCGCCTTCCTTCTAAGTGAAGCCATATGAAAAAAAGAACAACACTTTTTTTTGAGAATGGCTGAACCAACCAATTTGTTCAAGCTACTCTTCTTGATGGCTTATTTTTAGCTGAAAAAACACTGATATTTTGAAGGCAACTTGAAAAGTGCCGAAGGGGAAGAAGGGGAAACAGAATCAAAACCATTTCAGGCTCACAAATGAAAAACAACAACAACAACAAAACCCCCCCAAAACCCCAAACAAACAAACGCAAGCATGTGAGCAGGTACGCCCTCCAAAATGGTGTAGAACTTAATCCCATGTTAGAGCATGATGAGTTAGATGTGAGTTCATCTAGAAAATAAGTAAGCTCAACATTTCTGATTAAGAGGTCACAAGGCAATCAGCTCGCTGTGTCATGCTTGTGAGGGAAAAAGTCCTCTGATTTAAAGATACCCAGTAAGATAGGTCTTCATTTCACTTGGCCAAAGTTTTTGCCTGAATGTTGTTCTTAATTTCTTCTTTGTATCAATGTACGCCAGAAAAAGTCCCTGAGACCCTTAGGCTTGAAGAAAGAGATGGGTGCAGATTTATGGTTGATATATTTGTGTGTATGTTCTCAGTGGAAAAGGGTGATGTATCTGAGAAATGAAAGTGGGAAGATAGCACAAGCCTGGTGCCACAAGTTCTTGGGTAACAAAGTACTTCACTGGATAAACATTTTAAAAGCATTGGCTGTCTTCAGTGACGTTTTGCTGTGTTGTAGTGTCAAACTGTCTGTCTTGCTGGCGTTTTACATTCACCTTATTCTTGATGAACATGGATTTAACCTGTTAAGCCCAGCAGTGAGGCAGGCAGCAATGTGCCCCTTGAACTGAATTGTCATGAGCCAGCACTGTAGCCTCCCAAGCCTGGGAACATGGGTCAAGGACCAGATTTGATTTAATTATGAGGAATAAAAAGATGTGAAGCATATGTAGTGCCATAGACCTGTTTTGCTGGTATTGATGGATTACAGAGTTCATAGAGCAGCCCGATTTGCGGTTATCCAATTTGCAATGGGAAAATTAGTTCAAACAAGGTAATTTACTGCACTGTGGACAAGTACTTGGTTTTTGCTCTTAACAATATCTTAAATGAACTATAAAGTGTTGTTGATTTTTAGTACTTCATTTACTCACCCACAGTAGGTGACATAAGCGGCTGCTACCCTGCAGAACCGCGAAGTCAATTGAGTCTATTTACTGTGAACTTTTTACCTTGTTTCTGAGTAGCTGTTCTTTAGATGCACCCATCAGCTCTTCCTTATAATGCTTCCAAAGAGCAATATGTTTCTTTCCCTGCCTTTGTCTTTGGGTTACTAAATCTATCATCTCACTGGAAAGCTTAACGGTGTTGTCAGAAATTGCATTTTATGTCCTGGGTTAGGGCTGTTTAGCTTGAACGTGACAAGTTGTTTAAAAATAGGCTGTTTTATGCTTTGTATTCATTCTCCTCTCCAAAACTGTCTTTCAGAACAATGTAAATAAAGAACTCCCAGAACTGATACAGGGGAGCTGGTATGCTTAGCAGAAAAGGCTCAGCTATTACCCAATTGACATTAATGTAACATAAATCTTAATTATATTGAACATGCATCAAGCTGCAAGGTCTTAGGAGATGGAGTCATTAGGTAACAGTTTACAGTGAACATTTATCTTCAAACAAATTCCCAGGCCTCCTTAATTCCCTTTGTAGTCTCTTAAAGGCGTTGGAAATGAGAGGTGTAATATGGATTCACTTTATGCCCAGCTCTTTTAGCAGTATCCAAAGCTGACCCCTCAGCACAGGCTAGAAATGGCTAAAATAATCATTTCCAATCATGTAGACCACGGACTTAGTCCCATCTGCACAGGACGAGGTTGCAGACGACTCTAGGGTGACTCTGCGTGTTGTCTCTCTGGGGAGCAGAGAGGTCTCTGTCCTTCTACTCACCCACATCTGCACCATAGGACTGTGACTTGCAAGTCTTGCCCAAACTGCATACTGGGTGGGATGTTCTTCCTTTTAATCCCCACAAATATTTACTTTCCTCAGAGATGTTTCCATATTCCATTATGACAGCAGGATTCTAGATGTTTCCAAAATACTACTTCTTTTTTTCCACCAAATTGCTTTCTTATCTGTTATCTTTCTTATCTGTTATCTTTCTTATCTGTTATCTTTCTTATCTGTTTTTATCTAAACAGCAAGTAAAACAGATGATAATGGATTTTTTTTTCTCTCAATTTTGGTTTATCTCATGGTTTCCACAAGCATGCTATACTTGTAAATTCATGTGCTACACCCATCTTACAGATTTTCTTGAAGACTAAGGAAAGAATTAAAATATCATAGAATCCTAGAACAGTTTGAGTTGGAAGGAACCTTCAAAAGCTCATCCAGTCCAACCCCCCTGCAACAAGCAGGGGCATCTTCACCCAGATCATGTTGCTCATAGCCCCGTCTGGCCTGGCCTGGAATGTCTCCAGGGATGGGGCATCTACTATCTCTCTGGGAAACTTGTGCCAATGTAGGCAATAGTGAAGTTTTCCCTTTTGGAATGAAGAATTAAGAAATCCCTTAAATTAAAAATAAATGTAATACTGATTTTAGTATTTTTTTTTTAAGCAGAATCTTCAGTTTCTCACAGTTTTCTCACGTTCTCAGTTAAGTCTCTGACCTAAGCTTTAGTTGGGAGCTCCAGCATTCACCTTTCAATATCAGTGCTCCTCTAAATTGCCTAAAAACATCACTACCAGCTCATTAGTCACTTGTTTAAAACCTTTGCCTTCCTCTCCTACAGCTTCATTAGGACATTTCCTTCTCCTGAGAAACCCCGGGCTTTCTCATCCCTGCTAGCAGAAGAGAAAAAGTAAAATCATTATGGATTAAATGCATCCAGGAGGAGTTTATCTCCAGATACAGAAGGATTAAGCAAGGCTGAAGTTTCAGGCTGTGGGTGCTCAGGCTCTGCCTGGGGCTCAGACCACCACAATTAGCCAAAAGGGTGGTATAGGTAGATAAGCTTTAATTACTTGGTTGTGTCTGGTCTCTGATGTAGGAAAAGGTGCTTCATCAGTCGTGGTTCCCCTCCTTGGATTAAGGATGGAGGGAGTAAGTGTTCTTCCTGGTCTGATGCAGTGTAATAATTTACCTGATTTCAAGAATTAAAGAGGCTGAAGATAGGCCCTTTTTATTTTCTTTCTCGCCCATGGATGTTTTCTCCCAAGCCCTTGTGAGGGCGCACTGGGCTGGAAGTTGCCACCCTCATAGCAAGAGGAGCCCGTGGGGTTTGGAGCAGCCGCTGCAGCCCTGGTGAGGGACAGATGAGCTGGGTGGAGGCAGCACTGCACGGTTTGTCCAGACTTCAAAGAGAAAAACTCCAGGCCATGGCTGGAGATGCAATTACACATTTGGGCACGGAGATGTTTACGTAGAAGGAAATCTTGGTAGGAGTGCCAAAGTATTTAATGATCTTTGCTTATTGTCTTTTAGTCTTAAAGCTAAGAGGAAAAAAATAAAGCAGTAGAAAGGAGAGGAAGCAGTGTAGTTTCACAAATAAAAAGTGAGCTCTTGCTTTTTGTTGTTAACATTGCTGTCACCCAGCAAATGCTCCCCCAGAGCTGGCTTTTGTGTCCCCATCTGGCAGATGTGAGCCACAGGAGGGGGCAGCTGCCAGCGCCAGCCCAGAGCCTGCAGCACGAGGGACACGGTGTGACAGCTTTGTCAGGGACCTGGCTACTCAGTATGTGCCAGAGCAGTGTTCTGCACCCACATGTGTTTGTATTAAGTGCCTTATTTTCTTGATTAACAGTATTTTGTCATTTGTGGTATTTTATCGACCACTGAGCCATTGCTATCTAGAAGAATAAGAATACAAGCAAGTTTCATATCTGAAATTATAAATATATAATGAGATCTAGGCAGTGTTAGCAGTCTGCACAAAAACATTTTCTGACTCAGATAATGATTAGTAGCAAAAAGTTTGTTTCCCTTTTTAATACTTTAAACATTGCGATTTGCAAGCCTCTAACATCCATGTGCAGTGGGCATGGAGTGCACAGGACTGCCAGCCACTCTGTGAAGATTTTTCCGGAATTTTGGAGCATTTAAGACCTGGTTCCCTCTACTGCATGGGCAATGCTAGTAACTTCCAAACCTGCTGCCCAGCTTGCTTAGGAACCTGGCCTCAGCTTTTCCACCAAAATGATGCATTCTGGGGGAAAAAAAAAAAAAAAAGTGGTATTTAAGATGTACAGCTGTGGGAAACTGCAGCGAGTCTGTGGAATCCATGACAGAAAATATGAGAGTAGAGATCAGCCTTGAGATATTAAGATTTACCCTTGAGAAGGATGGGAGTTAAGGAGTATCTGGAGAGAGGAGAGATGTACCCATGAGAGAGAAGGGGATAGAAGAATAACATGGATGATAGAAAAATTAACCAATGAGATGTTAGTGCTGTAACTTGTAACCAATAGTGAAAAGACACATGAACTGGTAGAATTGTATAAAAATGCACTTGTAGCAATAAATGGCATCTATTACTTTCATCTTGAAAGAACTTGGTCCATGTTGTTTGTCCGTCTCAACTGCGACATACAGCCTGCTGTTTTCTCAGTTGTTGGGAAAGGGGGTAAGACATGAGGCGCTCTGGATCCGAAGGGAAAGGTGTGGGATGTCACTAACCCTGTGCTCTCTGCTTTCCACAGGCCCTCCGGGGAGGCGGGGGAAGCCCGGCCGGCGCGGAGAACCCGGTAAGCATTGCCTGGCCCCAGCCACGTCACTGGGTGCCCCATGGGTGTCATTGGGCTGGGTGGTAACCCTTCAATAATGGTGCTGGTCACCTTCACCTGGGCTGTGGAGCAGGGGCTTCCCGCATCCCTGCGTGATGGATATAAAGGTTTTCATAAAATCCCCCAAATAAAACCAAAAATTAAAAAAACCTTCACCAGAACAAAACTCAAACAAAAAAACCTCAAAACACCCACTGTTGTCACGTATTTATTAGTCCTTCCGTTTCTCCCTTGTAGTGTTCAGACACATTTTTTACTCCATGCAACAGTGTGAATTAGCACAAAAATATAGAAGCCCAGCTGCATGCTGCTGCTTTCCAGCCTATGGACACATCTATATGTTGCCTGCGGGTCCTACGCTTGTGCTGTTTGTTGTCCACATTTCAGAGCTGGGGATAAACCAAACCTCAGCCACCAGCCATGGGCACGTCCCCCGAGTGCTCGCGGTGCCCTTCGACCAGGTGAAACCACAGACTGGTCTCACTGGGAATTTTTATTTAAGCTAGTTATGTATTCTAATTAAATGCTTCTGTAATTTTGTTATCTGGTGGTTTGGGGTTTTTGTTGTTATTGTGGGGTTTTTTGCTTGTGTTTTTTCTTGTGTGTGTGTGGTTTTCTTTTGTTTGTTTTGTTTTTCCTGGCTTGTGAAATGGGAAAGCACCAATCCCCTTCAACTGGGAAGTGCTGTTTGCATTCTGCTGTTTGGTTGCTAGTGCTGTTGGAGAGGGTAGAGACACGGTCAGTTTTGCTCTTCCCAAGGCAAACAGTCACACAAGGATGTACCTCAAAAGCCATGGAATTTGCAGCTGCCTTTGCATGTTGGAAAGCAGCAGGTGATATTTCACACACCTCAGCTCTTAGGTTATTGAACATTGAGAGAATGAATAGGGACCGGGTAGAATTTATTTAGCAAGGAGGCTGTTCTGTGCTGCCTGTTGCTATAGCAAATAGGCAGCTGGGTTTTAAAAAAGGGCAGCCTAACTTAACCAATAATTTGAATGATTTTTTTAACTCTGGGGTAAGGAAATTAGGGGGTTTGGGCTGTGGACTGATGTCGATGGAAGGCAGGCAGGCAGGTATTTCCCTTCTCTCTTCCACTGATGGTATTTCACAGTGCATCGCGTGTTTTTTGAGATACTTTTGCTCTTGAAGCATCAGGGGTTACTTATGGCCAAGGATTGGATGGTGCACTCATAGGGGTGGTGATGGACCCCAACCAGCTTCATTAAACCCCTTTTCCTCCAGCTGGGCTGTGAGAGTAGCCACCAGGTAGCTTTGATTCTTTTTATTTGTTTATTGTTTTTTAAATATCATTATGCTCTTTAAAACACTTAGAGGGGAGTACAGCATTCAGCCAAGGGCACCTGATGAGGTCAGCCAATGAATTTGGGATTAATATGCAGGCATTTATGTAAATTTTTTCCAAGGTATGTCTTTAGCCCATACAAAAATTTAGGAGGTAGCTGTGAGCTCAAGCATAGCCATGACCTTCGCTGCCTTCTCCCTGTTCATGTGAGAGCTCTGAAAAGTGATGGTTGCTCTTGTGCTGCAGCACATCCGCAAGTGCTTCTTGAGCATCCCTCTGACCATGTGGGAAGCTGCCAGGGAATCAACACAGGACCAGCAGGAAAACAAGCATTATAAAATAAACTTTTAAAAAAAATCATTAATAATAACAACTTATGATCTTCTTTGAATTTTTCTGTGATTGTGGAGGAAAATCCGTTTAATGCAATGCAGCCTCCCCAGATTGTTCCACTGGATTGCAGATAGAAAAGCAGTGAGCAGACATCCTGTGTATATTGGTTTTGGCCAAGCTGCCAGATGTTTGTTTTCATAGATAGCTTGAATATATATTTCCATATTTGTTTGAGAACCTGACCACACATAAACCGGGTCCTTGTTCCTTTGCTACAGCTGATAAATGTGAATAAAACTTTGTTTGCGTAGCATGATAGTGTCCATCCCCAGGGACCCTGCGTGGTTATAGCTTTACAACCTTGAGACAAATGTTGTTGTAGAGCCAGAAGGCTTAACGCTATTCTCAGCCCTGCCAAAGGGAATGTTTTTTTCTGGCAATTGTTGAAATGGTTATGTTGAAAAACTTTTTCTGCTTTATATTGAAACTTTGAAACTATGTCTCTTAAAAAGAAACAGAGACACCTTTTAGAGATCATTCTGTCCCTTTTCAATCCCATCCTCTTGTTGATTTAAACCAAGACTGAATTTGACTTTTTTCTCTTGCTGTGTTGGATTAATATAATTTTTAAAAAAAATTAATCCAACAGCTCTGTTTCTCTAAACTAAGAATTCATCATCCTTGAATGCATGCTGAGACAACTGCTCTCTACCATAGAAAGACACCATACCATAAAAAAATTGATTTAAAAACACTTTTAGGAAAATAAAATATAACTATTTAGACTGTTTGGAAGTGGGGCAAGCTTGGCTGCATGTGCTTCAGAAAGCACTGACCAAAATGTGGGTGTGAACCACTACTGCTGCCTCCTGATCCCCACCCCGGGGAGATGCTGAGGGCAGGCGGTGGGTCCCACCAGGGCTCTGCCTCTGGGCTTGGTTTAGTTTATTTTGTTATACACAGCATAAACACAGTAATTTCCCCCCCGGGGAGTCTGCAGGCCAGGGAAGGCTGTGCTAAACCCCAGCCTTTCCTCATGCTTCATGTCTCTGGCGGCAGCATGAGCTTCCCGTGGTGACACGGTCATCCCCGCTGTCATCTCTTCCTCAGCCTCAAACGTGAACACCAGGTACCTGGGGAGCGTTTCTGCCACTGTCAGTCCAGCTGAACAAACCAAGGACTAATTGAGTCAAATGGCTCCATCCGGCCCATGTTAGTGACTCCAGCAGCCATCTGGCCCTGTGGGAATCACCTCCATGGCTGCGGCCGGGCAACAGCAGACGTGTTCCAGGGATGGAGTGGCTGCAGTGACAGTCACCTGAGCGCTGCCAGTGCGGGAGAGGTTACTTTTAAAAACCAATTTATTCTTCTGTTGCTATCATGAGGCCAGGAAGCCCACACCAGCAGCCTCCGTGGGGACGTGTCGGTCCCAGCATGGCTGTACCTGCACCCATCTCCACTCCAGCCTCTCCCAAGCTCCATCCCATCCTACCATGTCCTGTCATGCTTATTCCTGCACACAAGCATCGGTAGTTTCTTGTGCAACTGGAAGGCAAGCACAGCATTGAAGACCCATGTGCACCTACACATAGAGATGGCGTATGAAAAGAAAAACACATTTTAATACAACCTCATGTGGGATTTGCAGCCTTCTCCAAGTGCGAGGTGGAAGGAAGGCTTTGCAGCACTAGCTGTTGTGGCTGGTCCTGACAGCCAGCCCGCACGTCTCAGATACAGTTCTCTTTCTACGCTAAAGGCAAAAATCAGGTTTAATGTCATGTTAGCTTATTTTTTCAATGTGATATGTCCCAGTGAGGATGCAGTTCAACTTGTTTAAGTGAGCGTTTGTGAACTAACATGGATTTTCGCGGGGAACCTGGGAGGTTTTGCTTCCCCTCTTGCTGCCAGCTGGTGCTGCATGAGCGAGATGGGGTACGGCCACACAGCACTCCTCTGGGGCTTTATGTTTCTTTTTGTAAAGATTGATCCGTACTGGGGTATTCTTGAAGGGTGAATGAGTAATGGGATCCAGGATTTGGGATTTTAGTTAGTTATCGGTTCAAAGTCTCTGCACAACTAGATGGTGGGAGATGGTGCTCATCTCTCTAATAACGACGTGCTGCTTTCTTCCCGACTTGAAGACTGAGCAAAAACTGATCTGAACCTCAAAATCACTCAAGTAAAAACAGGAGAAAATCCACCTGAAATGTGAAGTTTTGGAGGTCTGTGGGTACATCTCTGCTCTCCTTGAATGAAGCAAGAGCTGGTTCTAGATACAAACACTCAAAGCCGGTCGCTGTGGGCCAGCGCGCATTTGCATCGAGTCTGCGCAGCTTCAGCAGAAGGGAGGAAATGTGGGCCATTTTATGCACAAAATTGCCCTTACAGGTAGGCCTGGAAGGGCATTTTTCCATGAAGTGTTGTTTCATTGGAAAGTGTTGACTTGGCACAACTGCCATTTCTGGCAGTAAAAGTTTTGTTTCCAAAATTTTTCCTTTTCAAAAACAGTTGTAGGGAAAATGTTTTGAAATTGTTGAAACGGAATGAAACAGTCTTCTGCCCCACCGGCCATGGCTTTTTCTTTCCCAATGTACATTGCACTACAACTGTTCTTCAATTTGAACTTCTAAGAAAATTTTGAATCAACGCTTGTTTTGTTTTGTTTTGTGGGGCTGGTTTTGGATTTCAGGGGAGATTTGTGTTGGGTTTTTTGGGGGGTGGGTTTTTTGTTTGTTTTTTACAGCTATTCTGTTTACAGAAATATCCTGATTTGGAATAGGGGAAGACTCTAAAACTCTTTTTAAGGAATAAAAGCAAAGCAATTTCTATGCAGGGGAACATTTCTCTCCCAGCCCTACACGTACTTGAGCACCATATTTTACATGTTAAGACCCTTTGGCCGTTTGATCATGTGGACCAACTGTAAATATACCATTGGTGTTATTCAGTAAACCTGTGTATGCATATATGTGGGTAAATCATGCAGAACTTTGTATTTATTTGGAGATTTTCAAATACCTCTTGCAGACTCAGGTACTATGTGTTCACTCCCAGCAGTGCAGCAGTAACATATGGAAAAGTAAATCAATTGTAGACCAAAACCTGTACGTTTGCATGTTGTCTTCCTCCTCTTCCTTCTGAAATAAGCCACCAAGTTATTTCTTGTGGAGTTTGAAATACACAAAGGCTATTTCTAACTTTTATTCATCATAGTAAAAATTTCCGAGTGGTTTCATTCTTCCTTTGGAGCTCTCAAACTGATTCTCACTAGTCAAAATTATTAGCGGTAAATTCTGCCCAATTTCTCAGAAAAGAGCAAGTCTCCTGTGCAGTGGGTCCACACTGAGGAGATGGCCAGGTGGGGGCAGCCCTTGGGTGCACCATTGACTCCTTTGTCCTTGACTTATGAAATATTTTA
This sequence comes from Nesoenas mayeri, assembly GCF_963082525.1. NCBI lineage: Eukaryota > Metazoa > Chordata > Aves > Columbiformes > Columbidae > Nesoenas > Nesoenas mayeri. The sequence goes on from NC_137556.1 coordinate 8,424,853, forward strand.
CTTTCTTCCATAGGCAACAAGTGTCTTGTGGCTAGGCTTTTGAAAAACGTGTTCAACAAGCAGATTATATTCTTAGGAGGAGAAGGGATAGGTTCAGTAGTTTTAACTTTATGCCTTAATGAAGATTTATCTAGCCCCATTTGGCCAACAGCGCAGCTAAAGACAAGCATAACTCCACTGATGCTGATGCGGAGCATCCCATCAGACCTCCCCATCCCACTTTGATTCCTGCATTTGAGAGGAAAGCATTTTAAAAGAGCACTTGCCTGCACGTGTTGGGAGAAAACAGTAGCTGAGAAAAGGAAAAAGGCAATGAATTCCAAGGAGATTATAATTGGTACATGATTGAAATCCCATATTAAAATAATTTCCTGACTGCTTCTTATTTGAGGCTTAGTTCTGACTTCACTACAAAAGGCCTTTTGTGGGTAGCTTGGCATAAGCGAGTTAATAAATCAGGTTTATGATTCTCAGTTAATAAATTGGCTTAGAGCCACTGACTTCTGTGTTCATAAGAAATTAAACCCAGGAAAGTGAGCTAAAAGCCTGTGTGAATTTTAGCGCTAAAGAAAATAGGCTTGTGGGCATGGAGGGCAATTTGGAGGTTGTCTCCTCCCCTCCACACCAACCAAGCGTTCAGCCATAGTTGTGTGCGGAGCCGACCACATTAAGCTAACGAACACAGGTTAATGGAATAATTCTTGGCAGCAGGCTCCGTCTGTCCTTTCTTGCTTCCAGTCCTCGTTCTTAGGCTTTTCTTGGGTTTTATTCTTCAACTCTTCAATGTTTTAATTTTTAAACAAATTTTTTAAATCTTGAAGAGGCATTAGCTTGAAATATACTTCTTGTTTTTTATGCATGAATAAGATAAACCAAACTGTTTGTTTGGGGGTTTTTTCCTCCATTTTAATTTTTCCCACATTTTTTTTTTTTTTTTTTTTTTTTTTTTTTAAATTGTGATTAGTTTCTGGCTTTGATCAGGCAGGAAATAGAGCATGAAGAAGGCCCAAACACAGAACTATAGGCTGCCTTGCGAACAGGAGTGAAATGTGGATTGCATTATATATAGAGGCTCAGCGTTCACCTCTGCATAGCACCAGCCTGGGCGAGCGGTGGGAAAGCTGCAGATATTGGTGTGGCAGGCGGCACAGAATAGAATATAGGGGAATATATTTTCTTTTTCTACTGCCCTTAATCACATTTTCAGACTGTGGCACCAGTACCCAAAGCCTATTGTAGATGTGGCGGGTTTTTCCCCTGGATCTAAGGCGCCGTGTATTGACCCACCAGCTGTCTCTGAGCACAGCAAAGCCCTCGGGCAGGGGCCACATGGAGGTGACACAGGACCATGGGGTTGTGTGACTTGTTTTGAGGTCAGAGAGGGATGCGGACCAAATAACAGTGATGTTTGGGATCTAGGGCAGCTGTAGCAATATCCTTGCCTGGTGCCCCTGACACTCCTCTGCTCCTTTGGCTTTTGCAAGCACATCTCCAGCTCCTCTTTTATACTGTGAAGGAAAAGAAGCTCTGTGGTGAAAATGCACTTTTTGCTTATAGAATTCCATCTGTGTCTGTTTGCTTTGTGCTGGGGATGCTCTCCGGCTACATGTGATGGTCCAAGCCATGAATGTGGGTGATGCCCTGTGATGTGCCCGGGGTCTCATAGGGGGAGAGGGAACAGAGTCACACTGGGGAAAAGATCAGAAAAAATGGGTTTATACCCTGTGTAAGCGCTGCCATGCCACAGTGTGGGTGAGGTGGTCCTAAAATGGGAGGATGTGGATGATGTGAAGTATATCTGGAAAGTCATCCCATTGGAACTGAATTGAAAAGTAACAAATTGTTTTGATTTTGGTTCTTGCTATGTGCTGTTTTATCAAATTATACTTTGTGATGAAGTGACTTTTTTTTCCCTTTGTTTTTCTTTTGTTTTCCAGGACCTGCAGTAAGTATCGTGGATTTTACTGTTGGATCAACAAAGTTAAGGCTTCCCCTTCCCCGCTCCCCTGCCTTTCGGTGTCATTGCAAAAGCACAGCATTTTTTGGTAGAGGTGTGTCTGGGAGCAAAATTGGTACCAGATGCTGCTGTATTTTTTTTCCACAATTGTAGACAAATAGAGAGGAGGGAAAAAGAAACTTTTAAAATGTTTAACTTGCTGCCCTGAGGGACTTCCAGTCATTTTAAACCCAGAAAATAATAAGTAAAAAAGAGTTTTCCTTTTAAAGAGTACTTTTAGTCCACTTTCATTTAGCAGAAAGAGTGTTGTACTAATATTTTAACATTAGTGGGTTTATTGGTTCTAAAGCTCTGTCTTGCTTTTCTTATCTGTTGTATTTCCATCATTTAATATCGTTTTGGTAGCTTCACCAGGAGGGAGAGAGGGAAAGCCATAGCTTGCTTTCTTCTCTTTGAAGTCTTGGGGAGAATAATGAGCATTCCTACCAATGCAAACAGAAAATTTATGGGGAATTTGTTGTTTGAAGGGGTAATAGTTGAAAATGTGTCAACTCCTCCTTCCAAACGTTCAAACGTGCCTCTGGCTGTGCCACCACCACGTCCAAATCTGATGTTCTCCTGCTGGTTTTGGAGTGAGAATACAGCACTTCGTGTTTGCTTTCCAAGTCGTTATGGGATTGTTAAAAGAAATTATGGGCATTAGGTGCTTCTGTTTATTTCAAGCTTTCATCCCCCAAAATTGGAGCAGGAGGAGACGCATGAGCTGTTTGCGGCCACATGTTTCCTTCTCCGTCGTTGCACTGAGATGCTTCCTCACGTTGTTCTCTTCCTATAGAGCATCGTTGAGTTGAAAAGGGATTGTTTCAGGAAAATTAAATTTGCTAGCTGTTAGTGGATTAATTATTTTCCAGTTCTGTAAGTCTGTTTGAAAGCTAAAGGGTGATAAGGAAGCGCACGTGGGGCGTGGGGGCTGTCATAGTGCCGTGGCTTTGTTTCTCCTGGAATCAGCAGTGCTGCCCGTGGGTATTTTAGTTAATGACTTTCAACCTTTTGAATATGTGCTTCTATTTCAAGTTCATTGATTTATATAAAGACTTAAGGCTGGTTTGAGCAAAATTACTATTTGGCCATGTTTTGAAGGACCAAATCAGAAAATTTAGGATGTTAACATTTATGGATTAGCCATTCTTAGAGGAAATCTGAATGCTTTTGCTCTAAAAGTTGTGCCCAGCATTAGCAGTGAATCCAAGAGACTGTCTCAGGAAATGCAAACAAATGAGTTGTCCTTGTTAGCTTTTGTTCAGAAATGTAGTCTGTCAATAAATTAATTTGCCTGTAAATATTCTCTAATTAAAAACTGCAATGCAACCTCTCCAACCCAGACAATAGAAGTGACTCCATGGGGTTCTGAAATATTAGTGACTGGCGCTGGTTGTGGGAGCACCGTCAGGTGGTGAATCCCCACGTGCCTGGCCCAGACCTGGATGCTGCTCCGTGGCAACTTGGTGGTTCACTGGTGTCACCAAATCCTGCATCACGGTCACATCATGGGACAAGATCCCGAGGTCCTGGGGAGCATTTGCTGTGGCTGGGGAGCCCTTTTGGATGCTACAACTGGTCCCCACAGGGCTTCTGCCTAGTGGTTATTTTTTTTCCCCTCTGAAATTCTTGCAATTTGGCTTAATAATAATAATAAAAAAATCTCATTCAATGGCAGGTTAGAAATGAAGAGGATACTGCCTGCTTAAAACTCCATATTACATCTTTTAAGAGGCATGTTCCTCTTAATTAAAATACTTTGGCTGATTTAAACTTGATTTATTTAAGAGTTTCAGCTCTGCTCCTGCTCAGAGCCTGTTATCAGCCCACACGCAGCCGGCTGGGTTACGCTTCCTCACGTGTGCTGTCTGTTCGCTTTTATTGTATGCAATTTGGCATAGGCAACATATGGTGCACTATTAATTTTTCTTTGTCTCTAGTTGGTTTCATTTCCTGGTTCCCACGACACTATTGAATTGCAAACGGAGCACAGGGGAGATTTAACACAAACAAGACTTTTTTCTTCTCTCCCCTTGCCCTTCTTTAAAACACAACTCCTGCTTTAGTTTGTTGTTTAAAAAAAAAGTAAAACCCTGCATTTTTAGCATAAGCGACATTTGCCAGAGACTTGTTTAAACATAATGTATAATAAAAGTCCTAGAACCCACAGAACCACAATATTATTTTATTTCAACAGTACTGTATTTAACTCTATTAGTTTCTTCTGTTTCTTGATTTTGGCCATAAGGAATTGATTACATCTTACATGTACAGCATCGCACTCTGCTAAAACTCCTCAATTCTCTTGTTCCCTAGTAGCAGTTGTTCTGGTATTTTATTTTTTGGCTGTCATAAGCTAGTTGTGTATATGAAATTATTAGAATTTGTGGTACAGGATTTGTGGCTGTTGGATGATTGATCATCCTGTCTGTGCATAAGGGGTATTCTGCTCAGATGTGCTATAAAACCTCTGTTTCGGAGGGTATTAAAATCATATGCTGGGTAGGAAATTTCTACAATTGAAGGATAGACTTACCACAGACTGTAATTAAACATTTACAGTCCCAGATATTAACAAACACTTTATGTATTAACATGCTGGCTGGGGAACTCACCAGCGAGAGCGGACCGGGAGTTAACAAGTGTTTCCTATTTATCTGTGTGTGCTCCAGTGCCATACGTCTCCATAAAAATCTCACTGTACACTTTATCCCAAGACTGTAATTTGTTAAATAGGTGGTTGTTGAAGTCAGTGTTGTTTCTGGATGAATCAATAGTGCTGCAGGAGGCATTAAAAGCTGCATGGGCACTTAGCAAGAAGGGAGAACCCATGTCCGTGGGATGAAGGGGGCTGCCAGAGCTATTTCATGCTGTAAGAAATGTATGAATCTGTATATCCGCAGCATGCTGACATAACCTATGTTTATGGTAGCAGATGACATTGCTGTACCAGATACATGCTTTACTGCCTACTTGTCTACCAGCTAATACTTAACAGCTCCTTCCCGGGGAATCTGGCTTGCAGCAGGCTCCTCTGCTGTAGCTCACGGCACATTTAACGGCAGCTCGAGCTGTAAACGCCTTTAGGAACCCCCCTGAGGAGAGCAGAAAAGGTGAAATACACTGAATGGGTTGTGTTTTATTCTGCTGATCTTGCAGGTGTTACTAGCAGCTTAGGTAGTGTCTTTCACCACAGCATCAGCTTTTTTTCTGCTTCATTGCAAACTAAAGCAAAGCTTAGAGGTGAACTGGAAGAGCTGCATCCTGCAAGAAATTAATGAATGTAAGAGGAGGAAACCTTCATTCAATCCATTGCTGGAATAGTTGGAAGCTGTGATTGCTGCTGGGTAGATGGGCTGTCCCAGCGGCTGGCTTGGGCCTCCCTGGCCTCTCCCTGCTGCCCGGGAGCTCCAGTACCTCTCAGTACCCTCATCCTGGAGGGTCTTATGGCCAAGGATCTGTTGTGTATCCCACACATCTGTGGCTTCAGGGCCAGCAGGGACTGAGCACAGGCAGCAGGGATGGGTGCAGGTTGACAAAAGCCTTGGTAAGTAGCTAAAGGGGGAAGCATCAGATCAAAATCTGGGAAAAATGTGCCACAGGTGTGACATTTCTGATAGGAAAAGTGCCTTGAGAGGTTTCTCTGGAGAGAGTTTAGTTCTGGGGCTGGCTGGGGAGCCAATGGACCCATCTCCTGCCTGCTGCTATGTGTTGTCACACTGCTATGGGTGCATTGACTGACTTTTATCTCACTTGCCTCACAGGGGCAGTCAGGACGTGATGGTTACCCGGTAACTCTGCTATTCCTTTTATGTTTATTCTCTTCCAATCTGCACTCCATGGTCCTCTCTGACTTTTCCATGACACTTGCTTTTCTTTGCCTGTCTTGGTCTCTTTTTCTTTTCTTCTTCCCTCTCTCTTCATCAGTGATAGCTTTTGAGGGATTTAGCCCTAAGACTCAGGAGCCTGTGCAATATTATATTCTCCATTTCTGTTTATAGAGTTGAAGTACTTGAGCCCTTTCATGGTATTATTCACACTCTTGCCAAAGAGTTCACTGGTGTGCAAAGTTTGGAGTTTGTACCGTTCATAGCTGTAGGTGGCCAAATCTGGGGGACATTGGTGGAAGAGCTTCACATCCTCATTCACCCTTCTCCAAACACTTTTCCCTGGGAGCAGAGGTGTCTTGCTGAACCTGTTGGCACGGAGGGATTTTGCAGAGGCTCAGAAGGGTGATTTGAGATGTACTGCCCTTCCTATGCCCATGGCCACCGCTGACATGTGTCTGTGTTAGAGGGAGAAATAAAGCTGCTAATTTGGGGCTGTTAAAGGCTCTGAGCCTCTTTCTACAGGAGGAGGGACCTTGTTCTGGCCACATCCAAACTACAGCCTGCAGGCTGGCTCCCCAAATCCACGTTGATGCACTTGGATGGCCGTGGTGCTCTGGCTCCGAGGGGCTCGATGGCTCATCAAGGAGTAGTGGCTCCCATGTATGCACTCAGTAAAACGGGTTGGTAGAAATCTCTGTCGATTCTCCATGTTCACAGCGCATTTCCAGCCCTGCTGCTGCTTTTTGAATGCGTGCAGCGAGTCCTGCGCTGCCTGATGCTCTGGAAGGGGCTTCTTGGCTGTTTGTCCTGTTTGTGATGGAGTGGGAGCTCAAGGGAGGAGGATTGGGAGGGAAATACAGAGCTGTTTTCAGTTTTCATTTCATTCCCGGTAAGCCTCTCTGGGAAAGACAGCAGCATTTCCCCAGCAGCACCAGCCCCTGAAGGTGAAAGGTGCGAGATGGGATTAATTTTGCAGAACCAGCCTGTGCTGCCATTGCATCCCTAACATGAAAGCACTCGGAGCTCCACCAATTGATTTGGATAAATGAAGTTTAGGATGAGGGAAGGCTGGGGAAGCCTGTGAGCAAACAGAAGGCGGCTGATTTCCAGGGGAAGGACGGTGGTTTGTCTCCCTCCGGCGGTACCAGCCGCAGCGGGAGCCGCCGCCAGCCCCAGCTGGAGGGGCTGTGCTGCCCGAGCAAGATGGTTATACTGATGCATGAGTGGCTTGTTGGAAATTAAGAGCTGAATTTATTAGAAATTAAGATAGGAGATTTGGCTCTAATTGGACTCTTTGAAGGTAGTTTTAGGGTGACTTTCTGGTCTCGCAGGATGATGCTAACCATTTCTGGATTAGCAGCGCCTCTGGACAGTTGGCCCCCATCTTTTCTGTGTTGGTCGTATTCTGGCAAAGCTTGTGCATGTGATTTAATTGCAGAGCTCGGAAAAACAGGGACACTGGGAGGAAATAGTGACTTTTCTTCAGGACAGAGCATCACCCACAGCCTGTCCCGGTGAGCAGCCCCAGCACTGTGCTCACCCCAGCTCCTGGCAAGGGGTTTTGGTGTTCCTCTGGCTCTTCTGGATGGGGTCAAGGTCTGGCAGTGACCTCCAGCTCTGCTACCACATCTGCCCTGGGAAAATGGCATTAGTGTCATCAAAAGGTTTTTCCTCCTTCCCCCCAGGACCTGCAGTCCAGGCAAGATGCATGGCTGATCTTATTCCTGACTTTGCAAAACTGACTGAGCCAAACTCAGCAAACCCTTGAATTACTGCACCCACACATCTGTGACTACACTTGTTAGCTTTATCTAATAAGGAGGTGACAATAATTACATTTCCAAAGAAATACGTACATCTGAAGAAGGAGGAAACTAAACATAAAGCCTGCCTGAGTGTTTCATTCAGCAGAAGCATATGAACACACTTTATTGCATCCAGCTGCGTAGTCAAATCTATTTAATTATTTAGTTCCCTTCACAATAATGAAATAAACTTTCAGCTGTTTCCAGAGGTGGATGTGGTGCAAATGCAGAAGTATTATAGCAAGTGGATATTAAATCGTGTTTGGTGTCAGAAATAGGTGCGTTAACACGTGCATTTCTTCACTAGTGGTGCTTTGAGTTTGTCAGCTGCTGGTGTGTAACTGAGCTGCGAGCAATGGAGGCTTTTAAGGAGTGAAGTGAGCCAGAGCTCTGGAGACAGGCCCCAAAGAGAAAACAGCTTTTATAAGATGCTTTCAATATTTTGATAGTTAACATCCTAAGGGGAGGGGTTTCTGCCCTACAATAAAACTTTACAGCAGAGACAGTTTCTTTTTTATGAAGTTCTGTAGGTTCATTATTATTTTTGAAGCCCCAGAGAGGATTTAGTTTCTATTTTTAGGCCTCTGGCATATCCTAGTAATGTTACTGTAACAGCTACGAAGAATGTTGGGGTTTGTTGCTTTTCCAGTCTTTTTTGACTTGGTTTTGACATCCCACTGAACACGGATCACTGCATATACCTCAGCCTGATTTCAGTGCAGGTTCCTATGGGCTGAGGGCTGCGTGGGTCTGTCTTCTCTCTTTCCCCAGTAACTTTTCAACTCAGCCCATTTCAACCAAATTTGACAGAAGGACAAAGACTCTGCAGATAATTAGTTTAATGTGAACTTCTGCTATCAGAGGCAGGTTAAGGGAAAAAGAGCCTTTTTGATATCCATGGTGAGGCACGCTGCCATACACATGCCATTGCTGTGTCACCTGCATCAGAGGATGCCTGAAGATTGTTCTTTCTGAGATTTTCTGTTTCTTTTCTAATCACAATGCTGGGGAGGCTTTTAAGATGTTTTTGACACCCTACCCCCCCCTCCAGCTGATTATCTAATCTGTTTAGGGCATTTTCTGACAGACATGGAAAGCTGATGGCAGAGAAAGGCAGAAGATCTATTTAGTGTCCAAAATATCTGGAATTTTTTTTTTCATATCTTGGCTGTGTAATTTGCACATAGTAACAGTGGCAGCAATCATCATAAGCTCCTTGGTTTTGGGGTGCAAACCTTAGTCTGTGAACCTGCCCTGCACCTCCTGAGCTTGCAAGAATACAAATGACAGCAAAAGGGAATGGGGAGGCTTTTACTCTTTTTGGTGCCAAGATACGGATCTTGAAATTCTTCTTTAGAGAAAATTACCTAAAACAGCTTCTGGGGGGAAGCAGAGTGCTTTACACTGAAGGTGGAGGAGAGCTGACAGGTTGCTTTTCCCATCTGACATCTGTGTGGACCTTCTTGCAGAACACCACAATATTCCTCTTGCTCTTCATGCTGGTGGGCTGGGGGAACACATAGGTGTGTACTGGGTGGTGTTCTGGGCTGAACCAACAGCACTGCAAATTAAAAACTACAGGATAAATGATCACTTTATACAGAAATACCAGAACAATTGGTAATTATAGATTGATTACTGGGCTCCATTGATTCCTCGAATCATTTAGGTTGGAAGAGACCCTCAAGGTAATCAAGTCTAACCACAACCTAAGTGTAGCACTAAACTTCATTAGAGATGCAGTGGTTTCTAAGGAAAAAACAGTGATAAAAATTCTGCAAAATGAGTGTTTTGGCAGAGAAAATGACAGTTTTCTAGACAAGTTCCTGAACAACCTTTGGTTGGTCCTGCCTGGTGGTATTGCTGTGTCTGCAGCCCGTTGCTTGGGGACCTGCCCGGTAGCTGTGGTGATCGAGCTCTGGTTGTCCTTGCTCTGGGCTTTGTGCAGGTCCAAGCATGTTCTGAGGTCTCCCTGCTGCTGGGGAGGGTGTTGCTGCACTCCTGCCATCAGCCACTGATGGCCTGATTGTGCTGTTATGCTCTGGTCCTTCCCCTTGCTGTCTTTTCTGAAGGGATGACAGCAGTCTCTAGATCAGATTAACAAGGAAATTTTGAATTACATCTTTAGCCTTTGCCAAAAGATGGCCTGGCCCATCCCCAAACCAAAGCACGGCCCCAAAGTTTGAGCTCGGGTTTGCGCGAGGGCGTGCTGGAGCAGAGCAAAAGCAGATGTTGAGCCACTGCAACGATGGAAATATGTTTCTTGTTGGGCAGAACCAAGCGTTGGGACCGGGATCCCCTGGGACTTGTCCCAAGCCATGCTTTTTGAGGTGAGGAGCGGTTCTCCTCGGCTTGATGTGCTGTCAGCGTGTCGGGGACATTTGCCCTCGTAAAGCTGAGAGGGAAGCAGAGGGACCAGCTGGTGCAGTGGAGCTTTTGGCTGCTTACGTTAGCTGGGCAGGAGGAAAAAAGAGAAAATGAGGAGCAGATGGAAGAACCAAACTGTGAGCAGGCTTTTCGGCTGACCTTTTGGTGCAGGCAGATCTTCCCATTATGTAGCTGTTTAATGGAGTCAAATCATACATGGAAGGGAGAAGCAATGGTCAGGCGATGCTTTTAGCAGCCTTGCCCCCATCCCTTCTCCTGCCTCACACTGGGATGATTTTATACTTTTTATACACAGCTGTCCTCCTACATGATATTTCTCCTTTTTCCCAGTGAGATGCTGCATTTGCGTTTCACTACAACCCATTCCCTTCCCTCTTCCCATCTACCAGAGAGGCCTTTTGAAGCCAAAGTCTCTGTTTCCTCTGCTACTTGTCCCTCCCTAAAACTGGTCTCTGCGTGACATCCCAAATGGAGAGTTGTCATTTCAAGTGGGAAGAAACCAAAAGAATGAAGTTGGTTAATGAGGGGAATTACTTCATGTGCGTGTCTTCATTAATAAAAAGCAGAACAAGGAAGAGGCTTTGCAGAAAAAAAAAAGTATTATATGAAACAGAGTTGTCTCCTATTGCTAATATTCTAAGTAAAATGTATAATCTATTTTCAGTTGAGCAGAGTCTTATTTGTTTTGTTCCTCCAGCGTATCATGTTTGCCTTCTGAATTTTGTAAATCACTTGCATGCTGCCTGATTTAAGTTTTCCACTTAAATTTAAGAAAAAACTTCTTCTCAGTGAGGGTGACAGACACTGGAACAGGCTGCCCAGGGAGGTTGTGGAGTCTCCTTCTCTGGAGACATTCAAAACCCACCTGGACATGTTCCTGTGCGACCTCACCCAGGCGTTCCTGCTCCAGCAGGGGGATTGAACTAGATGATCTTTTGAGGTCCCTTCCAATCCCAAACATACTGTGATACTGTGAAAGAGCTCAGGAATTGTCCTGTCCATCTCTCTTAGCAGTGGGGACTCTTTGGGAAGGGGAGGAGAAAAGGGCTTCAAGTTCTGCCTGCTTAAACGTATTGCAGCTCCTTACTCAAAATAATTAATTGTTGAGTAACATCCTTTTCTGATGACAGGTAACTACAGTGATATAATCAATTAATGGACTCACTGTGAATGAGAAACACAACACGGGTTTTGCTCAGTGCTGGCAGACCTTTTGGGGAATAATTGCTCAGTCAAAGTAGAAATATTCTTGCATAGGCTAGTCTTACGTATGTACAGTCCACCTCACGCTAAGGAGCTGTTAGAGCTAAGCAGCTCAGCATCTTCAGAAACTTTATTTTGGAAGCTCTGCAGAGTGAGCTAATATCTTCCTTTGGCTACAGTGTTGTAAATCCAGAGTTATCCACTGAAGTCAGCTGGAATGTCTATAGCCAAAAATCAACTTGTAAGGATGATAAACTCTGTTTTTAATTAATTTTGAAGACATAAAGTGAAGCCAAATGTTTTTTTCTGAGCTGACATCTGGGAGAGAGGTTGGAGGAGCATATGCAGAAGAGAAGTTGGTTCCTTGACTTGCAGGACCCCAATGCAGTGGAGCACTGTGACAGTGACTTTACTAGCAGCTCTAGACCTTGGCCATAACCAACAGAGTTTGGAGTTTTCTCCCCTTAGCAATTAAGAATTTCAATTAGTGTCAATAACTTAGCAAGAGACGGTCTGTGCAAGCTGTGTGTGACCCATAAACGTATTATGAATGCAGACAGGCTGATGTGTGGGGAATGAGGAACATGTGCCCAAGCCTATTCCTGGTGGCAGTTCCTCTGTCCCATTGCGGTCCCTCAAAGTTTACCAGAAAGCTCCAAGACATGCACTTAGCCAGGCTTTTTGGAAACAGCAACACCAGAAAACCAGATGTGACATTAATGATAAACTGCTTTTACAGGAAGACTGCAGAAGTAACATGGAATTGGACTCCCTGATGCCTTGCTGAGTTGGCTCCATCTCTGCAGTTATCTGCAAGACCTGCATGGGCACGCTCAGGGTGCGCCCGGGGAGAGTCGCAGAAGGAGCCGTGCCTGGCTCCAGATCGCTCCGTGCCCAAACCAGGGCAACAGGCAGGCGTTTAACTCTTCAGGAGCGCTGCCAGAAATCCCATGGGAGATATGGGAGACCACGCTACGTGGTCAGATCTCATGAGCTGTAGGAAAGAGCGTGTGAATCTCAGACTTTTCCAGTTTTTCCGCAGCAGGCGGATGCTTTCCAGACCCTGGGTGGTAGCTCGTGCACAGGCACGGAGTGCCTGTCTCTTGCATGGGTGTTTTTGTTGGTTGTGCATGCACAGAATTAAAAAAAGAAAAAAAAAGATCATATTTAACATCTGGCATTGCTAGACTTAGATATTTTCAAATACTGTGTTGTGTGATTTGTATCCATCCCCAAAATGAAGGCTTCTGTTGGTAAGCTGGATATTTAGTTTTCTCACCTAGGTTCATCAAGGTCGTAAATGTAATTTAGGGTTTGGTCCTGTATTTGTTCCTGTGGGTATCTTTACTCATAAATAATGAGGCTTCAAGGACCATCTCCTGTAAATGAAGTTATTAGCACACATACTTCTCCCACTAAGAGCCCAAACGACAGAAGTAACAAATATTCATTTTACAAGGCAAGCTTTGTAGTTTTAGTCTTTTTCGTTTTCTTTTAATATCAGTTTTGTGGCCAATTCACGTAATTATTTGCCTAGAGGGCAAATGTTTGCCTATTTAAACAGGGAAAGCAGATCCAGTGTATTTTCCTGCCATGTCCATTTACTGGCTCTCTGATGTGGAGACAACAATGATTTTGTAAAGACCAGCTCTTCTTGGCAGCAGTTTATTTTTCTTTTGATTTAGAGGTAATTCTTCCACAGGGAAAATAAAAAGTTGTCTCATATCCCACCCAGTAGAGGAATCGCAGATGCATTTGTTTATCTTCTGCACTTCTAGTGTTTCTGGCTGGGGAGAGGAGAGGGTCTGGTGAAGGTAACGATGACAACAGCAAGAATTTCTTCTTCCCAAATCGCACAGGCAGATTTCGGAAACAGGACACGCACAGCTTATGAGTCGATGACTCGGACCCAGCTGGCTGCCTTATCCCGAGCTGGCTTGTGCAGGGGGAGGCTTGGCAATGAGGATGACTGCGAGGATGGGTGGTGGAAAAGGTCCTTCACCACCCAAAGCCTGGTTGAAGCAGGGGGTTGGTTTTTGGCTTCTCATGCAGCTTTTTCTCTGGTTCTCTGCTTTGGATGCAAGTGCGGCTGGTGGATCTGCATCTCCCATTTTCAGTGCATTTGGGCACAGCCGCATGGTACTACAGCTTGGCTTTTAGGCAGGAGAAAACTGAGAAAAACCAAGAAGTTTGCTCATTAACCACAAAAGAGAGTTAATCCAAACAGCAGCTGTCAACTAGGGATATGACACTGGTGGGGGAAGAATATAAATGCAGTAAGAGGCTGAAGTGTTTCCTTGAAATGTCAATATTCCTCCAAAACAATTGCTCGCCGACTTCAAAATTGCATTCCCACCACAGAGGCCTTCTCTCTCATAGTTGAACATTAAACAAAAAATATCCAAAATCCAATTTGGCACCAAATGCTCGAAACAGACAGTTGCACAGAACACGTGGAACTCATTTAAGCCTCAGAAATTTGGGGGAAGTCGGGGGACTCTTTCTTCCATAAAAGCACTTTGTTGTTTTGGAAGAAAACTGATGCAATGTGATGCACAGATGAGCAAGCTCTTGCTTCTGAAATGATGCGGAGCAGCAGATAAGCCATGCCAGGGCGCTCCTTGCCGAGCAGTGCTGGCCGGGGAATTGAGGCACTTGGCTGCAGCGACTCCTTCCCTTTGCATCGGAAGGAGAAAACAATATGGCTGTGTTGTGGCAATTCTTTTGATTTCATCCAAGTAACCTTGCTCACGAACCCAAGCGATGTCCCATGCAGCTCCAGCCCAGCATTTCCTTTCCACCCCTTTGCACCATCAGCGTTAGATTTGCTTCCAGGCGTTTTTCCTGAGCATCTTTGAGAAGATGTCCAGCAAAATGAGGAGGAAGCTCTGCAAACAGATGGAAGAAGGCTCATCTTATGTTTAAGAGGAGAAAAGGTCCCTTGTTTCCGCAACAAAGCCTTGATGAACATGGTTGTCCCATCTGGTAAGACAGCTGGGACACAAAGTGCTCTGGTCAGCCCAGGTTGGCCATGTGAAGGAGGGGCTGGGGCCAGTGCTGCCCCAAAAAACATTCTCAGGATAGGCCTTGGTTGTTTGGTTTTTCGATTTGTTTGTTTTTCTGTTTTGTTTTGGTTTTGTTTCCCACGGATTTCAGAAACTCTTGCAATTATTCATGCCTGTGTGCGGCCACTGGTTGCCCCGCACAGACCAGCCCAGCCTCCGAGGTGGCTGATCCCTTGCAGAGTCCTGCAGTCTGGTTTGCGTTATGGGTGAAGTTTTTAGCGAATTGCTGCTGCTTTCTGCTCCGTTTCCATCAAAGAATGGGCAGAGGCTGCCCAGCAGTCTGAGGACAGATTTTTTTTCTGGAATAGAGCACGGATTTTGGTTGGTTTGTTAACACGTTTTGGCTCTTATCAGGCTGCTGCTCTGCATCATTTGCCTGACACCTCTGTTGGGGGATTTATTGCTCTCAGCTTAAGCTGTGGGACACAGTCCCACCCCAAGAAAGGTTTCAGAGGAGTTTTGGGGGGTTTGGTGGTGCTGAGCCCCACCAGGTGCTGTGGGCAATGCCTGGGGTGTGCTCAGGTGGCCTTTTGGAAAGAAATTTGGGAGAGGTGTGAGCGTGGCACAGCAAGGGGGAGGTCTGCAAGTGAGGGGGGCTCAGCTCACCCCACTGCCCAGAGCAGCCCCGCCGGGATACCCCCAAAACCGGGGTTGGATGTTACACACAGGGCTTTGATTTGCAGGGAGATGGATTTCGTGGAACTCCTAATTGCCCTCTCCTGTAAAACAGAGTCTTCTTGCTGAACAAGGAGAACTTGGCTCTGAGGCTGTGCAGGGTGATGGCAGCAAATGGAGTAGAGGGAGGAGAGAACCAAACCAGAACGTGATTTGCCATTAAACTCTTAAAAACTTAGTGGCAGTCACATTGTTTCCCAAAAATTTGTCCAGCTGTCTCCAGATGTGGGGTAGTACACACATACAGGTGGAAGTGGCTGTGTCTGAGTTTCAAAGCCCTCTTGCTTCTTATGCTACACCTTGCGTAGGGTTTGCTCTGTCAAGAGAAGTCAAGTGAAAATTCTGTGCAACATGTTTTCTTACACAAGTGCCTCTTGCTGTGCTTCAAATCTGGAGCTATCCCAAATGGGAGCCACAACCTGTAATAGTGATTTCTCTTAACCTGCTACTCATGATAAATACGCCAGTGAAGCCCGACATTTAATGTAGCTTTTGATCCAGGAATACAACTTAATGGCTAAACATAATAAATACCCATGTCTGGCTTATCTTTTATTTCTATAACATCTTGCAGTCGTCTTGAAGAAGACTATAAATCAGGTGATGCGTGCAGCAAGCTGTGCTCCCAGTGCCTCGCTGCCAGCCGTGGTTAGGATGCAGGTGCTGGCAAGGCTGATTTTTGGGGAATGACAGCAGCAGCCCCAGCTACCTGTCCCCATGGCCTGGGGGGACCTGCTCTGCCAGAGGTGCTTGTGTTTGCAGAAAGGTATTAGCTAAATCACAGAGGTTGGATGTATTTAAAGCTTAACTTTTCCAAAACTGAGACCTCAGTGAATATCATGTGTAAATGGTTTCCTTGTTAAATCTGGCAACAGGGTACTTATCAGGGCTTGCTTTGGAGTTTTGCTGGTTTTGGTCATTTTGAAAATAATTAATAAAAAAAAAAATACTGATTTACTCAGAAAATATGTTTAAAAGACTTCTATCCCTTGAGGGGTAGCCAAGCCAGTTCAGTTTCCTGCTTTTCAGTTATTCTTTGCTTCTGTTTTTAAAGCAAATACACTGATGCATGACTTGACAAATGGGAATTATTTTCATAGTTAATTAGTCTTACAAACATTAAAAAAATAGTCCTACCTCATCAACATTGCTATTTTGTGCTTGTAACAGAACTGTAGAAGGTATTTGACTTTTTCTTTTTTAATGAAGAAAACACTATCACCTAGTAATGAAAAAGTTCTAGGTTTGCGTGCAGTCATGGACTAAGGGGGAATTTGTGTTGGATGATACTGAAACAGCTTTTTTCAAGCATAAATTCTCATATGACCCATTTCGTATGTAAAGTCTGTCTCTCCACAGATACAATATTTAAATGCTGTTATTTGGAAGGGCACTGTAGTAGAGGTGGTATTTGATGGGGTAGAAACTTGTGTTTTTATAATGGCTTCTGGTCTTTCCATACTGAGGGCTTTGGGGAGGGAAGAGGGAGCAGCAGTAATTGGAGACGAGGATGAGGGAACATCCTGGAGCGTGTCTCTGGCACTCAGTTCATTGGCAGTTAGTGCCAGTTGTTCTCAGCTGCCATTGAGAGGACTCGCGTTTCATTTCTCAGTCCCTTTTCACCCCTTCTCCTTCAGCTTGGGGACTCTGCGGAGCCACAGCAACCTGGCTGCCTTTCTCCACTTTCCTTGTGACGGGTCTGGCGGGGCGTGCTTGGCCACAGCTTTGGCCAGCGCTTTCTTCTCCTACAAAAATGTGCTGAGGACCCGCATCGCCAGCAGACACTGTCCCGCTGGCGAAGATTTACAGCGTAGCCGATAGGAACGGATGGTCCCTGGTCTCTGGCTGAGCTGCAAACCACTCTGCCTAATCCCCCCCTTCCCAGGGTTACTAAAATACTGTCGTGCTCTTTTGTTCTGACACTTTCCTCCTTTTCAGATGTGAGATTTTACCATTTTTTGAAACCACAGAGACAACGATTGAAGGCAGCCCTTTGAATCTGTTAAAATTTGACTGCAGGGTTCCTTCCGACCTCTGTGTTAATTTTTAGCAGAGCAGGAAACATTAAAAATAACCACGAGAGAAGATTTCTCAACACAGAAGGATTGTCCTCTTAATAATCTCTGGCTTCATTTTCACTGATATTTTTCCCCCCCTTAAAATTCCTGTAATGCTGCTACAGCAAGTCCATCCCTGCCAGCAGCAATGGCACTGGAGGAGGAAGGCAGAGGGCCAGGTAGCCAAGCTGGCACCTGGGCCTGTTTTGAGCAGAGGTAAGGGATGTACAGGGGAAATGCTTACTATTTATTGGAAGAGCCTTTGCATGTGAGTCAGAGCTTGCAAGATCCAAGTCTTCCCTTTTTGGTGAATTCAGAACTGTTCCCAACTTTTCAGCTAATCTCAATATTGGGTGAATCTCATTTTTGCAATGAGAGGTGACCTTTTGGTGTTATATCTTAAGATTTATGAGCTTATACTGTGAAATAAAAAAAAGAATCATTATTTGTTTTAAAGCCTATCTGAATGTAGCCCCTTCCTCTGAAGTTGAAATGTTGCATGGTCAAACCAAGGTGTGCAGCAAGAGCGCACGGGAGATTAACAGCCACTGCTCCAGCCCCAGGGTCTTATCTGGCCTGTGTCACCCAGGTGATGGCAGTGGGGATGCCCCGTGGTTTGGGTCATTATACCCGCAGGAACATCATACGCTTATATTACTGTTTGTGAGGGGTAAATTGAGGGCGAGTAACTGCAATTACCACTTAGCTCTGCCCCGTGTTGCCAGCTCTCCCCACTAACACAGCTCCTCCCACCCTGGCAACCTGAGACCTCCAGCCAGAATTTCTGGATGTATTTGCTTTATTGAAGTGATAGCAATGTTTCCTCTCTTCAGATGTGGCCCAGCACCACACACAGGTGGTCCTTACTGGTGCATGGTCAGAAAGTGAGATCTGAGTTGATTACAGCTAGGTCTGGGCTTTGACATCCACCGAACGATGTCGGCTGAGACCACATCAGTGTTGTCTTCCTCAAAGCACCTGGGATTGATGGGCTGCGCCGCTATGCTTTTGGTCAAAACCGTGTTTCAGGGGGAAGTTGAGTGATTTTTCTTGTTTTTTTCTCTCTACTTAAACCATCAGGTTTATCATAGATATAAATTTCATCCCCTCTTGATGTAGTGAGCATTTAATTATGTGAAGTGCAATCACTATGTGTGTGATTCAGAGCGTAAGGCTTGTAATTGAGTGTGGGCAAAGGCATGAGTGAAACTTATCCCTGGGGAAAAAAAAGCACAGTGTGAAGCCACTGCGATGCTTTCTCTTACTTGAGCCCTGTAATGGGGTGTCCAGAAAAATCACCTTTTTGTTACACTTTATGCTGGTCGTTTAAATTGAAGTGATTTTTGTCCTCCCAAAATGATAACTTCTATAGAGGTGGGTTTTGACTTGGGGAGTAGGGGATTGCGTGTTGTTTTCCTGTTCCTTAGTTGTCAAATAAACCAAAGATTCCTGCATCTTTGAAATGACATGGAGCAGAATTACAGTAAAAGGCAATAATAATCTCAACACATGGGTTCTCCTGAAAGTTGCAGGCAATCACTTCAGTGAGCCCGGATTTCAGATGCTGTCTTCTGCTTTACACATTCAGTCCTTTGGCTGCTTTTGGAAACCCTTTGCCCAGGCAGACATTTGGCTGGGCAGGTAGAGCAGAGTCAATTAAATATCCAGCCCAGACTAACAAAGTATTTAAAAGTCTGAGTTAGTCTTGTCCATTCAGCAGCCAAGAGCCCTTTTGAAAGCCCAATGGATATTGTTTCTCTCAAGCATTAAATGCTTTTCCTCAAACATCCATCCTGTGAATAGGCCATTGTTTTTCCTTCTGGATGTCTCTTTGTGGACTGATACAAGAATAGCTAGAAGCTGATGAATTGGTATTGTAAATTTAAATTAAAAAAAAAAACTGTGGGACTCCTCAAAGAAGTTGAATTGCTGCGAGTTCTCTGCTCAGGTCCCACGTCTTGTCCTCTGGAAGTCAGAGAGCTGCCTTGGGAACTTCAGGTGAACCATCTCAAATAATGATAGTTTCAGGAAAGAAGCTCCATGGACCAGATGCCTTTCCCAGGTGTTATAATGTAAGCAATTGAAGTGAGATACAGTGTGGAGGGGCTGTCAGGGGAAGTAGTAGTAGTTTGGTTGTAACCTACAAGCCTTTGCATTTGTATTTTCCATTAACACTATGTAGCGGTTGCGTACTGGTAATTCCTTATGAGAAATGATACACATCATGTGAACAATATAACCTATGTTTGGCCACTTCAGGTAACTCACATGTAGAGGAATCCCCATTTATTTTGGGGTGAACATCTCTGGTACAGGGTCCCCTAGTCCTTACAACACAGGTACTGATGCCCTGCCCAGGATTCAGCAGCCTGGATTTACCTCTTTTTTTCCTAACAGAGCTGTGTAGTTCCATATTCTAAGAGCAGGTTTTGTATTCCAAGCCACGTCACTACAGTCTCTATAGTCTGATTTATGTCTTACCGATGGCCAGACCTGTGAGCTAGAAGAATGCTATTTTTAATGCAGCCCTTTGGCTTCTCTCACACCTTTCTCTTTTTTGCTCAGTTTCACCATTACAGATTTACGCTGAACTGGAAAAAACTTCACTTTAATTGGTTCCCTATGAGATATTGAAAACTTTGACCCTTTATTGTTGTGTTATATGATGGTCCAGATTACATTTGCTTTGGTAGGTCCTCCAGGTTTAGAGGGCTGTGACATGGGAAGATGTTTCAGCCCAGCACATCTGCAGAAGGAGCCAGGAGGATGCGCGGGTGCCGCACACGTGTGGTCATACAGGGCAAGATGTAGGAGGGGGAGCGGGTGCTGATCCCAAGGTACCATTTTGGAAGTGTAGCCCTTGAACTTGCAGTGGGCAGTGAGGAGAGCAGGGCTGGGCTGGGTTGGCGATGCTGGGAGCAGCCGGCCGTGCTGTAGCGCTGAATCAGGCTTTGTGGTAGGGATGCAGCACCCATGGCTCCCTCTGGAGCGGATCCTCACCCAGCGAAGCACATAAAGTGCCTGTTGGAAATCTGGAGGTGCAAGTGGGTGTGCAAGGGCTTGGTGGACTTGCAGCCATCATGCCATATTTCTTCAGGAATATTTTGCAGGGCTGAGCGCCTTCGGGTTTAAATGAGGAAAGGTTGTAAGTTCTTGGGCAGTAGGTTGTGGATGGTGTGGAAGTGCACTTCTGGGATTTATCGCAGCTGTTGGGTTTTGAACTGCATCTTTTCATCCCCAAGTGCTCCAGCTGGCAGCAGGGGCAGCTTTGGCCATGTTTGTGGGCCTTAGATCTTCCTCTCCCCACATGTATCCTTTCTCAAAATCAAGGTTTCCTATGGCCCAATATGCTCAGTGTGTCACATTAATTAAGGGCTCACATGCTAGAAATGGTGGGGAAATAACTATTTACCTTGCTGATTTACAATGCACTCCTGCAGCAACCCTAGAAAGGGAGGACCTGGGGAAACCAAATGCTTGGTCCTGCAGACACAAGTGTGCTTCCAGGTTTATATCACTGCAGATGAGCAAGGCACGTAGGGGCAGATGCCCCCCTTTTTCCTTCATAGTGAGACACCCCATCCCACCATTGAGACTTACCAGTGTGGACTGAGGGTGATGGCTGATCCCCACATCTTAGATAAAACAGGAGAGTTTCAGCAAGTTCTTTTGAGAAAACAGATGTTTCAGATCTGGGGTTGATGTTTATCGCTCCTGGGATCTGCTCAGTTTAACTAATATCGGGCACAGAATCATAGGATATTTGGGGTTAGAAGGGACCTTCCAAGCTCATCCAGTGCCACCCCTGCCATGAGCAGGGACATCTTCACCAGCTCAGGTTGCTCAGAGCCCCGTCCAGCCTGGCCTGGGATGTCTCCAGGGATGGTTCATCCACCACCTCTCTGGGCAACCTGGGCCAGGCTCTCACCACCCTCAGGGTCAAAAATTTCTTCCTCATATCTAGCCTGGATACATTTAAAGGTGAAGATTCCTCGTCCAGTTTGACGCATTCTGTCACTTTCAAAAGAGAAAAGATTTGATTCATAGCCATAGCGACAGAAACAGAGGTAGTGCCATTACACAAGATCCATTTTATGGCTGCACAAAATTATTTCTGTATGTTTTACTGCTCTTTTAGAGTCTTTAAAAACCTCAAGGAGTCCCAAGAGCTGTGCCAGAGCAGTGTCACCCTGTCCCTAATCCTGTTGCTTTCTCTCATGCTCCTTCATACTCTGCAAAATGCTTGATGCCTCTTACTCTACTTCTGTGAAACCTTTCTGCTGGATTGCATGGATGAAGAATTAGTATATAAGTAACATAGCCAAAGATTGCACTATATGTAAGCAGAACCTCTCTAAAGAGCATGGCTGATATTGCTATATTCGTAAATTGCTTTTAATTTTTTTTTTAATAATATTGTCTTTTCCTTCCCTTTTCAGGGCCCTCTTGGTTTGGATGGCAAACCAGTAAGTAGTACTGAGTGCCAAACATAGCATGTCTTTATTCATGCTGCTTTGCAGTAAATAGGCAGAATCTCAAGTGTTACTCATCTGTTACTACATATATAACTGTCTAGGAGATAAAATTGCATTTAGAAAACTATTCAGTGGTCTGTAACATGTGCAAGTTCAAACTCTGAGCCAGAGCTGGCTGGCACAGCTAGAGCTGAGCTTTTCTTTAGCTGTCAGCCCATCTCTGCCGCTTCTCCCCATCCTGTGCCAGCTCGGCTAGTGCAGACTTTGCAGATGGGCTGCAGCCCAAATTTGGGAAACAAACTCCAGTAGCACCTGGGAATAAGCAAAGTTTCAGTGACCTTGATCATGTGCTCCTGGCACTACAAAGTGGTATCATAAAAATTATTGTTCCCAAACTGGGTTCATTTGCTTGACTCTATTTTTACTGGGAAGCCCTTTAGGTACTCAGGTGCTCCACTCTTTTCTCCTCAGCTCTGTATTTTTATCCCAAACCCACTCTATTCCACCACATTCACTAGAGGGCACCATTTGAAATCTTTTCAAACTCTTCTCCTAAACCAACTGTGATTTTCAAAGTAGGTAAAAGTCATTCAGTCTTTGCAATCTAAAAGTTATTGCAGATACTTATTTCTAGCCAATTAGGAAGTGTTTGGTTATAGGTGTACATTGCTGTAGCAATCCTACCCCTGCAGATGACAAACGCGAATGAAAAGACACCTAGACATAAAGCATTAGAAAAATTAATCCCAAGGAATAGGAAGACCAGCTCACTGGTCTGTGCTCAGGGCTCGGCTTTGGATTAGCAAAACCCCGTGATGGAAGAGCAGCGCCAAGCCCCGCAGCACAGTCCTGCACCCGCTGCCCTCGGCAGGCACGTGGCTGCCAACGGCTGCGAGTTGTGTGTGCGCACCGGGCAGGAGCGAGACCTCTTCGTGACAGGCAGGGAAAATCTCAGTGAAAGAGCAAACTTACCAAATGTCCCAACTGAAACCAGACTGTTCATGGTCTTTTCCATGGGAGCAAGGGGCCAGCTGTCTCGCTTAGAGCCAAATTAACAGCAGGAGGGATGCTGCGTGGGGATGCAGATGCTGCCGCTGTCAGCCTCTCTTGCTGACTTCCCGCCGCTGCACCCCACCAGGTCCTGCTTCGGCAAACGCCGTGAATTGGGCTGAACCCCAAGAATTTTTCAGTGCTGGAAGGAGGGCGCGGAGCAGACACATCAAAGCATGGCTCTGCGGTTCTTTTTGGGGCTGCAGCATGTCTCTGCCTGCCTGTTGTACAGAAAGCTGCTTGCAGGAAAGATGACTTACGTCTTCAGCAAATAGACTAAAGAAAGCAGCCCATCCTCCCTGTTTATTTCAAACAGATGTATAATTGTTGTAAGGATATGCTAAGCATGTGTTTTTCTATAAGTGATTTAATACTTCAAGAAATCTCTTGCATTGACTTAGAGTCACGTGCTTGCGAGCAGCTGTCACGCTGCCTGCCCTGCCCCGGTCCTTATCCGGTCCTCTGTCCTGGTAAGAGCAGGCAGGACCCTGTTGGTGCTTTTCAGTAGCATGCTGCTCATGTGAAGCAGTGCATAACTTAAAATAATAGCAAATGTGGCTTAGGCTTGCGAACTGACAAATGCTGTCTCCTTGGTTTGGATGCTGTGTGCATTGATGATTCTGCTGTTTCTTAACTCGGATCCTTCTTATGTATTTCCAGGGACCTCCAGGACCAAAAGGGGAAAAGGTAAAGACTGCATTAACATGTGGCTTTTGACGATGCAACTGTATGTCCTCCTCCTGCTGTAATTCTCTCATGTTCAGGTTACCCCAGTATGTCAGCATGAACATTACCACTGGATTTTGTTGGGATGTAGAAACATGGCAGCAGGTTCTTGGGTGGCTTTTGAATAAACCCTGGTAATAGGAGGGCAGAAAGAATTTGCAAAGATGTAGGAGGAATAAGTATGGCCTTAATGCTCATCCATGCTGCAGGGTTCCTGGTAACCCCTTAAGGGATAGGAGAGTGGCATACAACTCTCTTCTTGCTCTCCTCAAAGAGCAAGGTTGTGGGCTCCATCACTTTGTGTTCGCATGACATCCTCCCATGAAATCAGAGCAGCCAAAGAAGGTCATTACTGTACTGAAAGTGATGTTAATCCTTCATGGATAAGACATAAGCAGTTGCTAGGAAAGTTGGAAACAATCCACTATTTCTGATTTATTCTCTGTTTCGTTGCCTGCCAGGGCAGAATCATTCCCTATTGTGTTGTCTTGAGCCCTTCTCCTCATTTGTTTTAAATACATTAAGCAATAGGACTTTTCCCACTTTCCTCGTGTGCCGTTCCCATGTCCAGCTGACCCTGCACTTGGTCCTTCACGGTTGAAATTTGAACTCCAATACTGACCCTTGCTGTTTTGCCTGACACACAGGGTGAAGCAGGGGACATCGGCCCAAGGGTAAGTAATGGTACGCTTTATTCTACGGTCTTGTTGGGTTTGGTTACTGCACAAAACAAGGCTTTGTGCAGCTTTGTCTCTGTAAACTGAGGTGTGGTAACAGTTCTGGAAATGTTTCATTTTGCCATTGGAGCTCTTTTTGGTGGTGTTTTTTCTAACTTTGACCATGGGGAAACAAGAGTGGAAGACCTTGAGGTACCTCATGAAGGGTTTCACTTTCGCTACACTTTTCCATCCCAAATTCCCTCTTCTAATGTCAGAGACAGACTCAGTGTTTCTCTTGAAGCTGTAGTCTTTATTTGTTGGCATCAGAGCACCAGTACGCAGTGGTATGACCTGGTGTCCCAAGAAAGGGCCCAGCACGGTGTTCTGCAGGATGGAAAGTTCTTCCTCTCTTGCTGAGCAAACCATCTGGGAGCATAGGCTGCCTTTGATGGAAAATAAAGGGTTTAAAGTAACTGTATGATGAAGGAAAACTGTTTTGGTGATGGCAGCAGTAACACCAAGTCTCCCATGTTGTGGGTGAGATGGGACAGCTCACTGTGAGGTCTGCGGTATTTCCGAGGTGCAGTTGGTCATGGGTTATAGGCATCTGCTGGAAACCCCGCGATGCGGGGTGCTGGAACTGGGATGTTGGCGTATGGGCCCTGTGCAGAGCCCAGGTTCAGAGCTGGTACCCAAGAATCAGCTAGTAGGTTTAGATACAGTTGCAGGAAACGCAGGCAGGACCTCAGTAGTTAACCAGGCAGAGATGCCTCAGAGTCATTTTTCTTTTTTCCCTTGGGGGCTGTTCAATCACTTTTTGAAGTTGGTGTCATTTTCTGAAGCAGCTCCCAATTGCTGCTCTGCTGCCACCCTCAGACTCCGAGAGCCCCTGAAGGTTCCCCAATAGATTTATGCCCTGCGTGGCTGAGGAGGGGCTCAGCATAAGGTCTCAACCTTGTCTAAGTGCCCACCCACACTCTCAAAAGAGGCTTTAAGAAGTGATTCAGCAGCACGTGGGTGTGAGTTTTCACTCCTTGTCTGGGGCTGTGAGTGACTTCAGGGCTGGGACTCGGGTGATGCCAGAGGAGATGCTCAGGCTGCAAAGCCTCTGGTCTCTGCTGCTGGATAACGGGGGATCCCACCTCCTGCCATGGCTCCTGTTTGTGCTGCAGGAGATGCTCAGGTTCCATCTGGAGTCACAGGGGCAGGTGCCACTTCCCAAGGTAACACTTGTCCTATGTTTTAATCTACCAATAAAAATATGTGCTTTTTTTTTCTCCTGATCTGCATTTGTCCAGATTTCACTTTACTTTTAGATTTATGTCTTTTTGCACAAGAGTAAGGAAAAGGCTCAGAAACAATCTGGGAGGAAAAGGGGAGAACCAGGCCTGGCAGAGTCATGTGCAAGTAGGTGTAACGACTGGTGCCTGGCTTTGAAAATAGCTTCCTTTGTGTCTCCAGACAGTCAGGGTTGTGGATTGGATGCGAAACATCTCAACACTATCTGGGCCAGATTATTTTTTATTTCTTAATTTAATCTATCGTCTTCCTCAGGTTTCAGTGTTGACTTTGAAAGATGTGCTGCAGCAAGTCATCGCATCAATGGGAGGATAAATAGCTAGGAATATATCCAGTGCTGACTCCCTCGTAAATGTGTGTGTCTATGAGAGCTCAAGCGGGAATAGCGTGTGTCAGTGAACACAAATATTATCATTAGGAATGATGGATTAAAAGAGAATAATGCTTGGGGCGGCTTTGGAGGGACTGTCTGCAGTGGAAGTGAGATGAAGGCAATTAAGGATTAGCTGCTGAATATGTTTGTGTCTGCGCTGCTTCTCTTTCTGTCTCTAATCAACACTTGCCATCAGTGTGGACAAAAAAAAGAGATTACTGCATGTGTGAGTGTGCCTAATGCAGATACTGGAGGGTGACTTTGGAAGGCTGAGGAAGGCATTTACATCAGGTTGTCTTAGACACTGAACGCTAGTGCTTGCAAATGGCATCAGGAAAGCTTTTGCACAGCCTTGCCTAACCAGGACGGAGAATAAACATGCTCAAATATACTGACAAAATGCATGTAAGTGTATTTACAGGGAGAAAACAAGAGCAGATTGTCTCGGCTCTGGGGAGGAAGTTGAAGCAGGATGCTGCCAAGGCTGGGTCTGCTGTGCCCTGATATTTTTGCTTCTGTTTCTCTCTTAAAATCAAACATGTTGCTACATCTCTGAAAAGGACTGGTTTTATAAGCCGGGCTTGCTCCCTGAGCTGGCACTGGGATGACCACTCTGAATTTATTACCTGAGGTCAGGTGATCCTGTTCTTACTGACAATTCAGAGGTTTAGACAAATGGTGGGACTGATAGATTTCTGCACATCCTGGGCTAGTGGCTGCACAGCGTGTGTGGCAGCAGTGCCAGGTTTGCTCAAGAGAGAAAAGGGGCTTCAGTTTGTGAGAGAAACGTTCTCGTCAGTGGCCTGTGCAGCAGTTCCTGCTCAGCGGCCAGTGCCAATGGAGATGGCACCAGTAACATCCGCACCTGTATCCTGAGCCACCGGGGGCAAATGCTGGCCGGCTGTGTGGCTGAACTGGCTCGTGGCTACAGGCTGGAATTCAGGCTGCGGGTAGAAAAAATAGCACTTTTTCACTCTTTTTGCAAGAAGATAAATAAGTGCTTGCCAAGCTCACATTGCAGACGAAAGCTCGGCACAGAAGGTGTCCTGGAGAGCTCACGGCCAACAGATGTATGGATATTGTATTTTACCTTTACTTCTTATTTTGAAGCCTTATGTTGAAATGGTTAAATCGAGTGCTCTAAAGCTGGAAATTGCCAGTGCTCAAGGTTTCTGTGCCCTAAGGCTCTACTGCTACACAGGGTCAGACCCAAAGGCCAGTTAGCTCAGTGTCCCATCACTAGATGCTTCAGGAGTGTAAACGTGGAGCAGGAACGTGTAATTCCAATACACCTCACAGCTCTCCTGGAGCCTGGTTATCTCTGACCTGGGCATTTTTGGGCCAGAGATGGTGCCTCTGTATTCAATAGCTGTTCACCTCAATGCTGTTCACCTTTCACAAACTCATCTGTAACAGAGATTGTTTCAAATTAAATGTGTGGTGGCTGGATTTGGTGTTGGGATATGGTGTGTTTGGCCACAGAGCAGATGCAAATTGTCATTTCACATCAAAATAGAGAGCGCTGCCCTTGGGAGGTTTTGACTTGGATGGTGCTCAGCAAGCTGAGGGATAAGAAAAAAGTTTCAGTTCCTGCCCGGTTCCTTGGGCTTTTCTGAAAATCCCACTCAGTGCTCTTGTGTATCTTCATGCACATAAGAAGCCATAAAACTAGGCCCTTTGGGTCTACCACAAAAACTTTTGCTCTCAGTAGAGCTTTTTTGGTGGTTTCTGTAGTATCTGGAGAGCCTGGCCAAGCACAAAGGCTCCGTGTCCCCATTAATTTCAATGTGGCATCATCTTGGGTTTTTAAAATCTCAGGATTTCAGCATTGTTCCTTCCCCAAAATGGGTGTATTTAAGTGAGGGCTGAGCTAAAGACTCTCTACAGCTTGAAAAAAAAATCCTTAAGGGGGGGTTTATTTTCCAGCGTTGATTAGTTTTGTTCTGTCTGACTTTGCTTTTCCCTCCCTTTCCAACATGACTGTGTTAAAACATCTGAGTTCAATGTACCTGTGCGTGCCTGCTGCTAAGCCTGGACTGGGAGACTGGGTGGGAGGTGGGCTTGTCTATGCAATATTTACCATAAAACTGAGTTTTGGGATTATCTGTTCTTTGTGTAAAAGATTTAAAAGCTCCCTGGGCGATTTGAACAAGTGGTTTGTTCCTTAGAAAACTTCCAAAATCCTCATGGAGGATGTGCTGGGTGTTCCTGTGGGGCTTCTCGTGGTTTCGCTCCATCCTTTTGGTTCTCCCAGGGACGCGCACAGGGATGGGGTGGACAGGGGAAAGGGAGACACAGTATTCTGAGAAAGGAAATGTCTTACTGCTTCTCCCTAGATAGATATGTGGAAAGGCTAAAAGACAATAGCAATGACTACTGACATGGTCTGAACACATTGTTTTTGCATCATATAAATCTGAGAGATTTATCTGCGTTTTGCAGGCGCGGGAATACATCGGTATTCATTTTAGTCTCTAAAAAAAAACCAAACCAAAAAACTACCCAAAAAAATGGTCTCGGGAGAAATGCTGGGATATATCCCCTGTGGGCTTTACTGGAATACTGCTCTTCATTCTGCAGAAAGCTCTGCAGTAGAGGGATCTTCTGTACCCCAGCTGCTTTGAATGTCCTATTGTGCAGTGAACTAATGAAAAGATACTTGTTTTCCTCTGTCTGTTTACTGCTCACCAAGCTCTAGTGTATCCAGAATGTTGAAACAATCACTGATGGCTACCTAGATTATTTAATCCTTGTGCATCCAATTAATTATTGAAGAAAAAATGTTACATATTGTTACAGCCTTTAAAAGTCATTCTTCTGCTGTGCTTTCATCTTAAATTCTTGCTCTTTCCTCCTCTGCCTCCCACTTTACCTGGCTAGATGGTTTTTCCCCGGCTCAATCACGGATTTCTGGCTAATGATCAGCTTGTCTTTAGCCGACGAGTGCTCAAGGTAGATGTGTTTGATCTGCTGCTGTTGGTTTGCTGTGATTCTTTGAGTTGCTTTTGTTTCTTCTTTCTGGCTGGTAGTGCACTTTTGCTATTTTAAATTGTCACTGTTGTGACTGCATTCAGAGGTTATTGTTGGGAGCGCACTTGATTGAAACCTCATTGGAATTTAGGGGGAGTTTTGTCAAAGGAGACATAGAAGTTTAGGGGCCACTTGTGGGAAGTGGGGATCAAGCAGCAAAGTCCTATTAGTGTTGATATGAGCAGCACTGGTACTGCAAAATAAAATGCATTAAAACTAGATTTGTCTAAATCCTCATACTCTAAACGTGACATTTTAATTAGGCAAAATTTGGTAGGAGACTCTTGACACAATTGGATGCAGTGTCCAGCATTTCCAATGGGATTTTTTTTTTAACTATGTAAGTGATTAAGGAGCACAGATCTTGTTGAAAGGCCGTGGGATTTGTGCTGCTAAGTCACTTAAGGACTTCTGAAAATCCCACACTTGTCCCTGATTTGAGGGTGGACCACATATTAAATACAGTCCTCGTACTGCCTCAGTGGTAACCCTTCCAGATGTTGCTAAAAGATTTACGAGACGGCCTTTTTGTGGGGTTTTTCCATTGTGCAGCTGCATGGATGTGCCCGGCCATGGCCCCGGGGCTGGGCTGCGGTGGGTCGGGAGCCGGTAACTGGGTGGTGAAGCCCCACGGGCACCCACCAAACCTTCACAGTCCCACGGAGATACAGCTGCTGCTTTTCTCTTTGCATCCAAGCAATACTGGTTGCAAGCTACGCTGGATGTTAATATATGACCTTGTCTGATTTTAAAGGATACTAAGGGCTACGTTTTTGGTTTTTTGTGGGTTTTTTGGTGTGGTGCACTAAGCTATGGAAGTGTGTGCATGCTCTGCGCCAGCATGCTGTTTGGTCTGGTTTGTCTTTGGGTACTGTCAAATTGGTGGTTTCCATGCAGACAGTTGATGGGCAAGGAATTAATGAGATAAAACCTTGTTGGAAGGCATTGAGCAAAGTCCTGCTTAAGGAACCAGAACCAAAGGGTGCAAAGCAGCCATGAGCTTCCAACCTTCCCAGCTGGCAGTTGTAATTAAATCCCTTTGGGAGAGTGGTGCTGATGGCCCAGGGATGCAGTGCATGTGTCGCGGGCACCATATAGCCAGTGCTGCTTCATTTCATCATGTCTGTGTGAACTTCTTCTAGGGTGACCAAGGTCGAGATGGAGCCACTGGCCCCCCTGGTCCACCAGGACCCCCAGGTGCCCGGGGGCCTCCCGGTGACACGGGAAAAGATGGCCCAAGAGGACCTTCGGGCCCCCCTGTAAGGACGCAAGATGCACATCAAACACATGCCCAGAGAGGGAGAGGAGGGTCAAGGGTGTCCCCTTCCCCAGTCCTGCCACCCCAGGTGCTGAGTCCCCAGCCCGAACCAGCAGTTGGGCTCTGGTGGCCACTCATACGGCAAAGCTTTGGGGCATGGGGCCAAGAGAGGAGGAGGCCATCCCATCTTGAGATTTGGAGCAACGAGCTGGACTTGGAACACGCTATTTGCGGCTGCTGATTGATACCTGGAGAGCCTGGAGGAGATCTCTTCCCTGAGGCGTAGCCTTCAGACAACCTGTTGCAAATCTCCAGATCGCTGGCGATGTATTTAATAAAAAAATAGCCTGAAACGCAATGCTACTGAACTGGGCATTTTGGAGAATGAGGGATAATAGTTTCAATATTGCCCTTTTTACTTTTGCAGGGTTTCAAAGGCGAGCCAGGAGAGGATGGCCTCATGGTTAGTACTGCTCAGCATCACCTGTGTGTGCATATCCCATGCTCCCCTCGCTTTACATCACCCTTTAGCTCTCCACAGCAAGTGATTTTTGTGTCGTTGCCTATGGAGAAAAAAAAAACATGAAAATTATAGATGCCCTAGAATGGATGTTTGTCTAGGGGTACCTGTGCCAGTGGGGAGAAAAGAGCCCGGTCTTTGTCCCATTGGCTCTTTGGAGGGATGTGCTTCTCCTGTATCCTCCCTTCTGCTCCTCCAAAGCCTCCTGACATTGTCACTCCAACTCACTAAGGTCTAGGTTGGATAAAAAGGTGCTTGTTATACATAGAATACACAAGCCATAAAAAAGTATTGTTTACTGGGAGCACAGAGAACTTACAGCTCTGTTTGTAAGGGAAAATGAGAATTTATCACTCACATTGGTTTTTTAATGGGAATAAAAATACTCCTGAAAATGTTTTTATCCTGTTACACTCTATTGCCAAACAAGGATACCAACTACTTTTACATTCAACAGGGTGCCAGGGGACCTCCAGGACCAAAGGTGGGTAATAAGTAATTTCTTATTTGTATAATTTTAACACAGATTCTTGAAATATTGCTGGATAAGTGGGGCGGAAATGAAAATACATATTTTTGCACTGGATTTGCACTCATCTGTATATATCAGATACAAAATTTCTGAGGTATCGCAGAAACTATTGACTTGGCGCTGCAAAAGTCTGAATGTGTCACCTGCTCAATATCACAACCACTGCCCTTGCAGCGGGGGTGGAGGGGCCATTGTGCTGCGGGAACGTGCTTCGTGCATTTTGGGATGGGGGATAAAGACGATCAACACAAGCCAAGTATTTTAATTTTACGATTAATGTTGACTATCCATACAATTAGTCTTATTTTGTTATATCTCTAAACTTCTTTGTCCTCTGTGTGTGTTGCTGTTGAAGGGTGAGCCCGGTGTCCAAGGGAAAAAGGTAAAATGGTGATATTTTTATTTATTATTTTTCTTTTTCCCACTTTGCACGGTGCTCAACTGGGGAAACCGTTGCCAGAGACCAGTGGAGAAGCCGTGGCCATGGCTGTCCATACCGAGCCCTTGTGTTTCCCCATGGTTTCTCCCCCATGCCACCCCGGAGCACAGGCATGGCTGTGCCTGCAGCCTGGTTTTCATTACCACCAGAAGCTGCAATCGCATCTGCCCAGTAGACAAAGAATAAAATAGCGAATGCCGAACAAAGCAGTAGGTCTTGAGCCCTTTCACACCAACAATTCAAGCTGAACTGAGAAGCGCCTGGAGGGTGTTATCTGCCCAGGGGCCCGCGGGATGGGATTGAAGCTCCTGGGATGGGCATTGCCATGCAGCACCTCGGTCTCCTGGGAACAGCCTCTCTCTTAAGGACAGACATGCTGCTTGGCTTGGCTGTTGAAGACTGTGGGAGGTTCACATGTCTGAGCTCTCCATGTTTTCTTCTGGTGGTGCCACCAAGCAGTGGATAAATCACTGCCCTTTCACTCTTGCTGCTTTTCCTCAAAACTGACGTGGCTGGAACTTGGCTTAAAAAAATTTCGTAACTGGCCAGTAAAGTTAACCTCTTCAGCGGTTTTAATCCATGGGAACAACAAAGCATGATGAGGGAAACAAGAAAATCTCCTGGCAGATGAGCATGCTGGTGACTCATCATGAAGTCCACGAGGATGGGTGGCAGGTTGCAGGAGCTCTTTGGGACCCAAAAAGCATAAATGAATGAAATATCTAATTTCTATTAAAGGTGGGGGAGCGTGTTCCCCAGAGCCTGCTGTAAGCAAATCCTGGGAGATGCCCACCCGCCTCCCCAGGAGCAGGGGGGGCAGAGCTGGGGCTGAGTTGGGAGGAGGGGACCACACTGGAGCCTCCTGGGCTCCTTGCTGCAGCTTTCTCCCGGCCTCCTCCAAACCTGAGTGGGTCTCGGGTCTGTGTAACACTCAGTGGGGTTGAAATGACAAGTTGGATCCTAATGATAAGTGTGTACAAGCTCTTTGTAGTTCACTTTTTATATTTTATTTTATCAGGGTGATGATGGGATCCCTGGGGAACCAGGACTTATGGGCCCTAAGGTATGTTGTGCTCTGTGCCTGTCTAATGTACATGCTTGGTAGCATCTTTTGCTATCTGATTTCTTGGCACAGTATCATTTTGGGGGCAAGTTAAGAAACATGTTTCTTCCCTGATGTGAAAAAAGCTAAAAAAGAGAAAAGAGAAGCATAACGTACCTCTGCCATGGTAGCTCTGCCCAGAAGTTTGCAAATGCAACTTGCTGACTGTGGCAGAGAATTGTCACTTAGAGGCTGCTCGTGCAGAAGACAAGGGGGCAGCGGTGCTGGGGGTGGCCCAGAGCTGGGGTTTGGGACGTGGGTTTGCAGTGCCCAGACTTGGGGTGCAGCTCTGCAGGAGCCTTCTCCAGCCCCTGCGGTTTTGGGGCTCACTTTGCAGCTGAACAGCACCCTCAGACAAACTGTTAAGCCTGAAAGCTTCATTTAATCTCAAAATTTCCCCTTTTGCACCTAGGCAGCGTGACATATTTCAGGCTAAAAGCAGAGCTTTGCTCACTCATGTATATAAAAGTAAAGAATAAAGCAAGAAAATTCGAACTTAAAGAAATCTGCTCCCCATCCTACCTGGATAGCATTTGTCTAAATTCTCTTGTTTTCAGGGAGAAAAAGGAAGCACAGGTCCCAGCGGGGAAAACGGCACAGATGGCTTGCCAGGACCCAAGGTAAAACAAACAGTATTTTTAAGATAAATATCCTATCTTTTCCTTGGTGTCTTTGAACCAAAAATGTGATTTTGATTTTCAGGGTGAACCTGGTGAGAAGGGAGGAATTGGCTCCATTGGACCCCGGGTATGGACGTATGGGGTTTTTCTTTCTCGGTTTGGAGTCATGTGTTGGCCTCAACCTGAGCTGTTCCCCACCAGCTCTTTGTGCTCAGTGCATGGTTGAATCACTCACTCCAGCATCAGTTTGCTGCTAGAAAATAGAGACGCTGCATTTCAAAACAAATCATTATGTGGGTACCAGATGCTGCCATGGGAGATAGCTCTGGGAAATGCAGTCACGTCCCATTTTCTTATCATTGTGACCCTTTTTTTGCAAGAGGGAAGCTGTGAATAGGGGTAATCAAATGAGGATTTCTATGCACTTCTCAGTTTCACAGTTTTATGGCCTTCTGAGATGTGGCTGGATGACAGTTACAGCTGTAAGACTAGAAAATTATTAAATTGATAGTGGTTGTAAGGTGATAATGCTCCAAACACTTGGGCGTCAGGTCTTTGCTTTCTTACCACCTGCTTTTCTCTGATACTTCAAAATCTAAATAGGATTTGTCCCCCATTGCAGGGTCCTCCTGGCCTGAAAGGGGAACAGGGTGACACTGTAGTGATTGACTATGATGGCCGAATCCTGGATGCACTCAAGGTAAGTCTGACACCAAGCCCATGCCAGTTCCTGTGGGTTACAGGGAAGGAACTGAAAAACTGCTGAGCTCTGCCACAGTGACGTTGTGGCATCGTGTCAGTCACTGTCCTGCTTTTACTTCCTGAGATCTTGGTCTCAGCACAGAGCTGAGTGAGAGGGAAGAGTGTATTGGGTCTGGAGGCTGAGGATGTTTAGGATGTACCAGCAAAAAAGGTGGCAAAACTCGAGGCTGTGAACTCAGGCTGGGTACCAGGCTCCCGGGGATGCGGATATGGGATGCGAGTTAGTATTCTGCAGGTGAAAGCAACTTGATACAGCCTGTGACATGTAAACACCTGATGTGATGAGTGTGATAAGCCAAATTACAGCATAAGCGCTGCTGGGTGTATTTCCCATGGTGTGGAGCTGTGGGTTTCCCTGCGCATCCTCTGGAGTGGTTTCCTCTGCAAGCAGCAGTCAGGATGCAGGAGGAAGGGAGATGGTACCCGAGCCATAACCTGCCCGACCGAGCAGCACCCTGACATTTTTGTTAAGATGAAAGAAACCAAATAGATTAAATACTTAATTACAGACACATTTGAGAACCATCCTAATTGTTTTATAACAGGCTGCAGGGATACACAAAGTGATGGTAATTACTGTTTGCCAGATGTCTGCACGGCATGCAGCTTGTGAGTGGAGTTTGTGGAGTGCAGTGGTTGGAGAGGCTCCATCAAGCGTCTGGAGACTTTATCTGCAGGGCCAGACCCTCTCCCGTGTGCTGCATGTGGAGATTGCTGAGGGGCACGTCATTGAAGCTCGCTAATTTTGTCATTTTCCTGCTTATTAGCTGGTTTTGGTGTTTGCTCACTGACCTGTCTCATGGATGGAGCTCTGGAAAGGGGTGGCTTTACACGGCTCCCAGTGCAATTAAATGTATTTGAGAATGCAGTCATGTTAAAAAGGTGCTTGGGGATGTGATGTGGTTTTGTCTTTCAAGTGAGCGAGACCATGAGTTTTGCTTTTTGAGATAAGTTGCAAGTTGCAGAATATTTGTTCATCTCAAGGCAGTTTATGGTCTCTGCACCCAGCAGCACCCAGGAAAAGCTTCCTTAAGTGTGCAGGGTTTTCCTGCTGGTAGCACTCACACAAACTCCTTCGTTTCCCCTCTTTAATTGCACCTCCCCAGACAGCTGGTTCTATTTTCAGCAGGATGCTTCTTCCCAGCCCGGCTGGCTGCAGGGAGACAATCAAAAAGAGACCCCTGGATTTGGGGCCACATCTCTGGCTCAAGGCATTTTGCCTCGTAGCACACGTACCGCTGCATGGGTACACCTGCCTTGCTCTGGTTTGGTTTTCTTTCGCATGAACAGCCCCTGTGCCGGAGGGGACCATTGGGTCACTTTGTGTCACCTGAGCTCATTGCGGCGTTGGGGCAACCCTGGTCGCACTGGTGCCTGTTGCAGATTGTGGCTGGGAGCGTCTCTCGTGGACAGTGTTGCCATATTCATGTTACTCATGCCAGTGTTCCATTTGTTTGCTGTGTTTCAGGGTTCGCCAGGTCCACCGGGGCCACCGGGCCCCCAGGGCGCTCCAGGTCCCAAGGTGAGCCCAACCTCTGCCACACACATGATGTTTCCTAGCGAGAGACATGGTCCTTAGCAGCTCTCCATGTAGCATTCCTCAAGCCAAAATAAGGCAGGTGATGCTGGCTGCAAGGCTTGAGACTACACATGGTAAAGGAAATGCTATTTAACACTTCCTTGGGCTGAGAAAGGAGGTATTCACGCAAAATCCAAAGTTTTGTTGGCCTTTACTTGGTCTCCAGCCACTTCCAGATGAGGTTGGCCCAGAAATGAATCCACTCCCAATCTTACACCCAACGGGTGAAATTTCGTTCCCTCCAAGATTTCCTCATTGCACATGGTGGGAGGCAGCAGCAGTTGTGGGGGATGGCTGGTGGGTCCAAAGGCCTCCATCCTGCCCTTCATCCCACCCTCCCCATGTGCTTCTTGCTGCTCCACCACCACGTCCAAGCAGGACCACACCGTCCTCACGCTTCACAAGCAACAGCCAGTAACCTCCAGTCAGCTGTAGTTTCTTCAAAAGAAGAATTTAACTTGCAGAAAAGCATCTCTTGGAAGAATGGGATGGGGCAGGATTTTGGTGCCTCTTGGGGCTTCCATGTTGCCTGAACTCAGATGAGCTGGTAACACTGGCACATCACTGAAACCTCGCTGCTGCTTCTGAGCCTGGCAATGCCAAACCCATAACCACAACAGTTGATATGCCTGGGTAACTCATTTCCTTGCAAAATCCTTTCCCGAGATTGTTTCTTGATTTAACTCACCATGAACTCCCCTTTCTTTGTGTTGCTTCAGGGAGAGCTGGGCTTGCCGGGTCCGCCTGGACTGGACGGTGAAAAGGTGCGAGGGGATGGCTGGATCAAGTGAGACCTTGCAGGAGCTGAGTTTAAAAGGAGTTTACTGTATGTCTCGTAAGCTCTGCCCTGTAATGTTCAGCTGCATCTTCATGAACTAATCGCCCGTTGTGCTCAGCCGTGAGCGCACAGATGCTGCTCACGGCCATGTGTGTGGGGCTAAAGGGGCTCCTTTTATGAGAGGTTCATCAAACACTGTCTCAAATTCTGTTGTAAACCTTCCCAACTCTAAACGGCTGCAATCCCTGCTCTGCCAAGTTCTGCTGCGCCTGTAAAATTGGTGTATGTAAGTTTTAACATTAAAATGTGTTTTTGTGAGCTCATGCTGCAGTATGGAGAGAAAGAACGGAAAGGCAGAAGTGGATTTTGTGGGGTTTTTTAACAGTTTTCCCCTAAGCAAGTTGTTTTCTGGAAACTTTCAGGGTCCCAAAGGAGCGAAGGGTGACCAGGGCAGTGCGGGCATCACAGGACAGAAAGGAGAGACAGGAGAAATGGGCTTGTCAGGTCCACCGGTACGTCCCTCTGTCTGTCCCTGTATGTCTGTCGCTCGGTCTTTTAACACTAGGATCTCTGCAGACGCTCGGTATGTGGCTGGGTTTGCTGAGCAAAGCAATGAGGCCGCACTGCGGAGCTGGAGGGTGCAGGAGCTTTGAATTTTCTTTGCCGATGATGATAACAGCTTATTCTGAAGGTGATCTAAGCTGGTAGCAAGGAAGAGAAAATCATTTCTCAAAGTCTGCTGGGGATGAACATGAGCTTTGCTTGAGCCAAGGCTGGACTCAGGAGAAGACAAATGTATTTTTCTCTCCTGCTTCTGCTTTCCTGAAAGATGCACCCCATGGATGTTAGGTTTTATCTTTTAGGGAGCAGAAGGGCCAAAAGGAGACAAAGGAGAAAAAGGAGACACCGGGTCGCCGTGTTTGCAGAATAATCACGTAAGAACCTGGCACTATGGAGCCTCTTCCATGTCGTGGGGTCAGGGGGTGCAGGACGGAGCCACCGGTTCCACATCCACCAGTGTAGCAGAGGGGAGCAAAGCCCAGCTGTTTTCTACAAGAACTTTCAGATGCATCTAAATGCGTTTTATTCACTAGGGAAGAACATTTTGCATCCTCAGCACTGCAAAGTTACTTTAGATTTTGCATTAATGTTTGATATATTGGATGCTGCTGTTAATAATCATGTTTTGTTCTAGAAAAATATCGGGGTCCTTGCAGTTTTATAAGATTTCTGCATCCTCTTTAACTTGTTCACGCCTTTTTCTTAGAAAAAAATGTGGTGGGGTTTGATATTTTTTTTTAATTAATGACATGAGCACTCTGATTTTGTTCTCATTTGTTGGAGTTTTTTAGGGGTTTTGGGGGTTGGTTTGGTGGTTGTTTTTTAGTTTTGTTTTTAATCAAAAAGGCTGTTTTCCTCTGGTCTATGCAGAACACTGCATCATTTTCCATTACATCCATTTGGCGACTGGCAAATACACTGAGCAGCGTGGATCACACCTCTCATTTGGAAGGCTAGCTTGGTTCACGTGCTTATTAAGATTCATTGATTTATAAATCCTATAAGCAACTCTTTGATTAGCAGACATTTTGATTAAAGCCATTAAATCAGAGGGCATTAAATCATGATTCTGGGCCGTGTGAGGTTTCCGTTCCCAAAGTGCTGTGTCTCTGTGCCCAGCCCCATTAACATGCCATTTAATTCCCTTCTGCAGATCATACCTGAGCCTGGACCCCCCGGATTACCTGGCCCTATGGTAGGACTCTGGAAAGCAGCTCATGCAGCTGAGCGTTGCTGCAGTTTGTTATCACATGTGATTAGTTAAGGATGAGGGTGGTTTGCTCTGTTTAATCATCGTGGGCTGCTGTGAATCTGGGAGAATATCTGTGAGGAGCTACAGCGTTGGGTGCTGTCTTGGGAGAGATGGAAGCGCCTGGTTTAGGGGAGTATATTGGTATTTGTGGCATGCTTTGTGAATATCCAAGTTGCTTCTTGGCATGTGGAAAAGATAAAACTCTGTGGGATGGGAAAACCTGTTGTTGTGGAGTCTCCTACTCTGGAGACATCCAAGACCCACCTAGACACATTCCTGTGTAACCTCACCTGGGTGTTCTTGCTCTGGCGGGGAGATTGCACTGGATGAGCTTGCGAGGTCCCTTCCAATCCCTGACATTGATTCTGTGATTCCTCCCATGACGGTGTTTGCATCCGCACAAATTTGCCCAAGTCGGTGAATTTTTGCCACCAATTGCAGCGGTGATGAGCGCACAGAGCATTTTTTGTGCAGACGTCTGTGTTTGATACCTGTGATGCTCCAAAAGGCTGAGGAGCCGTCAAGGGCATCCGGAAGGTCAGGATGCTCCTGCTCTGTCCAAGAGGCACCTTGAGAGATCCCACTTCAAAACCAGGCAGCTTTCCAGGTGGCATTTGTGACCCGGGAGGTGTCCCCAGCCCTGCCCGGTGGCAGCGGGTCGCCCTCCAGAGCTTTTGCCGTCACTTGCTTCAGCAAAGCTCTTGCAGAGCTTTATTGTTGCATGTTACGCAAAGCGGTCCTTTGCAGTTCCTCCTCCCCCTGATTTGACGTCGGAGAACAAAATGAAGTGCCACCTGTCTTGCAAAGAAGTATTTGGCTATCGTCAGCCTGTAATTTGAGCAAGAAATGGTTTGAGAAGCAAACTCTGGGGTTAGTTTTTTTAAATTCTGGTTTTCAAATGCACCATTGTCTTTCCCACAGGGTCCTCCAGGAATCCAGGGGCCTAAAGTAAGTCAATAAATTGAATGTCACCCACTGTTTCCAGGCTGCCAGTGTGTTATTTACAGGCTCACAAAGGCCTGTCAGCTCTGGGGACTGATTTTCTGTCACTTTTTGTGACAACATACCCTTTGGTTGTGCTGTTCAGCAGTTGGCTTTTTGGAAAACAAGCCGTTTTTCCTTCCAAATACATTTACCATCTTAAATTCTCCTCTAGCACAGAGTCCTGAGGGCAAGTGGCACATGTCAGTCAAGTTTTCCAAACCCACAGGCTTTAAATCTGTATTTTCAACAATTCTTGTACGTGGTCAGGTCAAGAGGAAAACATGAATGGCCACGGCGGGGTTATAAGCATCCCAGAGACGCGGTGGGTGCGTGGGGTGGCTGTCCTGGGTTGATGCTGTTTCATTTATGCAGGGCTTGGACGGTGCAAAGGGAGAAAAAGGTGACAGCGGTGAGAAGGGCGACCACGGTGACACTGGACCTGCTGTGAGTTTTAATTTTCCCCCTTATCTCATTTCTGTCCATTGCCAGAAACCTGCACTACAGCACCTATCCCAATGCCTTGTTTCTTTGTTCTTTCAGGGTCTCCCGGGTGCTCCAGGGCTCATCGGTTTACCCGGTACCAAAGGAGAGAAGGTAATCACTGGTGTGGGAAAGGTGACATGTTGTAATCCTAAAGAATAGCGGCTGTAAAATCCTGTCGCAGTGGGTTCAGCCAGAACTGCTGAGCTGGGCTTAGCGGCACCATCCTAATGCTGGGGAGGAGAAATCTCGAGTCCCGAGGCTGTGTGTGAGCCCCTGCTGTCAGTACCATAATATTTCACCAACTCTAGATATAAGTTTGTCTGCGACACCAAGCTCAATATGGCACGTCTTAATTTTCATTTTTACAACTGCAGGGAAAGCCAGGGGAGCCAGGATTGGATGTGAGTATGGAAAACATTAATTGATACGTAGACATATGAACAGCATGCATGTAAAGGCCATCAAATTGCTTGAGATTGTTGGAAAAATATGTAGCTAACACTGTATAGACGCTGTCTCTTAAACGTCGTGTTAGCAGAACAATGTCTATAGGAAACAGCTTAATTCAGGCCAGTTGCCAGACTACTCGCACTGCACAGCGGTAACTGCTCAGCTAAAGATGCCACAGGGGTTTCCCTTTCCAATTGAGAATATATGTCTTGGATTTGGTGAAATTAAATCTCCCATAGATGTCATGTTGCTGGGGTAGGTGAAGCACGAGATTTCCCAAGAAATTACTGAGATACCAAGTCAATGGGAAAGAAATGTCGTTATTCTTCACCGTGGGGGGATGGATTGATCGCTGGAGGTTGCTTATGTTGAACTGAGATGCTGGGACATTTGTACACTGAACTTACAAACCTCTTCCCCTCGCTAAAAATTGTCATAATAGGGCTTCCCAGGTCTCAGAGGAGAGAAAGGAGAGAGAAGTGAAAGAGGGGAGAAGGTGAGTTATGGCTGTAGAGATGCTCACGGGGGTGCGTGGGGCAGGACCGTGGGCGCTCCTGCTTGCCGGCAGCAGCGCTTGCCCTGGGCACTGGTTCCCTCTCCAGCCTGGCAGCGTTTCTCGGGTCCTTGCTCTAAAGCCTGTTCAGCAGCAGAGGTATTTGTGTGGCCCCAGCGTGGGGCAGGACACGGAGTTAACTCCTACACACTGGGAAGTGCTTTCTACAAACCTGTCGTGTGTCCCCCCCCGCCACTTCCCCATAGTACAACAATTTTGGGAAGCTGGAGCAGCGTAACAGCTCTGCGTTGCAAAGAAATGCTAGTTTTGGTTTATAGACCTTGAAAATGGATCCAAGTAAAAGGTTTTGTTGCAGCTTAAATCAAAGGGCGCCCAGCTGAAGGCAGGGACCCAGCTGAGCACAGGGCTGGAAGCTGATGCTCCCACTGTTAGATACCAACCTGGTTTCTAGCAGAACCCAGTCATTTAGCTATTCTATTACAAAATTATCTATTTTAATATCTCCACCCGGCTTTAACTGAAGATTTTCACAGTGATTTAATTAGTCATTTGAGGTGACGCTAGTGCAAACATCCTTGCTCCGGGGGAGGTGTGGGGCTCTGTATGTGCTGCGTGAGTTAAAGCCGGGGTGTTTAACCCCCGTTCCTGATATTTTCTCGTTGTGCCAACAGGGAGAGCGAGGAATACCGGGGCGAAAAGGAGCCAAAGGGCAGAAGGGGGAACCGGGTCCTCCCGGACTGGATCAGCCTTGTCCCGTGGTACGTCTTTTATTTCACTTCTCTTAAACAAGCGTTGCCAGGACTGAAAGGAGATGCAGCTTTGCAGCCAGGGAGAGGGAGGGAGGATTTGGTAGTTCTTTATTTTGCAGTAAATCAGAGCAGATGGTTATTGTTTTCTCACTTTTCTTAATGGTTTGTTTTATCTGCACTGCTGGAAGTTCACTGCTTGCTGTAAGGGCTCCTCTCCGGCCAGATGGGACCAAGCCACAGCAGTAAAAACAAAGAATCTTTGTGTAAAGACCTTCTTATTGTAGAGGGGAACAATGGGCTTCAGTTACGCTCTTTGGGAGATAGCATGCCCTGGTGAAGCTGCCGGCGTGGCTTTTGAGTGCATTTAGAAATCAGGGAGTAGCTCAGTGCAGTGGATTTTAAAATAGAGTCAGCTTCATCCTTTTGTCTCTGCAAACGGAGCGAGGGATGAGCTCAGCTTCACCTCTCCCACCTGGGGCAGCGGGTCAGAATTGGAACATCTTGGTGCTACCAAAGATAAGTGATGTACGAGCTGGAGCTGCCCGGGCTGCCAAGAAGCGCCTCTGGGAGAAGAGACCTCCCCGTGTTTTTGCACCTGCGGGAGCAGCTCAGACCTGTCCCCTCTGGGACATGTCACCGTGCAGCGTGTGCACAAAGGGGCCTTCCAGGAAACCTCCTGGGTGTCTGAGCCTGAGGAAGGTGCATCTCCCAAATGCACTGCCAGAACCTCTCGTTGCTTTGGTAGGGCCCAGAAAAAAACAAACACCAAACCACATACCTCCTTTTCATTACTATTTTTCATGTAATGACTAACACCAGAGATCTCTTCCCTAAAATGCTTTGAGGCTATAGGATGAGTGATTTGTATCAGCAATTGCACTAGAGCTACTTAAACATAGCTGTTAGACCTTAGCTAAGCTGCACCTAACCAGTAGAGCCAGGTGCCTGCTTCGATATGCTCAAATAAACCCATTTCTTTTCTAAATGTGTGACTTTTTCTCGCCCCACCAGCACAGCTATGGCAATCTAAGCTATAGTATCACTCCCCTGTACCAGCAAAAAGCTCCTTCAGTCAATATGCTTTATTTTGCTTGGAGATTGAATGTGAACTACAATTAATTATTTAGTTTTTGATGGATCACCTTTTGTCCCTCAACATGCTGGATGATTTAACCCTCATTTTTTCACTGTGCTGTTACAAATGTGACTCTGTCCATTGTGTATAGAAGATCTTTCCCAGATGACAGACTTTATGTGTCTGTGAATTCCCTACCATAAAACAACTCTGCTGACTTGCTGCGTCCTCAGAAATGGAAGTGTAAAGTTCTGGACCCGTCCTCCTCTGCTGAAACACACGTGTCTGTTCGATTAACTCCCGTGTCCTTGATCACTCTCAACAAGTGGTTATTTTTTCAAACAGGGAGGTCGTACTATTGCAGGCAGCCAAGGGGACGCAGGTTTGCCAGGCCTGGCCAGGGTGAGCGCGCCCTGCCCTTTGGTACCGGATCTGCTTTTCTTTCTTGCATGGCTTGTGTGTGTTCCTGCTGTGGCCAAGCCCTGTCCCGAGCACAGAATCCCTCCGGGGAGAGGAAGGACATGAGGCAGCAGAGCTGGAACAAAATGTTTCACTTTGGCACTCGAGGAAGGACGTCAATGTGTTGTGCCTTCTTCCCACCGTTAAAATGACTTTGGATAAGGATGGGCGATGGCAGAGGGGATGTTTGCCCCTTCACAGTAACCAATGCTAAAAATGAGTGCTGGTTTCTCTCACCATCTGTGGCCCAGTTTGGTTCCCCTCGTGCTTGTGCTCCCGCAGCCCTGCCAGTCCCATTCCCAACTGGGTTTGCAAAGCTGTCCCCACATGAATGGCCGGTTGTGTGGAGCGGTGGCTGGAGGGAACACCGGCACCCCGGGCACCACAGGGACATGGGCTGTGCCAGCAGGTACGGCAGCTCTCTCCGCACAGCTCAGGCTCGAGGCCACTGGTTACGCAGGAAGGTTCATGCTCTGCTCCCCAAAAGGGCTCTGCACGACTAGCTAAAGAAGTTTATTGTTTTATTTTCATTTTTTTTAACCATAGAAAATGCTGCATGCTAGATGATTTGCAGTTGTCTTCAGAGAAACAAAAGGGCAGTGAGCTGTCTCTCTTTCAGAAAGTTAAATTACTTTCATATGTGTCGAAGAAACCAATTACTAGCAGCAGGCCTGCTTCAACTCTTCATATTTACTCCCTAGAAATGTTATATTTATCAACTATTTCCTGCCTTAACTATACAGAAAACACAAGACGTATCTGTATTGAAGCCATTGTAACCTGCATTAGGTGGTTTCTCCAATAGGTAACTATTGCCTGACTAGTTAGTAAAGCACTTCCAGATCTTCTTGCTTATGTACATGAGGGTCAGCTGCGTGCTGGTTGGGAGTCTTGTCTTCATTCTCCAGCTCACCGAGCAGCAGACACTTGGTGGGTTCTGTGCAACGGATTTCAGTCCAGAAATGTGAGCAGGAGCCTTACACACAGGTTGCAAAGCTCTTTGTAAGTTGACATGTCATTTCAGAATTACTCGAGTGAAACACGGTAGAAAGGCATGGAGTTTTATGATGGGCAAAATAAGCATTTTGAGTGCACGGGAAGAAGAGAAAGCCCAGGGCAGAAATCAGCCCTGTGACTGTCAGCGTTAGGATGCGCTTTAACTGCAGGTTGGGGTCTTTCTAGCTCAAACAACTGCTCTGTGCCTTGTCTCCTTTACCCCCAGACAACTCTAGCAAATGTACAAGTTGCACTTTTTTTTAATGAATAGTTATAGGCCAAAATATTCAGTGGTGTCAGCAGAAAAACATGTATGTTTTCTAACGTTATAGGAACGCACGTGAAAATAACTTGACCTGTTACACTCTGAGTAGCTGGAGAGGGTAACCTTACTTCACTGCATCTGTTTTATTGGGCATAGGCTATTTTACATATAAAATCAATACAGAATACAAAAAATGTGATGACTGACATTTACAGTAAAAAATGTAAAAATGCATTTTGACCTCTATTGGCGCCAGCCGCTCTCTCCGCTGGGAACGCACCCTGGTGGCCTCCCACCCGCGTCACCCAAGGTGGCTCTGGGGCAGGATCAGTGCGTGTGTGCTCTCTGTGGCTCCACATGCAGAAATTCAGGCAATTAGAGATCCAAGAGCCTTAGAAAAACCCAGCATGGAAAGGCAGCTGAAGTCGGCTATTTCTTCTGAAGTATCTTGCAAGAGTTGGTCATAGATAGTCCATTCCTCTGCTGAGGGCTCCTTCCTTTTCAGTGTTTGCCTCCTGGTAAATAAGCTCTTCAGGCTTTCTGGTTTCTGTATGTTTCTTGTATCTCCATCGGAAAAAGACAAATATTTTCACTCCCTTTGCATAGTCCAAAACTGATCCTATTTCAATCAGTTCAGCAACTCAAAGAGTTCTTAAAGAGACTAAATACTGCAGGATTGAATTTAACACAAGTAAGGTATCATCCGGGAAAAAAAAAATTACATCATCGCCCTCAAACTGAAAAGCGCATATTAACAAAAAATACATTTCCACATCAAGCTTTCCATATATGTGTCTGATTGCAAACAACACTAATTTATAAAGCAGATTATTAAGTTAATTAAGTGTGGTTCCAAAATGTTTGTATTTGTTCACATTTCAGGTTTAAAGGAAAAAGTGTAGGTTTATTTTTTGTTACCCTGGGGTGTAT
This sequence comes from Nesoenas mayeri, assembly GCF_963082525.1. Lineage (NCBI taxonomy): Eukaryota > Metazoa > Chordata > Aves > Columbiformes > Columbidae > Nesoenas > Nesoenas mayeri. Next base: position 8,469,792 of record NC_137556.1, read on the forward strand.
TTAATTTTGTGTTGTGTGTGACGCCTGGATTACATTGCCTGCATATTTACGTTTGTGCATATAAAATAAATGGGTTTTGCATGGTAGTTAATGGTAAACCTTTCACTGTTGTGAGCACTGACCTTCAGGTTTTTGGGTGAGACACTTAAGTCACTATCAACAGAAATTAAGTCTGTAAATTCAATTTTGCAGGGACCAGACGGACTGCCAGTAGCAGGATGTTGGCATAAGGTACAGTAATAATGATAATTGTATATCCTTGAGTGGGTCCTGAGTAATTTTGTTTGCTGCATGGTGATTGTTTGTACTGACCGCTTCATTTAAGCAACAGGTTCTATTCCTGGCAGACCCAAGGCCAAGCCTTGGGAGAGCAGGACTCAATGTGGCTTTGTGTCTTGTTCCCCACGGCTGTCAGCTGGTGCTAGCAACACCACTCCAAAAAACTTGCCAAGCTTTAAAAATCACTCGCATTAATACTGTGGATAGCAATGCCTTTTCTTCAGGCTTGCTCAGACTGGGCTTCTGTTCTGGCCCAGGCAGTTCAGGAACCCCGCATGCAAAGATTGCTCCACTCTGCAAAATATGCTGCTGTGACTTGGCCCATCCCCTCCAGCTGAGACTTTTACACTGAGTTGCCTCTTTGTCGCAGAGTTACAAAACACTTGTTTCTAAAGACTTCTCTGCCATTCTAATTATAATCCACAACCACTATGCTGCTCCAATCAGTAAATCAGGGTGCAGGTGGTCAGGTAATTCGGGGTAATTTGTACCATCTCAGCACCCAGAACAGCCAGGAGTTGTAAGTGCTAAAGGCAGCCCAGGAGAATGAAGGAAAATATCCCCCCTACAATGAGGATTTGATCCAGACGTGTAGGAGGATGCTCAAACCTCATTCTCCAACGCGGTTACGACACTGAAGCTGAGTGGAAATACTAATCCGGTTTCAAACACGTGGTATGTGAACACAGTCTAATAGCAAGCATGTTACTAACTGGTTGCAAACCCTCAGAATGTGAGCACGCCCTTAGCGTATAAAAGTTTTTAATTCTGTGGTAAGTTGCTTGAATGTGCTGTTAATATTAAAAGCAATCTGAATGCCAATCCTTATAATGTTAACAAGATTAGTAATGTAAGGAATGGTGCATTTCTCTTTGATTAAAATGTTTGTCTGTGTGTTCTTTTTCAGTGATCCCTAAGCATGGAGCACAATGTGTAAATAATGTGATATATTTTGATCTTTTTAATTTTTGTATAAAAAAAGGAAAAAAACCCTTTCAACAGTAATATATTGACCTTTTTTTATACTGGATTCTGTCATTTATGGACTCTGAAAATATTGTAAAGCTCCGAAACCCATAAGATGCACGTGATAACATCAGGATTTGGTGAAGGTGCCAATGACGGTAGCTGGGAATGAACAGCATTCACGGCTGATGTTGCTGCATGAACTAACAGTACTGAGACTGCTGCCTCGTGTGCCTTATTGCATGAAGGAGGGAGAAATCCCTACCCTCTCAACTCTGTATTTGCACTGCACATGCACATTAAAAGGGTGAAAAAAACTGGCTGAAGACAAAGAAGAAAAGGATGCAGCCCTAGAATTGAAAAAAGCTGCTGTGTTCCCTGGGGTCAAACAAGAGAAGGACTTGTGACGTGCAGAGGAAACGAAGCCAAGCTCCATTCATTGCTACCATTGATATGATGGAAACGGCAAATCTTTGGCTAAACAGAACAACCTTGACTACCTATGGGTGTTCCACTACTATCAAGACAAACTTTTTTTATCTCAAGAGGGTCCTGCTCTGAGGTCTGTGGCCGAAGATGTGCAAAGTGCTTCCCTACTGTGGAACCCCAATTCCCCAAGAAAATATCCACTGCAAAATTTCAAAACACAAAAACCTAGTCAGGTTTTCAGCACAGAGAGTTGCAGGCTGAAATATTTTTTTTACACAAGAGAGCACATCATGTTGCTGTTTGGGTTCCCAAAACTTGGAGTTTGGAGTATTTAATTGTCTTGGTTTGTGGAGTTCATTGGTGTTTGATTTTTCTTGGTTTACATTGTTTCAGTTGTAAACTCTGTAACTCTGCACGCTCATCTTGTCCTATTTCTCTCCCCTTTTTGGTCTCTTTCTTTTAATTATCTCATATCAGGCACATCCCATGCAAAGCAGGGTAATGAATAAAGGGAGGATTACAGTTTCGGTATCGGCATATGGCATTAAGTGAGCTCAATTAAAAATTTGCAAACTATTCCATTGTTCACATTTTTAAAGATGTTGGAAAAAACAGATTGTGCAGTAGAAAGCCATAAAAATTATTTCAGGGAGGGAAAGAATGGCTTACAGCCGAGTCTGTTCAGCTTACAATGAAGAGGCGATCAGATTCCATTATAGGGAGGAGATACTTTATGTTAACAAGTTCCTAAATTGAACAGAGAAAAATGTACAAATATCCATCATCCAATGTGTGGAAACTGAAGCTACACAAAATCAAATAAAGTAAGCCATGGATTTTTAATGGTGAGACTGGTTAATCCTAACCAGACCAGTGATGTAATCCCCATCACTTTAATGCCTTTTTGATATAACAGATAATTTCTTGAGGAAATACTTTAGTCCAATAGAAGCTGCTAGGCTCTGTGTGAGGAGTCTTAGGTGAAATTAGGAGCATGACGGTGCTATGAAACCAGATGACGGAAAGGCTCTTTGTGGCCTTGACCTTGTATTACAGAAGGGAGGCATTTTTGGTGCATTGAGGAGGTGTGAACCCTCTGTTAGATCCTTGTTCCACCGCATTTCTTATAGCAGCTACTGCCAGAGAGGACTTGAGAGACGAATGAGACCATCCAGGGGGAAAATCTACCCTGTAGATGCTGACCTAGCGCTTGGGGGGTTCTTGCTCCGATATTCTGAAGAACAGCAGGAACATGCTCGGTGCTCCATGCAGGTTGGGTGACATTTGACTGATGTCTGAGTTGTTATCTGTGACTGAGTCCTATGTGTCCTTGAGGTTTATTCTTCAGTCAGCTGGGAGCATTTGTTATTTGCTGGTAAATGCTGAAATGGCCATGGAGCTTGGGCTGTAGGGCCATATGGACACAGAAGACTGATGGCTGTAGGTAGTCAACTTCTGTTACCTTTGTTAGCTGCTGAGGGTCTGCACCTGCACACTGCTTGCTTTCTGGTTGTACTTAGCATCTTTACCGGTTACTGACCATTTTCTTGGTCACCATACAGATTAAATCTGTGTAAATTCAGATCAACTAACGAATCAAGAAACAAGAATTGTGTAACTCAAAACAGCAATGAAAATGCATTTTTATTTACTTCCATTTCATGTTGTTAGCTATCACTTTTGACGTAGGGGTTTTTAAAGGCATAAGGAGCCTCCAAAGCTCCCACTGGCTTTTAGTGCTCTTGAAAAACCCCTGTACTGTCCCAAATTAAAGCTAAAAATCATCTTCTGTGGAAGGTTGAAGGCAAATCTCTCATTGATGTCACTGGGAAGAAGATCTGTAATTGTTCCCTTAATGTACAGTTGCTCTTCCCATCTCCCCCAGTCATCTCAAACTAAAAGCAATTCACTACTCCAAACCACACTGTGGGCTTCTACAAATTCCTGCATGTGTCCTGTTCATGGAACCTCTATCGATATCAATGAGAGTTCAGTCCCCAGAATGACTGCAGAAAGCACAAGAATCTGGAAGTGTCCACAAACAATCTACAATGCAGATAGAAAAGTCTTGTTTTACATACGCTGGCAAAAACTAAACAGCTTTCTATCTAGCTCCTACTCGAAGAAGTTTGATATCACTGAAGCTACAAGACAAGCTAACCTCCAAAGCTTATGAAATTATATTAAAATTTATATTTTCTCTGAGGAAATACCCCGAAGTCCTATTATCTTCAGGTAAACAAGTCAGTATTCCGTCTTCAACTTGTGGAATATCCAGTGCTTGTAGGCATCAACTGTGACCACTGCCAGGCCTGCAAAACATTGATACAGAATACCAGAAGAGTGCTTTACCCGTTGCTCTAACCACTCCGCATGGCAGCCGTCCCCCTCCCAACACAGCCTCTGTGGCCACAGAACCCAAGACATTTGCTTGTACCAGAGGAGCAGAGCTCATTCGGAATCAACTAAACCTCCTAACTGTGAGTTTCCTCCCCATCCCCGACGCACAGCCTGAGCACTCACAGTATTTCCATGCCGGTCGAGGAGGAAGGCTGGAATCATCTTCCTAGCACAGAACTGTGGCTGGTATCCGCCCCATCGGCGCTACCGCCTCGCTGCCAAACCTTTCAGTGATCAATCATCTTTGAGAATTACCGGGCACATGCCTTCTCTGCATTGGTTTGTTCTGCATCCCAAATGCAGTGAATCCAGCACATAGCAGCAGATCCATCTGTGCACCTGCAGCAAGTCTGGTCTGTTCAGGACACCTGATCTCCTGCACCCGTACAGACCAGCACAGCCCAGGAGCAGCAGCTTCTCCGCACTCCTGCCGCTCCCGTTTCCATTAGAAATGCAGGCGGGTACGAATCCTACTATATACAGCGCCTACTGCCACTTGGTCTACGAGGAACTAACCAGGAGATCTCCAAGGATCTGCTGGTGGTTCCTCTACTCTACCAGCCCCTCCTGATGCAAGCAGAGCTGGGATGGGCGCTGGGATTGGCGCTCAACGTCCTTCCCGGTCCCCAGCTCAGATCAGTGCGCCTGGCCTTTGTATTCTGAATTCAGCGTTCCTTATCGATCGTATCATGCAGATCCACAGACTGCATTAGAGGATCTGTTGATTTTTGTATTGACTACACAGAGTCTAAGAGGAAATCTGCTTAGACTTCCATGTGCTTTCCACACACACATATTTAGAAGAGTGGGTTGATAAATGATAAATTGTTTCAGAGCAGTCATGATCCTATTGGGAAGAGTTAAAAAAAAAGATGTGCTTTGCTTAGCAAATGCATTCCAGATCAGCTGATTATTTTCTCCTTCCATATGAAAATGTTTATGTGGGTCTTTTTGAATACTTTGAGCTTGCAAAATAGCTCACAAAGTTAAATTTGACTTTTAGGTAGTACTGGCAGTCTTGTTCAAAACTCAGTCATTATGTCAGCCTCTCACCAAGCATAGTGCATTTTTTATTCCCCAGGAAAGCTATTTGGGTTTTATATTGTCTTTTTGTTGTTGTTGTTTTGCCCTCTGGTTTAAGAGAAAGTTTGTTTTACAGGAATTCAGAAATGCAGCTAAATGTTACCACGAGATGTCAGTAGCAATAAAGGTGATTGACAGGGAGGCTGCTAATGCTTATGAAATGTAGGTCAATGTGAGACTGAGCAACTATTTATCTTGATCACTAAAATCTTCAGTATGTTAACTTCATGGGTTCACCAATAGACGTTTTGGGTAACACACTTGAGCTTACTGGTCTTGGGGGAATCCAAAGCACAGCTAAATTTAGCTTTGTTTTCTACTTCACAAAACAAAATTATTAGTCTAATTTAACTGACCATGAAAGCATGGTGATTTCCATTATGTTAAGATAACCACATCTGCCTGCTGTCCAGGAGCAAAGGACAAGCAGCTTTCTTTAAAGCTTGTTTTATTTGAAATAGTAGCGAACGACCATCTTCCCAGTTATAACCAACATCCTAACATGCCGTAGCCAAATCAGTTTTGGAAGCAAAGCTCCCAACTGACTCCTAAGAGCCCAAGAACTCACTTGAAACCCCTCAAAGGTTTTCCAGCCCCCAAGCCCTGCAGGGAGGACACAGCAAATCCATTTGGTGTTGTGGTTGTGTGTGTCCTTGTCCTGGCCCCTGGCACTCCAGGACCCGGCTGTCGGGATGGGGAGCGCTCCCTAAAGATTGGGGGGAGAATGGATTGTGTGGGAAAGGAACATGGCCAAATAAACCCTGTTTCTCTAACTCCAGTTTGGTCCTGAAAGCAACTCGAGAGGCCCTTTGCCAGAGCCTGAACCTGATGATTTGGCCTGTGCTGATGAGGGCAGGGGAGATTAATTAGAGTTTTGTGGCTGACTTGTGGGCTTGGCCAGTGAGTTTGGGAATATTTCTCTGGGTTATGAAACAGATGGCAGAGAAAACCCTGTCTGATTCCAAACTGAAACTTTCTAAGCCCTAATACAGTGGGGGTTTAGTTTTTGGGTTTAAAAAAACTAATAATAAGACATTGCCACATGCTTTGTTTTATTCTCATGGGGGGAGTCGCCTTTCTTGTGTACACTGCTTCTAACACTTGCTGTATATATAATGGTGATGAATTTATTTCCATATGGATTTTTCTCCTGTGTATTTAAAAATAAGAATGTTTCTTCTAACAATAAGAGACTTTCTGATGTGTTTTCTTTTTAGAAAACCAACAGATTTAGGTGAGCTTTTGTCTTCTGTAATTTCATAAAGTCAGCATTTGAAATCCTTAAGCAAACGAGCAAAACACGTGTGAGGTTTCCACAGTCCAATACAATCCTCCGCAACGATGAAAAAGGAGATGCAATGGAGAATGACACGTGAGGTTTTAAGATTGATATGAAGCATATTTGTGATGACCAAGGCTTTTCATGCCAGAAAGTCTGTTTTCTAGCGTGGCTACGTTCTCCTTTTCCCCCCACATACAAGCTCAGTGTCCCGTTGCAGCTGCTGTCACTGTGCACAACCGTGCCGAGCGGGGTGACACCAGCCAAGAGCTCAGGCTGCGCCCTCGCTGTCTTGCCAGCCCACAGCTCAGAAGGAAGCTCCACATTTTTATCTATAACACATGGTTTTGCAATCAGCCAAATATAGCAGACTTTTGCGCCAGAACGTAAGAACTCGCCCATTGGTAATGCATAGTCTAATTAAAATATTAAGATGCCAGAAATTTCCAGCTTATTGTAATGGTAAATAACCATCCTTGGTCAATATAACTTGTTAGCCTGTAAATTCGGTGTGCATTATAAAGGAGTATACAAGCTTAGGATTCCTGCTCATTGAATACTGATTTAATGCTGCCCTCTAGAGGAGATTGTTTTTAATGGAGAGAAACACATGTTCTGCCAGGACAAATTTTGTACCATGACACTGTCCCTTAATTGACAGCACACATTGGGATGGGTGCATAACTGTTTTGCATAACTATATGGCTTGAATAGATATTTGTAAAACAGGAGCAAATAGAAACTTCAATCTTTTTTGCAAATCTGGTAGTTCTTTTTTGGGAAATACCATCATATCCTCACTTCCTTCTCACTTTTATTTTTTCAGTCCCAACGTTGCCCAGACAACTTTAAAGTGTTATACAAGTAAAATCAATCTGTAGTAGGTTGCCATTCAAATTTCCATTTTAAAATTCTAGAGTGGAAGCTTTTGGAAGCTTTGAATTATTTTTCTTTACAAGCAACAGCTTTATATATAAGATACGCAAAAATATTATTAACAACAAATGATAAAAAAGGGAAAAATTTTACAAGTGTCCCCAAACCACTTATCCTGAGTAAATACTGTATGTATCTGTCCAAATGCAGGCCAGTGAATCTGGTGCCAGTTTGCCCCAGTATAACTAGTAGAGTTAGTCCCAGTGTCCTCAGTAGGTGTCCAAGGGTGGATGGAATAAAACCTCCATACTGCTTTACCTCATTAGAAGCCCCCAAGTTTTAGGTGGCAAGTATCTGCTGATGTGCTTAACAGCACAGCCAGCCTGCCAGGGCTATAACCAGGAAGGTCTGTCAATGAGAGATGAAGTATTTTAATAGATTTCAAGAGACCAAAGCCACTTGAGCTTGCCAAGGTCATCACTGTGGCATATACTGACCATGGCAACAGCGTTTATGTAAGAATAGTTCTTGGACCATTTTGCAATACTGATTTTAAACCAAACAAAAAAAGGTGTAGGGGGGAAGAAGACATCTGCTCACTCTAGTTAGTCCAGTCTCATTGGAGTGACCTTTTAATTGTGTTGCTGGCACTGCAGTGAACCCGACTGTAATTAGTACAGTTTGAAATACTTCACAGCTCTGCTTTGGGGAATCTATTGCAGACTGAAGCAAACCAGTGAGTAAAATTCCATTTCCTAAACGTCGTTTTCCTTGATTATCATTTACATTTGTAAGCTAAAAAATGACTTCTAGTATTTTCGTGTCCCCAGGTGAACCCGAAACTTTCCCATACACTTGTGTACCATTAGCTGGGATGTCTAACAATTGTGCAATCTGCAGCTAAAGTAAGTGCCGAAAAACTGTCACTTAGAAATGAATGGGAGGACTTAATAGATTGTATGACTCTACACTAATGTAGGGAGCCTGGGGGAAAACCACAGGAAAGCTGGGAAACTTGAGTTTTGAATGCGTAAAAAGTTGCATTATTGACAACAGAGTGGAATAAGAAATGCATTTGCGGTTTTCCTGTGTCTTAGGACAACAATCAACCCCTGTTCACCAAGTTCTGGTAGAAGTTGCCTCCTAGTTGCGCAGTTTCATGTAACAGTCAGCTCACTTGTGTGTCTGTGTGTGGTTTCTTATATAATGTAGATAGTAATGAACAGAAACTTAAAATGGAGATGTCCCAACTATCTGAAATAATTAATAATTAATACCACTTGATGTTTTTTTTAACATGCTGAACACTGCACTGTATGCTTAACTTTGAGAGGTGCGTTTGGCGTGATGTTATGAAGTACAGATGGGTGCATATCAAATCTGCATTTTTGCAATTATATACAAAACTAGGACTTGGTTTTGCAAAGCAAAAGCACCCACATTACCCAGTGCATTTCCAAATAAAGCAGAAGAGGTAGGAAATTGGCAATGGCTAGAATGGAGTTGGAGTCCTCTTTTGTTTGCTGGTGACATTTCATAGACAGAGTGCAGTTTTATGGAAAATTTCATAGCATAGCAACTCTTTGCACTATGATTTGGGGGCCTTTTTTCAAAAATAGCCTACTTGATGAATGTTCAGTACAAAATGCCAGTCAGAACTGAAAGCCACCTGCTCTGGTGCATTAAATTACTTTGGATGTAGAAGTATTTTAAAACCAGTATGTACACTAGCACTGAGGTGTGATTTTGGAAACAACATAAATTGAGAGAAGATATACCTGCTGGTATTTAAAATATAAATGAAAATCTGACTTATTTATCTACAGTTAAGGAAAAATACATGCAATATGTGCTTTATCTGTCCATATTTGTTTTGAAATGATGCTAATGGGGCTTAATCCTCTACCATGTTATGCAAGTGTCCCTTTTTATGCGAGTGGTTGCATCACTTCAGTAAGGCTGTTCAGAGGAGAAAGGGCCATTCATGTGTGTGCAGTTTGGACACCTTGCAAAAAGTAGTTTTATTATGACTGTATTTACATGGTATTTTATACAAAGCTGACTAAATCCCTGTAAAATGTATCACCTTTAAAAAGAAGTATATACAAAATGTACTTAACATCTCTATTGCAAACTCTTTCTGATTTTTAATCGTGTATGTGCTGTGAAAAGTATTCTATTTACTTATTTCTTGGGGAAACAACTGTTCTAAAAATGAAGGCATTAACAACAGTATTTCTTATTCATTGTTTTAACATGTTAAAATAGTATTAATTAGTACTGCATCATGTATTTCTAGTTTAAAGCTGTAATGGACAGTACATTAGCTTAAGACCTCAAAAAATGTATTTTATTGTGCTTTCTGTAATAAAGCAAGGACTAGATTTTTAAAAATGGTCTCTCTGTACAGATTACCTTTACAATTGTGTGAATATGTATAATGAACTCTTCATTTATAACCAAGAATAAACTTTCCTAATTGTAAATGTTCAGGTTGTTATTATAAAGATACTTAATATCTTAACCAGACAAGAGTTCAAATAAAGATTAACAGCCATTATTAACTCTTCCTCCATTGTCTTTTGTTACTTGAAATGTGATGTTTACGCAAAAACTGAGTTTGAACTCCTAAGTTCAAACTGACTTAAAGTGCATAGCAATTTGGTTTTGGACTCTCCATGTGATGCAATATTTAAATTGCTCCTGAGTTTATCAAATAAGTGCAACTAGAGATAATTATTGGTTGCTATATCTAATCAGCAAGCAAGTCTGCCAAGTCTGTAATTTAAAAGGGTCTGCTCTATCTTCTAGAGTCCTCTTAGTGGATGTTGTTGTTGCTTGCAGTGGCAAAAGACTCAGAACATCCCTTCTGGTTCTTTGTCCTGCTGTTCTTTAAGTAATTACAATCAAACAGGAATGGAGGAATGACCACTCTTCTAATCCCAACTACTGCCTATCCTAGGATTGGCTCTTAAGTAATCAGTCAGGTCTACCTGTCTGTCCCTGACCATACACAACAATACAACAACATTGATTGTTTGGTTTTAACTTTTGCTTAAATAATGAAGTATGCGTTTAACAATTAATACAGTCGTAACACCTAGACTACCACCTCAAATTATTTCCAACTGTAAAAGAAACTTCTCCAATGTGTATTTCAAAATAGAGTTATGATATAGCTGTAAGAATGATTCTGAAAAAAAAAAAACCTCAAAACTATGTTATTACCCTCTGAAGTAGCTGATAACCAGTTGGGATCCAGGCTGCTGTGACACCCATGGTGCAGCCCCATGGGGTACAGTTTCCAGCCTTGCAGGACCCCACAGGGGCCACCTCTCCCTCATTTGTTGGATGAGACCTTAGAGATGAAATCACCACTCTTGATGCTGTAAGTGAAGAGTCCAGCCTCGCAGCCAGAGGAGCCTAAAAGCCCTGGTGAGTTACTGTTCTACTCCTTGTGACACCAGCCTGCCTAAAGGGATGGGTTTGGGGAGCGGCTGGAGGTCAGGCTGGTCTCTACGATAAGAGAGGCACACTGTGACAGTGCTGCTAGAGCAGACACATGCGCAATGCCTGTTTCCCTGTGTCGCTCCTGCCAACAGTCGCGGTAAGGGCACTTTTTTAGCAGCGATCAGCACTAATCGCTACGGCCGTCGCTCCGCTCCGCTCCGCTCCCGAACACAAGGCGGCACCAGCTCTCCCGGGCAGCGCTCCGCCCTGCGAGGAGGCGGCACCGCCCGGGCCCCTCCGAGGCGGCGAGAGCGGCCATGAGGCCGGCGCAGCGCTCCCGGCAGGAGACCCTGGCCCTGCGGCGGCAGCTCATCGGGTAAGTGCTGCGAGACGAGGAGGAGCCGCCACCACCCCTCGGGCTGGGGAGAGCGCTCCCGCCGGGCTGCCCGTCCCGCCGTCGGGCGCTTGACGTGTCCGCAGGGCCCGGCCCCCGGTTGGCGGCCCCGGGCAGCCAGCGCGGCAAGTCCCGGCTGCTCCGAGCCCGACACCGCGATTGCTGCCGGGGCTGCAGGAACAAGTTTCCTGCCTCGCCAGATCTGCAGGGTTAAACTAGCAACATCGTGGGGAAAGGTGGTGGTATGAGCGTGCAAAGCCTGCTTCTACTAGTATAATTAACAGTAATTAGCATTACTTAAGGAGTTTCAGAACTAAAGTATAGAAGCTGTATGTTATCTGTGCCTGTTCAAACTTCCAACGGCTCAGGAAGCATCTCCTGGCAGTTCCGCTGGGAGCAGAACCGCTGCAGGCTCAGACCCTTAGGCTGACCTAGTATTAGAGCCTTTCAGAAAACCTTTTCTTACATCTAAAATATGATAGAATTAACAACATGTCTGCCTAATTTGACAGAACTAAGCATAAGATGCATTTCCAAACTTCCAATTACTTGTCTTCAACTAACCTAAAAAATTTTTCATTCTACAGCCTGCATCCAGGAATGACAGCACAACTTGCTCTTACATTTAACTGGGAATGCTTTATGTTGTACCTTATACACTGAAAAATCAAGGCTACTTGAATCTGTAAACTGATGATGTAATGAGCCCAGAACTTGGACTGAAAGTAAATGCTGGAATTAGAATTGTGCCATTACACAAACCTGAAGAATAAATAGCTTTTGGTGTATTTTATCTTTTTGTAACTGGGAACAAAGACCCAGTCTCTGTAAGAGCTTTCTTAGCATCTGTTGAACAGTCAGTATAACTTTACCAAAAAACTGACTTTTATCATTCTACTGCCACAGAAAGTATAGGATTCCTGTAGGGGAGAATGAAACTGTCTTATTTTATCATTTGTCCTGTTGTTGTTGTTTATTTGACAATGAGTTTGTATTCATGGTCAATATTTTTTTCATATGCAATCTTTTCCTGAATGAAGCATGAAAGTTTGGAATTTGCCCTCGGAGTGAAATCTCTGCAACTCTTACTTAGGCAGACGTGTTTCCATTTTACTTGTTTGGCAATTTATTTTAAAAATGAAACAAATACACAGAAGTAGACCCAGCCTTATAAAATCCTTCAAGGTTTCAGCTGAGGTTAGTAAAGCTTTATATAGAACCACAGCATACTATCTGGAAAATCAGTACCTTGGCAAGAATAGCAAGAATATAATAAAAACGATCACAAGGTAAGAGACACCAAAGAGAATTTCAAGACCATGAAGGGCAGACAGTGTAGACAGTAAGGAACTGCAGTTACTTAAGACCGGATGAAAGTCCAAAGGTGAAGTCCTGGCTATGTGCTGTGCCTAGATTACTACTGAAGGATTCTCAGTTCTGAAGTGTTTTTAAATTGCCTGCAAGTCTTAACTAAAATGTGACTCTCAAGTTAGAGCACCAGGCCTGTTCTCTTCCCCACCCTAAGCTTTCGTTTAGGGGGCAGGAGCAGGATGACATCATGTGTCAGCAAACTGGGGAAACCTCTTTTTCTTCATTAACTGACTGAACTCACAATGTTACCAGCAGAATAAACTGCAACTTTTAGAATTCACTAAGATTTATTTTGCTTTCTGCTTGTCACAGCTCTTCTTGCAAGCTGTTTTTTGCTAACGATCCGGTGAAGATCGTAAAGGCGAAAGGCCAGTATATGTACGATGAGAATGGAAGACAGTACCTTGACTGCATAAACAATGTTGCTCATGGTAAGTTAAAAGTCATTTTACTTGATACCATGTTTTTCTGCGCAGGACAAGGAGCAATCAGTACTTTTTACCGTTGTTGCATTGTGTTGGGGGAGCCACTGTTTAATTGGGAAAGTGGAATGAACCATTCTTGAGCCTGTAGTTTGGGAAACTACGGTTCACATTTGAATTTCTGTGTGCCTGAGTGTGCTTTTCAGACTTGCTTCCTGCTCTGTCTTCCTAGAAATGTACTTGTCTTGAAATTTACAGATTTTCCTTCCCATGAAGCTTAAGTACTTAACTGTAAAACCAACAAACATCTTAACAGTTGTGTTTATAAAAGTTACTGCTGAGCCAACAATCAAAGGGCCACTTTCAGTGTGCGGCCTGAATTTTGTATTAGTAGCTGCTGCTTTCTTACTGTATTTGCCATCTCTCTAATTGGTCAGTGCTGTCACTAACACCATAGCACAACTAATAATTCTTCGATCATAAAGCTTACCTGTATATTCCCAAACCCCTAAATTATGTATATGTCTAAATCCAAGTATCAAATTAGATGCTATTTGCTTTAGCATATCAATTTCCAGTTTTAACTGCAACCCTTAAAGTACAGTAGCAATGTTCCCCTTTTTGAGGGGAAAAAATAGTTTTTAGAGAAAGCTTACAATGTGTACTGACATTGCCTTCTGCGAAAAGTATCATTAATGCCCTGCTGATGAAATACAATCATCAGCAGTAGTATCTCTGTACTATTAGAGAAATAGAAGTTAGTATGTGAATGAACACCATGGGTAACGTGCAAGAACTCTCAAACCACTCTCCACACTCTCTTGCAGTTGGACATTGTCACCCCGATATAGTAAAAGCAGCCCATGAACAAAATCAATTGTTAAATACAAATTCTCGTTATCTTCATGACAACTTGGTCGATTATGCAGAACGACTTTCAAAAACACTACCTGCAAAGTTATGTGTCTTTTATTTTTTGAATTCTGGGTAAGTCATGTATATTAGAATTGATACTGCGTTTTCACTAGGTATATACAGACAAATGTAATACCTTCTTATCAGCAGTCAATTGCATGATCTGGTGTAGATGACTAGATATTGACAAAAACATGGTTTGGGGTTCTGGTTTTTGAAGAAACTGTAGTCTTTTAGAACTTCAGTGACTCCAAAGTTGAGGTTTAACAAGCTCTCTATCAGGAAACTAAACTAGTGCTTTATTTAAGAAGGGGTTTATTCTCTTTATAAGGCCTTGGACTACAAAACATTAACAAATATTTATGGTATTAGTTTCTGGTCTGACTTCTTGACCATGAATTACATTTAATTTTGATAATAAAAGTAATGATGCATATTTCTGCTTTGAGGGATGTATTCCCAAGCAAACTACAAAAATCCCAAACAAACAAACAAAAACACACAAAAACCACCAACAACAAAAACCAAACAAATAAAAAACCACACACACACACACAAAATAAACAAACTAAGCCACACCACAGCAAACCAAAGCCACCTGTTTCTGAAACAGTTTCTGTACTTCAGTTTTTTATGATGGATTGTGTTCTGGTGAGCAGTCCTACCTAGTGAGTGCAGATTACTGCAGGGTCTGTGAGTAACATTCATCCAGTTGTGTCTGTTCTTTAGCGACACAAACACTGCAAGGCAAACTAGAATTTCAAAACTCAAGACATCTGGATTGAAACACCTATTGAATATTTCAATTGCAGATCTGAAGCTAACGATCTTGCCCTAAGGTTGGCACGACAGTATACAAAACATGAGGATGTGATCGTTCTAGACCAGTAAGTATACTGGCAATTTTATTTACTGTGGGGTACAAGTCTCAGTTTTGGTCCATGGTCAGAGCATTTCTGAAAATCTCTCGTCATAGAAATATTTTAATAACCAGGAAGTTGAGGGAAGTAACTTTTCCCCCTGGTCAGTATTTTTTCAACACCAGCCCAGAGAACTGTGTTGAGCTTGGGCTCTTCAGTATGTGACAGACATGGACATAAAGGAAGGAGGCCAGCAGTGGCCGCCCACCATGGGCAGGGAGCCACAGGTTCGAGAGGTTAAGAAAATTGGATTTGTTCAGCACTAAGAGACAGCTAGAGGGAGATCTTACTGCAACCACAACTGTCTGATGGGATGGAGCAGAAAAGATGGGAGCCAGGCCTGAAGATATATGGTAATAGAAAAAAAAGACAACAGACTTAAGTTGAAATCTGAGGAATTTTCATGAGACATAGGTGAAAACTCTTCTACCATGAAGCGGGTCAAATATTAGGATGAGATGGCCAGAGCCATCATTGGAGGTTATTCACAAGTAGGCCAGACACATCCCTTCCCATCATTCCGCAATCTTTTAATACTGCTCATGATTCTAGTCACTGGTCCAGGCAAACCAGTGGCAGGGAGTACTGTCCCTCTGCATCCCTTAGAGAATCACAGAATTACAGTCAAGATGTGGAAAAATAAAAAAGCCAACTGCTACTAAGCTGATTGATAGAGCTGTTCTCATCTTAAGTGACTGTACTCCCACCAGGTGACAAAGCCTCACTACTCTTCAGCTATCAGTAATGCTAATCTTTGATAATCAAGAAATTACTGTTTAGTTCTGCTAATTGTTTTTTAAGTGCTTACCATGGACATCTGACAACCTTGATTGACATAAGCCCATATAAATTCAGAAATCTAGAAGGACAAAAGGAATGGGTCCATGTGGTATGTATTTGAGCCTCTATCAACTACTTGTACATTTAATTGTCTTATTTACGATATACTGAATATAGAATACTGTTCCTTTGCACAGGCTCCTGTTCCAGACACATACAGAGGAGTTTACAGAGAAGACCATGAGGATTCAGTAACAGCCTATGCTAATGAAGTGAAAAATATCATTGAACAAGCACATAGGAGAGGCAGAAAGGTAAAAAGTTATTTCCATAACCATTTGTCTTGAGAAATGAGCATGGCTGTCAATGCCATTCAGGATTACTGAGCTAAGTGGTATGGATTTGTCTAAAAGCAAAGATCACATAATCATGTAAGAACCATCCAATGACAAAGAGCTTACTAATTGTTAACACAATTTCCACAACTTTCTGTATTGTGTTCGAACATTACATGCATGCTACATATGTTTCAGATTGCTGCATTTTTTGTTGAATCTCTGCCAAGTGTGGGTGGTCAAATCATTCCACCAGCAGGCTATTTTCAGAAGGCTGCAGAGTAAGTGGTCATTCATTATCTTAACTTTTTAAATTTAACATACTTGCTGAATATAGATGATAAAGAATTTCTCTGCCTGCTTTAGTGTATAGCT
This sequence comes from Nesoenas mayeri, assembly GCF_963082525.1. NCBI lineage: Eukaryota > Metazoa > Chordata > Aves > Columbiformes > Columbidae > Nesoenas > Nesoenas mayeri. Next base: position 8,486,066 of record NC_137556.1, read on the forward strand.
CTATAGGCAGGAAAACAGCCTCTGCCTTCATGTTAGAATGTAAACTTTGTATAGCAAAAACCTGTTTTTAAACACATGGTACAGAATATAGGCCCACACAAGTTTGTTTTGGAAGTTTGCAAATGCTTTCTGCATGTTCTTAAAAAGTAAACACTATGTTATATTACAGGCACGTGCACAAGGCAGGAGGTGTTTTTATTGCTGATGAAATTCAAGTTGGCTTTGGCAGGGTTGGCAAGCACTTTTGGGCATTCCAGCTTCAGGGAGAAGATTTTATACCTGATATTGTCACTATGGGGAAACCAATAGGAAATGGGCACCCTATAGCCTGTGTCGCAACAACAAAAGAAATTGCAGAAGCATTTGCAGCCACAGGAGTAGAGTATTTTAATACAGTAAGTAAGCTGCCCAAACTTTCCTTCTCTACAGGAATCTATGTATTAATATCAGATATTCATGCAGTGTTTTTAATCATCCTTATCACACACAGTTTTGCTGTTTGTATTATTTGTATCTTTCTAGTATGTAACTGTTCACTGGTTCCATCTGATATCAAGGACAGTATGCTCATTCTATCACTGAGGCTACACTTTCAGTGACAAGATTACATCTTTCTTCCCTTTCCATGGCTATGTGTGTCCCTTTGCTGAGCTTAGTTTGGAGGAAACCCCGTTTCATGTGCAATTGGATTAGCTGTGTTAGACGTGATTGAGAAGGAACAACTTCAGGCTCATGCCCTGGAAGTAGGCAACTTCTTGATGAAGCTACTCAAGGAGCAGAAAATCAAGCATCCCATCATTGGTGATGTCAGGTATCAGTGCCATGTTTATATTTTCAGCTGCTTTTTGTCTGGTTCAGTCATAAACAACTCAGTTTAACTGATAAGGTTTTAAGAAAGCAATGAAATCTGTGTTTTCAGCAAAAGTCAACAGCCTGCTGTACCTTAGATTAAAACAAATTTGAGCTTATCAAGAGTGTGATGTACTTTGCTACTCAAGGTCAGTACTGTTTTATTGATTTATTAGCAGCTAAAGGAATTCACTTTCCTGTTTGAACTCTTACTTCAACTGCATGAAGAACAGAATTAGATGGATGGAAAAATATATTCAATATGTCCTGCACTGCCATTCTGAGCAGACAGAAGTTTGTACTGCATTACTACATTTATTCAAAACAGCAATACTTTTTCTATCACTAGCCAAGTATCATGTAATTCTCATGCAACAAAGGTTTGGTCTCACAAAAACCTTCCTCAATTTTTTAGTTCACATATAGTTCCTTCCTCTGATACCAACTGACTGTTTTTATTTCTTTTAAAGGGGTTCTGGCTTATTCATTGGAGTGGACTTAATCAAGGATCAAGCAGAAAGGACCCCGGCCACAGCAGAAGCAGAGCTTCTAATCACAAGGTACAATCATGTAGCTGCTCACTGTGCAAGGCAAGCACACAGTTACAAAGTAACCTTGCCACTCAACAGTTGTTAAAATATAGCCAACTGGCAGAAAAAGGAACCAGTTAGTGCAGAAAGGCATTGTCTGGACAGCCTGCATGCTCATGCCTTGATTTTTTCAGAGCTACATGCAAAGGTAAAGAATTGTTATTGCTCTTTCCAGACTTAAGGAAGAATATATTCTACTGAGTACAGATGGGCCAGGAAGAAATGTGCTTAAATTCAAGCCCCCAATGTGCTTCAATATGGAGGATGCAAAATTTGTTGTGGACACAATGGACAAGATACTAACAGGTAGATTACAACTGCCTCAAAGGGGGTTGCTGTTGGGCTGCCTTAAGTCAAAGCTGAACTGCTGAACCTGCTTTTTGGAAGTGCTAGAATAGCACCAAAATAGCACATAGGAAAATTAGTCTTAGTAAATCAAGTTTAGCCTTCACTTCTAAATTATTCTGTTTCCAAGTTCACCAACAAAACCATTTACTCCACAGATGCACAAGCCTTTTAAAGTAGCTTTGCTCTGGCAGAAGTTGAAGTGTCTATCTGAATAAAGGCAACTGGTAACAGCTGTCCAAATTTCATTCTTAAAAGCCATATCTGTGTGCATTAGCCACTTAGCTTTTTATACAACTTCTGCACACTCGGTATTAGCCAAGTTGGTCCAAAAAACTTGTCTCAAAGTCATCTGTTTTCTCAATGGTTGCTTATTCTCTCTCCAGATATGGAAAAAGAACACCTGAACCAACAGAAAATATGCACTTGTTCTACCTAAGCAGGTATTTATCTATATTCACCCTTTACTATTTAAATGCCAAGGTTCCCAAAGGTAACTTCACAAGCATTGTCACTGGCAGTAGAGCAGGATCACGTTTCCTCAGAGATGCTTTTATTTGAAATTAGTTTGCAGGAATTTCTGGCAATCTAGAAGCATGGACCAGACTTGTGTACATCTGGTATTCACAGCTACCCTCTCTCAGGGGCTGACACTTCAGTAATGCTGTATGTATTCATTTGTTTGCAAGCCAGGTTCCAACATGTCCCAGAAATGCTCACCACTAGAACATGCTGCACTTGTCTGGGAAGCTGTAAGAGTTTAACCCTTGGCATGCAAATGATATGCAGATCAAGACAAAAACCATAGTTTTCATGCTAGCTGCTCAGTGCCTGAAGTCTCCAGACAGAAGCTGCTGCAACTGCATACACTGTCTAGTTAGTCAGCTGTCTGACTACTATTTAGCAACTCTCTCCTTAACTGCCCTGAAGTGCAGAACACCCTACATTCTAAATGCCACAATTTAGGAACCTCCACTTAGGCTAACAGCTTTATAAAGAGCTATAAACAGGACTTTTACTACTATACCTCCTGTTTTACTTAATATTTGACTTTGAAATAGTAGTGCTTCCTGTTGTCTTGAGCATTTTCACTACTTCAGAGGATCATTTCAGGTTCACAGCTGTTATCTCCTGCTTAAGTATAAATTTATTGCTATACTCAGAAGTTTATGGGCATTACTAAGACTCAGTCCTGTTAAGTCTTCCAAGCCTTGTAAATCTTACTTTATGTTGAAATCCCTCTATAGCTTGCTTACAGAGAACATATTGCTGCCACTCATTTTGCCACACATTCATGAGCACCATATACACTTAAACATCTTGATAAAAACACCCTTTGTACTTCTTCAGCCTACTCTGACAAAGACAACCAAGTGTTTTTTTAACAAAGTGGCCAGTGAAACTCCAGGTACCTGGGTAGGAATATACCTAAATAATCACATTAAATAATATAATCATTGGTGGCCTCAGCCACCATAGTAGATTCACAGTGCTGTGGCCCTGAGCTCAAGAGAACCATGCTTTTAGTTCAGTGCAATATTAGTATAGCAGGCACAAGAAAAATGTGTTAATATTTTATTGAGCAAGTTAATGGAAAGACATACAGCTGTTCGTACTTGTCTGAGAACAGAAAGATTACTCAACAGTGCCAGTTTAACTTGGAGGCCTAGTGACTAAATGTGCTTGTCTGCTACCTAAACTAAGCAAGAAAAATGCCTTTTTTTTTTTCAACAGGAAACCAAAAATGCAAAAGCCTCTTACTAAGTATAGTACTAGTATGACACTTACATACAATGTAAGTGAAAATGAGGCAATTAAGTTAATTCCTTTTGATGATGCTTTGACAAAAAAAACCCATAACATCATTTTCTTTCTATAGGTTTCAAACAACGTTCAAGATTTACTGCTAAGAAACATTATTCTACCATAATAATGCACATTAATATTCATCCTAGCATGTCTTAGACCACATAAGTTACCTTTCTTTGATTTTGTTATTTTCAGTTATCGTGTTATTAGTAAAAGCTTTAATAGAAATAAATTTTACAAGAGCTTGTTTTAACTCTGGCAGAAGTGTGGAATTGGCTTTTATTTAAAACAGCATATCTAAACCTGATTATAAAGGAATATATTTCTAGTAGCTGCTATAAACTACATCTTCTAAATTCATGCTCTTTCAGGTTATGATGCTTTTAAAATGGGTTCTCTTTATTTTTTATATATGCTGCTACCTATGCAGACACCATTCTAGATGCCAGTATATCCAGTCTTCCCCAGGCTCTTCCAACCAGTTTCCATAGCCCATTTCATAACAAGGTCCCTAGTAGCGCTATATTCAACAAACAGTCTCAGTGACCAGATGAAGTCAAAAACTTCAGTCCCAAACTCATAACATCAAATGCATGAGGAACAGACAGCTGAGGGCCATGGCACCCAAACCAGTTCTTACCAAGTATTCTGTCCTCAAGAAATATCCAAGTAGGATTAGTAAATTAAGAGTAAATTCCAGCCATAAGCAACAACCTTGCATACAAGCCCTCGCTTTCACCAAGTAATTACATGTTCTTTGTATCACAAACCTTTCATGCAAAAAAAGAAAGGGAAAGCCAGCTCTGCATTTAAGTACCTCAATTTCTGCTTAAGGCCACATCACCTGTCAAGGAAGCATTACCTGAGAACCTACTTCAAAAAACACCAACATCACAGCCAACTGACAAACTATTGCTAATACACTAGCCTAAGTATTGCAGCAGTATGGTCCTGACACACACAAACTCCCTGTTGGAGGGCAAACTGTTTGCTAGAAAAATATTCTGCCATCCCTCTTACTTCATAAGAGAACAACTAAAAAGATGCAAAACAGTAAAGCATTTCCATTTTAAATGTTGAGACAGTAATACTTTTAAATACTGTACTCGTTTGTTTCAGTGGTCTGCAATTTTTTATTTACAAGTTGAGCATTAGGTTACATACTCCAGCTATAAAACTGTCATGTTAACTATCAGATTTAATCTGATTTTCTTTTTTTGTTTTTTAATACTCAAGATGTCCACTTAACCCCAGAGAAGTCTTAGAGACTTCTAACTTGACAGCAAGTTTTTCTTTCCAAGAAGAGCCAGCAGGGAGCAGTATATTATAGTCTCCACAGGAACAGCTGTATCCCTTGTTAAAAAAAAAAAATGAAAGGTCACTGCAATATATGTTTGTCTTGTCTTAGTTACTTGGTTTGATTCCACTTCTGGTTCCCATTTGTTCAAATACAATTTATTACAAGAAAAAAAGTCAGATGATTTAAGCTCTAAAAGGAAAGTAAAAAAATTGATTACTGCAACAAAGTTTAGAAGTTTACATTGTGCAACACTTGCTACTTACTAATAAATCTGAGATGTGGACTATTCTGCAGCAAGTCAGGCAAATCACATGCTGGTTATTGCCTTAAAATAGTGGTAAATCAGCCAACAAAGGAGAGCTTATTTCTAGCTGTTTACTCATCTCTAGAGATATCTTGTTGTTTTTACTCCCAAAACTTTAATGGAAGATCTTAAGCCCTTTTCAGGCTACAGGAATTCAGACTGTGCATTGGTAACTGAATGTCTGTCTAACCTGTCTTTCAGGGTAGGTCCACGTACTGTTAAAAACTTTTAGAAAAGTCTCCAACTCAAGATAGCGAAACACAAAGGAAGTAAAGTGAGCTTCTTGCACACCTCTTAGCTTCCTCCCACAGTGCTGTCTAGACTCTCTAAGCCCTCACTGACACCTATGCCTCTGGCTCCTCCTAGGAGAGCCCTACAATGCAGACACTAAGACTGTTATGCTGAGCCTCTGTCTTTGACTACAGAACACAAGCCACCAGCACAGCCTCCACAACAGCTGGGGCTTTCCACCCGAGTGCTCTTCCATAACCTCCAGGCAGAGTGACTGCAGTTTTTAGCTGCCACTTAACTGCAAGTGAGCACAACTACCACTACAGCCTTCTAGTTTTAAGATTAAAAACACTTAAGCACAACTCTTCATCTATCAAGGTACTGCCATGACCTAAGTTCTGGGAACAGTATACTGGCATTTTACTAATACATAAGCTGAAGAATGGCACAGGACACTAGATTACGCCTTTTTTATTTCAAAAGCTAGGAATAGCTTCAATATTCATGTCATGGTGAATCAGAACACATGTAAAATACCTTACAATACATTAGATTCCAAAAAGGTACCAAAAAGTACAGTAAAATTAACACTTCCATTACAGGAAATGTATGACACAAAAACAATACAAAATAAAAAGGTGGAAAGTGACACTGGTTCCCTAAGATGCATCTCATTCTGTACAACTGGAGTAATGCAGAGTCCATAGTTAACTCCAAGAGGCAGTCCCTAGATGCAGAGCTGCAGCTTTAAGCAGACCCTCAAAATCTGTTTCAGTTTAACCTATTAATAAAATCATTAATTAATATCTTCAGCAATGCTGAAATTTACACACCACACTGTCTAGACAACTAGTTATCTGTAGGTATTAAACATGTAAAACATTTCCAGGGAGCTCTTCCAAGTAAGATGCACATTTAACAGGCCATAGAAATTTATTGTAAAGTTAAATTTGGTACAGAACTGAAATATCCATCTACAGCATTGTATACAAAACCTATGCAGTCATTTTCCAAAAGAGACCATGCCACTGCATACCTGAATAAGTTTGATCAATATGGCTTGTAGTTATTCTGATGACCACCACGTCTTGGTGTCTTCCCATAATTTGCACTGCCTTGACCTATGAACAAGAGAACAAATGCATTAAACTGCTAATTAGTTATGCTTGCTTATACCCAATACAGTTCTCTTTACTTACTGTAATCATAGCCTGGTCCATATCCATAATACCCATATCCTGAATAATCATAGCCTCCATAGCCACCATAACCTTGCTGATAGCCGTATCCTTGATTCCCATAACCCTGGTTCCAGTAATTGCCATAACCTTGATTCCAATTTTGACTTTGAGCTATAGAAGGGAAAACCATCCACAAAATCCCATTTTAGTACACACAACTTATTTAGAATGTGTCCATACTAAAGTAGTGTGTGCAGTACTTACCGCCGCCTCTTCCACCTCTGCCTCTTCCTCCATAGCTACCTCTTCCTCCACCACTACTGAACTGTTGCTGCTGGTATACTTCTTTTGGCTGTGCTACCTTAATCTCGCACTGAAAATGAAAAACAAGGAAGAGTATGTATACTGTCTTATAGCAGCAGTACCCAAGCCTAACCACCTAGGAAAGCCAGGTTAGTCTAGAGGCAAAGGAGGTACATGTGCTGTGTTCCATCACAGGACCAGGACTAATGCACATCCAGAAGCATCCGATTTATTGTGCCACCTGGACAAAAGGTAAGTCACTGCTGGCCACACAAAGCAGGCCACTGCTTTCTAAGTATTTTATACTGTCAATTCCCTACCACCAGCTCCCCTGTGGAAGAGGTGCTGAGGCCACCTCAGCAAAGCCACTGCTCCTGCAGGAGCCCGAGACAGCCCCCTATCCTGGCATAACCTCCAAGAGGCTCTTGTTATTGGAATTCACCTGGGCTGCACTGAATGAACAAAGCTCTGGGAAATGCACCAGGATGAGTTTTCCTGGCAGACTTCATACACCCTATACACTTAGCACCTGTGTTGGACTGTACAGTACACTTAACAACACTTGAAATCATCACTTATCTAATAGCTAAAACCAATGAGAATTGACATTTCCCAGACAGGTTCCCAAGCTGCAGTTCAAGCTGTCAGCCAGCTTCCTAGTTCCTGAATCTGTGCAGTCTGAGATGAAAGCTACTGCTGCTGTGAAAGAACAACTCCCAGTGATAGCAGCACCTGAGCAAGCCTGACTTGGAATTCTTCACACAGAAGCTTTAAGATAACCTGCTTTTTTTATTCTATCGACACAAAAACAAGCCATATTTACAAGATACACAAGTATTACTTATTTCTCAGCTCCCTTGGCACATAAACTTTCATTTCTCTTGAAAACAAACTTTATTGCTAACTACAGTGCCTTGCCAACTACCAGTACATTTGCCAAAGTTTCTTCTGTGCTGTGTCAAGACCAGTCAAACTAAGTGCAATTGAAGTCACCATGTCAGAGTATGACCACCTGCACTAGGGCTCTCAAGTTAGCACATGGTCACACTAACCATGGAGCGATGGAAGGACACCTCCAGCCAGCATACATCATTTGCCTCCAGCCCTCACTAGCTTGACACATAAGCCTCCACTAGCCATTCCCACAGAGAGCAATGTCAACTCCTCAGAGCACCTCATACCACTTCTACAGTAGTGCACATAACCAGCTGACCAGGTGCAAGTTACCCTAAGTACATATTTACTCTCTGCTTCCTTTTATTGGATTTACATGACAAAGTTTTAGTAGCAGTCGGTGCTTCTGAGTGAAGACACCAAGCTGTCAGACAGAGCCAGTTCCAGCCAGCAGCTTAAAAAGTTAGTCTATAATCCTTGAATTTTATATACAAGTGCTCTATGATGAAAATAGTTAAGTATCTATTGAAATAGCTTATAGTGCCAGACTGATACATAAATAAGACAGTTTTTCCCACACAAATTTAATAAATGCAATCAGAGGCTTTACATACAAAAGCCCCTACAACATAGCAAGTATTAAAGCCACAAGAATTAGTAAAAAGCCTTGGTAACCTCTATGACTGAACTTATGGTAAAACACCGCTGTGGTAAACTGAAAGCTGTCCCTATCGTAATTTTGGTACCCTGAGGTCACAGGTCTACAAAATCCTTATAGATGTAGTGGTATTAAGAGCTTGAACAACAATTTACAAGTCAAAGTTTCTACCTTGCTTCCACTGACGTTATGGAATTTCTTCTCCAAAACCTTCTTCACTGGATCCTCTTCCTTGAAAGTGATGAACACAAACCCCCTCCTTTTGTTGGTCTTTGGATCCATTGGAAGTTCAATTGCTTCAATCTGAGGACATTAAATACTACTTTCAGATTTCCGTTTTAGCGAAACAGTTAAGTGCATGGCATTTGGGACACTAAAACCGTCAGTTTCCTATCTATGCATATTATGCAACACTAAAGTTGCAATATTCTTCCTACACTACCATTGGATTTCAGACCAGACGTTTCAATTTTACAATACTTAAAACCAATTTTAACATAAAACAGTTTGAATTACAGACAAAGGGTATCTAACTAGCAATGGAAGCGCCTAGCACACTATGTGCCTTCCTTGCACTCAAGATGGGAAACCTCTGGACCAGTTACAGAACAGAAAGCCTAATATACCTGAAGTTAATTTAATTTGCAACTTGCAAATTATCAGTAAACTAAACAGCAACTGGAGACTATGTTTCAGTGTTTACTAAGGTAACATTACACACCTCTCCAAACTCTCCAAAGTATTCCCTGATTTTCTCTTCTGTGGCTTCTGGGTTAAGTCCACCAACAAATATTTTCTTCACTGGATCCTTTTTCATTGCCATGGCCTTCTTGGGGTCAATTAGTCGTCCATCTAGCCTGTGTTCTTTCTGTTCCAGAACCTGAAAGATAGTTTGATATGATTAACCCAAGCTGAAAAGTTTCCCCAAGAAGTTAAGAATCTGAAATGTGAATCTTAAATTCACCTTTTCAACACTGCCAGGTTCTTTGAAGAGAATAAATCCAAAGCCTCTGGATCTTCCTGTGTTAGGGTCCATCTTTATCGTACAGTCAGTTACCTCACCAAATTTGGTGAAGTAATCTTTCAAGTCTTTTTTGCTTGTATCCCAACTGAGGCCGCCAACAAACATCTTCCTGAAATTTCAAAGAGATAAAGCTGTTTAGATTCACAAAATACCACAGAAAAGCACATAGAGCAAAATGCTCATAGTGGGACACACCTCAGCAGTGTTGTCAGAAACAGGACCAAGTTAAGTTAAATGCTTTTACATCTTGTCAAAAGCTAAAGAGTGCACAAGGATGCACTCTCTTTTTGAATGACACAATGCATCATAAAGTTTATTCCGAACTATAAGAGGCAGTAAAAATTGCCCCATTATATTATTCACAAGTAACTTATATTCCTTCAACAGTATTTTGTTATTTGCAACAAAGCAGTATTGATTATCGAGTACTGCCAACTCAGTTTTTGGAAAGAACCTAGGATCATTCCTACCATTTTAAAAACATTCAGGATAGAATAAGGCATCAAAAGCAAAATACTTGAGCTCTTTTAGGATGTGGACAAATGACAGTAAAAATTTTAGTCCTACAACTGTTCTGCAGAATTTAAACCAGGTATCTATGACCTTCAAGAACAGTCACATACAAGAGCTGGGACTTTGGACCTGCTTTAACTATGCTGTGCATTTCTTCCTGCTTACAGAACCTAGTTCTATCTTCAGAAGAACCACAGGAGTTATCTTCACTATTAAGTCTTTACTTTCATGAAAGGTAATACAGTACTTCCCTGCCCACTTTCCCACACAAAATATCCTCTGAAGCATCTCAAAAGAACTAAATACTAACAAATCACAATACAGAAGTGAAGCTAAAACACAGAACTTACATTAGTCAATCAGGCACTTTTGAAATGCCTCACTTCAAATGAAAACATTAATAACATGGCTGTATTTTCTGTTTTCAGAGATCCCAAGCTAACTATAAACCAAAGCAGTTGAAGTTGTTATTACTCTGTTTAGGGGCAACCTAGATTTGGCACTAGAAACTAGTAGCACTTTAGAAACTAGACTATGTGTAAATAAAATTGGGTATTGGTGGTTATGTTTAACTTAGATTTGCTATAACAAGCATCCATTTATGTTCAAAAGGCAACATGAGGAAAATGTATAGGTACTATGTTTTTGGTTTGGTTTTTTTTTTTTCTTAAACTGGATGAAACTATATCCTTTATAAGCTAAACCCTTATTTCTTCAGAAGATCAAAGTGTGCACACTCAACTGACAGGTACAGCAAGATATACAGAGTTCAAGTTAAGGCTGTGTGCTTTTTGCAGCCATTACAGAACCTTACAAAAAAGGCCTTACAAAGTTTCCTAAGCCTTTCAATAACAAGTGAAAAAAGATAACTTGATGGATTCCTTCTCATCACAATCGCTTACTGACCAAGCATGACTGCTGTAATTTGTACAGACTGACAGTGGTTTTCCATAGCATATCCTGTCATCCTTGACTACACTCGTAGAATAATCAAGAGAAATTCAGTGGTTGGGGGATGACAGGAATTTGTCTGCAGGCAGTTGTAGCTGCTTTACGCCACTGGGATGGGGCTGTGGTATACACAGATATTGCCACATACTAAGTTCACCTCTTACCACAGCAGTAGATATTACACTTTGTAATTTACAGTCCTTTGTTTTGTAATTGGAATGATCCATATCTACATATATTTACATAACACAACATAAAGCCTTTGAAACTAAGACCAAATTCCTCATATTTGGCTTTGCCTTCCAAGGCCACACAAACTGAACAACTGCTATCCTAACATGTAGTCTCTTTTTCCTTCTGAGCATAGTAGTGCAGCTAAATTAAAGCATGTTTCAGCTCTCAACAAAATAGTTCAATGTCAGCATCCAAAACTCTGCCTTGGACAGACCTTGTTTTAGCACAGTGCTATATTTTCTACATAGGTCAAACCCTCTAAATAACTGCTTTTCTTGAAGTTTTGTGTCGCACTGATTTGGGGTTGAAGTTTGTCACCTCCTATGTGAGATAGGCAGAGAGCATCACCTCTTTTCAAGGCAGAACACTAAAAAAGTAAAACAAAAATTTGCACACAGCTAAAGGGCCTGGTTCCCAATCCTTCTAGTGTCTGCAAAAGATACATCCAGCGTTAGCTTATGAGACACTTGTGCAAGTTTTTCTCCTTCCATTACAGCCAAAATCTATTACGCTATGGTGGCTTCAGCTCACTGTCCAGCCTGAGGGAACAGACCCTCTGGTTCAGGGCCCAGGGATAACAAAGGAAGTTCCAATTAAATATATGGTGTAGACTAAATAACAAAGACCCACTTGAGAAACAGGCAGGTAGTTTTCAAGTCAAGCATGTATATACATAAACAAACCAACTATGATAGGAAATAAATGACTCTCTTGTACAGAAGGATCAAAACACAGCGAAACTACACTGACTCCTGCAGAAATCAATTGTGAACGATAAGCCGTTTTCTGACAATGCTGCAAAGTACACCAAAATCAACCTTACTGGTAAAACACACTGCACATCATCTCATTCGTGCTGATTTTTTCCCCTACTCACTCAAAAAATACTTAGCTTCCCCCGTCTAGCTTCCAAACTCAGGATTATTTTTATATGCGTTACACAAAACATGTTCACATTTACATGATCGCCGGCGGCGATGGGCCATGCAATCCTCACAAAGTTTGAACCAGCCCACCCCCCCAAACAGAAAACAACTCCTTCCGTCAAAAAGCGAAAAGCAGAGGAAAAACGCGGGATACGAAGCGAACCGAGTTAAAACCTCCTTCCATTTTACAGCGTGAGACGGCAACAAACCCGCTCCTCGCCCCTCCCCCAGCCACCACATGGCGCCAACAAAAGGCAGCTCCAGAACAAAGGAAGCGCTGGTGCTGCAGGGCCGCCGGCTCACCGCCCGACCGATCCCTCCGCAGCAGGGCCGCCCGCCGCCCTCCCCCGCCGGGCGGAGCGGGCCCCGGAGCGCGCCAGCCGCCCGCTCTGCTTCCGCTCCCGCCGAAGGGCCGCGCCGGAGCCTGGCGGCCGCGCTCCGCCGCCGCACATGGCGCCCGGGGGCGGGGGGGGCGCGGCCTGCTCCCGCCTCAGCCCGCCGACGGAAGCGCGGCGCTTACCCCGCGTCCTCCTCATTCTTGCTGGCGTTGATCTGGTCGCCTTCGGCTCCGTTCTGGCTGGCGGCCGCCCCCGCTGTTCCCGCCGCCGGTCCGGCTCCTGCTGCCGCCGTTCCCGCTGTCGCCGCTGCCGCCGTTGCTGCGCCCGCCGCCGCCGCCGGAGCCTCGCCGGTTTCGGCCTGCTGCTCTCCTGCGCTCTCGGCCGCTTCGTGCCCGTTCTGGGTGGCGCCGGCAGCGGCCGCCAACTGCTGCTCCGCTTCGGACATGCTGCCCCGTCCGCAGAGGCGAGAGGGACGACAGGCGCCTGCAAGAGATGAGCGCGGCCCCGCGGGTCAGCGAGGCGGCTCCCCCCGCCGGGCCGGTCTGATCCGGTCCGGTCCCGCCCCTCCCCCCCCTTTCCGCCATCGCCATCCCGCTGCCGCTCATACTCACTTTAAAACCCGCTCCTAATAAAATCCGGGCCGGCCGGAATCGGATTAAAATCCCTCACGCGCAGGAGCTGGCACCCCTCCCCGCGGCGCTCGGCTGCTCCGCACCGGCCCCGCCACCACCTTCTCCTCCCCCTGAGACACGTACTCTCCGGCCCGGAGCCTTAACGCGTGGCCGCCTTTATAGCGCCGGAGCCTGAGCCACACAGCAATAAGGCTCTTTAACGTTGGCCGCTGCCGCCTGTCACTCACGCCGTCACGCGGTTTCTGTTGGTTCTGCTGCGAGGGGAGGGCGGGGCGCGCGGGGCGAGGCGAATGGCGGCCCGCGGGACTGGGCTAGGAGGGAAGGCGAGGCGCGCGGAGGCCTCTCGCCTCAAGGCTGAGGGCGGCTCTTCCCGCCCGTGAGGGGAGGAGGAGGAGAAAGAAAAGAAGGAAGAAGGGGAAGGGGACGGCAGTCGTGCCGTTGTCGCCAGGGCAGCCCCGGAGGTGTGGGGCGCCTGGGGAGGACCGCCCTCCCGTGGGACCCGCGCGTACGGCGCGTTGTCCCCTTGTGGCGGGCAGGGAAGTGCCCGCTCCGGCGGCCGCCCCGGGGAGCGCTGCCGGCCTCGCCAGGTGCTTCAGGAAAATCACACGCGTGACAGGGAGGAAACCCAAGGCCTGAGGGTGCGGGGCTCGGGCGGGACGGTCAGAAGCAGCGCTGCGCTCTCGCTGTTCCGTTGTTCCGACGCGGCCCCGCCGGAGCCCCGCGGGGGTTGCCCAGGGTCGCGGGTCCCGCACGGTGAAGTCACGGAAACGCGCCTGAGAGTTGAGCGCAGTATTTACTTAAAACGTTGCACCGTTTTAACTTAAGGTGTGGTGTGTACACTGAGTCAGTTACTCCAGTACGAGTAGTTTACTTAATGTTTCCAGCTCTGCTGGTTTTGCAACAGAGAGGGCCAAAATTTGTTGTTTTTAATGGAAACTTAGGTTCGGATGTTACATAATTCTGGGAACTGCAGCCCTGAACTTGTGCCTAGGCCTTAAGGTCTTTTGCCCAGGGATATATCAACCTTGTTGATGAAGTTGTGTGTGAAAAGTGCAGAAGACAACTGTTCCTTGCAATCATACTTAAAATTCTTCTGTAGCATACTGTTCCTAATATCTCACTTCTCCACATCAAAGGGACAAGAGTCTGGATTTTAGGTAGACAGCTAAAGCTTGCTGCCACATCTTGAAAAAAGTTAAACCCTTTCCTTGTGGGCAAAAAATAACAATTATTACCTAACTTGCAGTACTAATGAATGCATATGTTATTACTTGCTTGCTCCCCCCTCTGTCAAATATCTCCCCGTCTCGACTTGCATATTTTCATCTGCTATTACAATTCAAAAAGAAAGCACATAGCTACTTGAGAATAAAAATAAATCGTGGTGACAGATTTTGTTGTTAAGTAATCAGGTCTATGGTCTGGGAGGTCCTTCAGTGAACTGCTTTTAGAGCACTTTTCATCCTCAACAGGGTTCATTTGCTGGACTAGAACTGGGTAAAACAGGGAACATTGGGTTTGGTTTTGTAAGCTTTGTAGCAGTACAAGCAGAGTGTTCAAGGTGAACATGAAATAAAATGAATATGGTATGTTGAGGATAAGGGCCTGATCCACTTTTTTTCCTTTTTTATTTTTTTTAATGAAGCATTCCATTGGTTCAGGCTATAAGCCAGAGCGCTTAAGGAGAAGAAAAAAACTAAAAAAAAAGGAAATTGTGCTTGGTATTGGGACGTGGTATGGAAAAGAGCCCCTCACTACAGTCAAGAATTTCAAGCTGCTCTTTTGCTATGGTGCTTGTGGTACTTGCCATGAGCATTGGGTTGGACTAGATGATCACCAGAGGTCCCTTCCAACCCCAGCCATTCCGTGAATCTGTAATTCAGCATCACTTTAACTGGTCCAAGCTGAGCTTTCTCCTTTGATACCCACGCACAAGTGCAACAAGACTGCATCATATTTGTTACTGGAATTGCACCTGATTTTCTTACAATTTCTGGATTTTAAATCCTCAGCCATGGTGGCTATTTGCTTTTGTAAATCTTCTGCCACACACACATTCTTGTTACTTACAAGTAGGAAAGTATTAAAGTAATTAAAAATAAGTGCCCAACATGATTAGCTCCGATAATTTACAGGCATAGTATATGTAATGTGTGTGATTTGTCAGCCAGGTGAAGGATATTAATTTGTAAGTATTCTGTCACACTTTGTGGCCCAAGCTACAATAGCTCAGAACTTTATCTTGAGAGATGTTTATCCCAATGTTGTCTGCTGATAGGGGAGGGTACACTGCGGACAAGCTCTGCAAACAGCTCTTTAGGCTAAAGTTTGAGAAGCAATGTTATATGAGGTCAGGTCTAGTAAAGACAATACGAAGAGTATCTAACCAGTACATTTCATAATTGTAATGCCCACAGGACAGGTTGTATATGTTATCTGATAAAGATACTCATCTTTATGAGAGTGGTTTTTTTAAATTGTTTTTCTTGTATTGGATTTAAATAAAATGTTACAAGTAAAGACATTTTTCATGAGATATTCTTTATCCTAATTTATGCCATCTCAGAGGAACTTAACCCACATCCAGCAAGATAACTTACTTTGATTTTTGTAGGCAGATTTGTCTTACATCTTAAACCTGTCAATCAGGTCTGTACCAAAAAGGTATGGTTTGTGGTGAAAAACAACTAAGCCACTGTCTGTCAACTGGCTGCATTTGTTTATACTGGGCTGCTGGCCTGCTTCCATGAGAAAATACCATGCATTGGCTTAAATCACTCCAGGGGACTAAGGCCAAACTCATATTTGCAGGCTGATCCGGCTGAAGTGGTAAACGTGCACTGTCCACCTTCTTTTTGCAGGATTTTTGTATGCAGCTGTGGCAGCTGACTGCAGAAATGCATCTGTGCTGAAGTTACAAGTTTATAGACCAGCACCTAAGGGCAAACTGAAATTGGCAGCAGCTTATATGAGCGTGTCATGAAAGTTTAGGCTTAGCTGGTGGATGTAACCTGAGTGCTTTTGATGTTATTTATTGCTTAATTTCCTTGCAAGATTCACTGCCCCAAACAGCTCCTTTGTATTTCATGAAGCTTTGCTAAGGACTTGAATGATTGATTGTCATTTCATTGCAACTTCTCCATACGTTTCCCATTTCTTTCTCTTCTCTTTTTTTCCCCTCTTCTCTTTCTTGCTTTACTGAACCCGTCTCATCTTTCCTTTCATAGCCCTTGCACTGGTACTTGGTCACACGTTATCCTTGCCCTGCCTAGCAGTGCTTGCTTTAGAGCTGTACTCTTTTCTTCCAACTGCTGATTTCTCCTCGTCAGGTCTCTCTCCATCTCTCATCTTGACTATTCCAGAGAGCAGTTTCCCAACTCCCAAGGCTTTCTGTGATTGCCAGTTGCCCCATTTTAATTCAATGACTTAAATGTCCCATAGCCAACAGCAGGACAACAATGTGGTTATAGATTGGCTAAGCAGCCTGCTTTGAAAACTGACTGTCAAGATTGACTGACAAGTTACTCTTTACATATCTAGACACTGAAGACAGAGAAACATGAGAATATGGGTTGTTATAATTATTATTTGTCTCACCAGGTCCCATCAAGCCACAGGTAATTTTCAAGAATTCCTTTGGGTTGTGACTTAGGTTTTGGTCTTGCATTTCACTCTCTTCTCGAAGTCTGTGGTTAAAGAAAGAAAAATATACACATACCTTCTCAGGTGGTAATTGTTCTTACATGACACATCTACTGCGGAGAAAAACATCCTATCGTCCTGTTTGCCTTTTTTTTTAATCCTGCAACTACTATGATTATTCATGGTGTTGACTGAAATTCAACTGCATTTTACTTGTGTATGGACTTTCTGATCTTGGGCCTAATTCTGCTGTTCTGTCAAACTTGCTGTTTACTCCATGCCCTGCCCTTGCTGTCTGTTTATACCAGTTTTGTGCCATACCTGTCTTCATTGCCTCCTTCCCTTTCTTCTCTATTCTTTCTATTTGCTTGTTATTTCCATTGTGTTGATTTTTCTAGCTCCTCTTTAAAAAAAAAAAAAAAAAAGAGGAGAACCAAGGTATTATTCACTTCCTTGAAACTGTTGATGTAATTTATCCCTTTCCCGCACCCTCTGTCTTGTCTAAAGTGATTGTAAGCATCTCAGGTCACAGATTGCCTGCTATATACAAAATGCCGTGCTATAAGAAGCTTCTGTCTGAGTTGGTCTTTATGCACAGTATAAATAAATAAATATAATAATAATAACTTTGATTTTAATGGTATGGCTGAAAGTAAATGCTCAAAATAAGAATGGAAAAAGGGTGCCTTATACTACATAACTTAAGATGAAGAAAATATGCATTTAAGGAAGCCTTGACAATATAACTTTTCAAAAAGCCTTATTTAACTGATTGCCTCTTGTAATTTGCCAAATAAAATATTTTTATTGGTTTATTGATACATTTATTTATTCATTGTGGACAGCATTACACCGAAGACTTATCTATGAGCTTAGTGGCCTCAGGGGTAACCCAAACTAGTATTATGTTAAACATTATGTTTATGAAATGAAAGAGCAAAACCATGCAAGAGTTTCTCCTCCAAAAGGATAGGTAAAAGCCTAATATCTATATGTAGTATCTATATGCAATGAGGAGGAGCTTTATAGAAAATAAGTTGTCAATACCAGCCTCTACAGGTGTTCAACAGGAGCTCACCGTGGGAAGAAGCAGGAAGGTCTTGATTTGAAAGTGCAGTAGTGGAATTCAGTTGTACCTACTGGCAGGAAGCAGGAGATATCCGTATCCCTTCAGCATCAAACAAAAGGTACGTGGGACCCGAGCAGAATGTGAATGGGCTTGTGATTGAAGACTAACAGTTTTGTGTGTGATAGAGAGGACTCTGGAAAGATGTGGAGAACTAATGGAGTTAAGCTGAAGAACTAAGAAAATGATGTTGCAGAGCTTTGTGAATGGAAGCGAATGTGGTCTGTGTTGAGGACAAAGAAAAGGATGTTAATAACAGAGATGAGGAGACCTTGAGCAAGATTCCCAGCCATGTCAGCCAAGACACAATCTGTTTTTTATTGACATCCCCACCGTGATTTAGACCAATCTGAGCCCAAACCCCACATTCCTGGCTGTAAAGTTCCACTAACTCCTTTGCACAGTTGACTGTAAAATAACTCAGTAGAAAAGTGGTTGGGTGTCAGGCAGATGGTTTGTCTGACATGTGCTTATTACCAAGACTTTTAATTGCAATGGAGATACCTGAAGTTTGAAAGGAGACAGTAATGAGAGGCAATCACATCTGTATTTGCTCATTAGGATGTCTTGCAGAAAAGGGAAAGAAACACGAGGTACGATACTGACAAGCCAAGCTGAAATAGCGACTGGAGAAGCAGCAATAGGTGAGAATATTTGCAAAAGCTGAGATAGGACACTAGGTAACTATGCTAAACGTGAGCGAAGGCCCAAGAAGAGATTAGTTTATGATGGGTTGAGAAACTTTCAGATGATGAGAGTAAGCAAAAGCAAGTTTGAAGGGGATTTAGGGTAGAACTGGACAAGTGATGTGTTTGGAAACTTGGAAAAGCGAGATGACAAGAGGCACTTCTACCAAAGGCTTTTTTGTTTTTTAAATGTAAAAGAGACAAGCACATCTGTGTGGGTGCCAGGGGGTCAGAACAGACTGAATGACTGAAGCTGTGAACAAGTGAAAGAGTGGGTGTGAGGGGATTAGGAAGTGAAACAGGGTGAGGTTAATAGGGCAAGTGACAGAGTTACAGGAGTTACAGGACACGTGTAGGTAAGATTTTTGTCGGTGCCACTTACAGACTTACAGAAAGGGGAAGCATCAAGACAATATGTTGTTAATTTTATCTTTAAAGAAAATGGTGAGAATAGAAGAAAGCAGCAAGGAAGGCTTGAAAAGGGTCAGCAGCAATGGAAAGCTAGCTGGGATTACAGACATGCAGATAAGCTGCAAGAGTAGAATTGTTCAGCTGTAAGAAGGCAGAAATGGAGGAGAGAGCAAGCTTGCAGGAGAGGAAGTTAGCTTGGTCACAGGATTTCCGTCAGAGACACTATGTGCTGCAAAAGCAAGCCTGGATGAAGCAAGTGCTGAAGGTAAGCTGTGCTGTGGGCAGGTTAGGACAGTTTATCGGAGAGGTAGAAGCAAAAAAAAGTCAGTGGTGGACAAAAGTTGTATGGGTGATAAATCTATAGGTAGTAAATTACTACAAAAGCAAATATTTTTTTCTGTTCTTAATGTCAAAATGCAAATAAAGCTAAAGGATGTGCAAGCTTCATTTTTAATCAATGCAACTAGTCAATGTTATTCCTTTAGCTTTTCTTCACTCTCTTTTTTCATCATTCTCTTTTTCTTTCCCTTTTTAAGAGTCTACAAGACTAATTTCTCCATCTGCTTTCAATATTGGAGTACAAAGCTCTGAAATCATATTTTTCCTTAAAAAGTTACTTTTCTGTTGTTACTAGAATGTAAATGCACCTGTAGCCACAGTCTTTCAGTGTCGTTATATTCCATGCTAGCTAAAAATAAGTGAACTAAGGCTAGTTAAACCGCTTAACAGATAAGATACAGCAGCAAAGCTACACCCAGGGAAGTATTCTGAACTGTAATGGTTCATTACATTGTAATTATACTTTTCTTTTTTTTTTTCTTAAAACCACATCCCTGGTTTACAGAAGTTAAGGAGGATGCTTCAGACCAGCCTTTTAGTTTTCAGAAATATTTTTTCAGCCACTATAAAGATAACATACATATGATAATGCTATTAACACAGGGTCGTAAGGTCAGGTTTATAGAATCCAAGGCTTTAGAAGAAACCTTTGAGACTTTATTACTGTGAAAAATGTCTTTGTTAGGGAACACATAATGTTATTTTGTCTTAACATGTAGGGCCACTTTAAATTTGTAAGTCTGCATTATTAAACCATCGTGGGAAGCGTAGCAAGAGGAAACCCGGCGTAATTGGCTGCAGCTCCAGATGCAGCCGCCCGCTCATTGGAGAGACGAGGATTCTCCGAGGTACTAAAATTAGACAATCTCCACCCTCCAGAAATGCTTCTGGAAACAGCGAGGAGAGAAATTCTGAGACAGACTGAGGGCCCGTGGCGGGAAGTGGAGCACACAGGACTCTGCTCCTGGTGAAACTGCTATGTGTAAGGATGCACAGAAATACACGTGGGTTTTTTAGCCCTTGGTTAGCTGAAAAAAAAATACACACAATAAATAAATTGCAAGAGATTAATCTTAGCAGTGTTTTACATGGATATTAAATTCACTATTTCTTATGTAATGATAATTCTGAATTATTCATGCAGGCCGAGGAAGCCTTTCAGCTGCTAAATCTAAGCTAGGGCTGTCAGACTTGTGCTCATTGACTTTGAAAATAAACAATTAACTCTGAACTAAACTAAAAAGCTGGTGAACTCCTACTCCCAGCTTTTTTTTTTTTTATAAACACGTTTGTTCATTATCTTTGTGTGGCTGCAGTGTTTACAATGTTTTCAACCTAAATATTGGATAAGGTATCTCTGTTAGAGAAACAAATGCCATACGCCCCTGTCAGTGAAGGAAAGCCTGTATCTGAGTTACTTCATCTTGTGCACTTGGAACCTTTATTTTTTTAAAGTGTGTGAATAAAACACAACTTCAGTCTTGGATTTTTAAACATATTTCAAACTGGCTGCAAGGAGATAATTGCATAGTTTTGTTTGCCATTTTTATTTTTTTATTATTTACCTTGCTCATGAAAAAGATTAAGGCAAAGTGCATTTTTCTTACACTAAAAACAGCTTTTGCAATCAATTTATTTCCTCAGCTAACCAGGGTACACAATGTCAGCATCTACAGCTCTTAAAGTGTTGTGTTTTTTTTTTTCTTTTCTCCTTTGCATCCACTTCCAGTCTGATTTCATTAAAAAGTTAAGCCCATATACCTGTGTTTTCTCTCTGTCCTGTTGTCAGTGTCACCTCGAGGACTCAAATGCAACAGCCCGTTTCAGCTGGATTCACCAGCAGGCTGGAGGTCTTAACACCATCTCGGAGCCCACAATTTTTGAGAAATCGGTACCAAGAGGTGTCAAGGCCCACTGGAGAGGAATGGTGGCTGCAGAGGGAGCTCAGTAGTTATCAGCGGCGTTCACCGGTCACACCCGGGCCATGCCGGGCCAGCTGGCAGCCGCTCAGCTCTGCCCGGGGCCAACGGGGCGGCGGGTGATAGCGGAGCGGCCAATGCTTTGGTGTCCAGATCACAGACCGGGCTACAGCACAAGAGATCACCATGTCAGATGGGTGATGGCTGTATCAGAATTGCTCCCAGAGAGCCGGGCAAACATGGAGCGTGCAGGGAGCAATGGTGGTAAAACCTGGTGAAAATCCCCAGCAAACGTGGCTTCCCCAGCTCTTATGGCTCACCTCGGTGTGGTTTAGCCCAGAAAACGTGGCTGGTCTTACTCATTACGTGTTTGGTTTTGTGACAGAAGTAGCGTAGCACTGGGTAGGCACTGTAATTCAATAAAAAATGATGAAAGATGGGGCTGTAGGTTCAGGTCGGCGCAGGAAGGCTGCGTGCCGCAGGCTCCCGATCCTGCTGGCAACCAGGCGTGTAAACACGAAACCTCGTGTGTGCTCCCACAATAAATACTGGTGTTTACATAACCTGAAGAAGGGCTTCTGTGCATATTCGTTTTTCCAATAAATGGCATTACCTCGGTTTATGAACGTTTCCTGTGAGCCCATACCTCCCTCAGTAGT
Organism: Nesoenas mayeri; assembly: GCF_963082525.1. Classification (NCBI taxonomy): domain Eukaryota; kingdom Metazoa; phylum Chordata; class Aves; order Columbiformes; family Columbidae; genus Nesoenas; species Nesoenas mayeri. The sequence goes on from NC_137556.1 coordinate 8,507,930, forward strand.
CCTTAGCATGAGGTAAAAACTGACATATTTTATTTGATTGTGGAGAAATGAGCGGGTTCCCGCCACATCACGCCGCTCCCTTCCTTCCTTGTTCTCGTACCAAACGCGGTGCGCACCAACAGCCCGATGTGGCCCTCGGCCACCTGCCCGGGCACCGCGGCTGCTCTGGGCTGCGGGGCGCGTCCCGAGGGTGGCGACCTCCCCCCCAGCACCGCCGCTCCTGCCGCCATTTTCGCTCCCCCTCCCGGCTCAGGGCGCAGCCGAGGCCCGCGGAGGCCATCTTGTGGCGGCTCCGCCCGGTGAACCGGCCCCCGCCGTCGCCTGGCAACGGCGGCGGAGCGCGAAGGTGCGTGGCATGGCGCCGGGGAGAGGCCGGGCTGCGCGGGCGGAGAGGGCGCAGCCGCCGGGCAGAGCTGCTGCTGTGGCGGCGGGTCCCTCCGGGTAGGAGGGGTCGAGTCTCCGGGTGGGTCTGTGAGGAGGAGGGAGGCGCTTCTTGGGGGTCTCCATGGAGCCCTGGGCCGCCGGTGTCCGTGCCGGGTGCTCCAGCTGCTGCGGTGCGTGCATTCCCCTCCAGCCGGGTTCCCAGGCAAGGGCAGCGCCGGCCCCCGCGCTCAGCTCTCCACAACTTTCCTCCCCCGCGGTGGAAGCCACAGCTTGTTCACCCCAATTTGAGAGCAAACGGGGAGTCTCGAAGGTACAGCTACAGAGCAACTCATCCTGACCAAGAAGGCAAGTATAACTGAGCAATGAGAGAGGATTTTTGCAGCAGTGAGCTGGCCAGTCGGCTGCATCCCTGTGTCGTACCCAGTGCAGGTGGAGCGAGGCCCTGCCCTGTGAGCTTGGAGGCAGAGGGAAGAGGGAAAATAATCTCACAAGTGGTAACAAGTCTGCAAGAAACCCGTCTGCACTCATTCCTCTATTCACAGAATGAGTTTATATCCTCATAGCTTGCTGATGGCTTGGTCTGCTCAGTTAGAAAAATGGCACTTTGTCTTGAGTCCATAAACATAAGAATTAAGTAACAACTGAGGAATACCCTGAGGCTTACAGGTGGAATAGATCCAGGTAATAAGTCCCTCGCCATGATCTTCACGCTTGAGAACAGAGATTTTGTGTTTGGACGGAGAATGTGGAAGTGCAGTGAACTTTGCAAAGTGTGTGATAATGCTTTTTTTCCTCTCATACACTGTCTGAGTTAATTAGTTTACATCTTGCAGTGAAATGTGTGTGTGAACTGCAGACTGCCAACTAGTCCAGAGAATATCTCATGTGGATTTTGTGAAATTGGGGTGACCCTCTCCGTTCCCAGAGTACCTGGTAAATGTCACCGCTGGTGACTGTGCCGTAGGCAAACTCCAAATATCATGAACTCATGTCATTGCAGTACAAACGGAGTACGTGAATTCCTAATTTAGAAGCCAAGATGCAGATGTTAATGCCTGAACCTCAGATTTTTGTGGAAAGAACTCTGGCCCTCATCAAACCAGATGTCATTGATAAAGAAGAAGAAATAGAAGATCTCATTCTCAGATCGGGTTTCCTGATTGTTCAGGTAACAGGCTGAGCCTCAAGGAAGATAACTGAACTATATTTATCTTAACTTTCAGCAGTCAAGCCAGTAACTAAAAGCCAGTGTGTCCAAAAAATCAATTAGTGTTTTTCATATGTCATCAACCAGCGCTGCCAGATTCTGTAGGGAAACATCTTGTTGGTGCATGGGGTGGAACAGAACAGATCAGTCATTTCACTGGCCACAGGAAAACACAGACTTTGTTAATAAACTCAGATTTAGCAAACATATGTAGCAGATGCGTGAACTCTCTGACGTAACTTTGGAGAGCGTATCATTCTGGTATCGCGGGGTTTCGTACAGCGCGTGTTTGCCAAGTGGATGATTAGATAATTAATTCGATTAAATAACTGGCCAGTTGTGGTCTGATGTATTTTTTTTTTTAAATTTCCACTGTGTTTTACCTAAATGGGCTTGATGGCTGCTCAAATGCATTGCAAATATTTATCCCGATCGGCCTTACCGGGCTGGTCCTGTGGCCGTGGGACCGCGTGATGCCGGGAGCAGCCGCTGGGGGGCGCTGCTCACTCGCGACACTCGTTGTGGGCGTGGCCTCCCCCTCCTTCCCCTTGGTCACGAGTGAGCGACTGCGCTTCTAAACACAATTTTAACATTACTAATATTATTTTTTAATTCAAATAACTTTTGTTATTCTCGTAAATCCCCTTTTCCACATGTGTTTTTTGTTTAATTCCCTCCGTTGCCTTTCTGTTTGTTTTATTTATAGAAAATGTATCGGAAGATGAGATAAGAAATCATTTTTATTTATTTTTTAATGACAGTATGTTTAGAACGTCTTTTGATGTCTCCAGTGACTTTTGCCACCAAAGTTATCAGGAATCTGAATTTCTGTTGTTCTGTGTGGCATAAGTTCAGGCTCAACAAATACACTTTAAAAACATTTTCTTCTCTTTTCCCAGCTGCCCTATGCCTGCTGATAACCTCCCAAACGTGTCCTAAGCCTGGCTATCTGCAGGCTAAGCAGCTCTTGTGAAAACCATAAAGCATGAATCCTGAATGAAAAATAGAACGATTGCATAAATAACGGTGTGGGCTGAAGAGAAAATTGTTTAAAAGTAGAGAATTATGCTGGAGCAGCTCAGTAATTAAATCCTGCCCTTGTAGTGCTCCTCACTTTTTCTGTACTGTGCTCTGGCTATACTTTAAGTCATCCAGCCGTTTTACAATGCTGAAGTGTGAGTAGGCTGAAATCACATTTTATTTAAATGGCCTGTTTGTCTGCTTAATTAACTTGGAAAACTCTTGCTTTGTTGCACTGTATCTCCGAAAGATCAGATCTGGGAGAATCAGATTAGGCTGGGACTTTGTGTCTATTCTCCTGCACTTGAAGATATGTCAGCACCAGAGGGCTGTATTCTACCTGAGGTAGCGAGCGACCTTAATTTGGCAAGCTTTTTAAAACATTTTTTTCTTTTACTCTTTACAGAAACGGAAGCTTCAGTTAAGCCCAGAGCAATGTAGCAACTTCTATGCAGACCAATATGGAAAAGTGTTTTTTCCTAATTTAACAGCCTATATGAGTTCTGGACCTTTAGTTGCTCTGGTTCTTGCCAGACGTTGCGCAGTCTCATACTGGAAGGAATTGCTTGGACCACCAAACAGCATAAAGGCCAGGAGAACGCACCCTCACAGGTAAGTCGGGATTTGTTTTTCTCTTAATTGAGACCAAAAGTTCTCACTTATTTTTTTTCCTTCTACAAAAAAGATACAGATTAGGAGTGGCCTGTTCTTTCTTGAATTTTGTGTAACATAGCTTTTCACCTTTGTCTTGTTATTATGTAAAGCTCTCCCATTTTATGGAGAATGCTGAGTGCGTGAACGGAAATTTTAGGTAGCTACGTATTTTTTTAAAAAAGAGAATCAAGCCAATACCTTGTTAATTAGTCCATATGTATTGCTTTGATATGCTTTCAGACTGTAGAGACTTGGAAGGGATTTGCAGTTGCCTACCAACCACTTTTTTTCTCTTGTTTTTAGCTTAAGAGCCATCTATGGGACTGATGATCTGAGGAATGGACTTCACGGCAGTCACAGCATTTCCTCGGCAGAAAGAGAAATTAGGTTCATGTTTCCAGAAGGTAAAATGGTACAAATAATACATTGCTGATGTTTGGGAGGACAGTGTCCTCCCCTATTATTACTTGTCTCTGTTTGGACTCTAGATAAAATTGGATTTAGAAGAGGTTGAGTTTGTTTGCTTTGTGGGAATGTGAGTCTTTTTTATGTATAAGCTGCTATTTTCTGTGATGAAAGACATGCCAAAATTTATCTGAAGAGCCATTACAGGGATTGCTTCTACTTTTCAAACTCTGTGGTCTGGGAATTGGAGCAAAGCTGGTAAATGAGAGAAATGGGAAGCTGTTCCAGGTCTTCCTGGCAGCATCAGCCCAGGGACTCCTGTCGGCTCTCTTGAGAAGACTGACTCTGCTTGGGCTCAGGCTGAGTAATTCTTGTTCTGCAGCAGCTGGATGCTCACACGATAGCGCAATTCCCAAGTTAAGTGCCAGAGAAATGGGCCATAAAACCTGGAAAGGCTGGGGGAGGATCTCTTGTTTGTAATGTAACAGCTGAAAGATCACTTTGCTTTTTGACAGAAACTCTGTGAGAAAAACTTGTGTGTTTCTGTCAGCTCCATCAATTTAATAAAACACGGTGTGTTTCCCTACAAACCTTACCTGTTGTAAACCATGTCTCTTCTCCTCACCTTAATGACAAAGTTGGACTTCAGGTGAGATTTTTAGGGTCTTCAGAAACCAGCTTCACACTGCAAGAAGTATTAAGCAGGGGACATATTGTTTCTTTCTTGCCCCCAATGTGTCTTCAAGGATACACGTTTTCCCCAGATGATCTGTTTTCGTCCCCTTTCATAATTGCCTAGTTAGTAAGATGACCTCAGGGACATTGTAAAGGGGTTCAGGTAGTTTCTTTGCAGTTTGTTGTGGGGAAGCTATAAAACCCATTATGTATTATTAACTTAATAAGGAAAACAGCAGCTCATACATAAACCACCTTTGAAAGAATGCCTTCTTTAAATCACTCTACGAGCTGCTTTCCAACACGTGTGGTTACTCTTTACAGCGATTTTGGAGCCAATTCCAACTGGACAAAGAGCTAGAGATTACCTGAACCTCTATGTAAAGCCAACATTACTGGCTGGGCTCACTGCGCTATGCAAAGAGAAGCCAGCAGACCCCATGGTATGTACAATATATCAGCTTTCTGTTGTACGCTTTGTTATACATTGGCTTTGTATTAGTAAAGCCCCTGTATAAAGGGAAGCTACTCTTGTGTTAAAGAGCTGTGCTGTTTTAGCTACCTGCTAATGAGCTGATCAAATAACATTTGCCTTTCAAGATGTTGATTGGTTTGTTAACAGAAGAAATGAGCCAGGCCTAAATGAAATCAGCCTTGATGAAATGGGAGAGGTTTTTGGTGACTTCTGTAAAACTCTTTCTAACATGCAGTTGTTACAGATGGCTGGAAAGGTAAGTAGGTACTATCATATGATGTCAAATATAAGTTTTTACTTTATTTACTGTTTCTGGGTGTATTTGAGATGAAAGTGCTCTCATACAATAGATACTAAGTGAGATTAGATGCTAATCACAATGGTAGTAGTTACACAGTCAAGTAAAATATTGTAGAGTTCTTAGCAAGGTTAACTGTATTTTGTCGTTGTTAGATTTGTTTAAATTTATTATCATCCTTCTTTAGGATGAATCATTTTTTTTACTATACAGTGTTAGTTTCACTTGCTCCACAGTTCACCAGGAAAATGAATTATGGTTCTTCTGAGTGAAGTTTCTCTTGAGCAGTCAAATAGACCTACAGAAAAATCTTTTGTCTCCTTGTGCTCTCTTTTTAGTTATCAGGCCAATGCATCTTGTTCTCCTTTCATGTATTATTCCTTTTACCCATATAAGTAATTCAAATTACAGTTCTTAGTGGGAAGACTAGAGTTAATCTCCTGTTAGTTTGTTTTGTTTTGTTTGTTTTTTTTCAGTCCCTAAAAAAAAAGTCAGTTTTCTTTCATCTGGAAAAATATGGTAAATGTTTTTGTATTCTTAAGGTTCAAGTCATTCACACTAGTACTTTAAGATGCAAATAATTAATCAGTGTGACAATTTACTGGCAGTTGTGGTGGATTCTACATGATTATCAGATTTTTTAATCAACATCCATTTTTTCTAAAAGATACATTTCAGAAAAAAAAAATCCTGACAAATAATTCAGGGATGTTTCTGTGAACTATGTGGTACACAGGGGGTCAGATTAAATGTGCTGTGATTGTTCCAGCTTTATAACATGTTCATTTTATCCGTATGTCTGGCACTGTTACCATAGAAATCTAGAAAACAGAGATGAAGAAATCTTTTCATCCATCCCTTTGCCCAAAGGCCAGACCAGTTGTCTCTAACCATTCCTAACAAAAGTTTGTCTGGCCTGTTCTTTAGCACTCCGAATGATGGAGAATTTACAGTCTCCCTAGGTAACCTGTGACAGTGCTTAGTTGAAAAGCTTTCACTAGAATTCAGCCTAAATCTCCTCTGGTCCAATTTTTAGCTCATTACTTTTTTTCTTTTCTTTTACTATCCCCAGAGGACATTAGAGTCAACGTATTAATAACATATATTTTTTTTTGCAACAACCTATTGCATATTTAAAGGGCATTATCATCTTTTTTTTCCCTTCAGTCATCTCTTTGCTAGATTAAATCTGATTTTTTTTTTCCTTCTTACAAGTCACATTTCTCTAACTCATTGTTTCTTTTTGCTTGCAATTAATCTCTGCATTCTGAGCATAATTTTCTAGCCAGTTGTGTGGTAATTGACAGTAACTTCATCAAGACTATGCTTTTTTGCCTTGCTTGTAAGAAAGCCATAAAGCTATTTGAAGCAGTCTCAGTAGCTTTACTATACTGAAAATATGATATTTGCTCTTTCTTCCCTATCCGTAATGTCTGTGACCTTGTAACAGAAGAAAAATAATGTTGATTTGATATAACTTTGTTGTTGTTTTGGAAATAGATGTTGGCTATTGCTTTTCAGGTTGTTATCTGCTGGGTGATTTACAGGGAGATTGGTGGAATGTGTTTTGGGTTTTTTTTCCTAGTATCCTTCCAGGAACCAAAGAACTGAAGTTAGGGTGGTTTGGCTCTTCATTGTTTTTCTTTCCTTCCTTTCTAGAAGAAAATGGTATCAGGAACTATCTGTCCACTCAGAAACACTTGCTGGCAGCACAGAGGTTGTCTCAGCAAATTCCCTACAGGATAAATTTAATCAGGCACAAATGATTTAAAAAATTCTTATTTTTCCAAGTAGTCTTTCTAAGAGCTTTTGTATTTTGGCATTTGTGGTGGGGTTTTGTATGTGTGTATTTGTTTTCCGTTTATGTCTTGAGTTCTTACTGTTCTCCTGCTATTGCTAACTAACCTGTGAGGGTTGTCTTAGTGCTCTACTTGTTGGCTCACTCTTTGTCATCCTGTCTTTTTGTACCTGGTAATAATAGGAGAGTGTTGCTTACCTTCCTGGTCTGCTGTTCTATCCATTGTTTCACTTCACAGGATGGTATGAAGTTTGTTGTACTAGAAACTAATTGTCAACAGCCTTGTGAAGTAAATAAGGATGTGTTAAAAACTTCTATTTACAAGAAAGAGAGGCAAAGGGCTAATTTGCCTAAGGCCAGGCTGTGGCATTGGCAGATGAAGGCGGGCTCAAGACATTCCTACTTCCCACATTCTTATTTAAGTACAATTTGCTGGAAAACTTACAAGATGAATTTAAAAAAGTAACCACATTTTGTTTTTAGGTTGTAAGTGCTATAAAATTATTTCAGTGCAGAAGACTGGCACTTTTAATGCATGATTTTAGATAAAATATCTGTAGATGTTGTCAGGAATAATATTTCATTAAGCAGTTTCATGCATATTGTACAACCTCGTTCCAAAACAGAGTTGACCAGATTATTTGAAGTATGGCTTGAGTGTTCTTACATATTTACAAAGATAGGCATTACCAGGAAAAGTTGTCTTCTAAAGGTCAGTGTGAATGATTCAAAAGCAATATAAGCTGTGAAGATTTAAAAGAGCATTAGAAGAAACAGGTTATTTGTATGTCTGTTTTTTCTGAAAGGTCTTCAGAGCATAGCAGGAGAGTGTCTGTATCAGAGGTTTCAAATAATGCTTTCAATATTCTCCCATACGGTTAATAGAAAACAACAGGAAACTGAAAATGTTTGGTTTTTTGTTCCACAGACTTGGCTGGCTGACTGGCTGATGGAACACAATCCTAATAAACCTCGACTGCGACATCAGATCGCTGAGGAAGAGCATCAGGGATGAGAGCTCGGTGGAAATCATCTCAGGCATTCCAGGTTACACTGAAAATGATAATATATATCTGTATCCCATGGCTATGTAATCAATATTAAGTAGATGTTATTGTCATAACTACCTGTATCCTTGTGAGATAAATAAACTTACACTTAACCAGGATTTAAGAGTTCTAGTAGCTTTTCTATAGATAAAGTGAATGTAGAATTACATGATAAATTTATGGTAAAGTAACCAGAAAAAGTCAAAATTCCATCAGGTGTGACTTAACTGCTATTTTTCTCCATTTATCTTGGTTCTCCCAGACAGACAAACCAAATGATTTGCACCAGTGCAGATTCCCAAGTGACGTGCAGCTGGGGTGTGCTTTGTGAAACTGAGAGTTGTCTCCACATTTTTTAAGCAGACACAAATTCCATTATGAAGAGGGGTACTTGGATGTAGCTTTGAAAACTGTTCCTGGAGGCATGTTAGCAACTTCAGAATTTTAATTGCTGATTACACCACCGAGCTAATGTCACTGTTGAAGATGACTCACTTGAGCCTGGTGGTTTTTGTCAGAATGTGATTTGAAGGACTTATTTGCAGGTACATTGAATGTGCCTTTCCCATCTTGGGGGCAGAAGGCACAGTGGTTATAAATCAGTCTTTGATTTCCTTTGGAAGTCACAAGATGATGTATTTTAGTCAAGGACTAATGCTATCTTCCAACGTTTGTTTGAAAGAGAGGTGTTTAATTTGAACAGCTCACCTTAAGGTACCTTTCTTCAAAGATACACTGACTTCTATTGTTTTCCTGGTATTATTGTTTACCCTTGAACTTTAATGTGTTCTAGTTTCAAGAGAATGGGTTAGAGGCCACACTATTACCTTTTCTAAAATAACTGGACTGGTTTGGGGGTATGTGGGGCTTTTAAATTTTCTTAAGAGCTGTACTTGTAGTGTTAACTTCAAGCTTTGTATCTTGTGGTTTGCCTGGCTAGGGTGGAGAAAACAATGTAATTTTCACAACTCTGAAATATTAGTATGCTTGACTAATACTAAACAAACAAGCAATTTCATAATTCATTTCATGAGAAAACTTGCTCTTCCAACTTGAGTAATTACCAGAAACCTAAGTCATTTGTCTGTAACAATAAATTTTGTTTAAGCTAATTGTTTATCTTCTCAGTGGAATAAACCACTATTGCCCAGAGAAATAAACATTTAGAAAATGGGTCTCTACAGTACTGAGACTTAAAAATCTTGGGACTTTTTTGGAGGGAGGGGGTAGAGGGGCAAATACAAAAAGAAGCAAGCTCAAACCCTCAGGTGTGAATAAAAAAACCAGGAAGTGGCTAGAAATACAGTAAACAGATGTGTTTACAACTAGTTTATTTTGCCTATGATTATTATCCCCATATGTTTCTGATTGCTCCAGTTACAGGACAGTTGTGCTTTGTGATTGTCTGTCAGTCAAACCAAAAATGTATCTTTTGAAGATGCCAGAAACTAAAATCTAGTGAATTCACAGGACATTCTCCTGTATTTTGTTAGTTACTATGGCATTTGCTTACTTATTTTGATGTGATGATGCTCGACAATAAACATCTCCTTTGTGTTACTGCTGGGAGTTTCAGTTTTGCTTTTGTGACAGATGCATGCTATATTGTCTCTATAGAAGATCACAACTTCCATAGAGAGCAGGTAGGTCCTTAGCAGGAGAAAGAGCAGAAGCAGCTGGTGTTGCAAACATTACCTTTATACCCCATGCAATAGAAAGTGTCAGTCCTTCCAGTATACATCTGTCATGGATTTATCGTCTCATTAGAGTTCACACCTTGAGTTGCTGACTTGTGTTCACTTCAATTTTTCTAAGGGAAAGGTAGGAAGAGAGAAGATACAGTGAGCCAGGATGGCACCCGAGGGATGAAGGTATCAGTACACCTCGAACGAGTATCGATCCAGCAAATCTCACAGCTGAGTTCTTGAGGAACCTGCATTAATAAGAAGGACATGGGCAGGTCAGCCCTGGGAATGTAAAATGGACGAGCAGCCTGGTCCCCTGGGGGAGCTGTGACACCACGGCAGAGGCTGTTGCAGGACGTGCTGCTCGCTCTTCTTTTGGTCTTTAGTTTTTTATTTGGCTCAGAGTGGTGTAAACTTGGCCAGTGTTATAAATCTGTATCACAGAAAATGTAGCTTTGGAAAAAACAGATTGACTGAAGGATGTCTTACTACTTGGTGTCAGCAAGGTAAGCTGCTCTCTGGGAATGAGTGACTTCTTGCTCTGTTGAGTCAAAATGATTACCTTGCCTATTGAGTTTTATTGGGCATTTTTGACTTTGAGGGAGTTCATTTTAGTTTTACTGCCTGAGTGCTGGAATAGAGCTCTGTCCATAAAACTAGCAGTTCAGTCTCTTTCCCATAATTCTGTTTTTCCAGCAGACTTTCTCCTGGAACTTTGCTTGTCATATGCTTGCTATCACCTGCACTGCAAGTTATTCTTGGTACTGTACAGATTGAGCTAGTCTGAAGTATACGATTGCTCGGCCTCCTGTCTCATAAGGGATTTATTATCTTTAAGAGCAGTTTAACTGCCAGGAACCTTGAACATACATTACAGATGGCAGAAACCTCAATCGAAGCCAGTTCCCTGTAGCCAGTTCCCTGAGTAAGTCAGTGTTCCAGCATGCTGAGCTTCAGGAACGTGTTGCTCTTCAGAGCTTAGGACTTTTCATTCAGCAACTTTAAGCAAAAACTAGTGTTACATGGAGATTTGCAAACCCTCATTTTTCTTGCGTAGAAAAAGGTTTTGTCTTCATTCAAATTACTAATCTTGAGCATCTTTTAAACAACAGTTGTCTAAGCAAAATTGGTACGCTGATGATAACCTGATAGGTATTTATCTCTTGGCACTATATGAAGGGAAGGAGTGACTCAAACTCTTTTTTTCAGTGCCATATTAGAATGACAGATTCTATTTAAAGATACAAGGGTGTTAGTTAATTTTTATTTGTTAAGTTGGAGCAGTCAGATCAAGATAATTCTTGTTATTCTGATATTAACAAAGTTGGTCATTTTTGGCACTGCCTAACAACAGTGCATCCTGTGAAAATACTGTGGCTTTTCAGTTTCTTTTTTAAAATCTGAAGAGTCATTGTTTTTATTTTGTTGGAAAGAGAGGCTCTTCGCACATCATAAAAAGTTAATTTACAGTTGTTCTGGCAGTGCTGTTTCCTTTCAGATGCCAGTCAGTAGATTGTTTCTTGGACTAGAAATAGTACTTTGGTCCTCTCTGCTGATGACCTACTGCTTTGCTTTTCTCAGACTTTGCTCAAACCGACATGGCAATGTCACAAGCACCATCGCAGGAAATAGGTGCTTTATTTTTCTGCTGATAGTGAAACAGAAAAACCTACTTTGCTCCATCAGGAGCAGCTTGCCAGTACCTAGAAACCTTCTGGATTCTGGAGGAGCTCCTCTGGGTGTGGAGTGTGTCAGCAGAGTGACTGATCTGTTGGGTCTCCTTGGGAAGGTGCCTGTCAAATTATTGTGATGCTGCCTCCTGCCAAGGGATCCTGGAGATGCTGCCGTAAGCTCCGGGGAGAGCCTATTGTTGGTCTTCTGAGCCACAAGTGAGGCTTTGTTGTAAGACTAAGCAGTTGGTGGGAGAAGGCGGCAGCTTGCAGACAAGTGGGTGAATGATACTCTAATAATGATGACACTGAAGGATTAAGAATTCTCTTCAGTTTACCGCTTGTGAGTGTTTTACAGCTGAGGGAGATGATGCTTTCATACAAAGTACTTTGTGTAGTGATGTGCTGGGGATGCTTACATTTGTCTTGCGTGGCATCATATTTTGTCCCCTGAGAGCACCTGACTGACTCTAGCGTATCTGAGATACTATTCTGAAGCATGATTATTAAAAAAACCCACAACATTAGAAGACACTGGTGCTGTATATGCAACTTTTTACCACGGTATTTGTTTGCAAGTCTTCTCACCCAAGATCTTCGAGTCAGCCTGGATAGATCTTCTGTATTACTGGTGAGAATTGCGAAAGGTAGTCGGGTGCAGTCTGTCTGCCCCAGGCTCCCTGGGCAAGCGATCACATATGAACTCACCCTAAATTCTAGGGAATTTTTATGTGCAATAACCTAATTTGACTCTAAATACTCTTGGCTTTAGTAAACTACTTTGCAAACCACCCGTGCTTCTTTATAATCTATTTATAGCCAACACCTAAGCTCTCATTTCCTTGCAAGGAGACGGTTGGGTTTTTGTTGCATTTCCAGAATCTGCCCTGATTGTCAGGTTAGAAAATTCCGCACTTCTAAAAGCAACATCTTATTGCTATGCTGGCTATTGGTTCTTATCTCTTTCAGGTGTTGTAAAGTTTTTTCTTACTGGGTGGCATTCCTGTTGCAGTGTGAATGACGGCAATGTTTTGTACGCATTTATTTTTGTGTCGGCCTCATCTCTCTATGTGAGAAAATTCCCAGGAGCATTTAACATACGCGTGTGGATAAATCTCCTGCATGCCCCATAAAGTACTTTACTATAGGCCAATATAAAGCAGTCATCACAGGGTGATGTTTAAACTTCTAAGATTACCACAGTCTGTCAATTGCACTTATTTTTATAATGCGTAATTTAGCAACTGAACCGTGAAAAGTTATGGCATAGCAAAGTCTTCTTAAAAACAGTGTCCCAACTGTGCTTTCAGTTTGCTTCATTGTAAGTCTATAGCAATTCCATACTCTTAGTCAAAAGAAAAAGGAAAACTGGACTGTTTCTGGGAGCCGGTACAGTATACACACACCTGAAATGTATTGGCAGATGTTGGCATGGCACGTCCTCCATTCCTGTTGAAAGCAAGGAGTTTGTGCCAGATTTCTCTGGAGCCAGACTTGGACAATACTGTTTTCTGCATGCAGAACACTCTGTCATTTGCCATTTTGCTGAGAGAGTTGTGCAGTGGTATTTTAGCCCAGACAAGGAAAGTTGAACACGCCTCTGTTTGAAAACCAGATGCTTTTTTCTGTGGTCACCACACATCTAGATATCTGGGAAATCATGCCCTTACCACTTCCAACTAAACTAACCCGTGAGGCTATTTCAGAATACATTTTATTTTCTTCAGAGGTCTTCCATGTAAATATACTGAATTGAACAGCAAAGTTTTGACCGTGACTGTCTTTGTTTTGCAAACTTTTCTTGTAAACAGGCACCACGCTGGCTTCTCTGAATAGCACCATCAGTGCAATTGAATGGGAGCAACAAAGGCATAGGAAATGAAATGTCCATTGAATTTCCTATTCATGTAAAGGATAGTTTATCATACTGATTATTAGCTTCATGTAGTTAGGATCTGTGATGGTTCTTAAGCCTTTTATTTTATTTTGTGTTTTGTTTTTAATGAACTGCAATAAAATGTTGCCTCACCTGAGCACTGACTCAGTGTCATGGCATGCTCCAAACTTAGTATTATAATTGCTGTTAGTTCATCATTACGTATGATACTTTGCCCTACAAAACAGCCATGATGTGTCTTTACCAGTTGCCCGTTCTTTCTGCAAAATTTTCCTTTTTAAGACTACATGGAATTCCTGGAATGAACAATTTCAAGTAATCCCTAAACATAGTTTTAACAACAATACGTAGTTTCTTTATAACATCTTTCCTCAGGAGGTGATGCTGTACAAAGGAACTAGCAGTACTCGAATGATACAAGTGTGAAGGTCAGGGACAGAGAAATTAAATGGCTCTCCTTGGGTCATCCTTCGGAGCAACAGCAGGATCAAGAGTCTTTAGTTCCAGCTTTGTGTCATATCAGCTGAGCAGTATATCAGTTTATCTCTTCAATAAAAACAAAACATCAAAAAACCAAACCAACCAAACAAAAAACCACACACACACAAAAATGCTTGTAGTGGAGGAGATTTGGTACCAGGTACTGGCTGTGTAGCCCAATCTAATGTCCTCTGAGTCAATGTGGACAAAGTCTCTTCACTGTCTCTTTTTGGAACAGGACACAAGTCAAGGCTCCTGGACTCCTAATTCTTCTGTGTGCTGAACATCTCAATGTTCCCATCTGAACACGAGCAAATATTCACATGATCATCCAGTACCTCGTGGACTACTGGGCTGAACAGTCCATTTCTTATAGTGTTAGTGCTCAGGCACTAATGAAAAAGAGTTTGACACCCCTGCCTTACAGTAAAGGAAAAGGTGGTATTTTGGCATGTATCTTGCTAATGCGTTGCAGTAACAATTACATGTAAATTTGGTATAGTGGGAATAAATTAAAACCTAAACAACATTCTGACTTAAATAGTCATAAGAAAACTTTTATGTAACACGACCGGGGAGCTGTAACAGAGTGAGAAGTCATGTTTCATCTGTGGAAGCGAAAATGAGCAGAGCCGGTGTAGTTCTGATGCCGTATCTGTCTGCACTGAACTGGCAGGTTTGGAGTAATTCAGCTCCAGCGCTACAGGTGAGTCTGTGACCAGGAGGATCCGCGTTTTTCTGCTCCAGTGGCATCTCTTGCTATTGGGTTTTTTTCTGTTCCGTATTGCTGCCTGTGGCCACTAAAGGTGATGATCCAGGAGGAAACCACACAGTGTGTTCACTTGCACCATCTTTGGAGGCTGTGAAAGAGAGAAAAGGCCAGACGAGGACAAGCATGTTGCTCTTTTCTGCAAACTCAGCTTTGTCTGCCTGTGTCTTCCTCTGTTCTTACAACTCCGAAATAAAACGCTTCCCTGTGCATCCACTTTGCAAATATTCTTACTGAACTCTGCTCAACCTGATCGCAGGTGTGTGTGGGCAGGACTGACCTGGACAGAGAGAGCAAAGACCGACAGACTGTTAACATTTCTAGCTAATTTTTTTTCCTTTCTAACTGCCTTTTCTTCTGGGTACAATCAGTTGATGTGACTTCATCAGCTGATGTGATGGAAAAGGTATAAGGTAAAGTATATTTTAAAAATTAAATGAGCAGTTTTATATATGCCGTTATAGATCTACTGCAGAAGATGATGTTTAGCCATGTCCTTAGGTACTATAACCTGGTGTAATTCTACTGAGGTGATTGCTATTATGTCAATTTGAGTATGACCTGAGAACGTAAAGTTCTAACAGTATAAACTGGCAGCTTTTGATTTTCACTCCCTTTTACTGACAAGAAATTGGATCTTTATTTATCTATCCAGTTCCAGTGAAAATCAGCTGTCGCTTAGTATTAATTTGCAGTTCTGCTGCAGGTTTTTTTCCTTGTGATTGAGAAAGTTTAAACACAGAAGAATTTTCAGAAGTCACTGTTTGTATTTGCCAACCCACTTGTGCATATGCAATAGCAGTAGCTGCTGCCAGGTGGGTTTTCCAGAAATATAATGTGTCTTTTATGTGCACACATGGATAACATTAAATTGTTTCTGCTCACAGATGTGGGAAGATTTTCACGCTGGTCTGCAGGTGACAGATTGCTGATGGCAATTTATTTAATCTTTAGAGGAAAAAAATATCTTCTAAAAGTTTCTTCTTACATTGGTGTAATATATAGTGCAAGGGGAACATGTTGAGGCATGTTCTTTTCTGTTTGCTTTCAATAAAGATGGGAATTCTTCAGTTAATTTTTTTTTTTAATCCTTTTTTTTTCTCTTTCCCCTCTCAAGTATGTTTTGGTAACTGAATCACATTCACACTAGGAGAGATGGGCCTATTTTACAAGGGAAAACCAAAACATTCCAGTGCAGCTAATATTGCAGCTCCTTGGTGTCTTAAGTTCAGGCCACAGCAGGGGGTGCAGACACCTAAGGGGAATTCAGTAACTTTCTGCATCTTTTCTTTGGAAGAAATAGTAAGATGAGTCACAATTAACCCATTCAGCTAAATTAGTAAGGCTCTGGGAGATGAGAGAAGAGGTGGAGATGAGTATTTCAGGCAAGGCTGCAGCGGAGAGTGTGGCCTTGGGGTAGTCTGAGTCTACACAGACCGGGCAGTCCTGTCCTTACCATTGCTGCTGTTAGACCTGACTTTTCTGGGTGGAAATCCAGCGGTTTTTTTGGCATCACTCTCTAGTTTCAAAGAGCTATTGCTTTCTGGAGTTACTGAAAGTACAAAGACAGCATCCTGAAAAGGTGTCTTATCTAGACCCCCGGTTTGGAGGACAGGTGGCACCCCTACAGAAAGGGGTCTGTGCCCATGTGAACAGCCAATGACACCTTTTTTCCTAGGCTTGACTTTTCCTGACTTCTGCACCAGCTCTCTGACTTGCTGGCCACATTCTAAGTTTACTTGACTGCCCACTGCAGTGAACAGAGTGTTTTTCCTTGGCTGGAATACTTTAAAAACTGATCCCAAACCTGATTGTTTGGGGTTGGTGTTTGGGTTTTTGTGTGTATGTGTTTGTTTGTGGGTTTTTATTGTTATTTTGGTTTGGTTTGTTTTTGTTTGGTTGTTTTTGCTCTTTAATTTCTTGCTGCTAAAGCAGTTAACCTTGATTTATGAATTAAACTGAGCCATCGCTTACCCATAGGCTCTGCTTCTGGCCTCTTAGTTCTAGTGGTCTGTCCTACAGAAAAGAAGTCGTCGTCTTTTCGCATGCCATTTCAGGCCAAATCAATACATTCATCTTCAGCATTGCAGGAAGCGTCAACTTGCTCCCTTTCTTACAGCCTTGTCCTGTGCATCCTTTCCCGAGATGTCCAAGTTTGATGTAATGACCTTGCAAGCATCAGCACCAATGTTCTTCTTCTGTGGTTAATGTGGAAGGAGTGTTTTAAAGTATACTGGCTGTGCACAGGATCCTGAACAAGTACTTTCAAAGAAGTGAATGGAAATAAACATAGCAGCAAAGTGATATGAAGATGTGTTCCGCTCCCGAAATGGATGACATCTATTCTTCTCCACCATGCCGTGTGGCAGAGCTTGGGAAGCAGATTATCTGCTCCTCTGACCATCAGCCAGGGACTCAGACATGTTGCTTGGGATGTTTTGAGATAATAGGAGATTGAGGCCAGATCTGAGGATGTCAGAATCTTCTGGCATTCTAAAAAGGAGAAAATTGTATCTGTGAGGAATGCTGTCCAACCTATCCACAGCCCAGAGGTGCTTCCAGGCGACTTCTCAGTGTTCCTAAAGCCTTATTGCTGGTGGGTCAGAGCAGTGAGAAGCCAATGTTGGGTGGCTCCAGGCTTTCATCCTGCTGTGATCTCTTCTTGCATCGCAGCAAGTGCATTCTCGTATTTCCAAGTGAGGATACAGGCTGCTGTGATTGCCAAGCAACTGCATTACTCACCGTTTTCCCTGTCCATGTGCATATTTGCGGTGTTATTGGCATGTCATGCACTGCAGGCCTGGGGTGAAGTTAGAAATTATTTCTGCTTGAAACAGTTACCTCTTTTGAAAAAAAAAGAAAAAACTTTAAAAATATTAATAAGTCTCAAGAAATGCTGGATGTTTAGAAAAAATACATTAAATGACTTGAAATGAAAAAACCTCGCATCATGAGTTGCTTTATCTGTGCAACCTGGAGTTTTTCTTAAATATAAAAGCTGCTGAAGGCATTTCAGCAAGAGAACACTTTGTAATTTGTCACAGTGTGACGTGCAACAGAAAACATGCTATAGCAGCAGCAGTTGGGACCATGAAGAGCTGTCTTATCGGGTGGGCTGTCGTTTGAAAGAGGGAACTGTTTGTAACCCAGCTGAAATCTGCAGTGCGTGTCTTCCGCAAGGACGGATGGGTGGATTAGCAGTCAGACCTCTGAGGAACAGGCTGAAAGCCTCTGTGTCCATGGCAGCAGGGACACTGTCAGAATGAAGAAGGAAGACTAGCACATCCAAATCTTTGTTTTTTTGAAGCACTTCTGTTCTGGAACAGGCTGCCCATGGCAGTGGTGGAGTCACCATCCCTAGGGATGTTTATAATATGCATAGATAAGGTTCTTAGGGACATAATGTAGTGTTGGATTTAGGTTATGGTTGGACTCGATGACCTTAAGGGTTTCTTCCAACCAAAATGATTCTGTGATTGTATGATTCCTTTTTTACTATCGGTCCTTTTCTGGTTTGTTTTATTCAGCTGTCTTAAGAATCCATGTCTTTCAGCACACTGACGAGTGTGTGTGTCTTCCCTGGTATCTCAGAAAACAAGGATGTGTCTTTGGTGCATCATAGAAACAGCTACAGGCTGGTGAGGTGGGCGAGCTGGAGGTTTCATGTCCTTGTTGCTCACCGCCTGTCTCTAGCAGCCCAGTGCTTGTTGAGAAGCCTTTCTATCGTTAGATGGCCACCAAACGATGACTGATGGGCCTTCCCTAGGCAGAGCAGAGGACAACACCAGGCTGAACCACGGCAGCGGACCTGCCACCGTGACTCTTCCTCCTTCACCTCCCAGACATCTGTGACATGGTGACAAGCTGCTGCCAAATTTAGCTCTCACGGGGCACATCTCTCTGACAGGTCTCCTTGTACCCTGTAAGCACCAATCTGCTTGTCTCAGCATTGCTTCACTGCTTCTTGTTCTCATTTTTCCAGCCTTTGGGCCTCTGTTGCTTTTCCCCGTTGCCACGTGGCTGTGAAAAAGCAGCATCTTGAGGCTGAAGAGGTCTGTGTGAAAAGCTGCCCCTTGTTCAAAACACAGCCCAGGGTGGCATTTGTTCCAGGGGGCAGCACCTGAAGGACAAGTCTATTATTCCATGACTTCTTAGCTGATACATTTTCCCAAAAGCCAGTAATCTGGCTTTTGGGAAAATGTATCAGCTAAGAAGTCCCCTAAAAGAGTTTTCCTGTCTGGGAAAATAAAGCCGACATGTAAATTATCCTGATGGGGTGCTGTTATGCACTTATGTCTCCATAAAAGGAAGCTAAACTGCATGCATGAGATGACGGATGAGTTTATTTTCACATGTGGATTTAATAGACTGCCAACATCTAACTGTGTTTTTAGTGCTAGAAAAAGCCTCCAGGAAAATAGTTCCCTGGGCTGAGGTCAGTGTCTGCTTACAGCTGATTTTCAAGGGAAGAAACTGAAGAGTGGTTAGCTTGGTTACAAGGCAGGGTGGTTGACACGACACTGAACAAATCACGGTGATATGGAGATTAACTACGTCTTCAGAGAACAGAGAGAGTGGAAACGTCCCAAAGACCATCTGGGGTTTAAAACTCAAGGGAGCTGGAGGGACATGATTGCCACTCTCAGTTCTCTTAGGAATATTTGTTACTCTTCCCAAATATTTACTTGATCATGGTTGTAACTAAATTTGTGCTAAAAAAATACAAGCCACCCTGTACTTAGTTTCACATGAAATTGTAGATCCTCTTTACTGAAGCAGAATGGTGGCAAATCCTTGGCCACAACGGCCCCCTTTGGAAAGGGAAATAATCTAAAATAATCTAAATGAGACTCTCCCACAGATATGGCACTTGGTAGGTTAAGCACAGGAAATGGTGAATTTTGGGCTCCATCCTGTTTGACCATTTATACTATCTCCTTATCAATGTACCTGGCCTGGCTCTGGGAGACTGGATGGTGTCTGGATACAAGCGGTACAATTTAGTGCTCCTAACTGCTTAAAAAGGGTCAGGAGGATGATTTGTGACCTCTCTGGTGATGGGTCAGATAAAGCTGCGCAGTGGGGATGTCCCCTGCCCTGTCGCTGCTCCTGGCCAGAGCCAGCCCAGGCTCACTGGGCACCCCTGGGGCTCGAGCAGTGACGTGATTACACCCAAATCATGGGATGTCTCAAACCCAGATTCAAGTCTTGCAGCCTGTAGTAGATCAGGAAAAAAAAAACCCAACAAACATGCTGCTGTCAAAAACATATAGAGGTTTCACAGGGAATTTAAATAGCAGACTGTTTGCTAAAACAGAGGCTGAAACTGCTGCTGGAGAAGCCAACTCTGGCATCCCGAGGGGGAAAAGCCCATGGGAAAAGAAAGAACCAGAAGGATAAAGTAGTCCGAGCTGGGAAGAGTTTGCCCTGGGATAAGGCTTATTAGCCTAAGCACATCAAAGGATATATGTTGCTGTTTTATCCCTGGACCTGAGCTAACTCGAGCAAAACCATCCTGAGAGTCTCTTCCCAGTGCTCCTGTCCAAGATCTGCTGCTGCTGGTGCTCCCGCGCCAACAGAGGTGTCCCCTGGAGCCACCTTTGCAGCCTGTCACCAACCAGAATTACCTGCTCTCCAGAGACCTGCAGTGCTGCTGCAATGCTGGGAATGCTCAGCACCTCACAAGTTATTTGGGACCGAGTTAATTTAATTATTCTGTTGCTTATTGCCTTCAAAATCCACTTAGTGATAGGGAGGAGGTGCCTTGTCCCTATCACAGCTGATGGCAGCTGGTCAGCAGAACTCTGCCTGGCAGGAGTGCGAATGGAGAGCAGGGTCAGAGTAGGTTTAGGTTCAAGACAGTGGGAGAGAAATAGAATTTACTGTGTTTAAAGCTGTTAGCTATATTCTTGATGGATTATCCCCTAAAAGAGTCAGGCCACAAGCTGTAGTGTTGTGAGTTAGAGAAGTCTGTTGAATTGGGAAGAAACGTGAGAACCATTGTCCTCATCCTTGTCTGTGTCTGACCAAGCCATCAGGCTTGATCTAAAGCAACAATAAAAGTCCCACTGACTTCACAACCCAATGTTTCAGACCACGTAACTCGTCACCATGCAGTTTTGAGTTCTGGCAGCCAGGCTGTGTGGTGGGACATTCAGCGCAGCTGCTCTCCCAAGCAGAAGAGCTTGCAACCAACAAACTCAGTCCATGTATGGCCTGAGTTTGAGCCCAAGTGAGGTAACACTTGTGCCTCTCCCCACTGTTTTACAGTCTTTCCACTGACTTCGTCATTATCATCTTTTATGGCATCCCATGAGCTATTGAAAGCATCAGAGGAGGAAATTAAGGGCCGTATACTGTCCAGGCTCTGTGGTCGTATGTCCCCTGACGAGCTATTCTCTCCTGGATGTGCCCACAAGCGGCTTCAATTAATGTTGCATAGGACACTGAGGAAAGACTAGAGAGAGAAAGAAAAACTAAAATACTATTTGAGCTACTACTATTTCCCACCATGTCCTTCTCCTTGTAAACATCTACCTTCCCTTTCTACAACAGGTTTAGACCTATTCTGTTCCTTTTCTGGTCCCCACTCTGTCCCACATGATTGCTACTCTTCTTTGTATCCTATCTTCGTTTGGTGAACATTTCCTAGCTGTGGGCATCAGTCTCTGCTCCTGACTGCACTTGAAGCTACCACCAACTCGCTCTACTTTCCTCTCTGCATTTCAGACCCTCTGGAAGGGATGGGTTTGGGTCCAAGACATGATATAGGCTTTAGATAGGGTCTTTTCTAAACTCTAGAAGTGTTTGGACCAAGTCCACCTTGGCTGGAAGTGCTCTTGTGTGAAGTTGTCCCAGCAGTCACCTCTGCACCCAAATAACAGCTCAGTTAGAGAACACGTCACCTTTCTTGTTCATAGATTACGGGCTGCTCTGTGTGTTTGGAGGAAGGGAGAGTGGAATGGGAGAGGAATAGTGGAGGAAAGAATCAATTTTGAAAGTACATTGCAAGTTACATTTATTTGATCATTTCTAATCCATCAATCTTCTCATCTCCTTGGGGCTTGTTTGAAAAGGGGGGATTTACTGCACAGGGCAGTGATTTGTGAAACAGGGGGCATGGGGTGTATCCTAGGAGAGAGCAAGGAACCAGAAAACGGGTGTGGGGAAGCTTACGAATTACTCAGCAGAGGTGTAAATCTGCTGTACGTTACCTACTGGCCCCAGCCACCCATGAGGACATCTTTGGAGGGGAAAACCCAACCTTATCCACACTAACTCTTGCACATCATCATGTGTGGCCATACCAGAAGTAAGGACCAGAACATGGACAATTAACTCACACTCTGGCTCCCTGTACACTTCTTTCTCCTCAGAGTAACCCTTGGATAAGAAACTTCCACAGTAGACCTGAGCTTGCTGATCAGGCCTCCTGGATGGAAGCTCAGCATGAACTTGTGGTGGACATGGACCTGTCCCCTCCAGCCGGGGAAAGAAGAGGCAACAGCTCCCTGTAGACAGTTATTGTAGGTGTTCTCCCCAGCTGAGAAATGTTTGGGAAACACTTGTAACTCTTTTTCTCACGTGTTGCAAAGAGGATTTGTTTTGTAAATAGCAAAGCTGTTAATTGTCTTGACTTTATTAAGAGGGAGCTGGAAAGGTGTTAACAAGTTTCTGTTGCGCTGTGCTGGCGATGAGCCACCATAGGGGAAGGTGGCGAAGTTGCTGTGAAAGTTCCTTTGCTCTCTAGGGAAGAAAAGAAAAAATCAGGCACCGGTTTAGCCAAATACTTGGGGTAACATGTGAATTTTGTAGGAGGGATTTAATTTGAATCGCCATGTGGTTCAGTTCTAGGGGATTCCCTTCCAGTTGAGCAATGTGGACTAGAGTGGACATTCTGAAGGTCCAAGCAGGAAGGGCTTTTAGGGGTCGTTTTCTCCCTGTACCTCTCTCAAGGAACAGGTAGAGAGAAGCTCCTGTATGCACTGGGCAAAGCCCAGGTACTTGGCAGCTTTGAAAACCAGGCTGGTGAGCTTTAGGGATCTAACTTTAAGCACCTCACTTTAAAAAAATAATGTTGCTGAAGATTAGAGTTGAGGTTTCAAAGTCACTAACTGATCACAAAAATCTTTCCTATACACTCCAGCAAAGCAGACACTCAAATTCCCCACCTTTCCCTGAAAATCCCTGTCAATACATCCTGCAGAAGGCATTGCACAGATGCTTTTTCATCCTCCTCTATGGTGCTAGCAATAGCAGGGGCTAACCAGGGACTGATTAAGGCCCCTTAACTTTGTCATGCTAAGGGTTGGTTTTGCAAGTCGAAAAGGACCTGTGAGTTGTTTTTTAAGACTTGAGGGAATTGCTGGCACTCACTGGTTTCACTGCACCAGATGCAGCGTGACCGACCGGGAATCTACGCTGCATATGAAAAGGTCACTTATCCTGTTCAAGAGAGGAGATTCTAACACTTGTCAGCTTGAGTGATGGAGACTCTGCATTGAGAGCCATAATATTCATGTCAGAGAATTGCCAAGCCCATGCGGAAGTGTTGAAGACGGATGGCCTGGGGATGTACTCCTGACACTTTAATACGGGGGGAGGATACAGCACAAACATCTCATACAGAATTATAATCCATGAAAGGGCACTGGCGGCATAAATTAAAGATAATCCACCAGGCAAGGAGTTTAACAGCTGAAGCGAAGCAGGCTGGGGTAGAGGGGGGTGCTGGAGGGATGCAGGAGGGGCTGCTGTGGGACATCGGGCAACAGAGCATCACCCAGCCGGGGTGGGAAGGAGCAGCTGTGGGCCAAACCCCAGCCACCTCCAAACTGCTTTGCAAAGACCATCTGCAAAGCTTGCACTTTGTGAACTAAATGAATTTTGATTCTCAGCTTGCTGACAGTCACTGTACAGCGATGCAACTTGTCGAGGGAAGGGAGGCAGGGGAAGTATTGCTTGCCATGGTACCTCCCCCTCTGAGGACAAACGTCCCTGCCAGCCCACGGGGAGAGGCTGAGGAGGCACTCAGCTGATGATGATGGTGAGAATTCTCCATCTGAACTGTCCTTGCACTCTCTTCTGGGAGAGGGAGCAAAAGCGACAGCACAGCCCTGATTTCTGCGCTGGGTGATGTTCTCAGCCCGCACTGGTGGTACTGGGCTCTGTGCTGTCACTGCCCAGGCAAACGTGGACACTCACCTGCCTCTGTGTGAGCTGTGTTCCCCCGGGACGTGCAATCCATCCCTGTCAATCCCAGGCTGGTATGGCGTGTGGTGTTCTCCTGGACCTCACCTTCCCTCCACGCAGCGGTCGAGGTGACCCCGGCCAGCACTGTGCATGGAGTTGTGCCCGTGTCCCTGCCTGAAGAGGAGTTAGACTGGGGGTGAGGCTGTGCACATTTCCACCCACTGGGAAGAAGAAAGAAGAAGAACTGGTGGCTGCAGCTCCCGGTGAGGGTGCTGGAGTGGGCGCCTGGATGGCAGCACGACCAAGAGGCAACAGATGAAATGGTGACAGTGACGGTCCTGGGTGAGATGGGAAGGACCAGGAGAGCTTGTGGGCTTAGCCTGGGCTATTATCACGGTACAAATATCCCAACGCTGTTTTTTTTCAAGCCCTATCAATAGCTGAGCAGGCACCTCTGACATAAATTCTGACACCTGGGTAGTGCTAGAGCTGGACTGTATTATTGTTTCATTTAGAAAATGTTTCCCTTTCTCATTAAAAATGGAATATCCTTTTCAAAAATAAAGGCTCAAATACGCTGCTGGGATGGTGGTGGTAAACCTTCACAAAACCAACAGTGATTTCAGGCCAATCCAGCTGCTGTCCCACAGGTTTCTTATCACAGACGCCATGGCGATAGCTGAGTCCTGTGAGCAGCAGGGCTGGCAAAGCCCATTCAAACGTGAAGATGCTGCTCCAAGACTGTCTAAGGAGCTCCATAACCCTGCCCAAAGTGCCCCCTCAGGGGGCTCGGGGGGATATATCTGCTCCAGAGCATCCTAAGCACAGGTGCTCCGCATCCCTAACAGCCCAGCATCATGAGGAGCCTTTGGCCCCAAAGGGGAGCAGCAGTGTCAACAGCTCTTTGGGGGCAGAAAGCAGGGTTTTGGTTTGAGGTCATACAGAACCTGTCCCAGATTAAGATTTTTACTTTTTCATTGTAATTAGTATCACTGCTCTTACTGTGAGACAGCAGTCAGGTTCCTCCCCAAGGGCTTTTAGGGCCAAGCCATCCCTTCCTCCCAGCGCAGTGAGGTCCAGGTGGCTGGGATCAGTGTCCCAAATAGGAGTTGGCTGCGGGTAATCAGGAGGAAATACCTTCAGGTCTGAAGACACCATCAGTCCCTTCAAATGCTCTTTGGTTTTGGTTAGTGAACGTGCTTTTGCAAACAGCAGATGACAGAAGTTTGTTCTATTGTGTGCTGTTGTTTATTTTGAAAACCACTATGTGAGAGTGTGCTGCCCAGGTAAAATCTCCACTAAAATGATGGATTAGCCTGTGGGATTGTGTACTGCAGGCAGCTTTGGGGTTTATTACTCTGTGCCAGCCTCTGCACAGGGCATTTCTATGTGTGTTATTGCTGAAAGTGAGCACTGGCAGGCTGGGGTGTGGGGACTCTGTGACAGTGCCATGATGGATTAAGATGACCCTGAATTTCTATTGTTTTGTAGTGAGAATTGATGACTGTTGTAGCCAAGTGACAAGGGGGAGGATGAGTGAGCTTCAGCTTCTCTAGGATTGTAATATTGCTGGCAAGGTGCAGCTCCAAGTGATAAAGTTGGGTTTTATATTTGTTTAGACTCAGTATTATCTCTGCAAGCTATAAAAAGAGAGTGGGAATTTGTAGCATGGGATGGTACGTAACTTTCTCTTGAGTTTGTTTCAATTTGCATTTGGTCTCTGGCTTTCGGATAAGATATACTCATTGCCTTAGATAATGTGGGTGCCGGAAATGTAAATGGATTTTAAAAAGTAATTAGACAAATTCAAGGAAGAGCGGCTCATCTTCAGCACTTCAACGCAATGTGGCGGGTACGAGTGCTGGCTCGGCAAGGCCCTGGCTGAGGGTCGGTGGGAGCGGGAGGGTTTGGCAGGACAAGGACCACTCTCAGTATCTCTGGTCCCTTCTGCAGTCCGGTTGCCCCAGCATGGAGCCTGCACTGCACAGAGATCTGATCTGGTGCTGTGGGCACCTGCAACCCTGCCGCTTCTTATTTTCTGCATTAATGTTAGTTTGAGAAGATGCTGCAGAAAGATGTATAAGATGATACACAGATATATAAGGTGATACATGTCCTGAACATGCCTGCTCACCGGGAGCCCTCATCTCCTGCCATATACCTGTGTAGTTTATTAACTCTGCTATTGTTATACAGCAAGACATTTTTTATGTGTGCCTGGGAATTATCCAGGTGAAATAGTTTCCCGGCTCCGAGGGCCCATCAGCAGTGACTATCCTGTGCTCTGTGCAGCCTCGTTCTGTGGCTCCACGGGATTTTGGCAGCATCCTGGGGCTGCCCAGGGATGGTGCTGGTGCTGCTGAGCACTGACCCAGGGCAGCAGCAAGCTGGGGAACCCCAGCAGATATTGCAAAAGTAAAGCCTGGGTATTTTTGGTGAGTTGTAAATGCTGTTGTGGCAATACCGTGCAAAAACTCTGAGTTTGCTTTTGCTTTGGTGGTGTGACCTATTAGTTATGGAAATTTTAGGAACAGCTACTCTGAAGGCAGCAAAGAAGCCCCCCAGATGAGTGGCCCTTTCCAGCTCTAACAGAACAGCTCTTTGCAAAGGTAAATGTGTGGAAGTGTTTTGCGACTTGTGGATTTTACACCTTGAGCTTCCTGATGTGGCTCGAGTGCGTGTGGAGGTTGTGTTTGCAGTAGGAGCTCTCGAGATATCCAGACACAATAGCATCAAAGCGTTTGTAGGTTTTTTTAATCCCACTTGTGTCTCCTCCTCTGCAAAGCAAACCTGGTAGAGCATCCTTTCATCCTTTGCCCCTGCATGATGGGTGCTGACGTACAGCCCTGGGGAGGCCAGGAGGAGAGCAGGACCTGCCTGGGACGGGCCACCCACCCATGTCCCCTCCTGCTGTCCCCACCCTGGCGCGGGGCTGTTTGCACCCGGAGCAGCAGGGAACCAGCAGACACATTCACAACTGTCCCCAAGTTTTCTCTCCTGCCTCCAGTTCAAAGGGCCCCTCTTGTGCCTCCAAGAGTTTTGCAGCGAGCGCCGTTGCTTTCCACATCAAAGCGGAGCAGATTCGCATTGTCTGGGGGATGTTTGGCCCAGGCAAATTAAAGAGGCATCGGGAGCTGCGCAATCAGCTTTAGCCGGGCAGTGCCTGCATACTCAGCACTTGAGAAAGGTTTGATATTATGGTGATGGGCATTAGAGCAAACCCTCTGGGGACTGAAGGCTGGAGCCAACTTTTATTGAGGTCTAGGAGAACAATCTTCTCAATGGCTTCAGTGGCTTTTGGGTTAATGATGAGAAATCTGGGAAGTGATGGATTTTACACAGAAAGGGATAATTTTGCACCTGAAGTCATATTGCTAGGAAGTCAGAAAGGAAAAAGCCAGTCCTTTTCATTGTGGTGTTTATTGCAAAATACAGTCCGAAATCTCACTCTTTAGAGAACCTCAAAATATATAGAGAAAACAGATTGTGCTAAGCAGTAATACAGCTTATTTATAAACAACATTAGGCATAAAGAATTCTGAATTCTTATCTACTAAATAAAAAAATAAAAGCATAGGAATTGTAAACTCCTTAATTGTATCTAGTACAAATACACGAAGCTACTGTCTACTGGGAATAGGGGTTCTGATACCAAAATACAAAATTTAAAAGGGTGTGGAGGGGGAATGAAATCTGTAAACACTGGCTGTAAACTTATCAGGCTGCAGTCATAATAACACACACCACAGTACTGCAGAACCTCTTCTTGCTTTAGAAAGTGCGTAAGTTTTCCACTAAAAATGCTGCCAAGCAGCTGCTGTGCATGAACTGCTGGGACGGAGCTGCCCCATGGGACCTGCTTTTGGCCACCGTGCCTGTCCCCACCTTGCTCGTTGTGGGGTTGGAGCCCCACCGCTGGCCTTGGCAGACCCACTGGATGTGGCATAAGGGGTTGAATCCACCAAACCCATGAAATTCTTCCCTCTGTCTGATACACAAAGTGACTCCTGAAAAGAAAGAAGCTACCAGCAAATATTGAGGAAAAAAAACATGGAAGCAAGGAGGACTGTGGTCCCTTGGTACCTGCACCTTGTGCTTCCTAATCCCCCAGCTTCCATCTGCAGGAGGTCTCATCGCCTGGTGTGATGTCCCAGGGATGCTCCTTCTCACCCCATCTCTGCCAGAGGCTGCTGAGCATGGGGACATCAAAGCGTCCTCCTCGCGCACCAAAACCTCCCTCTATCTCTTATGTCCCTTGTTCCTCCGCCTGATGTGGTTGGGGGCGGTGGCAGTGGTGTCACGGCGGGTGCAGAAGTGCTTGGCCACCAGCTGCCGGCACTGCTCGCACCGCACGGTGCAGCACCAGTGGAACTTGCAGTTGCAGCTGGACACCACCTCCGTCCTCCTCTCCTCCACCCGGAGACCGCACTCGGTGCAAAGCCGCCGGCAGCTCCTCTTCTCCCACTGCGAGAGGTTCTTGCCGGTCTGCAGGCACTCGCGTCCCTCGGTGCCATGGTGGCCCAGGCTGGCGTTCCTCGTGCAGTAGTCGGGAGAGTCCTCCAGGAAGATGAGTTCGGTGGGGTGGACATGGTGGAAGGTCTCTGCCGTGGCCCCGCGGCTGTCAGCGCTGTTGCCGGCTCTCATCCGCCTCTTGTCCATCTCCAGCTTGTGGGCTTGGTCATATTTGATCTTCAGGTAGTTCCCGATCTCGCGGAATTCGGCGAGCTGGAGCCAGCAGGTCTGGATGCTGCAGCTGCCCGACACCCCGTGGCACTTGCAGGCTCGCTTCATCGTGGCTTTCACGGCCTTAGTGGAAAGGTGCAGAAATTAGGAGCAGCAGAACATCATTTAAATCTCAAAATTGGGCTATATGCCACTTTTAATTCAGGTAGCAATGGGTCAAAAGTGACTTATGCTCAGCATGACTTCAGGTCCTTCCAAGACGTGAGCTGATGCTCTTACTTCAGTTCCTGGAAAACATCTGCCCCTCTTCGCTAATTTAAAGGACAGATATAATGAGTTGGCACAAGCTATTGTCTCCAGCCCTTGCAGAAGCTGTTTCTTTGGGCCAGGAAAAAAGTGCCTTTGTTGGGTCATGCCCTTCTCACGCTGCTCACCTCGCTCATCGCAGCATCAACCCATCATCCCTCTCAGAGGTTTCATTTAAAACGTGTGAAACTTCTTTGGGATAACCATACCCAACCTCTCTGCATCTCCTCCAGGCCAAGCAGTTCACAGATATTATCTACCTATCTCCCTCTGGTATCTATAAGGTCCCAATCACTGGTATCTAGGTGAGATTAAGCCTCGACACACCCCATGAGATAGGTATGTTAAGTGTTGCCATCCTTGTTTTTACAGACAAGGAGGTTTGGCGAGATGCTGAGAGCCTCCGCTGGCCCAGGCAGGCAGCGGGGGACGAGTCTGGCAGCCAGCTCAGAGCAGGGCCAGCTCACACCTGGCTCCTCTGGCCAAATAGCTTGGAAATGCATAGAAATGCACATTGCAAGAAAGTACTGTGGTTCTTGCTTTGTCTTACAGACCAGACAAGCACCAGGTGTGTGTAAAACCCATGCGTTTCTGAAGAAGTGGCGTGTGCTGGCAGTTATCTGCATTGCGCACAGCTGCAAAAGCTGTGAGGAGGAACAATTCTTACTGCAATTCCTTGTGTTCAGGTTTAGGGTCAGATTCTGGCTGAATTTCTTTCCCCATGCAAACACTACAGGGGTTAGATTCTCACAGAGGGCTGGAGAAGGGGACCTGAACAGCCTACCAGGCTCTCGGATTTTGTTTTCAATAGAGACATCATTATTATTATTATTATTGTAATTATATTTGACTTACAAGTCTCCCAACTTCATTGTTGTGCAGGTTAATCAGTGCACGGGTATCATGTCCTGTTTCCAAAGCATCCACAAAGAGCTTGGAAATTCTCTCCCCAAACTCCACGTTGTCGCTGCATCCTCCCCAGACCCAGCCTCGGCCACCTGCAAGACAGACACACGCTAAGGGACAGAACTGTCCCGTTGGGCTGAGTTCTGCCCCGAAATCCTGGGGCAGCTGCGTGTGGGGACGGAGAGAGCACGACGGCCCGTGTGGAACAGGCAGCTCACCGACACGGCCGTTCCTGGAGTCGTCGCAGCCGCAGCTCTCGAAGTCTCCCATGCTGCAGTTCCTGGTGAGGGTGTACATGACGCCGGCCGAGCTGATGGCATGTACAAAGGAGGTTTCCCGGGTAGCTGGGGGAGAGGGGAAAGAAATCTGTCACATGCAGACATAGATATTGGTCCTGGTTTATTGAGAATGAAGATATGCTGCACCGCAAAGGTGTAAGAAGAAGAAAGCAAAACAAACCAGTTTGTGCAAAAGGCAAGGTGCTACAGAAATTAAATGCTCATGACTGGAGTGTTTTCAGGGTTCAGAGTCAAGGGGTTCAGCAGTATGGCACAATATTATGCGGCTGTCCGTGCACAGGATGGAGTCTCTGGGCAACAGTAGGATGGCAAGGCAAAGCTTCCCTGTCCTGTTCTGGTGGAGTTATCACTCCCTTCACCTGGCTCTCCCATTCATCTCTGTCCCTCCTGCTCAGGGGGTATGTTCATGCTTTGATCTTGCCTGCTGGGGAAAATCACCATTGCTCTTGTTTCGGTTGGTCATTGAACCTGTGCTAACAGCTGTCTGCACCCACCCTTCTAATTTAGTTACTTTTTTTTCTTTCCTAACAGATTCAAATAGAGACGCTGCTTTGGGAAAAAAAAGAGACTTCTTGTTGAAGTAGACAGTATTGAAATATATCCACAGCTTTCTTATGAGGACAGTTTCTTTGGGCATGTATCACAGTATCACAGTATGTTTGGGATTGGAAGGGACCTCAAAAGATCATCCCCCTGCTGGAGCAGGAACGCCTAAGTGAGATCGCACAGGAACATGTCCAGGCGGGTTTTGAATGTCTCCAGAGAAGGAGACTCCACAACCTCCCTGTTTTCTGCCTTTGTCTCTCTGCACTTGCCCCCATTGCAAGCTCAGGTGCCTCCAGCATCGTGCTCCCTGGGATGGTGCACGAAAAGTGGCCGAAGTGAGCCCAAGGAGCAGCTCTGCAGGAAGGACCCAGCTCCAGCCCGGCATGGATAGAGATCTGGAAAGAGCCTGAAATTCCTGGAAAAATACTCACACTGTTTATTAGACCACCTAATACAGATAGAGAAAACCAAACATGACTTTTGGGACACCAAAATCCTCCTCCATCATTTGGTTTAAAGAGCAGCCCCACCACTGTGCAGAACACATCCCGGCTGGTACCCAAAGGCATCCCGGGTTGGGGATGCGGTACTGGCGGGTCCGGGCGCACTCACCGCTGCGGAGCCGGTTGTGGGTGGAGAGCTGCAGGGCGCTCTCGGGGCAGTTCCAGCGCTCCCACCCGAACTGGAACTTGCACTCCTCCATGCCGCTGTGCGCCCCGGCCGCCACACTGCTGGAGTACGTCAGGTAAGCCTGGCACGGGAAACAGCGGGGTTAAAACCCACCCGTATCAATAGGAACAGACAAATGTGTCGTGAGTCCTTTCCCTCGTTACGGAACAGGACTTGGAGCAGATATGCTCTGGGAAATCGGGTTCCTTGAAAGAGCCCTGTTTCCCATTTGCAAAATGAAATTACTCTATTTAAATTCCTGATAGCCCCTGTGTTAATTACCTTAGGTCCTGTCATCAGAAAGTTATTCACAGACCTGAAACGAAGAAAAGAAAATGAATCACACAGCTTACCATAGGCTGAAGAGCATCCCTAAAAAAATGCCCTTTCCACCGAGCTGGACCCTACCATGCTGCTGCATGGAGAATGGCGCTGTAGACCCCTGTGATGGAGAGGATGAGGAAGGTGCTTCTCTTCATGGCTGTCACGAGGAGCGAGGATGGGTCCCTTTCGCTGATCCGTAAGCTCTCTGTGCCGCAGGGCCGCCTCCCTCTGCTCCTCCCCAAGGTGAGCTATCGGGATGAAGGAAAACTGCAGGAACCTCCAACCCTGATATTTATAAGGTGAAGCTGTGAATAGTCAAAACCCCCCCATTCATTTGTTACCCAATGACTTAATGTGGTAAAAAAGCTCCCGCTCCAATGGGGTGACAAGGAACCGCCTAAGGTTGCACTTCAAAAGGCGGCGCGGTGTCCCTGGGAGCGGGATGGTCTGAAGGAGAGCAAACTTCCCTAACAATGGGACACTTTTAACTCTCTGCCCCACGGCCAGCCATCCCTCTCTCTTGGCCTCAAGTCCGCTTGCCTTTTCCTTTTCATCCTCTGCTTGCCAGCAGAGGCTCTGAAATAACAAGCCGATACATTTCTATAGTTCCCCTGCTATCTGACTGCTCCCTCCTATGAGAACTCCCCGAGGAGATTCAACAACAGTTCTGTAAAGATCTATAAGGAACAGACCCCCCAGGTCTTCTTGATTTGAAGAGATGCATTTAACGGCAGGGCTTTTTTCCCTCGTCGCCTCTTTATGATGAAATTTTCTGTATTTCCATCCTGATAACAGTGTGCACAGCTCGGGAGTGTTTGGAAATATCTCTAATTTACGCGGCTGCAGCTTGGGAACACTGTGTGAATCATTTATGTGGTTTGCTCCATGCTCCAACACTGTAATTAGGGGAACAGTTTTCTGGGGTTAGCAATTTCCCTATGGCAAAGGCTGCTGCAGCACAAGCTCGGCTGCTGGCTGGCTCCGCAGGCAGGAGCGCTGCCCGTGCCCCCGGAGTGGAGTGAGGGGCTGCTGCTGCTGCCGAGCCCTCGGCCAGCTCAGGAAAGGAAAATCCTTACCAGAGAACATCCAAAAAAAGCCTTTTAATAGTTACAGCCAATATCATTAACAGCTGTAATGCCGCAGATGGAGCAATCGTGAGATGGTGTTCTTGGTTCAACTTTTTGGTCTGTTTTCCTATGGCAGAATGGTCCCAGTGTGGGGCCGGCTCACCCCGGGCAGGGGTCCTGCCTGCTGAGCAGGGCAGTGCGGGTGCTTAGCCCAAAAGCAGTGCCATGCCAGCATTGCCAAGCAGTCTGCTGGCTCTGCCAGGCACTGCCCCATGGCACAGGGCTGCAGCATCCGGCTGCGAGGCAGGACAGATGTGCTGCCCTCCTCCTCCTCCTCCCAGCTCTCCTCTTGACTCCTGGGGACACCCTGTCTCCTGGTGTCAATCAGTGCTGCTGCTGGGTGGCTCGGGAAGGGGCTGCAAATGTGAGGTTCAAGGGAATGGGGCTGCTTGTGGCATCTGGGGGGCTGTGCCATGAACGAAAGGGGCCACGTGAGGCTAAACCCCACCTTTACACCCCAGGCGAGCAGCTGCATGAGTAGCACTACAGGCAGGCAAGAGGCTGCATCTTAAAGATGTTTGCAAAGGACAGGCTGGTTCAAAAAGATGGACCCAATTTGAAATCACTATATACAAATAGTGGGGGGGGGGGAACATAGAGCATTTATAAAAAGGTCACTAAAACTTGATAAATCATTAAACCGCTTGTAAATTTTTGTGTAACTGCAACACGTTGCCATCGTGAAATTGCGTCCATCTTTCTGAAACACCTTGTACTTTGACGTCCCACCATGAAATGCGTGAGAACGTTGCCAAGCCAGCAGCCTGCCCGATGGTTTCACGCATGCCAGTGCTGGCTGGCTGAAGTGTGGGTCTGTCGGCTCAGCTCCCAGCTGCTGGGGGACGGTTGCTCCTCTCCCCCCTTCCCAGGAGCAGGCAGACGAGCTCCTCGCCATCCATGGCTGCAGAAACACATGGGTTTTCCCTGTCTTGCTGCCCATTAGTGAGTGAGAGGAGAACCCTCTGCACCCTGTTCCTCCAGACCCTCCGTAAGGGAAACCTGGAGTCAGCTGGGCAAAGCTGCGAACAACTGTTTGCAGCCAGAGGATTAAAATTGCAGATTGGTTGAAAAGTAGGGATGCAAAATACCTTCCAAGTGAGCACAAAGCTGGTGTAGTCCCGCCAGCATGGCAAAACCCTCTGTGAGTCAGCATTTTAATCATTACCATCCCGAAGAAATCCTACTTGTTAGAGCTGTCAAAAGACCATTACTGGGAATAAAATGTTTCCCATGTATCAGTGAAGTTCATTGATTAAAGTCTATGCATACAGTTGAGAAATCTGCTGTGCATTTTCTATATGCATGCAGGTCATTTTGGGGTTTGTTTCTGGCTGTCTCTGGGGGCATACTGATTTTTGGTTTGTTTGGGTTTTTTTTTTAATCTAACAGAGCTTGTACAGCTAGAAAAATGCTTGTGTGTCTGCTATGTCAGTTCACACATGATATTCCTATTACATGCCAGAGGAATAACAGCGTCTCTGGGTGTGAAGCTGTGCCGTGAGCAGTCGCTGCAGTTGGCAGGATCACACAGCTATTTGCCTGGGTTATTAAAAATGTTCTTTCCAATTAAAGTCACAGCGATCTTAAAAGTCACTTGTAATGTCATCACTTAATGCTAGTTGTCAGCAAAAAAAGCAGCGTGTTGGGACAAGCCTTCCCGCGCTGCTGTGGTTGTTCTTCCACATTTACAGCTTGGTCTGGGCGAGCGGCAGCCAGTGCTTCAGTAGGGTTATCCAGCCTGGCACACCAGTTGGGACTGGGACATTCCCAGTCTATCACTGTAGGACTTTCCCACCTTATGCAAAAGTGTGGTCTTGCTGTCTTGATCAATTTTGCATTTACAGGGTGTTTCATGCCATGGCTTTGCAGTAAGAGAAATTTAATATAGCTGTCTCTGTCTTACAGTTGGGTAAACTGAGGCACAGAGCCAGGCAGCCTTGAGATCTCAGGGTAAATCGGTGGTAGAGCTGGACTGGGTGCAGCTGTTCAGCACCTGATTTCGGCGCTTTGCTGCGTACATCGCAGGGCATGTGCGGGCGAAGCCCAGTGGGGCTCAGTGGGCTGCAGCGGGGCTGGGTGCTTCTCCATCACCCGTGGGAAAAGCCGTAGATCCCATCTGTGAAACAATGCCAAAGGAGTTTCTCTTTGTTTTTCCCACTGCCTAGAAACTTGCTTTTGGTTTAGTCTTGGATATGGGGGGGAAAAAAATCTGAAAGGCAAATTCTGTTGAATTTACCTGGTTGTGCAGAAAACCGTCAGTTGTTCTGGACAACCTTGGACCTCAAGGTCAGCCACAAGCTGCCTGGTGTGGTGGCTCCATGTGCTGTTGCAGGGCAGGGTGTTTGGAAAGTGGTGTCCTGAGTGTCGGATGGAGCCCTGTGGCTTTACTAATGAAATGTTGATGCTTTGTTTCTTTTCTTGCTATATGACCAAAGAGACAATGCTTTTCATGGGATGGTCAGCATCCTAAAATATATGGTATTACTATCTGCCCCAAGCCATGAAACAGTAATAGTATAGACATCCCCATATGCCCATACAACCCTCTTCACATCAGAATATGTGTTTTAAGAGAACATGAGATAAATTAGTTTATACAAGTCCCGCACACTCTGCCAGGCAGTGGGACCCACAGGGACGGGCTCTCAGCTTTTGGGGCAGCGAGCCCCACGGCTGTGGACAACAGGCGAATAAAGCACAGACCACTTGCTAAATTGCCCTCGGCAGGTGACACATTCAGACCCCTGGCGTCAAATCCTGCATTGCTGGCTTTGTTACAATAAAAATCCACCTGGGTAATTAGAAAGCCACCCCCTTGCTAGCAAGGTGGAGGATGTTTTATGGTGCTCTCCTCCACCACTCACCCTAGGAAGCCGCCTGAGTGATGCCACATCCTTGCTCTGTGCACAGCCAGCCACTCAGCAAAGGGGACGGGTCGCTTTGCTTCAAAATACTCCATTGTGGAGGGCTGCAGCCATGGGGAGATCTTCCTGCACGCTCATCTCTATGCAGAAATTGGGGTTTCTTTCAGCCTTCCCAACATTTAACCTTTGTGTGTTGGGGGAAAGAGGTCCCTGTTGCTCTGCCTGCTGCACAGTCTCTTGTGGGCCGCTGTGGTTCCCAGCGGGAGCGAATGCCAGCAGGACCCCAGCCCTGCACCTGGCAGCACTGGTGGGAGTTTTGCCCATACAACAAATGTTTGGATTAATGAATGGTAATTGAGGATGGTGGTGAAGCTAAAATCAGGTTTTATGTCACACCTATCCCATAGGTTTAGTCCTCTTCGTTCCTATTTCAGCACATAGTTAGAAGTGGCCTGATGTTCACTGAAAACTAAGTTAAAACATCCCACAGTGATGGGTTAGGTGTGCTTTCCTAGGGACAAAATTATCTCGAGGAGTTCCTGCCTCCCTGCAGCAGTTTGTCCCCCCTCAGTTGTACCAATGCAACCAGTTTTTCTGTCTAATTTTTAATCCTGATTTGCTATTGAAGGAAACACATCCTGAAATAGAGTACAGGACCATCAGGATGACCATACCTAGGACCACAGGAGACTCCAAGTTGCACACTTTGGGCTTCATGTCTTTTGGTTTCAGGAAGCAAAAAATCCAGGTTTAGAACCAAATTCTGATTTTTCCAGCTAGAAGCTGGCTGGGGACATGGACATGTCCCAGCAAGGGCTGTCAGGGTGATTTGGGAAGAGTGGAATGGCCTGATGGGGGTCCTGAAAATGGCTCCAGAGCATTGCAGAGCTCTCAGGTGTGTGTGCACAGGACACTGGGTTTAGGCTAGAAAGAGAAGATAGAGCAAATGAGGGAGGAAAAGCCCTTTTTTCTTTTCCATCAGTAAGTAGCAGAGCAAGAGGCTCAAGGGGGAGATTTAATTTGCTGCGGGCTCACCACGTGTCAGGAATGAGATGGGTGAGCATAGACCTGCCATGGCAGGGGGGGACAGGATGGGTGATGGGTTGGAAGCAGAAGCTCACATGAGCATTCGAAACAGTGATCTCAGCTCCAGAGCCAAGCCGGGATGGTGCTCATGGGGAGAACAAGGCTATTTCACTGGCAA
Source organism: Nesoenas mayeri (assembly GCF_963082525.1). Lineage (NCBI taxonomy): Eukaryota > Metazoa > Chordata > Aves > Columbiformes > Columbidae > Nesoenas > Nesoenas mayeri. The sequence continues at coordinate 8,544,516 of NC_137556.1, forward strand.
GCAGACATAGGGCATTTCTTCTCCTTCCTTCCCCCTCAGTTTTGCATTATGTGTCTTAAAGCTGTAGTTCTCCACTGTCTTCTTACTCTGGTGACTTCCCCATTCTCCTTCTAAGCCTCCATCTCCCTGTCCTCAACCATTTCCAGACTCCCAAAGGCAACTCCCTTGCCCTCCCAGCATGGGGCAAGTAGCAGATGAGTCTGCAGAGTCAAATGTCTCGCTAAAAGCTCTAGCATGTCCCTCTGTGAGGCACAGGCAGCAGTGTCCCCTCTGTGCTGCCGAGGGAGGTCACATCTCCTGGCCAAAGCTCTCCTAGCCCTTCCAGCTGAGTGAAACTTTTCCTCACTGAGCATCTAACCCTGGAAAAGGGCTGTTGAGGGGCCCTTGTTCCCTCTTAGCTGACTTTCCTAAATCCCAGCAGCCGTTCCATGCCTCTGTCTCCACAGCATCCAAAAATGATGCCAAGCTGCTTCTGGGCAATGAAGCATCTGAAACTCGGTCCTGCTGTGTTTTGAGCTGCCCCGAAAAGGAGGGCAGAGAAAAACATACCAGTTTAGATCAACCTCCACATCTCAGCAACCCTCCAGAGGACTCGGTCACCTGGTCTGCCCTGGGGAGGCAGTTTCGTGACCTGATCAGCCTCACCTCACCTGCCTCCTTTAGGTGTGTCCTTCAAAGCCTACAGGGCTGTTTACACTACGGCATTATAAAGCAGGGACAAGTGTTTTGTTTTTCTCTCCTTCTTTAAAGGAAGTGTCATGCAAAACGGTGTTAGTGCAGCAGATAGGTTACTGCTTGGGCATCTGCATGCGGGGAGCAGATCTCTGTCCTGGCAATGTGTCACCTCAGCAGATAAAAGCCTGTCCAGGAAGAGATTGGGCACTTGATACTGAGGAAAATTATCACCTCCTTCTTAATCATTCCCGGCCAAACTCAAGTTAAATTAACTGATTACAAGCCGGCTCATGTGGTGCTCCCCAGCCTTTCTCAGTGTGGTTCCTCACACTGTCCCTTTGCGGCTGTGTCTCTGTCACCCCTCTTGCCCCTCATCCACTTCATGTCATGGGGAACAGATTAAGTCCAAAGATCGTAGTTTCTTAGCTGGGGACACGTGTGTCGGTGCTGGCTGTGTCTGACACACCAAGTGTGGGAGGTGTTGAGACTCACAGATTAAAATGGTGATTTGAGCTACAAATATTCCTAAAACTCCTTTTTATTTCTTTGGACAGGGGTGATTCTGAGTGCACAAAGTTGACGCTTCCTCTGGGGGGATCCTGGGTCAAAGAGTAACTTTAAAAGCACTTTGAATCTTGCTTGGAAAAACAAAGTGAGGAGAAAACTTGTTTCTGACACTCGCTTTGCCCCAAGAAGGCGGTGTGGAAGCTGTACTTTGTGGGGACTCGATCCCCCCGTGTGCCCGCTGTGGCTCCAGCAATTTGCTCTATTCCCCCCAGGGAAGCTCTTCCTGCCCTGCCTGTATTTTCACAGGCGTCGAGCTGCGTATTTTAATTTCTTAATGGAGCAGGGCATTAATGTCGTATTTGTATAGATGCTTTAATCAGTCTGAGGGTGAAGGCAGTGCCATGCATTTATTAATCTTTGAGGTGGGAGGAGAGATCTCCAGTGTTACCTGAGTTCAGCGTGAGGTGACAACTCGTGACAAGGTCTCTGGCTTTACTAAACCAGTTTTAGGCCTTTACTATGTTGTTTAAATTTGACTTGATAGGAAGCCATAAGGTGGGGATCCAGCTCACCGGTCCAGCTTGTCAGCATCCTTCGGGCACAGAGACCTGTTAGAACCTTCCATAGGCTGATTTTTTTTTCACAGTAACACCCTTTGAAAACAGATTTCCTTGATCATATGCCCCCCCAAAGCCTGAACTGTGAATAGTTTTAGAGGGAGCTTTGCCCAGTGCCTCGAGGATGAAGACAGGACGTTTTGCATCCATTAATTCAGAGAGGGTGGAAATGGTGCAAGATAGACGGTGCCGGATCAAACCCAACGGTGCAGCGGTTGGTGGGGATCCCTGGGGCAGCGTTCCCCGGCAGTGTCCCCATGGCAGTACACCCCAGGCAGTGTCCCCTGGGCTGGTGACAAGGCTCCCCCCTGTGGGACATCCCTGCACCACACACCCATTCCAGCCACGTCCAGTGGCACTTGGGTGGCGGATGGACATGTGTGGATGGGACAGGCTTTGCAGAGCACCCTCCGACCTGAGTAGCTCAGGCGGGAGCTCGGAAAAAAGCCAGAACAACCTCCAGTGACTTTTTGGTGTGTGTTGCTCATGTTGGCTGCCCCATCCCTGGCTTTTTCAGGCTGCATGGATAATAAAAAATATCTATATATTGGCTCTGTGGTTCATCTGGCCATGCTCGGTGCAAGGAGGAGCTGTGTTTTAGCAAAATGCCCTTTCAGGGACAGGAAAGCTTGTCTGGATGCAACTATTGTGAAATAACGGAGACCATATTTGGGGACCCTCCATTGCACTGCACTTCTGCTGCCTGCGTGAGCAGGAGGGAGGCTGCCCAGACATCTCTTACATTGCCAAAGTGTAATGAGATGATGGCACTTGCTCAAGGGGAGAGGCAGGAACAAGCCTGGAGAATAAGTTACTTAAATCCACCCTGGCAGTGCACCTCACTTAAATTGGGGGGATTTGGTTACTGTCGTTAATATATATTAATGGTGGGGTAAGCGGGGTGTTGCTGGTCCTGAGCACTGGCAGGTCCAGCTGCGGGCACCGAGTGTCTGCAGGGACACCTGGCCCTGCTCCTGTCGGTGCTTCGGGTCCTACTTGGCTTGTGCACGGCTTAGCAGCACCTCAGGGGGTTAATCTCGAGTCTCAATAAATTGCCTTTCTGAGTGGTCTGAGCATGGCACTGTCCCCTGAAGCAGGACCCCTCCCCAGGGACTCGGTGCACACTGATGCAGAGACCAAAGCCACTGATGGGTGTTGCCAGTCCGTGTATTTATGCCAGTGTTACACAGAGAAATAGCAGCCCTGTCATTCAAGCATGGTTCTGGGATTTATATTCTTTAGCCTGTTCTGAATACCGAGTGCTATTTTAGGTTAACCTCTTTTATTTCACCTTAGCCAGGCACCACTGAATGCTTCAGACAAAGTTTAGAAAAGCAGATACATTAGAGCTTTATTAGTGCTTTGTACAGGTAGAAAATAAATGAAGCCGGGGTCAGTGCTGCGAGGAGCCAGTGTTCATGTTGAGGCAGCTCCTGTTTGAACTATTCTTCATTTATCTATTGTGAACAGGGAGGCAGATTCCTGCCGCTGATACAGCCACACTAGAGTCATGATGTTTCCAATTCCCCGGAGTATTTTTGAAATACATTAAAAGAGAAATAAAATTTCAATTGGAGCCCCAGTCTTGCACGTTGAGCTTGGGATGTTAAAGCAACGGGATAATAAAATGGTGCCAGGGGTGTGTTAAAACAGAGACAAGAGGACGTTCAGCTGGGTGTGTCAGAAGAAGTGGTGCCAGCGTGGACCCGAGTGAGTTGGCATGTCCGTGGGAGGGAGCACCGTGCCATGCCGTGCCACATGCTGTGCTAGGCTGTGCCATTTTGTGCCGTGCAGTGCTGTACCGTGCCTCTCTGGGGCTGGCCCAAGGCTGGGGAATATCTGGGCAGGCCTGTGTTTGCTGTGTGGTCATGGCAATACCCACACGCTCATGCTGGGAGCAGTTTCCTCCAGGTTTTCCCCCCTCTGAAGCCCTCCACTGAGCAAACATCTCCCTTTGCTACATGACCAAGATAGGGAGAGCATTGGGTGGGCAAGAGCAATCCTCCAGCAGCACCCACAGCCTTCTTGCGCTCAGTCTAATACCATTTTAGCTGCCCCCATTTCATCTAGATTAATGCCACCAAAGTCATTAGCATTACCGGGGATGTCTGCCAACACGGGAGAACTGCAGCTGCCACAAAAGTTGTTTGATGCCTCCTCCCTCTGAACACCCTTGCTCCTTTCCACCCTTGCTAGTACTCAGTGAGGTCCATGCTGGAGCTGGGGCATGGTGGTTGATGGCCAAAGCTGGCACAGAGCAGCACTGCAGGCTCCAGTTACTCAGTTTCCACTGAAATAGGAGTCTGGACAGGACAGAAATAAAATGGTACAAGTCAGGAGGAGTGGTGGGGAGGCTGGAGCTATGATAAAGCTGCTAGGGAGCTATTATAGCACTATCAGCTATTGCTGCTCCTGCTCCCTGGAGAGAAGGGTCCCAGGAGCTATGTTGCTGCCTCAGGTCAGCCTTGTTTGGCCCCAGAGGCCTGTGCCTTCACCCAGGTCATCTCATGGCTGAGCTCCTCACTGCTAAATGAAGCATGTGATATAGGACCCACATTTGTGTTCCTTTGACACTTCAAGGTGGTGACTCTGGTGCTAGCAGGGATGGGATGGGATGGGATGGGATGGGATGGGATGGGATGGGATCGGTGACCTGGGTTAGCTCGCATGATGAGGAAGAAAAAGAAAAATCCAATTCTTCCCTCTGAGTGGGAGAATTATTTCCAGCATCATGAGAAAACAAAGCAGACCAAAAGCAGTTATTTTTCCCAAACAAGATGCTGTTTGCAAACACCCACTTGGAGTCACACATCATTTTTTTCTTCCCTGCTTGTTGGAACTTCGCCAAATCCAAAAATTTCAATACTGAATTGGCCTCTAAATTCATGAGTCCAGCTTAAAATTCCTGAGATTGTTTTTAAAAATCTCATTCTCTTTGTTCTGTGCCTACGGCTGGAGCACTAAAAGACCCCATTTTCATGTGTCTCTTTGACCACAGTGGCTGTAAACACCCTTTTGCTCCCCATTCCGCTCCCTGTTTTCCTGTTTCACCATGAATCGAATGAATTCTGGAGTCAGGCCTCAAAGCAAATACGAAGTGTTGGGAGATTTGCAACTGATGGTGGGAGCTGTCAAGAGCTGTTGTCAGCACAGCATACAAGATGTGCGCGAACCATCCCCAGCAACTGTTCCTTCCCCAGCCAGCTCTTCTCACAAGACAGAAAGTGCACTGGGCCCCTTTCCCAGCACAGATACCCGCTGCAGAAGACAAAACAGGAGCTTACCCTGCTGTCGGTTTGAGTGGAGCTGGGTTGGAGCTGGAGAAACACCCCCACGCACACATGCACCCCCCTACTCCCACATTCTCTGGCTTAGCCCCAGCATCCCCACACCGTGTTTCATGCTCAGTGCTGAGTGGGTTTTGCTGCTGGGGCACATCTCAGTGCCCAGGATCAGGTTGGGACGACCCGCAGACCCACTGGGCAGGGGCAGGTGGAGTGGCCAGGGCTGGTTGTCCACGCCTGGCACCGGGAGGACACGGCAGCTTTGTCTGCCTGTGTGCGGTGTGGGAGGCTCCCCCAGCTTGGCACCAGAAGGTTAGTGCTTTTAAAAAGATTATTGTTCTCACCCTGTCTTTTTGGAAAAGAAAGGGGGAGATGGGCAGAGGCATGAGAGCCGCTCTGGCATCTTCTGCCTCGAGTTCCTGCTGCTGTGGGCACCCCCCCAGCTGCGTTCCTGGCCCCACAACCTCCTCCTTCCCAAATCCCACTGAGCTTGGTCAGAGTCCTCATTCCCTCCCGTCTCCCCCTGTTTCTTTCCCCATTCTTCTCTTAGCAGGAGAGGTCTCTGATGTGAAGCACCACCAGCAACAGAGCAGAAACATGTTTCCCCAAAGCTGAGACATCTCCAGCCTTGGCCTTGCATGGGCATCTCAGCTTTTGTTGTGGAAAACCAGCCACCCAGCTAAAGCTGACTGTCCTCGTTACTGCAGAGCTGGACCTAAAGATCTGCTGTGAGATGCCTCAGCAGCCACAGGGCTAATAACCCGAATAAGAAAGAACCCCAAAAACATTTGGAAAAAAAACCCCACACATGCTTTGAGTGTCAGTCTGTGTTATCTGAGCTGGGATCAGCAGGAACTCCAGGGGGTTTTACCTGGGCTCCGACTGAGACACAACACAAGTGCCCTTTTCTTAGGAGAGCTACGTTCAGGGATTGTCTCCCTGGTTTTCACTGTATTATCAAACACCTGCCTAAAGAGGTTTATTAAATCAAATACATTCTGTATAATAACAAAAGGAATGTAGATTTCCTCTGCTCAGTTGGGGCTCACTGTGACTGTGCAGAGCAATCAGAGGTGACTCACAGATTGTCTTCGTGGTGATGCCAAGAAAACGGGCATCACATAATGAGTATTTTTACTGTAACTGGATTATAATGGAAGGTTTTTATCCTTTGGAGGAGCTGCGAGGTAATGTCTCATTACCAAAACAGCAAAGGGCTGTTGCTAATCGGCAAAAATATTTAGATTTCCCACCTGGAGCTGGTTGAGTTTGCTGATGAAGTTGTGTGCAGCTCAGCTGCCTGCCCTGGTTCTTCGAGCAGGTGGAGTCTCGGTGCTGGAGGATGCTCTTCCTGGGAGTGAAGGTCAGGAGCAGGTTAACACCCAGAAGGTGTTTCCTAAGTGTGGGCAAGGTGTTTGGTTTGGCTTCTTTTGTAGCTCCCTTTCAATTGCAGGAACAAATATTTCCTTAGCATAATGACTGGAAAGATGAAAATCCACTGTTTGGGCCTTAAATGATGGGCAGATTCTCGGTCTGTGTTCCCAGATAAGAGGGCCTGCCCTGCTGCTAAGGGCTGTAATGCTCTTTGATTGAGATAACAGGGAGCCAGACTTGTCCCTGCTCTTGACAAATTTTAATCTCCTGATCCAGCTGCTGAGGTGGTTTCACAGAGCAGCAGAGAGGGACCCTTCTCAAATTAGGGTACTGTAGCTACATGTCTTTAAGCCTCTCCTAACTCCTAATAGTGAAAGAAACTGTTCCCAAAGCTGTGTTTCACCTGGGGCAGGTGGGTGAAGGGCGGGAAGATCTGGCCTTCAAGCTCAGCAGTTTTTCCCTGGTGTGCAGCTGTACTCTGGCTGTAGCTCAACAGCTCTTGCTGTCAGATCCAGAGTGGGGAACTTGGCTAAAGATTTTCTCATCTATGCAGTCTTTCCAGAGGCGTGTGACATAAACAAAAGTGCTGAGATGTTGGATTTACAGTGCCAGGCATTAAATGTAAATGGTTAAATCAGGAGAAGGTCTTAGAGGGGTGGAGTGAGCCCTGCAGCAGCACCAGGAGCAGCTCCAAGCCAAGTGCTTGGACAAATTTGATACCTCCAGAGCTGTAGACAGTGCTCTGATCTCTTGCATTGCTCCTTAGAGCCACGCTGCTAATCCTTTGTATCTGTGCAAACATGAGAGGAAAATATCTCTGTATTCTTTCTTCCCTTCTGCCCATGAAGTGCCAGCTTGAGGACACAGCCCAGCCCTTGAGTTTCTGGGAGAACCTGGGGGTGAAGACACCAACTCAGTTGTGCCAAAGAGGTTTTGGTGACTTACAATGTATTGTGCTGAGTGAGTTGGCAGGCACTCTGAGCTGGCAGAGAAGGAGGGAGATTATCATGTGCAATAAAACGCTGTCTCCTGGCACAAACAAGGAGGAAGTCTAGTCTGTGGACTTACCTGCTGGGTGCAATATGATGCTTAAAAATCATCGTGGGGAAAAGTGACTGGTAACCTGTTTGAATGGTATTAACTATGAGTTCCCAGTAGGTGTTGTTGCGCTGAGTGTTATCTCTGAAGGCTTTCTCCATGAAGGAACTGTCATCAAAGCAGATATTTAAATAAAGTCAGAGGCTCTTTGAGCCCGAAGTGTGCAGGGGGTGAGGGGAGGGCAAGACTCACAAAGAAAATAGCACTGTTTTCCTTGTTGCTCAACCTTTCACATTGTTCACCTTTTAGATAAAAACAGGTATTAATAAATTCAGCAGACCCTAACAAACTCCCTTAGGCGCCAAGGGGAATGAGGTTCTCAAAGGAGAATGTGCACAAAAACAACCCCAACTCGGTCATGAAGGGAAAACAGCAGTGTTAAACTGATGAGCAGTGGCTGTCTTGGCCCTTTGCATACCACTGACATTTATGAAGCTCTAACTGAAATCACTAGTCCTACATGCCATTTGTTTTCCCTTGGCCACCTCTGTTTACTTTTTGCTGCCACCAAAAGCCACCCATTTTGTGGCTATGCTGCTATTAATTGCAGCTCTGACTGTTCACATTACACGCCAAGTGTCACACAACCCTTAAGCAGATGAGAGCTTTCTAAACACCACCCCAACCACGCATTTTTATTTTCTGAAGCCCATAGCCTGGTTTCAGCTTTGCCTTTCACAGGTATAAGCCCAGAGTAACCCTGTCAAAGTACACAGAATTATTCCTGTATCCCAGCGCTAGTAGAATCAAACTGAAGCTCCAGGGACAGCAGTTCATCTTCCCAGAGTAAGCACTTGTTTTCCTAATATGATTGCAAATTAATTCCAGAGATAATGTGATACTGTGTAATTGAGAGTTGCCTGAGCTGGTACCAGAGTCTATTTTTGCCAAGCTCTTTGCAGACCAGTGAGAATGTTATTGCACCACCAGTAATGGAGATTTAGGGAGACCTTGCTTGATTTGAAGGTTTGTGTCCTACACCCCTGTGCTGCTGAAGATCTCTCATCCCAGAAAATCAGTGCAATAAAGTTTTATTTTCTTTCTGCCCCCTGAATACCTTCCCACATTCCTATATTGCTTGATATCAGGTGGGTCAAAGGCTGTGCGTGCTGTGGTTGTCCCAAGGTTGATCAGATCTCAGCAGGCTAAAGAGAGAAAAAAGCTGTGGAGAAGATGCTGCAGTCCTTCTCCTATCTAGAACGTTAATTTAAGTATTTCCTCAGCCCAACCACCAATTTTGTGTGGAATTTGTAAGCTGGTACTTGTCTGTGAGACCTGTAACCTACTGTTGGACAGGACTGAAGCAGGCTAGCAGCTTCCTATCTAATTCACGTCTGTTGTCAAGCTGGGGGTTTAAAAGCTTGGGAGCTATTAGCATGCAAAATTTGTCTCTCAGAGCTCCTGTGAAACACTCTTTCGAGCCAGACAGGGAAAGGGAGTGAAGTCTCCAAGCTGCTGCAAAGGCAGTCGGGGGTACCTGGGGGCTGATGGAGACGGGCTGTGTGCGGCCAGGGGGACCCTGGGGGACTGGGGTAACTCTACCCAACCTGGCTGTGATCTCTAGATGCTGCGACAATGCAAAGTGAGAAAGATGCCAGTAAGAGTTGTGGTGTAAACCCTATTTCTGCAAGGCTCAAAGACAGCTGATCAGAAGAGACCTGTTTATTGTGAGGTTTAGAAAAACAATTATTCTGCAAATTGCTTATTTTGGCAAGTAATGGGGTTGATACAGAACTTGGAATTACAGTTTTAAGAATGCAAATACATGGTATCTTGTTCAACAAACACAAACCAAACTTCTTCCCTGGGGAACATTAAGGAGCAAATGTTCGCTAAAATAAATGGGACACAAACATGGGATGGGGGGGGACAGAACAAAACAACCAAACTTGGAATCCAAAACCCCACTGAAGAAGCAGCAGCCACATCTTCAATTTTACTATCAGGCTGTACTTTCACTTTGCTTTTCCTGTTCGATAGCTGCCAGAGAAACAGAGGAAAGAAAAACATCATCAATAAACATTATAATGATCCTGCAGGATACAGATTTCTATGGCCATTCTTAAAGCCAGGGAGGGTAAGTCCCCACTTGCTTTCTTTGGCCACTCTCAAAATGCCAACCCGTTCCCAGGTCTGCATAGCTAGTAGGGAGCAGCTCATGATGTGCACATCTCCTCTTGTATTTACAGCTTTAGCGTTGGTACGGATAATAAAACTGGGAAAAAACAAGCATCTTATGTTGAGGGACAGCGTGTATCCACGGCTATCAGTATTGACACATCTGAAGTGGTTAACGAGACTCTTCTGAAGGAAACCACTCACAATATCTGGTCCAAATGCAGAGAAATGCCGTTTTGACATCCAAATTTGGATGTGAATTGCAACCCTCACCTGGCTGCCTGTGCACAGCGTGTGTATGGGAGATGACCTTGCACAAGAAAAGCCCAGGGGCGCTTTGCTAAGGAAGATTGCCTGTTAGGTGAGGATGATGATGGGTTTCTCTTGCAACCTTATTCCCAGAGAAGGTGCCTGGAGCTCTCCTGGCCAGGGCTGACAGCAGGTACCAGAGGGGGGCAGCAGCTCATCTTCCTCATCACACGTTGCATCCCAAGCCCAGGCACCTTCTGGGGATGCTGCCAGGGATGTGCCAGGGTTCCCTGCGCGTCTGTGCCTCCAAAGAGGCCGGTAACATGGTAATTACAAACCGTTTGATCCTGTCACCTGCAGCCAGCGGCAAAACTGGTCTTGCTTTTAGCAGAAGCAAGAGCAATCTCACCAGAAAGGATTCTTCAGACAAAACGCACCATTGGTTAGAACTCCTCATATCCTTGGAAGCCCAGCATAGAGTACAAGTCTTAGTATTATCCCCAGTTAAAGTCAGGGATGAGTTTGAGCCTGTAATCCTATGATTAGTATTCATTTTGCGTATGAACTGCAATACAGATTTAGTTGAAATAGCCTCCTAAGCACTTACTTTCTTTAGTGGGCAATGGATTTTTCTCTCTGGTTTCTGTCTTCTTCAGCTTGGTTTTGTCAAATGTTTCAATTTCTGCAAAATCTGGTTTGTCGGACATGATGGGTCCTGACAAAGAAAGGAAAAACACACCCATGGCTTCATCAGCTAGTGCTGTGATTTCAGCCATCTGCAAAGCATTTTCTGCTCGGAAGAAAAAATATGAAAATACCATCAAAATGTTTATTCAAAAAACCCCCCCAAATCTAACACCTCAGTCTGGGACCTCTCCTTGAAGCTTGGATCTTTCAGGATGAACAAGAAAGGCACAAATAGAAATTTATCTGGGTTTTTCAGACTCAATTTCTAAAAAATCATATTTTGCACATGGAAGCAAGAATATCTCAGTAAAGAAAAGACAATGCATTAATTGCCAATAATCCTCTAATAAGCCTCTATTTTCAGGAATGCTGCTAACCAGAACATGTACAATAAACCCCAAATTCAATATGAACAAAGAGCTTCAATCATGATTTTAATTAATAGGATTTGTCTTTAATTCTGAGCGCCCTGTCCTGAGTGCGTACATACCCCTGTATCTGGATGAGCTGCTGTGGACACTTGTGCTTAACAATAGAGGACCGGTTCACCCAGCCCTTTGTTTGCTCTCGCACTCGATATCCAAGTCGCAGGCTCAACGGGTTTGATTATATTCTATTATAAGAGAAATCAACAAAGCACACAAGCATTCAACAATTCACCTGTCAAAAATTCCCTAATCCAATTCCTGTTTATAATAGAAATTCAAGTTAAAATCCAGCCTGGGCGTTACTCCCCTTATTTCAGTGGAGTTTCCCGTCAAGGCGAGGTTTGGACCAGCGATGGCTGATATCATTATATTTTTTTCCTTCCTGAAGACAATCAGATTTCATTGCTATCTGCACTGAGACAACAGAAGTAAATATTCCCAGCAAAAAAAAATGAAAATATTAAAAAGAAAAGCTACTAAAACCACATGGCATTACCGTCTGGCTGCTCCCTCCTCAGCTGCTTGGTGGCTGTCTGAGGCAGTGTGAGTTGGAAAAGGTCAGGGTAATCCCTCCTCTCCTCCCCCCGCCCCAGCCCTTCGCTATTAATATTGATTAGTTCAGTACTGGGATTGCTCGGCATTTCGGGAAAGGAGAGATTGCTGCTGCAGAAAGTGCACGAGGGAGGGAAATGGGAAAACTGATGTGGAAAACTGTCAAAATATATTCTAATTTTTTTTCCCCCTCCTCATCTACCAAGACATTAATACCTAAGTTTCCGTTCCTGCCCTTCTTTCACCATGCTGAGGTTTGAAGTTAAGGTGAGGTTTGGAGTTCACTCAAGGGGATGCTGCTGCCGGATCAGTTTGTGGGGAGATTTTCAGTGCATTTAGCAAAGTGCCTGGGGATCGTCCCCCACCCACCCAGGCCGGCAGAACATGGGCTGGGAGCTCGAGAGGGCTCTGAGCCCAGCCCGGGAATGATTGCCGCCGTCCAGAGCCAAATCCGAGATAAGCCCGGCCTGAGCATCACGCTGGCATCGGGGAGTGTGTCCTGAAAGAAACCACAATAAATTCTTCATTCGCTCCCGTTTTGGCAGCTACAGACCTGCTCACTGGTGTGTCCCTCAGCCCGGTGGTGTGTGGCTCCGTGGACCGGGCAGCTGTCCACAGCCAACCTTCCTGACTGCACTTCGCCAGAAGCCGCATTTGCCTGTTCCTGTGTTCCACCCGTCCCCATGGCCTGCACCACGCTGGGCTTCCTCACAGGGAACCTCTGCAGTTGCAGTGATGGGAGAATGTGTTGTGGGTGCTAAGCGATGTAATTAGCACAAATAGCATGGCCAACAGGACCAGGGCTGTGACCATGCCCTGGACTGGGCACTGGTGAGGCCGTATCTCAAATCCTGGGGTCAGTTTTGGTCCCTCATGACAAGAAAAACCTTGAGGTGCTGGAGTGAGTTGAGAGGAGGGAACGGAGCTGGTGAGGGGCTGGAGCACAAGTGTGATGGGAGCGGCTGAGGGACCTGGGGGGTTCAGCTGGAGAACAGGAGCTGAGGGGAGACCTTCTGACCTCTGAACTGCCTGAAAGGAGCTTGGAGCATGAAGGGTTGGTCTTGTCTGCCAACTAACAAATGATAAGAAGAAATGGCCTCAAGTTGAGCCAGTAGAGGTTTAGATTGGATATTAGGAAAAAATTCTTCATGGAAAGGGTTGTCAGGTATTGGAAAAGGCTGCTCAGGGCAGTGGTGGAGTCACCATCCCTGGAGGTATCTAAAAGATGTGTAGATGAGGCTCTTAGGGACATGCGTTACAGGTGGACTTGGCCATGTTAGCTTAACAGTTGGACTTGGTGATCTCAAAGCTCTTTTCCAAACAAAATTATCTGACGATTCCATGAATTTCAGTAAAAACCTTTAAAATGACTAATAGCTCTTGCATGTATTTGCAAGAAACACTTTGCATTAGATGTGGGGACTACCTGTAGCCACCTCCTGGAATCCGCTGCTCCTGAGGGCTGTGGACACACCTGCAATGTGACGTGGCCCCAGCTGTGCTTCCTGTTGTGCAGCATAAAATTACTGGGGGACTCATTTTTCAAAGCTCCTGGGTTTGGGAAGGAAGGGCTGTGTGCATCCTCCTAGATGTGGTGGGTTTCCTCTTGTGTAACTTTGGATGTCTGCATCTGAATTACTTGTCTAGACCCCATGATAGTCAATAGGGAGGCAACTAAGTTGGGATAAAATTAATTGTGCCCTCAGAGCATCTGAGTTTCTCTGCTGACTATAGAGGGAGCCTGGACAATGAGCTCAGGGAGATGGAAATGTCTCCCAGCTGACTGAGAGCCCTGAGAAGGTGCTGTGGGTATTTCTGTTGGAATAGAATCATTTTGGTTGGAAGAGGACCCTCAAGATAATCGAGTCCAACCATAACCTACATCTAGCACTAAACCATGTCCCTAAGAGCCTCATGTCCGCGTCTTCTAAACCCCTCCAGAGATAGTGACTCCACCACTGCCCTGGGCAGCCTGTTCAAGTGCTTTACAACCCTTTCCGCAAAGAATTTTTTCCTAAAATCCAGTCTTAGGTAGAGTGGGTTTGAGTTTGTGTATGCATGGAGAAAACTGAGGTATCTTAAGGACTTCTTCCAAAGTGTATTTAAAATAATGAACACAAATGCAGTAAAAAACCAAATTATCTTTACTCATCAGCATCTAGAAATAGTGGTTTTTTTCCACCCAGTGATTCCTTCCTTTATCCATCCCATTCTCTGTATCTTCGGAGAGTGCAGGGCTTGCTGCATACTGTGGCAAACAACACTCCAACAACATTTTTTCATGTAGCCGTGTCTGTGGTATTTAAGATAAAGGAGAATGGAATACTGCAGAGGTGGAAAAACCTGCACAACGCTGCTCAGCTGGAGCTCCAAAGAGATCATCTGGGTCCCACTGAGCTCAGCTCTGTGCAAACCTGGCTGTGCTGCTTTGGGACCTAAAATTGTCCTGGCACTAATGTAGCTGCATTTTCGTTATGCTAAAAGCTCAGTTGACTTGTGCAGGCTGGCTCAGTTATCTCTGTGTCTGCACTGACTGCCCATGCGACATCAGTTTGTGTACCAGTCATATTTAGCATTAGGAATGTTTCCTTGCTTCCATCCCCTTACTCCAACCAACTGTCAAAAATAGAAAGCTGTGCTCTTGACTGAAAACCTCTGGGAATAAGCAGGAAGGCGGCTGCTGGGTGAATATTTGGTGTAAGCTGTAGCTGAGATTTGGCACTGAACAGTCTTAGTGTCTGTTTAAAAAGAAAGCATTAACCTCTTCTTGTTAGGCTGGACACAAGATTTAGAAGATCAGAAAAGACTTTAAAACGCTATCTGAATGATTAATGAATGCAGGCAGTTCGTGAGTTTGTTTGTTAAATATATGTCCATTTTCACAAGTAGCAATTAGAATTCTTATAATGAAGAGAGATTATAAATGGAAAAGCTCTTAAACTTTTAGATCGGCACAAGTTCTCTCAGATGTAGAGGGCAAACGAAGTGTTCAGGGCAGCAAAGCAGAAGAATCTTTCCTCTTGCTTTCTCTGTACAGTCACGGGCTTGGCCCCTGGCATTCACAACAGAGCTCGGGCTTTTCTAAACATGCTAAGACATGATGGGCATGCTTGTTTTTTCACCACCACCATTTTAATTGTCTGATTTATTGGCAGACCTAGCATTAAAACCAGTTTGGGACGGATTGTTTGGGCTTCTAGGCTGAAGATGACCAGGTCTTTAATTGATATGAGGTTGAATTTCCGAGGAAGGTGCAACACATAACATAATGATGAGAAATTACGTGTTCTCTCAGTTGAAGTCAGTAGATAATCATCTCCATAACGAACAATTTGACCATTGCATAAAATGTCTGTTAAGTTTCTGTATCTTCTAAATACAGTACTGTGGTCAAATGCAGCTCATGTTGGATTCAAGCCTCATGTTTACACTCCATGCAGGACAGACAGCCACAAGCAGTTTTCATACGGAACATCTGGAGTGTGGCCTGCGGGCACTGCACACCGCGTTGGGGCTGTTTACAGGAGGGAAAGATGGGTCAGTGATATTTTACTCAGATGCCTTTTGATTTCACTGGGAACTGAGATATTTTTGCTCTACGAGCAGCAAAGCAGTTATTTAATAGGTTTTTAAGGGCAGGATTTCAGTCACCACCTTAACTAAGAGGAACATGGCAGTGACTCGGCCTTAGGATGACTGTGGTAGCAATGAACCCCAACAGTGTTTGAGGTGCACAGCAGGAGCTGAATGATCCAGCATATGGGAATGGGGAAAACCGGTAAGCCAGCAGAGCAAACTATTTGATCTTTACAGATCCTATACACCTAAAGTATGGAAAGCCAATATTGGTAAAGTTGTGCCTGAAAAGCTACCTTGGACACAATGGAAATTGAATTTTATTTCAGTCTGCTGCCAAAGGATGAAAGGCTGAGTCAAACCTGCCAGGACTGACACCTCGGATACCAGTGAGTCACCGACAGCATTAAAGTGTGCCTGGCAGCACAACCACGGGCGTCTGTCAGACACCCACAGAGAAACCCAGGAAAACAAATACTTGCTACCAGGATGGAGTAATAGGTGAGAGGAAATGTTTAAAGGGAGCTCAGGTTCAAAGGAAAATTCAGAGGGGAGTCTGAAGAGTGAGGCTGGGAGGTCTGGAGCCTGCTGCCACTTGGCTTTTCCCTTGGCTGTTGTCAGTTGGAAGCAGTGAGCCCAGCCTGCTGGGGCTGCAGGGACATATACATACATACATATAGGCATAGCCTTCATGGACTTGAGGGACGTTGTGCTCATGTTTGGCACAGGAGGTGCTCTGGAAATGCCAAGTTTCATGGAGTCTAGGTGGGCTGCTGCAAAGAAAAGGGATTTATTTCTTTTTGGTGCATCCGTGGGGATCAGATTGCGTCTATTTCTCTACAGAGCTGAGGAGGGATAAGGGACAAAGCACCCTAATGTGAGCAGCCGGTTAGAGGAACAGACGCTGGAGCAGATCAGTGTCTGTAGCTGAGCCAATAAGCTGACACAACTGATTTTATAATCACATTAGTGCTGTCTCGAAATAACACACTCACTCAAATTTAACAGTGATTTCATTTCCAAAATGTTGTGGTATTTTTGGTGCTAAAGGTAAGGGATTAATTTTTTCAAGGTCAAAAGCTGGGCTGGAATCTGCAAACACCCTAATTCCTTTAGGTCCCTATGAGCACTTAGCACCTCCCAGAAAGGTGGTAGGATTGGGCACGTTCTAAGCCATCCTTAGAAGGTTTCCCATTCTTAGAGGAAGGAACAAAAAATTAAAAAACAAAGACTACAGCTTCACTAAAAGGGTTTTCTTAGTTCTCTTTGTGCCTTTTGTTCCATCTTGCTGCCAAAAAAAATATCCACGTTTGGGAACAGAGACAGGTTCCCAGGCTAAAAGACAATGAATCCTGAGGGTGTGAGGAAGGCAGCGATCCCTCTTTGGCAGGATGGCAGCTGTAGCACTGCGCTGCCGGTGTGTAAATACCCAATACTTGTCTTCTACTGTGTGCTTTATCATTACCGAAGGTGTTTCATTTCCCTTATTGAGACCGTTGAGCCTTCAGGGTAGGTGTATACAAACGATGAGGGGAGCGGAGAAGCTAGTTGTAGACAGTCCTTCTGCTTGGGTTATTTTTTCCAATCCCATGTTTTCCAAATAGCTCCGGAGTTCAGGCAGTCTATACTAGGAGCCCCATTGCACCAAAGAGCAAAAAGAGAAAACATAAGCTAGTGGGAGTGGAAATTTTCTCTCTCCCTCTTTTTTTGGTCTTATAAAACTCAGTATGGGGGTAAATTTTTAAAAGTTTAACCAGATGGAGATTTTTGTCTTGAGAACTTACCCAAAAGTGTGTCTTCTAGCATAAAGTATTTGGCTTTGGCCTGGCCTTTCCTAGCAAATGCGGACACGTGCGTGCATTATTACAGGGGGAAAAAAAGAATAAAAAATGTCCATGCACATCCCAGAGACAGGGTGGGGAAAGGAGCATGTGATGTGTTAGTCACATTAGTTGATATGCTATAGAGCATATGAGAGTTTGCGATGAATTCTGGTCTAGAAACACTACTTTGGCATGACTTGAAGTCGTTGCTAACAGTCTTTTTATCTGTCTCTGGACAGAAGTATCTCTTGCAAGCAGCAGGTCTTAGGGAAAGAGTAAGTTTTGGATGAGTGTTGGGAGTGTGCTCCAATGTGGCTCTTCTCAGTGCAGCTGTCTGCCCTGGAATGAAACAATCCACTGCTGGATTTCTCACTCTCTTTGCTTTAAACAAAAGGAAAATGACCATTCCTTATGAAGATCAAATGGTGGCACCCAGTGTGCAGCAAATAGATAACCAATATAATCCAAGATAAGATAATTAAAGATAATGAAATGTAGAGACCTACTAACTTGATATCAACTTCAGATTTTCTTTTTGTCCAGAGGAAAAAGGACAATAGGTGCGTCTGTTGTTACAATCCCCATTGTGCTGGGGTAGACAAGGAGGTGTGGTATCTTTGGCTTTTGGGACATAGAGCTGTGGATGTGGTTTTGATGGGTGCCTAACCAGCACTTCTCTTTGTGTTGCCAAATCATTCCACTTTCAATAGCCTGGGACCTCCTGGCAGCCTAAGTATGTTTTATGTTTTTGGGAAAAGAAGATAAACCCTGAAGTTTTTCAGCTGCTTAAGAAAATGAGGCTGCTGAAGCAGAGGAACAGACCAGGCAAACAAGGGTCTTCTCTACCTGATCTCTGTGAGCAATTCCAGAATAAAAACGTGTATTTCTACTTGAAGGGATTCATACATCATCTCTTCAAAAAATCATTTTCCAATTTCATAAGCTTGTTATACAGAGTAAGCCAAACCCATAGGTATTATACGCTGTGTACAAGGTCAACAATTATGTAAGAAAGTCGTAATCAGTAAGTTCCATATTTAACTTCTCTGTTCAAATGTAAGTGTATTATGTTAAATCCTGTTTTCTTTCAAATGTATGAAAAAAAAAGATACTTCACCTCTTACAGCATCTGAAGTGAACAGCTATCTCTTCAGAACCTGACTGAATTAAAGAATGTTTTCAATTACTGATTTTATGTCTTTTTTTCTTGCAAATGTATATAAAGTGCAGAAATCAGCTGCAGTCTTACTAAGGCTATGTCTTCGTAACAGGGTTAACCTGAGCTCTGCACACCCAAACTGACTCCTCTGGGGTTACAGTACTTTGAGCACAAGTGACCACACCATGAAATAACACAGGAGCAGCAGAGAGTGATTGTGTTGGCAGCAGAAAAATTGTGCTAACTTGAACGAACTGCAGCCTCTCCCCAACGCAGGGTAAAAGCACCACAGCAGCTCAAGCATAGACCCTTGTGAGTGCAAAGAAGGGGAATTCAAAAGAGATGGGGGCATTCAAGCTTTAGTTTAAGTTGACTTTTCAGTGGAGATGAGCTCTGGGGCATGAATTCACGTCTGTCCACAGCCCAAACTGGTGAATGCAGAGAAAAGCAAGAAAGAAGTGAAATACCAAAGTGTGCAATATTGTCATTTTCTCTTGTCTGATGCATACGTTGAATGATTTTTTCCCTTTGGATGAATACTAGCTTGCATAAAATCCAAATAACTCGGCTGTCTACAGATGGGGGGAGGAAGTGTGGGAAGGAGAACAGAAGGAAGGAAATGGAACTGAGAAGATTGAATTAACCTTTCAATGTCTTGAATTTCAAGAAGGGAAGAATTCTTTCCTGTTAAGTCTGTGACCATGCAATTAAAATGTGAACAAGCCTGAAATGCCACGTTTGCCCCATATTCCCAGATCTATACTTTAAAGACATCTTCTAAAACCAAGATTCAGATCCAAAAAGTATGCAAAGGCAGGAAAAAAATCTGATGTTGTAAATGTTTATTTTGACCACAGTAATCTAGTAGAAAAACAAGTAAAAATGTCTGACATTTACACAGAACATGTGCCTTTGATATTGAATTAAGTTTAAAAAATCCTTACATCTGTGTCTACTAATGGCAGACAGTCTTTGAAAAGGTGAATGTGTTTCTCTGTGCTGGAGTTTCTGTTTCTAGAATAGATTCCTTCACCTGTTTGCTTGAGCATTGTGAAGCTTTAAAAATGGACTTTGATTCTTAGGTGCCCTTTCAGACAGTGAGTCAGACCTGGACACTTGCTGATTCAAGGGCCTCCATGGAGAGTCATGAATGTCCAACATGGCCAAGTGTCTTGTGCTGGGCACCCTGAAACAAAATGTTTGTTAGAAAATTCTAGAATGCCGGAAAAGAGGAACAAAGTAAAGTCTCAGTATGGGGACATGTCTGTTTCTGGATGAAATACGCAGTAAAGGAAAGCATCTTGCAGAGCAACTAGCTGGAAAGTTTACTAATTCTTCTTTGGTGTTGAAAGGACTCATGTTTGTCAATATTTTTGCAAGATATCAATAGGATACATCTAAGACAAAAATTGAGTACTTTCAAGCCCTGGAGAGTATATATGTATATATATATATATTATTTTTTTTTTTTGGTGGATGGACAATTAAAACCAAAAGGAAATACTTTGCTCATGCATAGATAATTTCCCCTCCAAGTATAAAACATTGGCATGTAACATTCGGGTATTAGAGCAGACAGTATCTTGCTTTGTTGTGCATCAGACTTCCGTTTCCTTCTAGTAAGATAATGACCCAGTATGAGGGTAAAGAGTTGGATGGCAGGCTATCAACCTTCCAGGGATTTGATGGCATTGCACAATTGATTTAAGTTCTGGAATATTCTAGCTCGGTTTGTACTAAGCTTTGTACAGCAGTGAGGACAGTTGGGATAGAGCTATTATTCTTTCATTTGCTTCAGTTTCGGAGGAGGAGTAATGCAGGGCTGTTGCTGGAACTAGACTTAATTGGAAACTAAAGTGTTCGGAGAACATTTATTCTGAAGTCATATTATGTCAGGACTGAGATTGGGTACCCACGAAGGAAGCATGGCTCCAGTTCTTCTGCGGCATATACTGCTGATAATGACTTGTGCTCATTAATAGCTCTTCCTGAAAACAAGAGAATTGTGCTAGTAATCTTTTCAGATCTACTGAGTTACTTTGTGAGCATCTAGTAGCTGAATCTCCCCAAAACTGCTAGACTGAGCAACTTAACTGGACATGAAAGCTAACACACGGAGCTACAGAAGTGGCTGATCCCTCGTGGTGTGGTCCTGGACATGGATTTACTGATGAGATGGGGATATCATGGCACTCTGGCTCTTCAGTGTCAGGAGCCAGATGCTGACCGGACACATCTGCCAAGCTCCTGGAGCTGTGTAGCAGCTGGTGAATGGGTCCTTCTTGTGAGGAGCCACATGCTGCAGCCTTGTCACCAACTCTGTGCATCGTCACATGTCCTGATGGGTGGGTGACAGTCTATGTCACGCTGTGGGACTGCAGCCACGCTCGTGCTGGGGCTGCTCTGCGTGTGCCTGTGCATTGGGAAGGGGTTAACAAGCCTGTGTGAGCTCCACGCTGTCCTCTCCAGACCACCGAAACCAGGCTGGGTGTCCAAGCTGTGCAGCAGTCTGTGTACTGTGTAAGTGGGAGAGTTACAAAATGCTACCGTAAAATTTGAGTTGTGCCCTGAAACAGATGGGGACAGCTACTGCATCGCTCCATGGTAATCTTTAGCAGCGATCTGAGAGGCAGATGCCTTCCATAGCTGTATTTTGGGGGTGTAACCACGCAGCCTCCCTTCCCTCTATATTTGCTATCTTAGAAAAAGTGGCTCAAGCACCAGGACTCTCAGGTTCTCCTCAACCTTTCAGAAATAGGCAGCGAGAACACAAAGTGAGCAGAAAAGACTGAAATGGCAGCCTGGAACTGCATATGTCTGCCCCCTGCAAGGAACGCTGGAAGCGTGTGAAAGGAGGTAGGTTAAACTGGCACAAAATGGTGTTCTCGGAGCCAGTTCAGAGGAGGGAAGACAGTGTCTTGGACTCAAAAACCAGCAAACAGGTGCTGTGCAGCCCCTGCCTGCTTACCTGCCTCTGCTGTCTGTCTCCTCTTGCCACCTGTGTTTTCTGTGTCATGTTTCTTACCGTTTTATTCCTGTCAACTGGCCAATATATTTGCTGAAGAGCCAGCTGGAGTCCGCTCTCTCCCATGTTTCATCAACAAAATTGCCAGCTTGTTCTGATTCAGTATCTTTATTGTTGTTGATGAGGCTAAATGAATCAGAAAAAACACAGCTATGTATACAAAATACAAATTTGGAAACCTCATCCTGAGGAGAGGAAATTTTATTAACTGTTCAAGAGAAATCTGCTGTGGAAGCAGAATGACAGCAAATACAGACCTCCTGAGAGGTCGTTTTCCCCGACCCTACATACTTTATTGTATTGCTAGTGACACAAAATCTTCTAGCAGGAGAATATAATTTCAGATCCGATTAAAACCAGGCTAATTTACTGTGGGATTGTGACTTTCCTTTCTTTGGATTCTAAATGTAAAACCTCTTAATGAGTCTTAGAAGCGTACCTCTAGATAAAATTTAGAATCCATATTGGAAAATCTGAAACAAGACCCTCCCAGCTATTGGCAATGTACAATTTTCAATTAATCCCATCCTATTTTATATATATATATTTTTTTTTTTTTCTTCTGTATAATCTTTGTCAGTTTTTCATAGAAGGAAAGCTTTCCCTGAGAGGATTTTTAAGGGAATTTAGATGTACTCAGTGTATGCTTTATTAACGCCCCTCCCGCGGCTGCTGGCAGCAATCGCGGCTGCGGTTCCAACGTGGCATGTGGGCACCGCAGGGTCGGGCTTCTTCTGCTCTGGGCTCGCACCTCGTCATTTCCCTGTGCTAACTCGGTTTAAGGGTGCTAAATTTTGTATTTCAAACGGCATTAGCTCTGTCCAAGGGCGCCGGGTCGCTCCTGGCACGCCCCTGGGAAATGTTTGGGAGCGATCGCTCCTCACGCTTCCAATTCTGGAAATGCACGGGGAGTGTTTTAATGCGGTTTTGAGAAATGCAGATCTGAGCAGCAGCCTGTGTGGCGGCCCTGCCGGCGGTGGGGACACTGCGGGCACCGCGGAGCCCGAGGCGGACGGCTGAGTCACTGCAGGGTTAGGAAAAAGTCAATCCCTGTGTCGGGTGCGCTGTGGTTGAGGCTCTGGGCAGCCCGGGGCCATAACGGACGGTGGCCCCAAACCAGGGCGGGCCGGGCCAGCCCGCCCAGCTGTCCCCAGCCGCCAGCCCCCTCCACCGAGCCCGGCGGGCCCTCCCGCCGCCCTGAGGGCGCGGCCGCCACCGGCGGGAACCGGCTCCCTTAGCCCCGCCCTGCCCGCGACCCCTCCCCGCAGCACGTGACCCCGAGGGAGGGGGGCGCGCGCGCTGCACCTGTCAGTCAGCGCGTCACTTCCGCCAGTCGCCGCCGCTACCGTTGGGGACCCTCGCTCGCCCAGGCGCGCTCGAGCCACGGAGCGGCTGCGGGGACGGACGGCGCCCGGGTCGGCAGCGCGGAGGCCGCGGCGGACGGCGGGGACGGCGGCGGCCGACGGAGGAGGAGGAGGCGGCCTGCGAGGAGAGCGGAGCGGCGAGGAGAGGCCCGCGCCGGCCCCCGGGGTAGGAAGAGGCGGAGGAACCTGCCGCTGGTGGTGCTGAGGACGGCGGGGAGGGCGAGTCACCCGGCAACGGTGAGGGGAGCGGGGCGCATGCGCGGGCCGGGCGGGGGTCGCCCCTCTGCGGCGGGGACGGCGGCGGCTCGGCCCGGGCCGGGCTGCCCCTGTTAGAGGAGGCTTGTGGGGGAGGGAGGGCGTCGCGTCAGGCTTCAGGAACCTTCTGGGAGCTGCGCTGATAAGGGGCGCGGGAACTTCCTCGTGTGGTGGCGGAGCCGGGCGCGCCGCGGGGCTGCGCCGTGCAGAAGTTGCTAGAGCCTCCCGGGGGAGCTGTCAAGCAGGGCGGGCGTTCCCCAGGCTGCGCTGGTGGCGATGGGACCTCGGAGCTGCCCTGACAGCCAGCAGGCATCTCTTGGCTCTTCCCGCGGAGTTGTCTGCCGAGCCCGTTCCCTCCTCCTCCCCTGGAGGATCAGCCTTGTCCCCCTGCCCTGGGGCTTGGCACGCTGACAGCCCGCCAGCTCCCTGCCAGCAAAGTTGCTTCCAGAAGTTAGAGAAGGGTTGTCACTAAATCTTCTGTGAATACGAAGGCAACGCTGGCATTAAGAGCTCTAGCTCATGGACTTAATGCTCCAGCCTGTGACTAAATGTATCGTCTGAGGAATCTCTCAGTGTGGGCTTCCATTGTTCTTGGAAGCTCCCTGAGGGATTTAAACATTTGAGTGCAAATGCTCCTTGCTACCAAAATTTGCTTTAACCTGAGATGTTCCAGTGTTAGGGTATTTCATGCCATCTTGAAATAAAGCCCAAACAAAACAACCCACCCCTGCAGTCAAACAGTGCAACTTGAACTTTTAATACACAGATGACTTACTCTTGAGTTCCTTGTTCTGGCTGCATTTTGAATTTTTACAAAATTTGTTACTGCTGTCAGACTGAAGGGGCGGGGAAAGGTAACGAATGAAGAAAGGAAATATCACCTAATCTCTCTTGCCTGTTTAAAGAAAATAAACTGAATATACCAAACCCTATACAGTTGTTTGTTTTTTTCAGGCATATGTTCCTGAGTATTGTCAGGCATGGAATAGTTAGCATGTGACTTTGGAATAAATTGTTCAACTGGATTAGCATTAATGTTGGAAGTTTTTCTGTCTTTGTGCAGTTTAATCTGCCAGCATTAAAAAAAAAAAAAAAAAGCTACTTTGTTCTATATGATAACAGATTCAAATTCAGTTGTTTCATTAGTCTATTTAGTGGGTTTTTTTGATTGGTTTCTTTGGGTTTTTTTCCCTGCTCATTGCTAGTAGATTTGTTGGATAGATTTGAAGGTATTTAGAATCTCATTTTAAAAATCTGCTTTGTCTGTATTTTCTATGTTGTTTAGCACCACAGGGATCCTTTCCTTGTCTTGACATTATAATGATGAGTCAAATATCTCGATATTTTCAAAGCATCAGCCTGGAAATTTACACTATTATTTTAGAAAAATCAGTCAAGTAGAGTGTTTCATGGCTGCATTTAAAGAAGTTGACTGGGGGGGCTCCTGATAATTTCTAATGCTTGCAAATTTTGACATGGACAGCATGTTAAAACATCTGAGTTCGGCAAATGATAGTTTTTATCTGCTCGGTCTCTGGGCTCTTGCTGTATGCACTGCTTGTAACATTGGAGGCCCTTCTGACAGCTCATTAAGAGACTTAATTTAACATTTGTCCTGAGTGGCTCATGATAGGAGACCTGTGTAAGCAGTGATGCTTTGCTTTCTAATGTACATAACAGCATGTTTGCAAAAGCAGGTGAGGCCAAATAAATATTCCTTGCATTTGGAACAGACATTAGTCAAGTTTGGTGAAACCCCTGAATTTCTGTGTTTGAAGGCTTTTTGTGGTTTTGCCTTTTTCACATACTCAACCTTTTGATATCTGCTCAAATGTTTATAGCTCAGCAGTGATGCTCTCTTTGAAGGCTCATTAGAAAGTGAGGAAAACCTGCCAAGTCTGATTATTTAGTTTGGATTTTTTTTGTTGTTTGGGTTGTTTTTTTTTCCCTCCCCCCAAAAGAAGAAGCTGCAGCTCTAAGGAAGAGGAAGTGATGTTGGCAAGAGAATGCCTTCGGGTTGTTCTTCTGTTCTGCGGGTAACACCAGATTATTTTATGCTGCCATGTTAGCACACAACCCAAAAATCTAGTAGCCTTTGTAATGAGTGTGAACTGACAGCTTGCAGGGCAATTCAGTATTGGGATCTGTGAGGATGAAAGATGGTAAACTTTTCAATTTTTTGTATTGCAGACCCAGTTATATACATATTAATGATTTCAGATGTGAGGACTGTTACTTAGGAACTAAAAAACCCCATTTTATCTGAAACACCTGAGGAGGAGGTACAGAATTGAAGGAATATGAAATCCTCTATGAAGGGGTCTGAAAGAGGGAGTTTTGTTACTTGTCATGCAGTTTTTACAGTGACTGATATATCAGTTATTCATTAGAGAGGCTCTGTGTCTCTTGTCAAAATTATATTGAGTCAGAGAATAGAAGAATTTCACATTGCTCCCTGGAAAGTTAGTAAACATAGTTCAGAAGGTGATTATAGTGCTGAAAAATCAGCCCTACCAAAAAAACCCATGTTTGCAATGTATGGGTGGAGTCGTTCATTACAAGAAATGGATAATATTTTGCAGCTGGATCTAGTACGTTTTCTGATTATAGTGAAATAAATAGTTCTGTTGTGATAGTAACAAACAGTTCTGCTCCTATGGTTTCTCACCTGTGAATGTGTGAAATTTTATCTAGTATATTTGTCCTAAAAGGAGAAAAAGATGACTAACTTGAGCTTAAAATAAAGATACTGCATTATGTTTATGTTCAAACAGCTTGTAACAAAGACTGTGGTTGCAGAGGCTCTTTCATATTCAGAGGTTTAAATGGTTTATTTTCTTCACTGTCTGGACATTTGTAAGGACATTGGGTGAGGCAGCTGCTTTGTCAGAAGAATGATCAGGTGGGAACCCCGAGATGTTGTCCAGGTTCCAGTCTCACTGTTCTTTTCATACATCTCTTCCGTTCAATATTCCCTGCAGTGTGGTCGTGATTAAAATTTGTGCTCAGCTGTGTAGGATAATAATACTTGGGCAAAATTGGAAAGATGAGAGCTGGAATCTTATGAATGTGGTTCTTTCTTCCTTTATATTTTTTTAACGTGTATATTTACAAGTTTTTTTTCCCCCTTTTTGCTGAACTTCGTGTTTCATTAAATGCTCTGTTGTCTTGTTGGTCTCTTGATGTAATCAGGTTACCTAATTATGGTCTGCAATGTCATTTCTAAGGTTGTGATTTCTGGTGGTATCTTCAGATTTTGTCACGATCAAGTTGTGACAAGAATTGCTTGTGGAGAAAACCTCATTAGCAGTCCTCTCTTTTTTTTTATTTTCTGTTTTTCCTCCCTCCTCCCCCTTTCCACTGTAATTCAAAGAGTCATTGCTACAGAACTGAACTCTTCATTGAAAATGTTAGTTTCTCCTTCAATGGGGATGCTAAGAGTGTCTCTTATTTTAGTGGCATGTGGTCATCGTTCTGACAGAGGCTGTGTTTCTCTTGCAAATGGGCTCTGTATTATATTTTGTAATGTTGAGTTCCACTGTATATTTCTGCTTAGCTGTTTGGGAGAAACAAGTCGATGATAAATGTATGTAATAGGATAACTTATGTATAATAAATTAAGTGCATTATATATTTATAGTTTTTTGGTGTCTGTGAGGTAGCTTGACTTCTATTCCAAAGTCTGTTTTAACAGCAGTGGCAATTGTTAAGCTGCCTTGGTTTTATCACTTGAACCTCTCAGGTTGCATAGTTTTACTGATATTTTCTTCCTGTCTCTTCCCTTACTGTACTTTTATAATACCATTGCACCCCTGTATTATCTGATGAAGTGGCAATTATATGTGTGTGGTTGGCGGAGTACTGCTTTACTTTGGGGGGAGGCACGTAGGATGAATATAATTAGCTGTTGCACAAGATACAAAAGCCTTTTTATTTATTAACTGCTGTTGGTAAGAATGTGATGGGATCTGTGTGAGCAGGAAGTTTCCTTATAATTCTGCACATGTGCATTGGCAGCGGCAGCTGAGAGCAAATCTGGCAGGGTTCGGTGGTGGGTGTGAACCAGCAAGCAAACATCTACTTTGGTCTGGTATCGCTGATGCTTTTAGTTAATTCCTCTTGCTACAATATAGTTGCAGAAGGATTATGAGTTACTGTAATGCTGTTAAAAAGCCTTTGGATTTTATCAAGTAAGTGAATGTGTTACCTTTGCATATCAAAACACTTGAAAATCAGTTAACAGATTTTGGTAGTAGTAGCTTGCTCTTTTAAAATATGAATGTTTTGGAATGTTGCTTAAATCATTCACTGTATTTGGGGCTTTCTTAATGTTATTACAATACAGTTGCTAAATGCTTAATTTGCTTTTTCAAATTTCAAATTTTGTAGGTGTTTTTGATAAATTTTGCATTTATTCTAACTAAAGCCTATCCACTTTTCTGGATGTTGGATATGCCTCTTATGAAGATATGTGTTTCATGATGAGCTTTTTCAGAGAAAGTGTGATCCGGTTCTGCCAGCTTAAATTGTAGACTAAACTTTTTAATGACTGGAAAAGAAATACTGAGACATACTATGGTTTCTTGGCTTGTAAATTTTAAAACTGAAATCCAGATTTCTAGCAGGTTTTTTATTATCTGTTTTAGAAGACCTTTCATGAGTTGTTGTGTTGCTTTCTTCCATGGTAATGACACAAGGTTTAATTTGAGTAGTTCTAATTTGTAAATGAGAAGACTTGCTACTGCATTTCCAGGAAACAAAAATTGCGTTACAATTGCATTCCACTAAATCTGATGCTGTATTTTTTGGTGCTTTTATTTGCTTTGTCAGTTTAACCACTGTTATGTCCATCGAGTATTTTCTGAGACTGTCTCAGAGGTGCTGGTGGCAGATGATGGAGAATTTCAGATGATTCAGTTGAGCTTGAGTGTGTGTGAGAGAGTAAACATGTGAAGGCACATACATGAAAGTAGTGAGCTTATTAATTAAGGAGCTGGTGTTGCATTCTTCTTCTGACTCCTTTTGTGATTGTGTGCAAAACTGCAACAGGCTTGGTTTCTTTAGGTTCTGATTTAACCCATACACAGACAGGTCAGTGAGGAGTTAATAACCATACTAAGAAACAAAGGGAGCAGGAAAGTCACATCTGTCTGAAAAGATGTTTATTTTAATGGGCTTTCCTTCAAGAGTACAAGTTAAATTCTGTAGTTATACTGATTTTAAAACCTTATGGCTTGATGTGGAATATATTCCGTACATGATCAGCTTGTTAAATTAAAATGACTGAGCCAAATTATCTGTTTTGCCAATCCAGATTTTTGACTAAAATGCCTTTCAATAGCTGATTTCACTGGCAGTCAAAAGATGAAATATTGCTTAAAGAGTCTATTTTAAGGTAATCTTGCTCATTTTAAAACTTCTTTCTTTAAATAGTTTTTGTTTTGACTACTCAAATATATTAATGAGTACTTCAATGTGGCTTCTAAATTATTCTTACATGGAGGATATTCTGTCTCTTCATCTTCAAGTACTCGCAGAGCTCTGCATGCTTTTAACTGTGCTCTTGAGACAAGTATCATTTATCCTTTTCTATGTCCTGACTGTGTGGCAGTGTTATGTTTGTTTGCTTAAAGCTTGTGGTGGAGTATTTTTCAGGTTTTTTTTGTTTAATTTGTTTTATTTTTCCTCCAAGCTGTGTCCCCTGCCCCAACCTGACCATCTTTTCAATTTTGACTAGATTAATTAAAATGAGCAAAATAATCTATTTTTCTTAGCTGAACAAAAGCTGAAAATCAGATGAGCAAAGGCTCTTCTGCCCAAAAGCACTTCATCCATTCAGAAGCTAACAGTAATTTGAGTACACAAATGGCATAAAAGTCATCAGTTAGTGTCAGTTGTTATAATCGTGGCATTAAAAAAATCCGTTTCCTTTTATCTTGATAAAACTCAAGAGCAAAGAGCCCAGTGCTGGTTGCCATGTTTTTGAAACCATAAATTAAATGGTGTGTAGCACGGCTGTTCCCGTTGGGCTGTGTGTTCCCTGCCGGCTGGTGCCCACAGGTGTCCTGGGGAAGCCTCCCTGGTGCTCTCGCCTGGCAGCTGCCTCTGGATCGTGTTGTTACATGAGGAAAGTTTCTGTGGTTCCAACTTGGAATCTGTGTCATAAGTTTGGGCCATCATTTTGAAATTTGTAAAATCTCTTATAACTTTGAACATTTGAAACTTAGCTAAAAAAATTAATTCTTTATTTGGATTTAAAAGCTTGTTTACTACGTACATCTAGAGGGACATCACAGATTTTGCCTCGTTATAAGTCATGTAAGTAACTGCATACATTATTTTTATTTATCAAATACAGAGTAAGAAATTCTAATTTTTGAGACACCGTAATGCTTTTATGGCATTTTATTTGTAAATAAACCTCCTTATATTGCAGAAAGCAAGTATTTAGGACCCTGTGGGTGGCTTAAAGGACAACAGCACTGTGGACTGAAAAAGCCCAAGTCTTAATTTGAGATGTATTTCCTGAGAAGTAGGGACAAGCGATTTTACTGCCCTATATCACTTTTTTTTTTTCCTATCTAAAGATCTTACATTTAGTTTTTCTTGTTCATATGTTACAGAAAAAATCACTGATGATTTCTGCTTATTCCACAAAATAATATACTAAAAATAGAGCAGAATGGCAGTCACTGGTAACTTCAGATTTGGCTTCACAGACAATATGAATTATTTGCTAGACAAAACAAGCAAATAAAGCAATTGCTTAAATAGTTGAGACTTGTGGCAGAAATTCTGCATGCAGAATTAATGTTTTAATTCTTGTGGTGTGGTTTCAGTTTGTAGCCTTTTTACTTGTTTATTTTTACTTGTCCTTTCATTTCGTCGTTTTAAGGAAAGGTGGTAGAGTCCTGAGGACTTTAATTTTAAATGACAACATGTATTTGTAGTTCAGCCAGTGACGTAAAAGCTGAACTGAATTTAAGTCTAAACTTTCTTATGTATTCCTCAAATATTAACAGCCATGTATTCTGTGTTTTCTTAGTGGCATTTCATATGTGGGTGTGAATACTTCTGTAGTTGCCAAGATAAGTGAATGCTATTATGATGGCAAAATGAAACTCGTGGTGCTATTTTCCCAGCAGACTCCTTATTAAAAACAAAAAGCACAAAAAAACCCCCTGAACCAGATTTTTTTGAAATAACAGAAGAGAGAAAAGGACTACACAATACAGAATGAAACTTAGTGTTTTACCCTCATTTAAGATGCTTGGACTCAAGATGTTGCATAGGACATAGTATGATTTTTTTCAGTCTCTTGTAAAATTGCAGTATAAGAAGTGGTCACAGTAAGGTGTATTTTTAGTTTTGTGTAGTTAAGTTTTGTAGAACATTATTGTAGCTTAGGGGATCTTTGTAGATGTTTGTAGTTACAAGGTAGTTTGTAGTAACAAGGTAGATTGAGAAAGATGCAACCAGAATATTTATAATAAAGCACAAACTAGAGTGTGTGGGGTTTTTGTGTGTGTGGGTTTTTTTTAATTAATTGTGTTTCTCTTGATAGGACTTGGGAAGCCTGTAGGTTTGAAATTGGAGTGCAAAGCACATGTACAAAAGGGTCAGGATAATATGGACAAAAGTAAGAATAGTTGATTGAATGGATCAGCTCCTGTTTTCTGAAACATTTGATTATGGCAAAGTATTGCTTAGTATTTGTAAAAGACTCTAGAAATCATTCTGAAGCTTGTATATCTTGTTCTGGTTTTCATATGTGTCTCCATTGAAGTGGTATACTTCTGAGTCAAGGAGGGCAAGCGGGAAAGCTGTTCATCAATATCAAAAGTAGAGATAATAATATTTAATTATTAACAGTTTCTGAGCCTCTCCTTCAGTTTTACAGTGTTGGAAATAACAGGAAATAAAACTTGCTGGAAGTCAGGGAACTTTTTTAAAGTTTCTAGCTTTTTCTAGACTTGGTAAATATCAAATGCATTGTATCACAGCCTGTGAAGGTCAATCCAAACCTACACTAAAAGGCAGAAGGCTTAAATGCTCTGAAAAGAAAGTGTTGTGTATTATGATATTTTTGAGGTGTGTGTGTGTGTATGAGGATGTGTGCATCTGAGAGGGTGAAAACTGGCCTTTCACTAATTCTTCTAGGTGCTGGTAAGGCACATAAAACTTTGTTTAAAGTACAAGCTTGGGTTGTAAATCTATTTTTTCTCTAACAATGAGACAACCAGGCGGTTTCAACTTCATCGTTATGTTGCCAAGCTAGTTAAAATAGAAGACATTTCTTTTATTCATGTCTCCTGAATGATATTAATATTCAGGTAGCTTATTTGTCTGCAGCACCTGGTAAAAATGGCTGTGCTTTTATGTCAACTAACTTGGCGTAAAGTTATCTTTGCTAAGAAAGCTGGACTTCAAGATTGTTCGTTTGGTGTTGAATTATAAAGTGGTTGTTTCTAATTTGCTCTTTTATTAGGTGATGTTTGTTTTGAAGGTTTATTTGTTTGCTTCAGCAAGGCAGCCTGGAGCATTGTGGCAGATCCATCAAAGATTTTTTCCCAGCTGCTGTGAACTGTACAGCTGGCTAACGTGAGACTGGCTGGTTCCTTGTGGATAGATTGACTTTGGTAGGACTTGAGAAAACAGGCTGTGTGCATCTTCATATTTTAAAAATGATGTGATATATTTGAGTTGATTAAAATTACTTGCATACAAAGATTATGTTGACAATCAATATACCAAAATAATGAGAAAAATGGCTGGGCAGTGTCTTCATAAATTGTAGGAGAGTCATGAATTGTGACTGCTTCACTGCTAAAATCTGGCAGCATCTTTTAGTAACCAAGAATGACAGATTTGTGCTTGTTGACTGGAATGTAACCCTTTATTTTCTGTTGGAAGCTCATCTAGAGCCGTGATCTTAGACCAGAATCCACTTGCGTGAGACATGTAGCAGGTTTACAACCTGTGTGTAAACAAGACAATAGATAGAGACGGATGACAAAGAGCAGGAAAGAATATTGGTCGGTAGTACTTATATCAATAGGCAAAGATTTAAACACTTGTAAGCCTGAAATATTTTTTCCCCTAGATCTCAATGCAAGAAAATTGTGAGGAGGATGAAGCAGTCTTGTATACAGCTTATGGCCAGCTCCCTTATCACAGGGGTGCAGTTTGGGGAGGATTGGGAGCAGGAAAATGTTATTTATTCAATGTATTGGAAGAAATGTATTCCTGGTGTCATAGGCTAATGAATGGACTGGTATTTTGGTACTGACAGGAGTGTAGTAGTTTGTCAGGACTTTGAAAGTGAAGGTGAATTTGATTTATTCTGATGTGGAATAGAAGCAAGAGCCAATGTGGGGAAACAAAGAGAGGGAAGGTACTTTTTTCAAGTGCGTTAACTGAATGCTCGTATCAGTCTCAATTTATGAAACAGAAGGTTTAAGGGTATATACTTTAAAGCCAGGGAAAGTCTTTTTATTGTCTAGTTTTGGTGATGTGTGTTGTGTTTGCGTGTGTACATTGCAAGCTAGTTTTGCCCAGTTATAGTTGCTTGAGTTTAATTAGTACAGGCCATGGGTGAGATCAAGAGACTGAGACGACTCTTTGGCTGTATCTGGATGTCAAATCAGTTCCACTGTGTCATGAGGCTGTAATTGAAGTTTTTTAGTAATACAGAAAACCAAAAATCTATTGCTGTGGTCTGTAGCTATTTTGAGAGCTGAGAACATGAAAAATGCCCAGATAATCTGGAGTCTAAAAGGTGGCAAAACTGTGGGTGGTTCTGGGGAATCTAATTGGGGGAAGTTCCATCCTGTACCCAGATCTGATGATCGCTTGGATGTTAAACTGGCAGTTAGGACACAAATCAACTTTCTAGAACAGATGATCAGTACTGCTGAAGGCCAGCTGACTCTTGATGTTCTTCCTTAATTAGGACCTTTTTGTTCATGCCACTTAAAGATAATGTGTTAAACCAGTGACGGAGATCCTTCTAAAAATTTTATAGCCATTAAATGTTTTAGGATGGTAGGTGCTATAAAATGCTTCTATCTAACCTACTGAGCCCTTCGTGATCCTTTGGAAAAAGGATAAGTCCGAAAATAATTTCGTAACTGTAAGGCTAAGATGTCCCATGTTAACTTGCAGTTTGTGTAGTTAGCTCCTAAGCAAATAAAGGGATTTGCTTTGTTGGATGCTCTCCTGTGAGCCATGTTAATGTGGTCCTTACGCTTTCTTGTTCAGAACAAGGAAGTGATGATTTGACCTGGAGAATTCCGCAAATGTGGTGTTTAGACTTGTGACTGAGTTTAAAAGTGTTGAAAACTTCATAATCTAACAATATTTTCCTTATTTTTAGATTAACTGCTGAAGTACTGATAGAGTTCTGCTATTCTTCAATGAGGAACTACAGGCTGATCTTTTGCCATAATCTTAAACAACCATAAATGACAAAAGAATGCTTGGTCAGTGAGGGCAGCTGGCGCAGAAAACATTTTTTAAACTCGGCTGTTTAAGTACTCTGAGGTAAGTTTCTTAAACTACTTTACTCAGGCTATTAAAAAAGATTAAAAGGAAGTAGAGAATTAAGTATGTCTAATCTATTAGAATTTATCAGTCCATTAGTAAACAGAGAATTAAGTTTGGTTGCAGTACTTTGACTAACAGGATGGACTTTGTTCTGTGTGCCATTCTCTATGAAAGTGATTACTTGCATTTAAGTAACGAGGTTTTCCTTTTTTTAAATTTATTTTGAAAAGATAGTTTTTTCTTTGCTAGAAGAAATATTTTGGTTTTGACAATGTTTTGGTTTTTTAACTGACACTGCCTTTGGTAATAACATTACCTATCTAGATCCTGTATCAAGCAAAGGCTTGCAAATAAAGCTTGAGCTTCTGTGTGATAGGAAGAATCACCGAATCACAGAATCGACTGGGTTGGAAAAGACCTCAAAGATCATCGAGTCCAACCCTTGGTCCAACTCTAGTCTGTTTACTAGATCATGGCACTAAGTGCCATGTCCAACCTCACTTTAAAAACCTCCAGGGACGGCGAGTCCACCACCTCCCTGGGCAGGCCGTTCCAATGCCTGACCACTCTCTCCATAAAGAATTTCTTCTTAATATCCAGCCTAAATTTCCCCTGGCAGAGTTTGAGCCCATGCCCCCTTGTCCTATTGCTGACTGCCTGGGAGAAGAGACCAATCCCCACCTGGCTATAACTTCCCTTCAGATAATTATAGAGAGTGATGAGGTCACCTCTGAGCCTCCTCTTCTCCAGACTAAACAACCCCAGCTCCCTCAGCCTCTCCCCATAGGTCTTATGTTCAAGTCCCTTCACCAGTCGTGTTGCTCTTCTCTGGACCCGCTCCAGCACTTCAATGTCTTTCCTGAACTGAGGGGCCCAGAACTGAACACAATACTCCAGGTGTGGCCTCACCAATGCAGAGTACAGGGGAAGGATCACTTCCCTTGTCCTGCTGACCACGCTATTTTTGATACAGGACAGGATTCCATTGGCCTTCTTGGCCACCTGGGCACACTGTTGGCTCATGTTGAGCTTCCTGTCAATTAGTACCCCCAGGTCCCTTTCTGCCTGACTGCTCTCCAGAGAATGGAATCACTGAGTATCTAGAAACTAGTTTTGGTAGGTTTATTTTCAGTAAAATTTTTTCATTTGTTACAGGTGTTGAAAGCTTTATTGTGTAGACCAGAAAATGCCAAATATATCAGAAATTGATTGCAGTGCAGTTGTGTATCACAAAATACTCAATAATTTCATGTAACTAAAACTTGGGGGTTTGGTTTGGTATGATCCACTAGTTTCACTTCCTCTGGAGAGGCTTTTGTGTTGGATTTTCAAAGCCTGACTGATAAATATCCCATTAGAAAATGTACTGAAGAATCTAGCCCTCCTAAAGTACCTTAGAACTTAAGTAACATTGTAACTAGAATTTTCTGAATTTCCTTTGCTGCTATATGCTCTTATTGGTCCTCTATTGAGGACTGAACAGAACACCTTGGTAATAGTCATTTATCTAGTAAGTTGTATTTGGAATTTCTACAGAACTTTTCATTGAATCAGTGAACTGATTAAAAGAGAGTGGAGAGTATTTGCATTAGATAATTAAAGCACATTGTGTTACAGATCAATACATTCAACAGTGCACGCTGAAGTATGGTTTTTGGTTTTAATTCCTCTTATTTGACAGAAAAGACAGCTTTGATTTTTGGCTGCAAAAAGATATGAGGAAGAGCTCCTCCCCTTCCTTGAGTAACTGCAACTCTGTTCTTGCTAACAAAATATTTGGAATTCCACTTGATGAGCTGCAGCAAGAAGGGCAACCAGACAATGAGGTTCCATTCATAGTCCGCCATGTCGTGGACTATATTGAGGAACATGGTATGTATTATCGTGCTGCACTTTAAATAGTATTTTAGCTGTTATTCTTACAGAATAGATTGTGTTTTTTGAAGAATATTTGTTTTCTTGAGTTACTTATATTTAATTGGATGTGATGATTTGTTTTGGTGATACTTCCTTTCTTTCCTCCTTCTGTTATGTTCGATTACCACTGTTTTCTAGCTAATGCAGTCAGCTCAGTAGGGCACTTCATAGGAAATGGTGTGGTTTAGGTATTGCTAACATTTACCTTATTATTGTATTGTTAGCTGGTCATAAGAGTGTGTTTGCTGGGAAAAAGACTGCTGGAAGTCTTGCAAAACTGTTGTCCAGAAAGTAATTCACTGAGTATGTGAATTGTGTGTATCTGATTATCAGTATTTTCTCATATATTTGTACATGGTAGACCAGAAGCTTATTTCTGCAATGTCTTTCTAACTCAGGGGGTCTGGAACAAGAAGGACTTTTTCAAGTCAATGGGAATGCTGAGACAGTGGAGTGGCTTCGGCAACGATATGATAATGGAGAAGATGTGGACCTGGTTAAAGAAGCAGATGTACCCTCAGCTATTAGCCTTCTTAGATTTTTTCTTCAAGAACTTCCAGAGCCAGTTATCCCAGGCAGTTTGCACACACATTTGATGCAACTTTCTCAAGGTAAAAAAATATTTTTGATTCAGTGTTTTTATTTTTTTTATTGGAAGAACAATAACCAGTATTAAAATGAATTTTTTTTAGTGGCCCTAGAGTTTCTTTGGTGTTCCATGGAATAATGTGTCTATCAGAAGGCATTCCAATATACCTTTTCTTAGGACAAAATCCAAATAAAAAGGTCTTTTGTAGGAAACTCAGTATAGGTTCAAAGACAGAGTTTATCGATCATGCGGGAAAATAGTGAAGCTACCACAGATCATGCTGGTTGGTTCTGAATATTCCATGTTGTTGTGTTGGGAGTACTAGGACACTGGTCAAAGCCAGTGGAATCAAAGTTACTCAACAGTTTCCCACCACTGGTGCTTTAAAAGCGCCAGGGAATGCTTTTGTCTGATTTTCTTGTTTTTTCTCTGAATTTCACTCACTCTGTCTATGATTCTATGGCACTTAAAGCTTTTGTTTACTAGAGAAGAGATTCTGATGTCATATGTACTCTCCCACTGTGGATTTTTATCAGCTTAAAATTCATTTGTAGGATTAAAAAAACCTGTTGTCAACATATTGTTGCTAAGTATGTTTTTTCATATACTACAAGAACTTGCCCTTTCAAATTGACACCCATATGCTGGCATAGTATTTTGTTTACCAATTCCCAACTTGTCTATCTGTATCTCCTCTCCTGGGTCTTTTGGCCCCTGCTGTGTTGAGTGATGCTGGAGTTGAGTCACAACTTGACCAGTAAAAACATCATCTTGCAGCTCTATGTTAGTGGTGTCCTCAAAGGGTGCCTTGGTCTCGGAGTTCTGCACCCTGTGTCATTCTGGAGGGTTCTGCTGGTTATCACTTTGCAGGAGTGTTGCTCGTTTTCCAGTCTGTTTGTACTTTTCGTGAAGTGCCGGGCTTGTTTTGCTTTGTAAGATGCACGTTTGTTTCATTTAATTTTCTGTTGTTGAGTTTATTCCTAATAAGAACTTGATAACACTTGCCATAGTCCTGTTTGTTCACAGTGGGAACTGGTTTGTGGGATGAGCGAGTATAGCGTAGTTTTCATATACTGCTATGCTGTATTTACCAAGTGCTGAACTGGAGGGTCATCTGCAGCAGTGTGAAGCTGTTTCATTTTCCTCCCTTCATAGCCTGTATATCTGAAACTTTGAATGCAGAGTGGTTATCTGAATAGCTGGTGAGCAGACTGAACACTCGTGTGTGAGGCACTAAATAGTCTTGAGCTGGCAACAATTTTTGGAAGCTGCTGACCAGAGAAGCTTGTTAAGGCTAATGGTCTGTCTGTCCAGTGCAGTAATGAGAAACTGAAGTGGATAGGGAATTTCTTTAGTGATGTGTCTTCTATTTGGTTTGACTTGGTTAATGTATTGTTCACTGGACCTAACTAGCTAGTAAACTGTTACTTGGGTTTTTTCTTTCTGAAAAAGATGATAAATAACAAAAGGATTGTTAAGCCAATAGTGTAGAATGTTCCTGCTTGCTCAGCTGATGCTGCTGTGTACCTTGGTTTGCAAGGTTACCTCTCAGGACTGGAACTGGGATTGAGGTATACTTGTTTGGTGCGACAGTGTATTCCCTTCTATGACTGGTAAAATATAGGTAAAAATTGGAGTTTTTTCCATCTCTGACTAGATGATTGTAGGAAGATTTACCTATAGGGTGTTTTGGGAAAAGAGTTATTCTTCAGCATGTGAGTCCCCATTTAGCTCCCTTTTGTTAAATATGAAAAGAAACTTCACTTAAACTTGCAGTTTACTGTCTCTTGTAAAGTGTAAAGTGAGTTCAGAAAGATTTAAAGTTGTCTGTACCAAGGAAATCAAAGCACATAAAATTTTAAATGTTATTTCCTGATACTAAAATTAGAGTTTCGGTTTCCTCTGTTCAGGTTTTGGCTTTTGGTATTTTCACTGTCTGATAGACATATCTAGGCTAGTTTCCAGAATTACAGTATCAGCTGTATTTTAGGCAAAGGAATTGCTCACAAAAACAAAAGTGATAGTAATTTTGGATCCATATGTTACTTCTGGAATTTCCCTGTTTAGCAGGCCTTCCATATCATTAAGTTAAGCTTACTTCTCAAAACGACATAGGCCATACCTTGTTGTATAACCATATACAACTTTTGAGGCTTGTTCCATGCAGGCCTGATGGTGGTTCCTCAAAGGCAAGTGATTTTAGTAACTCAAGTGTGAATTTAACCCCAACATGCAAAGGCATGTGTCCCAGAGGTGTATATCCACAGTTTATTGTCCGAGGACTTTGGTTACAGATAAGAAAGTTTTTTCCCTGTAGGGACTTTTATTTAGAACCTACATTTTAGGATAAATTAGGCAAAACATGTCCATGTACAAAGTGATCTATCACCTCTCTCTCTTGTGCTCTTTCAAAAAGTTGATAAATATAAAATGTGAAAAAGCAGATATTTTATTTCTGTTATTAAAATATTTTTATTACATTTTTCAGATTATAATAATGAAGATGAATTTGGAAGAAAGTTGAGGTTCCTCTTGCAGCAGCTTCCACCTGTTAATTACAGTTTGTTGAAGTTTCTGTGTAAATTTTTAGCTAATGTAGCATCACATCATGAAGAAATTTGGTCGGCGAGTTCTTTAGCTGCAGTCTTTGGCCCAGATGTTTTTCAGTAAGTTAGTTATAAAAGTTCTTGCAGTGTTTCTATGTTGTTATGACAATGTACATCTGTAGTCTGAAGTCTTCACTACTGCATGAGAAACAGCAGCAAACACACAATATGTTATGGGCAATGTCTTTCTTTCTGTTCCCCCTAACTCCCTCACCCCAGTTTTGTCTTAGTTTTTGCTCATATCTAAACAACAGCTTGTCTGTGAGCTATGGCCTTAGAAAGGACTGATTTGATTGTTGCATTACTGTAATTACACTGAGGTTCAAATTGAGATAGTGTGCAAGGTTACTATTTGTAGCAAGAAAGCAATTCTGGGAGAAAGCTGTTAAAGTACAAATGTATACTGGGGCTTCCTCTCTACAGGAAAATACTTGAATTTTAAGTAGGCCTCATGAAAAGTTAATTAAGTAAATAGTTGTTACTTCATCACTTTCGAATATAAACTAGTATGAAGCTTCATAATACAGGAGTGTGAAGGTACATTTAAAGTTCTGTGTGTTGAGAACGGATTAGGGCTAATGGTGTGAATTGAAGGCACTAGTCAGCAGTCATACACAGGAGTTCTTTGGGGAAACAGTTTGATTTAGATCTTGAAACTAAAACAATGTTGACATCTTTAGCATTTACACAGATGTGGAGGATCTGAAAGAACAAGAAATAGTTAGCAGAATAATGGCGGGACTTCTGGAGAACTATTATGAATTCTTTGAAAATGAAGAGGAAGATTTTTCATCCACTAATGATTTAAGCTCAATAACTGAGCAGGTAAAAATATTTTAAATGGCAATATATTATCACTTTAAGTATCTGTTATACACAGATGTTTATGAAAGATATGTTGAAATATAGTTTTCTTTAGTATACGTTTTGGTAGTTGCTTGTAAACTGGTCTTTCTGCAAATGCATTTGTATGCTTGTGAAATTGTTGCTTTGTAGTAAGTATAGCTATGCTATGTAGAAAAATACATAAGGACTAAACCAACATAGGTGTTATGCTATCTAAACAGTATAACTTTTTAATTACCTTTTTAGGAGTGGAGCACTGGTTTTTAAGCAAATGCAGAACCATACTGTTGTTGGTCTTGGTCAATAATATTTCTAGGTGTGTCTTACAGAAGCATGTAGGGTTTCGCACTCCACTTGGTGATGTTATCAATGGTGTTTCCCTATACCAAAATTTTTGAATGGTGTTTCTAATTCTAAGACTTCAAAATATCGTCTTTATATTGGTGTGAAAAAGTGTTAAAATGAGAGAAACAAAGTTGAGTAGGATAGAAATACTCTAGGTCCTGGTCCACAGCTGTCAGGATTGTCAGATTCACCTGTCCATGTGAGTGATGGGATCCATTATCACTCTACTTTTCCTCATGATAAATTGAACTCTCTGAAGTTAAATACTATGTCATGTTGGGATAAATAGACATGGAGGGTTATTAGGGACATGAAAATGTGGCATGGTAGTGCAAATATTGGCAAAATATTTTTAATTCTAACAAGTTGTGGTATATAAGAGCGAATGCATGGAAGGAGTACTTTTTGTATAATCAAAGCCAGGTTCATGGATTATTAATAAAATATTGGCTTAGACCCTTCTTCAGAAATATGAAAAACTATAAACTGAATTTTCTCATGTTCAGTTGGCTTAAGAAATGATGTATTTTCTTTAAAGAGGAAGAAGTGTAAATAACTAGCAGTTGCTAAGGAAAGTAACAAGAAATATTGAATTTTAAAAGCCCAATTATCCCACAAACCTCTCCTCTAGCAAGACAGGTAAGGCAAGTACTGGGGCGGCTGGTTGTTTCCTCTCCATGGCAGTAACACCTCACCCGTTGGTCTGCTCTGCCAAGCGTGGGCAGCCCGGGCTGGATGGAGCAGCTTCTGCTCCGCCAGCTCTTCCAGCACAGTGTTGCAGCTTTGCCGTGTTTGCTGTCTCCTCAGCTCCTCGCAGGGATAAGTCTAGCGCTGAGAACTGACACAGCCTTGCTGCCTGCAGGGAGCCGTGAAATAAAGCTGGGCTCTAACTTGTGCAGCTGGAGGCCAAGGACTAGCGTCTTGGTTTGGGATGGTTGCTGCTCTCTGAAGTGTAGTTAGTCTGTGCTCTCCTGCTTTGAAATGACTGACTTGTCTGTGGGTCATTACATCTTTTAGCAAAAGGGTTTCCTAAGCATAATGGTGTGTTTTGGGTTTTTTCTCCCCACGACATTTGAGGCCTGGTGCAGAGTCCCTTTACTTCCGTGGTGTCTCCACCAGATGTCAACAGTGCACTTTTGCTGGGTCCTGCTCCTCCCTCTGGAGCAGTGGGGTACGAAGGGCTGCGGGCGCCACTGGCAGCGGGCTGTGCTGGGTGAAAAACAAGTAAATGCCTCCTGTCTGCCTTCTGTGTTACCTTAAACTTGTAAAGTTTCGACTTCTCATAACAGAGTGGTTTTCTTTTATACTTGTGTGGCAGATTTTATCTTTTTTTGAGGTTCCTGTTGATACTTTAATTCCTGGGTTGGCAATTTGGGAGATCAGTAATCAATCAGA
The DNA here is from genome assembly GCF_963082525.1 of Nesoenas mayeri. NCBI lineage: Eukaryota > Metazoa > Chordata > Aves > Columbiformes > Columbidae > Nesoenas > Nesoenas mayeri. The sequence goes on from NC_137556.1 coordinate 8,585,550, forward strand.
GTAGTTTTATAAATCACGACTTTATTGTGTTTACCTTTTTATGTTTTAGACGTAGTTGCTTTTTAAAAAAATGAAGGTGGCTGTATAGAATTGTCAGTTAGCTATATTGTTTTTAAATTGGCTGTATTTTACTGCTTCAGTAGAAAAAATTTCTGTGCTTGGAAACACAGAAACAAAAATAGGCAAGGGGCTTCACAAAAACTCCGCAATACTCTTGCTCTTACATTTGCCATTATAAATATTCATTCCATACTTTAAAATTGGGATTCTTAGATTTCTACATTGTCTTCCACAGAAGGGTTTGAAAATGGTTCTCATACACAAATAAGAGTACCTGTGGAATTATCTGTCCCTGTTTTTTATGTAGAGAAAGAAAGGTTCGTGCCTCGTGACTTTGGTCTTGCTGGGATTTTGTTGTTTCTTGGTTCTGCTTGTGTTCATTTACTGCATCAAAGGTGCTTCTCTTTTTGGGTTTGGTCCAATGTTTGAAAAGGATTGTGTAGCTTATTTATGATGTGGGGTGTATGATTTTACATAAAAGCAAATATAATATGCCTGTTTTTCTAAAATTGAAAAACCACAAGTATGTTGTTCCTATGCTTCTCACGCTCTTTTAATTCCTTGGACCTCTTAAAATAACTTTTCAAGGCATTGACTACGAATAATTCTTTGTATTAGATAAACGATCTCTTGGAAGAGGAGGAAGATGTAAAGCTTGAGCAGTCTGAAGAACTTCCAGAAGATGGCACGGAGAAACCTGTTGAAAGGCCAGCTGTGGTGCATCTAGATATGACAGGGGGTCTCTCGGATTCCAGGAGTGTTACAGCATCAACAAGGTAACTTGTTTCTCCCTTGGAGTTTGGGGTTAAGTTTGGAATCTAGTCTGTTCTGTCTGAGAGAGAGAAGCTGTCAGCCTAAGTGGAGGTATCTACAAACCGAAGCTGTAGAAGTGGGATATCCTATGACTATTTCTTGTCACATGCTAGTGAGCAGAGACATATCCTTACATGACCCTAATTCTTTTCTAAACCTGTGGGAATTTGTTTGTCCAGGATTTTTTATGCCCAGTTTGGTCAAGTGTTAGATGAGGAGAGTACTTTCTCATTTCACTAGATTATGGTGGAATATTTTTCATAAGAAATTGTAATGAAGACTCTGTAGATGTGATTACTTCCTGAAAATATGCTAGAGAGAAAACACCAGGGATGATGAGGAACTGTATATGTCCAAAAGTATAGTGGAGAGCAACTGGGATAATATTGACCATTAATGATTTCGAGGCTGGAATTTAGACATTCTAGAAAGGCCTTTAGTAGGAGCAATGTGGAAGAAATTGTGAGAACTTTGAAGATGTGGCATTTTGTAACGTTATATGTGAGACTTCATAGAATGAGTTGCTTGCAAAAACACTTGAGGGCCCAGAAAGTCTCCTTAATGTGAGTTGCAGTGAAGGCTCTCAATACACTGTTTTGTGAAAATTGACTTGCTAATGTGTATTTGTAAAACACCTGAAGATCTTCAGTTAATTTAAACTCTGCCAACTAAATGTATCTTGGAGGCTGATGTTTCTTTGTTACATCAATGCAGGAGTTACATGACTGGCACCTATGCACCAGTTGAGGTTTAATTTAACTGCTTTTTAGAGAAAAGTTATTAGAAAAGTGCATAGAAAGCCAAGGTTTTGCATTGTCCAAATAGGTATAACGCTGCTGAAGCTGGAGGGACCTGTGTTACCTGCCTAAGGGCCGGGTTGCAGAGGGAGCTGTTTGGAGAGGCCCTGCTGGTCCAGAGCTCTGAGCAAGCTTGGAAGTTGCAAAGTGTAGTACAGGCAGGAGCGAGCGGTGGAGTGGGAGTCAGCTTTTAATTAAAACCAATCCTCAAAGGAGAAGATGCACAAACTGGAAATGCTGCTTCCATTTGAGAGATTATTTGCACTCGCTAGTAATACACACATTCATGTTTTACATGCTTGCACTACACAAGTTTTAAGGCTGCTTTACTTGTATAATAGTTTACATAGCATGTGTTAGGTATGGGCACTGCGTGTCAGAACTTGTAGGGTGGGGTGAGGAAGAATCTATAATAAAAGTATGACTAAAGGCAAAAGAAATGCATGATAAGTTTTATGCGTAAGACTGACTCAAGAGTGTGGATTTCAAGTTGAAATTTGTTCAGCTGGTTAGCTGCACGCTTCCTTCTACTTTGTAGCAGGAATTTGTACAATATAAAATAATGAAACATAATTCTGTTTTGTAATTTAAATTATATTTCAATTGTTAATTATCCTATTCAGCAGTATACTTGGTTAATTTTGGTTTGACTTAAAAAAAAGTTGCTGCAATTGGAACTTCTCTAAAAGTGCTCCTTCTTCCAATTAAAGTCTTAAAACAATTTAACTATTCACAGGTATTTAGTTACTTGTGGAACATGTAAGCACAGCAGTAGTGACAAACTCAACGTGTTTGAGAGTTTAAATTTGATAGCCTGAAGAGAAAAAACATTTATACTCAATGTTTAGGGTTAATTAAAAATTAATAGACATTAATTATGGTTGGCATTTTAGACAACTTGTGGGGAAGGATAGGGCAGAATTCTGTAGAAGAAAAAATTTTGACTGTAAAACCAGAACAACTGCAGGAAACATTTAAAGAAAATTAATTACCGAGAATGAGAAGGTATGCTTTATTAAACTTTTAACAACTATAAATACTGTAAATATTTTTCTCAAACGTAAAGGCTTTCATAGTATGCATTTAATGGCTTTTTTTTAATAGTTTCTTGTCAAAAAAAAAAGAAGAAAAGTAAATGTTAGTGCAGGTTTATTGAGATGTTTGTGTTGACATAGGGTCTGCAGCAGCTTAATAAGGGAAGAAGAGGAGAAGTAGATATCAAATATGATTCTTGTTGTTCCTTAACCTGTAGTTTTGTTGCCTCTGCTGTTGTCAGATTTCTGGGAACTGAATGTCTCTCTGTGGGGAGAAGGAAAAGGACGCTGAGGTTGCACGTTCTGCATGTTAAAGATTGGTTATCTTGAGTCATACAGTGGGGTGTATGACCTTTCTTCTAGTTACTTGGCTGTACCTTGCTCATAATTTTGCTCACTACTTTTTTTCTTCATCCTTTCTGTTTGTTCTTTGTGAAACATCTGACCTTCCTGCACTGCCTGGTGCTAATTTTTGGCTGAGTGTGAGAGAAATCTGGTATAATCATTAATGCAGGTGATTCAGTGATTGCTTGAAAATGGTATTTAAAATGAACCTGTTGATTGATCTTTGAGCCTGTTAACTGAATCAGGGAGCATTTGTTGCCCAGGAGCTGACATCGAGTACGTAAAGGAAATATCTTGTTGTCGGTTATTGGAAGCCTTTTTGCCAAGGCTCTTTCGATTTTGCTGTCTGACTTTCGGAGAAAGAAACTGACTCAGCATTGCAGCTGACTTTTAAGACATGCTGTTGAAATAATCACTTCAGAATCCTGCTCGGTCATAACTCCAGATTTTTCATCACTGTGCTTTGCCAAGCAGTATTTGCATTACTTATTGCACTTAATCTCGAATATTGTCAGTCAAAAGCCTGATATAAAAATCTCTTTTTTTGTTTTTCTTAGGGCTTTTCAAAATTTTAAGTGTAAAATATGAGCTATGACAAGTAGTAAGTTCTGTAAACAGTTTCCTTTGTCTGTATTAAATACAATAACAAGGGCGAGCTCCTCACTGCTTGTGTGATATTTTTAACGTGCTTTTTTTGTTTTAATTAGCTCTGAACAGTGAGAGCCAATAATATTAACAGCAACTAAGTGAGCCGAGCTAGGCTAGCCAAACGCCGCAGTTCTGTGGATTGCTAGAAAATACGTTATTCTTTTAGCTCAGTGCTTTCCCTGACATCCAAGTACTTGTCCCTACTTCCATCCTAGAAAATCAGTGAAAAACATGTTGGGGAAAAGCTTTTCCCGTGTTGATTGGGCAGCTGCTTGTCAGGAGTGACCTCATGTTGCAGTGGGGCTCTATTTAGACTGCAGGGCTGGGCACAGCGGCCCCGCCAGCCCCGCACAGCCCGGCCATGCACATCAAGCAGTTCTACCTCCAGTGCTCATTCGGGCTGGCAAAAATCATCAGGATGGCCTGTAAAGTTCTGCTGCACAGGTAATTAGATGACAAGGAAACGCTGCTTTGATATGATTGCAAATAAGGCTTTTATTTTAAAATTACGGGAGATTTAAATGTATTCTGGAGGTATTGTGAAATGAAATAATGTCACGATTGATTTTTTTTTTTTTTTAATGAGAAATAAGAATCTGTATACAGTCAGTAAATTACCAAGAAAAACGGCAAAGTATTTTCTATCTAGTTAATGTATTTTTCTGTCTCAAGATATGTTTTTACCGGGACTCTTTCTGGGTAGAGAGACAGTGCAGGAGAGATTCAGGAGTGGGTTAGCGTTAGGAAACAAAGATGTTTACCTTACTGTGTCTTGCTGTGTCATGCTGCGTTAAGACTGTGTAGCAGTCTAAATTACAGCTTTTTAAAAGTGTCTTTGAGCTGCTGTACATGGGTTGGGAAGTTGTAATGTATTTTCAACTAAGAGCGATTGCAACATTACTTTCAAAAAGTGCTTAATTGCTAAAGTGATTAGTTGAAGACGTAAGATATTCTTTATGTAGTAAGAGGATTCTTCAGGCTTTGCAATACTGCTGATTAGTGCACATCTCTTGCTGAGTGCCTCTAATGCATCTAAAGGTGTTTAATGAAAAAGCTGGTGAACGATCCTGTGTCGGGGGCTGAAGGTTATGCAGTGAGATGGAAAATGTTTTTGTGAACCATGTCTGAAATCTCTTGGATTCTTCGGAGATGAGTTTGATTTCTCTTGCAACCGCCCCCCCCCGCCCCGGTCTTCCACAGAGTTCCTTATTGTCACAAGTGGTAGAAAAAAGGATTCCAGGTCGTCACAGTTTCCTATAAATAGTATTTGTACTTCTGTCCTTGACTGATTATTTTTTTTTTCTCTTCTTTCCCCCCCTTTTTACAACCAGAGTGTTGCAGTGTTCTGGGCTTCAGTTGCCTTTCCTGACTGTGTTTTAATAGGAAATTAATTTCAATTTGTATTACTATATGTGCTTTGAGAAAGTAAGCGTACCTTTTATAATGCAGCTTTTGTAGAACTTACTGAAAAGACTGAGATGGGACACTTAAAACAACATTTTTCATGTTTTGAATTTTTTTTTCCTGATGTTCATGTTTACGATCCTTCTCTTTTATCTTGTTCTTAGAGCTGAACTTATTCACAGCTTCAAGTGTTGTCAAAATAAAAACTGTTTATCAAAAAACTGAAGACGCTTTGTGCAAGTAGTATGTCTGTGCTGAACTGTGCACACTGTTATCCATGAAATGTAAATATCTGAAGTTGTGAGCTATTTTTTACCATTTCTTGGTTTGAAAGGCAAAAAAAAACCAAGGTGCCAGCATGTTTACCATCAGTTGTTTGATCCAGCAGCTTTGAAATTACTGGCTGCAAGATCTGGCTCCTACATCAGGTGTTTTAATTTTCCAAAGCCGGCAATGTCTGTTTTGAAATAGTTTAGAGCTGTCTGTTCTGTCAGAGCATTTGGAATAGATCTGCTTTGTTTATTCACCTAGGCAAACAAACACACAAATCATAAAATGAACTTGATTCAGAAATCAGGTTTCCATTAAAAACAAGCAAACAAACAAAAAAACAACAACAAAAAATGCTTACAAAAAAACCCCAGAAATTAAAAACATTCTTTAGTGTAAGAAAATGAGTATCAATCGAAGGTCTCTTGCAGAGGGAGGACCTGCTCAGGTCTCCAGTGGAGCAGAAGCTCCTTCCAGTTTCAGGGTTGCTTTTTGCATTCTTGAAAATAATATTTAGTACCAACTTTGACTACCAACAATGTTGTTGCATGATAAAGAGTAGACTGAAGTTGTTTTTCAGCTTTTGGGCCTTAGTTATATATAACAGGGAGAAAAAGCATTTGTTTACCTCTGAGTTGACATGAAGTTAGTGTTTGTTTGTTTTCTGAATAAGGCATGAAAGTTGCAACTCGGTGCCATTTACAGTAGTGTTCTTTTATGTAATTCTAAGCATTTTTACTGTCGCTTTGTCTAAATCTCAAGTATTCTGTTTATAATAAGAGCATTTGGATCACATTAATGGAAAATTGAAGCGGGAGGGCAACTGCATGAGTTAACTTACTTGAACTGACTTGTGTTAGTTACACTGATTGCCACCCCCCAGGAGTTTACCATTCCAGGCCACAGGGGCCTGTGCTGGGACTTTTCCAGCTGCTTTACAAATGTCCGGCTTGTGTCTCAAAACCTGGGGAAGGTACCTGCCTTGCACCTGAAATGCTGCTGTCGTTGGAGAGCACTGCAAGTCTCTCAACTGCTGCGGAATGAAATTATGCAACAATCTGACAGGCAGGGAGGAATCTCGATGAGTTGCGGCTGTGGAGGAAAGCAAAGTCATTTGGAATTTGCTTTAGGCAGCAAGGTTAAAATCTGCATTCTTAAGCAAGGTGTCAGGAAATCTTTGGAGATTGTGTGATTAGTATTTCCCATGGGAAAGACCATACATCTGAGAGCTTGTCGCCTAAGATATTGAGTATTGGCTGTTGAGACAGAAATCTGCACTGCTACTTCTACAACGTCCTGTATTATGGTGGCATTCTTTAAGTTTTCTTCATCTAAATAATAAAGGGGCGGCAAATCATTGCTTTCTTTACATATTTATTCTACTTTTATTAGCTGCATTACATGCACTCTTCAGGTATTTTCTAGGTTGCTTTCTCTTGACTTCAAGACTTTTTTTAGTGTGATAAGTTTTGCATTGCATTAACTTATTTATTCTTTATTGCAGTGCTCATATCTCTCCCATAAGTATCTTGCCAGCCTCTGCAGAGTAAGTATGATGAAAATATAAAACATTTAAGCTGTACTGTTATTGGAACATGCGGAGAAGATATATCTTCTTTCAAGAAAAAGAAATGCAGTAGGTTTGATGTTTACAGTTCTGAATGAAGGTGTTCTAGTGTGAGATATTTCACTTATGGTATTTAACACTAATGTGGGAAGAACCTAATGTGTGCCAGTGTTGTTGACTGCAATAGCATGAGAGGACAGTATGGCAGAACCTGGATTCCAAACCACTTTGATTTTATACTTAGGTGTTTAACATGATGGCAGCATTCACATTGTGTTTTTAGCACCACTTCACAAGGCAGATACTCAGTCAATGTTGAGTACAGTTCAGTGGAATTGCATATACAAATGTGGAGGAAAAATAAACACATGATTCCAGAGTTAAAAATGGGATAATTCCTAATTGTGTTTTTGGATCCACTGGCTAAGAAGCGGTCAGAGTAGTCTGTTTTTAAAGAAGAATGTTCTTTTCTGATGTATATTTGGATATATCCTGTCCCCTTCATCAAGTACTTGCTTATTGTCTCTGCAGTTTGTTGGCTCTTGCCTTTTGAGATTACAGCCCCGTTCAGGGGGGTTGCAGCCAGCTGAGCTGGACGGTACCTGCTTCAGGATTGACTCTGACCTGGATTTTACTGTCACATTAATGTGTCTTATAAGTTTTTAAGTATAGTTATTAAAAAGTAAGTTAGTAATTGTAATGCGTTGATTACTCTTTAAATACTGTTAATATACTTCATAATACTTCATGTAAATTGTATTAAATCAAAGATAGTAGCTGCAGTAATTTCCACTGCCTTTTTGGAAAAGTTAGATGCTTTTTGCCTTGAAGTACTTGGCATCAGAGATTCCTCTCATGTGTAAAGTTTGTTATCTCTACCTTTCTGTATAGTTGATCAATGCAAAAGGAGAGTTCTTAATGTGAATTTTCTTTTCTTTCTAGCATTTTAGAAAGAACAATTAGAGCAGCTGTGGAACAGCACCTTTTCGACCTGCAGAGCAGCTTAGATAACGACCTTAAACATATACAGCAACACAAACTGGGCTGTACCAATGAAGCAAAAACTCCCAGTGTGGATGAGGAAGGATCTAACAACCAGTATGTTTTGTTGTTGTTGCGTCTGTAATGCATTCCATAGGATTATATATCTTAACTCTGCCAATGCAAACTACTCCAGTCACCCAGCTCAACCCAAAGCAAAAGTTACGACTCTTGCTATTAACTTCAGTTTATCAAATTTTTAACCAAATCAGCTTCCATCAGTTGCCAATAATCAACAGCTCTTGAAGCAAATATTTTTAATTGACCTCGTGGCTAAAAATGTTGTGAAGTGTAACTGTTTCACTGCTGAATTCTGTGCAAGTAACACAAGGACTTAAATTTACCCCGGTGCTTTCATTCTTACCTCACTGATGTTACTTAGGATGCAGTTTTACCATATGAAAGTTATCATAGGTGCTGCTTAACTTTCCTTATCCCGTCCTTCCATGTCAACATAGCTGTTTCACTGCTCTGGCTGCCAGCGTCAATGAAACAGTTAAATATTGATAGAATGAGCACTATGGGTTTGTTTGCCTCGAGTTTCAGCCTCATTTGATGAGCTTTTATTTTTGTTATAAATCTTGCAGTGTTATGGGTGTAGTGATTGCCACGGCAGCATTGAGAAGCTGGTACATTTTGGTGCTTTACTAAAAATAAGTAGCCGTGATTAATACCCAGACTCCAAAAACGTGTAGTTAAGTAGGACTTCAGTATCTAAATTCCTTTGTTGCTCAGAGCCTGAAGTACGTGAGATATCCAGACTCAAATGCTGTTTTCTAAATTGTTCAATTTTTACTGTTTTCAGGAATCTTATCTTTGACAAGATGCCAGACTAGAGATAACAGTTGATCATAAAAGTAATAATCATTACTGGCAATAATCAGTTAAAACTGAGTTTTAGTGACAGAGATTGAAGTCTTTAAGTAATTTATAAATAAGTGGGTAATCGCTGAAAGACCTGTTGTAGCTGGACTCCCTCAGTTACAGCATAAGTGCTTTAAAGGCTGTCTGACTTCACAGCAGCAGAGCCTGGAAGTACCATCACTGCAGGTCTGAAACCAGTATACTCTTCTGGCACAGTGACCAGTGCAGTTCTGATCATCATTCCACTGTGGATTAACCGTAATAGAAGATACATGATAGTGTTCTTGAAAGAGGTCGTCTGCGTCCTTTAAAGCAGTGCTGCCAGCAGACTTACGCACAAGACAAATACTCAGTTAAATGAATAACTAAAAATTGCAGTGATCCAGTGCAAATTTCTTACAACCAACTTAAAATAATTGCTGGAATAAAGAAAAGAGAGTTAAAATGTTAAATTCCAGACCATCCTGTTTAGTATCTCTATGTCTGATTAGACGAGCATTTTTAAAAGTAGTTTGGAATTCTTTGTGAGTGGGGAGAAGGAAGACAAGGAAGTCAAAGGCTTTTGATGAATTACAGAATCATGTGGTAACAGAGATGGTGGCATGTAAAGGATATAAGAACATAAACAAGGTATAAGTTTTAATCTGGTTGCACAGTTACAAGCCCTAAGTTGAATTCTAGGGAGATTAAGTGTTAGAAATAATGGGATTTCTCACTGGAGGGGACTGTAGTGATACTGGCTATAAAACAGCAGCTTCAATATTGAGAGGTGTGTAGCCACAGCAACTTCATGTGGTCGCAGTAGTGTCAATATGTCATTGCTTCTGGCTCTTGGCACTTTTATTCCTTAGGGAGGCATAGTAAGTGGGGGCTGTATGCCTGATCTTTACTACAAGAATCAAATACAAATTTTTAATGTATCTACTGTGTACTGTTGCAGGTATCCTCAGAAATATATATAAATTACATAAATAGTTAAATTTGCCTACAGGTGATTGAAATTGTAGATATTGCCGGTATCTTTGGTCACAATAATTTTGTTACAAGAAAAGACTTTTATACTGTTCAAGAAAAAAAAAGTTGTTTTTTTTCTTTTAAAAGTGGACCAACAAGGTTGCTCAAGTCTTTCTGTTCTTCCCTTTAGGAATGATGTTATTGAAGATAATGACACTGGTAGCAGTGAGAACACAGGAGACTGCTCTGAAGTATTGGTTTGCACTGACTTAGACAGTGAAGCTATGAAACATGGTACTGCAACTGAGGAAGAAGAAAGCATTCAGGTGAGAAGAGCCTCCTGTGTATGAAAATCAGAAATTGCTGTGACTTTAGCCAAGTGCTTTAGAGATCCAACCTTTCTCAATGTCTCTGATGCTGCCTCACATGGCGCTGTTGCTCTGAGCAGCTCATCGCCTTCTCTGCCATTCACATTTTGTAGATCTGCACAGAGAAATTTTTGTGTGCTTTGGTGCAACTTGTTTGGACCCACACTAATGTGTTTCTGTTGGTCTTTCACAGGTACCAGCCCTTCCTTCTGCTCAGGTAAGTCACTGTATCAGCAAGAATAGCACTGGTCAGAATGTCATCTATGTTAGTAAAGGCTTCCCCAGGAGCAGGAGATGTGCATTGTAGCGTGGCCCACAGTCATGGCTTTGACCATATTAAGCAAAGGTAGAAGTAGCAGTTGTATTGAGACTCTAAAGCTTCTTTCCTATATTTGTGCTAGGAGGGTGTGCTTTTGTAATTGACCTATTAAGAAGAAAAAAAGAAAAAAAAAGAAAACAAACCAGCAACCTTCAGATGCAAATTATTTCTCAGCCTTTTCTCACTGTCTCCCATTTCTTCCATGGTAGGCATATACGTCCTGTGCTTTTCAACACGTCTTCATCTGTCTAGTTGAAAGAGATTGTTACTTCTCCTTGAACCTCTCCACTTAGACATGTGACTTGTGCTGCGCTCATAGCTCTTGTCCCTCCATACTGAAGTGTTCACTTAAAATTCTTACACCCGATGTGTTCAGCAAAGGAAAAATAGACTTGTGACCTCCTGAAGAGGTTCAACACTTATTGTCACCTTGAAAAGTATGAAAATTGACTATCTGTATTCCAAAGCAGGAAAGTCTGTTTAGAGTGCTGCATGAGCACATATTAGGATGTGATGCTAACATGCATGTAAAAATAAAATACTTAGCTCTGTTTTTTAAAAACCATTTTGCTCAGAGAATAGGACTTGCCAACTTTCTTGGAGGGGGACTTCTCACAAGGGCATGTGGTGATAGAACAAGGGATAATGGCTTTAAACTGAAAGAGGGGAGATTTAGATTAGGTATAAGGAAGAAATTTTTCCCCATGAGGCTGGTGAGGCTGGGACAGGCTGCCCGGTGAAGCTGTGGATGCCCCATCCCTGGCAGTGTTCAAGGGCAGGTTGGACGGGGCTTTGGGCAACCTGGTCCAGTGGAAAGTGTCCCTGCCCGTGGCAGGGGGTTGGAACCAGGTGATCTTGAAGGTCCTTTCCAACCCAAACAATTCTATGATTCTGTAGTACTGGAAGTTGGTGTTAAAGTTCAGAAACCAACTAAAAATGTGAGCAACAGACCACAGGATATCAGATGTTGAAGATTTAATTTTGGCTTTGCTTTAATTATGCTTGAATTGAACAGCTTCACGTCGCTTAAAAAAGCAAATATTATATACGGTTTGAATGGAAGCACAGGATTGCAGCCACTGCAAATTGTTTGCCCTATACAACAAACATCCCTCAGCTTTGCTTTGAGCTGGAAATTATTAGATCTCCACATACAATCCAGCGTGAAGGTTTGTAATGTGTATGGCCTGAATTGGTAATGATGGCTTGAACTGTAGCATCAGTCTCTCGTTCAGGGGATCTTTATGCAGTCAAGCAATGCTGTAAAATACATGCTGACAACAATGAAATCAAATATAACAGTAACATGCAAGAGAATATAGCTTCTGCCACTCTGTATGAAATAACACATATACAGCTGTCAAAGAAGCACTTCTAAGGACAGATTCACATCTAAAGTTCCTTATTTGGCAAAATTTTAGTTGTCATAAGTCTAAATGATGAATTCTGTGTGTAGAGAGATTTGCTGTACATGTGTACAGATCTTTCTACGATGGTTTTTAGCTTCTTGCCTGTGAGTCCACAAATATTTCTGAGAGTTTCCTAAAAAATAACTAGATAAGCAAAGGTATTGCTAGTAGACTTAGATTAACTGGAATAATTTAATGGGTCTGTGAACTTGAAAAGATAAAAATGGATGCCTTAGCGTAGTGAAACTGTGTGTCTTGTCTGGAATCTATGTTTTTTATTAAAAAAAAAGTCACTGTAGTGCTTTTCCCTATTGTAATGTATTCTTCTGCTGGCCTTTGTTTGCTTTCATGGATGCCAAAAGACTTCTGAATTACCGAACAAGCCAAATTTTTCAGTTGTTCTGGCTAAACTACCATATTGGTTTAGAATCCTATTCTGTTAAATTAAAATTTCACTGAATGTATTGATTGTCCAGGTTATAAAAAAATTAGTAGATTGTTATCCAGTAGGGCTATTGTAATCCTTCCTTTATTTGTAGTATTTGTTTTAGGTTTTCAGTCTTTTGACAATGAAAGTCTACAAAAGCCATAGAGAGTTTCTCTTATTAACTCCTAACACCTTCCTTCCTCCCGACTTCCTAGTTAAAATATGTGCTCAACTTTAGAAGTCAAAACTCAAAAAATACAAGTGTGGATGGACAAACAAAAATTGCAGTCTGGTGGCTTTTCAGTGCATTTTATGCAGTTTCAATGGTTTCAAAGAACATCTGGGAAGTGTGAATTACACTTCTCACAAAGTATGTGTACGTCAGAGTTCCGAGTACATTACTATACTTACTCTAAAGGCAAACGTGATGCTTGGGAGCACAGAGTCATGTATGGCTGAACTGTTGTCACACCTGATACCATTCTTGGCCTTTTTTGCTTTTTGATAGACCTTTATCCATTGATACGGTGGTAAGGTGGCATTCTGGGGTGAGCTCTTGGTTTTTTTCAGTGTTAGCTAAGATGCTAGTTTCAGTGTTATTGGGGAGTTGTACCTTTAGGTGGGATGTTAAAGGGAAATCTACTGATTCTTCTCTATGAAAGGAGTTTGAGGGGGTGTGTAGGGTTCTAGGAAACAAAAGATGTGCCCATGAACTCTTCTTTGGTCTGAAATGGAAACAGAAGCAGCTCTTCCCACAACTACAATAAGTGTGACTATGCAAGTCTTGCACAGCTCATCTCCAGGGTGGAAAGTATCTGCTGGAGTATGACAGATGCACTGTAATTAAAGATTCTTTCCCCAAATTGGAATTTGACTTGAGGGCTGAGTAATGTAAACAGAATAACTGGAGGTTTGTCTGATTGGGACGACTATTACTGTCATCAGTGTAAAACTGGCAACCATTAGATAACTTCATTTTATATTCAGACATTTTAAAGATCATTTGTGAGAACTTGAAGTCTGAAAGCAAATGTAATCTGTTATTTTAAAATGACATATTTTATATTCAAATTTCTTATGTTCCTCCATATAAGGCATTTTTTGAAGAAATCAAGTGCTGGGCTTTGGCATAAATACTTAGTTATCTTCCTGTGTCAACTTTTAGTGAACAAAATGGTGACATGTATTCATCTGAACTTGTTTTGTGAGATGGTGTCATAGAAATGCCAACATTTCTTCATCCCCTTCCAGTTCTGTTGCTGCTTTATTTAGTAAGAGGGATTAGTAGCTCCTTTTAGAAAGTCTGTCAGACTTGTTTCATTTCATATATGCTGAGCACAAGTCTGCATCCAACTTGATTATTTTTGAGACTGGGATATACTTACTGCCGTGATTTTAGCCACCTCAAACTTCAAGCTATGATTAACAATTTGCAGTAGAACTGTTGGTGTTAATATTTAAAAGAAATAATAAAAAATGCTTTCTCTGAAGATGGAAAGTCATTGTCTGTCTTTAGTGATTAAAATACCCAGTTACTGGCTGCATGGTTGAAAAGGCTGATTTCCACCCCCACACAAAAAGCTGTGCTTTTAGTTCTTGAGGGTTTTCTGTGGTCAGTGATGATTACAGAAATGTTTTCAGCTGAGAATGCCATTCCCAAATCTTTCTAAACATACTTTTTGCCAACAGACTGTGGACGTATTATTGAAACCATGTGATGAAGATGCAGATGTTGATGGAGAAAATAATAGTGAAAGGTATGCGTTTTTCTTTTTTTTTTTTTCATTCTAAATGGCAGAATGTGTAACTTCACTTCTAAAAACTCGGTGTACCCAACTGGTTATTTGTGACAACACAGTATAACACGAGAGGTGAGACTAAACATACAACTTCTCACATGGGAAACCAGGGATATGGAGTTACATTTTTATGATGATATAAAAAGCATGAAACTTTATGCACTTAAAAGAGAAAATAAGTACAGGCCTATGATACATACACTGTTTATTGGTGAACAACCCTATATTTTTGGCAAGAGAAATAGAAAAAGTTATTTTCTTTAAAATATTTTGGCACATTTTATCGCTCTTAACGATTGAAGAACTAACGTTGGTAATACTGACTAGCCAGACGACTTTTAAGTTCATTTGCAATTTGAGTTCAGCACTGATTGAAATTTCAGTTTGAGTTCAATTGAGTTTTAAAATATTTACTCCTAGCTTGCAAATAAAGGTCTAAGCTATTTTTATTTCCAACTTGGTTCAAGTCCAGTTGTCGTTTACATGCCTCAGTGTGAAATTCTCTGTGAAGAACAAAGTGGGTGGTGTAAAAAAAAAAAGGGGGGGGGGTGGGGGAACATAAATTTTGCTTGAAATTTTAATTGTCACTTTAAGGAAGCACATTGCATATCTGCTAAAGCTCGACCAGGGTATGTAAAAATAAAATGTAAAGGGAATGTGTGCTATTTACTGTTTGTTGAAGAACTTGTATTTAAAAGGATAACTCACTCTATGTCTTCGTTTTAGGCAAAATAGTATATTGCTTGGTGGCAATGATAGAATATCTTCAGAGATGTTTCCGGTAAGATTATATTTTCATTTAAATACAGATACATAGCATCTTATGAGTAAACATAAATACAGATATGAAGAAAACCAATGAATTTAGCTTTAACATCCAGTGTTGATGGCCTGCTGCAAGGTTTGCAAAACCTCTGTTAGAGATCTCATCATCTCGCTGCACAGAAACTGTGGGCAGCAGAACAGGCTTATACTTATGCATCTTGTCAAACAACTGTTTTGTAATGCAAAAAACTGACTGCTGTTGGGGTTGGGAGGGAAGCTTATTTGTAATTCCATGAGTTATTCTTTTTTCCAGAAAATTTCCAAAAGTGCTGGAACTGACACGAATTAGGTACCAGATTTTCAATTGGTTAATAATAATAAAATTGTTATGTTAAATACAGGATTCAAGTAGCAAGACTTGTGATCTTAATGCAAATCCTGATTCGGAGGTGTCGGGCGATGGCAACGTTAATGTTTCTGAGGAGGCCCTGGGTGTCCAAGTACCACGTCTAGCTCTGAAGAATGGATCTGATGGTGACAAATGGGAAGGTAATTTTGACCCTTTAGCTCACAATACAATTAGCTAATAATGATGAACACAACATTTGACAAAGCAGAAACACGCTTTGTTCCTTTAGTTCGATCTGAATAATATGTTCCCATATACATGGTAAGATTGACCAAGCCATGGCATAGGTCCCATCCTGTTTCAGAACTATCTGCAACTTAATTAAGGGCCTTAAAAAAACTGTAAAGAAAAAATAGTCAAAGGAGCAACTAAAGAAAGAAAAAAAGCATAAGTTTCATACTAGAGGTTTGTTTATTTTATTTTGTTTTGTTTTTTTAAAAAGGGACTTATGGTTCCTAGGAGTCTCTCATCCAAGTCCTTAAAAAAGTTCTCTCTGGATATGTCTTATAGTCAATATATTTCCAGTGTCTTTTTTTTAATATAAGCTACTGAAGTTCAAATACTACCTGAATTTGACTTAAAATCACTAAACTACTAAACACAGCAACTTATATTTCATTTGTTCTGAAAAATCTGTTGTTTCATTTTAAACATAGGAATGTTAGATGTTGATTTCCATGTCATTGGACAACTTGAAGCAGCCCTCAGTTTTCAAATAAGAGTTAAAGTTGCAGATGGATATTATTTCTGTGCCCCTTCTCCCTCCACTATTTGGATTTTAAGAAAAGCAGAATGTTTGGAACAGTTTTCTCTCAGGCAGGATTCCTTATGATTGTGACCTTATTCTTCATGGCCTTCCATGTTTAGCAAGACCCTGTGAGCTTGTGACTTTACTGCACTTTGTTGCTCAAATGTCTGGTAATAACTGTTTAGAATGTAGTTTTACTTGTGTAAAAACATAACCACTTTGTAACCAGAGAAAACAGCTTAACAGTATCTTCTTTTCAAAGTACTTACCTTTTCCCGTGTTTTTTATATCCTGTTCCCTCTGCCTAGTGTTGATATTCTGACTCACCACACCTTAAAAAATGCAAGCGATACAGTTTGCTAAAATACTGTGAACTGTCACCTACAGTACAGTGACCACAGTCCACTTGTTCCCAATTTTAAAAGCTTGTACATACAACCTGACAGATACAGTACAGGTTTACTCTGCAGGGACAAGGTTTTCGCTCCAATGGCAGCAATTCTTTGAGATGCCTCTGAGTGTCAGGGTGATGTCCCACTGGCACTGGTGACAAGGAATGACTGCGTCTCACCCTGCTCGCTGTGGTATAAATATTAAAAGGAGCGAAGTATACCCGACGTGTATAGTTTAACAGTGCAGCATATGCTTGTAGCAATGTCAGCGCATCAAGCTTTGTCCTGAAGCTTAAATGGTGATAACTTACTGTTAATTTGTCACCAGTATTGGCCGTTTTCCAAATTAATTGCCTGCATTCATCCATCCTTCTGTTTTAACCCATTTACAAATGCTGAGGTGTACCATTTCTGATTGGCTTGCTTATAGTTTTGAAATACTTGCTGGCTGGCCCCCAGCAAACTGTACATTCAGAGTTTGTCGTGTCATATAGAAGTCAATTTGCAGGCATACAAAGACACAGAGTCTAGATTTTCATTCTTGTTGCCCAAGATAATAACTATCTAAAGTTAAAAAAATCCTGCTTATGTTCTAAGTGTTTTATTCACATTAATTGCTTACTCACACATTTAATTTTGTTGCATTTTGTATTTGTGTTAATCTGGTTTAATATGTATTCACAGGTGGTTTGTGGCTTCCATTTTCATTATTTCCTTAAATCTGCACATAAAAATTCCTTTGGTTTTACTTACCCAAATGCCTTTATGACCCTTAATTTGAAAAGGAAGTGACATATCTGTATATAAATTTCTGTTGTAAGCTTTTTGATAGTAAAATCATGGTATTTTGCAAGAGATGTTATTTCACTGTGAAGTATTTTAGCTTTAGCTATTGTCCAGTCCTGTTTAGAATGGTTATTAGGATCTCAGCCTTCCAAGGTCCTCTAAGTCCTTGTGTTGTTCCATTGAAGTATGTTTGCTTTGTACAGAAATCTATACAAGTCCAAATCTCCTTACAAGATTTGGGTTATTAAAGCCTGCATAATAAAAAAATCAAAGGCCTGTAACCAACAGAGTTCTTGACAATGAACCATCAAATGCTTGCTGGCTTAAGGCAGAAATGCAGATCAGTTAATCTGTATTTCAGATAATTTTTTTCTGCATTTGTCCTGCTGTTTGGAAATCACCACCATCTCTATTATTTTTAAGTTGTGAGCAACAACATATTTAGAACTCGTCTTTTGTTAATGTGAGGATGCATGAGACTCTTATTAAACTACAATAAGTCTTTACTATTCCTGTGTCGGTTCTTTGTAAATCTTCTCAGTAAAAAGTTCAAATTGGCTGAGGACTGAGCTTCTTACCTGTGTTGAAATTGCTTGGAAGCCGAGAGTGCTCAGGGCCTGGCCCAAAAGATGGGATGTTTTTCCCTGGTACTGTATCTTCCTGCTTTACATGTTATGTATAGTTTGTTCTGATTGTGCTGTGTGTTCACTTTAGTATTTTTGCCATTTTTTTCATTTTATTAGCGCCATGCCCTATCACTTTTCCCCTCATTGATTTCAAAACAATGCATCTGCAGAGAGAAGGGGAGGGTAAGTATGGTTCGCCATACGTTCAGTTATCTGCCTTTTGATAGTTTATGGTTTGCTTTCTAACTAACCCTTCACCTGCTGTCCCTTATATCTTGGGAATGTTCTGATCTGCAGTTTTTCTGTTTACTTTTTTCAAAAAGGTCCCCTTCTTGTATCTTGTACTGTGTGAACAGGCAAGATTAGAGCTTAAAAATGAAACAAAAAATCCCAATAATACTTAGTAAATGTACAATGGAAAGCAGGTACAAGGGTTATTTTTTTAAAATATTACTTTGTGGGTTTTATTGTTGTTCTGCACACTTTGAGCCCAGTTTTCAAATTTCTGCTTTGAACTGGAAAATATAGGCAACTCTCTAAAAGGAAAAAGGAGGGTGGGGTTTTAATTTCAAGTGCTTGGAAGATCACATCAGCTTTTTGTTAGACAGCAAGAAAGCCTTATCTGAGAATAATAAGGGATGTTAGCAACTAACTTTTTGTAGGCGTTTAAAAAAAATTGATTGTTTTGGAATCCCCTGCTTAAAAGAAATCACTTTCCACGAATTAGAAATCTCTTTTTCTCAGTGGTGTCACGGTGGATTTAAACTTAAACCCAACAACACTCCTTTAAAAAGACTTCAGCAAATGGGTATTGTACCTAAAGAGGTATTGTCAGGCTTACCTTCTTCAAAACCCAGAGGCAATCTTTCAAAGTACATGCGTAAGGCTTAAAAGTTAATTTTCACAGCAAAACATTGCAACAGACAATATTTTCTTCTAACTTCAGATTTCTGATGAGTAAATAAGGCTCTTTTACACTGTTACTGTTCAGAAATGCATACTCCCAAGATACACTTTGAAAAAGGGATCCTAGTGTGCATACTTCATTTCAGTACCTTTTTCTTTCAGTTGATACATGACAGAATTTGTAGCTTTCTAATGTATTTCAATGTTTTTATTCACTTTGTGTATGACACCACATATATCCTTTATAGCATACGAGAGTAAGCATTGGGTACGCATTTTTGTTTCCTTTTGACTCTCTTTTCTAATTCTTTTAACAGAAAAGTACCATTTTGTGTCCCTTTCTTATCTTCTAGATCCGTTTCCTGCTTTCAAATCTTGGCAGGAGGACAGTGAATCTGGAGAAGCTCAGCTTTCCCCGCAGGCTGGGAGGATGACGAACCATCCGTTGGAAGAGGACTGTCACCCCATCTTGTCCCATCGTAGTTTGGATTTTGGGCAAAGCCAACGTTTCTTACATGATCCAGAAACGTTAGATTCTTCATCCAAAGCACTTTCTTTTGTTAGGTATGTATTTGAATGCAATTTGGTGGGTGTTGGGGCAGGAGATGCTGCAGCCAGTAGGAAAATACAGCTGTTTTAAGAACAGATATTAAGATATTAATTAATTGCAGATATTAATTAATTTGCCAAGGTCAAATGGAGCATTATGTGGCCATTTGGCTGTTCTGCCTGCTCAGGAACTGCCATGGTGAGTCAGACCAGAGGTTCGTCTGGGACGGTATCGTGTCTCTCAAAGTGCCACTGGCAGATGCTGAGGGAAAGAGTATAAAAATAGAGCAGACTCGCACAGATTTCCCTGGCATTTGGTCAGGGCTTCTGACAACCTGTTCTAATGGCACTTCCTGGACTGAAGGTGGTATTTATATCCTTTGTTTACCAGTCTCTACTGGACTGTTGGTCTATGTTTTTATATAAGTTTTGGCTTTTTTAATTCGGTAGCATCAATATTTGTTTTCATGTCACATACTTTTGGATTTGTTTTGTGTGCTGTGTTATGCACTCCCAGGAAAGAGAGCCGGGTTCTACAAACTGTTGCAACTAAAGTGTGCAGTAGTGGCCTGGGCAGGTTCTTCATTTGTGCTGTGGAAAGTCGTCGTTCAGAAGCGTTGTAGGAAAGTAACAGCTGTTAGAGGGAGAGGCAACAGTACAGCGAAGAGCGAGGCTTCTTAATGCAGGTCCTTGCCTGCAGATTTCGAGGATCAAGCCTGTTCAACAGTGTTTGAAAGCAGAGTCATAACTAAACAAGCTGCAAGTTATTTGTGTGATGCAAGAGGAGTGAGACCCTCCAAAGCACTGAATAACCCTTGACCTGTCCTGCTGTTACTATGAAAGGGGATTTAAGAACTTCCATGCTTATTAGGGAAGAAATAATCCCATAAAAATGAGAAAATCTCAAACAGAAAAGACCAAGTTTAGAGCCTCTAATTCTGTCTGACACAGATTTATTGATAGAAAAAGATAGTTGCCCAAGTTTTATCTAGTTACCCACAGAAGGTAGTTGACAAGCACTGTTAAAATGATGCAGAAGAGTGACCTGCAGAGAAGTGCTGATTGTAAAGGCTGTTCTCCTCGTTCTGAAACTAATCAGGATCTACACTAGTAGATTATTAGATTAGTATTTCTAATATCTCAAACTACGTAGATGTCTCTAGCTGTGCTGTGCTGAGAGATCTTTCAGGCACCTTGTGTAATAAGTACTAGAGAATTCTCGTGCTCAACCTTGAAATAAAAATGTTTTCTCACAAGAAGGAAATATCAAGGAACTGAACAAATGCAAAAGGTTATTCAAAACCGGAATTGCATATTCTAGAAATCTGTTAGTAAGGCCAGCAGATTAAATTATGTAGGTGGTTTTTAGATAAATATTTAATCTTCACCTAGCACAGTTAAGTGGAACTGTAATTACCAAGGGTTTTTTGGTGCTAGCTTCTAGCCTGGACTATATTCTGTGCCAGATATTTCAAGAAGAACTGAGTATCTAGTAACTTAGATATGTAATTTAGCCACCATGACATTCTAAACTGTTTTAATAACAATGTAATTAACAGTACAGTAGTTTATTACACTTGAATTTCAAATGCTCTCTTTCACCAAAGAGCTATTTCTGTTATGTGTATGACTAGAATTAGCAAAAAATAACACGTCTCATTTTGAAGGCAGCACATCAAAGTGTTTTGATTCAGTAAATAAATAGCTCTAAATGAAGACCTGAAAAGAATTTATTATGAACTGGAGAAAAAAATTGAAATTAGTCATCTGTTACTCAAATACACAAGTTGTTTGCACTTGTTTAATTGTTTAAATGACATTTAAAAATGTTTTTAATACAGAACACGACGAGCATCCTTTAGTTCAAAAGATGACAAAAGGGAAGACAAGACACCTTATCAGCTTGTCAAGAAATTACAGAAAAAAATAAAGCAATTTGAGGAACAATTTGAAAAAGAGAAAAACATAAAGGTAAGTTACGACTTCTCCTTTTACTCAGGATAAAAACTGCATGATGGAGCTGAGTTTCTTACTGTAGTTCAGCACTGAGCAGCTAACTTTGGGATCACAAATAATTTTATGTGCTGCTTTTTATACAAGTGAACTGAACAGCAGCTGTCCTGGAGAACATGCCATAGTGGCTGAGCTCAGGAAGGGCAGACAGTGACATTTCTGCAGTGAGCCTGGGGGATGAGAGAAAAAAGCATCTTAACACTTATCTCTGGCTCAACTCCTGATGTCTTGTTTCAAGTTTATTTTCACAAGTGATGTCTGTTCTGTTGGCACTAACAGTGACATCCATGTTATTATAGTCACGTTCACTGTCATGAATATCACCAAATCTTGAAATAACTATTTATAAACAAACTTTGGTGTGTTTGTTTTTATAAAATTGAGTTTGTTTTTATTACTTTCCAGCCTTCCTATAGTGATATTGCGGCCAATCCAAAAGTTTTAAAATGGATGACTGAACTTACCAAATTGAGAAAGCAAATAAAAGGTAAGGGATGCTGCAGTTTCTGGTTTTCTACAAACACAAATTATCTACGTGACTGAAAAGGCTGAGTCATTCCATAAAATTCTATAGGATAGTAAATGTTTCATTTCTAAATTCTGAACTATTCAAAACCCAAAACCAAATAATTCTTGTGGCTTTGTTTTTAGTTTATCGGGAGAGAAACTGCCTATGCAAACTGTCATATTCCTTTATTTGCAGTTGAACTGAGAGAATTATTTCTTCTCAACCTTTGGATTGAGCAATTTTTCTCATTTCAGATGCAAAGCAGAGGAGCTCAGATGGAGATTTCATACCTCAAACACGTCCACGAAGTAACACTCTTCCAAAGAGCTTTGGTTCATCTCTCGACCAAGAGGATGAAGAGAATGGAGATGAGATGCGGGTTGTGCAGAAAGAGAAGAAACCCACCAAGGAAGCTACGCTTGAACTCATTTTGAAAAGATTAAAGGAAAAACGAGTTGAGAGATGTTTGCCAGAAGATATAAAAGTAAGTATAAGGTTATAGTTAGGCTGTTTGTAAGAAACTAACAGAGGGAAACAGAGCACTATCAGACACTTCCAGTATCACTTTATCAATGAAATGATGTCTCTGTCTAGCAGCCCTTTATCAGTCCCTTGTATTTCAAACAAGTGACCAAGATGAACCACATTTTCCTTGCTCACTCTTTATTAAAATATTATACGTATCTGCTGACAATATTGGACAGTTTTAAATGGATGAAGGTGGGATGCATGGCCTTAACTAAGCTGAGCTTGCCTAAGGCATCTGTATAGCTTATAATGTAGGAAAAACTGTTGACGTGACTTGTTTGATTAAATACAAATTATTTCCTGATAGAAAATGACAAAGGACCATTTGGTAGAAGAAAAAACATCTCTCCAGAAAAGCCTCTTGTATTATGAAAGTCAACATGGACGGCCGGTAATAATTGGTTTACTTCATCTGACTATATTAACGTGTGTGTAGACGACAATAATTCTTGTGCAGTAGTAATACCAGACTTTAATGCTAGTATGTGTGGATATTTTTATTTGTTCAAAGCACAAAGTTATCTATTAGTTTCCGTGTATGTATTATTAGGCCCTTTTTCCACAGATCAGTAGGTTGTTGGAGTTTGCAAATTGATTGGTGTCATTTGGTGCCTTGTTTGTCTGGGAAGCAAAGAGAAATCTTAAAAATGAACACTATTGAATTTCCTGGAAAGAGACTGGAGATGTTGTTCTGGATTTCACAAAAATAGAAATGAAAAGACACTTTGTGAGGTTTTTTTGGGAGTGTTTTTTGTGGTGTTTTGATGGGGTTTTTTTGTTTTTTTTGTTGGTTTTTTTTTTCAAATATATGACATGTTTCTTTTATCATTGGAGATGTGGAAGTTACAGTCAGTGGCTTGCAATTGGTGCCTAAAGTTCTGGGATTTTATCTTGGACAGTGATCAGCATCACCGGTCCAATCACAAGATCTTTCCAGTTACTTTTCTCTCAGCCTTCTGGCCTTGGCACACTGGCTGTGTAACCAGCACTGCGGGAAAATCTGATCAAGCCTTTCTGTCTAAAAGCAAAGGAAGAATAATGGTCTTGAAGATAGTGGCGCTGGTGCTGCAGTCCACAGTAACAGTTCCGGAGAGCCTTTCAGATCTGTTATGTTGACGTACACAGTGGCCAAGAATGGAGAGTAAATCAGATATCGGATAAAATCTCTCTATGGTTTCATCCTTTACTTTTTTTCCCCTGTCATTTCTATAGAATCATCATCACTGCAAGGCACAGACTCTTCTCCCCCAATTCTTGATCCTTTTTTTATTTTTTCCTCTTTTCCATGGGTCTTTAAAGATAGAGGGTTTGCTTCTACTGAAGCTCCCCTAACTCTAGAAGTCTTTGCAAGTCTGAAAAGGGAGTTAAAGTGAGAAAAGAGAAGGAAAAAGCACCCTTTTATTTGCATAAACCCCATTTTGTACACATAATTTAAACTAGTTTTATGTTCCTAATTGGAATGTACGTGGCCTGGCACGAGAAGCATACCGCTTTGTGTTTGCTTGGATATTATTGGGTGACTGGTATAATTAATTCTGTGGTTTCTCTGCCTTCAGGTTACTAGAGAAGAAAGACATATTGTGAAGCCACTTTATGACAGATACAGACTTGTAAAACAAATGTTAACTAGAGCAAGCATTACTCCTATTCTTGTGAGTAAAACAAATGCTATTTCTGGTTTGGGGTTTGTTTTTTTTACTTTCAAACGGCTAGGCTGCCTTTAGAAGAGCTAGTACTACTGTTCCATAAAATACATCTTTCTTGTGGAAGATTTAAGATGTTATTTTGCTTGAGGCATTGAGAGCAGAGCAGTTCAAAGCTGTCTGTGACCTTCGTGGCTCTTGGGAAGTAGCTGGCTCTCAGTAAATAAGCTGTCCTGACTTGCCTTGGCTGAGACCTTCCCAAGTCCCTGTGCTAGTTATGGATCCACAGTACATGTTGTACGTCTCGTCCTTCCGAAAATAGTAACAACAGTTGCAGGGAAGCTTGTGTCTCTTCCGTACTGCAGGTTACCGTCCCTAGAGGCATGAGTGACAGGGTGGCCATAGGAACCATTTCATTCTTTCGTGCTTCCCCACTGTGAGACGTGTTACCAACATCTGCAGCATCTGTACAACATCTATGCTTTTTCATTGTGTTTTCACTTCATTTTCTTCTAACTTGCAGTGCTTTCTATTTTCTTTTTTTTCTGTGATCTTGTAAGAAATGAGGAAGAAAAGCTTTTACACTGTGTGAGGGTTGATGTCACCTTGTTTATAGTACCTGTAGAACAGTTGGGGAATGGCAGCCAGCTGGCTGACTGTGTCATGAGCTGTATTCGAAATCTTGCGTGCTGACCCAGCCTCACAACAAGACTGTTTTGATATTAGCGATTTGACCTTTTTAGAAGGAAGGGACTGCACAGCTGATGTGAGATAATCTCTTTATGTACAGACAGGTATTTACTAGATTTACGTAGCTGGGCAGTGCTTACTCAGCAGGAACTTAATCAGCTGTTTACACTGACTGTTCTTAGCTATTGCCTTTAAACCAAAGTATGTTGAGATAAAGGGACCAGTTCAAGATCATCCTTTCTTGCACATATATTTTTGGGCAGCCGCTTTTATAGAAAAATGTGATTTATGTTGCAGTCGTATTTCAATTTAAGAACTTTTCTATCAGTATCACTTTTTGAACTCTATAAACACAGTTGGCTCTTACGCACCTAAGCATTTCTCCATGACTGGTGAATCGTAGGTTATTAGTGGTGCCCTTGACTTGGTTGAGTTTTATCCCATCTCTCACCTCAAAAATCTGACTCCTCAGCTGAGATGCCTTTTATATTATCAGTAGCTTTATGACTATATCATAGCGGTGTTTTCTTTTTCCTGTGAAATAAAGGGATGGGTGATATCCAATCAAAAGGATTTCAAATTGAGAAGAGAGCTTGATAACATAATTCCTAATCTGTGCTGTGTGCAATATCTGTAAAAGATTTTTCCCAGGCCTCTGCTTTTGAAACCTGTAAGACTGATCTGTGGAGCTCTCTAATTACCAAGGATTGTTCAGTGATAGCTTATAGGTAGGCTGTGTTCAGTGCCAGGTATTTCAAGAGTCGTGTTTTGGTTTATGATACTTGCTTCCATGAGGTATCTCTTACGGTGTCACAGACACTGAAGCCTGTATGGAAATTTCCAAGGAAGCAAGAATCTATTTACCTTTCGTGAACTAAAGTTGTTTTGACAGGTCATTGTCTGTGTGGCTTTCGTGTTCCACCTTCCTCCTGTTCAAATAGTCCATCTACTGGAATTGCTTCTGCTGTCCAGGGGCGAGGGCTGCGCAGGGCAGGACCGCAGGTGTGCAACAGGCAGCCAGCAGTGACACCTGCACAGCGCAGGGACGCCTCTTTTAGGCTGAATTCAGAGGATTTGGGCTCTGAGGTGGCAATAGGTAACTCGTACATAGTGCTGGGTTTCAGAGTGGTCTAGAAAAACAAACTGGCATTGTTATTCCCGATGTATACCTGGGAGTAGATAAAAAAATGGCTTTGGCCTTGTGTAACTTTATTTTTATAATCTCCTTGTGGTTTGGGAAGAAGAGTAAATATGAAATTCAGAGATATCTTTGTGCTTTATGAATTTTTTTCAAAACAGAGAGAGAAAGAGTGCTTTTTATTTTAATTCAGAAGAAGAATATTAGAATCTCACATTTTTACTTGTATGTCAACAATACTTTGGGCGCCTGAGCTTTTTGGGCTATGTGGTAGTTTGGCTATGCTCTGTAAGTATGTTGGCAGTCTTTTATTCTTCTGAAAGAAGTACCTTTAGGTATTAGGCAACTTCAACAAAATTCTGACTGCACACAGCATTTATTGTCTAATTGTACCTAATGATACAAACTTGAATTTTTACAGGGGTCACCATCAACCAAGAGGCGGGGGCAGATGTTACAGCCCATTATTGAAGGTGAAACTGCCCATTTTTTTGAAGAAATTAAGGTGTGTACAGTGCATTTAAAAAAAAATGCTTCTCAGCACTTGTAATAGGGAAACAAAATATTTCATATTTGTTTTGAATTTCTTCTTTGACTTTCAGGAAGAAGAGGAGGAAAGTGATGGTTTGTCTGCAGACCTGAATGATATCTTAAAAACTGCTGCCCAAACACAGCCTGTTTTAAGCCCAGTTGAAAACTCTGAGTCTGATCTTGAAGATGGTCAAGAGAAACTGACCCGTGACCTGAGGTTGTCGAGCACCCGCGCTGCTTCTATGTACGTCAACATAAGTGACTGATTCTCTTGTAGAAGTTGCAATTATTGGACTTACAGTCACAATACTAAATATTGATGTTGGGTGGAAGGGAATGATGTGTTCAGCACATCTCGGCAAGCATTTGGCTTGAACGAGCGTTCTTTGACGTGTCTGAGATCTTTTTGTATTCATTGAGTTGTTCAGTATCTTCTAAACCTTCTTCAGCTTTATTTGAGCTGTGTAGGCAGCAGAAAATTTATACCCTTTTATTAACTACTACTTTGTTCTCAACATTTCACCATCATACAGCATATTCCTTATAAGCAATTTATTCCTTATAAGCAATTTATTATTAGCCTAGCTAGCTCAGTTGCTTTTGATTATGCTTTGGAGAACTTAAATTGTATTGTATGGCAAATAGTATTTTTCTTTCACTTGAAATTTTTAGGCCTGAATTACTGGAGCAACTGTGGAAAGCCAGAGCTGAAAAAAAGAAGCTACGTAAGACACTACGAGAATTTGAAGAGGAGTTTTATCAGCAGAATGGAAGGTTTGTTTAGCACAAAAACCAGATGCTGGACAGCAGCCTCATTTTCTAGCCAAGTATTTTTCTTTTTCAACATTCCATATGAATGTTGCCAAAAGGAATCTGGCCTGTTTTAATCTCTGCTATGAATAGTTTTCTGAAGGAGAGAACATTGCTGTGTATTTTTAATCGTGGAAGAAGCCTGCTCCTGGGTTTTGTTTCCTCTGTTACAGTCTGTGCAGTATAATAATGAAAATGGAAGAAGGGGGAGTGTGTTTAATTTTTTTTAAGAAAAAGTATTTTTAATATAACACCCCTACCACCACCCACCTTACCTCAAATTATCCATCTCTTTTCTAACATCAGGCAGGGAAAGTTTACCCATTTGTCCTTTGTTCCAGTAGGTCAGCCCTGATGCTGTGTATTTGCTTTACCCATAAAAGGGTTGATAATTTTTATTCTTCTCTGTATTGTTCAGTTATTTTAGGCCTCTTATTCAAATATGTATTGTTATGAATTTGATTGAACTGCTGCCCATTGTGTGTAATGGGGTTTTTTTTGAGGTGTATCGCCTCATGATCAAAACTAACACCACTCTTAAGAGGTCACTCACTTTCTTGACTGGCAGCCATTCTCACTTAACTGTATTTTCTACTGAAGAAGTACAAGTTCTAAGAAGAACTTAAGAGAACGATTTATAAACAATGCTGTGATATTTATGTGGAATAAATTCTGCTGGGTTTTCTATTCAGTTTAGGTGATGGCAATTTTAACTACAATGAACTAAAATATAATAACATGTCTGTTATCGGCGAACAAGCTCCAAAAATATGTCTATCTGCCTTAAGATAACTGCACATCGCTGCTCTTGTGTTTAGCTTGTTGCAGTGTGGAGCATTTTCTTGAAACTTAATTGTGCTTCTTTTTATAGGAACGTACAGAAAGAAGATCGGGTTCCAATGCTTGATGAGTACAGGGAGTACAAGAAAATAAAAGCCAAACTTAGGCTGTTAGAAGTCCTTATCAGCAAACAAGATTCTTCAAAGTCGATTTAAATCTTGGTCCTCCAAACCACTGAATAACATGATATTTCCGTATACTACCGCTGTACTTATCGGGTGCTTGTGTTCATTTGTCATGCACTGTTGAAAGAATCCAGTTTGTGCACTTTATTGTGGTGCCGCTATAAGATGTTTGAAGGGTAAACAGGTCCTGTCTAGAGAGCAACTAAGATTTCTGAGTTTGAGACTGCTCTATCCAACTTTAGCAAACACAGTTTCCGTCAGTTTTGTATTACAGATACATCATCTTGTTCCAAAACAACCATAGATTTTGTTTTTCTTTAGAATTCAAGAACTTTGAGACTTTTGTTATTACCAAGTTTTTGCATTATTGAAGAAATTATTAATACCATAATGCTACACTGAACTACTCCTCTTGCCTGTTTTTTATTATAGGGGGAAAAAGTCAGCAAATTAAACATACAGCCCTTTTTCCTGGGACATTTAAAAAAGCCTAGACTGAAATTCCTTTCAAAGGACTGCCGTGGAACAGCTTTAAGTTTTGGTATTCTAAATTGCGCCTATAACACAGTAATAATTAACATCTACGGATTTTGCTCATTAGTGGTCAAGTTTCCTCCTTGATAAAGATGACAGTGGACAAACCAGAAAGTGACCTTGCTTAGTATCTTTTAAAACTCGGAAAACTGAAAAATTCTATCACACGCTGCCTACAGGACTTACTGTTGTTCGTTTTCTCATTTTATCGGTTATTGTTTATCAACTAGTGGTGACATAGTGTTTTGTCTGAATTGGATACTGCATCTCCACTTCAGGAAGATTTGAGGAACGTAATGAACATTTCGGTGTTATGGGAAATGTGATGGCGCTCAGACTTGCGTAGCTCCAGCAGCAAAGAGCTGGCTTAGGACAGTTAAAACTCCTCTGTACCTGCACTAAGTACAGTGTCAAGGGCTAAACTCGATGTAGTTAACGTGCACCACGGGGTGAACTGTTGGGCTTGAGTGAAAAATTACTGCTGTTTATCATGATTTTGTTTTACAGTTGGAGAATAAAAATAAGTTGTCTAACCCTTATGATGTAAGCAAAACGGTTTATGGGCCTTGCATGATTTAGCTTCAGAGTTGAAACTGAATAACGTTTTAAGTATCACATCTGCTGTGCTGAATGATGATTTAGCTCCCAGCTTTGTGCTCTGCAGCAGCCGTCAGCAGCTCGTTTGGATCTGGCAAAACCTGAGTGTTAATTTTAACTGGTGCTTTCTCAGTTTGGTTTTTTTCCTTCAGTGTATCAGTTTGATCGTGGCCATGTTTTGCATGCACCTACTCTCGCTGCATGTTTTTATGACTGGCTAATGTCAACATAGCTGTTATTCACACTGCTTTACGAAAGACCAAAAATGAACTTTCTCACAACGGAAGCGATGGCCAGCATGTAACCTCAGAGACTTGCTGTTCTGTCATGGAGCATATGAAATAGGTTGAAAGTAGGATATTTAGTGCTCAGATCTCATCTGTGTACTGTAGAATACTTCTTGTTTTGTTTTACTCTGCTCGTAGGCATGCAATTTTGGAATTCAGAAAACAAAAGCACTAAAACTATTGAGCACTGGTGGTATGCCTTTCTTTTTCAAACTGCAAAATGATCTGGGACCTTAGAGAATAATGAGGTTAAACTAGTGTTGAGACCATTTATCAATTATATTCAGTTCCATCGTGCAATGTACACTTCAGTTACTTTTCTATCAGTCTGCAGACACGGGTGTATCCAAACATTGAAACTAATGTGTACTGTATAGTGTTGTACATGAATGTTTGTGTTTTATATACCACATGCAAAATGTCAATATGCACTATTTAAATGTTTTAAATAATATATTCCTCCTTTATAATGCTTAAATCTATATGATTCCAATATTTTTATAAGTGAGTGAGTGATCAGACTGGTTCCAATTCAGAATTAACAGCTGCTTTGTGTTTGTTATGCAGTGTTTGGCTGTTTATTCAGTATAGTAGATAAGCATGGCAACAGTTATGCTGAGTGTGTTTTGTGCCATCCTTGTTCAGCAATAAATAAATGGTAGAACTAGGCATTTTGTGATATAACAGTTTTACTTTGGTAAAAGCAAAACCTATATATCTATATGGATATATAGAAATGAAATATATATAACTGAACCAGATATAATTGCATTGCTATGTCTGGTGCTTATTGTATAGACTTTTATAATAAAAGTACCTTAACCTTTATTGTCATATATCTTTGTTTCTCATCGTGCTTTCTCCTCCACTGCCATCTCTTAAAAAACAAGGGCTGAGTCCTTCGCTGTTTACGTGTTTGCAGTTTCAGGGTGTTGCTGAGACAGGTTGGGATTCTGCCGCCTGCCAGCAGAGCCCTCGAGGAGGCTGCAGTTTGAGCCTTATCGTACCTGTTCACACTGTCTGACAGCAGAAAAGTGATGAGATCGGCTCCTGGGCGGACGGCTGGGCCAGCGCTGTGACGTGGGCTCTGCTGCTCTGTGCGCTGCCAAGGGAACACACCCCGAGTCCCACTCGTTCTTGCTCCAGCAGCAGCTCTGAGTGGTCGTGGGGCAGAGCTGCTCCAGCCGCTGCTGGGCTAATCGTTCACTGCCGATGAATACACCTTCAGCTGATGAGCAGAATTTGGTTGGGTCTAGATCCATGATGATTTCTTAGCCTTAAAACGAGTATCACAGCAGTTACTGCTGTGTTAGTGACCAGAATACACTCTTACTACATGCAGTTCTGTAAACCCAAGAGGATGCTCTTCTTCTGGACCAAATAGATTTTTTTTTTTTGTAGTCTGTTGATGTAAGTTCATCTGGAAAGTGACTGACTTCTCTGTTATACTTTGTGTAAATCCACCTTTCTTCAGCTTAAGGCCTGGCAGGAGACAGAAGAACTGAAAGTGAAGACTCTGCTTGTGGATGTCAGGGCAGGTAAATGGGAACAAGGAAGACAAGTGGGAAGTTGAGGGAGAGGAGGCAGCAGGAAGCCTGCGGTTCCTTCCGTAGGGTGGGACGGAATAGCCTTTCCTCTGATCCCGTCTTTCCTCTGAAGATGGGGGGGAAAAGAGAAAGCACAAATTCTTAGGACACTGGCTCGAAGAGTGAACAAGGTTGTTACAAATCTATTCGTTCATCCTCCATTTTTCCTCAGCATTATTTATTCAACAAAACTTGATCAAGATGCTGATGAGAAGACAAAAGTCCCTCCAATAACCTGCTTGTTGTGAACTGTTTAAACTCCATGTGCTACAAAGCAATGAACCAAGAAGATTTTAGTGAAGGAAAATAACCCCGTGTTAAACACCGTTACCCAAAATGGAGGAGAAACAGATTTTTCAGGATGCACGAAGCTCAGTGATCCTGGGACAAGATCCTCCTTGCTGAAGAACCCATTCTGAGATAACACAGATCTATAGTATTCCAAGCTTTACCTCTTGACACAGGTTTGCTCAAGCTGTTAACGTGACAAGGAACCTGTGAGGCAGGCTATAAAGAGGGTTTCCCGTGCCCCGGAGGAGTAGAGGAGGATGAGCAGTGCTTGAAAACTCTTCTGGGGAGTGCAGGGTGAGTAACTGTGGCTGAAGGTTTTGGGAGGTCTTTGTACAAGAGGGGTTCCCAGGAGGAGGAAATGTTGGAGATGCCAAAGGTGCGATACATTTGCTTCCTTGCATGTCAGCTGTTGAGATAATCAGATGTTCAGTGACCTTTGTTTTCAGGGAGACGAGTCCTGGGTTGCTGCGTAGCGACAGGAGCCCTTGGGAAGGGAAGAAGAGCTGGTTTTATTGTAAACTGGTCCCTTTTAGAAGAGAGAGGATAGCTTGGCTTGGCTTGGCTTGGCCAGGTGACTGAGGTACAAAGTCAGAGAACCCAACCCTCAAACCAGAGCATGGGTACGTTGTGCTGCTGGGCTGAACTGCCTCTTTCTGGGTCCCTGCTCCCCTCTCCACGACTCCACAGCGTGATTAGATGCAGAGAGACCAGAGCCCAGGCAGTAGCTCAATAGCACTCTGCGGGACATATGGCTTTACAGTATTATAAATCTTTGCAGGATTTATACAAGTTTTGGAATACTTTGGGGGCTGCATGTCATGCATGAGCTGAGGTGTCCAGCAGCAGAAGCTCCCCAGGCAGGGACAGCGAGGTGGAGATGGGGTGATGCAGCTGGGTGCTGGCCCCATGTTTTACCGGGATGGCATTTGGGCACGTGTTTTGTTTCTTCCTGTGGCTGAGGCCCAGCAAAGAATAAATATCAACGACTACATAGGAGCAGGTAGCTTCTGGCTTGAACGTTACACCTGGGTAAAAACAGATATAGGAATAAAAGGACATTCTGAGAACTGTGGCTGGTGCAAGGGAGGAGCAAAGCTCCCTCCAGTGGCTCCGGCTGTGAACGCCTGGTCACAATCAACGTTTGGGGTTTTTTTTCTTGGAAGAGTAATTGTTTTGTTTGTTTGTTTTTCCTCTAAAGGCAACAGTAACCTGCTTTGGAAGCAATGAGTACCTGGAAGGAGAATTGCTGAGGAATAAGCATTAACTTCAGCAGCAGATGCCCTGGCAGAAGCGAGCGGTCGAGAAGGTGATGGCTGTGGACCAGTGTGCTGGACCCTGCTCAGAGGGTGAGGGCAGGGTGAGGAGCAGGCCCAGGGTGCTGCTGCTGCTGGTGATATCTCAGTTACAGGTCCGTGTCTCACAGCAGCCCCAAAACAAGGCAGAGGAATACATGTCGTTCAGGTGTTTGTAGAGATTCCACTCAGTTCTCAGAGTTAAAGCAGCACCTGATATTCTTAAAGAAACAACCCAGAAGCAACAATAGTATTTACCTTTATTAACATTCCTACTTATGTTATCCAGAAATAGAAAAAAATAAAGCAGGGGGGCGGGTGGGGAAATGGTGACCAGATGAGCTCCTGTCCTGCATTTTACTGTCCCGTCTTGCCTGAAGCATCCTGCAGTTTTTGAACGATTTTCGTAAGTCTCCTGATTTTCGCATTAATGTTATTTAATTCATTCCCCAACTCAGCTGTATACCTGAAGAGCCTAGAACACACAAATACAGCCACATATCCTTGAGACAGTGCTGGCCATGATCTTGCATTTGCAGCCTTCCTCTGCTTGCTTGTGTCAGCTGCCCAGGGTCGATCTCCTGAAATACCCATCACCAGCACAAGGTCTTACAGCCTCTGTCTCCCTCCCTGGGCAGCCACAAGGACATGTTCTGTGAGAGTAACAATATTTTAAATTCTTGTCCCACTTCTTGACTAATGTCCTTACAAGCTCCCCTACTGAATTCTTTCTTCTGCCCTCCCTGGGGGCAGCTGTTGTCAGCCAGTATAAAAGCACTTAAAATACCTTAAAATCACTGACTTTGTGTTGATCTCCTGTCTCTCAGGTTGTCACTCGGTGAGGATTTCAGCTACGGCTGCAGCTGCCAGGGGATGGGAATAAGGCTGCGGGGACAGGGCCGCACACACTTACTTCTGAAATTCTTCCATGGAGACGTAGCCCTGAGCTGTGACTGCGTCTGTGTCCTCAGCAGCTCGATACTGCTCACGAGGTTTTTCTTCCTGTGGTTTTGATACCTTCCCATATTTCTGTTCAACACCAGAGGGATTTAAAAAGTAAATTAAATATCAGAAAGCCAGCACGGCTCACTGGAACACCTGGAACACCTGGAACACCGTCACTCGGCAGGGAGGAGGTTGCATGCTGGAACAGACACATACAGCTCCGGGGAAAAAAATACTCTCCATATAAAGTAGATTTTCCTTCTGCCCCTTCCGAAAAGACAGGATATAGGAATATATTTCTTCTCAGAGGTGGGAGAGATCGCAAGCATTGTGTGTGCTGGTGTTCAGGGGCTTTTCCATTTCTTATTGTAGAAGTGTTTTTTTTAAACAGACACATGTTAGAAGTTACTTGCACAGGCTTACCCCAGATATGGAACTACCAAAGGCTGCTGGAAACCTTTCCTGAAACAAAAGGAAGCTACAGTAATTTTTCTTCTTGTGGTAGATGCAGCCTATGACCCAATAGATTGCTGTAAAGTGTGTTTGTTTCCCGTACATCTGTTTTTGTTTAACATTTGAGCAAATGCCCAGCTCACAACTTTATAGCATTGCTAAGATGCACTGACCTCACCCTTCTATCAGCTCTGCTATCGTAGTGTATGACTTTGCCTGAACAAGCTTTCATTTGAAGTTTTGGGCATAAATTAGTGATTTTGATTTATTTATGGGTCTAGCTTTTGCTATTCCTATGATGGTAAAAACAGTACCCTGTGGAGAACTAGCTTTTTGTAAGTAAGAGTTAGGACCACTGTGACTCCTTTTGTATTATTCAACTTCTGAAATAGAACCAGCAGTTTCTAAGAATACAGGAAGGAATAAAGCCTACCTCTTTCTTAGCACTGTCTCCATCGGAAAGCTGAGAAATGTCCTTGTTTGTCCTTCTCACAAACGAAAAAAGACAGAATTCCTGTGAGAACGGGTCTGTGCTCCGTGCAGGGGGTAACCGCAAATGCCGAGATCCTACCTTTCCAAGCTCTTGGCTGCTGGATGTGTATCCACCTCTGGTTTCTTCAGCCTGAGCTTGACAAGGGTCTTGTTGTAGCTCTGAACACAGACAGGGAAAGTCGAGCATGTTAACTGGCTTCTCTTTAAGCAGAGACACTTTTGCACAAGGACTTGAATGCAAGAACAAAATGTCAGTATAATGCCTTGGTAATTATACAGTAATCTCAGCAGTCTATCACTATGTTCTCTTAGGTCAGAGAACTTACCCTGCTATATCTCAAATTCATCATGAAATCCCCGAGGTTAAGAGCCAACAAAATCCAGTAAGAGTTTCTGTTTTCAGGCACATTCAGTTTAATCTTACTGTAGGCTGGGATCAGTGGGGGACTGAGCTTGGGTGGGGGAATCTGAGCTGTGCTGTTGCTGACCAGACTGGTTGTGTCCCAGCCAGGGATTCCCCCTTCCTTTTCCTTCATGAAAGCTCAGCTTTGTGTAAGCGATGGAACTTGTGGCTGTGCCGCTCCTAAAATCCTACAGGAAATCCTACAGGAGAATTCCCAGTCTGAACTTTGTGCAGTTTTAAAGGTACGTATTTCTTCTTGTCTTCCCATGCAGAGAAGATCTTTGCTTTCTCAGTTTGGAAGAGCAGCAACTCTGAAGAAAGCTGATGATGGGATATAGCACAAACCAGGCTGCTCTTAAATGTTGCTTTTAAAAGAGTGAAGTAAAGGTAGGCTCCTTGCACCCTAACCTAATGCTGCTCTCACATTAGGAGCTCCTGTGGGTTTGATGGAAGGATGGCTCTCTATCTGTCAAATGTTTATTTAAGTGAAAAATCAAATATTGGCTGTTCTTAAACGGTTATGGCCCAGCTGCTTAAAGCTCTTTGCTCATCATGTAGCTTAGAATTCCTCCTCTTACCTCGAATAAAGTGATGCAGTTACAGAAGTGGTTACTTACCTCTCTAAAGAGATCTCTGAGCTGAAATTCCTGACTGGGTATCACTTCAAAGTCTGCTTTGACTTCTGAATAGGTTTCATTTATAATTGCCAAAAACATGTTCTGCACAAGAAGGATGCAGTTAGATACTTGTTTCTGAAAGGTGCATTTGTGTTATGCTGGGGCTGTTGTTTTGGGGGCTGTTCTATGCTAGGGAATTGAAGAGCTCTGGTGGGTGCAGATGTGCTCCTAATGCAGTTAGATTATCTGTTCATCTTAAGGTTTTAGGGAATATTTTTGGGAGACAAATCACTTATTTCCCATCTGCAGTATCAGCTAAAAGGCCCAGTTATGTGGAGGTAACAGGTTTCTTGTCATATGCTTGTAGCTTTTCCAAATGCTGTTTCAGTCTGAAGTAATTAATGAAAAATCAATCTAAGTGATAAAGCAAAGCTGCACCTACACAGTCCCATCAGAGTCTCTCTTTACCCTTCCTACCTGACAGGGCTGACATTATGTGGTTTTCCAGAGCACCCCATTAAGTTTCCAGAAATTAGAATCTGGAGAAGTGGGTGGCGCAGGAAAGGTGTAACATGCTTGTTTTGGGGTGGAAAAGCCCCTTTTGTGGCTGTTTGGAGGAAGGGGGAGCTGGGAAATGTCTCACCAGCTGGAAACTTCTGGAGAAGAGTTTGGATTGTCTCTGCCCAGGTGTACTGAGGGGCAGCCCCTGTTATCCCAGCGGGGGGAAACACCATCCGAGAGCCCTATACAACAGTGCTTCTCTACTGCTTATGTAAAACTATATGAATTTTTAAGATGATACCTACCAGCAATACGAAGAACACAAAGAATACAAATGTGATGAAGTAAATAGGTCCAAGGATCCTGTTTGCTGCTTCTGTGGTTTCAAAATTAAAATCTCCCAGCACAATACGAAACTGTGTAAAGCTGGGAGTGAAAAACAAACCAAACCAACAGAATGAGGTTGACTGGCTGCTCTTAAAGGGAAGTGTTTTAAACATTATTAAACAAAATGCAATATATACAATTGCAACTGATTCACCAGTATCTTAGTCACTGAAATCAAAAGACCAGGCAGGATAATGCAGCAATGGTAAATGGGGCATTTAGCGTATATTTGAGAATTTGAAACTACAAAGGATTTTTTTAATGGCTTTTATGAGAAAATACTTTCATTTTGGATAACTCACTTTTATTTTTTTTTTAAATTTCCCTTCTGTTCTAACCTCATGATCCCTTTTGTTAGCACAGAAGGTAGCAGTATAGGTCCCTCTGTCCCCCTGTAGAGGATTTCATTCCTATCTAAGATAAATAAATACATATTTCTCTGTATTGCAGCATCTTGGAGCTATCTCACATCCAGGTGGATCCAAAATGAGCTCATTTTAAGTGCCTTAATTTTACATGAAAAGCTGCTTTCAAACAATCTGGTACACCAAAGATATCTCTCCAAAGTTGTAAGAAACACAGCCATGGGCTAAACCACAAGGCACAGGGTGGGCGACAGGTTGGGGTTGCTACAGGGTGCAGGGACCATCCAAAGGACTAAAGTTCCATCCAGCACCTGGAACTGATCTGATGTTGTTGCTACAGTGAGTGGCTGAAAACAAATCTGGGAAATAAAGTAACAGAGCCAGCAGATGGGATCTGGGGACTCTTGGCTGTGCAGCTGGATGTTTTCTTAGAAGAGCAGTAATTCTTATTTGCAAACATGCTCAGCTTGTGCTCTGAGCTGCTGGGGTCTCAAACAGTTCTGCTGTGGTTCTGTGGGAAACAGAGTGTACAGACAACAACATGGGGTTTACTCTATGAAATAAGTGTTGGAGACCTGTACTCTTAAATTCTGCTTAGCAGACACAGGTTTGCACCTGCACTAGCTGGGGGTTTGGTATCAAAAAGGTTAGAAAGTAGCATACATGCAGTTTGGGAAAGTGGAAAACTCTTTAACTTGCGCCCCGAAAACCAGATAGCCAAACTGGGCATAGGCAAAGAAAATGATGAAGAACATGACGGCAAATCCAATGATGTCTTTGGCACAGCGAGATAAAGTGGAAGACAGCTGCGTCATGGTTCTGTTAAACCTTATGTATTTAAATATCTGCAAGAGAACAGAACGTATTGTTATTGGGGGATCACGATATATTGCAACTTGTTAACAGAATTTCTGGAATGTTATCTGTAATCATCATTTGCAGGTTAAGTCTCACCTAGAAATAAGTTGCATTATATGGTTCTGGAAGGAGGGCCAGGGTTGGGTGTGTTTCTGGAGATTACGATTATTCTGCAGGGCAAATACATTTACGTGGTAAAGCTACTAGCGTGTGGACAGGTCTTTGCTGGATGTCATCAGCTCTAGCAGGTACGGACCCCTGGTCAAGGAGACTGCAAGACATGTCGCCCTCCTGTATCTGAGGATTTCCTGACGGCCTGAGGTGGTAAGGAGCTCGTTCTTACCTTGGGTGTGAAACAAGGCCTGAACAAAAGCCTTGTTCAATGACACGTCACTAATTATGAATATAGGTGTGTTATGAAGTTAACAGTAATGAGTCTGAGGGGAGGATAATGTGGGGGAACATGGGGCTGGGCTACAGAATGGATAGAATAGTAGAATTGTGGAATTACTTGTGTTGGGGCATGACTGTAAAGTGTCATCTCTTCCGGTAGCTGTTGGAATCTCACCCGCCCGTTCCGCAGCTGCTTTGTGCCGAGTGTTTTACCAGTTCCTTACAGGACAGAGGGTCCTGCAAAGGCAGCCTGGGATCAGGCAGAACTTTGGGAAGTTTCATCCAGTCACTGGGAACACTGAGGCCACCTAAACCAAAGTCCCTGCTGGGTACAGGGCAAGGGGTGCAGACCCAAGCTGGGGACACCAGGGTTTTTCTAGATTAGGGGCAGTGGCATCCAAACATGCAGGACTGGTTTGGCCCCAGAGCACTTGGTTAGGAACAAAAGCAGCCCCTAAATCTTTGAGATGTTGGCTACTCCGTCCAGAGATCAGCAAATCTATTTGCAAGTAAAAATTAAATTAAAGGTGTCCTGGCACAAAGCCACTTCTCAATAAGGTTCTGACACATTTTGCCTTCCTCTGCAGTTAAGAAGTAGCTACAGTTTTCATAGGTCTTGGCTACAAAAGCTATGAATAGCTTCACCTATTACAGCCGTGCCATCTGTGTAGGTCAGGCTGTGACCTGGGTAATATTTGGTCTAGGAAAAAATGGAGTTTGAGGAGGCTGTTAGGCCGTGGTAATTTCCCAGCTGCTTCAATGGAGACAGCTGCTGCAATTTATTTTTTTAGATGTGCTTGGAATTTGTGTGACCCATGTTAATGAGAAGGAGATAATTTGAAACTCTTCTGGAATCTTACAAACAAAATTCTTCCTTTTAGCCCCAGCTTTGCAGCTCACCCATGAAAAGGTAAAAGTGAACACTTATGCTGTGCTTAGAAACACTGATTCTTGAGTACAAAAAAAGAGGAGTACGAACCAATACCTTTATCCAAGCAAAGAAGATATTGATAGCGATCATGTTGTTGTAAAGCACTTGCCAGTATGCAAGGAAATAGAAGTCTGGATACTCCTTGGCATCAGAGAGCAGCTTCTTCATTAGCATCGACACTTTTATGGTGCGGTAGATGTTGAAGGCAATGGCAAGGATGGATACCTGAGGGAAAGCAGAAGCCAATGAAACGGAAGTCTGGCTATATCCCCTCTCTTCAGACTTGTCATTTTGCACAGGAAAGACCATGTTGATTTCAAAAAGCCCTTGGCTAGAGTTGAAGAACTTGAGTTTCTTAGATGTTTTGTCATAAAGTGTATATACAAGATTTCATTGGCCAAATTACTTGTAATTGTACTGTGATAATTCTGGACTTGTTCTATGTACCATGCTGTGTACATTCTAGTTTTCCTGTGCTAGCTCTGTCATGCACTAGTGCTTCCCTGCTCTGCAAAGGTTAAGGCTAAAACAAACAAGGTAGATGATGAGTAAAAAGAACATGGAGCCACAGCAAGTTGACAGCAAGGCTAGAAAATAATTCAGGCGTGCTGGACCATGGTGGGCTGTGACCTCTTCAGGGTAGACCTGGTTTTAAGCAGGACCAGGCTTGGGCTGGTCTGGCTCCTTGGCTGTCTGTCCAGCACTAGTCTAGGCTGGCAAGCACAGAGGTAGAAGTCAAGGGGCAGCTCACCACCAGCAGCACCAAATCCAGGCAGTTCCAGGCACTTTGGAAATATTCCTTTTTCAGTTTTACCATTTTTACAGCTTCCTGGACTATGAATGTAAGGATAAAGAGGCAAAAGGCGACTTCACAAGAAGCCAGGAAGTAATCATAATACGTGACGTATCTGAGAAGCTTCACAGAGTAGATGTGTGAGGAGGTGTACGCACCCCCGGTGGCAGGGAACTCCACCACCAACCTGGAAAAAACAAATCAGGGACTGGTTTTAGTTACCATCCCTTTTAAGCCACCTCAGTCCTTAATTTTCTAATATTAATTATTACTACATAATAATGCCTCACTGGGACTCCTACATCTGTAAGACCTTCCTGTAAAGGTTATGCTAAGCTCCCAGTATTAAAGGGCAGGGAAGGTTGAGAGGAAAATGAGAAGCTCTTGGGACACCCAAGCCATGGTGTTTGGTTAAAAATCTTTAAAGAAGTGATCTCAGAAGAGATGTTCACCCTGCTCTGAGACTTTCCCTCCATTAGCTGATAACCCAACTAACAATCCAATCTCTGACCTTGCAAAAG
The DNA here is from genome assembly GCF_963082525.1 of Nesoenas mayeri. Taxonomy (NCBI): domain Eukaryota; kingdom Metazoa; phylum Chordata; class Aves; order Columbiformes; family Columbidae; genus Nesoenas; species Nesoenas mayeri. The sequence continues at coordinate 8,625,922 of NC_137556.1, forward strand.
GCCATGAAATCTATTCCAACTGACAGCAGCAGCCAGCTGTGCAGACCAGACATCAAATATTACCAAAAAAACGAAAGGATCTTGTCTGTTCCCTGCACTAACTGAATTTCTATGTTTTTAATGAATTACTGTTTTGCCAGCTGCTACCTGAGAAACATTGGCGACACATGCCTGAGGTGACCAGCCTTTCCTTGGGTCCTTACGGAAGCATCACGCCTCGGTAAATTGGATTTCATGTGTAGGAAAGGTAAGAACTCACCTGACTATACAGAAGAGGTTTATGTTGGCATTATATGTTGAGAAGTCAATAAATACAACCCTGGTTCCTCTAGTGATCCAGTTGTTCTGCCTGAGGAACACCAGCTTCTCAGTGCTCTCCTGCTTGGATTTCGGTAAGGTGAATATATATCCTCCGCTGCTGTAAAAGCCCCTACATCCCCAGTACCATGGGGACAGCGAGGAGGAGGCTGAGGCGTACTTCCATCTGTCAGGAACGAGAAAACAAAGCAGCTCAGCTTATGGAAACTGGACTGAAGTAAGCTTTAACTTTTATACAATCCTTGTTAGTTCTTGTGTTCTTTTGTATCCACAACCAACAGACATTTATCACTTTACTTCACATGAAGTATGCATGAGACATACGGCCTCAAGATATTCCCATTTCTTTTCTTTAGCTACTCAGTACATTCACAAACCAGCAGTTGCTTATGAATCTGGATTTCACCCAACATGGGCCAGACAGTTTATTACCTTAAAACCTTTATAGGTAAATGGAAATCTCTGGTTCACAGAGTTCATTGTTACTGTGGCATGTTCACATACTCTTTCATTGCATTAAATCAACCCTAAATGAAGTGTGTGAAGCAGGCCCTTTGGCTCTATTTCAGAGCATTTTCCATGATTCCAATTTATAAACGTGATTTAAATTCAGGCCTTGTATGACTGAGCATTTCTCCAGAGATGTTAGTGGAGACAAGCCACCAACACGTGCTTCTGCTGAACTGGCCGTGCTGTTTCCAGTTCTTCCTATCTCTCGCTATAGATTTCCCATGCCAAATTCCCATCGATAATGTTGGCACAAAAACAAATCCAGGGTTTATCCAGGGTTTACACTGATCCTTTATCAATGTAAACAAGAGAAAAACTCAGCTGATTGCATGCACAGTTGTTACTAAATGAAGAACAGTGTGGCATTAAGGATTTGGTTAGGTTTTCAAAAACATTTCTATGCTGAAGTAGGATGACTTACTCAGATCCGTTCCTTGGACCAAAGTTGGACTTGTCTTCAGCTTGGTAACGATATTTACTGTAACAGTCTTCTAATAAATTATGGAAATACAGGTATATGGAGCAAGTGTTGTTGCGTACTTTCAGCTGGCGAATCTGGGCTACTCCTAACAGCAAATTCTCATAGTAAATATGACTGTTGTTGTCCTGGAGGGTTAATGTCCTGTTGCTATACTGTTTGTCCCAGTAGAGTCCATCCAACAGCCGTCCTTCTGCAAACTATATGTACAAGTGAGGTTAAAGACACCAAAGAAGATTTAATTACCGCTATTACCCCACCTTTTAGCACACAAATCTCTACAGGGTTCTCTCAGGTTACTTATATCTATAGGGTCTAACGTAGAATACAAACAGTTCCCATCTGTGCACTGTCTTGTAAGTACGATACATTAACACCCTTTTCTATGAGTCAGTTCTATTCCCTATGCAATTCTATCAAAAATATGTAATAAGATTATTCAACAAACTCCACACAGATGTATGTTGTAGCCTTATTGAAAAATTCTGCTGAATTCTAAACAAATATGTTCAAACATAAACATTTAATGTTGTTTTAACAAAATCTGTTAGTTATCTTAAGCCATGAAGATCTGTTTGGGGGTATATTTCTGACTAGTTTTTTCAGTCGTCTGAATTTAAATGAAGCGGGATTTATTTTTGAAGGCAGGAAAAAAAAAAAATCTCTTTTTCTGGGTGTTTCTTAGATGCAGATGAAGAACATTAGACTTGGGGAGAACTTTATTCTGAGTATGAAACAACATGTCCCATGGTTTGGTGCCATCTGAGCATGTATTACAACCATCCCTAGTACATCAGCATACACACTGTATAGCAAGGGCTCACTACTTTATGGACTAGCAATAACAGATGTAAGAGGGGGTAGAATTCTTCGGAATGCATTGTTAGAACCAGGCATTTCCATTTTTAAGCCAGCACGGGGTGAGAGTCTTTGCCCGGCTGGCAGCAGAAGGCAATGTTGGTAATTTTCAGAAGTCCTTCACCTAGTAGTGAAAACAGAGAAGCGTTTGGCAGCTCTCACTGAAATATGAGATAACGTAACGGCAAACCAGGTGAACCGAGGGGGTACATTTTCCTGGCTGCCCCAGTGGCAATCATCAATATATATGTATATATATTTTAACACCTGAAAGTCAAAATAACAGTAAACCCCAAGTCTTCATCTTTTTATTGAAGCTCTTTTCAGGTCAAGACTGAGAATATGATGCAGTAATTAATTTGCCTGTTGTTTGCTTGACTGATTATTCAGAAGTATCAGTATCATTTATTTTTTTTCTATCTAGAATTTCTCCAAATGCATTTTAAGAAGTTATTTCCCTTTCCTCAACTCAAAACACAACACCTAGACCACGTTTTTTAGGAGAACCACGAGGCCGTATTGCTCCAAATTAACGCTACAACTTCTTTAGCTGTTTCCTCTCCAAGGAAGTATCTTTGCAATGAAAGCCTTACCCTCCAGAAATCAGCTCTGCTCCTGATGCTTTCGAAACCACTCACGGTGCTGTTGGACAAGGAGGGCTCCAGGAAGACATGGGACATGACCTGGTTCAGGTAGTACATGTCTGTGCTCACCATGCCAAACGTCACTGGAAAGAAGGGGCAGAGAGGGGATGCTGGCAGGCTGAAATTAGGGGATTGAAGAGAAGCTGCCAAATTAATGCATACTGGGATTAAGTTATAAAAGACATACCCATCATTAGCCAATTTACATGAGATAAATGCTTTCTGACCACCTGCAAAATGAGGGGATATTTTTCAAGTTTTAGATCCTCCTGTGTAACAAGAAGATTAAGTAATACATTGTTTAGAATCAGAGTGTTTAGTTTAATTTTAACCAATAATTAATAGATGTATTGTAAGTAAGAAACTAAACAATTATAACTATCATCAATTATTTCTTAGTATAGATGTATGTCAAAATTTTCAAAAATTGTAATGCATATGCAAAAATTATGTGGATATAAGCAACACGAGAGCATCCAGTCTTTGGAGCACTTATGGAGGATGATCCCCAGTGTTCCCCAGCGCTGATAAAATAAAGAATACCGCTTAACAGTATAACTGGCTCTGCTGTTAAGTTTATTTTTTGGTTTCAGGATGACGGCAGCTCCTAACTCTGCTTCTGCACATTGGTTGGCATTATGTCACAGAGCTAGAGAAAAGCAAGTCAGAGCCATTCTGACTGCTGTGACACATTTGGGTGGAAGACAGGTGCAGTGAGTAAATACCCGAAGCGGTGCAGCGTGCACGTTATTTGTGAACAGCCCCCCGGTGACTTACACAGACAGAGGTCCGTCAGGAACACCACGTACACGACCAGCTCCCGCAGGGTGGTTTTCAGTTCCAGCTCCCCGCTCAGGCTGATCCGGGGTTTCACGGCACCTGCCCGGGGAAACGAGTGCGGGGGGAGTCAGAGCACGGAGCGCTGCGACCCGCCGGGGCCCGCAGCCCCTTGGCCGCTCCCGGTGCCGTGGGCCGAGCCCCGGGGGGAGCGGGACAGACCGGAGGGAGGCAGCGGGGCCGCCTCACGCACCGGTGCCGCTCAGCCTCCGGTCCACCCCGGGCTCCTGCTGCGCTGCCGCCGGCTCCATGGCGGCCGGGCCGGGGCAGCTCCCGCCGCTGCTCCGTTTGAATCCCAACGGGCGGCAGCGGGGCCGATCTGCGGGCTCGGGCCGGTTCCCTTCACCTGCGGGAGGGCTCGGGCTGCCCCTCCCGCCCCGGCAGCTCCCTACCATCGTTGTTTTGGTTTTATCACAGTGTTCAGCGGGGATGTCCCCGCGGTGCCCGGTAGAGCCGCCTCCCTTGTTGGCAGCTCTTCCTTTGGAGCGGGGTGGGGGGTGGAAATTAAACCATAAATTGCTTCCAAGCTAAATTCAGGCGATTAGGAAGTTCCCTTCCTGCTGCGAAGAGCAGCAGGGAACATAGGATATGCTCATTTAAATGTATATTAATGCAAACAGGGTGAGTTCAGGTGCTGTTGGGGCTCCCAGACCTCACAAGAGCTCCGGGTGCTGCTGCTCGGTGCTGGTCCCACGCCCTTGCCCGGGCATCACAGCATCTGCGCCTTCACGAGAAGCCTGTGGGCAAACTGGGAACCAGTCCGCATTCCATCAACTCAAATCTGCAAAGAGCACAGCAGCAAGAGGTATTTTAGTGTATTTTTCGGTGCTCGGGCAGCCCAGAGGACAAGTGTGGTGACAGAGCTGCAGGCGTTTGTTGGGAGTTTACCAGCTCATGCTGTGCAGTTCAGATTTGGGGGTGTTATTTAATGGTACTGCAGTGTGTACAGCAGCCTCACTGTTTTCTGTTTTAGAAGGTGCTCATGGGATTTACTGACCAGCAGCAGGAGTTCAGGCTGCTTCTACCCTTGCAAATTTCCCTTTAGCACGTACAGTTGAAAAATCTTCAGAGATTAGGTTTGTTGGAGTTCGGCAAAATCAGGTTTCATGGTATTTATTATTTTGAGCAAGGCAGCTGTGAATAGCAGCACACAAAACATATGGATGATTCAGATCAACAACTTGTTGAAAGGCAACAGGCAGAGAAGTCACAGCCACTCTGATTACAGGAGCAAGGAGGGAGAACATGGCAGCCTTGACGCTCTGTATTATACAGGGCAGCTTTTGGGTCAAGGATGCAAGGAGAGAAACTATTGGTGTTGCTTCACTGATGTGTTTTATTGCTAAGGGAGTGCCAGCATCTGCTTTATAGCCATGAGATGACAAATGAGGGGGGAGCAGACAAGGGAGGGGACCAGTGTCAGACTTAACAGGGTAAGAATCCATCTTTGCTGGGATGCTGCTGATGCCAGACATCCACAACCTGGCTTTACCAGGTCAAGGAAGAGTCACAGCTGATGTTGGTTATTTAAAATTTTATTTGCCTCTTGTTTATTCTCATAAAAACACTCTAGTCTAGTCTATTCGACAGTACAGACTTCTGATATTATCTAGTGATATTAGAGAAGCAGTACAAACCAATCTACTTTAGCATGTAACCAAGCACAGGTGGAACTAAAACCACCCACACCTGTAAGAACTAATGAGCCTGCTTTCTTAGGCTTTATAGTTAACCATTTACTGAGTATTATATTTTATAGTTACCAAACCATATAAATAAAATCTAACATGGTAAAACGGGAACAGCTGAATGTGCAAGAGTCAAAGTAAAAATATGTAGATAGGTATTTTGCTAATTAGAGCAATCACCAGTTAACTGCATCTATGTTGTAATTGTCTCTTATAGATGTGAGCTTTCCTCTTCATTTCCAGTTAAAGTTCATCGCTTTCGTACAGTCCAGACTGCTCAGCCAAACGCTGAAACTCTCCTTCTGGTGAGAAAGCTTGTTTCACGTCCAGTCCTCTTCCATTAAGTGCCAAATACTTGCTAAAAGTTGGTCGAACCCGTAACTGCTTTGGGGCTGGAATTGGCTTATTCGCATGTGCTGGAAGAAAGAAAAAAGTCTCTTTCAGTGTCTTCCCAGACTGCAGAAAGACCCCTGGTAAAGCAACCCCATTGCTTTTTGTCTGCAACATAAACCAACAAACCATTAGGAAGAATTTAACAGACAAGCCCATATCTCAGACACCAGAGATTTATATTCACCTTCCTTCTATCAAATTGTAGTATTTTAACAGTGCGGATACCAGATGTAGACAATGTATAAAGGACACACCTCTGTGTCTTGGTACTAAAAAGAGGGTTTTTTTCCTGGGATAGTTGCTTTCTCTATAATTCAGTATGTTTGGAAAGAAATCCTCCCAGCAGCCTAAACTTCATTAGGTTAATTTTGAGTCGTCCTGAACACGAGTGCCAGTGGCAGTCTGAGCAGTGGCTGTGGCACTGCAATGTGGTACTTACTTGCGACCTCCAGCCTGGCGTGGCACGTGGCCACACCAGCTCCGTTGACAGCAGAGACCGTGTACCAGCCGGCGTCTTTCTTGTTTGCATTGTGAATCAGGAGGCAAATCCTTCCAGTATTGTCATGTAACAAGCTGAAAAATGAAGGTGTTTGTGTGTAAGTGCTTGGAGGGGGAAGGAGACATTGAAATCAGTCCGTTTACATGCTGAGGAGCTGAGACAGCCCTAGAACATTTCTTGCAGGGCACTGCAAACTAGTTAGACATAAACACTGTGTTTGTGTTATGAGGCACCAGCGATTTGCATCATGATAGCATTCAGGTGGCATCAAGGCCCTTTTGTAGCCCCACGGCCTCAGAGCACGATGAATGTGGAACGTGCACATTCCAGTCCTAAAACTTCTCCGTGGGCCTTGTGACTGCTGCTGGAATCCAGAGCGGCATCAGGTCACAGTTTTCTCTCTGTGCCCTCAAAACAAGATTAAGCATGTTGCTGGTTTGCCACGTGTCATAAACGAGGGGCAGATCTAGCTTTCCAGCTCGCTGCTTTTAGAAACTAGCCAATTCAAATTTGACTTCACAAATACTGGTAATTGTTTTCTAACACAGCGATGGCCAACTCATTAGTAGGATACCTTATTCGGTCTGTATTATATTGTACCATTTCGTTGTTTCTTTTCCAGTAAATCCGGGGTGTTGGGATAGCAGAGATCTGGCATTCAAGTCTGGCTGTATCACCTTCAAAAACTTTTTTGCTTTGTGGCTTGAAGATGAAAGTTGGAGGTGTGTGATGTTCTTTTGCTGAATTGAAGAGGAAAGATAAAGAGGAATTACTGCAAGTATTGAATGCTAATATCACGCTTGTTTTTTAAGATTTTGGAATGCTCAGTTCAGGATGGCACATGTTCCTTACTGCAGCTCCTTAGCCTACAGGCAATTCCCATGAGCATAAAGGTATAGGAGACACAGTTCACTTCAGGAGGAGAGTCAATCAATATATGTTATCAGTTCTGGGAGATTAATAACTCTAAAACTCTGGACATCCCACTACATCTAAACATCCCATTAGAAGTACTTTGAAGATATATGGCATCCTAGATGTACGTATTAAAATAGTCTTGGAAAAGGTGTTTGTTATTATTTGAGCTTGAATATCTGGAGATCTACCTCTGCTTCTTAATTTTTTTATGTCCTAAACACATGGAGGGACAAAGGCATTGGATTACTGAGATTTTCCATGTGTGGCCAGGTAACTATCAGTGCTCTCGATCTTACCAATTACTTCCACTTTCACTGCGAAAGATGCTTCTCCTGCACGGTTGACAGCCACACATTCATATGTCCCTGCATCAGATGATTTGACTGCTTCAAAAATAAATGAGTGGAATCCCTTTTCTGACACTATCATTTTATGGAACTGATCTTGATGAACCATTCTTCCATTCTGATACCACATCACATCTGGAGTCGGCAGCCCACTCACCTGTGAAGGAGAGGAAAGCAGTGAAGAGTAAAACAGCTTTAAGATAATAAAAGCCCTTCAATGCTATAGGAAATTTGATGCCAATAAGTGATCAAATCGTGATCCCACTGCAGAATTTTACAGTCTTGCCTAGTTTTGAGTATTAATGTGGTGCTGCACAGCGAGGAAGTGTTGTCAAGTGCCATGGGAAGATGAGCTTTAGCTACAAGACAGTTGATGCTGTTCCTTCAATGCCCTATTGTTCCCATCTTGTAAAGTGTTTTTGATTAGGCCAAAGATACTCATTGTGGGTTCATGGAGGGGAGGAACTCACCCTTTTAATCCCACAGCTAGCACTGTCAGCAGCGCTGACATCCATACTGTTTTGTTAATGTATGTAAATAAACTGTCCCACAGAGGTGCTCCAGGTTGTCCATGACATTCAAAATTAAAGCAATTTACAGTAAAATGGCCTAAGGTCATGCCTAAGTCTGGGAAGAGTTTCCTTAAGGAAAGACATGAGAAGTGATTAGGAAAAACCGAGTCAAACCACAATGCAGCAAACACCCCTTGCAGTGAAGTTGTGTGTGCAAGGTTCCTTCTTACCCTGGGGCTGATACAATTGCCGTGCAGTTTCAGGCCATTCTGATATTTTGTTTGTAATCATGGCATTTCCTTGACAGATTGTCTGCTCCAGCAAGGGCACAGTTAGCTCAGAGAAGACTCATTAAACGTAGGCTAGTCCTAAATGGACATGTGTCCACTGAATCCTAGTGCAAAGCACAAGGTTCCCTCCCAAAACACCTTCTTTCGGCAGGGCATTACTATTCATTGTTCCCGATGACGGTCTAGAAGATGTTCTGTGGTCATCCATATCTACCACTATTTAGCTTTGAGCAGATTTTTATGCAGCTAATTCCACTTACATTTCCCAAGGGAAAATGCTGAAACGCTTAGCCATCTCCTGTTTCTTGGTTTATACCGCCTGGAGAGACCCTCCACTGTCTGCTGTTAGTGCTATGGCTTATTAAAGTGCAAAGGCCCTGCAGCTCAGAGACCTCTCCTGGAGTCACACACCCCATAGAGCGAATGGAACGGAAAATGAAAGGCTGGTATTACTTTGAAGTCGAGCCTGCAGAATCGCCCCTCCTCAATAATTACGTCTTCAGGCACTTGTGTAAAACGTGGCTGAAAAAATTTTTCCTGGATGGAGTCATGTCCGCGGTCATCGCCTCTTGAGGACGGTCTGCTCCTGAAAAGCGGACAGAAACAGTGAATTGTGTAAAAGTTACCGTAGTGCAAATGACATTGAAGCACTCATTGCAGCTAGAGTCCCTCAACACATTTAGGAATCCGACACTACAGCTCTGGTTTGGTTTTCAGCTGTAAGAAGTGGGTTTTGGTCAACCACTTATCTTGCTCAAGTTGCAGATGCCTAACATGTGGAACCTTAATCTTTGGCCCAATAGCCAAAAGAGCTTACGAGAGCAATGTAGGCCATGTTTAATTGTGCCTTGTTTCATCATTTACATTGTTGGACCTTGCTGTGACTAGAGATCAATATTCTAAAATACAAAGTATATTTGCTGTAGGTAAGTGGAGTCTTTAAACCTTTAGTGTTATGCTTAGAATCGACTGGATTAAGATCATAGGCATCATCAACCATCCACAAATGGTAGCATTTTAGTTGAAAGGGAGTAAATTAATTCAGTAATTCCTACTTTAGCAAAAGCAATAAGTAGTGAAGTAAAACTAACGTCTAGAAACACTTGAAATAAGTTCCTGAAGAGCAGCACAGCACAAGTTTATGCGTTTACCTTACATGTGTTGTGGGAACCTGCAGCCTGATGTTTTCTGCGTTCTGATGCTTGGAAAGAGAAAGAAGAGAGGAGAGTCAACTTAGAGACAAAGTTTTATCGATAAACTGGATGAGAAGCCATTTGAATTTCATATACTGGCTGCTGCTTAAAAGCAAACTGAATACTTCAGAAGTCACTGGGACAAGAGGTAAAGGACCTTGCACCAGGAGCTCCCACACGCTGTTTTCACCCCCGGCTTTGCCCTGACAGTAACAAGTACTATTAATAGAATGGCACAACTTCTCATCACTCCGCACAGGTGATAGGTGCAGCAGTTTTGTTTGGCACACGATGCTTTTGGCCAGCCAATAACCTTTGTTAGAGGGGAGCGGTACCACGGACAGTATCTAAAATCAGAGCTAAGTACGGAGTGTCCTTCCCTATAGCAGGAATAGAAGTGGAATCGCTGGCAAGAATGCTGTATTGTGCCCACTTAAATATGGTACCAATAGCAATGGACACAAGCTGAGCTGGAAAATATTTTTCTTTCTAGATCACAGCACCAACTAAAGCTCACTGACGACTCCACAATCACATGAGTAGATCTGCTAAAGTACCCAGGATTGATTCCTGCTGGGAACTTGGATGTTTGGAAAACGCAAGCAGAGTTTATTACCAGTGACTCGTTTTAGCAGTGGAGTCAGATGAAATACTGCATGGAAATGTCTGGAGTATTTGCATTGAGCCAATACAATGCTTGGTTCTGTGCTCTGTAGCTCAGTCCTGTGGAACATTTAAGCCCAGGTTTAAACTTCAAGCAGAGCAGCAGTCTTCAGTTCAGGGGAAGCATTACCTTGCTGGACTGAGCTCAATGTTGAGTCCAAAGGCAATTGCTTGTGTCTGCTCATTTACACAATTTCTGTACAATTATTACTTGTCTTGTGCAATGATGCTGTAGTGATGAAGTTGCTGATAATTCTAGTGCTCTGTTATATGGACTGACTCTGTAGTTAAGTTCCTGAGGAATCAGGAGGCTGAATAAATCAGTGGCTACAGTATTTAAAAATAAGACTGAACAATGGCAATAAGGTCTCCCAAACACAACCAGTCTCTCCTTCCAATACTCCTTTTTATGCAGCATTTCACACACCCTGAGAAGCTGTCAGTCATCCTGTTTTGACTGAGTATTTTCTTCTTCTCTGCAAAACCTGAGGCTTCCCTTGCTCTCTGACATTGATAATGTTCCCTTCTTGCCTGGTGCTGTAAGGTTAGGGAGAAATAGCTCAAATGGTATAGTCTTCCACTGATGTGATCTTAAGTGTCTCTTGCATGGAGGAGTTTTGCTGGCTGTGCTGTGCAAGGTGCATGCGCTGCTCTTTGTATGTGTGCAGCAGGAGGGACCTTTTCTTTGGCTGCACAGGTACCCAGTGCCACCTCACAAACATTTCCACTATTTTAATTGCAAAAGTCCTAAAGAGAGTTTTTAACTGGCCTGAATAACCCACAAATGATCCAAGTCTCCAACTAAAATGCTTTTGGAAATGCCAGTTGTAATAGATTCTGGTCTATCAGCATGTGGGCTGCTAAAATAACTGCTTTGCCTTCTCTTAATGATTGCAGGCCCCTGGAAGGGCTAAAACCCAACCGATCCCACCCCAAGGCCCTGACCTCTTGTGGTCAATGTCACTTATTCCAAACAGGTGTAAATCTCGCTGTCCTGGGCAAGCCTGGGCTGTTAGGGAGTGGGTACCTGTATCCTGGCTGTGCTGCTCCCTGCCTGTCCCAGGCAGGGTGGAACGTGCTGTGCAGCAGCTGTTGGAATTCCTCCCCGGAGAGGTCATTCCTACAAATCAGGCCCAGCAAGGGGATGGTGTATAAATTCCACCCCCCTGCCACCACCCACACAAGAAAAACCCAAACCCTTTCTCTACACAGCTCTATCAGTGAGAGCTGGCCCCTTCCCTCCCCTGCACTGGTACCAAACAAACCCCATCTCTCTGGGCTGTTCAGGCACAAGCAGGTCACAACATAATCACAGGAAAGCATTACTCTGGAGACAGGTCTCCACTTACCTGCGCGTTCTGCATGTTGTCTTCGCTTTGTGCTTCCAACACAGATGCAGCATTTACTGGTCCCAGCAGCCTGCGAGCCATTCTTTCCTCATAAGTCAATCGCTTAAAGCAGAGCAGAGAGGAATTCTAGTCAGAAGTCAATTTAATATTTCAGATCAGCTTGTAAGAGCACATGAATATGCTGTTGTCAATGAAAGCAGCGGCTGAATGGAAACACCACGTCTGTTCCAGAGGGTTTGCAGTGCGCGATGCCTACTGAAGTCAGCCTCAATATATACAGCGCTGAAATGCATAAAAGATTAAACTGCCTGTTCATCAAAGCCTCTCTAATGCCATCTGTGGCCTTCCACTCCTCCTCTTTCTCTGCTGGGTTTATTTATGGGTAACTGATGGCAGTATCTCAGAAGCCAGAGTAAGTCCCAGGGTACCTTTCTGTTAGCACTGGGAAAACTTCCCGAGTCACTCAGCTGTGGATTTAGCTCAGGAGCTAGAGGCGTGATGGATGCTAGTGTCCCCTGCTCCCAAAAAAGCAAGAGCCACCCCAGCAGTAGGCACAGCCAGAGAGCAGCACCGCTACCCCGAAAGCATGAGAGAAGTTTATGCCAGGGCAACAGCCACCTCTTGAAACGCTGGGTGCTGTCTTGAGACGAGGCAAGAATGCGTTTCAGTCATGTAACAGCAAGTTCCTACAATGTGGATGCAGCACACAGGGATAAATATGAGTGGAGTTAAATCAAAGTCCTGTCAGTTGGGTTTCTTTAGAAGAGCACATTAGTCCCCTGGGCACCAGAACACCTGACACTTCACTTCCCACTAAGTTTACCTTGGGCTTGGATTTTGTGATGTGAGGATGACCTCCGACTGAATTTCTACCGTGTACAGGATGTGTATGTGGCTACTCCTGGGTAGATAAAGGTTTGGGGAGGCTTGTGGGACTTTTCTTTAGAAGAGAGCAAGAGAGACCTTTGGCAAAACCTGTGAGAGCTTAATATCCCAGGGGTCATTACGGTTGTATCAAGTGTGGCTGAGATTGGCCAGTTGGCTCAGACGTTGTTGGAGGACAAGGGGAGGAGGACACAGAGTGGCGATTGCATAAGCCTTATTTTTAGCCTGGCTTCCTATGCAAAGAAAAGCTGGCTTGAAATGGCAAGCTTTCTTACAGCAGATAGGACGTTCCTGTTAGGGACACATTAAGTCAGATTGACCTAATGTATTTTTTTTCCTTCAATATTATGAAATTATATGTCTGACACAAACCTATTCCCACTGATGGTAATGCAAAAAATCCTTTCTACTTCAGGGGAAAGAAGATGGAAACTATAAATACTGGGCTTTTACCAGGCTGCCTCCAGCCAGCAGGAAGGTTCTGGTTCCCACATCACAGACCTGCTCTCTCTAGCTTGCTGTGATGTGTTTCCCCACTGGTAAGCAATTTTTTCTCCTAGATTTGGATTTCTTGGTGAAGGGGATTGCCTTTGCAGAATAAATAAGTAGATACTGAGACTAAGAGACCTTCTTTATGATAAAAGCTCATTTGATTTCTTGGATTTGCTGTTGTTCATATAAAAAGAAATCAAGGAGGTTTACCACAGGTAGTGGTGGTCTCTAGAATGAGCTTTCAAATATTGGTTCTTCTCCAAGTTCCTAACAAGTTGGGGTGGTTTATTAACTCCAGTGTTGAAAGTGAGGTTGAAATCATGTCTGGAGAACTGAGGGATTCTCCCTGTGTTTCTAGTTGTCTGTGGATGTGATGTTCAGCAGGATCCCCAGCAGAGAGCTCAGCTCTAAACATGTACCTTTGTCCCCACCTTAGCCTTATTAATTTAGTTGCACAAATTAAAAGACAGCTTGAATGGTGCGTGCTGGCCAAGAAGGGAGGAGAAGAGGGAAAACCAATAGCAGCTCAAATCCACCTTGCTGCATCAGGTGGCTTTCAGAAGTCAATGCATCCCTTACTGAAGTCACAGGAGATGCAGGCATTCAGTTGCCATGGGAGATACCCACAGACAGACCTTCTGCAGCCATCTCCCTTGCCACACGTTCAGGGCAGCTCTCACCATGCACTAGTTGTGTGCTGCTGCTCTGCTGGGACAGGCCTTCTCAGGGCTGAGCTGAACCTGGCCCATCAGCACATTCTAATAGCAAACATAACTGTGAAGAGAGTGTTGGGAAATTAAGAGATTGGATGTAAATCTTTCAGAACTACACCTTTTACACCAGCTCTGAGCCATGATTGAAAATGGAGTTGCTGTTGGAAGAGGTTGTTTTTTGGTTTTTTTAATGTTTCTAATGGAAAAGCTCAGCTACTTCCCATTGAAAGAATATTCTGGTCATAAACGGCTCAAAAGACCCTTGCTAGGATCTGTTGAGGTTCTCAGTAAAGGTGCTTGGACAATGTCACTCCTGCATTTCTTTCTGCTTTCAGCTCCGTTCGGAGGTTCCAGTCCCTGGCATACTAGAACTAATCTCTGCATCCCTGCTTGCGCTACCAAGAGTCAGAGCAAACTGGTTCTGTAACCAGCAGGTTTCCCTTACCTGGTTGCCATTCTGGAGAAGGTTGTCTTTGCATCGGAGTTTCTTTTCCAAGTCCTGAATGAGGGCCTCTTTTGTTCCTCGAATTTCTTGGTCTGATGTCTTCTGCATAGAGTTGATGCTAGCTTGTTTGTTATACATTGGTTGTGAGTAACTGCTCATGCAGGAGGAGAAAACAAAGTTATTCCTGTAGGCCTGCTTGACTGTTTGCTACAGTTTCATAGAATACACACAAAAATGTGAACCTGCTACCTAGAAATTGTGGTTCAAATGAACCCGTAAAGCATCTGGGAGATAGATAGACCAGGTCATGTATTCGATTATCAAGAACTTAAGGGGAAGCATCATGGTCTAGCCCAGTCATTGAGTGTTCTCCACAGCACTCACAGCAGTTTGTGGGTCACCGTTCAGCATCCCTGTGTCCTGCCCTGACCCAGATGTGTGCAGGGAGGCCAGTGGTGCTTGGAGGGAGCCACTAACTCCTCTGAGCAATGGGAGTCTGTCGGGGAGCAAGTTCTCCCTCAAAAACTACATTCCTTTATGATGTCAGTTGTTAAAAAGGCCCTGGGTGCTGCAAATCCACAGCAAGGTCACAAACTGATCAATTAGGTATGAACAAACAGCTTATTAGTTGTCCTCTTCTTGGCCCCAGAAAGCTACTTCATACAGCATTTCTGCCTGGATGTTCAGTGCCCCAAGCAAGGCTGGGGCTTTAGGAGCCCTTGCTGCAACTTCCCCACAGCCTGATCCTGTAACCCACAATCAAGAGACACAATCAAGTCTTGGAGCTGGATAGTAGACTGGATTCTGAAATGTGCTAGAAAAAGAGGAGCATCCTTCAAAACAGGTTGTGAAGGTCTACAAGAGGTCACAGCACCCTGTGCTGACAGGATCTAACCCAGTTCATGACACACAGTGGGGCCCCATGCGCTGCAGTTACACTCAGCAACGATTTCTATTCAAAATCTTCTTCTTCCTGTCTCCTGGGAATTTGTTTTGCTGATTAGAATAGGGTAAAAGGGTTATAATTCTGGTACGTATTCCCAGCACTGCTTGGGCTTAATAACTTGCTCAAGTTATAACTTAAAAACTTTAGTAATTTACCCAACAGATTAATATGTCTTATGTCCCTGTTTGCCCATTTGTAGCATGATTAGGAAAATAATTCCTCAACTCACAGGATGTTGCATTTAAGAGCAGCTTATATGAAAAGCATAGTGAGGCACCAAAGCCCTTTGCTATAAAACAAACAACCCCACACCACATACACAAAACGCATTGGTCACTGCAGGTTTGTACCTAAGCCCCACGCACTCCCGAGTGCCCCAGCTTGCCCGCTCTGTCTTACCTTTCCACTTCCACAGTGCCACGGTTCAAAAAAACCCCAGATATATTCAGATTTCCTGAATACAAACTGACGCTTAAACCTGAGTTTATATCCAAGCCAGCAGGACTTCCCTGCCCCTGTCACCCCTCTAGTATCCTCGGTTGAGTGTGTGTTTGCGTATTCTGCACTGACTTTCCCCAGGACCTCCAGCTGATCCTGGCAGGAATACAAGTTGGTGAGAAGGCAAGACCCAGCTCCCTTTGAGATCTCACTGACCTTGGGAGATATTTGGATTGCAGCCCAAAGGCAAAATGATATAATACATATTCAGGAAAGAATTTAGTCCTTGGTCTGAAGGGGTAAGATTTACAAGTGGCTGCCTTTCTGCTAGCACGTATCATTAATGAAAACCGTATTGTAGGTGAGTGTAGAGTCCCATCACCATGTGGAATCTGAAAATACTGCTGAGACTTACTAGAAATCTTGAAATTGCTTATATGTGGAAAATACTACTGCCTTCTCCCCTGCCTCCCCATTTGTAAGCCATGCTTGTTGAGAGACATTCATTTGAGATCTGTGTCCACCTTCTGTTCTGAATACTCTTAAAATAAGAGATTCCCATCGAATCAAACTAAACTGTTCAAACTGACTCCAGAAAACCCACACAGCAGCCTGGAGGCAGTTTAATTCCCGGTGGACACCCCTCTCTCCCCCACAGGCACCAAGGTAAGCGCTCAGCCTCCTAACCTGATCCATGCAAAGTCCTGCCTCGAACATCACAAGTCAATGGGAGTTGAACCATTGGCTTTGGCCGAGCTGGCGTTTCACCAGGCAGTTGGATTTGGGATGATCAGTGCATGGGAGAGGCCAGGCCAGAGGAAAGCAAGGGGAGGTTAGAAGCCTGTATATACTTACTGAGGTTCCATAGGAGAAGGAGTTTGGCTGTTATAGCCGGGCTGCGAGGGTAGCACTGAGCACAGGAATGCTGCGGGGGGTTGGTTAGGCGTGGATATAAGCCGTTGCCCGGATGATGAGCTAGCAGGAGACTGCGCAGATGCAGGTGTGATGGGATATGTGGATTCCTTAGGGGCACTACAGGAAGGCGAGGAGAGCGTGATTGAAGAGCTCAGTGATGACGAGGAGGAGAATTTCTGCCCACTTGGGTTACGAGGCTGTATTAGGATGGAGGACTGTTTGATTTGTTTGCTTGACTCGCTTGAAGCTGCAGGTCCCGGAGGCTGCTGTTGCCCTTGACACACATTCTTAGACTGGATAAAGTGTTTTGGACGTTCATAGTTAAACATGGTTGGCTGGCACATAGAGGAAATGGATGGTAAATTAGGGACACTCATAGGAGAGGTTTCACGGCTGTCCTGGGTTTTTGTTGGTGATAATTGGCTTTGGATAGGTGACTGGTAAAAACTAGGTGGCAGGCCACAAAAGCTTTCTTGGCTGGGCTCCTGGATAGAATGGAACCCTTGCCTTGCAGAATAGAGGCTTTCTTGGTGTGGATTTTCCCTTAAGGAAGACAATACAGATAAAAGATATTGTATGTCACCATTTGAATCACAAAAATACTATTTCATGAGCAGTCATTAGCAATCCAGAGTACGAAGTTCAGGCAACTGAAAATAAAAGCTTGAGCTTAAAATAAAAGGATTTAGGATTGATTAGAACTGTTCCAGAACTGTATGAACATTTTGGATTACAATAACAAGTCATGCGCTCTATGTGGCTCAGGTGGAGTGCTCACTATGTTATCTGTGAGAGCCCAGTAAATTCTAAAACAAATAGCAATTAATTTATTGAGATGACCCACCACCTGCATAAATCTACAGATAACCATAGATCCCACTGCTAAAGAAGGCAATTTGCTATGTATCGTCTTAACTGAAGATCTCTGGATCCTGCAGTTTTGTGCCATGTCAAAATACTAACTGTACTGTTATTTGGATGATTGGCTCTTTGTGCTGAGAAATTCCTTACACCATAGGAAAGCATGAGACTGATGCCACTTTCTTTTAAGCCTAAACCTAAACCTTTGAAACAAGGTATCCTGATTTCTTCTCTAATGATTTTTGAATCAGAGCTTTCTATATCCAACTGAGATTTGGGACTGGAACGCCAAGAACTCTCCTTCTCCATTTGAAGTGATTTCCCGAGATTTGCTGTTAGGGCTAAGAATTGCCCAAATGACATAGCTGCAGGATAAACCAAGGCAAGCAGAGCTGCTCAGAGGTCCTGCATTTATTTTCCATGTCCTTGATACCTAAGCTCGGGCTTTCTACCAACTCAAACCCCAGAAAAGTTTCATAAGAGTGAACTGAGCAAGTTCATTAAAACTGACAAACAACTTCAGCTCCAGGATAAATAAATAACCACCCAAAATAAATGTAAAGCTACTAATAAAAAATGAGGATATAAATCCACACAGTTACATGTGCTGGAAAAAATTGTAATCTTGCCCCACCGCGATCAGCTGTTTCGCTGCTATATATACCCAGTATATTGTATTCCTCTCATCGGAGAGCCCGAAGAAGGGCTTCCCGAGGTCATAAATTTCCGTGGGGGGAGATCAACTGCAGACATCGCTCTCGTTTTAAAGATCCACAGCTTTCATTTCCTAAAGGTCGTTATCGATATGAGTTGTAAATTAACTGTAAGTAAACAAAGATTTTCTAGTAAAAATTCCCTAGTTTTGCCCCTTGTTATGCTCTCGGAATTTGAAGCTGGCTCAAATTTTTGGAGCATGTCCACACTATGTCTCATTCACTGGTGCAGAAAACTCATTGAATCTTGTTTTAATACAGTTTTTATATCACTGCATGTGTACAGATTTATTAATTTTACCTGTAGGCTATGTAAAAAAGCCAGCATTTACTTTATTTTCTAGGATATGCACTTAAACATGGTACGATGCACAGAATCACTTGTCACAGTAATGAATAAGTTACATTTTCCTGAAATCATTCCACCTTGATTTGGGTGGGGAAAAAAAAAATCTATGGAGACTTTTGACCTTACAAGACAAAACCAGTAAGTAGTAATAGAGACACTTCTGCTTTCTAAAAGAATCTTTCTGCCCCCCCGCGTTTGTTGCCTCCCACGTTAACTTTGACACCACCGTACCTCAGAGGTACATATTCATCTCCACATTACCCACCGCGTTGCAATTTCTCACGCCAGCTCCCTGATCAGCTTCGAAGTAAAAAGTGACATGGAGAAAGAAACTAACAAAAGAAAAAAACCCGAAAACTGACCGAACACAGCACCTTACCTACAACCTGGGAGTTGTCCCCTGGGCTTTAACCGGTATTTTGGGAAAGGACCGTCATTCACTGCCCCGGACTGTCATAGCAGCCCCTCTGCGCAGAGTTGTAAGCCCGGGGACTCCGATGTGCTGCCGGCAGATGCCACCGCAGGACCTGCCTGTCCCCTGCCCTACCGCTGTCACAATAAGAGTCTCCGCCAGCCCCGGCCTCGCGGGGACACTTCATTTAAGGGCCGGAGCCCGCGTTTTGGGCAGGTGGCCGTGGTCAGCGAATCACCCGCAGGGGCAGCGGGAGCCTGGCCCCACCGCCGGGCCGGCCCGCGGGAGGAGCCCCGGGAGCCCAGCGGTTCCCCCAAGCCGCCGCTCCGGCCGCGGGAGCGCTGCCCGGCTCGGAGGGTTAGAGAGCTGCCGGCTCCGGCTCTCCCCAGCCCGGGATGGAGCGGCTGCGGCTCCCGAGTACATCCCTGTGTTCAGCGGGAGACGGGGAAGAAACGAAGAAACCGACGGCTATAGAACAGAAAAGCTGCTGCTTCTTGTTGTTTTTGACCATGAGAGCCGTCAGGGAGCAGCGAGGAAGGACTGCTTGTAATATGTTTAAACGTCTCAAAATCCCACTTCACTACCTCAAGGAAATTCCTTTTTAAATTCATATAATCACAGAATCATTTTGGTTGGAAGAGATCCTAAAGATCATCGAGTCCAACCATAAACTTACTGTAGCACTAACCGTGTCCCTAAGATCCTCATCTACACGTCTTTTAAACACTTCCAGGGATGGTGTCTCCACCACTGCCCTGGGCAGCCTGTTCCAGTGCTTCACAACTCTTTCCGTGAATAAATTTTTCCTAATATCCAATCTGAACCTCCCCTGGTGCAACTTGAGGCCATTTCTTCTTGTCCTATCACTTGTTACCTGGGAGAAGTTCTAATTTACTAATGGACTGTAGCTAATTGCCTCTGCAGTGATAACACACTGTTACCGCTTTTAAAGGCTGTGTGCTTAAAGGCAACTTGAAAGCCAGATGTAAATGTTGTTTAAAAAACCACCCAGGACACCCCACGGAACCCCGTCGGTGCCCGGGGCCGCCGTATCCGCATCCCCGGTGCCGCCCGCACCTTCGCTCTAGGACGGAGCTTAGTCAGGAGCATCGGCATTGCTGTGGGTGTGTCTGCAGAGTCCTAAGCTGAAGAACAGAGAAGATACTTGGTGGTAAATTATTTGATATTTTGCTGTTTGTGTATATTATTACAGATGTTTACTTGCACGAAAGGATGCAGCTGTGGTGTTTTCACCAGAGCAGCAACAGATCCTGCTGGCAAATTAGGCGCTTTGTATCCCTTTAATCAATGGCTTCGGTGCTTACTTACATCTTAAATTAACATTATGGCGTTTTAAGCATGCTTAGGTAACTCTTGCCTAACATGTACGCTATTGTTTTAAAACGAAACAACACAACACAACGCTTGGCTGCGAGTGGTCTTAAAGCTGCCTTTTCTCTCTCTTGGCTGTACAGGTGAGTCTTTCAGCACAGTGATCTTCAAGAGTTAATCTACGTTTAGTGTTTGTACTTAAACACCGTTTGTGAATTAAGTCTATAGAGCAGGTGTTAATTGAGTACTAATTTATTTAAATTGCTCGTGATGAAAGTGATTAAGGCAGGAAGCGTTTCCCCAGTTGCTGGAGAGGTTACCTGCTTCTTAAGTGAAGAAGAAAAAAAATCTGTAGTTTGCAAAGAGTTGGATAATTAAGAAAAAAAATAGACAACTGTAGTGTGGTCATTTAGTCCATAGGAAGCTGGGAGTGTGTTGACAGTCAGAGCCTGTGCTCAGACAGGCTCCCTAGCTTTCCATCGACTTCAATGAGGGTGCAGTATGCTCTTTTTCAGAACTAAAGTCGGCTGCAAGGTATCAGTTCAAGGACAGCTTTATGCACTTAAAAGGCTGAACACAACTGGGACGACTTGTGTGAAAGAGAAGGAACAGAAAACACGAGATCCAGAAGGTAGGAAAACAATTGAAAGGACTAGAGCTGATGAAAGCAGAGGAATAAATCTTGTAGCCTGTTCTGGGGTAACTTAATAGTACTCTGACCAGCACTGCGAGGTGATAGAAACCAGCTCTTCTGTACTGCTTCAGTTTACTTTCTATGAATGGTGACCTGTTGTGTCTGACCATGTTCTAGTTGCTTGAGTCGTGTAGTAAAAAATGTCTAGCAAAAAAGTTAAGAATCTTTTGCTTATTTATTAAGGAATCTTAAAAGCTACCTAAAAGACCTAGCAGTATACTTAGTGCATGAAGACTCTTCTTTTGCTTGGATTAAGTTCCTTTAATAAAGTTAATAATAAGTACAAATTTTGTTCTGCTTTTTTAAGGCTGTTGAGAATGACACTGTAAGCTGCAGATATAGAGGGCTCAGGAAAGAGTAGCTGATAGTGACAGTCTTCTAGAATTGTGTTTTCTAACTTTTGCAGAGTGGCTATTGCTAAGCAATAATTTGGAGGAGTATGAGCTCAAGGGCTTCATTAATTTTATAGCTATTCCCAGAAAGAGCTTTGTTCTGTAATCACTGTCATTGTTGGTATTTCTTTTTGGTTTTGGTAATTACAGTTGCAACCACATAAATTACATGAGAGAGTTATGTGGCTAAATCTGTCTAACATGACAGCTATTGTACAGCTAGTCATGAGAGATAATTGCTTAGTTTGAGGTAAAAGCAGCATTCATAATGTTGAGTCTCATTCATAATGATGTTTCAAAGCTTGTGGCAATAAGACTGTGGGCTTTGAAGATATTTAAATGCTCATTGATGGGTGTATCTAGAAATTTTAATAATTTTCTCTTTTTATCTCGAGATTTACATGATGCCTTCCAAAATCTGGTTCAGCATTGCTGTCGATCTAAAGCACTCTACAACTCTATATGCTAGTTAATTCTTTATATAACCCCAATTTTTGAAAGCTATTGCACAGCTAATTTTGGGTTATGTTATATCCCTTCACACAGGACATCGGGTACTGTATTTCAAACTAACCAGAACTTTAATAATAAAAATACAAACACATTTCACTGGAACTGCTGCAAGCAACAAACTTTAAAAGTAATCATCCTAAGCAGCAAGTACCATCTAAAAGAGCTTCCCTGCAGGTTGCTTGTTAGAAATGCCAAAATACAGTCGTTCCTGCTGCCTTTGAGACATCTGGAGAGAGGTTGGAAAACCAGCCCTGTTCTAGAAGAACAGCTAGAAAATGTTTCCTACTGCCCCCATTCCTTCCAAGAGGTAATTATGCCAGAGATTTTATGACTCGTTTTTACTTTTGCTTGGCAGACAATTAACAGTCTGCCCTTGTTTAAAACAATTACTGAGTAAAGATGACAGGAAACGCAACACTGATCTGCGTTAGATACTCTCAAGCAGGCAGCCTTATCTCTAGGGGTTTGGAGCTGGGGTGGTTGAGCGGGAGTTGACTTGAAGATGGTGCTGGGTTCCCATGCTTGGCTTGTGATGTTTGAAGGCAACAACAGCACATGCTCAGCTCCCCAGCAGGCTGCAAGCTGGCCCTCCACAGCTTTGAAGTGCTGCAGGCTCCTCAAATCTGTAAAAACCAGCTTAAACCGGGGTTTTGATTCTGCACTGGGGTCTGCTTGGGGTCCAGCCTGATTGCTCTGGAGCAAGCCTGGATTTTGTGGAAGGATTTGAAGCTAAACGGAGAGCTTCCTCTTAGCAGCCTGCAAGTTTTTGAAGGAAACTCGCTTTTATTCAGTGATTTAGCAAAAAAAAATCCTGTGCACAGAGAAACCTATATTGAAACATGATCTCTCCTGCAGTGAATTTGGAGAAGGGTGTTCAGAATGGTTAAAATAGCTGGTTTAATTAAAGCAGCTGAGGACAACCAAGTAATTTATAACATAGAGAATGCTTTCTGTCATGGACAGCCATTTACACATGATGTAACTATACTGCTGCAACACAACGTGGCATTCAGCTGCCTTGTAGCTCTCACAAACAGGACTGAGGAAACTCCTCTGTAGTGCTGGGCTTGGACCTCTTAACTGTCACCCCTTGAGGTCTTTGTTCTGCCCATGAGCACATGAGAAACACCACAAAAATATGGGATGCAATTGGTAATATGTGCATTCTAACTTGTTTTGTTTCTCTGGAAAAATTAAAGAGGATAACTAAATAATGCAATAACTACAAAGCTACTTGAGAGCTGCATTTGGGATAGAAATTGAGTTGAGTCTTGTTATAAGATGGAACACTAAATCCTGGGGGGAAATCTCTATTTCCTGAGCTGGGAATGTCCCTACTGTGGCATGGGACAGTTTTCATTCTATCCAGCAGATTGCTGGGTCAGTACTTTTCCTCCACAAAGTGCTTTGCAGGTACTATCTGCACTACGCTTACAGGATCTCGAGTTTTATTGCTGTCTTTCACAATGGGAAACAGAAACATGAGGTGATGCCTCTTGGCCAAGGCTGCAGAGGAAGGTGGTGGCAACAGAATTGTACCTTGAAATTTCCCAAGTACTGTGATCTTTGATTCGTGCTCTGCTGAGGAGCCAAAGGTCATCTAGACACTAATTATTTGGGGTGATGCTTCAAAGTTGTTACAGATAGGCACTTCTGAAAATGCCATTAGGCACTTACCTGAGCCTTTAGATAGTCACATACTTTGTCAAATCCAGTCTGTGCTGTTCTGTAGCTGGGCTGTTGTTACATGTTCCCATTGTCATTTAGGCAAACAGCTCAGGTTACTGAATGTGCATGTTTCCCCATTAGGGTCTGGGGCACAGGAGTTTTGCTGTTGTCTTGCTGGGCCCCTTAGAAATTTCATCCGCTAAGTATTGTATAAAACTAACCCAGAGATGTAATTTTTCTCTTTGTCTTACCTCAGAGATGAAGCCTGAGGTGAATTCTCATAAGCTCCATGAAAATCTTCAGCTTCACTCTCGGAGTTCATCTGATCAAAGTTTGTGGCTTCTGCTCGACTACCCAGCCCTGGGCTCTCTGTGCCGTAGGATGGCAGGGCAGCCACATCTCGGTCCTTGGCTCCTGTTTGGATGTTCCTAGGGAAGGTGGGTTTCTTCATGGTGACTTGCACAGCTGGCCTGTGGGCAGCACCTGCAAAGCTTTCCAGCTCTTTTGCTCCTGGAAGTAGAATTGTCCACAAGTCAGGTAGAAAGTGGTGGCTCACCAGTACAGCATGCTCTAGTAACAGGGGAAGGGAAACTGGGGTGTCTATGTGGGTGGATGAGAGTTCAACCTGCCTGGGCTCTGCAGAGGCCCAAACCTGCACAGCTGCATTAGCCAAAGCTGGCTTCTCACTGGGAATTGTGAGCTTCGGTTTACGTGCAAGGTGCTGTTCTGTTTGGAGATGGCTTTCAGCACAAACCAGGCAAGTCATCTGTTACAATAAGGTGTAGGTGCAGCCAATGTGTTGAGCTAAGCTGGAAACCCTGAAGATACGAAGCTCAAGGATGAGATTCCTCTGTGAGAGGGAACATCATCTTCGCCTCGTCCTCCTTGACCTGGGAGGAAGAGGGACCAAAAGCAGAAATGCAGAATAACTTGCATCCAGCTTTGAGAGATACCCATACAAACTACATTTTTGGGGCATTTATCTGCTCTTAAACCTACAAAAGTGTTTGGGCCTGGCATCTGCTTGGTAAATATCTGTGACTCTGCCTGATGTTGAGCAGCAGCAAATTCTCTTGTGCTTTGTTGCTCAGCTCAGAAATCCATGTGCTTACCTGGGGAAACAGAGAGGCGTGCGCTGGATGCCGCAGATCCAAATTCATTTTCAGCAACACATTTAAATATTCCAGAGTCTTCTGGAAAAGCTTCTGTAATAACTAGGGTGCAGACTTCCTCTGAAAGAACAAATTCAGGTATGCTGTTGTGTCATGAAAGTCAAATGTTACCTTGCAGGAGCTGGTACTTGCGAAAGGACTGTTACTTAGTGATGGGGCTTGGCAGCAATGAAGTGCAAAAAAGTGATGTAAAGGGCATGGGAAGTCAAGGGATTCAGAAGAAGCAAAGTTGAAGGAAGAATCTTTCTTCCTGTGAATTTAATGAAACAAGGCACAATGATTTTGCTAAATTCTGTCATTTTTTTGCATATGCACTGGAACAGGCTGCCCAGAGAGGCTGTGGAGTCTCCTTCTCTGGAGACATTCAAACCCACCTGGACACATTCCTGTGTGATCTGCTCTGGTGAACCTGCTTCAGCAGGTGGGTTGGACCAGATGATCTCCAGAGGTCCTTTCCAACCCAACCATTTTGTGAAGTCTAAACCCCAGAAAATATTATAGGTCGGAATGGTTGATATGTTTTACCTTAACATGGGGTGCTCTTAATGGATTGAATGTAAAAGAGACAATACCTTTTTCATTGTGTTGTGAAAAAAATCGGGGCCTTTCAGGTACTTGTGTCAAAACTAAGAACTTGAAAGCTCTTAGCCTGACACCAAATGCTATCTTCTGGCTACCCTTTGAACATTATTATTTTATCTTGGATGAGATGGGAAAAACTAAGTGTGGGGTAATTAATCAATGAGATGTCTAACAAAAAATGTGCAGTGTACTTACCAGGAACTGCTGATGAACAAGCTTCTGCCCAAAATAAGAGAGAAAAAAATCAAATGGTTATAATGCCAGACTGGAAGAAAGACTTTCAGCCCTCACTCCTTTTCCCACCTCAGCTGTCACCCTGGTTACAGCGAGACCATCTCCTTTTCTGTCCATCAAGAGAAGTACCATCCAGACAGGGGAAGCTCAGGTTTGGCTGGAACCTGATGGTTCAACACATCTCCACTGAGGTGATACAGACTCTACTGACTTTGGAGTTAGATGCTGTGAATTTGGCCTGCTGGAGCTATGACCTTGTACCTGGGGGTATCACAAATTGTTTAAAATCTGCTTTTTATTATTTTTTTCCTCTTTCCCTGAGTTCATTGGTAGTTATAATATACAGTGGCAATGCCTCCGTGGCTCAGTAGTACTTTCCCTACAAACAGCCTGGCCATCTCCTCCCATTGTGCCTGATCTGTTTGTGTGCTGCAGAGGAAGCACAGACTCGGTACAGTCAGTGACTTCAGGTCATTTGGTACTTGTAAACTGAACTCTGCCTCCATGAACATGTACAAGCTCCTCATTTTTATAGCAGTTCTTGTTCCTGTCTTATCATTGTCGCAGTAAAATTACTGTACATCAAACAAATGTAGTAATACCTACTTTTTCGTAGTATTCGGAAATCGGCAGAATCTATTATCTGATCGTATTCTCTGTACCAATGAACCTGTAAGGTGGGTGTAGCACGAATGCGACATTCAAATACCACTAATTGACCCTTTGTAGCTCTTATGTTTTGTAGACCCTGGAGGAGGAAAAATTGATGTTAAATGGCTGACATAAGTATTTCCCTATTGAAGCAATTATTACAGAATGATACACCCTTCAGTGAAGATGATCTCATGCACATGTTTTTATTTTACTTATAGTAGTTGATTTAGTTCTAAATGTATTTGCAGTGGGTTGTGAGTGGAAGATTTTTCACCTGTAGAGCAGTACTCATTAAAAGCCTTCTGCTTGCTTGTGCATTTTTAAATAAGGATACAAAT
Organism: Nesoenas mayeri; assembly: GCF_963082525.1. Lineage (NCBI taxonomy): Eukaryota > Metazoa > Chordata > Aves > Columbiformes > Columbidae > Nesoenas > Nesoenas mayeri. The sequence goes on from NC_137556.1 coordinate 8,652,167, forward strand.
GCAGGAAGAAACATCTATTCCAGTGGATACAGCGTAATAAAGGAGGTTAGTATGAGAGGTTTCCACTTCAGCCTACTTTGTAGGAAATAAATTAGATTAATTCATGTAAGTGGTTCTGTCTGTCTGGATGCCTTACCAATTAAGATGTTAGTTTGATAGCATCATTAATGAAACAGACTGTCTTTTTTCAATTGTAAATGAACCAATGTTCCAGCCTTGAAATACCTTCTGATGAAGCAAGAAAACTCAAAATCTAACGCTAGTAGTTTCAGAACAAGCTATGTTGTTCAGACAACCTGTGCTCTTTACCTTTGTGAACACAGGTGTGCTTCCATAGGCAGACCCGGTCAGGCTCGCTGAGGGACTCTGCATCTATATAACAAAGAAAAGTGATTTTATAGTTTGAATTTCTCATACACATAAACCTGACTGCCCTTTACTCTGAGACAGAAGACGAATTCAGAATGGTTTTTCTGTTGTTCATGTGCCAGTCTAATAAATACCCTGTGGAGAGTCTCCAGAAACTTTGGTACTCTGTCCTGACATCCTCCTTTAAAGCTCAACTGATGCAGGGATTACAATAAGGTTTCTGATTAAGCAAGAAAGCCCTTTTACAGAGCTTAGTATCTAGATCTTGATAATTGTGATGACTCTTGCCTCTTAGTCACTTGCTGAAGATGTGCTTGAGCCGATCCTCTCAAATTATTTCTAGAATGCTACAAACAATAATTTAAAATATGTGTAACCTGCTCTTTGAGGGTAGGTTACAGATTACTGAATTAAAGTGGTGTAGCTGTGGTGAACTGAACGGCTGCTAAAGGCTTCGTTGGCTGAGGAACCAATGGTGAACAGAACACTGGTGGCTTTCCACTTGTTCCTAGCATGGGGGGTGAGGAATAAAGAGGACAGGATGGAGACAGAGTCTTCAGGAGGCTGAGTATACTTGACCCAACAATGTTTGCACTTACTGTGACATTCCTCTGGCCCTGCCAGAATGCTGAGACTTGCAAAGAGGCTTAGCCTTTGGATTTACGCTGTGAACCTGGAAAGACAAACACAATTGTAAATGAATGTTCCTGGTTTGGATCTTGGTTCGTCAGCCAGGAGAAGGCATGGAAATTGCTGAATTGACTTTGGGCTGGCTGTAGGAGCAATATATATATATCCCCTGCTGATCTCTTTGGTATGATGCAACACTCCTGAGCTGCTGACGTGCTACAGGGTGCCCTGGGATTTGCGTTGCCCATCCATCAAGCCAACTGTTCACCCTCTCCTGCTCTTAGCACCTGCGGCATTGAATTCAGAGCCTTATTTTACATTGTATAGTACCTGATGTTGTCATGTACTGCTGAGTCCTATGTTTGTGCCTGTATGTGTCTGTGGTCATGCAAACAGTACCTTAAGGTATTGGCAGATGGTTACAAAGCTGCTGTTTCTTTTTTAGTGATTGGTTGCTAAGGCCGCTGTCCCCTTGTGAACTCCTCACCTGTTGAACCACTACCTTTGTGGCAGTATTGCTTTGTGTTTGCAGCCTGCCAGGAACCAGATATGAGTGGTCATGGCTTGGCAGGTAAGAAGTCTCTCCTTAAGGTTACAGTTGTTTCTCTGCACCCTGATGGAGCTCTAGGTCAGACAAACGTATGTGTTCCTTCAGGGTCTGGATCCTACGCTTGATGCTCCTGGTTCCATATGGTATTTTTTGGTACTTACAGCATTTGTAACATGATGGGTAGAGTAACTTCAAATCTGGGGTCTTCTAGCTGACTGTTACCCTGTCTTGGAGCCACATTTGTATGGTTGCAGATAGGTACATGGAATGAACATATGGAGGCATCTCAACAGACGAGGATTTAGTTACCCCGAACAGGTCAGTAGGCTACAAAAGCACCTATGTCATCAAATAAAATCAGTATATACCCTTCAGAGGCTTTGCATAGCCATTTGGTCCAAATAATTTATTTGTGATACCTTCTTTCTCTCTCCTGCTTTTTGTCACTCTCCAAGACAGTTATAACTGATTACAGTGAAGGATATTTTGCAGTCTAGTGTGATTTGACTGGTGTAGCATGAGACAACTGCAGGCAGCCACGGGAGACAATGAGCTGCTGTAAGGCAGTCAGACACCTCTGATGAGAACATGTCACTGTGTGTCTCATCCAAACCCATAGTATATTACCCTTGGCCTTGATCCAGCAAAGCAGTTACACGTGGACTTGGACCACCCATGGCCTTCATATTTCTGTCTGTTGCTCTCAAGTTATAAGTATCTCTCAAGCAGCTCCAGGATGGCTCCTGTCCAAGGTTGTGCCACGTGGCCATCAACAGGGCTGAGCCGTGATGCAAGGTCTGCTGGATAATCCCAAGACTTTGGATGTGGGAGGAGGGCCTGGGAAGCCAATGTTGTTGAGTTGCCCCGGGTTCCCGCTGCAAACCAATCCTGGCTGTACTCCACCACAGATCCCTGCAATGCTGTTGGCATTGCTTCTTGACATCTGTCAGGTAATGGTCAATATAGTTGGTTTTCAGGACCTATGAAATAGGCTTATTTTATTTTATTTTATTTTATTATTTTATTTTATATTTTTATTTTTATTTTTATTTTATTTTTCCCCTCCTGATTTTCTCACAAAGAAAAAGGGCAGTGAAAAATCAGATGTGCAGATTGTGAAAGGAGTTCATGGGCTGACATATCTGCTTTAAAGATCACCTCACGTGACTGAAACAGCATTAACCAAACTGCATTGGAGAATGTATGCCTCCCTTTTGTCTGTACAATAAAAGAGTTAATTCTCCTGTAGATCTGCCATCACTCTCGTTTGTTCCACTCTAGCTCCAAGTCCATGGTTGGTCTGGAATTGGGCAAGACATGCACAGAAACAGAAGGCACAGACAGACATGCCCCTTAGCAAGAGTGAGTGAAGTGGTTGGAGCTGGGACTGTGGTAGGCTCTGGTCATCTGAGCCAGAAACAAGATCTTGGAGAGAGGTTGTTCTACTGGAGTGAATAGCAAGAGCTTCTGACATTTTAAGATTTTTTTTTTTCAGAAATTCCAGCCATAATAAAACAGGCAGTGAACCTAAGGACTAAGCAGGAATTGCAGCAGCTTATGAATTTGTGCTCAAGACAGTTGTATGGCATCAGTTCCTGAATGCGATGATTAGACCTTCTGACATGGCAGAGGCCATGGCCAAAGATGATGGCTGTCAAAATTGCAAGTGAAACTGGACTGGTGCCTTGTAACATGCCAAGCAGTCAGTGTTTGCTCAGTAAATGCAGTGTTTGCACAAGAAGCTACATATGTGATGCAGCTGCCAGTGCTCGAGAAAGGCTGAGTTAATCTCTTGCCAAAGCAGATCTCACTAGCTCAATTGAGAGGCGACCCCATCTCTGGGAAGTCTATTTGTGCTTGACTGCTGTAGGTGTCTAAAGCAGAAGCCATCCTTGAAACCCACATTGCTTGCAGCACCCTGGTTTGTGGACAAACTCATCCTTCATGTGCATGCTTTATGTTAGATGCTCTGCTCTTATGTTCTGTGGTCCTTCCATTTCACAGTTTGCTCTTCACAAATGTGTTGGATGCTTTCACTGTTAATATTGGATTTGGATAAAAAATTGTTCATGGGAATAGATAAAAAGCTTCATCACTGGAACAGTCACTGTTTTAGTCTGAATTGCCTGGTTTTGTTTGAAACCTAATGACATTGGGATTAGGTTATTTAGTACACCGGGAGGCTTTCAGGTGTGCCAAACAGGATGGCAGGTGCTGCTTTAAAGTGCAGAGTGAATGTAGGAGAGTAAATGTACAAAGAGAGTTTGGACTCTGGTTGCAACGCTGACCAGCCCTCCTACTACTAGTTGGTTTCACGTCACTGAGACGATGGCTTGTGCGAGTGCAAAGCTGTCTTGTGTGTGAGGGTGTACGTGCTGTCCAACTAAACAGTAAAAACGAGAGGAGGCAATTCAGCTTCCAAGCGAACACTGTAAGGTCACTCTGAGCTGTTTGTTCTCTGACGTGTCCCCTTTTCTTTAAGTTCTGAGTGATTGCTCGAGGCTTCTTAACTATCTGTTTTCAGACTCCTGAGATTCTGTTCCTGAGTGCTGCTGAGCTCTATATGTGATGTGACCCTCTGTCCGTGTTTCCCTTGCTGAGCATGGAGATTTTCTGCAGCAGGCTGGCAGAAACGCTGGGACTGTATGACTAACGCCCTTGAAAGAACATATAGCCAAGGTTTTACCTTGGTGAGTCATTCTAGCAGTCCTAGTGTCTCATGTAAATGTCAGCCTTTACTTAGTGTAACTCTAGATCTTTGTGAAGAGGACGGAATTAGACTCAGCCAAATGAAGAGCCCAAGGACCTTTGCAACCCAACACCAGAATGATTACAAGGTACATACAGATCACGCTGTTGACTCAAACCGTAATGACGACATTCTAGCATTACCTGAATAGTTGACATGGCTGCAGAATTATGCTATATGCAACACTAGGACAAATTTAACAGAGGGTTAGGAAAGTATTAAAGCTGCATGGAGCCCTTTTGCCAGGTGCTTAGATAATGGAAAACCCATTAAATCTGTTTTAGGAATAAAATGAGCATCTGCTGGATCTGAAATGCACTGCATTGTAAAGAGTGTATGTAGGGGGGAGGAGAACTTTCTAAGTTTTACACTTTAAAGTAAGGCAGACCTAGACTGCATCATCATGTACCAGCATGTCGTTTATTTAGAAAACAGGCTCTAATAGTTATACAGGATAACAATCTTCAGCCAATTTGAAAATGATACATTTTGCAATCCATCTGCATGTACCTGATGGTGTTACTCATTTTTATAGAGGTGTTTGATCTTTGAGAGTGTATGGTAGACACTTGAAGATCTTGTAGCAGTATCCTATATGGCCTAACTGTGCTATGAACATAGGACTGTGAAGAATGAGACTTTCCTGAAGGCGCTGGGGTGGAGAAGCCTCTGTCTGGAGCTGTATTTCCTCTGTGCCATATGGCTAAATGGGGAAACTGTCACCACTTGAGTGGTGAGCTGTCTAGTTGTGAGTTACTTGGTAACATGAATATGTCATTCGAAAGTGGCTTCTCTGTTGCTCCTGGAGGGGCGAATAACAAGACTTCTGTAAGAAGTGAGAAAAGAGTGATTTTGTTTCTCTTCCCATACACAAAGGTTATCCTGAGATGACCGGTTAGATTGCAGGAAAATTTGTGATAGTTTCAAATTGTGGAGTAATTTCTTAAAATGATGAGTGGGAAGTGCAGGTTTGCACTGGCTAAGATATCCTGAAAATAAGCAAGTAGCTGGAAGAGGTTATTGTAGCCATTGATAGAGTATTTACAGAAGCTGCAGAATCCTGATTGGATTTGAAGCTTGCTGAGTGTTTTTCTAAATCGTAGAAATGCAGCTGAACACTGAGTGTGTTTCAAAGACCATTTTTTGGTAGCATATTTTTGGAACATGTTGGACTGAAGTGCACCGTTTCAAAGGCTCGTTTTCTGTGCGTTGGGTTTTTGATGCCTCCCACCAAGCAAGTAGGATATTAGATTCGCATCACAAAAAGTGCGTATGGCACTCCTGTGGGCATCTCCATACCTGCTGCTCAGGAAGGGCAGAAAGGTGCACTGGCTTTCAAGGACAGGCTTCCTCTGGGATTAGCAAAGACTTTCAAGCATGGAGAGCAGCACGGCTGCTCAAATGCATGTACTGTGCTCCATGCTTGGAAGTCTTTGCTAAGCTTAAGATGAGTCTATCTGTCATACAGATTGGAATGTCACAAGGAAAAGAACATTAGTGATTTGAATGTAATGGTGTTTGGGCAACAGTAGCCTTAATATGGGAAAAAGCACAGTAGAAAGCTTAATCTTGGAATTAGGTAAGGCATGTCCCTGGTGAGATGATGTTTGCAAACATACCCTGTCTATGGCTCAGATGAAGACTGGGTGATGTTGGTGTCCACGGGCAGCAAGCAGGGCTGCATGTACTCAGGGTGTTATTGCTTGTGGTACACGTCCCACTGCAAGTGCAGCATGAAGAGATGAGGACTCAGTATCTCTCCCATCAAATCACCTTTTGATTTCCTTGCAGGTCCCTGATCCAGCTCTTGGAGGACAGCGAGGTCCCTCCCGGTGTGGCTCGGGGGCCGCCTAGTGGGATGCAGACCGGTGGCCCTGCTGTCACAGCCGGGCTCTTCGTCCAGCGGCTGGGGACTGCTTGCAAACCAGGGCTTAGAGTGAATTAATTTTATCCCTCATATTACATGCCTCTTCCAAGCACAGCTGTTTCTCAGGGCTGGAAAATCCTGGCTTTCCCTCCCCTTATTTGAATAACAGCTGAACTGCCGACAGATATTGGACACTTGAATAAAACTGGAGTTCCTAGAACCAAGTGACTAAATCCCTTTTTAAGCACCGACATGAAAAGATGCCTAGAGCTTATTTTAAGAGATGTTAAGCTTCCACTTGAAATCATAAGGCTCCATACTTGTTAAAGTAAGTAGATTCATGTCAAATGGAGATCCTGGTTATTTGCTTCCTTTCTTTCCTACAAAAAAAGCCCCAAACCCTGCCCCACTTCTTTGCATGCCAGAGCATTACAGGAATGTGGAAGGATTTTGAGCCCAGACTGCCTGAAACATGAGGACTGCAGATCCTGGGGAGTGTAAATGCACGAAGACTTGGGTGCCCGTGACTGTAACCTGCAGGGTATGTGCAGATGTGAATAAAGACAACGATATTTGTGGAGTCCCTGGGCATCCTGATCCAGCCGCCTGCTGCCTGTGCTGCAAGTACCTGTGCTGAAAGTTCATGTTGCACAGGCACATCCCAGTAGTTTGGCAGAGGTTTGGGGTCCTTTATGTGGACCCTAAGGACAATTTTTAGTGCTGTGGAAAGAACAGCATTTCAAGAACCTGGAAACTCCTATTTCTGCAGTTAGGATGTTATATATGAACAAAGCCAGGCCAGGTTGTTTCCTGAAAGCTCTGGGGAAACACCCACAGGCCTGCTGTCTTATGGGTTACCCCTTCCAAAGAGCTCTGTGTTGTCAGTGCTTGGACCGAGAGCCGGTGCACTGGGGCAGTGCTGAGCTGCTCTGGTACAAATCTGTGAGCTGTTTGGCCCATCTGTTCCCCTTCTTGTAGCTCGCCAGTGGCTCCTCCTGCCTTGCACCAGCCCTGCTCTATGGTGAGTGGGGGACGAGCCCAGTTCCAGCTCTCCCTTTCACTGCTGACTGCTGGAGGATGCTTCCCCATCCTGCCACTAATACCTGTAGTGAATAATGAAGCAGAGCCTCAGCCTTAATACAGAAGACAACCTACTATCTTTTTTTAAAGTAGAAAATACCACAGTATGCTATTCAGTCATCAAGTAAGCTAGGCTTTCCACCCTAGAATACAATGGTGATCCTCTGTGAGTCATAAGGAGAATTAAGTTAACAGGCCCAAAGAGAGAGATCAGTCTCGCCAGCTCAATACTTCATGTGGGGCACACCTTCCAAGGAGGTGGATGTGTCATTCCAGCGGGTTTAGGAGAAGATGGGAATTGTGTGGTCAGTGCATGTAACTGCGTATGACTCTCAGCTTTGCTATCCAGTGCTCCAGCTGTGACTTGCTGTTTCTGCTGCCTGTGGCTGTACTGTTATATTTGCACTTTCTGGAGAACACAGCAGGGTCTGATCTCCGCTGTCCCCAAACCAGACCTGTTACATGTGTCTCATCTTCTTTGTGAAGAAAGCATTTTTGTGAACAGCACTCTATACATTGTGACTGCTGTAGCATCAAGCTATTCTAGTAATTACCAAAATGGAAAAAAGCATCTTCTGTCCCAGAGCCTCTTGCTTTTACTTAGCTGATTTAAATTGTTTTCAATAGGAGGAAAGAGAAAGTACATCCTCAGGTGGGAACACATTGAAATGGGGTGTATTTAGACTGATAGCTGTAAAGTTGTGATCAGAAGCAAATGGGAATCTGAGGTAGCTTTCCCAGAGCCTGCATAATGGTTTTCTCCAGTGCTATACAAAGCAGCATGTGCCTGCTGTAACTTCTGCCATCTCTTGTAACCCAAGTGTGCCCTGGGTGTTCATCCCACAGCGCATCCTGATGGGTGGTCTGGTGCTTCTGCCATATAGCACTGATATCACCAAAGCTGGTGAATCCAGAGATGACGTGAAGCTCCTGAGCCCTCCTGCTCTTTTGTTCCACTGCACGTGAGGCCCCTGAGCTGCCTGTGCCCTGACTGTGCAATGGAGAAAGCTGTGGTGACCATGGAGGTGAGTGACGGTGTTTCATGCACCTTGGCTGATTTCTAGTGCCACAAGAGCTGCTTCAGCCTGTGCCCCAGGCAGGGGAGCTTGTGCACAGGAGTAGCAGCACATAACCCTCCAGTCTACCCATTGCTGCACTGTATCACCTTGCATCTGTACCCATGGTGAATTCTGGCCTAAAAATCTTGTCCTGATTCAGCTCTGCCAGCCCTGCTTGTGCTGGGCACATGTGGGTACAGAGCTGCTGATGGGGACCGTCCCCACTCCAGCCAGCTGAGCCACCGACACCCAGGATGGGCAGTGCCAACCTTCCACGAGTGGTGCAAAGTCAGTGGGTGAGATTTAAACTTCTACAGTTAAACAAGAAACCCAGGATCCCCCTGGAGACTGTTTGCTTGAGGGGAGTGTTATTTAAAACTGTCTCGTCTCAGGTTTCCCTGATGTGCCAGGAGATAGTTTTAGCTCACTTGCCTCCTGACAGAGGCGTGTCTGAGCTGTCCCGTGTCACCATGTCAGTGGCTCTGACCTGAGGTACCTTCCCTGGGGCAGCACGCCAGGGCTGTGTGGTTTCCCTGGGAGCTGTGGGGTTTGCAGTGGGCATGTGAACTGCTGGGACCAGCCGTGGTCACCAGAGCTGGGTGACACTGCTGTGTGCCGTGGAACTGGGAGGAGAGCATCCCAAGGATGGGGCCTTTGGCCACCTCATCTTTGGCCACCTCCTGGTCACACTGGGACAGGGCTTGTCACTCTGCTGTCATCTGAGGAGCAGAGTTATCTCAAGTGACTCAACAATGATACTAGAGTAGGATCTTAGGCTGTGAGGTGTGTCAGAAGCTGGGGATGCAGCTGGCACTGATGCCAACACAAGGAGGTGATTTTCAGTCATTTTGGCCTTCCTGCAAAGGCTGGAGGCAACTGTGTAGTGGTGCAGAGCTGGGGTCTCTTAAATACTTGCTCTCAGTTCCAAATCTAGGCTAGGTCCAGTCTCTGATCTCTTCCCCAGGGAAGCTAGAGCAGCTGTTGACATCTAGAAGAGAGTCTGAGTCCACACCAACAGCTCTGTGGTTCCACCAGTGGGGCTCATGATGCTTATCTAAAACTGCTGGAACTCAGACTGCATTATACCTGCTGCAATATTGCCATGAAGCTCAAAACAGGGATTTGTTGCCCTGTAAAAAAACTATTCCAGCTCAGAGCTTCTACGCAGAGTATAAATCATGTGTGCAGAGTGCATATAATCAGAGTATTGCCAAACACTGTAGTTTAGATGCATGTTTGGAGAACTAAGGTGTGGACTATGAAGCAGTTAAAAGTGCCAGTTCCCAAGCCCATCATTATTCATATTGCCTAAATTAAGCAACTACTATATAGTCAAATGAAACTTTAATGGGGAAATTATTTTACAAAACGCAAGTAATTTCATTGAAAATTGAGCTGGCAAAAAGTGCTGCATAAAATTAAATAACTTGCACAGATGTTTCTTGAATGAAAAATAAATGCACACCTGGTCTAATGGCTGTTTTTTCCCTCTAGGGAGCATCAAGACTGGACTGTCTAAGCTCTCACAAACACCTCTTATGACAGTGATATGTGCCATATCCTGTGCTCAAGGAGGAGAAAAGGTTAGTTTAAATGCATAGTCATGGCATTCGGGCTTCTACAAAGTACCGTGTGCCTGGTTTATGCTGAGCAGTGAGCTCTTAATTGTTGGGGAGACCACACGCAGGCTGTACAGCCCCAAACACTCCAGGAAATACGATCGGTCTAATTTTAGCTACATGGACAGCATTTGATATGGAAGCAGCTGGTGTCATACAAATCTGTGGGCTTGTCAAGCAACCCCACTGCATTGCTAAAGCAAATCTGTTCATTTCCACTCAAAGGCAATCTAGAAAGCCAGGCCTGGTTTTAGCTTGCACTTGACTAAATATAAATCAAAGCTGTAGCTTTGTAACCATAGATGTGCAGTGCCAAAACTCTTAGATTTTAATGCCATTTCATTAGAAAAGTGAGGCATGAGTTGTTTTTCTCACCCCGTATTGTACTTCATGCTAGCACATACCTGTTTACAATGGGTGGAAATGTTTTCCGGACATGCTCAATCTGTTCCCCTCTTGTGAAAAGGTTTTCTAATGTTAAAAGCTTATGTAATGAAAGCCAGTGGTGGTGTGAGCCTAAGCTGCTGGCAGTCTCTTGATCTGCTAGATATCATGCTAATTGCTCAAGAGTATATCTAGGCAGTGATCTCAGTTGGTGCTCGGATTGCCGTCTTTTTGGCAGCTGAGACACAAACTTCCTAGGTAGAAAAGCCCTAAAAATACAGCAGGGCTTGGATTTTCTGTCTACTAGACCATGACAGAGATAGAGATAGCATGTCTGTTAAACCCCTCCTCAAGTGGCCCATGAGCAAGCTATAATGCTTAATTACTGGAAATTCTGAAGAAAACAAAAATGGCAAGTCTAGTGCGTACCCAGCTGCTCTGGAAACTCTTCTCGCACCAACATTCAGCACCGAATGCGGCAGCATCCGAATGGCCATGAACCAGTCAGTGCTGCAACCAGAGCTGCCAGCAGCCCCAGCAGCACGAGGGGATGTCCCCCAACAGCCGCAGCCTTTGGAAATTAGGAAATGATAATGCAAAGGCATGTGTGTAGTGCAAGGCACAGGAGAGCTAGGGCTTTGTCTGTGCCTGCCCTCCCTGCCAAAAAAATAAATAAATAGTTCTGTTTAGAGAGCTGGTTGGTAAATGCATTTAAAATGTTATAGGTTAAATAAGCAACAGAAATAAAGGAGAGTTGAAGTTTTTTATAGTATTTGTAGTCAATAGACAAACTTCTTCTCTCAGGCAGTGCAAATGCGCCACTGAATATTCTTGCTATGTTTCGCAATAGCAGCTAGGAAATTTCTCTAGGAGGTAACACAGTGTTATGGGCAAAGCTCTTGAATACTCCAAATCTGCTAATTAAAAGCAAAATATGAAAAGGAAGAGATGATATCTAGGCAACAGAGGGAATAAAGTTCCTTTCAAGAGACAGATCCTGCCTTCATGTTCTCCTGGCTCCCTGCTCTGCCGAGAAAATACTTGATCCTCAACTGTCTTGTCATTTGGAGCTGGGAGGCCCCAAAATCCCATCCACCCCTGGCCCTTGTTTTTCCTACACTCTGGATTAAGCCTGTGGATAATGTGCAAGATGTTTGTTATGCCACAGGGCTGAGGTTGTGGGTCCTGCACTGCTGGGGTAGAAAAGGTTCCTCTACCAGCTGCCTGTGCAGCCCGTTCCTTGGGGTCACCCTCTGCTGCTGCCCTATTGCAGGGGACGCAAACACGGTATCCTGCCTCCTTGGCCCCTGCAGAGGAATATCCAGGTAATGTGTTTTCCTGGCACGTGATGGTGGCTTTAGGTTAGTTCACTGGACAGTGAACTTTTGTGGCTGCAAATGATGTGGTGGTAGAGGATCAATCTGCTGCTGCCGAAAGGTGAAGCAGGTGGTGAAAGACTAAATCCATATCCCATGTCTGTGGTTCTGGTTAACTTCATTATGTACTCATAGTTCTCAGCACTATGAAAATGACTCTCACTGAGAGGATGCATTATATTTTCTTGCCACTGTCTTCCCTCTAGCATCCCTATCCCTTCTCTTTTCTTTTTAACCTGCCCATGAGCCATGATTAGGAAGAGGCTGTGGACCCCAGATGATGCTCTGCTGCACAACTGAGCCCACATCCCAGCTGAATGTGTTGTGGACCATTCACCTCTTCTCTCAGCCCAAGAGACTAAAAGAAGTACTGGTGAGTTCTCTGCTTGCAAAGTAAAGTACCTGGCTAATGAAGTGAGATGTTCAAGGGGGCAGAGCTCATCATGGCTGCACCCCTTGCACATGTGCTGTGGAGCCAGGATGCCTTTTGGTTGGCAGTGGAGTCCTCTCTTGCTTTGGAAACCACAGTCTTCTTGGGTTTTCTGGGTGGGAGGGTAAGAGATGCTAATGCAGGCAGGAGGACTGAGCCAGGTATGCTGTGGGGTTGGAGCTCCTTATTTGCCAGGATGCTCAAACGACCACCCTTGATAATCCTACAGGTAAGAACAGAGCTCAGTGTGCCAGAAAGGGGAATGCTGCTTTCTGAAATAAAAAATCATAACCCTGTATCTCCTCCCCACGCTCTGAAAAGCCCTCATGTAACCCGAGAACATCGTTAGTATGATAGAAATTAAAGTGTTACTCACCTCTCTAAGGCATCAGTTTGGTTTTGGGGCTCTTGCTTGAGCAGCTTGAGTCAGAGCTGAGTCTTGAAGTGGAAAGTCTTGTCTCCACCAACTCCCCTCCAAGGACTGAAGGCTGTCTGGGGTGGTGGGTTACATTTCTAATGTTGAGATCCCTGCTTGTGAGTGATGGCATGGCGGGAATGTCAGCTGTATGGGAATAAACTGCAGCAATTTATTCTCTCCAGCTGGCTTGAAAGTCAATAGAGCAGCACTATTAGCTGGAACAAAATAGGTCCACTGTTGTGGGACACAATGGTGGCCAGATCTGTAGTTGCTTATAATTTGCCATGCTAGTTGTCCAGAGTGATGGAAAGATGCCAGTTCAGGTTGATTGTGACTCTCTATGTTGATAGAGGGCCAAGATAGAGAGGTGAGGCAAAACTTCATTAGTAGCAGGACCCTCTTATACAGACCTGGAATGTGAAGAATTTCCTATTCACTCGGGTTATAAAGAAAACCTGAGCTACTCCCCGGTCCCCAAATGCTGAGGAATGCAGTGGGATAGTTTGGGTCCAGTGAAGCCAGTGTATGTCTTGCTGACTTGAATGGTTTCACATCAGCATCCTTCAGACTTGGTAGAAGAGCCATGTAAAGCTCGTGGGAACTGGAGTGATGTCCTGATGATGGCAGAAGCACAGAGCCATTATGTGCTTAAGTTTCAAGCCAGGTGCTTTATTCAGTGAGGTACCATGTAGGGGAGGAGCTGGAGAATGGGATTTTCTGAAGTGCAGGGTTGTGTCTGTGCCCAGTGTTAGTGCAGCAAGTTTAACTGGAAATTTCTGTGCTCCAAACTGCTGGTTAGCAGCTCATTTGGAGGAACTGCTTTGTGTAGATGCACAAAGAGTAGGATGAGACATCTCCAGGCAAAGCTGCCCATCACTGTGAAAGTGTCTGTAAAGGAATTGGATCTTGTCTTCTACCATAGCAGTGCACTTCCACAACTGAAGACCATTTAGTCTGGGCATTGTCAGCCTTTATCAGTTCCGTGACCATGAAAATAACCCAACTGCTTCGAGAAGCCCTTTTGATACCCTTTAGATACCTTTTGTGGGATTCTGGAGGTATTCCCCAGATTCACAGTTCAAAAATATGACTTGCAGTTGGGTTTCCTGCAAGCATAAGCTTGTAAATTTTTCCAGTTACCTGCTTGCTTCCTTCATGCTGATCTCCAGGAGCTGTGCAAAAAGGTGTAAATTACTTTTGGCTAAAGCTTCTCTCCTGGCACTGTTATTAATGGCTGCATCATTTTTTTTGTGTCACAACAAATTGCATCAAGGCCATCTGGGCCTGAGGCTGGGTGAATCCTCCCCTCCAGCAGGGACTATGGTGTAGGGGGTGTAGGGATGCTCTGGGGGCTGCATCTGCTTTCTTTGGCTATCTTTTGCCTCCCCAGTTCTCATCTGTGCTTGAAGACCTCTGAGGAAGGGGCTGGAACTCCAAGATGCTGCTCTCCCTGTCCTGTGGACAAGAAACTCTGCCCCAAGTCAATGGGTTTAACTTGGATCCTCTAGCTAGACAATGTAGCCCAAGGAATTTAAAGTATTAATCACCTCTTGATGGCGTAATCATCAGATGAACTTTTGACGCTGGCTTGAATGCAGGGGTGGTGGGAAGAGACTGGCTATTCCAGCCATCTTAAGCCCTTCCCAAAATGGAAGAGCAGCTGGCGCAAAGGCGACAAATGCTGGGGCCCTTCTTCCTGAAGTGCTTTGTCAGGGGCCCCTGAAGTGACTTTTCAATTTATACCACATCAAAACCTGAGGCAGATGAGTAGTTATTTTTTAAAATTTGTTTTTGTTTTTCCAAGAGGGATTTCTAAATGGAGGAATGTAGGTAACAAATGGTCTTGGTGTGAAAATGAACAGATCTGCTCTGTGGAGAAAGTAGGTATCTTCACTGGCAACTTGGCACCTAGGATAGGGTTGATAGTAAGAAATGAATTTATTCTTACAGTTGGATTCAGAGTTCAGGCAGAAACTTCTCACTTCTGCGAGGAAATGCAGCATATCTTCCCACTCTTGCTTGAAACAATGGAGCATAAGCTGGTGTTCATGCCACAGGGGAGCTTGGGGTAGGGAGAGCGCTTGGCAGCGCTACGGATTTCGGGAGAGGAGCTCCAGGTAGCCTGGCAGGCCCCAGTTGGTCTTTCCCAAAGAGTGATTTACCTCTGGTAGTCAGGAGCTGGTTGACGCTCGCTGCTGGAAGGGAGGGTGCTGAGCAGAGAGGTGTGCGAGGACAGTCTTCTGCGTCTGCCTGTGGTACATGTTCAAAGATGGTGGTGACCATTGCTGGTGACAGGGATTTTCCCCTCTATGAGATCCTCAGCGAAGTGCATTGAACATGATGGCAAGTTAAAAGTATTATAATCATCTGTGAACAGTGAAGAAGAGACTTTGGGAGGTTTAAGTCACAGAGAGGTGTCATTGCCAGAAGGTGTCACAACTGACCTGTGGTCCAAAGGTGATGGAGGGGCTGCAGGTGTGTGCTGGGAGGCTCTCCAAGGCCTCCCTCCTGTCTTCTCACCACTGAGGTCTCCAAGAGGGTGGTAAACACTAATAGACTCAGCCAAGTCTGGCTAATTAAACTTAATTAAGCCTGAGACCAGCAACTGTTGCAATGTCTCCATCTTCGATAGTACACTGCTCCAAAGCCAGAGCTGGATTGCTGTGGTTTCTCTGACTTCGGAAGAGTGATGCAGGTTTGTGTGAGGCTGTGTTTGGACAATAGGACAGGTTTGACTTTTCTTCTGCTGTTACTAGTTGTTCCACTGAAGATCTGATGTTGTCACTGAACCAGACAGACCAGTAGTTTTAACCTAGATGCTTATCGTAGATATCTTGGTGTAAATCCAGATTCTCTTTGATGATGTCACTATTAGGCAAATACTCTCCTACACTATGCTGGCACGTGTTTGTAGACTTCAAGGGGATTGAGTAAATGTGGTGGAAAAGGATTGCAGATGAGCATGAGTGATTTGGAACTGCGTTATTGCGTAAGAAAAGTGGCATTGCTGGCAGATGTCCTCAATCATCTGTCAGTACTAACTTCTGAAAGCAACGTAGTAGAGCTGCCTGCTTGCTCTCTGCATGTTGAATCCCAGGAGGAGCATTTTAATGGGGAGTCTGACTACCCTTAAATTAAAGCTCACCCACAGTGTTGCAATAGAGACATTATTATATGATGCCTTGAGGCATCCACTTATTGGATGATCTTACAGCTCTGCTTTCTGGCAGCATTCCCTTGGGTTTAACTTCAGGCATTTTGACATCTTAAATGTATTTTCCACTGTAACTTAAGCCTGTGCCAGTCTGGGCTATACAGACTTATCTATAGGCAATTTGAGGAGTGGCGAACATTGCTGGATGTTTGCCAGCGCTGGGTAGGACACTTTTTAGAGACAGTGTACTGATGTGCCCTCAAGCTGGGTCCTAAAAAAAATAGCTCTGCAAGCTGCATCATGTTACAGCTCCACAAAATATGTCAAAATTTTATGTGAGTTTCCCCCTGGATGTGGGTCTAGGCCTTATCCAGCTAGAGCATTTCCAGAGAGGGATGTTTTATCCCAGCCTTTCCATAAGCCACCTACTTGCTGGAGCAGTAAAGATTGCATTCATCATGATCTTTCATTCCATTTCCCACCACAACAGTGGTTCTTAAAATTGACTTTTCTGTTTGGTGCTTAGGAGACAGGGTCAATTTTTTGAGGTAGAGAAAATAGCTAAAAGTGGAGACTTTTCATTCTGGCGTGCCTCGGCCAGAGACAGTCCGAACAAATGCAGTGCACTGATCGCCTGCACTTCGCTCATGCTGCCCAGGCTTTCTGTTTTTAGCTCTGGCAGAGGCTCCCTCTGCATATTCAGAATGCCATCCCAACAGCTGCAGCTCTCTTGGTGGCCACCCAAGCACCTCTGGCCCTCAAGTTTGCAGGTTTCAATGCCCATAAACAAGGACATTTAAAAATCACATTGCCTGTGCTCTGCCAGGAATATTCCACTTGCCATTCTCTGTATGGCATGTCACCTTTTATCAGCATTTAGTGGCTGGAATGGGTAGGAAGAGGCATGGTATCTGGTATGAAACCTGTTTTTCGCCTGGATAGCAGGGTTAAGTGCTTAAGGCAGAGCACAATTGTCAGTATAAATAACTTTTGGAAGGACAGTGGGAATGATTCTTATACAAAGCAGTTGAATTGTGCCTCAGCAAAATAATATCCTCCCTTGTAAAACTCCAACTTGGGAGCTGCCGTCTTTGTGTCAAGTCTGGGTGCAGACTGAGCATCTTGAGAAGGTGTTTGGGGAAGTGGTGGCATTTCTATTGCCTCAGGACACTGGCTGCAATGGTTTCACCTTGTGCGGGGCGGGACCAAGTCCATGTCCCCATGCTGGGAAAACGTGTCCCACCACTCAGCCTTGCTGTCACTTGCTTCCCTGGGGATTTGTCACCTCCTGCCCCACTGAGGGGGTCCTGATAGCAGGGGTGGCTCATCTGGAGGGTCTGAGGAGGAGGAGAGTGCTGAAGAAGGCTCCAGGGAAGGTGTGTGTTGGAAGGTGACTCTCAACAGCCGGCAGGGTGGGCAGTTGTGAGCCTCTTGTGGTGCCTTCGGTGGAGGAGCTGGATGACAGCAGGCTGGGTTTCTGTCTGGGTTTACAGATGGACCTGGTTCTGTGTGTCCTGAAGGGCAGAGAAGATTTCAGAAAAAGTACTTTGTGACATTCTACTCGGGACTACTGGGTTTTTGAGCTCCAGGAGTCATGCACCTGGTGAGGAGCTAAAAGTAACTAGTTAAACTAAAGTTGAAAGTAACTTCACCCTTAAAAGTAAGTGTCTTGCTCTGTTTTTATCCTGCCTTTTACTTCTAGAAGGGCATTGTGTCCGCCTTCTGATTTCATGCAGCATTGAGGACTGGGTCGGTAAGGATTTTCTTCTGATATTCCCCATGCAAATAAATCTTGTCTAAAACCCTGTTTATTTCTGAACTGCCACAGGAGACTCCCAGGCATCTGAAGGATTTTCATGTATGTCAGATATTAATTTATCAAGTCACTTTGTTACGCTATTATTTGATTTGCCTGTGCTTGCCTGCCAATAGCCAGCGAACAGCAGATGGCACCAGCGCCCTGTGCCTCCCCAGGCAAATCACAACCGCCTCCAGCAGGACCTCTTGCAGCTCGTAACCAAGCACGGGGAATACTACTGAGCACTTAAGCTGTAAAATTAAGGCTATAGCAGAGGTGTGGGTTTTTTTTGTTTTACACGAAGTAACTCTTATATGTGGATACAAAAGGTCTGGATCCTGCAACATAGCTGTAAATAACTGTATTCAGTGGTTCTGTGCAGAATTTTCATCCTTTTTACAGCATTTTTTCCCCCTAAGGCTATTTTTCTTTCAGATCCTGCTGCATATCTGGTACAGTAAGGGCTTGAATGAGCTGATTATTTTAGCATCTTTTCTCTTGCTAAGTAGCTGCAGAGCTCTGAGATGGCTGTGGCAAGGAAGGGCAAGTGCTTCAGCATGATGTGGACACTTGCAGCTTGGTTTGGATAATTGTTTCCTTTGAATCACTTGCTGAAGAAAGGTTCTTGAAAAAACAGTGCTGCTGCTGTGTAAAACCCTGCTTCAACAGCTAATGAAAACTGAAATGCTCACAATGATGGCGTATGATATTTCTGTTTAAATTATTGCCAGTAGCTCTGCAATCTGGAGAGCCAAGACTCACTGAAAGCACAATTAGACTAACACTTGCGAAGATGGCATATCATAGTTTCCTAATATAGTACTGACAATTTGGTGTATTTTCTTTCCAGAATGTGGTGCATGAGCCTTAGCTAATGTGTCAGAGCAGGTTGTCATGGTCAGCAAGGCGAGGAAACCTGCTGTTCCTGCTTCTGGACTCCCTGGGCACTTGTGTGTGCATTGCACTCCAACACTTACTGTCCCCATTGAGAGTGTTGGTCTGCCCCATGCTAAGAAATCCTCAGTTCTTAGCCTCGGAAGCATTAGCACTGGTGTTTCTTCATTGCAGAGCCTGGACATGAAATTAAATATTCAGGTGGTACAGCAAGGGAAGGAAGTTCAAAAGGAAGACAGAAGGACAGAAGAAATCACATTCATTAATTGAGGTGATGTTGAATTGCTCTTCTTCACTTGTTTCTTGGTTACAGGAAAGCACAAAAGCTCTGAGTGTAGCTCTTGTTTGCTATTCAACAATCATATCTGTATGTACATACGCTTTACCTTTGGCAAGCGTGTGGAACTGTTAATAAAAGCTTTTAAGTTGTCAGGTCAAATCTGACCAAGCCAGCAGCGAGCAAAGGTGCTGGGGCACTTGGCCTGGGTTTGTCGCTGCCTCTCCCTGAGAATCTTTGTCAAAGTGATGGACACCATCTGAGTTTCGTAGAATCATAGACTTGTAGAATGGTTTGGGTTGGAAGGGACCTTCCAAACTCCCCCAGTGCCACCCCTGCCATGAGCAGGGACATCTTCACCCAGATCAGGTTGCTCAGAGCCCTGTCCAGCCGGGTCTGGGATGTCTCCAGGGATGGTTCATCCACCACCTCTCTGGGCAACCTGGACCAGGCTCTCACCACCCTCAGGGTAAAAAATTCTCCCTCATGTCTGGCCTGAATCTCCTCTCTTCTAGTTTAAAACCATCACCCCTTGTACTGTCATAAAGCACTCTTTAAAAAGTCTGTTCCCATCCTTCTTACAGGCTCCTTTAAGTATGGAAAGGCTGGAATAAGGTCTCCCGAGAGCCTTCTCTTCTCCAGCTGAACAGCCCAACTCTCTCAGCCTGTCCTCCCAGCAGAGCTGTTCAGCCTTGGATCATCTTGGTTGCCTTCTCTGGCCCCTCTCCAGTAGGTCCATGTCTTTCCTGCATTGAGGGCTCTGGATCTGGACACAGGACTCCAGGTGGGCGTCTCACTGGACCAGAATAGTTTCTGCTTGGTGTCTTTCCATTCTGACCTTGTGTTTCCGCGGGCTGCTGCCTTGTGAGGAGGCAGAACCTGCTCCTCCCATGGGCTGTGGGCACCGTCCTGACCTGAGAGGGGCAGCTCTGCCCTGGGCACGTGGGGGAAGGAGAGTGTTTGCAGCCAATTGCTCTTCTGAAGCATCTGAATACTCAAATCCATTAGAGTTTCCTGGGAAATATCAACTCAGATTCACACTGGTGTACTTTGGAAATACTTTTAAAATTAAGTACCAAAAATCAATGCATTGCAAGACTCCCAGCATGTGATTCTGAACCCATTAGGAGATTTTGAAAAATAATCTTCCTGTTTTGAATATTATTTTGAATGTATTTTGAACTTGTATATCTGGCAGAAGGGGAACAATTACATCAACAGAAAGATTACATTGTGTTACTTTAATTGTAATGGATCGAATAATTCGCTGAAGGGAAGTATCTACAAAGCATATATAAGTGCAGAAGCAAAAATGAAAGTGGGTCTCAGCTGTTCCACTCCCTATGATAAATGTGTGTTTATGTAATGCATTCCTTCTCATATCTTGCCAACAGTATGGGCCCACAGCACATAAACTAATTCCACTGAGAACTGCAGTGAGATTATCTCTGAGCCTGTATAAGCAGGAGGAATCAGCCTTTACTCTTAGGTCCCATATGTATTCATTTATACTCTTAGCATTTTAAAGCTGCATAAGGGAGAGGAGAAACACCCCTGACTGGATGCATTGCACCAATGTCTCATGTAATTCAGGGTCCAGAAAACTATCACATGGCTATTGCCAGTGCCATGGGCCAGAAAGCAGAGGTTTGGGCACACAGGATTTTGTGACAGCCCTAAATGAGGCAGTGGATTTCTCTTCAATGGAACAATTCTTAGGAAGCAACTTAGGCAGTCCTAAGGAAGTCGTAAGGTGGTTTTCTAGCTGCTTTGCACTGAGGTAGAATTCTCTTGGGAGTAAAATTTTGGTCTAAGAGCTGCCTGTGCATCCAGTTTGGAGAAGAAAAATCTGGCACTGAGACTGGAAGTAATTCACTGATCACTATGAGACCAGCTCATCCAGGAGGCCTGGGCAGATGATCTAAGAGCCCCAAATCTTGAACGGGGACAAACTTATATGGTCATAGTCTGTCCTATTCCCACTGATCTGTTGTAGTCACTGTGCAGGACTGGATGAAAAGCAGCACAATGAAAAGACTGGGTTTGCAGATACAGCATGAAATGTCTTACTGAAGAAGAGTTTCTATGTATCTGTGTGATGTGTAGACAGTGCTTTAATCCATGCTGCTTCTATCACCAACAATTAATTATAATTGTTCAGTGCAGGCTTGGTCACAACGTCCTGCACAACTGCACAAATTGTAAATGATAGCATTTCACTAGAGGAAAAATCACTGTGTTTGCAGGAATGCTGTGAAGCTCCATTATCAGTGTGAATGAATGTCCCGTGGTGCTCTGTAATGAGAGCACTGTGAATGAAAGCAGGAGGGCTGTAGCAACTCCTGTGATGACTGTGCCTTAGTTCAGAGTCCTGCCTTACCTGGGCATTAAAGCATCATCTTGGAAGCAGTAAGAGGTTGAAGGCATAGAATCTAAAACCTGCTGTAAACTCTGTCTGAGAATTGAGCAAGACTAAGGTCACTTTGGTGAGAATGAAATAAGAGCATCTGTTCCCCTTCTCCCTCTGCCTCCAGCTGCTGGGAACCAAGGCATTCACAGTCTAAGTGTATTTCCTCAATTGTCAAAAATTTGTTCTTCCAATATGAGTTAGGGACACTTTAACTCCTCTGGGAGCCTGTGGAAGTCCTGCTGTGGTGTGGGAAGGGGTCCTGCTGTCCAGCAGGTACTTTTCCGTCCATCTTTTGGAGTCCAAAATCACATCTAGCAGCAATAGCAATAGTAGTATAGCAATAGTTCTTGCTTTTAATTAAAGCTGCTTATGGAACCTATGGAGCTATTTGGACTATGGAATCAAAACTGCAAAATAGGTTTTTAAAACTCTGTGCTGTGGTAAAAAAGTCATTAGTATTTGAGGCTAGTATTGGCTGTTGACTGTCTCTCTCTGATTCTTTCCTGGTTTATCAACATAACTGTTGGATAAAAATTCAAAGATTTTAAGTTGTGAAAATGTCTGTTTGCACCACTAATCACTTGAAAAATCAATCTCCACAATTTCATTTGTTAGGAGCAGCTGATTAGCTGCTCTCTATGCTGTTTCCCTTTTAATAAAACCCCTGAGTCGAACAACAGGAGGACTATAATTAAGGAGCAGCTTTTTTCCTTTCCCTGTGGCATTCTGGCAGACGTTAGCCAGTGGGTAGCCTGGCATGAACAGGACAGAAATGCCTTTGTGCTGTTTGTGTAAGCCCAGGCTTGGCCTGCGCAGGGGGAGATGAGGCTTTGATCCTCTCTGCGCCATCATTGACGGACACAGGGTCTGATTTTGGTTGTGTTGGACTCGGCAGTGCTCACCATCCCTGGCTCAGCTGTCCTGGCGGGGATGCTCTTCCTTTGCCTGTCACCAAACTGTATCTTGAAGGTGACAATGGGAGCCACAGCACACACAGACTCTGAATTTCCCTGGGCATCTTTCTCAGTGGCCCCAAGTTAGATGATGGTGAAGATGACCCAATGATCTTTTGACCTAGCAAAAGATAACTCAAAGGTTAATACTCTGTGCTCCTCTACCCTGGAGAGTAATGACTTGAGTGGGAAAGAATAATTCTGAAGGCTAGGGAGATACATTCACACCATAAAGATTCATGCTTTTCTTAAATGACTTCCCTATTCAGAGGTATATAGTACAGATTGACTAGCAAAGTACAGGACAAGGGGGCCCAGTGAGCAAAATTGAGAGCTTTGGTTTTGGTTGTTTGTGTGTGTTTGTTTGTTTTCTTTCTTTTTTTTTTTTTCCTGACTGATACCTTCTGGTTTCTAAATGGCCTCATATCAGCCATCTGGCATTCAAAAGGTTTTTAGTATGAAAAATTAATTAGGTGCAATCCAAGCATAATACGGCCTTGATTTTCTCTGGCGTAAAGAATAGTTTGCAACCATACAACTCTAGCAGGAAATATGCCAATAAAATAACCACTCCTCTTAAAGTTCATGTTGATATGG
The DNA here is from genome assembly GCF_963082525.1 of Nesoenas mayeri. Taxonomy (NCBI): domain Eukaryota; kingdom Metazoa; phylum Chordata; class Aves; order Columbiformes; family Columbidae; genus Nesoenas; species Nesoenas mayeri. The sequence goes on from NC_137556.1 coordinate 8,674,780, forward strand.
TTCTTTTTATTTAAAAAAGTGACAAATTCTCCCAGCTAAAGGCATGTTTATGCAGGTCATTGCTGTGTTATCTAGCTTGCCCAACCCAGCCTGTACTTCAGGTGTGATCAATACAACCTTCTGCCTTGGCCAAACAGTAATGGCTAATAATAACAGATTGTGCATTAGTAGTTTTATGATGCAGACAAATAATTATTAAGGGCTGAAGCAATTCCATCAAGCCCTGTGACTTGTGACCAAGTTGGAACTCTAACCTTGTTCTCTGGAGATACAAAGGCAGAATGTCAATACAATAAAAGAGTGAGATGGGGAAAGTATTTTGGTTATTTTTCCTCCTTCTTTTCAAAACTAAGCAAAGAAATTAATAAGTTCCAGCTCTGCATATTTGCATGGAGGCCACCAGGAGCAAAATATGTGGAAATTGCAGATTTAGTAGCAGAATGGCAAGCACAACAATGGAACTCGACAGACAGGCAGTTGATGCACAAAGCTCAGCAGGTTAGGATTCTCTTAGGGTTTTTTCTAAATGCAGCTGTGTAAATGAACTGATAATGCAGTGTCTGAACGCTTCCACTGTATTTGATTGCAGTGTCAGTGTAAGGTTGGGTAAATTAGCAAACTGAGAGGTCTGGGTTGCCTGAGAAGAATTGACACAAGGCTCATGCAGGAACCACTGCAGGTGGTCCCAGTAACATGCAGAAAGTCCTCCCAGTTTGACCAAACAAGCATGTGCTGCTCCATGGGAATCAAAGCAAAGTAGTCCTGGACAGGGATTTAGAGCTGAGTTTGTCCTGACCTTTCATGTTACTTAAAATGAAGCAGTTGTTCTGCAAATGTTCTTTTTCATTTGCATTTTTTTGTGGGTTTTTTGCTTGTTTGTTTGATTTGGTTTGTTTTTTGTTTTTGTAACAACCAACAACTTCCTATTTTTGAAGTATTTCAGGATAGTGTCCTGGGAAAAGTTATCTGTTGCATTGGAAGTACACTGATTTGCCTAAGAAGGTTCAAGACTTAGTTTTTCTAACAAGGGTGTTTGCTGCACTCGTATGTTCCAATAGTTTTGCGAGTAATGTAGATTTGTTGAGTTTTTTGTTTGTTTGTTTGTTTAAATATTTTGTCTCCAGAGGATCTGAAGATGTTAATCTAGACATGGAAGCAGACCGTGTAATGAAGCATGACAAACCACTTTAGTCTGGCCGTGCGCTCTATAATACCAGATCAATCAGCCATCTGGCTTGGGAAACTGGCATCATCTCAATAACCACAGTGTCTGTAGCCCTGGGGGAACTGCAGTTAGGTGCTGAGTGCTCTGAACATTCCCTTCTGATGCAGAACATCCCCGGAGAGTGTCCCACCCCATTCACAGGTCCTTCACAACAGCTTGCTGACAAGTCCCGACACAAGACTGACATCAATCAATAATGTATTTTCAGATGTTAGTGAGATGGAATTTCAGTGAGCCTTCATGTTAATGTCATTTGGCACTTATGTGGAGTAAACAGCAGACAAGGAAAAGCAGCGCTGAATGTGGCTACAGAAGAACAATATGAACGCAGGTGCTGCATCTGTTTATCTGTCTGAGTTTGTTACATCCTGTGTGAGGATGTGGTCACGGCTGGTGAACCAGCTGGGGTACCGCTGTTCCTGGAGCCACATCCTCCTGTACATTTGACAAATCCTTGTTTGTGGAGTGTCTCAGGTGTGCTGTGGAAATCATAATACTGCCAAAATCTCTGGGAAGGAAAAGGATGAGTCTGGTATTTGGTAGCCCAGTGCTCAGGGATTATGCTGGTAAAAAGCCCGTGGCTTGCTTAATGGTGCCCAAGGAGTTGGAAAGCAGTTGCATCATGAAGGTATTCTTGCTAAATACTGTGGGAAACATCATCTTTGCTCTTTCCCAGTAAGTAAAGGAGTAGTAGAGAGGAGGGAAATGGAAACTGAAAATCCAGGTAGGGCAAACTGAGCACCGGAGGAGTCTCTGTCCTGGAGCTGCTAGAAATGGGTGATAAGATTTGAGACAGGAGTAATCTATCTCTGCTGTGTATTTTGGAAACTCAACCTGGCTAAAAACTTTTTCTCTCTGTAAATAATGGCACATTTCCTACCTTTGATCCTGCACATCAAGTGGTTTGTTCACTCAGTGTGCTGAAGTGAGTGCTACACAAGCCAGATCTCTGTCTGCCTCAGCTGTGGGGATTTAAGGTGGTCAGTCGCTGTGCAAAGGAGACATCCTCTGTATCTCCCTCAGCCCGCTGTGAGTACTGAAGCCTTTCAAGGCTTTTTAACTAGAACTGTAAAAGGTTCATTTTTGCAGGAGGATGGCTGCTGAAACGTGAACACTAGTTGGTAGGTTAATCTAAATGCTGAAGAGTAGAATAAAAAGGATGGTTTTTATACAGCCCTAATCATCTGCTTTGGAAAGAGTGTTTGGTCTACCAAAAAATCCTTAGAGGTCTACTAACTAGAAATCCAGCAATTCATGTAAAAATTAATGTTTTTAGGTAAACTGTTGTTTTATTTTTAGCGTTACCTAAAGCTGACACTGGAATGTGGGCAACTTTGGGTGTGAGAGTCGTCAGTACCTGGTTTTCCACCAGAATTTGGCCGGAAGGTGTGCCCAGAGGGCTGGGTGTGGGGTGATGGGCGCAAGGCAGGGAGATCTGTTTGTGCTGCAGAAGTGGCACCTTGTGCTGATGGTGGATGTTGGGTAAACGGTGGAATGAGGCTTTTGAGAAGTGAAAGACTCATGTAGTTGCCTGGAGTATAGGTTTGCTTTCTCTCCAGCCGGATAAGCCATGTCAGAGTCACAACCCATTCAAATCCAGGCATGAGGGTTTGCGAGAAGCGCAGGAGAGAAAGCAATGAGTGTGAAAATATGTCTAAGGAATAGGGTAAGGAAGAGCAAAGTGTGCGAACCTGTATGATTAAGGGACTAACTGGGAATATCTGAAGGCTACCTGGCACAATCCTGCTTTGGCTAACAGAAAAAAGGTCTATGGTGTGGTCAGCAGATGTCTTGACAGGATCAAAGCCTTATTTTTAAATCTGTCCATTCCAGTTCCAGTGTTGGAAGCTAGAAATAGCACAGGCGTAGCAGGAGCACCATATGGTGAGCATGGTCCTCTCCAAGATGGGGCTGGAAATGGGGACGGGCTGTGTGCTCTGCCCGAGTGTTCTCATTTCAATGCTGAGCATTTGGTTTGCCACTGCACCAAGGCTTCAGCTTTTGGAGTAAACACAGTGCTAATCTGATTGTGCTAAAGGTGGCGTGTGAGTAATACCTGCCTTGGGAGCAGCCCAATGTCTCTAAAGGTAAAACAAATAAAGTCAGTATAAAAGGTCGACACATATTCCTAAGGATTGAATTTGACAAGCGAATTTGACGTATTTAATATGAAATGTAAATGGCAGTACTTTGAAGGGTCTGCGTTCTGATCATCCAAGGCAGTTCTGCTGGTCTCTCTTTCTATATCTGTACCATGTACTGAAACATTAGTTTCCAAATCCATCATCATTCCACAGATGAAGTGGGCAGGAAACTAATTTTTATTGATTTCAGCCCTGGATGGGTCCATAGGGTATAAAAAAATATATATTACTTCTTGCCTTGCTTTTCTGCCCAGGCACACGAGTCTCGTGCGGGCTCCATCCGCGGCTCCACAGCACGTCTGCTCCTCGCTGGCCCCGACAGCCGCCCTCCTGCTGCTGGCCAGAGCAGCCTCCGCTGCGGAATTTAGATTGGTTTGTTCTCAGAAAATTCAGCTCCCAGTTTTCCAGCAACAGGAACTGGGATGAAGGAGAAAAAAAAATCCTCCAGGATGGGGAGATACTGAACCGGAGCTGGGACCATCAAGATCAGTGGTGGCAAAGTGACATGGCATGGCACAAACCAGCTGCTGCTGGCCATGCACCCGCCTGTGGCTCCTCCATGGCCACCTCTCCCAGAAGCAGTTTTCTGTTGAAGTAATTAATTAAGTCAATTTATAATTATGCTTCAGAAAAAGCACTATACCTGACTGAGCCCAGGGGGAAACCCTACATGATCTCAAGAGGTCCCTTCCCATCCTCAATGATTCAGTCATTCTGTATGCTTTTTAAGCCTTCTTAATTATTAAAGTATTAGTTGTTTTTCTGAGATTTTTCAAGAATACAAGCAGCAGCTACTACTTTTTAGCAGCAGATGTACAGTAACTTGTGATTATATTAATTTGACTTCATAATTTTTCTTCATTCATAATTTGATCTTGTTCATAACTTGCTTTTGCTGTTCTTAAATGTTTTTCTGTACAGCTGTTGCAGATCCCCTCCGTACAAAAATGTACTGAAATTCTCTTCTTTAAACACTAACCCCATGCTGCCTTTTAACACAACTTGAGCACTCCTAGAATCTTAGTACACTGTATATTTTCCTTTTGGAAAGAGGCAAGGACTGAAAGCCGCTTAAGCAAAAGCTAATCCACTCTGTAAATTGATTAGTCAGCAAAGCAAATGACAGTAACAACAAGAAAAAGGTTTCTTTTCACTTGAAATACTTGATTTGTCTTGTTTTTCAAGGAATAAGGAGGCGAGGTTTAACAGGATGCTCAGGCTCATGTGATTTTGGGGGGTTTTCTGGCACAATGCCCTCAGTATCTCCATGCCTGGTCTGTTTGCAGGATGGGAATGGGAAGAAAGAACCTTTTTGTCAGTGTTCATCAAAGGCTTCCAGCATGCCTTTTTTACATTTAGTGTCAGAGCTTGTGTTTCCTGGAACATAAAGTGATAATTATCTCCCTGTGTTTGATGACCTTTGAGTCAACTCAGATTTTGCTTTTGGATTCAATACTAATTCTGTGGCCAATTTTTAAAACAGTCTCAACTTAATCTTTCGTTAGAAGCCAGCAATCTTGTGTCCCAAGCAGTCACAGGACTTCAGTTACTTCAGCTGATGATTGAAAGCAGTATGTCCATGGTTTTGTGTGCACGCCTAGGCACGGGCAAAAGTTTTAGCTGGTTTTAATTAACAAAGAGCACTTCAAAATATAGTTATACCCTCACATGCCTTAGTTTTGGGGTTTTCTGTGAGTGTGGGGTCTGACACCGGTTGGCAGGAGGTTCTGCAGCGCCCAAAGGCCGTGAATGCCCCTGAAGAATGTGCTGGTGGGATCACATTTACGGTCACCAGCCCAGATGGTGGCATTGAAAACCACTGGAGTGTGACATTCTCCACAGTCTCTCCCTGCTCCGGCCCTGTGTCCTGACCCTGTGCTTCCCTCTGACAAAGGGCTGGAGACAGACGGCGCCTGCGGGAATCGCCCTATTGAGAGCCAACTGCAGGAGAAAGCGCAGGCCACGTTTTAGAGAGATACTTGGTGTTGTTTGAATGAGACAAGTCCCAAGGAGCAGATCTTTCAGTCTGATTTCCCGCCAGGAGAGCATGGTGCATTTGGTGCATATGAGAACTTGACCTGCATACTTGGTCAGGAAGGTCTATGAATAAAAACCTGGGAGCAATAAGACACTTAGAGCCATCTGAAATGCAAAAATGTACATGTGTCCTGGATAGGACATCGTGCCATGCTGACAGGCTTGCTAGGTTGACTGCTAAAGCTATTCATTACAAATAGTGTAATAGTAGGCCTGGATACCTTAAAAGAGACTATTTGCTGACTCATTATTCTCCCAAAAGTTTATCTTGTAGGTGCAGTGAGGTCCCTCTGACCTTTCCTTAGGAGTTCCTCAGAAGAGAATGAACTTACAGCCACCCAGCATGGACATGAAGTGCCCATCCTGCTGCAAAGCCACAGGTCGGCTGCATTCTCAGAGCAACCCACAGTCTTGGGCTCTTTCATGCTCTTTGCTCTAAGACCCAAGCCTTACAGGAGGACGCTTGGAGTCCCTTGCTAACATCTTGGGCACCTGATGGCTTTGTGTCCCTGCAAGGAGAGCCCATATTTCCCACCTCTCCAGGCATAACTGCAGCGTGTGTATGTATTTTCTCCCTGTGTGAGTTAGATATGAAATGGTTCCTGTGCTTTTTTATTTTTATAAACATGTCCTATGAAGATATGATGCTCAAATAGATTTTTTTTTTTTTTTTCTGAAAGCCAAGAGTGTTGCCACAGTGTATTGAGTTTAAATACATATGGATGTTTTCATGCTGTTACAATCTATTCTGAGCCTTGTAAACCCTATCTCCATTTTCTTGCAGAATCTTCCTGAGTCTCTTCCAGTTCCTGAGTGGCTCTGTTCTTCTCCGTTAATCTCAGCTTCTTCCCTGATGCTTCAGAATCAAGTCCCTTCCCCAAAATCCAGGCTGTTTGCCATTCATTTCTATGGTGGAATCCATCCAGGAACCAATGGGAATGGGTAAGGACTGTGAGGCAATAGTTGCTGTTAAGTTCCTGCAGAGATACTTAAAAGGGATGGGATGGGATGGGATGGGATGGGATGGGATGGGATGGGATGGGATGGGATGGGATGGGATGGGATGGGAGGTAGATAATTGTGTTGAGGACAATTCCAGAAGATTGAGACATTTGGCTCGGAGAGACCAAAGGGACTATGAGGACTGTTCTGGGATCTCCTTTCTTGTTTCAATCCATGCAAAATGTCCTGAATTTTATTCTTGCCTAGGTTTACTTCTCATGTGTAAGAAAACAGTGGTTGTATTTATTCGAAAAACAAACAAAACCCAACTACCACCCCCCAAAAAAACTCCCCAGAAACCTACTGTGCATTGAATGGCTTCCATTGGCCAACTGCTTGAGGAAATAATGGAATATGTCCAGATTACAGTCATGAGGTGGTTTTCTGTAGTGGTAATGGTGGCAAATCCTGAGATGGTTTCCAGGTAGAAATCAAAGCATGGGATCATTGGACACAACTATACCATCCAAATTATTTTAGTCCCAAAAGCAGTCATTTTGTTGCTTGCTATAATAATAGACAAATCTGTTGGCCTGTATTGAGGATGAGAGAGATTTGAATGTGGTGGGGGCATGTAAGCATGGCCTGTGTGTTGGTGGAGGTGGAGGCTGTGGAGAGGTCACTGCAGAAGCTCGTGCCTGGGAAATCTGTGTGTCTCCAAGCCACCTCCAACACTGCAGTTCTGGCTTCATGGAAGTAAGTGCTGCAGAACTCTCCAATCTAAAAATTGAGCTGATGAGGGAGTATAAGTGATTCTCTTTAGAGGGACCTCAAAATTTGAGAGCTGCTTCTGGCTATAGTAGCCATTCTTGGTTGGAAGGACTAATTCATGTAGCTTTTACAGCTCTATCATCTATATGAATTAACATGTTTTCCTCACTAGGTATGAGGGTGAAATGAGTTCTGCACAGAGAATAGCTCCACACAGGTGCCAGTTCCATCACATTATGTAAATAGTCTGTGACTAACAGAGAAGTCTATGAAATAAAATGAAATAAAAGTCATCAGTCAGTGCATTTGCATGGAAACCAAGCTATATGCCAAAGGAACCTCGTTTAAAAATGAGTGATAGCAGACAAGATAATTCTAAGGTTGTCATTGTGGAACATTTTAAAGTGTCTTATTAGCATAGAATCGAAAGGACAGTGTTGGTTTATATTTAGGGAATCTGTGAAGTTCCACTATGTATATCTGCAGTCCGTCTGACCCTTTATTGTAAGGTTACTCAAAGCTTTGCTATAGATCTGCTCTCCTTGCAGACTACTGTTCAAAACAATAAGGAGGAAAAATATTTGTATGATGAAACAAACTTTATACATATCTAATAGCTTGGTTCATCACCCATCTACTGTGGTTGGCCCAGGGGAAATCGGGAGTTGGGTGAAAATTTTAAAAAGGCAAGTCTGGGAAGGATGATTTTTCTCCTGAAAGATAAATCCTATTCTATTTCCATTAGATAACATCCAGAGCTGCAAGTGAGAAGATGCCTGTATTGTGTTGGCCACTGTGTGCATCCTATAAAACAACCCTGCCCCACACAATCTATGCACGAGAAACAGGAGGACAAAGTTGGGAAAGGAGGTGCAGGGCTTAGAGGACTTTCCATAGTTAGACCATGATAATTTGTGAGTCTCAAGGTAACATTTTGATTGAAACACCTCTCTATTGATGGCGATATTTTGTCAGCCTCTTTTTATTTTGTTTTAACTTTGTTTTCAACCTGGAAAAAGTATCATAAGTGTTTTTAAATGCCATTCATGGCTACACACATGCAAAGGTTTTGATGCATTTAGAACAGAGTAATGGGGACATAGCGTGGCAACTTGCATGCACGTTCTCTTTTGGTTGTTTTTTTACATTCAAAGCATCCCAAAAGCAGAGGCAAAACCTGTGTGTAATCCCTCTGCAGCTCTGCTACCCTTCCTGGGCAATGGACAGCACGTGCTTTTGCTGGTCTGAAGCTGTTCGTCTTCTGACCAGGTACTGCAGAACTGAGCAGGTGCTGCTGCACGTGTGACCTTTCTATGGGGGTGACGGTTTGTGTTTCTGTCTTCTAGTCAGCCGCTGTTCTTCCAAAGATGGATAGGAGTGTAATAATCTGTGAGACATTTATTCTTTCAAATTTGGTTAAGATTGGCCAATAGCTCAAATGTTATTGGGGTCAAAAGCACAGAAGAATAATGGTATGAACTTGGTTTCTATAGGAAAGTAGGCTAAAATCAAGATGTTCTTCAAGAGTCGTGGAGAGGAGCTTGCTAAATAAGAATGATGACATAAAATAACATATTTTAATTGCCTCCTATAGCCACATATCTATAAGTATGTAGTTACCTGCCTCGTCAAAATTTCTATTTCTTTCTAGAATCTGGGTAAGATTCAGACACTTCTTAGATGCAAAATTTATCTCCCTGAAAGTCAGTTCTGGTGTTTTTCAGAATTTTACCTATTGCATTACAGTTTAGTGCAATGTTCATTTACAGTTTTGTCAAGGTGAAATACTCCTGCCTTGCAATCGATGTAGCTCTGATGTAATTTTACAAAATATAATGCAAGAAATAGAACCTGGGTATTATGTGCCACTTGTAGTGGATTAGGGTTGGGTAAAAAAGTGTCTCATTTTCAAGGCTGGAATCCATTCCAGTATGTGTCATTGTTAAATTCCAAGATTTTTTTATCATATGTGATAAAATATTGATAATGCAGGCAAATGCGGTATGAACATTTCAGCTTAAACAAGAAAAATCAGAAGTATTTTTCTCCTTCTTCAGATATAAAAGAATTAAAGCACAGTAGTAGATGCTACTTTGGAAATTAATATAGAATCATTTATGTTGGAAAGACCCTTAAGATCATGGAGTCCAGCCATAAACCAATATGTACCAAGTGGGCTGCAATGCAGTGCTAGGAGCTTTTTCAGTATTTATGCTGCAGATAAAAATTTTCTGAGCTGCTGAAGGGAAACTTCCACTCGGAGAAATTGCACAGATTATTCAATGTATCTGCAAAATGTCTAAGAAAACAGTATTCCAAACACATTGATTATGTTTGGGTACAAACCACAGAGTACCATACCAAAGGTTGCTCTGCCCTTGAAACTTCCCTGTCTTATGACTCTCTCCTTCTCCACCAAAAACTATGCCAGCACCAAGTAGGTTCTCTACCTGTTTTTAAGTTATTTTCTCTTCTGGAAACAGCAAATATCTGATTTTTGACTCATCTCTGTCTAGCTAATAAGTGAACATGTGAAATCCTAAACCACTTTCCAGAACTGTTTGCACGAGAACTGTCCCATTGAGTTTATAAGCAGTAAAATTTACCCACTGAGCAATGTAGCAGTTTTATACAGGGTAATATTTATTTGTCATTATACAGAAAGAATTAAAGTATTTAAGTGACACACAGGAATGGCACTGCTTTTGTCCACATACATCATTACAGTCAATAATCAATTGAGCTCTCTCAGTGGAATCATTTTCACAATGAATGCCATTCTCCAAGTACCTAACTCTAGTTAGACGTTCTTACAGTTAAAGCAATAGACCATAAAATACAAACACATGTAATCATATATTCATTTACAAGAATGTTTATAAATATATTGGTCTGGTCTATATGACCGAACCACTTGAACAAAGGTCTGATGTAGGTTTTTAAAAAAGACATCACTACTAAGACTGTTTTGTACATTTGGGTAGCATTTTGGTGTTCAGGTTCCTCCCCTAGCTTTCCATAATTTATTCCACGTTTCTGCTCCCCCGAGAAAGCTCACAGTCCTCCATCAGCCTGCAGAAAGTAAGAACAGTCTGGCAAGCAAGGCTGTTATGATTTTGTCTACTTGCTATACCAATAAAATAAGGGAAAATAATGTTTTTACCATTACCTAACACAGGACAACATTTGTCAGTTTAACATTATGAATTGAGCAATCTTTAAACATTGCATGTCGCAGCTACATACGTCACCATCACACACCACGCTGGAGTCCATAATGCTTTTGTATTGCCTGTTCCTATTCCTATCAAAGTCCGTTCACTCCTCTTGACTTGTCTGGAAATTAGATATCAGACTGTGTATAAAACCAGCGGATGTAATGAGAGAACATGCAGTGTGAAGGGTGATGTCTTCAAGACAGTGATGATATTCTGTTCAGTTAGCAGTGATTTCTAAAAGTGCAGCATTAAGAGGTGCTTGATAATTGAATTCTCAGGACAGAAATGGAATGTCAGCACTTGAGTCAAATGAAAGTGTAGGGAAAAAATGACAAGAAGAAATCAAGGTACAAGTATTATTATTATTATTCACGTTAGATTCTGAAGCAATCTCACTGCTCAGAGAGCTTCCACCTGGTAACAAAGAACCCTCTTATGCCAAGATTCAGACTGGAAAAATTGATTGCTCAACTCTGATCAGGATGTCAGGAGTAGACAGTTGGTGCAATTGATATGACAAAAAGCAACAGCGACTTTTTATTTTTCTTTTTTTTTAGCTGTTTAGTACCACAGAAGTGCACTGCCCAAGCACTTGTAGAGAGGGACAGTAAAATGAGACCAGCCATCAGCATCCCTGGCTTTCTCATAAGGTCAGAAGAGTTTCTGCTGGCCCACTGACCACATCATTTGGATTAGTGTTCATTTTGTGGCTGTATTTAAACCACTTGGGGCCTGATACTAAAACCACCTTTGCTGTAAAACTAAGCACACTTGGGCATGCCCATGGGATGGGAATACTGGTATGGGAGCTACTTAGGCCAAATTCACACATGGAAATCTCAGCTGGGCCTGATTCAAACACTAAATGCTGCCTGAGATATTTACCATGATGAGAACTGAGAGTAACCTGAACTATTGTGTCTAATATTAATAAGTCAGAGTATATTGTGAATGCAATGTGCTACTCTGACCACGCACCGTACATCAGCAGTATCATTGACTATAAGTTACCGCTTTCTATCTGTTGTTCTGGTCAAGCAGATGGTGTGTATCAGCAATAAAGGGAGCCCAGTAACTAAAGGTGGGAGTTAATGGCAATAATTAATACTCAGCTGTCTGATCATTAACCTTTACTAGGTATTTAGCAGTCTCCTGTTTTTCCTTCTGTGATGCATGAGGCAGGTGTTTAAGTTGTGGTTATTTATGGACTCTACATGCATTATGTTTGATCTAATTAGGAAAATAAATATACTAATTCATGCCAAAACTAATCCGTACTTGATTATCATGTCACTAATTCTGCCATCCTTGCTCTTGTGAGTAGCACTGCCCTCATGACTTCGATGGGATCAGACCCTAATAGATTTCCATGAGTCTTTTTGCTTGGTGTGCATCAGGAAGCACTTAACAGCCCAGTGTATCTGCAAGAGCTTGTGAGGCTGCTCTCACAGAGCTTCTCTGATGAGGAGAGTAGTGCAGACAGTTTGCACTAATGCTGTAGCAAACAAGAACTGTGACCTGACAGAATCCTTTAAGAACAGTATGATTGCAGAAAATGATGGTCTTTATCCAAGAGAATTTTATGGCCTTAAGGTAAGTTTCATTATAGCTGAATCATCAAGGAGCTGATTGTAATCAGAATATTAATTCTTTATGCTTAAGTGAGACATCGGTAAATTGCTAAAGCTAGATGCTATATCACAAGGAATTTTATATACAAGTGTCAGAACAAGGCTAGTTTTTGGAACTCAAAAATAAAAGTGAGGGGAGCTTTAGCAATACAGGTAGTTAATTATATTAAAATTGAACAAAAGAAGTCAAGTTTACTTCTAAGGTGGTGGGTTGTTGAACTAAACTGTTCTAAGTATTGTATTTAAACAGCCCAATTTTAACTGATTATTTATGTCGGTATTGTAGTATGGATGAAGAATCTGGATGGTGCTTTTCAGTGTGTTTTAGTCTGAGGAAAGTTCTGTTCAGTATTATACCTTTGGGCTTCTATCCACTGTGTTACAAAAGCTGTTTTCAAACATAGTCCAACAGAAATTACCACATCTGCCTTAAGTGTGGCTTCTTGCTAGTGCAAAAATGTGGAGAAACATATTTTTGAAATTAACACACAAAAGTAATTTTCTACTAGAAGAGAAACCTATAATCTGGATAAGTATCTAAACCAAAATGTATTTTAAATTCACAGTGTGTTTGATAATGGAGGTTCTAAAAGGTCTGTTTTCAGTACGAGTAATGGTGGTAACAGAGAAAGCAATGATCTATACAGGTGGTTTGGAGTAGAATACAATGCTTTTAGGAGAAATGCTAAATACATGTTCAATCTTGAACAGCATCGGAGTGGAATTTGCAGTACATCAAATGGGGCCTGTGTTAGTGCTTATTAGAAAAAAAATCCAACTCTAGCCTTTTCCCTTGTTAAAATACAATTTCTAGGCTGAACTGATACCAAACCAAAGCAAACTGCATGCTGGGGCTGAACTGAAGACGGTGGAGGCTTAGGATACCTTAGGAAGCTTTTCTTATAGTGTGAACTACCTGTCGTGTAGATTAACCAGAGGTGGGAACAGGGTAGGATTTGAAAATTAAAAGGCCAGAAAACAGTCTGTGAAAAGGCTGATGAAGTTAGGAATACCATAGTATTCATGGTTTACTTGCATGAAGCCAGGTGCTTAGGAAGGACAACCACATCAGTGGCTAAAATGGAAATATTTTTATTGGTGCTAAGGTAGTATTGCCAGTGATTTGAAAATTGTGGATTAAAAAAGAAGCTAATACTGTTTGTAATTCATTATTATTGACCTTTAGGACTCTTGGAAGTGGTTTATTAGCATTAATACCATCATAAAGAACCTGTTAAGGTATATCTACGGGAGCATAATCCTGGTTTTGCTGAACTAAATGGCACAGGTTTCCTCTAAACTCAGTGGTAACGCGATCAAGACCTACAGAAACAGGTAATCTGCAATAAAACACAAAATTATGGAAACTGCTATGGGATTATTTTAGATATCCATAGGGGGATTATTTAATTTCAGAGATCCCTTAGATGCATCAGTTTGCAGATTTGAAAGGGCAATATTTTCATATTCCTCTTGTGATGCTGAGCATCTGCATTGGTGAACTAATACTATCAAATCCTTCTGAAAATTCTTGTTGAGAAATCCATAAAAGATGGGATTGATACACGTGGAGATCATGGCCACAAGGTGGCATATTGTAAATGTTAAATTATGATTACAGCTCATTAGTGCCTCATAGTTCCAGTCAAAAACCACATTGAATATGTTGAGGGGCAACCAGCAAGCTGCAAAAGTCGCAACAATTGATATCAACATCATATTAATCCTTTTGTTTTCACTCAGTCTGTTCTCATTCTCTCTCATCCTGTCTATTTTACCATGTCTCCTTCGAAGACATACAAATATCCTGAGATAGCAGATAAAAATAAACGCCAGTGGGAAGCAGTACTGGAAAAACAGCAGACTAGTGGTAAAAACCAGTCGTTCTGTAACTGACGGCCAAGCTTCGATGCAAGCAACCTTGTTCTTGTAGAAATCGCTATGGAAAGCTAGATGTTTGAAGGGTTCATCAGTTAACTGGTGAAATATTAAAAAAGGAATGGATATTATGAGGGAAAGCCCCCAGATGAAAAGAATTCCCCAGTAAGCATGAGAAATACTAGGCTTCCAGCCACGTGGGTTCACAATTAACTGATACCTCTCAATAGCAATCAGTACAAGTGAGAAAATGGAGACTGTCACAGATACACTTTGTACGAAAGAACCTATTTTACACATAGCTTCCCCAAATATCCAGTAGTCCATTAAGGTATATGCAACTGTGACAGGAATACACATGATACAGATCAAGATATCTGATAATGAGAGGTTGGCAATCAAAATGTTGGTAACATTTTGAGCTTCTTTCTGTCTCTTTATTATAATAATCAGACAAAGGTTTCCGAAAAGCCCTACTATTGTAACTAGTGTGTAGGCTGTAATAAGCAAAAATTCTGCAAGGAAGGAAGGTTGGCAGGTATCAAAGTTCAAAAACTGAGAATAGCTACTGTTAAAGAGAGTTTGATTAGGCAGAATCTCACTGGGATGCTGAATGGCTTTATCCATCATGAAGCATCTCGCAGCCTATGGGACAAAAACTGGTATTATTTAGAAGGTACTTTGTACAGAGCTTTCCAAGGCAATGAATACTATAGGTCTGTGTTTGTCGTTGGTTCCTTGAAGTTTTGAGCAAGTCTAATATAATTAATTATAGCACTGAGAAATCCTGAAAGGAAAAGCCAGTGGTTATTAGTGGGTTTTTATATACATGAATTGAGGTTGGTGCTACTTTTCTGAGGTTCTGCACTGACAGTGTTATTTTAAGATCTGTTTCAGCCAAAGATTTAGCAAAGTTAAGGAATTCCAACAAGAATAATATTTTTTGTTTGTTTGTTTTGTGGATGTTTTTGTTTGTTTTTTGTTATCAGAACAATGAATAATTGGGCCCTGCCATCACATTGCTAGCTTAGACATCACACTTATGTTTTTCCCTAGCACTACAAAGCAATGTGAGCTAATACACCAAATCGCTCTGGCTTAATCGAAATGATGTGTGCTTCAGTTTACATGATATTCAACCCCTCCATGAATGACATCTTTAAGGAAGTTTCCTGTTCCACTTATGTGTCACAGGTAGCACATCCTTTTTCCTCAATGTAATCTGAGAAAAACGTAAACCAAACAAAGATCACATCTTAGTTATACACACAATTAGTCCAATATCTGTACTTGTCGAAGGTTACATCATCTCCCTACACACTAATCACTGTTGTATGAGTTTGACAAATGGTAGCCCCAAAATGTTCTGTAGTTAAATATAACAGGTACTTGAGAGACACAGAGTTGATTTTTCTTTCAGTTCTAACTTAAACAGTTGTCAAGTAAAAATCTGATAGTAGTACAACTCTGTTGTTATGAAACTAATATTGATGGGAAGAAACAGGTTCTGCAGAAAATCTTGATGGGTTTGAATTTATCACTGAGTTTAAAAAGTGAATCTTAAATCAAAGGCTCACCAGATTTCTGGCCAGAAAGTGGTTGGAAACCTGGGAAAGGAAAAAACAAGGGCGTAAGGAGTTACTTTTCAAATTAAAGATGGATAAGTATGTTCTATACATACACTTTTCAAAACGCAACTCTAACTCACCTTATTTCCTTGCTGACATAGGAATTATCAGAATACTAGCTGGAAGGTGATCATTCTTCACCACCAGTAGTAAATCCCATGGTGTTGCGAGCCTGTGGAGAGAGGAGGGTCAAGAAAGGGTGGAAAGTTAAAGAGGATACACAAAAAGAAGTATGTTTTATTATTACTGGAAATAATCTCTTTATGTGTAGATTTGTCAACCTTTTTAGATAAATGATCGCTGTAATTTAATCACTAAGGAATAAAATTGTTTGGTTGCTTGCACGAGATTAAATGTCAAATCCAAGGTTAAACTGGGAACTATAATTCTGTGACAGTTTGCCCCCAGGCACTCAGAATATTCCAGCTAGAGGTATGTCCTGAACTGCTTTATCCCAATACTTCTCATGACATTTGTTAACTTGAAGCACCCAAACAAATGGATCTATTACCACTCTCATTCTGATTAAAATATACTTTTCAACTAGTGCAGTCATGTTGGAATGAGAAGTGGCTGGAGATTTATGTGACTGATGTTCCAAGTATGCCTTAATTTGTGGTAAGGAGCCAACATAAGACCTTTAGTCTCCCTAAATAACCTAGCTGGCTTGGGCACAGCTTCACTGAGGGAACGACATAGAACCTCACACAATCACGCTGCCAAAGCTATTGAGGTCTGGTGACTCAGAGAGACTTTGCAGTCCCTCGCAGGTGTCCCTACTCCTGGAGAGCAGGAACAAGAGCTATGCATCCTGCAAAAACTCTGCTTCTAAGGAGTCCACGAGAAATGGAAGGGATTCTATAGCTGGCAGAGTCAGCATAAACCGATGATGTGGCTGGGCAACAGCACCTTCAGGCAATGTATTTCCTGGAAAGCGCTGTAAACTACTTTTCCCTGGAGCAGTGCCAATTGCCTGGCTGGATTTATCACACAGAAGGATGCATGTGCTAGAAGGACAAGAGAGCAAGTGGTGGTAAATGTTGCTCTGATGACCTTTACTGCCACTTTAGATGTGTAAGGGTCTGAAGTCTGGCTGATCTTTCTCTTTGCCCTGTCTGTGGTATTCACCCAGCTTGCACAGATCTGAGCCCTGCCCTTGGAGAAAAGATCAGGAGCTGGCAGGGGATCTGGCTTGGAAGCAGGATGCCTTCAAAGACAAGCTCTGCTCTTCCCTGCTTTTTATGTTAGCAGGAGAAGCTGTGGGGACTCAAAGGACATGGGGCTGAGCCAGGTTTGTCATATTTTATGCACTATTTGCTATGCTCAGTTATTTATCCACGGCTGCACAACACAGTTTGATAGAGAATGCTGAATGCCCTCTCCCAAGAATTCAGTGTGCGTTGTAGAGCTCCTTTGGCACTTCCCACCGTGAAGGAAAAGTCTCTGTACTGACCTTCTGATGAGTTCACTCACTACATTAGCTTTAGGCACATTGATCATCGACCCTGTTCTACTTTCAGGAAAAAGATTAATTTCTTTTCATGGTTTGGTTTGTACTGTGACTCAAAAAGTGTAGTCATTAGTATGTGTCATTCTGCAAGGCAATTTAAACATTTCCCTGGCAATAAAACAATTACACCTGTCTTGTTTAAACATCTGGAGTATTCATATAATGAGAAAACTATGTCACACTAGTACTTACTACAGCATGTTGAACTATATTGTGATACATAATGGCATTTTTTAAGCTAATAAATATTAGCAGTCAGTATCCTTGAACCGCAGCTAGAGCTGATGTTAGAATTGAAGTGTTTAACAAGAGAAGTAATTACTTCACTTTCTCATCCATGCATTTTGAAAAAGATTCTTTATCATAGTAAGAGTTTAACATTGTAAGAAAAGATAACCCACTTAACCTAGTTTTTTCATTCCTCTAGTTGCAGAAACATTATTGAATCATACATAAGCAAAAGAAATTTAAAAGCATGTTCTAAAGTAAAACGAGGTTTTAAAAGGCTTTCTTTCTGAAGTATTTTCTTACCTATCTTAGATGCATAGTCCCATCCCTTTAAAGTGACCGGTAAATATTTTGGTTGCAAATACTGTCTGTTTAATAAGTTCCAAAGTATTGATTGCATGGATAAATTCTGGAGGAAACTTTTAATTCAATTTTAAATATGAGACGTACAGAATATAACAATCCTTGGAAAGTTATATTTTGGAAACTTTTGGCACAATCTTATAGATTTTCTGACTTCTTACCTAATGAAAAATTCAAGTCATATCCACGCCGCCTTGAACAATTTTTCTTTTTCCTTTTTGAGTGAATTACAAAGCCAGCAAACACGTCTCCTTTGTGTACAAAAGAATGCGAAGTGAAGCCATCTCCTTCTAAAGTGATACTTAAACTCTCCTTTCTTTTTCTGAAACAAACCACAGTTCCACAATTTCCAACCGTGACTGAATTCACCAGGCTGTAGAAAGGCTGCTGAGGAATAAAACAAGCTCTGGAATCCAAGGAGAGGCGAACAGCAATGAGCAGGGAGGAGAAAAGACCAGTAGTCATGCGGATGCTTTTTCCCCAGCTGTGCGGCTTCTCTCCACCCTGTCAAACACCTTATCTTGCATTTTCATTTCCAATTATCTTATCTGTTCTGTAGTGCAAATGTTTTCTCTGTGTTGGATTTCATACATAAACAACTGCATATGGCTTATTGCCTTTTTTTTCTTTCTTTTCTATTTTTTTTTTTTTTGACTGAGGGAGATAACAAAATACAGTAAGTTGCTGAGAAAGAGCATGCACATCCTATTAACATAATAATATTTTCACTTTAAATTGTTATTTTAGCTTTTACTCCAGAGCTACAAATATTCTCCTGAAAAGCAAAGCGTGGTGCATTACACTAGCACATGTTGAAAAGCAGCTTTTTAAACTCTTGAATTTATACCTGGGTCCACTTAACCCCTGGTATCCCAATCTCTTACACTGAACCATTCTGTGGCTCTCCGGTACCAGAAAGAGCAGAGGCAATAGAAATTGGTTCAGAGTGAGAATGTGTTTGTGTGGGGATGGACTCAGGATAACTAGATGAGAATCCTTGCAAACTTAGAGAAGTAGAAACTCCAGACAAAACATCTGAGAGAGCGCTAGAGTCTCTCTGACTGTATCTGGTTTTTTTGGAGGGAATGATTTTGAAAAGCAGTAGGATTTTTGGGATGAGCGAGACTGATGCTGTACCTGGAGTGCAAGTTAGAACTAATTATCTGAAACTATTCTTAGTTGTTATACTACTGTGTTTGTAGAAAATAGGGGTGGAGGGAGGCTGAGATCAGCCAGACAAACCACTGCTTCTAGTATATTTTTATCTATTCATGATGGATTCGTCTGTTTTTTTAAACACTTGTGGTAATCCTAGATTAGGCAGTCAAGTGCCTAATTTACTGCTAGGAAGACTTCTTTAACACCCCCCCTAAAATTTCCTTCACTTTAGTTTAGCCCATTGCTTTTTATTCTAGGTGTGGCCTATGAATTCTGAAATGTTAACCAAAATGCTACAACTGAGCAATGTGAATATACTTTTCTAAAGAATTTCTAGCATTTCTTGGCTTTGATTATGCCAAAAATACTATAAAAGCAAAGCTTTTCCAAAGTATTTTAAAATTTCTGCTTCTGGTTGTAGTGTAACCCAGGAAGTAAATGAAGATCTAAAAATTAAATGTGCTAGTTATACATGAGAACAAGCCATAAAAATGCATTATCTGTTTATAAAGGAAGTCAGTAAAATTAAAATATATTCTAGTTCTATTTATAAATTACAAACAAAGGTCAGGTTGCTTATTTACATTGGCCTCTGTTTCTAATATCGCACTGTATACAAGTCCTCCATCGGTGGAAAACCTGAAGTGATTACTGTCTGGTCCCCTTGGTTTTACAGTCACATCAATCTGCTGCCTTCCGTAGATTTAATTTTGTTGTAAGCTGGTGTGAATTAGATCACATCCGACATCGGAGACTTGTGAAGTGTGGCTGCTCTTGGTCCATTTGTGTCTGACGTCACAGGTGTGTACACTACGTGGAATCTACAGCTGTGCATGAAGGGATCATGGTGTATTGTTTTCAGTCAAGTACTGCAGTGTCTGTTTGCAAAGAAGGTTAATGGATAGCAGAATTATATGTATTTTATATTAATGATCATGTTGTTTCTAAATTGGTCAATATTTATTGATGGGAAAATAGACTTTATCGGTAGACATTGATAACTAACTGGAAGGCCAGACTGCAACTGTAGTGAGAAGCAAACTTTGTATGCAACCTGATAACAAAAACTTAAAATATACTGCAGATAAGACTGCAATTGGCTTGCCCATGGCAGGTGTAAATTTAGTAGCTCTGCTTTTATGGGATTTCAGCAGTTCAAAAATGGCTTTATAGCATAGGAAATGGTAGGATTCTGGATGTGATTTTTAAAGAGTTTTATTAGGAATTTCTGCCTCAGCTTGCAAAACAAGCAAATCAACTGGAAACCTCAAAACAATGTGTGCTGATTCTCACTATACTGAATGCCAGTCATTATCCTGATTATCACCTCATCACAATCATTCCAAAAAAAGCCTGATCCTAAAAGCTTTCCAGGTATGAGATTCAAATTGAAGGAACATATTTTCCAAGCATCTGGTTATATAGCAGCTGGAGGCATGACCTCAGTGTGTGTAAATGTTCCCAAACTGGTTTTAAACCAGGCAGTAATTAACCATTACAAGCACAGAGCTTGGGGCACTGTCACCTGAACTCGCCAGCTCAGAGCTGAACAGGGTCCATGTCCACTTTGTAATAACATCTGTTGTGTTGACAACAGCCTAATGGTGAAAAATTCTCTATCATATAAGTCAGTTGAGGGAAAGCTCACCCTTTGCTTTGACATTTACATGCTCAGCAGGACTTTTTTGCTGGTGGCTGACCACACCAAGCTTGTCCTTTGGCTTAGTTGCTTCTCCCATGCTCTGCAGCAGTCCTTGTTCCTGCCTGGTGGAGCTTTCTTCTTCAGAAAGCAAGATTTAGTAGAGATATATACATACAATTTCTCAGCTTCCTAGGTGAAAGAGTTCTTCAGTAGCAGTTTGGCTATGAGCTGCTCCAGTGACCTGTAGCATCTCTGAGGGGTCTGGAATATTTCTTTCTAATTAGTGTTATTCTTATAGCACTTCAAAGAGGCACAGCAAAATAAGCAAGAATAGTTGGAAATCTCTTATGCTAGTGTTAGATGTGCCGGTTAATGTCAGGAAAGTAAGATAATATGCTATGATGGAGGAAAACCACAGTCCCTTCATATTTTTCTGGTTAGTGGAGAGAACAACACCCTACTAAGGCATCTTAAGCAAATAAGTTATAATTTGACCAAACCTGCAACATTTGAACACCAGCTACATATGCACTGTACATTTTTCTCCAAATATCATGCAGATAAAGAATGATTGATGTACATGTGGAAGCTGGAGCACTGCTCCATGATTCAGAATTTTTTTCCTAATTGGAAAAAATTATTACAAAAATCACTCAGGTTCACTACCTGGAGTTTAGTTTTCATTCCTTTTATGTTCCATAGCTCTAGAGAATGGCTTTGTAATATCCTTGATGCTTCATTCTGGTCCATACCTCTCAGTTAGGTCATGCCTAGAATGAAAAGTCAACTGTTTTAAAATCTGCTTTGACTTAAAATGAGATACTTATAATAGCAAACTCATTTTTTAAATTATATCGTGCCATGAACTTTCAGCTGATTTCTGGACCTTATTCAGCTGGCTTACAATTGAGATGGAGGTTGATATACTCTCTGGCGGGAAGATTTGCATTGTTATTTTTTGGGTCAGCCAAGTTACTTTTTTTACAGAAAAAGAGATATGTGAGTAATTGTAATAGGAGTCTAACTGCATTAATTCATATTTTATAATAGTTTCCACTTTCTAAACCCTGATCTAATCCTTTGTAGCTTTCTAGAATGTTTCCAGCTGATGTTTTCCAAGAGTGATCTCTGCCAAAGAACGAATTATTTCAGTAGCTCACAGATTTGGGGGGAATATGATCATTTGTCTCTCTCTCTTTTTCTTTTTTCCCCTACAGTCTTTTTATAACAATGCTATGAGCACCAAACCCCACTGTTCTCATGCCATGACATTCTTCACTGTCCTAATTGTTAATTAAGAAGTACTTAAATAATCAAAAGGTTTTTCCTGTTAATCTTGGTCTGTTTCAATTTTCCTGCATGTTTCAAACTGTAATAGCAGTTTTGATTTTCTGAATTAAAAATATGAATTCTAGATTGCTATTTTGTGTCTAGAAAGCTTCACCTTTATATACCAACTCATTTTAAACTTTCTTGGATATTGTGGATGTCTTGCAGCTGATGTCAGGCAGGTGCATACTGAACTTTGTAGCATAACTCCTCCTGCTGTTTCCAAACAAAGCTAAATGTCAGTCATGTAGAAGTGCCACAAAAAACATCCCACAGAGGTTCCGTGGAACAAGAAATAGATGAGGTTTAGGAAGAGGTACGGGGAAGAAAGCAAGCAGATTTTAATTTTAACTGGAAAATACATAAAGAAAAATTTATAGATGAAGAAGATCAGAGCATGGCTGAGACTGCTGCTGGCTCCAGGTCTTCCTTTGGCAAAACATATGATCTTGGTCTGTCTTGGACGAAGACAAAGTGAAAGATCTACCATCTCGCATCTGTTGCAGCATTGCTAGATCCTTTGATCCTTGGCAAGCACCTTGACTTTCCAGACTCTGTTTTGCTGTCTTACTTTCATCCCATCACTCCAAATTATGACCAGCTCTTATATAATCTTTTAGGAAAGAGAAGAAAGGAAATAATCAATTATGACAGAAGAATGAAAAGATGAAAGAGAAAAAGAGAAATTGAGCTTCAGAGGGACAAGGAGGGAGGGTCGGATTTAAGGAAAAATGGTAATGTAATTCCAAAGAAAAGGATGCAAATTAAGTTCTCTAATTTTCCTCCTTGTCCTTCACAAAGGTGGGTTTTTCTCTCTTTCAGTCCACTCCCCTTAAAAAGGGCTTAGGGAAAATTTGGTTCAATAAGATGAACTCTTGATACTATTTACCAAAGATATAATTCCGGTGGATTATTCTATAGTTACCTTTTTATCTGTAGAATATCTTATTTTGCATTAAGCAAATAAAAGAGAGGGGTAGTGTTTTATTCCCCATCTGAATTGGCACAGAGTAGAAACGTTTATCCTGAAGAGTGTCACGTTCAGACTTTAGGTAGTTAAGAGCCTCTCTTGTTTCGTCTCAGTGCATTTTTATCAATCTTTTTCAATGAAAACCCTCTCCCACCCAGTACTAAATCATGATAGTCTCAAAAGTAAGATCACAGATTTGTCGTTTGTGCAGATTAAAGTACAAACAGCAGATCAGAGTGAAAGACAAATCTTTTGCCAATAAAGCAAGAGCTCTCTCAAGGACAGTTGTATCTATTTTAAGTTCTTCACACTTGTAGCTGAAGCAAGGGGCCAGGATGGGGAAGTTTGTGGTGCTGCTGCATGTTTTATCAAAAATGTTTTCCTATGAACTGCAAAATTACCGTCTCCCTGGGGTGTTGATTTGGGTAGGAAAGAGTCTTCCAAAAGTCTAATAATATCTCTTTGAAATGATTAGATCAAAAGTCCTTGCACCAATGTGTGTGGATCTCAGAGTGATGTGGGAAAGTACAGTTGAATCCTGTCTATTCCCCACCGTTTCCACATATGCACATTTAGAAAAAACAGGATGAACTCTGTCTATAGGCAGGATGATGTTGTTATAATCTCCAAGGAGCAGAACGTCAATGCAGAACTAATTCAGCAAGCAGTCTGCATGAAGGAATCCTGTAGGTTTTAAAATGCTTTCTGTCTGCTGAAATGTAAAACCAGACCTAAATCCAGCAGATTGCACTATACCAACAAAACATACTTAAATCGATTTAAAAAACACAGTCAATACTCTCGAATTGTTTTAAAGAAATGAATCAACACCTGTTGGCTATGGAAGCCAACCACACTGATATGAACTAGATTGAAGAAGTCAAAGCTGATAAAAACTAGATTAAAGAGGTTAAAGGGATATGATTTTGTGTTTATATAAGAGTTTAGATAATAAAAGTATTTATAGCTTCTAAGAGCTACTTTTGAATTCTTAATGTCCTTCTATCGCCCCTGATGCTCATTTCCAAAATTTCAATATTCCTTTTCTGTCTTAGAAGTTTGGACCCATTAACCAGCATGACAGAAGTATGTTTCTGTAGTGACAAAAAGTCCTATAAAGACTTCCTTAATAGTGTATTTTGTATCAGCTTGTACTAAGAATATTTAGTGACACAGGAAGCTTAGTGCTGGAAAGGACTGTTCCAGTGCCTCTGTTTTACGATCTCTTAAGCACTGATGCCCTCCTGTGGACCGTAGATAATATGCTTTCTACTGGAATAACAGAAATGGTTTATGCATGAAAACAAAGTGCTTTTCCTTTCTTTTAATATTCTAACACTAATTAAAATATCCCATGAAGACATTTAACACAGTTCTTTGTTTGGCCAGTGCCCCTGTTTTGGGAAACACATTTTATTTAGGTGAGGATAACAGGTGGAGCTTTTACCTGTGTTTGACACTTAAACTGCTTATACAATGAATTTTATTCTAGATTGTTATCAGAATTGAAACAGTTTAATGCTGTGACTGCCCTGTCAGGAGGGGAAAAGTGTGTATTTGTTTCGAATGCTGTTGGCATTTTAAATACATAGGACAATATTATGCTTTTACATCTCTATAGTTAAAAGCAGCTTAAAACTATGTTGTAGCAGTTGAAGTGTTGTCAGCTTTAGCAGATTTGTCACGTCTCACATGCAGAGCGTGACGCTTGTGCTATGGCTCTGTGCTCATGCTGCTGCGATACCTGCGCATCTCACATTTGCAGTGGCTCACGTGGCCAGAGGGAAAAGGCACATTTTGGGAGCATGTAAAGGCACATAATCCATAGGAATATGTATAACAAGTGACCTGATGCACTGGTCTGGTGACTGGATGCCTCACCAGGTGTTAATCCCACAGGAAATGGAGAAGTCGAAGTCTCCACGGTGGCTCAGATGACCTGGGAGGTATGAAAGTCTGTGGGATACACAGGAGAAACTGACGTTAGCTGTTGATGAACCCCTATATCTGCAGAGCCCGTTGGTATGTGTCAGGGTACAGGTACATTTGCAATGCATTTGGCCCTTTCAATGAGAGGACTGAACACTGAGAATGTGATTTTGAGCAAACACATGAACTATATGAAGTTATTTACACGGCAGGTGTGAAAAGATGGTGGACAGGAGGACACCAGGTCAAGAGAAGTTTGGCCATTCTGTAGCATCAGAGGAGACATTCCCATCTGCAAGAAATGTGAGTATGTATATATATATGTGTGTGTATATATATATGTATACACACACATATATATATATATATTTTTTTTTTTAGAACAGGTGTTTTTCTTTCATTAATCAACCAGTCAGAAGTGCAAATGAAGGGGAAGCAGTTGGGCTATACTTGAGTTGTGTCAGTGACTGATTTTGCCTACTGATTTGCTCACATCTTAAAAACTCTTATCTCCTGCTGAAAGAAGTGACTTCTTCCTTTGATCTCTTCCTTGGCCTACTTGTCTGCCTCACTTTCACGGGGAGAACCTGAGCTGTAAACAAGCATTCTGGTTTTCTTTTTTATCCACTGAGACCATAATTAGCACCTCTTAATTTTTCTTCCTTTTTGCTGTAAATTAGTCAGGGTCTATAAAACTCTCATGGGTTATTTTCTACATGAAAGAGATACGAATTTATCTTGGGAAGGGCCACACAGATTTTACAATAAGTGGCGGGCAAAACATATTTTTGTATTTCCTGTAATTGTGTGAAGTTTGCACACGGCCTCTGGGAAGAAGCTTTTTTTTTTTAATAGAGTAGGATAAGCTTGTTTATTTTAAAACCACAAATATTTCAGTGACATTATAGGCATATTCTCTTCTCTATAACTAGATTACATGGTTGTGTCTGTTCATGCATTGAGATAAATGGATGTAAACACGTGACATCTTTCCCTGGAAGTGGTTGTCAAACACAGATGTATAATATTACTGCCATAATAATAGTTATTCTTAATGGACTTGGCTAGAACAGCAAAATACCCCAAAACAGTTCAAGAAAAAAACAGGTTACTATGTTGCAAATAGTAATTCTGCTGGTTAATGATAATCAAAATCTTTGAGAATAAAGTAAGAAAAGTTGCCCAGCTGACAGAAATGAGGCCAGAATTTAGTAGCAGTGTTCACCTCTGGAGTTGACACCATCTGAAGGGGAATAAGGAAGAATCGGTGTTTACTTTGTGCTGACATATTCAGCCTCTCTGGACTTCACCAGTTAACAGACCTCCCGGCACAGTCAATGTTCCGCACTTGTGTCCGCACGTCTCCAAGGGTGCGTTTTCACAGCGGTTGATCTAAATCGGGGGATGTTGTAGTTCTGCTTCCTCCCTTCCGCCAGCACCAGCACTCATGGGATCATACCAAAAACTTTCAGAAAGCTGAGGCAGCTAAAAACTAAGGTTTTTTCATGTTCAAGTTATTTTTGGTTGTCCCGTTTCTCTGAAGTGGGTCGCTGTGTGTGTGCACCAGCATTGGGGCTGGCACATGGGAGAGGGGAGGATCACAGGGCAGCAGCAATCCCAGCGCTCATCAGCTCAGACAATCCTGATCCGGTGCCTTAGACAAACCTGCACCTACTGGGTCAGAAGGGGCGGAATATTCAGTACACACCTTTATAAATGTTCCCAGGATTGGTGTTGGAAGGAAGACTCACGCTCTTTGCCCTGAGCAGGGGACCAGTGATGTGTTAAGGAGGGGATCCTGGATAAGATCTTGCTTGATCTCTAACAGGCACTTGTAATTAACCCAATCCCAAAAACCTCCAGTTTACTGTGCACTAATCTGGATTTTCCATCTGTGACTCTGGAGGATAAGGTGACTTCTAATTGTGGGGTTTGGTGCCAATGTTCCTGGGTGGCACAGAGAACAAAACAGCATAGATAGGCTTTTGAAAGCTGAGAACTGGGATATAAAGCAGGTGTTACATAGGGGACTTGGATGAAGATTTTGGAAAACATCTATGGAATTATCATAGATGAGACAAGACAGACTTGCTTTTTGGGATCTCGTGCCTGAAAAAGCAAAGCAACAGAACACAAGGAACAGAGCAAATGGGGAGAGGTGCTCAACAGAGGAAATCTGGGTGGAGCCCACAGTATTACAGCACATACATTGATTTAACGGAGAGGAAGATCGGGCTGAGTGCTCTATGCACAGATGCTTTAACACTTTGTGAGTTCTTGGGATTTGCACTCACTTTAATATATTTGATCATGTGGTTATTTTTCAAAGATTGTCTCAGTGTCTAAACTGCAACTTTTATCTCATTGTGGACATAATGAACAAGGGAAGAAGCCACCTGAAGAGGATGTGAATGTGCTTTCACTGGAGGTTTTAGAAACAGATTAGACAACTTATCTATGAGGAAGACTAAGAAAATTAAGACGAGTTTCAGACACTGTGTGGTGCAGGTGCTAACATGCCTAAAGAAATGTGAACTGAGCTTTTCACCTTCAAGGAAAGACAATTTCACCACAAAAGTCGTTCTTGGCTCCTAGATAATTTTCAACATAAAATCCACCTGCAGTGGGAAAAGTGAGAGAGAAGCTGCCGAAGACAACAGACCAGGTGGCTGGAGCACGTTGGGAAGGGGAGAATGGCCAAGGGGGAGGGGGCAGGGGCTGGACGGCCCGGGGCGGTCGGAGGCCCCGCTGAGGGGATGGCGGGCGGGGGGCGCGCGGCGCGGCCGCCTAACGGTCCGCGGTTCAAACACTCCCGCGCGAGCCGCCCGCGGAACCCCCGCCCGCTGCACCCGCCCGCGGGGCGGGGTCACCGGAGAGAAAGCGCGCGGCTGGGCCGGAGGAAGCCCATTGGCTGACGGCCGCGGGCTTGGCGCATTGGCGCAGCCCGCGCCGGGTCG
This sequence comes from Nesoenas mayeri, assembly GCF_963082525.1. Lineage (NCBI taxonomy): Eukaryota > Metazoa > Chordata > Aves > Columbiformes > Columbidae > Nesoenas > Nesoenas mayeri. The sequence goes on from NC_137556.1 coordinate 8,702,340, forward strand.
TGTCCCGCCCCTTCTCTCGGCGCGCGCGGAAGGTGTCCACATCACGGGCCGCTACAACTCAACCCTATTGGCTGCCGCCGCCGAGCCCCGGGACTTTTGCCGACGCGCGGCGCAGGTCGCGCCCTCTGATTAGTCGACGCACTCGTCGATCGTGGCCGGAACCCCGCCCCTAAAGGTGAGTCGCGGACGGCCCCGGCGGCGCCTTCTCATTGGTTGCGGCGGCACGAGCGGGGGGCGTGCGCGGTGGCCCCTGGGCGGGCGGGGCTCCCGGCGTCCCCTTTGTGTGGGCACCAGTCGCCGGCGGAGCAGGCGTAGCCGCCATTTTGTGCGTGCCTGTGTTTTCCCCCGCCCCCAACCCCTGTCTGCGGGAGCGGCGGCAGCCGGGGCGCCCCGTCTCTTCTGCTGGCCAGGTGAGGCGAAGCGAAGGCGTCGGGCCAGGTCGAGGCAGCCATCGCCGGCGGCTGCCGCAGCCGTGAGGTCGCGCTGTTCCTAGCGAGTGAGGGGGAAGAAGCGGCAAGACGGAGAAGGGGGGGGAAAAACCTTCAGAGCTGCCCCCCAACAGGAGGAGGAGTCTCGGCGCCAGGCCCAGGCGCAGCCCCGGCACCGGCGGCAGCATGGAGAACTCGCAGCTATGCAAGCTGTTCATCGGCGGCCTGAACGTGCAGACCACGGAGGCCGGGCTGCGGGAGCACTTCGCGGCCTACGGGACCCTCACCGACTGCGTGGTTGTGCTCAACCCGCAGACCAAGCGCTCCCGCTGCTTCGGCTTCGTCACCTACTCGGCGGTGGAGGAGGCGGACGCCGCCATGGCCGCTTCCCCTCACGCCGTGGACGGGAACGCGGTGGAGCTCAAGCGGGCCGTGTCCCGGGAGGACTCGGCCAAACCGGGGGCCCACGCTAAGGTGAAGAAGCTCTTCGTGGGCGGTCTCAAAGGGGACGTGGGCGAAGGGGACCTGGTGCAGCATTTCAGCCAGTTCGGCCCCGTGGAGAAGGCCGAGATCATCGCCGACAAACAGAGCGGGAAGAAACGCGGCTTCGGCTTCGTCTATTTCCAGAACCACGACGCCGCCGATAAGGCGGCCGTGGTCAAGTTCCACCCGATCCAGGGCCACCGCGTGGAGGTCAAGAAGGCCGTGCCCAAGGAGGACATCCAGGCGGGCGGGGGAGGCGGCGGCTCCTCCCGGCCCTCCCGGGGAGGCAGAGGAGGCGGAAGGGGTCGGGGCGGAGGTGGATCCAGTAACCGGGATCACAACGGGCTTTCCAAAGGAGGCGGCGGTTACAACAGCTACGGCGGCTACGGTGGAGGAGGCGGCGGCGGCGGTTACGGCTCCTATGGCAGCGGCTCCTACGGAGGCGGAGGGGGAGGCGGCGACTACGGCAACGGGTACGGCGGGTTCGGCAGCTACAGCCAGCACCAGTCCTCCTACGGCCCCATGAAGAGTGGCGGAGGAGGTGGAGGAGGGGGCGGCAGCTGGGGGGGCCGCAGTAACAGTGGACCGTACAGAGGAGGCTATGGTGGGGGAGGCTACGGGGGCGGCTCTTTTTGAGCTGGAGTTCCCATACCTGTTGGGGGTGGCGTGGAGAGCCCTCCCTTTGCTACGGGGCAGCTTCTAAATGGTTTCTTCCCTCAGTCGCCGAAGGGCAGCTCCTTTTAAATGCCTCCCTGCTGTGGGAGCAGCTCCTATACATGCCCCCGGGGGTCGCCTCTGCTGCCGGTGCCACTTCTTTCTCTCTGAAGATGGACTGGGCCCCACACACACATACTTTGTGTTACAGTCATTGATGGACTCTATTTTTTTATTATTACTTGGACCTTGGTCGTTTTTATACTAGCAACGAAAAATGTCTTGTTTTAATTTGTTTTTTGGGGGTATGGGGTGGGAAGTGTCTTGCTGATCTGGAGTAAACACTGGGGAGGGTTATGGGGGAATTTCCTTTGTTGTAAGGACTTGATACCTGGCTACTACGTTTTTTCTACAAAATCTACTCGGATCCCATGACTGAAATTAACACTTCTGTAAAGGAGGAGAAAAAAATCGTTTTTACGTTTTTTATTTTTTAAATAAATCATTGTGTTCATTGACCTTTACATGTCTAATTTTTTTTTCCTAGGATCCATTCCGTACGGTTTTAAACCTTTTCTAGGTTTGAAGCAAGTGTTCCTCTGCTTTAATCTCTGTGTACTTAGAGTAAATATTTTATTGCCAGTAAAGGTCCTAACTGACTTTTTTGCTACCCCTCGAGTGGATTTATTGGTTTTCAAACACTCGACAGAAATTTTTGAATTACTAATCCGTGGATGTGGTCTGTTTTTTAAATATTTGTTCTCACTTCTGCAGTTTGTGTGCATCCACCCTCTTGTACCAGGCAGTTTGATGTGCTGACATGGTTGGTCAATTTCTTCTATAGGACTTTTCCATCAACGTGTACTGTGTAGTTTTGAAGAACTAGTTTGTGTTAAGCATGTGCTTCATTCATATAAAATGTTCAGAATTTCTGATTGCTTAGCTTTAAGTCCTCTTATTGGTTTGTCTGTGTATCATTCCTTCCAGGAAAGGGTCGACGTTGATCCTGTCTATTAAATGCAAACTTGTTTTTATAGTACTGGGTTAACAGACTTTTCTCTCTGAACTATTGTCCTTCGTTAAAGTTCCCCAAGAATCTCTTGCAGCACCATCTACTGACAGGATGGCAGCCCCCTTGCTGCAGGCTTCATTACAGCAGGAGTAAAACTGGTTTGCTAACAATTGTACTAGACTTTTGAAAGTTTTTTTATGCCACTAGGTGACTGGTGTAGAATGCAATGACATCTGCATGTCAACAAAGATGAGTATTGACTGGAAAAAAAAAAAAAGAGTGGATTTGCAATACTTGCCTCAGCATGCAGTCTTTATTTTTAATAATTGCAGTTGCCCATATTTCAAAAAGTCATAATCTAAACCATGTGGGCAAAGTGCCATGATAAATGAGCCAGCTAAGTGTACTAGTAACAAAGATGCCAGTTGTAAAGCAAAAATATCTGTGTAGTCTGCTTGATTAACAAATGTATATTTGTAGCCCTTTCACACAATAGAATTAAAATTTGTTGTTTATTGAAGAGTATAATGTTTTAGGGGAAAACTGCCTTCCTGCATAGAAATATAGAATAGCAACGTTTATGGATATGAAATAAAGATTTGAATTCCTTATATACTTGAGTGAGAGTATGTATGATACGGGGCATGCATTTAAAAAGTACAAAGTTATTTTGACTTCAGATTTCTAAGCACTTAGTCTTTAATGCTGATGTTTTGTGGGCCTGCATCTTAAAAGCTGATTTTTGCTTTGCTCTGGATATGCAACATATGAGGCATGTAATTGTACTGATTCGAGTAGAAAGTTAAATGTCTAGGGCTTTGTGCTTCTGGGCTGAAGGATTTTGTATGAAATTTCAAGGTATTTGCAGTCTTCGGTGTCAATCCAACCTGAGGCTGATTTTAGTTGAAATGAATCCTTTTGTTGCTATTAGGAGTAGAACTAGCATGAACTTAATTACCTATGTGAGCTTAAATACACAGAATAACCTTTTGACATCATCAGGGTTTAAACCTAGAGCTGAGTTTCCTCTTGATTGCGATAATTTATCTCCTATAGTGAAACTGGTTCTCTTGGGCTTAGTTTTATAAATAGGCTCCAAGTAACTTGCTCTTTGCAATTATATTGTAATTTTATCTCAAAAGCTTGTTGTCAACCAGTATCACTGATACGTTGTTGAAAGTCTAAGTTGTTTCAGAGGAGTTTTTGAAACTCTGCAAGTACCAGCTCTGGTTGGTGTCTGGCTTCAGGTGGTTGGTTTTATTTCAGTTCACTGGGCTTGGAGGTTTTTTTACTTTACCTTTGCACTTTAGAACTCTGTTGGACAGTCATCTGTGAACTTCACTTGAAGAACAGCTTTCCTTTTTGTAACTGAAATTAACTACCAAGTTCTAGGTCTTGTCTTAGTTTGGGTATGTGATTTAGTCCCTTATAATAGTGAATTGCCTTAACTTTATCAAGGGATGGCCTGGTTTTGAAAGAAATAGTTATATCCACTTCTGTGGTCTGACTTGTCATTTGACTTAGAAAGGTAGAGATTTGTGCACTAAATGTAGCTCTGTGATATTTTCTCATGTTATGTGCCATGAAGGAATATGTTGATACTATCGAAACAAGTAGGCTTTTTTAAAGAAGTGACTTTGTGTGTGAAATCTGGCGGTTTTGCCGAGCTGTAGCGTGATTTTGAGAATTGTTGTACTGAAATGTGCTGTTTGATTATCTGTACGTAATAGCCCTCTTGTAGGACTGGTGTCTTGGAGCATAAAAAGTAGATTTGAGGAATTGCCCCTATGTTAAGGAACATGCTACCTAATATCTGTCTTAAAAGATTGTTTTCTGTTTAACTGTGTTGTGTGGTGAGCATCTTGAGTAGCTCAGACTTGCTCTACTGTGACCTCTCATCTCTTGGTAGCAAGAATGTCCTTGTGACCATGCAGGTAACATTTGAGAGGCTGGTGTGTTTGTTTAATAAGGCGCAATAATGCCTGGATGTACTGTGGAATACAGAAGGAGATGCAAACCTGTACTCGATAGTATTAAAAACACAGGGACGCTCTTTGAATATAAACATGTTCTTAGTACAGTTCCTAGTAAACAGAGGAGATTGTTGCTAAAGCTTTACTTATGTATTTAATGATTTTTCTGACCATTGGGTGGATTTGTGCATGTAGAGTTGAATAGGAAGTAGTATATAGCTGGTGTGTAAATAAAGGAGTTAGTGGCTGCACAGTTGCTCCATGATGGTCACGGAAATAAAAAGAAAGTAACTTTAGTTTTCTGCTCCTTAGTTTGTAGTTTAGTTCTGATGTATATGTGTGTGAAATTAATGTCATCAATGTCATGGCCTTTTCTTCAGGAATGAATGCTGAATTGTGATGGTTTCACCTGTGAGAAAGAGGAAGTGAGAGCAATTAGTTTACATTCAGGATTACATAATGAAAGTAAAAGCACAGTAGTTTTCTTAAAACACAGATGTTATTTTTATTTTTGTAATCTGCATGAAAATAAATTCCCCCAAACAAAGCTTTTCAGAGACTACAGTGTTACAGTATAGCTCAGTGTGTAGTCATGTGTGCAGTTTCTTAATAGTAGTGGGTATTCATGTCTACTCTAAAGTATAATTTGTTCTTGATTCTGCAGCTTCTGTGACTTGTAAATTTTATTTGGCTAGTAAAATTAGTCTAACATACACTTTTATAATACTGATGACTACTGCATTAAAAAGGAACATGCTAAACACCTGTATACATAATGAATTGATACTTGCACAATTCAGTAGAAGCACCTGATTTGTTTAACATTGAGTGATGAAAAGGTAATTTAGAACAGCAGTAACAGCTGAAACAGCTTTGATCACAGTAAATCTCTGTGGGTCACTGACTGTATTACAGCTGTGACACATTTGTGAAATAAAATCTACGCCTTGCCCTGCAAGTATACTTGTGTAGTATACTTAAGGAAAAAATCTTTACTTTCTGAGTGGAGCAAGATTTGGGGTTTCTGTTGTGTCTGGAAGCAGTTGCAAGTGGCGCAGCTGCAGTACCAGCTCCCAGACTTCCAGCTGTGCATCCAGAAGGGCAGATGTGCTGGGAGGGCAGCGGTGTGCATGGCAGGGCTGCTGGCATGAGATGCGCTGGAATCGGATACTCTGTGCATAGATACCTGACGAACAGTGAAGCTGAAGTATTTTAAAATGGTTAAAATTGGAATGTAAAGTTCTCAAATGCTTTATGGTGTTCTTTCCCTGCCGGCACTAACTTAGATCCCTTCCATAAAGCAAATTTTGCTTTTGTTTAGCATTGAAAAACCTAAGTGGATAGTGAAGGTCAGAACACTGGTTTATTATCCTGCTCTGTCAGCTGATACTATTGTTGAATTAATGGCATTGCTATTGCTGCTGAAAAGGGTCTGAGCTGGGGTGGTGCTGAGGACCCCAGCCTCCCATTCGAGGGTGAAAACAGAGCAGGTTCTTTTTCTGTGTACTTCAGTGTGTTCTTTCTAAAATGCCAAAGTTTGGTTTAAATTGTGAATGAATCTCTAAAAAAGAAAACTGAAAGACATGCTTCTGAGATGCGTGTAGTAAATCACAGTGCATTTAGTGAGAATGGGATTTTTGCTCCTGCAGTCTGTGGGACGATTTGGTTTCTAATAGAAGGTACCTTATCCAAGCCTTTTAAAAAGGATTGCTTGTCCTGGAGTAACTATTATGGATTAGTGTTTATCACGTAATCAACAGTTTGTACCACATTACGTTGTATTTGTTATGTACCTCTGCTTTCTAAGCTATTTCATAGGAAGAAGGCATTTCTGATGTCTTTAAAACTATATGTCTATATATAATACCTTGGGTCAATACTAGGTGATTGAAAGTGTAACCCTCCCCCAAATTTCAGTCTTTCGCCTTAGCCAGAGGTACAGTTTACAAAACAATGTGTTATTTAATATTTTTTTGCATGACCAATTCTGAGCTCTGGTGTATGCATCTCTTAAAGATGAGTTTTCTGTTTGTTATTTTTTTATTTCTTAAATGAATAAAACAGTTACATCCCTGCTTCACTTCAAAATGTATTTCAGAATGCAAGCACACCATCAGGAGTTCTAAGCCAGCCTGGAAAAGCGCACTTTGCTTTTGTTGATGGGCTTTTTTTTCGCTCTGCTATTGAAGTATTACTGCTCTACTATTTCTGGGGTGTGTGTATACACGTACGCAGATACATTACAGTACAAATAAACACTCGTTAAAGGTAAATGGAAGTTGATGTAATTTAAGTACCACTATTGACAGGTGTCAAATGTGCGTTTCTTGTAAGAAGGTAAAAGGCTTTCTGCTATGTATCTTTACGTAGGAATTTTCTGTAATCTTCCTGTGTCTTAGGACTTGTACAGAGGCTGATGGAGTTGGGTGCTTTCCTCCTTGATGTTCCTTAACAAATCCTAGTCTTCGCCTTCTTTGCTTCCAGAACTCACCTCAATTTCTGCTTATATATACAGGGGATGAAATATATGGTCACTTTTGAACTGATACCTTTTGTTCATGTGGTCCCAAGATTCTTTTAATCATATCTATATTCCCTTTAACAACATGTAACCCATCCTGTGGGGAAAATGGTTAGTGGGAACACTAAAAGAGCAATGGCTGTAAAGCTGTAGTTTGGAGAAGAGAGGCGTTCTTCAGATTCTTTTATTTCCTGTAGTTCTCCCATCTATAGTTAAAAAGATGGATCACTTCAGGTCTAGAATGTAGCAAAAAAAAAAAAAAAAGCATTAAAAATATTCAAATGTTATTTTGTGTTCTTGGTTCAGCCTTTGCCAGTAAGATACCTAAACAAAAAGATGCTTTTTCTAAAGTACTTTCTCAGTGTGATTGATCGTGGTTTAACTTTTTAGGCAAAGCTGTGGTATGGTCTATTGCTATTATAGACAGCATCCAGCTTAGAGCACTGGCTATTCTCAGATTGTCAGCCATCCAAGTAACCAAAGCTCCTTAACTTTGAAAACTAGATGTCAAGCCCAGTCAGACTAATAATGCCATCTGTCTGAGACATCTGGATATTAACCCTCTTATTCTGATGCATACAGTTTCCTTCCTGAATGCTTTAGCAAATAAAAACTATACAGATTTGGGAAGAACTCTTCCTCAAATAAAAATGGAACTACAGTATGTAGAGCTACATATAATTTTGATATAGTATGTTCATTACAATCTTACCAGTTTTCATTTGTAATGCAGTAAGGAATCAATGCCAATTTAGAAAGGGATTAAGTTTCTGACTGGAAATGTGTCAAGATGCACATTTGCTCACTGCAATCATAGTGCAAATCACTGAACATTGCAGAAAAATTCTGTAGAAGCACAATGAGCTGATGTATCTGAAAATACTTAGGTTGCTCAAATGCTACTTTATACGGTGCAACTGCCAACCAGTTTGTTTCACAGAAACCTTTTTCTCACTGGGAATACTGTTTTGAATTGGAAGGCATGCAAAGTTACACATCTGAAAATACACTGTCTGTAATCAGTATAAAGATGAATAACATATCAGTCTTTTCTGCCAGTTCTGTAACTTTTTGTGGTTTTACAATGGGCTTTTTCTATTTTGTAAGAAATTTTGCTTTCCACAAAATCCTGGAGGAAGGAAGCATGGGTCTAGTCACTGCAGGCTTGGATTAAAGCGATGCTGGATAAAATGCGCAAGTAGTATTTGGGGTTGGAGGTTCGTGCTCTTTTTACCTGTTCTCTTTCTCTGTGGATCAATAATCTTGTTTTCTTTACTGCATGCTAACACAGTTTCAGTGGAAAACCTCCCTCTCTCAACCACACACCCTGATGAATGTCTCACAAGGTGGGCTGGGCATGGCCCTGGGGGGAGGCTGTGCTTACCTCCCTGTTTTACACAACCACAGCACTATTGGCTGAGTTTTGAAATTGTTTGCTCCTATTTAATCTTCCAGGTCTCCTCCCTCCTCCAAAGGGATGCCCTCTGGTTTGGGGCTCTCTTACTGCTCCCTGGCTGAGTTGCAGAGGATTTCTGCATCAGAGGATTTCTGATGCTAGATTCCCAATTGTCTCCGTGTGGTTACTCAGTACCTTTTCAAGCTTTTAAGCTTACTGGTTAACAAGTTCAGCCAAAGTCCTTCACTGTTTGATTTCATTTGGGCTTGTTTAGTTGTTTTCTTTCCACCACTGCTGGAATATTGATGCTCTGTTTACTGGAGAAAGCTCCTTTGAGTCCTCTCTGATTGCAAGTTCAGGACTTTTCCCCTGAAATCACTACTGGACTGTAGGGTGGTTGTAGTTGCAATTGCTAAAGCCTCTTGCATTGGACATGTAGCGAAGTGCATCCTGCAAGAGAAGTACTGCTAGCTTTCTACTGCTAGTTTCATGAAGATGTATCCTCCTGATAAAGAGAGATCCCCAGGAGCACAAGGGCGTTTCCAGCCTTTGCAGTAAGTAAAGCTGGTGTGAACTGCTGTGCCTTTTTCCCCTTTAGGCCCATCTGTCATTTCCTGCCATTTTAAATGTAGGAAAGCTTTTTGTTCTGTAATGGTATCGCTTAGAAGTTGTTGAGGTTTTCTTTTACTCAGCCAGCAGCAACTAGAATTTGGGTTTCTGCTCTGTGGTATCAATGGTACTTTTAAAGCCTCTTAGAGACATGAGCTTGGTGATGGATTGGCACCACACATTTTGGATGTGTTCGTATGTATCTGGTGGCACTGGGGAGCTTACTTTCCATGTACAAGGGAATCGGCTGAGAGGTACTAGAGAAACATCATCTTTAGAAGGAAAAGCGGGGCTTGTTTTATTGCTAGTGGCCAAAAGTGTTGCAATGAGCTTGTGCAACATGCTCTCCAATGCCTTCTCAAAGTGTTTTCTTTCTCCCTCGCAGGGTGCACTTCTGCATGGAGAGAGAGGATGGGAAAGCTGAGCCCTGAAAAGCACCTCACAAAAGTGCAGTAAGTGAAGAGAAACCCAAGCTGAGCCCCTGACATACAGTTCTCATTCTGAATATGCTATGGAGATTGAGCAAAAAAGTGTTTGTCTAGAAAACACCAAGCTGTATAATGAAGGACAATCAGTTATCTGCCAGGAAGACACGCTGCATGAGACAGCTTTTGCTGTTCAGGTAAAATAATGTGCCTGCAGAAACAATCTTGCCTTAATTTTCATGTGTGGCAGCTGTGCAATTTACTCTTTTGTGTTAATGTTGCAGCATGTTGTTACTACACTAGAGTGGTAGGCTGTGTTTCTTGGCTTTTGCAAATAATATAAAATGAAATGTTTTTTAAAAAATGTCAAGTACAGAGCAAGGTGATGAGTGGACAAGGAGTAATAGTAAAAAGACCTGGGTTGGGGTGGTAAGATCCTGAATGAGAGTACGTTTGTTTATGCTCTTCTGTGAGTTATGTTATACAAATATTAATTAAGCCGTGCAACATCTTTATGAAGTATATGGGTAGTTCCCCCTTATTACAGAAGGTAAGAGCGGTAGCATTAAGGGACATGTTATGAATACAAAGAATCACATTAAAATGATATCTTAACAGGTAAAAATTTGGGGGGAAAAAATGGACATTTTGGACCATTGCTCAAGTCTGTGTGTTCAACCTGTAGTGAGAACTGGACTCTTCAGTGGGTGACAGAAATGGGAGTCAAAAATAAGGACTTAAGATGCAGAGGGACTTGATAGTATTTAGGCATCCGAATATTGACCTTTGCCTTTGTTTCAGTCCCCGCAACAGTTTTTTTTGCAGCTTGCCTTCTGAATGTTCATTTTTCCTTTTGGATGCTCCATTCTAAACCATAAAATCTACCTGAAAATCTTCCAGCAAGTTTCTGATAAATACATAGTCTGACTAGAGGGCAGGAAATCTGCGCTTCTGACACAGCTGGCCCCGGGTGACATCAATTGCTTGTGCTACAGGAAAGAGTAAGAGGAGGAGTGGGAAGAACATTTTCAGCTGATCTGTTACTGCTGTGTCGGGTGAGCAATAGAATGGCTTATGCCCTAGAAATCCCAGCCTGAGGGTGAAGATGGCCAGGGGTTGTTATTCTAAAGGTGGTATCATTATGATGAAATTATTGGAGTAAAACGACTATTTTCACAGGAATGGTGATTTATGGTCAGGTGATTATGTTAATCTTGATCCCTTAAGGAAAACTTGTTTTGTAAGCTCTAATTTTGCTGGCCTGTGGCAGGGTGTGAAAACGGGACATTTACCAGCAGAGGGCAACAGTCCCGGGGGCTGGGAATGCTGGTGCTTCTACAGCATCTCTGCTTGGGGAGCCTGATGGTGGTGGGATGAGAGTGCTGGGGTGGATGCTCCAGCCCTCTCTTTACAAATCCCATTATTCAGAAAACAGGGCTCCAGCAGAAATCTTGTATCTCTTAAGCTTCAGCTGTCAAAATGTCACTTCTTCTAGCTCTGGGGAGGTCCCTACCTAGAAGGTCTCCTAGAGCTTCCTTTTGAGCCTTGTGGTAACTTGGATCCCTATAGGTTGCTTTAATAGCTAAATTTCAGCTGCTGCTTTAGTTTTGTTATGTGAAAGCAATTTGGCATGCTCCAAATATTAGCAGTGGTTAGGCAGCAGATACCTTCAGGACTCCTCTGCCAAGGAGCCTCGTGCTCTGGGTCCACTGGGAGTCAGTGTGGTACCCGAGTGTCACCTCCCAGTGGCTTCAGTTAGTCACTGAGACACAAAGACAGCTATTTTAGTAGATAACTTTCACTATTTTCTGGTTGTTACCCAGTCCTGATTATTTTGCAAGGCTGCTATAATCTCTGATTACTAGAACATGCCTTTGTCCCATCCCAGCAATGATTAGTCACTGGTTTGCTCTTATCTACCACTGGGATTTAATGTTCCATGAATTGCTGTAGGTATTTGTAAAATCCAGCCCCACATGCTGGTGGGGTAAAGTGTGTAAGAAGGTATTACTGGTTTGATTCAAATGATGTGCCTGGTGCCCCAATTGACTAAAGTGAGATATAGTTGGGTTTTTTAAATGATGAAAGCCAAATATTATTTACAAACTATGTATTAATAAAAAATATACAGGTACTTGTCAGCAATTTCAGGACCTGCTCTCACATGTGGACTTTTTATGATTTCTGTGGGCCTTACTCAAAGGAAACAAGTTCCAGCCCTTGTTTTCTAGATAAAATCTAGTATTTTTAGTAGAGTTACCTTTTCTCTGGTTTGAGCTCTTGCATCTTGCAGTTTTGTGTGTTGTGCATCAGGAGTGTTAAGACCGAATGGACACTGGGGAAGTACTTGAGGATCTGGGTGTGGTAAACCAGGAGTTTAACAGGATTCTCAAAGGAAAATGCAGGAATCACTTCCTTTTGCCTGAATCCTGTCTGAGGTTTGACTTTATGGCTTTATCTGTATTTCTTCTGTTTATCCGGAGGCTGCCAAATGGTGCTTAAACAGCAGGACTCTCAACTCTCCATCCCCATGCAACTTTGATAAAGTCCTTTAACTTCCAGGTGTGTTAAGTTTTCTTGTCTGAAGAGTGGGGGTGATGACTAGTTAAAGTTCTCAACAAGCTTTTGAAACTCTGATGTGGAAGGTGCAATAGCATCTGTTCAGTCGTCATTGCTGCTACATTTTAATAGATGTATGAAATTTAGGCTGAGGACATGGTTTGAAGAGAAATGCAGAAGAATGAGGTAATGTTATTTACAAAAGAGATGGAATGGCATTTTGCAAGAGAAATCTCTTGACACTTTTATCTCTTTTAATTGCACAAGAACATTTTGTGAATGGAAGAGTAATGAAGAAAGCAAATGTTTCTTGTCTTTGGTGTAATTAGTGTCTAGGGCCTCGTTGCAGAATAAGATTGAGAAAATCTTTTAATAAAATACGAAAATAATCTTTATGTAGAACTCCATGGATTTTTATTGATTTGAACAAAAATGGCAAATATTTAGTCTAATGTTTCAAGCTAAATAGCACCTGCAGTTCAGAAAGACCCATATTGCCTAGGCAGCAGGTACTTGGCCTGATAGATTGTACAGAAGGACAGCAAGATTTTTATGAAATGCAGAACTGGAGGTTAGATGCTGCTCTCTGTGGAGGGAATTGGGGAGCCCTCGGGGGGCTGGGACCCTCTGCCTCCTCAACAGGTCTGAGCATCCCTGGTCCCCTCGTCCCCTCCCGCTGCTGCCCTGTGCGCGGGCTTGACCTCCTGGTCGGCACTGCGGACTTTCAGTCCGGTGAAACTTTTCTTTAGACTTACAGATTGCAATGATTAAAGTACTTATGGGCCATTCGGCCCAGCGCCCAACTCTGGAGCTGCGGAGGCGGTGGTGCTGATGGCCGGACCCGCATCTCGCCAGCCCATGGAGGGCTGTCGGGGACACAAGCGCTGCTCCCCGCGGGGTGCCAGCTCTCTCCTGTCCCGCTGCATTCCCGCTCGCCACCACCGCTCCCGCTGTTCGGACGCCCCGGGGCGGTGCACTGACCTATTTTGTCCCTTGCTGCCGTAATCGGGGGTTGCGGCCAGCGGCGCTTAGCGGGGCCCTCCCGAGCGGGGCGGGGGGCCGGGCCGGGCAGTGGGGCCGCCCTCCGCAGCTGCCGTTGCCCGGAGACGATCGCAAGCTCGCCAGGGGAGGAGGCTGCGAGGAGGAGGAGGCGGGAGGCGGCGCGGGCTGCGGCGGCAGTCGCTGCGGCGGGCGCGCCGGGGACGCAGCGCTCCGCTCCCGCAGGAAGCGGCCCGGGGCGGGGGCGGCCGCTCGCAGCCATGCGGGGCCTGGGGCGCTGAGCCGGCCCCGCTGCCCGCCCCGGCCCCCGCCGCGCCGCACAATGGAGGAGGAGAGGTGGGTACGGCCGCCGAGCCTTTGTGTCCGCTGCGGCTCGTCGGGGTGCGCGGTGCCTGCCCGGAGGGATGCGGGCTGGGGGTGCCGTGCCCCGGAGCGCTCGCCGTGGCTGTGCGCAGGCATGCGGGACGCGGCTTGCGGGGACCCCTCCTCCTCATTCCTCCCTGCTTGCACACATACCTTCTGCGATGAGCGCCTGCCGTGTTGTTACTAGATGTTGCAATGTCATGGTGAGAGGCTGCTTTGCCTCGCATACTCAAACCGAAGGAACGGAGTGTTTTTTCAGTAGGATGTGTTTTAGACATGAATAGGGAGGCTGGGCGAGTGGGTATTTTTTGCAGTCGCTTATGAAGCTCAGAAGGTGTGGGGCAGGGTCACTCCTTCGACAGGCTGCACCTTGCAGAACGCTGGGCTTGTGTCTGCCTTGCTTGGATCTTGAACCTCTGGCTGCTGACCGTGGCATTCAGTTGAAAACATACCCACTGGTATTTGGTGCTTTTTTAAGTAACGAATGAAAATCTGGAACATCTGCGAAGCCTTCAGGGGTCCATTTAGCTGTATGTGGAAGCTGTGCACTGCATGGCTGTTACGGTGGGCAAGAGGAGATCCTGTGTCTCCCTCACACGGTAGCTGGGCCGTACATGCTGTATATCCTGCAAGGCAGCTTGTGTGCAGAAGTGCTTGCAGAGTTGACCTGATGTCCCCTGAATGCATAAGAGAGGTTATTGCTGCTCACGGGCATCACAGATGCCTGAGAGATGTTTGGTGTTTCTGCGCTGCGTTCATTCTTCCTCCACGCTATCTGGGTGCCCTTTGCACACCAGAAGCTCACTTGTACTGCCTCAAACTAAATATTAAGCTGTGGGGTGATTTTTCTTTTCCGTTTAAAACAGCATATTCTGAGTGCTTCATTTTGTGCTGGTCACCTTGCAGGGGGTGGGAGAACAGAGACGGGGGCCTGACCTGCTGGTAGGACTAATCATCAGGGCTTGACACAAGTTTTGTTTAAACATGATACATTGGAAAATTTAGCTGGAGTCAACCCCCAAAATCTGGAAATTTTTACTCTGAGGGAAAACACTCACAGCACCCTGTGGGAATTGCTTCCCAAGCTCTGAAGGGCAGCTTTCTACCCTGACGTGGCTCAAGGTTCACAATTTTTTGCACAAAACAAACTTCTGGTTTGCCACACCTCTCTAAATTACATTGTAGGGTTTCTGTTTCCCATAAGGGTGCGAATGGCCACCTCTGGATATTAATCCAGATATTAATAAATTCCAAGTGCCTTGAAATTTTCAATTGTCATGCTAGATACTAGCCCATGGAATGGGCTTTCCTTTTTTTCTTAATATAAATGAGTTTACTGTTTGAGGAAATGGAGCTGTTTTGAGTCTCCAGGTTGGGATCATCCTTGGCACTATTACTTATTACCTTTTTTTATGGTTACATTTTGACTGGAGGCCTTTTGCTGGGGATACAGTGGTAAAAAAGTTACTGGGAAACTACCTGGACTGTTTTGCCTCATCCTTTCTTTCCAGACCATCTGATTTTAGGGCATGAAGGACTGTCTCCATCAGCATGTTCTCTGCCTCTGGAAGTAAGGAATGATTACCCAAATTGCTGCTCGTATTTCTAGTTTTCGGGAAGAGGAAAGCGGTCCTGAACTGGTCGAGGGCGGTAGCGATGTGGGGTTTGACTCTTGGCAAGGAAAGCTGGAAATATTCACCTGCTTTCTGGTTCAAAAGGGCACGTTGTGTGGGACTGTGCTGGGTCTGCTTTGTCTGCCCTGAGCAAGTCCTGGAGAGCAGGTCTTGAAAAATGACTGTGGTGGATGAGCACCCTGGGCTGGTTCTGTTCCCTTTTTTTTGTAGTTTTGTCCCACATTCCGACTCGGATCTATGTCATGCAGATTACGCTTCAAATTGTACACCCAGTGGCTTTCATGACAGCAGAATTCCCCCTGGTTTTTAATGTTATTGCTTTTTCCACTTTTGTAGTCAGTGAGGAACACGTTGTTGGTGCTCACATCACCTCTGACTCTGGTCCCCAGCCTGCCCGGACTCAAATATCCTGATAACTTGCACATCCAAGTTGTTCAGCGGTATCATGTGCCCATGTCATTGCACATGGGCAGAAGCAGCCAAAGGCAAGGGAGATTTAGCCAGAAACATTCACGTTTAGCAACAAATTGTTTTGGAATCTTCATTCACCTCTACTGAGCTGATAGGTGCTTGCATTTTATGGAGAAATTACGTAATGCTGTGGGATTGGGCATGATACTCTGGTTCTGAATTTGCAAGATATGTTTGAGGGGAAAAAAAAACCTGGAATACTATTTTATTTTTGTGGTTGAAAAATTAAGAGCCCTGTAATTTTAACTTTATCTTTAGAAGGGGCTGGTCTCTTCATAGTATTTGTTTGAGAAGTACAATATTTGCCTTAAAAAAGCAAATGGTATTGTAATATTTTAATTATTTTGTGGTGTTTCCATTGCTGTCAGCAAAGACTTTTCAGTAGTTCCTGAAGTCTACTCTTCCCCTGAGGTCTCCTTTGATATGAATATCCTTTTGAGGATCTATTGTATACCAGTAGTGTGGGGTTTTTTTTTCCTAAGCTAATGTCTCCATGTTGATGTAGGCACTGAAAAAATCAACAAAATAGGAGAATAATATTGCTATTAAAAAATAATCCTTTCCATTATACTATCATTTTAATGATATGTTTCTCTGAAATCCTCTCAATAGCCATCTCATTATTTGGATTTCTTCAGTTACTTTTTTTTTTTTATTTTATATTCCTAAAGACAAATTCAGAAACTGAGATTTTTACAAACATGCCATTACCCTGACATCTTCTTACTGTGTCTGCCTGACTCAGGGAATAAAACTGTTGGGCATAATGTATTTGCACCACGATTTTGGCCATTGATTCTAAACAGAGAGTTGCACCAGTTAAGGTAAAATGTGTTTTCATTTTGCAAAGACTAAATTAATATTTTGGTCTCCCTTTATCTTAGTATAAGCCTTAAGTTTTGAACGTAACTGCTGTGGGGCATCTGTGAAATTTTTAGATCAGAGCTATGTCAAACCTTTCAGAAACTGAAAATTAGCTTTTTACAGTGATGATTTGAACATATCCTACCAAGAAATCCAGAGGCTTTGAAAATTTATGGTGAGCATGTCGCTTTTAATATAAGAATGTGAAGTGCCAGGCGGAGATGTTGGATCGCCCATGCTCAGGAGGGCAGGTCACCAAGCCCCACTGACTCATTGGTCAACCTTGTGGGGGCTGAAGCTCCACAGTCTTGTGGGACAACCCAGGAGAGCAGACCATGGTGTGCGGGCAGGAGGTGAAAGAAGCTCCCAGAGACACCCCCAGTGCTGCACAGGCACATGAAACTGGGCTGGACAGGACATGTTCGGGGTCCCATCATCTCTCTCATGTGAGAGGGACCTTTGTGGTGGCCGCAGGTAGGCTGGGAGCTGAGCCCAGCAGCTCTTCTCCCAGAAACATGTGCAGAAGCTCATCCTTCTCTGCTCCAAAGGAGAGAGTCTTTGAGATCTGCCCCTCCTTTAGGGTGAACTCCTGGCTGCAGTAAAGCCAGTGCTAGAATTGGTTTTGGCAGAGCTGAGATTTTTGTTCCTGGGGTTTACCAGCTCTGCACAGCAATAATCTTGCCAGGGGACAGTTTAGCTGTAAGGCAGGCTTTTATTCTTTCACGTAATCTACAAAGACATCTGTAATTACTGCTGGTAACTAAGGCAACCCAACTTTATAGTTGATGCATGTGTGCAGCAGAGCTGCGGGTTATGGGTTTTTAAAATACCTTTTTGTTGGTTGGTATGTGGCCGTGCTCGGGCAGGAGCTATGCTGGGAGCCCATGGGTAGCTTGAGCCGAGCCCTGCTAGTGCATCTTGGAGAGGAGGAACACGTGTAAACAGGGCTGTAGTTAGCTTTGCTGGCTTAATTGGGGACTCTCAAATCAGGGGTCATTTGTTTTATTTGGGGACAGCATTGAAAGGCCATGCAGGAGATGGTGATGGGGTTGGCGCTCTCTGAAAGTAAGGGCATCTTTGCCTATTTTAGGAGAACCCTGCTGTCCCTAATGGGGATGTTCATCTGGCCCAGGGAAATTAAATCATCTGTCCGTTTGCTTGGTGCGTGGCCTCAGATAGTGCAGGAATAGAACAAATTGCTCCTGGCAGCCGCTTGTGAGTCCTGCTGGTGTGGTAGGACACGAGCTGTGCCAGTGTGAAGGTGCTGGGGGGAAAGTCTCTGTGGTCATGGGGTGCAGGAGCTCCTGCATGTCCGGGTGGTCTCAGCCATTGCCTTGGATCAGAGGACTCTCTTCCTCCTTTGCTTTGCTCCGTTAATAAAATAACAGCGTAATAAGCATAATCATTCTTAGTGTTGTGGGGAAAAAAACTCGGGGAAGAGCTATGCAGTGCACTGCTTTGGTCTTCTCGGGGTAGTTTTTGCTTTGTGGCAGGTTGTGTTTGCTTGAAGCGTTTAGGTTCTTGCATCTTATGGTGGAAATGTGTCAGTGATCGCTGAGAGTGTGTGCATGAGGGTGTGAAATCTTTCTCGCAGATAAAATCATCCTCCGTGCATTACTGGAACACAGTTCTGTGGAAGCTGAGTCGGTCTCCAAGATGAGTTAAAGGCTCTTAGCCATTAATTTTTCAAATATGTTTTTTATATGAGTCATTTGGAGAAACTTTAAATAGCGTATCTTGATTTTTTTGAAACAAGTTTTTAACCAGGCAATCTGCAGTGTTTTCTTATGGTGAGCCTTGACAAAATGTGAAATCTACCCCTGCTAGTAAAGCTGAGGATGTCTTTTAGGATGCTTTTTAAAAAGTTACTTTTCATGCTTTTTAGGAAGAACAGATTGATCTTTTTCAGAAGTTCTGAAGCAACGTTTTTGCTTTTAAAATACACAGACAAATATTGGCTTTATGAAGTTGAGGCTTTATGAAGGCTTGTTGATCTGACATTTACTTTGGTGTTCAATGAAACTTGCTGTGTCCTTTGAACTGTGTCTTTTGCCAGCGGAAAAGTTTGAAAACGATGGAACTTTGGTCTCTGGCACTGGAGTTCTAATAAATAAATCTCAGCGGTGTGCTTTTTCTTATTAAAGAAGCCCCATGATTTTTGTGCGCATCACTTGATTTTGCATCCCGCGAGATCTGTCTCTGCTGATGACCGAAGCCGCGTCCCGTGGTGGTTCAGCTGTCCTGTCCCCGGAGCGCTGGGTACAGCTGTCCCTGCCGCCACCTTTTGGTTTCACTTTAGTTTTTTCCTTTTATTTCTTGTTTGTTTGTTTGCTTTGCTTCCTGTACATGTTTTGTCGTTGGAGACTCAAAGTTCAGTGAAGTCACTTGCACATCCAGAGCCTCGTTTTTCACTTCTTGGCTCCGGCATTCTGCATTTAGCTGTTTAAAAAGAAAGACTTTGCCCTGTGGTGTTGAAAGCTGTGGTCAAACTTCATTTGGCTGAAGATTTCAAGCAGGGCTTTTGAGGGATACACAGCTTAGCTGAATTTGGCTGTTTCCCTGAACAAGGAGGTTCCCTTGCTGGGGTGTGCAGGGCTGGGGAAGGGTTGAGTGCCACCACTGCTCCATACCCATGAACGTGTGACACAGAATGAGTCCAGTTCTCTTTGGGGTCGGAAAAGCTGCTTGTGTGGTTGCCTCATACCAGATGCTTAAATACAGAACATTTAACAAAAGGTACTTTTTTTTCCCCTTTTAATTCAACCATACTAAGTTAATTGGATGATGAGTGTAACGCAGTTGGGGAAGCTGTGTCCCTTGTTTGGGACATGTGCTGAGTGATGTTTTGCTCAGCCTCACAGCTTCACTTATGACCGAAAATATTTCACTTGCTCAGCAAAGTGACGGAATTGGGCTTGGCTGGTTTTTGGTATTAACCTTTGTCTCAGGCACAAAGCTGGATGCCACTCAGTATGCAGGCATGTATTCGAGCTGTGGGCAGCTTGGCCGATGTTCAGCATCTTGTTTCTAGAAGGACAACAGTGCAGCCCACTGAGGACAGCTGGGGGACAAAGCTTCGTATGGCCTCAAGGGACACAGTGCCGGTAATGGCCACCAGTCAGGGAGCAACAATGGACATGGTGTAATGTTCAGCAAGGGCTTCACACAGTCGAGGGGTTGTAAACTGTGAATAATTGTGTTTTGCAAAAGAAAAGTCATTGTGTGTGAGCAGAGATATGTACATGTGTGCACATCTTAGCAGAGGCTGGCAGATGTTCTGGGGAAGGATCCCTCCGTGCTTCCCTGGTTTGTACCCGTCTTCAGACATCATCTTCTGGTCACCAGTGCAGTCAGGATGCTGGGCTGCCCAGACCCAGACCACTGGTTTAACCTGTTTCAGCCTTTTTTTTTATTGTGATACGAGTGCAACTAAGAAAGGTGGCAGGGAGGAAGGGACAAATGTGAAGCTGAGGGAGATGATCCTTTGGAAGGAGAGCTCTGAGAGGGTCTCCAGCCTGGTGCATGGAGGTGTTTGAGTTACCTGCAGGTCTGCCGTTTGCTTGGGAGTGGCTTTTGACATGGACAACCTTCTTCAATTTGTCTCCTCTGCCTGCTGGCAGGTTTGGGGGGTGAGCTGTGGGTGTGGGCAGAACAGGGACCTGGCTCTAAGTGCTGCTTTTTTCATAGGTGGAAACCTTTAGCTCACAGTGATTTCACACACTTTCAGATCTGGGAGGTGGAGATATTGACCTGGTGTCAATTCTGTATAAAGAGCCAATGCTCCCAACAAAGTAATGAGGACGTGTATGTGCCTTAGGCACCTGTTGGCCTGGTTAAACACAGCACAGAACTGAGTGCGTCTGGTTTGATGTTACCTACATAGCTAGTGGGTCTGGTAGGAAGATCTGTTTAATAATCCTTTCTATACGTTTCAGTGGCACTCAATAGACGTCTTTCTAAAATGGAAATGGGATGTCACCACCGTAAAACTAATGCTTTGAAAGCTATGCAGAGAGTTTTAATAGTCCTTTTCTACTTGCCTTTATAGAAGAAGATACAAGCCATGTATTGTGTGCTTGTGTTTTTCACATGGGACTCTGAAAACTAAACTTCTCTTTCTCTGTATGGATGTTAAAGTATCCATGGCACTGTTGGAGTTCCCAGTGCTGAAGTGTATTTCTATTCAGTGAAGCAATTATGTTCTGGCTTGAATTTCAACTTATACTGCTTTCCTGGCCTGAAGCCCGTAAGGCTGAGCTTTGTCCACGAGTGTTTGGCACTTTTTCCTTGTCTTCCCTGCTGGCTGAAAAGCGGGCTGGATTGGCTTTCAACATCCATGCAGAAGTAGCTGCATTTTATGTTGCTCTTCATATGGTGAGCCTGAGCTGACTAACAAACATGCAAGTAACTCCATGCATAATACCCTGTGTTGCAGTTTTAGAATACTTCTTTTTAAAGTGTCATCAAATCAAACTTTCTTCTCCCTGTTTTCAGCATTAAGCAGAGTTCCCGATCCTCTGAGGCAGCTGAAGATGAAAAGGACCAGCGCACAGTGACTGTCAACCCTGCGCACATGAGAAAGGCGTTCAAGGTCATGAATGAATTACGGAGGTACACTTTTGACTTAATGGGCACCCTCTCTGGTTTGGCAGAAATGTGCTGATTGGAACAGAAAGGCCTCTGGGATGCTTTGGGGGAGGTGAGGGAAGTGCCATCTTTGTCACAGCTAATGGTTGTGCATAGGCTGTTAATAAACAAGTACGAAGAGACAGCTAAAGTATAGCCCTTTTGTGATGGGTTGCTCTTCCCGCTCTCAGACCTCTCTGTCTTGCCAGTAGAAGGAAGCCAGCTATGGCTCAGAAACATTACTTGAGCAATAAATAGCCTTCACTTAAAGATGATAATTCGTTTAGCCTTTTCCATTACTTACAGCAAATTCAGCTGTAAACTATGTTCTTAACTCAGCTAATGGTCTGAAAACCAATAATAGAACATTATAGACATTAAGACACCTACGCATAATTACAGACCAAAGATTATTAATGTACTTTTCTTATTCTCTGATTGTCACTCAGTCTGGGCTTTAGCACTCTAAAGTAGGGGATGGAAAAAAAACCAACAAACCACCAACTCAGGAAGAATGTCAGCTCTCTACTTGCAAATTTAAAAATCCTGATATTAGTTAAGAGAGAGCACCTTGGTCTCTATACAGAGCTGCGTGGGTACAGGGAGAATGGAAGCTGAAAAAATATCCATGAGCTGCTGTTATCACATCAGCAGTGCGGTGACAGTGGTTAAACCGGAGTTGTTTCTTGGTGGTTGTTGTCCCATGAACCAGACAGAAGTTCAACCAGCATTTCTTCAAGTTCACTTGAGTCTCTGACCATTCAAATAAAGACTTAGAAGCCAAATCTTTAAAATAATTCATATGGAAAGTGCATGTGTTGTGTACATGAATGTCTGTGCTCCCTTGCTATCCAGATGGTATCATGAAAGCACATAACACCCTTTAGTCTTTCTGCACGCTCAAAGCACTCAGAAGATGCTGTAGGAGCCAACTCTCTTCTATGGATTAACTAGCTTCCCAATATATACATTCTTTAGTGCAGAGAAAGATTAGAAATGTCTCCTTCCACAGATGTCTGACAGTGATTCTCAGTTATATAGGAACAGAAAATAGAAATATCCTTCCCTTGTAACAATTACATGAAGCAGAGTATGTGTTGTGTTTCTTGTGTGTATTTTTATTGACATCCCTCTAGTATGTTCTTTGTACTGAGAGCAAAGGATATGAAAACAGAGGTTTGTGCAGCTATAATCACAAATCTGTTTTACTACTATTATTCCTTTGTTAATTGAAGCATAGTGGGATTAGCTGGAGATGACCATATTTCTTAGTGCCTGTAGTTAGTCAGGTCTTGTGCAATACCAAAGTGACAAAACATAGAAGACTGAAAGCTGCCCTTGAGCACCTGTTTGGTGCTTTCTTCCTCTGGGAACTCCTTTTTGTCCAGCTCCTGCTGCTGTTCTGGCATATACAGTGCTCAGCCTATTGTGTGTGCATTGAGCTTGCCATCAGTTAAGCTCTCAACAAGGAGCCTCAATAGCTACCTTGAATAGTAGTGCCTCCATTCAGATGCATCCAGCAGCCTCATACAGAGGGTCTAGAAAAATCTTGCGAAGCCTCTAGCCTATTTGCTATATGTTGTTCACTTGAAACTTTTAGCTTTCAAAAGTAGTTAATTTCATGAGTGGTACTTTAGATATAGTCAAAGAGGAATTGAACAGGGAATGTTACACATAAGCTAAGTGACTTCTTAAAGAGCTCCTCTCACTGCCATCACCCCTTTCAAACTGGGGTGAATGTAGAGCAGAGACTGCCAGTTCCTACTTACTGAAGAACCCCGTTTTCCAGCCACAACCCTCCATTTCAGAAACAGTTTTGTTCCTGTATTCCAATATATGGAGGAGAAGAGGAGCCATCCCTAGCCCATTAGGAGCTCTGTGTGTGTTTGTTTGCTATGCGTTTTCCTAAAGACAAAGTGCAGCGTGGTGATAAGCATTTCTGAAGAGAAGGCGACATCTAGATTTACAGACACTGATCCTTTCCCAGGCTTGACATTTGAAAAGAACACCCTTATTTTGCATTTGTATGCTCAAACATCTTAAACCAACTCATTGGGAGGCTGAGCACTCCTAGCTGTCTGCATCTCCCAAGCCCTCTGCAAACATTAACTAATGAATCCTCAAAGGATGTACGTGGGGCTGGTAGAAAAGGTCACTAGTTAATGAAGTGACTTTTCCAAAGCTGTACCATGAGTCAGTGGGGGAGCTCAGAAGTTTTTTGGTTTCTGTTTGGAAGCTGGGCTTTATCTCAGCAACTCTTAATCCCAGACTAATTCATGTGGTAAGCGAAGTCTTCAGGTCCATGGATAAACTCCAGGGATTGATGTCTTCTTGGCTGGGGCAGCCTCTGCACTGGTCAGCATTGGGAGATGTTTTGGTGGTCACATTCATGCCAAACATGGAAGTAAAGAGAACTTCATTTTTCCACTCTGCTTTTTCCCCTGTGGAAAGATGAAAGTGCTGCTGATGTTCCCTGTGTGGCTCATTCTTGCCTTATAGATCTACTAGAGCTTGGATCCAGCTAGTGCCTAAACTCTTCTGCGCCTTCTCTGAGCCCTACTTGTTTGAGAGGTGGAAGGAACCCCTCACCCATCCGTTCCTTGGGCAGCATGGGGAAAGCAGAACCAAAAGCAGGGCTGCAGTATCAGGAGGGTTCAGGCTTTGCTTTGTAGGCAGACACTGGTAGGACTTGGTAGCTGAAAGATTAGGGGACCTTCCACTGGGATTTGGCAGAAGCTCAGGTGCCTTGTCTGCAACAATGGGTCTTCTGCTTACTTTTTCAGGCTATAGCAACATAGCTTCTTGCCTGACCAGGAGTTCTGAAATGATCTTTGTCTCTTCTGGTGTTTGCTCCAGCAAGCGGCTCCTCTGTGATGTGGTGATTGTGGCCGAAAGTGTGGAGATGGAAGCCCACCGTGTGGTCCTTGCAGCCTGCAGCCCTTATTTCTGTGCAATGTTTACAGGTACCGTTTTTGACACCAGACACTGTACTTGGGTTGAAGGGGCCATTGCAAACTCTCAGAGGCTTCTGGCTGTGTCTCTGGCAGGAGCTGCAGCAGAGGCAGTGGGCCTGGCCTCAGGGGAAAGGGTTTCCTTGGGAGAAGAATGGGTGTTAAAACAGTGGCCCAGGTTGCCCAGGGAGGCGGTGGATACCCCATCCCTGGAGACATCCCAGGCCAGGCTGGAGCAACCTGATCTGGGTGAAGATGTCCCTGCTTGTTGCAGTGGGGTTGGACTGGATGAAGGTCCCTTCCAACCCAAACCATTCTGTGATTCTAAGACGTATGGTTAGGTCAGGACTTTGCACTTGATGGATGGTGTTGGTCATCCTTGGCTGATTCCTTGAGGCACAATATATGGGTCTAGGGTGGTTGCGTAAGTGTGGAGTGAGTGGCTAACGTGTCACAAGCAGGTTACTATGAGATTTGGCTCACTGCTTTTTGGGTTGTTTTTTTTTTTTTTTTCTTTCTTTTTTTTAACCCGTTAACAAGACCTTGGGTCATGCAAACACATCATTAACATCAAGCACGTGTGCAGTGCCCTAAATGTTCATGGTGCACATCAAAGAAGTTGCTGGCACAGAAGTGGTAGTTTCAAGGCTCAGCCCTGCCAATGCTGATTTGCAGTCACGGATGTTTAATCTCCCTTGGCACTTTTTGCTGCTGCCCAAAATAGCGCTGTTGTTTTCTCGATCCCAGTGTGTTTTAGCAGCCCTGGCTTTTTGCAGGGTGCATTGCTGCAGTCCGGTATATTTTGCTAATGGCAGATGCAAACTCAGTGCCAAGGAAGAAGGGGGCAAAATTCTTGTTCTGATCTCCCGATCCTTGCAGCAGGTGCCCTTCGGAGGCTGTGCCCAGGTGGGGCAGCAAAAAAAGCCCTGAAAATCTCAAGGCAGAGGAATAGCCAACTTGTTTAAGTCATTCTAGTAAAATTAGCCTGGTCAGGAGATCTTTAGCTTCTTTTCCTTTTCCTTGTCCTGCTTTCCAGGATAGGAACTGACTTGAGCAAATACAAAGAAAATTGTTTGTATGCTCTAGGGAATGGCTGTTACCATCCCTCAGCTTCAGCATAAATGAGGTTTGGGGGTTTTGCCCCTGTTTCATGTTCCTTTGTCTATGGCGTAGGGGCTGCTTCTTCCTTTTAAAAGCCTTGTAGTTAGACCTAATTTTATTTGTTTTACTGGAAGCAGAACACAGCATTTCACAGGAAAAAGCTTGTTATTTTGGAAGCTTTTTCACTTCTGTAGTGGAGAGGGAGGGAAACATGAGGTCTAAACAGACATCTGAATGTGAGACAAGATGTGAGGTTCACCGTGGTGGCTTTATCAGTGTGGTGAGATAAGGTGGAGGGAATTGGTGCTTTCTGGGGCACTGGCACTGCTGTGGGTATTGGCCGTGCTGGCAAGGTGGAGGAGCAAACCCTGCTCAGAGGCACCTGTTTGCACAGGACACCCTGGGGAGGACTTGCCAGTGCTTGTGATGCTCATTCCTGATGAGAAGTTTAAAAGAGAAAAGTTATTGGAAAAACCATCTGATCCTTAGAGGTCACCTGAGTGGGAAGGTGGGGGTGCAGGGCTGCTCATGTTTCCCTGCAGGAATTCTCCAGGCCATGTAATCCCTCACGCTGTGAGTTAAACAGTAATCAGCTAACCGCCGTCATGTGCCTGGCTTGGCAGCTCACCTGAGCTGGGTGACAGCCTTGGTGGCCCCTGGTCCCCTCCCCCTGACAGGTCCCAGGGGCACTGGGTCAGGCAAAGACCAGTTCTCCCTTCACTTTCGATCCAGCTAGTCCTAAATCTCTAAGATCTAGATTTCCCTCTTGCAAAGACCGAGTGCATGATGTCCTTCCACCTATGTGGTGGTTCACTCTCTGTAGGGGGAGATTTTAAAATCACAGCTTGAACATTATTTGGTTGTTGTGGCTTGGTGCGCTCAGGTGTTTGCAGGACTGGGCAGGAGCTGCTTGTGCATGCTGAGTCCCTGCTGGAGAAGCCGCTCTTTGCGGGTGTGGGGAGCTGGAGGGGTCCCCTGGCAGTGCCGGCAGCCATGCGATAGCGAACACTCAGTGTAAAGCTGTGAACAGTGGGAACCAAGCTGGGACTCACAGCTCATCCACCTTTGCCTGATGCTCGCGGTGCGGGCGCCATCCTGTTAGGCTGAGCCTGACACTGGACTTCTGACTGACTTAGGAAAGATCCCAGTGTCATCACAAAGACACCTAGTGTTGTCTGGTTAGGCATTTCTCTTTGAAATAGCCTTGAAGTCCTAAAATGAACAGGCACATATTCCGTTTGTATCTTCCGCTGCTGAAGGAGAGACCAGACCCAGCACTTCCTAACTGAGTGTCTTCTCCCTTACTGGCTTTCTAGAGCATTTTGGATGGTGGCTGGTCCTTGTTGGCACAATTCTGTGGGGATGATTGGTCACAGTAATTGCCATCAGTTTAGAAGAAAACACAATTGTTTCAGAAAGGATAACAGGTACTCCAGTGATGCTGCTGGGATTGTTCCTGCCAGATACCCGGGGGAATCTCAGAAGTGCTGAAGTAGGAGGCAGCAGTGCACAAACCTCCCTCCATGTCTCACACCGTGCTTCAAAGCACTCGCCCTGTGCACAAGGGGCTGCGGTTTTATTATCCAGTGCACTTGTGTGTTCTACTTCAGTGCATCTGTCTGACTTGGGAAGGAGCAGGAGCTGTAGCTGTGTGCTGGGAAACCTCTCTAGAGTGCAGAATGTGGGCAGCAGTGCAAGCTGCCGTGCTGGGTAAACAAGGTGTTGCGACCTGCTGCAGTTTTGACTGTAGTTTGTCTTGCGACAAAGCAACAGAGGAGAGGGGAATGGAGGAAGTACTGTCGGGTGTTGAGCGTAATCCATGAAGAGCTTGCCTTCACGAGGGCTGGTATGTGCGAAGTGTATCTATCCCCTTTCTTAGCACAGCTCTTGTGTGTGAGAGATGGTGCTAGTGCTATGAATTGTTCTGCAGTTAGGGTGTCTGGTAAGGCTGGACTCTGACCCGTGAAAGACATCTTAAGAGGTGTGTTTTTGTGGGCTTTAAAGTGTGGTGCTCTGTGTGTGTGGTTTTTTTTGTTTGTTTTTTTCCTGAGGGGCGGTTGGATGAGATGCCTGAAGTGACCCATCGTTCTGCTTCCCACAGCTGTGCCTTAGAGCTGCATTTGCCATGGCTCTGTGCGTGGAGGAGGGGGCAGCTCATTGCCTGCTCCTGGTCTGCACCAGCCCCTGCCTTGGTTCCCTTGTGATGTCTTCAGGTTCTTCCTTGCTCCAAAGTGTTAGATGCATCTGGGGCAGCATCCTCTGGCAAGTGGTGCGTGATCCACCATGCCAGCGTGGCTGGAGGGGTTGGATCCCATCTAACCGTGGGGTACAGCGTGAGATTCCTCTTTCTCATTGTGTACTGGGCTGTTCCCAGAGCAGAGGCAGCGGAGGCTGTTTGCATGCAGGGCTGGCAGCTTGCTGGTGGGTGTGGAAGCCCACACAGCCTTTATTTTTGTTGCCTGTGTCACATGAACACCACAAAGACAGATGATATTATCAAATCGGTTCCTCTGAGCTATTTGTGCATGCGCCTTCAGGTGTGTGTCTGAGCCTCCCCTGTGCCCTGTGGGTGCCACAGGGCTCCAGTTGTCCCTCCTGGTTTAGCTGGGTGCTCCTCACAGGCACCTCCAGCCCCATTGTGGGCTGATGGGGTCTGGCCTGTTCTCAGAAGCCCCCCTCTCATCTCTGGAGAGTGGTGGGGTTTGGTTTTGGGTTTTTTTTGGGAGGTGGGGAGGAAGGGGTGTGTGGAGCAAGTGTGTGAAGGAGACAACATGTATTTGTCAATTAGAAAGTTTTATGTGCTTTGAAGGCCTCCCAAATGTAGGTCATTTATCCCTTTGTACTTAAACATTTGTATTCGTGGGCTTCTCTGAGTAGCATTTTATTATTTCATTTTAAAAACTGAATTTGTGGCAGTCTGCATTTCCCTTGGGATGTTGTTAGCTTTCCTAATACTTTTGATTTGACCCCACTCCTGTTATTTACCTCCTTACTGGCATAAGTGAAGCTCACAAAGTTCAGTTTCTAGGATCCAGATTTTGCTCAAGTTTGGATGCCCTTTAGCATCTGACTCTGTGCTGTGCATTTAACATGCCCGGCCACATCTTGCTGTGCACCGCACAGAGACGTAGGCTGTAATTGCTTCTCGCATAGGCTGCAGGAACTATTTTTCCTCTTAATCCCTCAGCAGTACTGAGTCACCACATTTCGTAGAGTAGTGATTATTCATGCCCAGGTTTAGGAATTGGCATTTCTTCACGCTCTCTTTTGTTTAGCTTCGTGGTTTTTGTTTTGTTTTCTTATAGTTTTCTTTTTGCTTGGGAGTTTGTTCTTTCTTTTCTGCGGTTCCTCAAGATCTTGGTGATTAAAACCTGGGTGAGGTCACAGTGTGTGTGGACACTGGAAGGGACCCCAGGGAGCCCTTTCTCCTGCTCCCCACGTTATGCTTTTCTTGCTGTGACAGGCTCGTGTTATGCACGAGGTCTGTGCATATGGTGCCTGCACAGCGTTGGCCATAACAGTGATGGGGAAGGCGTATGTAAAGCACCAGTTCATCTACAGGCTCTTACACAGGTATGGGTTTCATGTCTGTATCCACAGGGCAAGTTATTGCTCTAGTTTTGTGTGCTTTTTTTGTTATGTGTTTGGAAAAAGGGACACAGTTTGGATGCAAATGGTGCCTTGTCTCTAGGGTGCAAGGTTGGGAAGGTGAGAGAAGAGAAATTCATCTTTTTGCACAGGTGCTTTGCATCAGGTGTAACCATGTGGTGAGGTTACAGCAGGGTAATTTGGGAGAGAATCTTGCAGTGCATTGGATATAGCTGCTGGCATGTGTACTTGGTTTCCTCAGCAGATTTCAGGTTCTTCCTAAAGAGAGTAATGCTGCCCTGCTTTATTGTAGGGTATACCACAAAGCACCCTAACTTGGCTGTTGCAACTTACTCATGTACTCATATATATAATTTAAAAGAACCTAATATATAAAATACATATCTTTTTTAAAAAAAGGCCTCCCAAGACTTTGTCCACAGTCTCTTTGAGTCTGTCCCTGTGCTGAGACATGGTTTAGGGTCATACCGGGTATTTTTTTTAGCTCCTCTATGTGTTTGAATACAGTTGAACCATGGCAGGATGTGCTGGATATGTGGGGAGCAGGGTCCTGAAAAACAAGGTATAACTGTCCTTTTGAAATGAATTTCAGGAGACATGTCTGAAAGTAAAGCCAAGAAGATTGAGATAAAAGATGTTGATGGGCAGACCCTGAGGAAGCTGATTGATTACATCTACACCGCCGAGATCGAGGTCACAGAAGAGAACGTGCAGGTAGGTCTGGTTGAGCAGCTCCTGTGGAGACCCAAGTAAAAATCTTGAAAGCAAAGGCATAGGTCCTATAGGGGCGAGTGATATCTTCAGGCTGCAGAAAGTAAGAGATTGAGCTTGAAAAGAGCTACTTCCAGCTTCTGTTTAGTCTTGAGGCACTTTGCTGCTTTCCTCACGCTTAAGTCATGTTGCATTTAGCTTTTGTGTCGAGCTCTTATAATGAGAACAGGCATTTACCTTCCAAGAAGCTGTGCTGACTTGTGGGTCAGTCTGTCGAAGGTCAAAAAAGACTCAAACCAGCAGTAAGTCAAACGTTTTACGGTCGTGGCAGAGGAATCTGGCTGTTAGTTTTTAAATTCTTCTGGGTAGTTTGAGTTGTTTGGCAGAGCTTTGAGCGGAATGTATTTTTTCAAATGAGGGCATTCTTTTTTTCTGTGCGTTTGTGCACTCAGTCTTGACTTTCTTTGAGGTAAATACTTGTCCAGAAGTGGAAAGAGTAATTGAAAAGCAGCCTACAGATAAAGCAGGATGCTCAGGAAGAGAGTATTTTGCAGTGTCACGTGGCTGTGGCTGCTGGTAAAGCTTTTTCTTTGACTTTCCTTGTCTTTGTAGTAAGAAAAGGCCTGTGCACTTAGCCACTGATTTCTGGAAGGGTTGCTGGGAGCTCGTGTGTAGATGTGCTTTTTGGTTGGTCTCTGTTCTTGTTTGCACGTGGCTGTTTAAGTCCTTTGTCTTCCTCAGTGTGGCTGGGACACCGGTCAGGGTAACAAGGCTGTGTCCGTGATGCTGGAGAGAGTGGCTTGTTCTGGTGTTCAGGAAATGAGACTGTTTTTCTAGGCATGTATTTTTGTAGCTGATTGTCATTTCATTGCACGTAGCAGTGTGTGTGTGTTTGTTTTTTTTAAGTAAGGAAGGATGTGTGTACAAGGGGCCAAGCCTGTTCAGTCAGTTCCAGTCATCACCCGTGTGGTCGTGAATACTCTTTTCTAACTCCATTGTGAATATCAGGGTGAGAATTGCCCCGACAAATGCAGTCCTGCTTTATGCATTGGAACCTTATTTTCAGGGTGAGATTTCAAGGCAATATAGATGCCATAATGGGAAGGCTTGGGGATGATGAATGATAGAAAGGCTCCGGTGCTGAGCAGTGTTTTGCCTCTGAACACACATTTGGGATTTAACCTCCCACTTGTTTGGAAGTCATGAGCCAAGGAGGAGTTTCTGTCTTCATTGCAGTCATGTTGTAGTCTCAGGAAAATCCACCTTTGGGATTTCTGTCCCCTCCGCCTTCTGTTGCTCCTCTTCTGTTGCACCCCACATTGAGGTTAGTTGTCAAGAGCCATATGCTTGACAAGAAGATTTCATTCATTTGGAAATGGAGCTTGATAAATTTGTTGGGAAGAAAGTTGTGCTGTGTGGTTTCTGTAAAACTAAGGAAAACTGGAGTGGGTGACTTGAGGAAGTCGACAGATGCTCGTGTGCAGCCCTGGCTGGCTTCAATGGAACCATATTCATATGTGTCAAACAGAGCACAGGGCCTGCTGTTCCCTACCTGGAAGGAGTAGCTGGCTGTTTTAACATATCAATTCCTTGAATTTTTCAGTTAGGTCTTGATTTTGCAGATGAATTGACTGTATTGCCTCTTACTTTCCAACGCTCTTTTCAAACTTGCCGGTTTGATGAAGGGTAATGGGAGCAGAGTCCAGAGATGGAGAAGAGGCTCAACAGAACGTCCCTGAGCAGAGCTGAATGAAGAGGGGGTTTGGGAGGAGCCTCTCGTTCTCCTAGGAGGTCCTGTGAAGACACCTGAGGCTGTAGGCAGTGAATTCAGTCCCTCTTCAGTGTGTCCTACCCATCCTTACTGATGGCACTTATTTACTTGCAGGCAGCCTGAGAATAACCTTCCCAATTAAGAAAGTCATTACCATTAGGGTTGTAATGACTGCCCAGGAAAAGTCGTGATTAACCTGATTTCACAATTAAATTCCTACGAATGAGGTGGAATGTACCACATGTGCGGCTGTTCTTGTATACTGGCTCCTATGGAAAGGAGAGTGAGGAGATGGCTGCAAATCAGCTGTCTGGAAGAAAGAGGTGTTGAAACTCTCAGCTTTGCAGACATAATAATTGTAATAAAAAATGGCTTGAGAAAGGAGGAGAAAAAGCTTTGCTGGAAGCTGTAGCATTTCCTTTTAGAAGTGTGCTTCTGCACCTCAGCTTTCCCTAGAGACTGAGGACTTCAAAACAAAGAAAGGAGAGTATCTGTGGCAGATGGAGTTATGATGATAAAGGGTGATAAGTGGGTCAGTTCATCTCCCTTCCTCCTGCTCACTCCAAAAGCTGCAACTATGGTGGGTGCAAGCCCAGAGTAAGGCAGAGAATCTTTTGACTCAGCTTTAGGAGATCCCATAAATTAGGGCTGTCTTTCTGGAGCAAAAACTCTGTGCCTTGCATTGCCCTCTCGGAGTGCTGGAGAGCCCTGGTTAGCAACAGGACTGACTTCTCTGGGGCCTTACAGCTGTTGGGTTGGCCCTTGCTAAGCCTAGGGAAAGTCTTTTAAATTGGACTGGCCTAATAGAAAGGTGAGTAGAATCTTGTGGATGTGACACCGGAGGACTATGCTGTGTCTGATGAATGTCTCCACATTTTTATCCCTCAGTTTAACCAGAGGATGGTGTGTCTGCTTTGTGCGGTGAAGCTGGGGAAGGTAGATCAGGAGGGAAGTTGGCAGCTGCTTCCCTGTTTTCTCTCTTACCTCTATATCCTTTATCCTTCTCTTGTCTGCTCCTGGAGAGGTTTGTGGCTCCCTGATCCTGCCACACACACCTTTTGCCTGGGCTGTTTCACCCCAGGTGGAGTATTTAAGTAGAAGCACTGTTGTTCATCCTCTGCACTGCCTGGTAGCAGCTGTGGAGTGATGAAGCCTAATTGCCTTCCTTGGACTGAAAAGTCACATTATAGTGATGTAGTTTTATCTCCATTACATGTGCAATTTGGAGCTGTTCAGTTAAAACTGGCTATTTAACCTGCCTTGCAAATGCAAGATCTGCTTGTTTCACTGGTCATAAATTCCCCTGGGAAGGTACTTGGGAGCTGTGTCCCTGTTTTGGCAGATGTGAGGATCCAGCTGTGGCCCTGGATGTGCTGCTGAGGATTAGAGCCAGTACTCTTATTTGGCTTCTAGTTTGACTGAATTGTCAAATCTGCTTAAAGCTTTAATACATCCCCTGTGTTGGGGAAATGCTTCTCTCTCAGTTCTGCAGAGGAGGAATGGGGCAGGTTAACTCTTGGCCAGGATTACCTGGAAGGCCGTGGCAGAGCAGGGAACTGATCCCAGTCTCTGAAGTCCGGTATTAAGCCCTGACTATTGAATGAACCTTATAGCAACACAGAGCGCTTTTGGCTGAAAGATGTTTCTAATTCAGAGACAAAGGTTTATGGAAGTATTTAATTGCACAGGCAACGTTCTGTAAAACCTGAGATTGGTACAGAGTCTGCAGAACGAGAGAGCACAGCTGGTGAACTTGGTGGTTACGGTTATATAGATATGTAGATACACAAGCCATAGATGAGGTTTTGGACATAATTTATTCAGCAGTCAGTCTCAGTAATAATAGCAGATAATTTTGACACAGATTGAAGAAACAATTAGGTTTTGGTATGAAGGCTGATCTGGTAGAGCAGTCAGCTCTCCGTGAGTCTTTCATGGTGTTTGGA
The DNA here is from genome assembly GCF_963082525.1 of Nesoenas mayeri. NCBI lineage: Eukaryota > Metazoa > Chordata > Aves > Columbiformes > Columbidae > Nesoenas > Nesoenas mayeri. Next base: position 8,735,446 of record NC_137556.1, read on the forward strand.
GTTCAAATACTAAGAGCCAAATCCAGGCTCAAGTGAGTAACTTGCCTGGATATTAATGGGGTTGTAGTTTGGTCCTGCTGCATGTTTAGGCAGGGCATTTCCTCTTGTTATTTCTAAAGGAAACAGACTTTGTGCTAGCGGATATCCTTTGCTTGCTTTTCACCTTCCCTGGTAAAAACAAGATGAGTGGTGAGATGTTCATCTGGGAAATAAGAAAGAAAAAATCCACTCATGTCTTAACAGGCTATTTATATCCCACTTCTGCAAAACATTATATGATAGTGCCCTTTTCCCAGTAACCACGGTGGTGTCAGGCTCCTTCTGTGCTGCCCTGTCAAAGCAGCACGAGGCTGTGAGAGCAGGACCAGCATGTCCGTGCAGCGCATGTTAGGGCTGGCAGTGAGTAGCCTTGGTTTTAGAGGCAATAACCCCAGACGCTCAGGGTGAGCAGCCCACCTGGCTTTGCAGGCACGTCTGTGGGTGGAAGGGGAGCACATGGAGGAAGCTCTGGCTGGAAAATGGCCAGAGATGGTTTGCAGAGTCTGACTTCTTTATCCGCAGACTTGACGCAGGTCAGGCGCTCGCTTTCTGCTGATATAAGGAGATGGTTCAGCTAGATAGAAAATGGTTCACAGCTAGGTTTCAAAAATGCAAGAGCATTGCTATCTTAATTTAATCAAAACCACAAACTAATCTCCTCCTGGCATCAAGAGGCTTGGGCCAAAACAGGCTCCTGGGTTAATTGATTTCCTTCTTTTATTGTTCCCTGTTGGGGTGGCTGGTTGGCAGTGCTCGGACACCGTATAGCTGGGCTGGAGCTGGAATGCTCAGTGGCTGAGAAATGACTCAGGGCAGGTTGTGAGTGTCCTGCTCTGGTGTGGAATGGCCTGTGGGGGCAGGGACAGGGAGAGAACATCTTTTTCTCTTACATGCCATCAAGATCCAGGGAGGTGAATGCTGTTGACCTGCTTGTTTTGTTTAACAGCCACTTGTGGTGGTGGTTTTTTTTCTTTTTTTTTGAGTTGGAAATAATAACAATTTTCCGGAAATCTGCGCTCAGATGGTGAGCACAGATGCCCAGTTGGAAGGACATATGTGAAGCAGCCAGAGCTATGGAGGAGCTGGGATAAGACACGTCAGCAGTTGCTGTACAAAATAAGAAAGGAAGTAGCTGATGTCACGAGCTGTAAGATCCTGACTGACTTTATTTTCTATTTCCTGCCTCACTCACTGGCTTCAGAGGTGTTTTTTCCAGCAGATATCAAATTCCTGATCCACTTCTGGCTTCCTTTTCTGCTCTAAGTTTTCTAGGTACAAAGCAGTATCTCATTTTCAGATGCAGGCATGAACCACCAAGTGTCCACAGCACTTTCTGTGAGCACGAATGAGGGCCCTTGATTTGAATAGTTTGCCCCATCTTTCCCGAGAGCTTTGATTTTACCAAAGCCTGCTTGAGCTTCTGTGAACTCCCTCCCTTCCACAGCAGTTTGGGCACCCTGCTCACAAGCCAGCACAGTTGTGTTGGAAATAAATTCAAGGTTTTGAGGACTGCTGGGCTGCTATGGGCTTTGAATGTGATGGTAATGCATATAAATAATATAAAGGTCTTCAGGGGAAAAAATAAATAAATCTGTGTGCAGGACCTACCTGCAGCAAAGCTAGACGTTCAGGTGCATCTGTGGTTGATTGTGCTTTGTCCTCTGTTTCCCTGCCTTGAGGTCTTGTGGGGAGAAGAGCTCTGCTTTTGGCCCAACAGGGGACCGCTGTTTCCATCTCAGAGCACGGACAGGGGTCTTCTGCATGAGGATAGTGCTAAAACTTCAACCTTCCTTCTCATACCCAGCAGGGATGTGTCCTTGCCTGAACTGGAATTGCATCCAGTCTGTGCAAGCGGTGAATCAAACTTTCTTTGTTGCTAACTCTAATACCCCTTTCTTGCCTTTGCAGGTTTTGTTGCCAGCTGCTAGTTTATTGCAATTGATGGATGTTAGAAAAAACTGCTGTGACTTTCTTCAGTCCCAGCTGCATCCCACGAACTGCCTTGGAATCCGAGCTTTTGCCGACGTGCACGCATGCACCGAACTGCTGCAGCAGGCAAACGCCTACGCAGGTGAGGGAAGGGTCGTCCGTTTGTCGAGTTAAACCTGCTTCCAGGGACAGCGACTCGTAGGTTGAGCAGGATCAGCACATCCTGGTTGGTCTCTTCATGCTTCTACTATTAGAACAGGAAAGGAGCTACTTTATTGGGTTGTAGATTTGTAACTTTCTCTGATGCTGCAAATTGTGAAATGTTGTTTGGTCGCAGGGGAATGCCTAAGGAGGTAAAAAAACTTGGTTATCTGGATCCCACCCTACAAAATAGTTCCTCAGTATGTTTCTAGTAAGCTCTTTGGCTGCCTACTCAAGAGCACAGTGTTGAGATGCTGGTGTCCTCCCTGTGTACCCTGCCCCATGAGAGCAATAGGCAATGCTGGGCATTTATGCATTCTAGAAATGGCACCAGGCAAAACTAAATCTTGTGGGTGTTAGTGGGAACACTCAGCTAAAATTGCGGTGCAGTTTGAGCCTTTGATCTCTGAGGAGCAATGGCCACTTCCCCCAAGGGTGAACAGATTCTTGTTTCCTTGCGAGTGCATGTGTTTGGTTGCAATAAGTAGGCACAGGCAATGTCTTTCAGCGTTTCTTCTCTATGGCCATAAATGTAAAACTATTTCAAGTGGCTCCATGCTTGTAATTCCCCAGCACCTTCCAGTCTTCTCTGGCAGCGTTGCCTTTGATCTCTGCTTTGGAGAAGCTGGTAGTTTTCTCAGTTTGTTCTTCTGTCTATTTGTATAGGAAAAAATACACCTGCTGTCTCCCAGAGCACCTGCTCTGTCCTGCAACACTTTCCTTGCTACAATTTTGTGCTAATTAGACCATAAGTAGGCTCAGTGGAATAAAAATGTGCCCACCAAATCCTCCTCTGTTTTCCTGCAAATAAAAGTAAAACCTCTTCAGCTGCTCTGGCTGTATTATCCCCTGGAGGAAAAGGTACCCTGGAAGGAATGGTTAATTGTATAAAGGCTTGCTTGTAATATCTCATTATCCTTGCTTCCAGGCCCTGCTTAATCTTTAACCCAACAAGCAGTGCATTCACTGTATATTTATTTGGTTGTTTGGCAATTAGAAATTCTGCTTTGTTGTTTTATTGGCCTTCATAAGTCCCGGTTAGTACAACAGCCCATGTAATGTTAATGACACTCCATTAATAAAAATGCCATTAAAATTCTTTTCACTATGTTGTTTATGTAACGGCATTAAACCAGAAGTCCCCAAGCTCAAGAGTCCGTGTGTGCATGAGCTCAGTTACTTGAGAAATGCTCAGTTCTGGCCAATGGATAACTATAGTAGGTGGAGGAACTTTTGTGATGGAGGAACAAGTTACTTTATTAAAATCAGTAAATATTTTTACTTGCTTCTTACTAGTAACAAGAGATCAAATAACTTTCTGCTGCCAGATAAGAATGAATAGGAGGTTGTGTCCAGAAGTCAGAGTGCATCCAGCTTACTGTGTGGGGAGCATTTCCTGCTTCTCAAGTATTTAAGACCAGAAGAGTTCATTAGATCTTCTGTATGATTTCCAGCATAAAATAGAATTAAACTTTATCCAGATACTGCTATTTTTAGTCAGAGCCTTTGGCTTAGCTGTGGTGTTTTGTTTTCCCATTAGACCAAGTAGGGTCTGTGGTTGGGGAAGCCCAAGTGCCCTCTGTGATCTCCAGGGAGCTCCTCTCTGGAAGTTGTGCCAGCTCGTGTCACTGTGCTGCTGCTTTTTGGCAGAGAACTTTGCAGATGTTGCAGCGGAGGGAGCTCTTCGAATACAGGAGTCTGAGCTTCTCAAAGCCACAGGGATTAGGACTTGAAAAAAGCCGCTTCAGATAAAGTGTGTAAGATTATGTTTCTATATTTCAGCCAAAGATAAATGAGACCTGGCAAATGGCAGGCAAGATTAAATTGGCATGTATATCTTACAAACGCTTGCAAAACTAAAATTGCCTGCAACTGGCTAACAATAGTTTTGACCTAGAAATCATTTTTTAGGAAGTAATTTTTCCTAATGCCCTTTGGCTAGATGTAAAGCATGACAGATTTGATGATCCTTTTTGGATCTTTATTGCAATCAAAATTCTTCCAGTTTGGGATTATAAACAGTGAGGTCTATTTTGTTTTCAAGTGGCTCCTGAAGTTACAGCATGGAGGGATTTGGAGGCAAAAAGGGAGCAAAGGGAATTTGTACATTTTGCAGACTTAAGTGGAAAGGGACAAAGCTGCTGAGGAAGATGGATGCTGAGGTTTTGGAGCAGGAGAAAGGTTAAATTTACACATTTTTGGGGAAAGAAGCAAATGGTAGAAGGAGAGGGGGAGAGCTGATGCCATGTGCATGCATGGGACAAGGATCTCCCCCTTGCCCATCTCTCTGAGTGCCTCCCTGCATGTATAGATTCAGCTGGATGCCCTGGTATCCCTCACTATTTGCTGCTGTTATGCACCAAACTGACTGTTTGGCCGATTTATGTTAAAGATGGGCTTTCCTTTGAATACCTGCAAATCTCAAGAACCCTTGTTGGAGTCTCTCATCCAAATGTTGAGCAGATCTGCTGCTCTCTAGCATGTTAAAGTAAGGAAGGACTGAACCTTGAGGTGGCCAGGTTATTTACTACCTTAGAAATGTATTGACACTTTTCTCAATTGCCACTTCTAATCATGTTTGCCACTGGACGGTACTTAGTGGCTTTACAGAAAGTTAAGTTCCCGTTTAGTGTCATTTATGAAAGTGTTGCGTGGGGCTTGTGTTACTTGAAATAGCATCCGATTTCTTTAATGTGTTCTGAGGCTATTTTCTGTTCTGCGATGCAGTTGCGGCGTGTCGTTTGTCTCGAGTGCTCGGAGCTGTAACAATAGCAGTTCTATGAATGCTGTAGTCCTTCTGTTGACTTAAAGCATGGATTTCTTTATAATTTTCTGTTCCCCCTTTTCATTTGTTGAACAGAGCAGCACTTTCCTGAGGTGATGCTAGGAGAAGAATTTCTTAGCCTTAGTCTGGACCAGGTTTGCAGTTTAATATCAAGTGACAAGCTCACAGTCTCCTCTGAAGAAAAGGTATAGTAAATTGTATAGCAACAGTGAATGTAAGAATGCTGGAATGTTTCTAGATCTTGATCGGGAACTGTTCTCATGTTATGCTCTTTAGGGGCCGTTTTCCAACAGAGCACATATGGAAAGGAAAATTAAAAATAATGTTAATCTTAAAACCACATAAAAGTGACCTTCACTTGGCTGGTACTTGTAGGAAGTAATGATTCTCAGATCCATATCTCTTCCAAAAGCCCTGGGGGACAGAACCGAATGCCTTCCCTCTCTGGAAAACTAAGACCCTCCCATCTGCAGGTGGTGTAAAGCTTGTATTACCTGCTATAAAAACCTCAAAAAAGGTGAATTTCATTAGGCCAGGGAGGAGTATTGCCTTCTGTTGCACATCAGGCAGAACAAGTAAAGGAGGCCTGAAACCAAGAAGGAAGGAAACATTTTTCTAGCATCATCAGTGTTTGTAATGGTAGAGGTGTTGATGTGTTGTTTCATGGTTGAAATGTTCAGCTCATCTTGTGTGTGGTCTGTATTTGTGGGAAGGAGGAGGACCAGTAGTTAAGGCACTTGGTGAACACCAGCTCCAGCTCCTGTTTCTGGTGTGGGCTTCTTGCATGATGTGCAGCAGGTTTCTGGGGAGAGGTGTGTGCCTCGAGTCCTTTAGCCCACCTCCACATTGTCCCCATGGGGAGATGGGCCTTTGTGGGAGGCTACAAGAGAACTTGAGGATGATGTGGCTTGTAACTTCAGGACCTTTGTTGAATGCGTTTTGGTGGGATGGGGCTGGACCTGGTGCTGCTGGTCAGGCTGCACATCCAGAGATGTGCACCATCCTGCTCAGCCCCTCCAGGCTGCAGATGGGCTGCTGCTTGGACCCATATGGACCATAAAGGTTGCCAGAAAACCTGTCCCACTTGAGATGTGAATGCAGCGATGCCTCATCCAGATCCTGAGCCAGCAAACTCGGAGGCTTTGGGTTTGCATTTCTACAGGTATGGGGCTTGAGTGGGCATCTTGGTGGGGTGCTGAGAGGTACCAGGCAGGACCAAAAAGGGAAAAAACAAGCAGCCTGCAAATTTTTCCAGTCTTGTGCAGCATTGTTAAAAAGCTTTTATTGGCCTTGTGCCCAGCGAAATCAAAGTGCTCTCTCCGTCATTTGAGATTTATACAATCGAAACCAGTATTTCTTTAGCTGATTGTAAAAGTTGAGAATGGAAGGCAGTGGAAGGAAATGAGTGCATAAGCTGCATGTTCAAAACAACAGATACAAATAACAGGAGAGAGGGAGAGAATGGAATTGGAACACAAACATGACACATGTGCTGAAAATTGAGGCCAGACTCTTAGGCTGCTGTTTTCTATTAGCTTTGGGACAGACAAGCAGCTTTCCTGACCTTTATTCTTGCTATCTGTTAAGGTGTGAGATATGTATTATGAAAAAAAAGTATAGGTAAAAGTATATATATGTGTCTGTCTATACATACGTATCTATATTTATGCATGTGCACGTGTGATGGATAAGTAACTATTTTTAAGCCACCCCTCCTGCCACCCCCTAACTAATTGGCCTACTAAAAGATATTCTTTAACTCCACAAGTTTTGGCATACTTGTATCCATAAGCTATCATGACTGCAAAAAATTGTCTGCTATCACAGAAATCTAATTTAATTGTAAAATGGTGACGTTTTGCCCTTTATTCAAAGATAATGCTCCTTTCTCTCCCTCTCCCCCATGCTTTTGCCAGCCTCTGCAGTTGCACAGTCCCTTTTTGCCCAGGGCAAAGGGTTATTTTGGTCCCTGCCTGCTCTTTCTGCTATAGCTGAGTACTTTGAAGACAGTTTTGTCAATGCTTGCTGTACGTGACCTAATTGGCTCTTTAATTCTAACAGCGTAAGGAAGCAAGGAAAAACTGTAAAAAATCATTTTTATTCTTGTTTACTAATGATGTGTGAAACAGAGGGGCTTCCAGCCCTTGTTAAAAGGCTTCTGCCAGCTCAGGACAGTGAAGAATTAAGGTTTGTTTTTTAACGGGTTAGGATTTTTGGATTGGGGATTTTACCCAGAGCCCAACTCGCTGTCTCATGGTGCTAATGTGCAGTGGAAGCTGACGCACAGTTTGGTCCTCACTCCTGTGAGTATCGTAACAACTGGATTTTTGGTTGAGGAGACTGAGCAAACACCTGGGCTTGCTCTTTGCTTAGGCAGTGTGCAGAAAGGGGATAGTCCAGGCTTTTACCCTTCTGCTCCATTGAGTGGGAGATCTGCTTTTCCCAAGCTCGGGACTGCTCCTGCTGACCCGACCTGTGTCTGTGCTCTGAACAGAGCTGGGGGGTAACTGTTCCATGTCACCCCACCGACAGTGGGTCCTGCGTGACTGGAAAACTCCCAGTCTGCTGGGGGGGCTGCAGCAGCTGCTTGGTTGGGGTCTGCAGTCGAGGGAGGGCACAGCCGTAGTGCAAACAAATGTGGCCTTTCGATAGAGATAGTGCTGTTGTGGATTAAGATTCCCTCCCCGATAAAATTAGGAATTGGAGCCAATGGAAGGTGCCTGAATCTGTTTGTTTGTTTGTTTGTTTTTAACTTATTATTTTTAGAGTAGGCACAGCAGGGTAGCATCAGTGTGTGCTCTGTAACTCAGCATTTGTGCAGAAGAGGTTAATGAAAAGAATGCTTGTTGGCTAAACATTTGCCTTTATGCTTTTTCCACACTCATTTGCAATTAAAAATCTCAAACAACCTAGTTTCTACTTTAAATGCCTTGTAGCCAAAGTGAAAGTGTTTGTTTATTTATTTTCATTTAAAAATACTTAAAAGGTTCTGCAGTAGTTATTTTCTTCTGGGGTTTGATTACAGGGCTCCCTGTTGCATTTAAATTCTCATCTCAACTCCTGAATTCCAAGCAGTTCAGCAAGAGCGTTTGTTGGCAGAAGAAATGAGGCTGGTGCTTTACTGCCTTTTATTTTTTTAAGTATATAGTTTAGTGTAAGAGGAGGAAACCCCTTTCCGTTCTGCCTCTCCTTTGTGGGAGGACACATCTGCCAGCGCCTCCTGCGAATGCATTTGCCAGCAACAATTGGGGACTGAGAGATGGTGCCCTCAGCCCTGGTTAATTTTTTCAAATCGGTGACCTTGGACCAAACGAAATGGTTTCTTGGGGAGTGATGGGAAGGGTGGAAAGAAAGGAAAAAATATCTGTGCAAATTGGCCTGGCCATTTGGTGACCCCAGCGGGAAGCTGAAACCAAGGGCACGTGCTTGGGCACGGGGCCAGGGATGTTTTTTTGGGGGAAGCACGGGGTTTGGGGGAGAGAGCTCTGTCAGCCCCCCATGGGTAACCGGATAGTGAGAGCACTTGGGGAATTTGGCCTGTAGATGTGAGTTAAGGGTCTGACTTGAATTCTGGCTCTGCGGGGAAACTGCTGCAAGGATCCAGATCCTGCTGAGAGCAGCCCAGCCCCTCTCCTGGCCTGGCTGGGTGTTTCAGGAAGCTTTACCCTCTCCCGGTGACATTTTCAGGCTTTTTTTCTGGCAGGAGAGAGGCTCCCAGTTACATAAGCACATGCATATTCATGCCCGGAGCCCACACAGGATGCATCTGTTCATTGCACCAGGTCTGCGTGGCTCCTGCTGTGTGGGGCTGTTTGTGCCCAGTTCGTCACGGAGTCAAAGTCTGGATGCTTATCTGAACCGGTTGGATCTGGGAGAGAGTAAAACTAGATTTTGGTTCAGACCAGAAGTCCGGCGTGCCCTTGCTTCCCTGCATTAGTACCTGGGTATTTTTAGTGGTGAAACACGTGTGTGGCTGCAGATGGGGCTTTTTCTGCACGTGTGGTGAACTTGTCTTGAAGACTTCTTGTTTCTTTGGGGGAGGAAGAACTAGCACACTGATTAAATATGATGACTTACTGTGTGTGTGGCCAGACTCCTTCGGAAGGGGAGATCTCTGTTATCTGGAGTAGCGGTTGTGGCTGATTTCATGAATAATGTCCAGTGCAAATGTCAGCAGGCTAATTAAGTTTCCTGGCTGCCTTCCCATACTCGTGTCCAAGAGGCATATGATTGTCCTGGACACACGTTTAGCTTTGAGAGTGATACAGCACATCTAGATTTGAAGTTGCTTATTAATACGCATGGTCAGCTCACCTCTTTGCTACCGTGGTGCTTGTGCTCTGTGCATAGTCACGACTTTTTCATCCATTTGATAGAGATCTTGCACCTCCTTCCTTCCATATCATGAAATCACAACGCTTCTGATTTTGGACTGTGCAAGCCTGTTCTTTCTTCTCCGTTTAATTGTACTTTATCTGTGTAGGTCTTTGAAGCAGTTATTTCTTGGATAAATTATGAGAAGGAATCTCGCTTAGAGCACATGGCTAAACTGATGGAGCATGTTCGCCTGCCCCTTTTGCCCAGAGATTATCTTGTACAGGTTAGTCTGCAAATAAGTAATTAATACTTGCACTTAAGTTGCTGGCAGCTCCTTAATCAATGGCTTGGCTGTTTGTGTCTGAGATGGGTAATTTGGCATGTCACGGAGTCTGAAAACAGAGAAATAAAAGGAAAAACTCGATGGACTCTGAAATCAATGTGTGTGTGCAGAAACATTCACCCGACCTGTGCTCTGCCAGACAGTGCCTGGAGTGGAGCTCCTGCCCCTCTTGGTGGAGCATTTAGAAGTTAATATCTTGCTTTTTTCACTCTGAAAATACCCAGGTGGCAGCGTTACAAGCTGTGCAGTTTTTTTTCCTAATGCACAGGTACATTTAGCTTGGTGAAAACAGATAATGTGTGATAATTTTGGCTTAAGACATGTTCCACACATAGAGATGGGTCTGTGTGACTGGCAGGTGAGGTGCTCTCTTAGTCCGACTGGGACATTGTCCTTGATGAGTTAAGTCCTGGGATCTGGGCCTTGATAATGAGCTGAGAACCCCTGAAGAAGGGCTTGGCATATGGGCCCTTTGACTGCTCTGCTTTTGTCGTGTGTCTAAAAAAAACCCAATACAATTGAAATAAGATTGGTATTCACAAGATGAACCCGCCATGTATTTTTTTTTTTCTCTCAACTGTATCTTCTGATTGAGTAAAAGGTGTTGACTCTCCTTAAAAATTCTGACTCAGATAAAAGAATTCACTTATTTTGTACCCAGATTCCTGGTGAATTCTCCTCTGCTGAGTTAAGTGTCTGGCAGAGGGTGGTAAAAGAGAGAGCACAGCTACTCATGAGTGATACTGGAAAAAAGTGAGAAGCTTGGATGTTACTGCGTGTGTTTCTTTCGGCAGAGCTGGGAGTCTCTTTGTCCTCTGCATATATTTTTTTTTGATATTGGTACTTTGGAAGAGAAATTCCAGGTTTCATGTTCTTTCTACAAAACTGCTTGTGACCTGAGACACCAAGTACATCAGTTTAAATCTTTCATGTGTGTGCCTGTTCTCAGACAGTTGAAGAAGAAGCTTTAATCAAGAATAACAACACCTGTAAAGATTTCCTTATCGAGGCCATGAAATATCATTTACTTCCTCTGGATCAAAGGCAACTGATAAAGAATCCCAGAACAAAGCCGAGGACTCCTGTCAGCCTGCCAAAGGTAAGCTGAGTTTGTCACTTCGTGTCACCTCACACCATATTGCTGTGGTTGCATTTTCTATCTTGAAAGGAGCTTGTGTACTTGCCGCATTACTTCTTACTAGCTCCACAATCGTCCTTTGAAGTGTTTTTACTCCCTCTTCTGCTATTGTCTGTGCCCACCAAGGATACATAATTAAGTCGGATAAACTTCAATAAACCCTTAGGAGAAGCAATCTCTCTGCTCCCAGGGGCAAGGCTCTGCTCCCAAAACATTTTTTTGTCAGCCACAAGTGGTTGTGTGAATGGCTGTTGCTCCTGAAGCTGTGGCTTCAGCATCGCTGACCTGTGGAGAGGCTTCAGGCAGCTGCTTGTGGTGCTGGGCGGGCTGGTGGGGGTTCCTGCTGGCTTGGAGCCCTGCCCAGGAGGGTGCAGTAGGTGTCTTTTCCCATCTCCGTAGTTGGAAGCCGTGAAAGAACAACACTCAGAGCTGTGAGCAGAAAGTCTGAAGCAAATTTCAATAGACTCAAAGCAGCTACTGAATAAATAATCCTTGTTACTCCCTGCATTTATCCTGCAGGCATGTGATGCTCTGGCCACCACTTTATTAGTGAAGAAAAAAATGACGACAGAAACTATTTTCCCTGTGCCCCGGAGATAAACGCGGTTTGGTACAATGTCTGTCAACAGCCTGTCACTGCAGTTATTAATGAGCATTTAGGAGATTGTAAGATATCAAAACCACAGTGTGTTTTTCTGAGCACGAATCATAAGGAGCTTGGTTTGCAGAATGGTGTATGAGCTCTGTGCTACGGGGGACTATTCAGATGTATAGATACTGGACTGTCCATCAAGAAACTGATTCTGCAGAGTGTGTTGGTGTGTCATGCCCCTTCTGCTGCTGGCACTGAGATCTTGGTAGAACACAGCTTTGGGGATATCATGGGGGGCTGATGTGACCCTTGTTCAAGGACTAAAGTAGTTAAGGATGAAAATGAACAGTGAACCACTGAGTTCAGAGGTTCTCGACATCTTCTATAGCATGACCTATGAGTATAAACCCAAATCTTCTGCAGGTCTCTCCTCCATTCTTTTTAACTGTAAAGAAAGAGAAGGTGATGATCTTCCAACAATCCAGTTACTGAGAAACTTTCATCTGGTCTGTAGGCCCCGCTGAGGAGGGCTTACCATCTGCTCTGAAAGCTCTTAATTCTGTAATCGTGTGAAGCTCTGCAGCTTTCCATGGAAGACTGTTACACAACCAGCAGTCAGGCTGCTAATGTAGATTCAATTTGCTTTCTAATGTCACATTCTCATCTTTGTAGATCAAACAGTCTGCTATTTTCATACTCTTCAAAGTCTTTAAATTGCTTTATAGCTCCATACTTTTAAAGCAACCATACCTGGAGTTGAACTCGTTACCTGGCTGACCTCGAGTGACAATGTTATCCCCTCAGCTACTCACAGCTGCCCTGCAGAGGCTAAAGACAGTCTCCCATCTACTTTTTGACTATACTTGAAGCCCTGTTATATTGCTTCTAGCTCCTTGGCCTTGTAACTATCAGATTGTCTTGGGTAGTGTTTGCTCCTGCTGCTTTGCTGTGATATGGAGAGGAAATCTTCCCTCTGATAGCTGTGGAGGGTAGGTACGTATTCGGAACCAAGTGCAGATCGAGTTGTTTGTGGGTGCAAGTGGACTCAGGAGTGATGGGCAGCCTTTGAGTGCTGAGCTGTTGGTTCTTGGGACCACCACCTCTGGGCAGGTCAGCAAGTCTGTGGGGAGTTTGTCTTTGGGTGGCAGGCGGGGCGGGTTTGGGAAGGACCACACTGCACACTGTCTGGCTCTTTTCCACCAGCATCCACTGCTTGGTGTTGCTGGGAATGGAGTCTGGTGCTGCATGGACCTTTAGCCTGATCCAGCAGAGCTGGATCCTGAGACTGCCCTTGATCACCTTTGTATAGATCTTCCCTATCTGTAAGGAATTTAGGGTTGAATTACTGGATTTGCATCAGTACATATGGCAGCCAAAAGCCTTAATGAAGCTGATAAATCGCTTCCTTCAGCAGCCCAGGTCTTAACAGCCTGGGTGATTTCCCTGAGTGTCATCTTCCCTGCAGGTGACAGTACAGCTGTCAGGTTTTATTTGCTAAGTGGCATTGATTATTTTTAGCACCACTATGAAGACAAGGACTAAACAGTGGGCTGGCTCTGGAAATTATCCTGGGATGTTCTTCACTTAAAAATACTTCTGCAGTGAGTCTTGCATGTGTCACGGTGCAAAGTAGTTTCATGGGGAAATGGAACACGTTGCCCACCTCAGAATGGTGAGGAATGGTTGATGGTGCTGCCATATCTAGCATGCTCTGCATGGAGATTACTTTTTTATGTGATTTTTTGTGCCCCCTGCAGAGGCTTTTAGTACGTCTACAGCATGTTTTTGGCAGCTGCTCTTGACCATGCTGTGCTGATGGTTTCTTTGCAGAGAGCAGCTGCCTGGGCTGGTGTCTGAGGTTTTCTAGCTCTCATCTTCCCTCTCCAGGTGATGATCGTGGTGGGCGGACAAGCACCCAAAGCCATTCGCAGTGTGGAGTGCTATGATTTTGAGGAGGAGCGGTGGGATCAGGTTGCTGAGCTTCCCTCCCGGAGATGCAGAGCAGGTAACAAGAACTTTACTTACAACCTTTGTTTTCTCAGTGCAGTTTTTCAGAGCTGGATAGATGTTGTTGGATGTCCCTTCAGCCTTCCTCTGTGCCCCTGCTCTGTCTTTTCGCCATTTCTTCCTTCTCTTTCCCTATGCACCTCTACCCTTCTCATTCAGGTGGCTGCCTTGCTCTCTAGAGGGGTTGCTCCTGCCTGTCTGCCCTCCATGGCTACTCTCTCCCCTTCACCACCTTTCTCTTCTGGCTGCTCGTCTGTCAGTGTCTCTCCTCCTCCTCCTCCCATCCCACTGCCCTGGCAGCCCACAGGGATCCAGATTTCCATGCTGGTTTCCTAGTCAAAATCAACAGAGCTGAGTATGGCCCTCTGGATGCTGAAGGGTGATGGAGAGCAGATCTGTAGATTGGGAGTGTTGTTCTGAAGACATCTGAGAGTGTTGTGAATGTGGATCGCCATTTGGTGTCTTCTCTGGCTCACCTACTCACGCAGGTGTGAAATCCATCTGTGCCTTATGTTGCTGTGTATTTCTGTGCATTTCATTTTCCATATGTACATGCATTTTTTAATCATACTTGGCTCCAATGCTTTTAACCTACAGAAAAAGACTTGCCTGCGTTCTGCTCTTCCCTGCTGTGCGACACACCTCAGCAGACACCCCAGCTGTTTGTAAAACCTCTGTAAAATCTCTCTCCACTCTTTTCAGGTGTAGTATTCATGGCTGGCAATGTTTATGCTGTCGGGGGCTTTAACGGATCTTTACGGGTACGGACAGTTGATGTGTACGATGGTGTGAAGGACCAGTGGACGTCCATAGCCAGCATGCAGGAACGACGAAGCACTTTAGGCGCTGCGGTGCTCAATGATCTCCTGTATGCAGTGGGCGGCTTTGATGGCAGCACTGGTAGGTGACTGAGCAAAAGCCATGCAGTGCCTGACCCGAAATAATGTTTTCAGAGATCCCTGCAAAGACTGCAAAGCTTTAGTGAGGTTCCTCCACCCTTCCTCTATGATTTTGTAGAGAAAGAGCTAGAAATTGGGTTTGCCATGTTGTAACTAACCACGTGCACGTTCTGACCCATCAGTAATTGCAGAGTATTTTTTTTTCCTTTAGTGATACAGACTGAAAAGGGATTTTTCCTTTTTAAGTTAAATTTTTCATAGCAACATAAATAAAATGGCAGCAAAGCATCCTACAGGGTATGTGTCTGGGATTTATCTTGACATAACTGCATGTTTAGATTCACACCCTGTGCTTCTGCTGTAGGGCTCTGCCACTTGGTTAAGCCATAAAGTAACTTTTTCAGCTGGTGATAAGTACAATGCAACAGGGTCTGGGGAATTTTTAAACCTTTGCATAGACACTTTATAATATGTGGAAGGATGTGGGACTTCTGGGCTTGGAATCTGGACTCTGCTTTACCTTGGTGTCCCCAGCGCATCAGAGGGGCAGGAGTGATGGGGTAACAATTTTTCCAGCTACTAAGGAAGTGGCATTGACATGCTGGTCCCAGCCTGAAAGGCAAGGGACTAGAAAACTGGGTTGCAGGAGCGTGGGGGGAATTATGGGCTTGGGAGGAGGTGGAAGGCAGATGAAAGTGCAACACCAATCTTTTTTTCTTCTCTTTTTTTTTTAATTAGAAAACCTGTGTATCCCCTTTTTAACTAGGTCTGGCATCAGTTGAGGCCTATAGCTATAAAACCAATGAGTGGTTTTTTGTGGCTCCCATGAACACAAGAAGAAGCAGTGTTGGAGTTGGAGTTGTGGAGGGTAAGAAAATCGGCACCCGTTTCCATCCAGCAAATGTTACTTGTGTCAAACAGAAGCCTGAATGGTTAAGTGCAATAGGAGGGAACTGCAGGAACTATTCTCTAGACTACATTTAGTTGGTAAAGATTTATTTTATATGATGTAATCACTGCAGCTTTTTCCATTCTCCTCTTTATCTTAGTGAAAAATTGTGTGCAGCTTTCCAAGAGCCTCAGACCCAGATCAGACCAGCCCATGCCGATGTGTGCAGGTTTCTTTGAATCCTTATTCATCCTGGGCTGCTTTTGGCTCAAGAAAGCAAATGGAATTGTGCAGTGTACGCTGGTGCTATCAGCCGACACTGCGTGGATGGAATACCCATCACAGAAAATCTGCTCAGCGAGAGAAACAGGAGCGCATAGTTCGTCCCACGGCTCCAAGCTGGTGGTTTGGCAGGAATACTAAAACCTGCATTTATTGACATCAGGCTTGCCAGCTTGCACGGCAGGATCTGCTGTGGTTCGTAAATGAGCAGGGACTGATGGCGGCACCCACATGTCAGCACCAAGCTTGAGTGAGCCAGGGCTGAGCAGCTTGGTTTGGATACAGGAGAAAGAGCGGTTTGGGGAGGGACCTTTTCTTCCTTTAGCAAAATCAATTCTGAAGCAAGTGAAAGATTTCATTTGACCTTGTCCTTAGCATAGCATAGCAGTTTCCAATGAATACAGCGCAGAGCAGCCACTGGCACAAGCCTTGTTATAAACTGAGCTTTGAAGTGGCTTAGTTTGACCTGTTTGAATGGGAAATTGGTGAAATGTGTTTGTGTACATGAAACGTGTTTGCGTGAGAAGGAGGGAGATAAATTCAGAATAAATAGCAGTGGTTGTGCTAAATATGCGTATTTAAAAAGCATTTCCTTCCAAATTGGCCCATGCTTGTGAAGTGCTGGGCTGCTGATAGTCAGTGGGATTTGCTAAAATGGATCAGTCATTTGAATGTGCGACAAATATTAAGTACATACCCACGAGGTACATTTCTGTGGACAGATTTTTCTACTGGAGATGTGAAATCCTTTTCCTTTGGTTTATTTGAAAGCACAAATAAGTCTTGCACGTGTTAAGAGTCCATGATAAAAAAACGAGAGCGTTTGATGAGGAAGAAGAGTTCATCATATTGGTGCAGGGAACAAGCTGCAGCCTGCAGTTAATCCACAGTGTTCATCTGAACGTGATGAAGATTGATCTGGGTGGGTACTGAAAATATCTAATAATTGATGCCAGCCAGGGAACTTTATCTTGTCTTGCTCTACCTGGCACTCTTACCTTGGTTCATTGACTAACACCAGGTGGCTTGAAACAACAGCACAAACAAGAGTTTGAAATGTTTGTAGAGACAGGAAGAGGCAGAATGAGCACAGTTGCAAACCTGATCCCTGCAGACCTGTCCCTATGATCAGGGCCTAAGGGAGGCCATGAGGGAACTGAGGGAGAAGAAGGGACAGAGGACATTGAGAAAGAAAAGAGCTGGGCTCTTCTTGGAGCTTTGTAAACATCATGGAAACATGAGGATGGAAAAACATTAGAGTGTAAATGGTAATTGCTCTTGTGAATGTCATGTGCTGAAGAATTGCGCAGCTCATTTGTGGCCAGGCTCTGCTGTTACGGATTGAATATTGGTCTTTATTCATGGATTTTGTACAAAAAAAATGGAGTTGAATTTTCCTGCATATTTGTTGAACTTTATTAATGGTTGTTTCTTGTGGTGTTTAGGAGGCTCAGTCTTGAACCAGAACAGCTTTGTGGTAGGTGCTCTAGTAAAGAAACACTAAGAAACCTCTTCGGCCCAGAGGAATTACTACTTAAGTGCAGAACAAGCTGATAGATGAAACAGGGAGTCAAGGAGACAGTATCAGTCGGGCCTGTGAAGACAGGCCACAGTGGACCATCAGCCCTGTTCTGTGTGTGATGTATTCCCATGACTTCTGACTGTGTTTTTCCAGTCTCACTTGGTGTATGTTGTCCAGCTTTCATTGAGTTGAGATAGGAACAGGTATCCCATGCTGTGAGGGTCTCCTGTGGTATCGTCTGTGTTGTGACCACTTGACATGAGTTAACAGGCTGGTCTCAACTGTGTTGGCAGCATTGCTTGGGTTTGATTTGGCCCAGGTTCTACAAAATCACTTCTAGGTTTCCATGCAGCTATTATATTAACATAAGAGGCTATTGCAT
The DNA here is from genome assembly GCF_963082525.1 of Nesoenas mayeri. Classification (NCBI taxonomy): domain Eukaryota; kingdom Metazoa; phylum Chordata; class Aves; order Columbiformes; family Columbidae; genus Nesoenas; species Nesoenas mayeri. Next base: position 8,752,771 of record NC_137556.1, read on the forward strand.
ATTTATTGCTCATGTGATACTGTAATTAATGTACAGTATTGACCTTTGCCAGCAGACCTTGCCTCGTGGCACTGAACTGGAGGAAACGCTCGATCAGCAGAACGTGTTTGATGTTACCTCTTCTCCTGGGGCAACAAGTCATTTGGAATACCCTCTGGGCTTGTGGCTTCTAATTACTCTGTGGTGTTTCCTTGTCTTAATTGACAGCTTTAAAAACAGTCCCACCTGTCTGTGAGTCTACTTTCCCCAGACATCCCAGCAGGTTTAGGCAGGTCTCCCAGGGCCTCCCTCAGCTGGGATCTGTCCTCACCTGGGGCCATTGGGCGTGATGGTAATGTCAGTCTGTTGTAGCCATTGTGCTGATGCCAATGTGTGTCTCTTCCAGGTAAGCTCTATGCCGTGGGAGGTTACGATGGAGCATCCCGTCAGTGCCTTAGTACCGTTGAGCAGTATAACCCAGCCACGAACGAATGGACCTACGTAGCTGACATGAGCACTCGCCGCAGCGGTGCAGGTACTGGCTCCGAGATATGTTCCTAGGAGCGGATGATTGCTGGGTTCTTCTCTGCTCATGGGAAGGAAGAAGCGTGTTTTGACATTGCTGGGCTGGCAGGTGCAACTTTTTCTTTCCCCTCTTCCCATGAGGGGAAAAACCATAATTGCTTGGAAGGTCTCAGCAGCTCTCCTGACTGTGTTGAAATCTGCCAAGTTGAAATTAATTTCTGGATTAATGAAATAATGTTCAGTGTCTCCAAGTAGCCTTGCTAACAGATGCATCTCACTTGTAAGCAGAGTTATCTTTTCAAATTGCCAGCTGCAGGCTCAGCTGGAGACAGGAAAGCCAAGCTGCACCTCCTTCTCTCCTGTAATTTGGGGCTGATCAGGTTGATTTTCCTTTGGATCTTCTCTGCAAGCATCCAGTGGGTGCTTTGTAGCGCAAAGCACATCTGCACTGGGTATGTGCAGATCAAATCAAAGTATAACATTAATCTCAGATTGCCTCTGCTAAGCTAGTTTCTAGTGTACCTTTGCTGGCATGAGTTGGTGTTCTGAAGGATTAGAGGAAGGGGCATGTTAAAGAATTATGTTCTGGTCTTGATAGTTTCTAACTTATAACCTGGTATTGGGTCATGTAGGCACTAGTTCTCTCTGTGGCTGTTCCTCTCCAAAAGGATTAAGAGCTCTTATCCGTTGCATTTAAAATCATCCTCAGATGAAAGGAAATGCTATCAGTATTGATCCTATTGCTCTGTGTGTGCAGTGGGTCCTCCCTGATGTCAAGTTGTGCAGTTCTTGTTTTACAACAGCCAAAGTGGCAGCTACCGAGAGGCAGCTGAGCCTGGAGGCTGCACTTTGTGTGGGAGCCAAAATAACCCTGCAGGTTAAGCCATGGTGCAAATTTCCTTCAGACCTGGGCAGCTGGGAGGCTGCTTTCTACACCTCATCTTTCTTTCTTCCCTGTAGTACCTTTTCTGTAACTCGAGGTGAGGCAAATATGATCACCCACTGTTGGCTTGAATTTAGTTGAGGAAGTTTTTAGCATCTGCTTGATGTCAAGCCTAGCCCAGTGCAACCTTACAGGAGAACAGGAGTATCTTGTGTTGTCGACAGCATCTTCAGCATCTTGAAACACAGCAAACCAATTTGTGCCTGTAGTGAGGTGGATTTAAGTGAATTTTCTTTCTTTTAAATGCTCTACTCTGAGCACTGCTTTGCAAGTACATCTCCACATGACAAGTCCAGTATTACAAATGCTTTTGCTTGCCTGCCGAATAGCCTTGCAAGTTTCCTTTCCCAACCTGAAAGCTGGGCTCTTCAAGTTCTAGTTATCACCCAAATGCCCATCCAGCAGGCACCAGGGAGGGGACAGCCTGGTGCCACTCATCACCAGTGGTGCTGCAGCATGATTTATCGCACAGTCGTGCAGCTCCAGAAATGAAACCACGCTGCAGCTGCCAGCATTGCCGTCCCGATGCTGACACCTAGTGGGGGTGAGGATGGGTGTCTCTGAGTCCCATGGGTGACTCCGATCCAGGCAGTGATGCTGTGCAGATATGCAAGTGCTGCCGGGTTGTGCTGGACCAGCTGGGGGGGTTCCCTTTCCCCTCCTGGCAGGGACGTTGCATCTGTGTGTGCCCTGTCTGTCTGCCTTGCTGCACAGGGAAGCAGTTTTAGTGGAGAAGTCTTGGAGTGTTTCTGACTCTTTTACTCTCCTACTTGCTTAAATTAACAAATTATTTTTTAAAAGTGTAAAATTTTTGCTAACAGTTGAGTATAGTCACATGCTAAGGTGCTGTAAACCCAGGTTGCTGGGCTCAGACGCTGTAGGCTTTCCTCACAGCTAAATGAGTTCCCATTCCCCAGTCAACTGGGTGGCACCAGCCCCGGGGCCAGGATGTACAGTGGGACATGTTCTACTCTGCCTGGATGGTGCATGTTGGACTATTTCAACCAGACTGAGAATTTCACCCAGTAAAGCGGTCGTTTACGGCAGTTAGAGATTAATTATCAATGTTGTGTTGGGATTTCAACACCTCTTGGTGCAGCGAGAGATGGCTGGTCAAAGCCAAACCCCGCAGTAGCAAGTTGAGAAGATGGAGGTGATGGTGGTAGACCTGTTGTGGTGTTCCTGTCCCCCAAGCGATGTTGTGTCCACTGGAGCTTTAATTTGTCAGTCAGTCTCAGGTTCTGGCCCGTTTTTTGTTGAGGGGGGAGCAATAATGCTCATAGGGTTTCACTCCATGCCTCGTGTTGCTGTCCCACAGGCAAAGCACAGCAGCTGCTGTGGCCCGTGCTCCTGCTGACCGTGGCAAGATTCCGAGCAATATGACACATCCTGTTTTTGGAATGTGACACATTGCGTTTTTGGGATATGACACATTGCCAGGAGATGTTCCTGTGGTACGAGAAGTACCAAGCCTGGGTGCTGCCTGCTCTCCAGTGCAGCACTGCTCCTGTGCTCTCCTTTCCATGTGCTACACCTGGCAAACAGGGAAGAGATTTGCAGGGGTCAACTTGAAAATCTGTTTGTTTTACGCTGACAGGGCCCCTCTCCTCCCTACTTGTGCCTTCCCGTCGGTCATCAGGACAAATTCACCTTGCTGGTGAATACCCATGGTTGAAATGATGCAATTCAGACCTGTGCTTCTGTTTTACTAACATCCCACCTTGTTGATCTTAATAGAGGCCTTTGAAGGTGTTAACGAAGATATGTTGCTGGAAGTTTTAACTCTCATGGACCGGTGAACATTTCAATTAATTGGCTTAATATTAGACAGAAGCACCCTTCAGATCCCTTGTCACTCCCAAAGATTGAGCCAGGGGCTTGTGAAAGTGGCTGGGAAGGTGGTCTTGGAGGCACCTTGCCTGTGCCAAGTGCTGCTACTGTGTTTGGGGACAGGAGTGTGGGGAGAGGAACCCTCCAAGAACTGAAGCCAGTAAGTTGTTGGGAAGAAGAGCTGTGTCCAGGGCATGAAACCGTGTGGCATGAAGGCAGCAGGAAAAGCAAAAATAAAGCTCCTGGAACTGGGAACAAGGCTAGAATAGCAAAGAGTCCCATGGCAGAAAATATCGAGCAGATGGAAACAAGTTGGGGTGGGATGTGGTGGTCAGGGAGCTAAAGGGAAGAGCGAATGAGTCAGTCCTAAGAGATTGAGCAAAGGCAGATGAATGTCATGGGGCCAGACTGTTGATCTCAGATAGACTGAGATCTAGCTGAGAAGGAGCACAGCCCTGACCAAGGACATCTGCCAGGCATTACTGTGCAGGTCTGCCATGTGGGGTTTGGGTGTAGAGTTGACCATATCCCAGGTATCTTGAGACATGTGGCTCGTGTTTTGGAAATGCCTTGGAGAGGTCAAGGCCTTACCCAATAGAAGATCCAGGGATATGCAACCCTTTCCCCCATACGTTTGCCTCATGCTGAGCTCTGTTTGGCAGGTGTTGGTGTTCTCAGCGGGCTGCTGTACGCTACCGGGGGACACGATGGTCCCTTAGTAAGGAAGAGTGTGGAAGTCTATGATCCAGGAACAAACACCTGGAAGCAAGTAGCAGACATGAATATGTGTCGAAGAAATGCAGGTAACCACAAGAAGCATTTTTGTGGTGTTTAGTTGCAGTTCTCTGTGTGGTTTGTAGCACAACTGATGTTCAGTATTGTAAGAAAGTGATAAAAATGGAAGATGAGGTATCTGCTTGGGAATGAATCAGAACGTGGCGTGTGACATGTTGTGGGGGATGAGTTAGCCCACATCTAACCATCTGTGCTCTACTTTTGAGGTGTGTGTGCGGTGAATGGTCTCCTCTACGTGGTGGGAGGAGATGATGGTTCCTGCAATTTGGCCTCGGTGGAATACTACAACCCCAGCACAGACAAGTGGACGTTACTACCAACCAGCATGAGCACGGGGAGAAGTTATGCAGGTAAATAGTGGGATAGGTGGCAACAGTTTGGGTCACTAATGAACTTAAAGGCTGTGCCTTCTGAAGCTTTAATCTTACATTTTTGTATGTTTTATGTTGCATTCAGTAGAGGAAACCTCCATAGAAAAGGTAGATACTATTCTCTCTCTGCTAGTGTGTTGCTGGACTTTGGCTTTTCAGGATGTTCTTGGCGATATTGCAGCCCAGCAGCTGCTCTTGTGATAACTATGTCTATTTGTCCATTCTTACAACAGGTGTGGCTGTGATTCACAAACCCTTGTGACACATGATCAAGCCAATGTGAGGAGCAGAAGTGAAGTGGATCCAGCCAGGTGGTGTTGGGAGGATGACTGACCTCTGACTTGACCCATCTCATTGCTGTTCATGTCTCAGTATGACAAGTGATACATTACAAACATCATCTGCTTTGTGGTGGATTACATAGCAAAGCAAAAATCCCTCTGGGGACATGTTCCATGCTAGACACGAGGTGTTGCTTGTTATCTGTGGTGCAATCAACTGTTCTTCTCAGTGGCCAATGTTCTGAGATAAACACCGTGCTTGAACTGCAGGCACTGAATTTCTTGTGTGAAACAAAACTGCTACGTTTGGGCATGTGAGTAAAAACAAACACTTTGGATTTCTTCACTACTGATGCTCTGTGCGCATTATCAGTTGAACTATTTACTCACTGTGCCTGGAGGGTGGACTTTACTACTGGCAGTGGAAACTTCTGAGTAGCAACCGAGAAAAGCAGTCAGCAGAAACGGACTGGAACAGGTGATCTGGCTTGAGTGTGATGCTGTCTCAGTCGTACGTCTGTATATACCACTGGACTACTGTATGTATCCCTGAAATGCTTGTCATATGGTGGAAATAAATACTGTGTGATATTTTTTTCCCTACTTGCCATGAAAGCTGTTTGCTGTACGTGATGGGACCTGCTGGGCAGTGCCTTCCTTGGGGCTGAAGTCTCAGCACCTGAACCACGTTAAACTTCGTGACCCCACCAAACATGTACTGCTCCTGTGGGATTTATTGCTCTGCTGAAACAAATGATGCTTAAATAGAAAGTATTCCCAGCTCACGCATTTCAGCTGTGCTGAAAGCCCCAGTTCTAGCTCTGTCCAGCATCTAAATGCCATTTCATAATAGAGCATTTAGGTGTAAAAAGAAATACCTTATGGTGACATTTAATGTAGAGACATTACATAGAGTGAGAACCCTCTGTCACCCAAGCAGTGATTAATGAGCCAAGGTTAAATACCTGCAGTGTGTTAATGCTTGCAAAGCATGGAGATTAACTAATCACTGTCACTGTAATTGCTGTTTTAATCTTGCCTGTACTGAAGGCATTCCTCTATTAGTATGAAGAATTCATAAGATTATTCCAACCAGACAAATCTAGATCCAGCTCTAAGGTAGCTGTCTTGCTTACATCCCAAATTCTTCAAACTTTCTGTTTAAGAAGATGTTTGACTTTAAAATACATGTTGTGTCTCCTTGTGAGCTCTGCCATGCTTCTGCAAGCAGGGCTGGACTCCCAAAAAACTCCCCAGCCAAAGGAAGCTAGTGGAGAAAAATGTTTTCTGTATTCTTTTTGTTCTTGTTGGTTGGGTTTTGTTTTCCCCCTGTAGGTCAGCTAAGTCTTTCTGTAGGACTGAATCTGCCCATGTTACTGTTGAGCTCCAGCACTTTATCACTGTTGTGCTGCTGGTTTCTTTCTCTGTAGATCTGCTATGAAAAAGACTCCATGTGTCCTACAGCAGAAAAGAAAAAACACTTAAATATTTCAGAGGGATCTAAGGCTTCATTGCCTTGTGCAGCTTTTGTAGAGGAGTGGGTTACTTCTGTAAATAAGTAGATTTTTTTTTTTAAATGTTGAAGTGTTCCTTGTGATCTGAATGCCTGTTCATTCTGGGGAAACAGCACCTACCGTCGCTGCATCACCTCCTGCAGACAGGACTGACCTTCATGGGGCATGTTAGGTAGCACCTGCTCCTCTTTGGATGTTCTTTTTACAAGCAAAAGCAAACTGTCCAAAGAAATGACAGTATTATTTTTGATGTCTACCCTTCCATTGCATGGCAGCTCAGAGGTCTTGAAAATTATAATGAAAAAAATTAGTCTTTGCTTTAATACCCTTTAAACCTTTTGCTTTGGGTTCTACAACCTGCAGTGAAATGTGCCAAAATATTAGTATGACATGCTACTCTTTTATTATAGGTGGTGTTGCTTACTTGTAAAAGCCATTGAGGCTGGTGGGAACATGTCCCCTGGCTGCAGCTGCCTTCAGGTCGGAGCCCCAAGATGTGTCTTTACAGTGATGCAAGTGGGACGAAGCCTTGGCTCAGACTGACTCCAGCTCACTGGCCTGAAAGCAAAGGCAGAGAGATGTTTCCCTTTCATGCAGCCTGTGGGAATAGATGATAAAATGGGACAGGCAAAGCTTTTTGGTCAGCGTTAGCATCTCTTGTTAGATTGAGGTGACAAGGTGGAAAAGCATTTGAGCACATGTGACAATCGTTAGGTCTGGTATAGACACAGGGAATGTAAAGCTAAACAGTTACTGTATAGCCCAGCTACAACTCAATGTTGGGAACAGTTGCCAGCTAACCTTGTCACACATGTAGCATCACCAGAGCAAACACAAATATTGCCCAGAGACTGAGAGTTTGTGTGGGCTAGAGATAAAAACTCGTAGTTAGTGCCAGAGAGATGTAAGTTTGGAGTTTGCTGTGTTTGTCAGATGTTGTGAAAGGTTGTTATGCCTGAAAGTTGGATAATCTTTTCCCCTGCTATACATGTCTTTATAAACCTTCCTTGCTTGTAAGAAAACCAGTTCTTGGTGTTATTCTGCTCTTGTAAATGGCATTTTTGCCCACTGCTGGCTCAGACCTGTGGCTTGCTGGGCCGGGCCCGGACTCGCAGCCTTGCGGCAGGAGTGATGGTGTTCCTGGCTGCAGCCAGTTCTTCTCGATGACAAATGACACGTTTTCTTCCTTTCCTTCTCAAACGTTGCAGTGTTATGCAAGTCAAGTGACCTCGTTTTCCAGCTATGCAATATGGACAACCGTAACACATGATGAACCAGCTGTATTCCCCCCTTGAAATGCTTTTCGAATTTGTCCGTCTTTGTCTTGTGGTTTCATGTTTGTATTGTTATTTCTGAGCACCTGAGCCAGATCCTTTAAAGGTTGCCTTTTTCTAGGACTGAAAACATAGCATTAGCGCTAACAAATTTTACTGTAAATATTTTTATAAGACAATTTTAAATAATTTTTTGGATTGCTTTTTATGGTCGTCAATGACACTTCTGTTAAATTCTGGATCTGATTATTACACTCTAGTGCAGTTTTTGCTAGCTGTGATGTAGGTGTGAATCAGTATGTGTTCTGCACAAGGAATTACATGTTGTAACTAAGATCTGGGATGGCTCTTATGTTGATTCTAACATATTAGAAGGACAGCACTGGGCTTAACATTATGAGATAAATGAAAATCCATTACCTCAGTCACCAGTACGCTCTTAGATTATTAGTTATTTTACAACAATTCCAGTACCCTTGATTTAATTATTTTGTGCCATGTGTTTACCCCCTGGTCGATTAATGGACAACTGTCTGTCTATCAGTGGTTTTGGTTCTCGGCTCCTGCGGAGCGCGGTGCTGCTGGGAGGCGGAGGACGCCAAACACACAACAGTGGGTGTGCAACCCCTGGTTGCCAAAACCAGTGAAATTATCGCAGGAGGTTTTGTAACAGCTTTTACAACCCAGCTCGGGCTCTTTCCTCGCAGCGGTCCTTTGTGGAAATGAAGGCTTTCTTCAGCTTCCTGCTCTTGTCGGCTCTTTTTGGGGGTCCCTGTGTGCTGACCCGCTGGCCGCAGGTTTCCCAAAGGTGACTTTGCTCGTCCCCAGGGACACGCACCCAAAACCCCGACTGTGTCGTGTCTGGGTTTGCAGAACAGGCGAGTGTGTGTAAAGCAGGCTGGGTTTGCCTGGAGCAATCTGTTGTTTCAACAAGTTTGAATCAAACCCATCTTTTCCATTTGTGCCTAATAGATAAATTTGGGGGTGATTAAAACCAATTTTCAGTTCATTCAGTTTATCCAAGTACTTTTTTTTGGTACAGATGTGTACAGCACTGTAATTACCATAAATATACTTGGCAGCATTTGCACGACACCACCATGAAAGTTAATACTGTTCTCTTGTTTGCGGTGTTTGGAGACCAAAATCCTTAAAATCCAGAGATGTGTGATGCCTATTTATCAAGCTAAACATGATAGCTCAACAGATAAATACAGCTCATTTTTAACCTTTGAGATTCATTACTAATAAAATGTAATATCAAACCAGTTGCCCCCTTGGCTTAACATTGTACTGACAAGTAACTTCACATGAGCATAATTAGTCGCTCAAAGCTACAGTGTTTTGGGAGTGAGTGAGACAGTATAGCCTGGAAATCAGTTAATTCACTTTTTTTTCCTCTGCCCTTTGTCTCTGTTTATGGGTTTATAAATTATTTTCCTCTACAGTGACAAATGAATATATGGAATTTTAATTTGTATATTTTATGTATAAAAACCCTTTGAGAGTAATGGATGATTGTGAAATAATTTACCTGGGTGTGAAATTCTTTGTTTTTGTGGCAGAGACTTTCTTGGTTTGGTAGCTGAAAGTATCCCATGAGTGGGTGGACTATTCAAGCTCATTTTTTTTTAATTAAAGCTTTTTTTGCATGAATGTGAAGGACCAAGGACTTTGTGAAGTAGTTCTCTTGACAGCTGTCTTGTCCAGTGCAACGAATGACTCAAGAAACATTCTTCACTGAAATATTTACATTATGAAAAAAAAATCACATTGTAGTCCCCATCCTTTAATTTGAATAAAAACTGGACTAATGAAATAATGCAATTCTTCTGGGTCTGTTTTGATTTCCTCAGCTTCTGACAGTGAGGAACGATCTCATCACACATGGCTCTTTTTGTTGTTGTTGGTCTTTAATCACAGCACATCCAGCCCCTGGGTTTGTGTCCCTTGGGGCGGGACAGCCGTGCTCACACGTGCCGATGCGGGAGGAGATGCTGCCCTGATGCTCTCCTGGGGTCTGCGCTGCTCCTTTTCCAAGGAGTGTTGTTTAGGGCTGTTTGGCTGCTGGGATGCAGGAGAGGAGCGTTTCTCCCTGGGGGTGGGAAAGCTCCTGGTTAGGGGCATCGATGGCAGAAGGTGGAACCTTTTAGTGAGTGCAGTTGGGAAGACAGAAAACATGAATAAAAGGAGTTTACCCGCATGGGCTCAATATTTCTTAACGCAGTAAAGCAACACATTTCCTACGCCGCTGGGAAGATCAACACAAGTAGCACAACTCGTTTTATCTTATGCTTACAATATGTCTCACTGAGCTCTCTGGTTTTCCAGAAGTGTTCCATGTTCCTCCTCTGTTAATAACAATGTATGATGTTAAATTTACCACGTGGGATCCTGAACTTTAATTGTCTGACGAACAGGTAGTGATGTATTGTGGGTTGCTCTATGCACCTGGGGGACTTTGCAAATGTTCCGTGTTTTATTTCAAAATTACTTATCTCCCACACAGTTGGCTGATTTTATTCATGTTTAAACTGATAAACCTATAAATCTATGAAGCTGTGGCTAAAGAAAATCCTTTGCTCTACAGGAGAATAATCTTGCTGCCTTGATTTTGCTGCCTGAATGTTTTTCTATTATGATCGTTGTTTCTATCACAACCTACTTTTTAATCTTTTTGTCATGTGTTGCACCCTGAATTTCTTCCTTGGCAGGACAAGGACTATAGAGCAGTCGCTCCCGCCTTGTCCCATCCACCTCAGAAGGGCAAATGCTTTTGCAATGAGGAAAGGAATAGGAAATATGAGGAAAACTCGTTGCGGGGGTTGCAGCTTGGAGCAGCTCTGGTCCCTGACCGACCTGGGCACGTCCCCACGGTGTGCACTGGGCAGCAGGTGTGAGCCCAGCCCGGCCGGGTCCCACCTCATCTCTGCTGGTACAGAGGCTGTTTCCAGGCAGCATTGCTGATACTGTGAAATGCGGTGCTGTTGAGGCTTTTACCTGCTGAGAGACTCTTGCTGTGTTTCCCCTTGAATGCTCTCTCTGCTAAACAAGCCGATTGCCTGAGCTCCCGCAGGTCGTGCTCACTCCTGTTGTTCTCCTGCAGGCTCTTTCACACCCACACGTTTCTCAGGCTGGTGCCCCAGCCTGGGTTGCTTTTTCCAAGCTCAGGAAAGCGGGTTCCCTTTTTGTTGCTGGGTAGCAAGTGTTTTCAAATAACCCAGGATGAGATCTGCCTCTTCTGCAACAGCGGTACTGGGGAGTTTGGTACATGAGTCATCCCAGAATGGAATCAAAGGCGGGGAGAAAACAACCTCAGCTATGGAAACTGCAAACACCTGATAAAAGATGAACCTATTTAGTTGCAGGCCCAAATGAATAAATGTGGCCACAAAAGGATTCCCTGCATCCCTGTGCTCTGGTTGCAGGAGGAAGTTTGCACAGGATCTACTTTTTGCAAGTGAGAGCTGTGTGGCCTGGAGATGGGATGTGGATGTGGTGGCTTCAGAAGGCAAAGTTGTTTCTCCCCTGGCTGGTGGCTTGTTCTTTGGCTGTGCTGAGGGTGCTGTGTGATGGCAAAAAATAATTGCAATTAAAAAAAATATCTGTTGGATGCTTCTGAAAAAGATGGTCTGTAGGAGGCACAGGACCATCACAGAGACATCGCCAGGATCCACACCGGGGTTCCTACTGTACCCTGCGGTTGCTCAATGACTTATGACATTGATTCATATAATGTTATTCTGCACTGTGAACAAGCACAAAAATCACTTAACTACTTAGTGACACAAAATATTCTAAGAAATTTGCCAAGCAATTAATATTACCATTCTTGTTCAGCAAATCAAATGAGGTCAATTGGCACAGCTGCTGAAGCTCAATGCATTTGATTTGACCTTGATTTACAAAATATATTATTATGAGCTGCCTTTTCTTTCTTTCACTGCAAACCTCCACAGCCTCTGCTAGGCATATTGCTCAATAAATTACAGGTTTTAAAATGTTAATCTTTTTTTTTCAATCAGTAAAACTTCTAAAGTGACCCTTTAAGGGATGTATAGTGTTTGCTCCAAAGGATCCGTTCTCTAAAGCATGAGAAGCTTAAATGTTATTTTTTCAATGTCTTTATGTTATTTTTTTCTACAATGTAATCTCACCGAAAGTCACTCCAATGAATTTGTCCCACTGGATAAATGTTGAAATATAATTCAAATCATGTTCTTGAATTCAGAGTTGTGTTGGGACAGAGATGTACCCTAAGACTTTATTTGATGTTTGATAAGGACTTTTAAGCACAAGCAATTTCTGCCAGACCTGTGCTGCCAACATCAGAAAACCTGCACTTGTTCATAAGGTATGTTAAGGTAAGTTATTTTTTTGTTTCTTTTTTTTTTTTTTCTGAGCTGAAGGTCATATTGAGCTTTAGAAGTTAAAAAAAGTATGTAGGTACATTAAACTTACACAGAAAACAAGCCTTAATCCATCATCTGTGAGGACACCTGGATTTGGGTGAGGGAAGCTATAAGGTCTCTTTAGCACTACGTGCAACAGAAAGACACTTCAGTTAGTTACTAGATCCAAAGAGAAAACACAAGGTAAGAATCCCTTCAGAAGTAGGGAGTCAAAACCGTACTTTAAAATGTCCTATCTGGCAGATTTCTGTTAATTACTTGTGTGTATCCATAGTTTTTGGTAGAAGCGTTGTGAACCAAGCCTGCGCCATGAATATTTGCAGAAAATACATATTGCAGTGGAGATTTGGCAGCAAAGGGAATCAGGGCGAGCACAATGGAGACGGCAGCACTGTGGGGTGAGGAGATCTTGCAGGTCTGTATGGGGATCCTCAGGGTGTCCCTTGCTGGTTCAGCTGTTTGGTGCTGCTGTGAGCTTGGTGGAATTTGCATGGGAACCCCAGTGAGAGTGTCCCTTTCTCTGCCCTTGTTCTGCACGCAAATCTTGTAATAATTATTGCTTTGGGGGAGTTTTGAGCTTTAATGTATATGCTTTATTGTCTTGAAATTGAGAGGGGTCCCTTGTCTCCCAGTGTCCATCTGTGCTGATCTACTTTTGGTCTCCATCACAGTGGTTTTATTGTTGCAACTGGTTCTAAACAATGATTTCTCTTATGCAGCAATCCTCTAAGAATAATTAACCAAAATAGTCAATCTCTGTTTTTTTGTTTAATAATGGTTGATTAGTATGTTTGATAGTTGCTAATATGGCAAACCATTATTTCAGAAAAATGGAAATAGAAAGGCCAAAAAATAGAAAATAGTACCAGCTTCCTCCTGACTCAAGCATCATAAATAAAGGATTCCCTACTGCCACAGCTGGTGCTTATCTAGTGATAATTTGAGTTTTGCCAGGTGTGCGGCTGAAGATATTAGATTTAATCAGACAGCTTCTCTACCTGCTTTTATTGTAATGCCTACATGTTGGGTTTTTTTTCCTTCTTATTTAGTTAATTCTGCAGTGTCTCATGCATGCAGCAATGTGAGTCGATGCGGGATACATGCCTGTTTTCTCTCGCACCGTGAGGGTGCAATCATCCCCAGCCTGGGGGAGCAATCACGGCAGCAAAACCTCTTTGATTTAGCGGCAGTGGGTGGAAAGCGTGTTAGTGGCCCATGGGGTTCAGTGTTGGGTTGTGCCGTACAGGGCGCTGGACTCTGGGGGTCAGCACAGCCAAATAAATGAGCACCAGCCTGGCCAGCAAGAGCTATTGAGCTATTTGCAGTGCAGGGTGTCTTCCTGAAAATAGTCTTTTGAAAAAAAAATAAAAATCCCTCAAGCCCTACAACTTTGTAATATGGGCATCTGTGCTATATTTTGCATATAGATTGGGATCAAAAGTGCTGTAATACAAATCTTTCCTAGTCTGGTTGTCAGCTTCATCATGTCTGAGCCCCTCATTTGATGACACGTGTTAAAAATAACTTGTGGCCAAGAAGCTGGAGTTTTTAAGGGGTATTTTTTTTTAACCTACATAGTTTGTCATCTCTTCTCTAGTGTGAGTTGTCTGAAGGGGCAGTGAGCTGAGCCTCTGCTGATAGGAAGAGAAAGGGGGAGCCTTTAAGTTGTTTTTAGGGCCAAAATCTGTGCATTGTAGTGTTGTAGCCTTAATTAAGCTAATATTGACTGAGAACTCTTAGGGGTGTCATTATCCCTTGATTCTGCTGATTGTTATCCCTTCCCCAAAAACAGAAAGCAGAAGTTATCCCTTACTGACAGGTGGGGGAAAGAGGAGGTTGAGGCTGTCTTTCCAGCTTGGACATGCTGAGGATCCCTGTGAGAAATTGGGCTTTTTGCTGCTTGTATGCAGGACCAAATCCTGCCAAAGCTGGTGCTGGGGAAAGGAAGGGCTACCTGGGTGGTAAATGAGAAGCCGTGGGTAAGGACTGGACCTCTGCTTTTGGGAGCAATGCAGGTTTAGCTTGGCTTCAATGCTGTGTGGTCCAATATCTTGGATCCACACTTTGGGGCAACTTAAGCCATACTAACAGCTGGTCTCACCCTCTTCTGGTCCTCAACTGTTTTGTTCCCATATATCCAGAAAGAAGGTTAATTGTCTGCTGATTTGGGTCTCTGAAAGGCCTCTGAGTTGCAATGTGTGTACAGGGAGGGAAAGACAACCAGAGGAGCCAGACGAGCGTGGGATGCTGCGCAGCCTATTTTATGGTTCTTCTTTCACTCCTTTTCTGATTTTTTTTTTTTCCCAAATATTTAAAAATTGAGTCTCCTGCACACCTGCTGTGATCCGCTGCTTGTGTATGTGGATGAATAAATGAAGGAATTATTTCAATTACATTCATTTTCTTAAGTCTTAGACGCATGCTGGGCATGCAGTAGGTGCCTGGCAGTCACACAGGACTCCTGCCCACGGGGAAAAAGCTGCAGGCGCTGGGAAACCTTGGCCATAGGATCTGCAAGGAACCTGCAGGTCTGTACAGGTTCTGGGAGGCAATTTCCTCCTGCCATGTATTTTATCAGCACAAAGTTGTACCATGCATATAGCTAGTGTGTATGTATATAATGTCTATCATTTATATATATATATATGCCTTGCTTTTCTAGATAAAACTTTTTGTCAAAATGCACTGGGAAAGCTGAGGAAACGGATCATGAAGCACAATAATGGGACTTGCATGAGGGCACAATGACTACCTACCTGTTGGGCCATGGTGACTTTCCAAACTCTTTTTTTCCTGGCCATTTGGTCTCTCACAGAGCTGTATTAGTTCAGTGTTTAGGGGATTAGGTCTCTTGGTTCCCTGGGTGCAAGGTTTTGGCAACTGTACTGCTACAAGACCTTCTCAAAGTCCCCTCATATTCCATAGCAACTGAAGTTTGCCCCATCACCACTGCCCAAAAATCTTGTTAGCAATAAGACATGCTGTGCTTGAAGTGCTTGGTTCAAAATTTAAACTGAAGGAAATTGCCTCTTAGAAAAATTGAGTGATTTGGAGGAAGGGTGAGATGGATACTCTCCAGCTGCTGAGTTCTGGGATTCGAATCTAATAGAACATAATTTAAATTTAAGTCTCAGTGGCATTACCTGAAAGCTGCTCAGCTCTGTACATAACATTTAGAAATTTCTGGAGGTCAAAGACTATGATTTTGTTGAGTGTGTACAGGTGGTTGCATGGCAAATAATTACTCTTGGTTGAAATTAGAGCCTCTTATTTGCTTCAATTTGCCTCATGCTTCACCTCACCTGACTTTTGTTTTAATAAACTCGAGAAACAAAGCCCAAGAGTTTATTAGCATCTCACTTTTCTATCATAACACAGAAGCAGGCATTGCCTTGGAAGGGTCTGATTGCTTGCGCTGTCACTGGCTTGTTGATGAACCAGAAAAGCTTCTGTTAGTTTATGGAGATGAGATTTAGACTTACACAAAAGCTTGACACCATGCCATGTTTTTAATTAGTTTTTTTCAAAAGATGTGCGAGATGAGACATGCACACACCACTGGTTCTTTATGTGGCTGTTAAGGAGAAGGTCTCTGGTTCTGAAATCTGCATCTTTTTGCAGTTAACTCATTTAATAATTACTATTTAAACAAATTTGGGCCAGATTGTTCTAATTTTGCTCTCCCTATAAAATGCCTTTCTTCTTCAGTCAGCCGGTCGCTTTTAATGAGGGCTTGTCTGGATTTGATTCCAAGTAAATGTAAAAGAAACAGGTAAAATCAAGACATGATAAGTTTTACCATCACGTGGTTTTAGAACTGAGCCCTTTCAATGAAAACATCTTTCCTTGACATTTTTAGTCGTATGAAGCTACAGTTGATTCCCCAAATCTTATGATTTCTGGATGGGATTATTAGTGGACCTGGTCATCTTGTGGCCTCTTGAGGGAGTCAGCAACTTTCTCAAGCCCTTTTTTCTTTTGTGGAAGGAAAGCAGCTTTACATAGGCAAGTCAATGCGAAAAAGGCAACTTGCTCTGTCATCTGATCACCTCAAAATATCCTGTAAAAGGTGTTCAGGGCATTTCAGTTTCAGATTCTGACAGATTAATAGATGACAACTTGTCATATAACCTTTAGTAAATCCAGCTTTAATTAACTGACATTTTAATGATACCTCAGTGGTCACCAGCTCAAATACAACTTAATTTAATTTAATTTGTTGGGCATGATTCTGCATGTGTGAGGTCTGTAGCCAAAGTCTTGTTCATAGCCCTGCTGTACCAGTGCCAATCTGCCACCGCTCACTCACAAGTGTCATTAGGAGCTGGTCCAAAACCCAGATCAAGGCAGTGTAAAGATAACAGGAGGCTTCACAAGCTCCCCAGGAAACTGCAAATTTGTAAATGACTGAGGTGTGTGGTGAGGGTTCCTTTTTTTTCTTTTTGTGTGTGTGCCGTTTCTGTTTGTGGCTTGTTGTGGGGGTTTTATGTGTGTGTTTTTATTATTATTATAATATTTATTATTATTTTTAAAAATCATTTTTTAAAGAAAGGCACATTCCCTGCAGCAGATGCACCTGGGGTAGGATGGAGCCAGGATGGATATCTTGCTGTGGAGCTGAGGACTCCCATGCACATCAGTTCAACTCACTCCTCACTGTAACATGTCGAGGGGATTTGTTTTCTGCTGAAATAAATGTTATTTGAACAACCTTTCTTCTTTTAAAACAGGTGTTGGAAACTGAAAGTAGTAACTTTAAATCTCTCCTTCATTAGATATATTTTGGGCTCTACTTCCCATCCTGTATCTGGGCTCGAGCCCCGGAAGACAGGCCAGAGAAATACTCCCACCTGCCCTAGTCACGTCATGCTTGTCCTATTGAATGAAGCTGTCTGCTGCTTAAAGTACACAAGAGATGTGCAGAGCATAAGCTGTACAAATGTTAGCACTTGAGTTCGAAGGCCTCTATTAAATTTTCCTACATATATTTGCATGTGTATTTACTTAATTCATTCTTTTTTCCAAATATATTCAGTATGACAGGATAATGTTTCTGTGGTTTACTTGCTGGCAGGTCAGCTGTATCTCCTCTCACCTACCAGTGGTGTTGCATCAATCTCTACATGTTGCCAAAGGTGTCTATTTACTAAGATGCTAAAATCCTGTGTTTGTAACAGAAAATTTAAATTCGTGATCTAGAAAAAAACCCTTCTGTTCTTGATAGCTTAGCTGTCTCAGTCACTGTGCCTCTAGCTAACACATACACAGCTATTTTTATAAACTGTTACTTGTTCTCCTTTATGGTCAAAGAGTATGGAAATGTTCATAATGCTGTAAACTGGTTTGATAATATGTTATGTTCATTTGGTACCTTTTTGTTCTGATGGTGCTGTGTGAAAGCTTTTATGAACTGATACAGAAGTAGGTTTAGACTATTTATTTCTATGTACCTGGCCCTTGTTATTCTTGAAGGGCACATTTAGCATCTGGAAGGGAATTATTTTTGTTATGGGAGGGTGGGGGAATCTTGTCAAAACCCCGCTCTGCAAGCAGGTGCTGCCATTCAACATGTGTTAGAGAGAAATGGTGTGACACCCTATTCTACTCTATCACAGCAATAATGAACAATAATTTGATAAGCTTACCCTGGGAGGCTTGGAAAGACTAATCCAGCCTTGATGTGATGGCTTTGCTGTGTCTGGATTCATCACCTGTGTCGCTTGGAGACAGTTTCTCTCGAGCTCGTAACCTTGATGGCGGGTTTCCATCCTTTACTTCCCTGCTGTGTTGACTGAGCGATCTCTCAGCCTCTTTCCAGCAGAGTTTATTTCAAACAGTAATAATGGAATTGGAATATAGAGAAATTATGTACAACCTGGCAGCAAAAGGCACTGCCAAGATGAACTATGGAATAAAAAAGACAAGTCTGCTTCCAAAGCCCATGCTAACAGGAGGGTTAGCAAACTCAGCTGCTGACAGGTAGTGATTCAGCAGGTGAAACTCTTACCCCAGAGGCCAAACACCCATTTTGGCAGCAGATCGTGGCCTCTCTGGCCATGCAGGCGGCAGGATGACACTCACCCAGCCGTGCCCTGGCAAAGCCCATCCAGGGTCCAACCCAAGGCCGTTCACTGTGCTCCATATGCAGAGAAATTACATTTTAGTACAATTAAATAATAATGTTCTTTAATATAACTATTACCTCAATGCATCAAGGATTTAAAAGAAAAAGCAAGTTCTTTATACTTTTGGTGTAATATTACTTCTACATACTCTTCAGGAGAGAATGGGAAACCTTGCCAATATTCTGAATATTGCTAAATGTTGCCTTTAACCATGCAACGTTTTGGCACACAGAGGATGAAATTAATGAATCTGATGGTAATGAAGGTGTAACTGAATGAGATGAGCACTATACCTAGAGGCTAATCATCAAGTAACTCAATTGAGGCTGCAATTATAAGATTAAGATTTGTGTGATAACGTTGTTTACCTTTATATAAATTGAAATCCAATACTTAATAAAGCAACAGCAAATTATATTAGAGAACAAGAAAATATAAAGAGATTCCTCCCCATCCCTTATCTGTCACAAAACAGTAGACTTCACCATATTTGCTGTTCAGAAAAACCTGGCATTTCTGCAACTTGAAACACATAATAAAGTTTGTTGAAGACCCTTCAAGAAGGCGGGGATCTCATCAAGACAGATGAATACATGGTCCTTTTTGGTTGTATTATCCCTTGTGCAGGGTACAGCAGGCAGCCATGGTGTAGAGCCCAGGTGGGAGCTGCTTTAGTAAAGCCAGAAAGGTTTCCAGTGTTGGTAACACAACTCCAGTGCTCCGGAGTGAAGCACTGCCAATACTGTCCTGCTTTCTGTCTTTTCTGCCTGTATCCAGGAGCTTCATTAAGAATCAGGACTTGGAAATGAACACAGTTTCTGTCATTCATCCAACATACTCACATGCATAAGGGGTTTTTTTTCCTGGTGTTACTCAGCTTTTCCTGGTTCATAGGCAAATGGCTCATCTTGCCTATACTGGGACAGTAAAATACACCTTGTAGTAGATGAGAAGTAAATTCAGAGGCTTTTTGAAGACTGGAGTTGATCCTTGAGGTTGGCAGTTCCCACATTCTCAAGCTTTTCCTGTAGATGATGATGAGGTCTCCCCTCTGTCTCCTCCAGGCTAAACAAACCCAGTGACTTTAGCCACTCTTCATTGTGGTTTCTCCTCTAAGCCCTTCAGAACTTTGTAGCCCCTCTCTGAGGGGTGGGTGCCCTCCTGCTCACAGCTGTGGTGTAAGCATCAAAGCCTGTCTTGCTGGGGTGATGTAAGGATGATGCTTCTAACTCGGATATCTGATGCTACATGGGCTGGAGCTGTAGAGAAGGAGAGTATGGGCAGGAGGGATGCAAGTCACTCTCTTGGGGGTTGAGAAGATGTAGATCTGAGTTAACAAGGCTTGTGGAGTCTTTAGGGTAGATGAAGAGCACAGTTATCTCTCTAGATAGAGGTCTGTATTCTCAAAGAATAAGTGTTTTGTGGGTTGGGACGTGTAACTCATGACAGATGGGGCAATAGGTAATTACACACAATGGAGGAAAAAGGTTTGAGGAAGGCTGCTATATCCAACCATGTCTCTCCTGATCATTCTGTCCACAAGCACACGTCTATAGCAGATCATCCAAACTGTGCTGGGTGATGTGCGTCACAGCACCGGTCACCTGGTGAATGGGACGGGGAGGATGGGCTGAGAGAGCTGGAGGGACCAGCTCATTTTGCCTGGAGGCAGGGTATGTATGCTCACACATTGCAGGGAAGGAGGGAAAAATCAGGCTTCTATGAAATTGATGTGGTTGGTAAATTGGAAAAAAAAACCATGAGCGAAACATCTCCAGGTGACAGTAAGGAGGAAAGAGAGAGATGCAGCTGATGTACTGGCTTGTTCTGAAAGAAATCAAAAGTAGGCTAAGAGTGGAGATGTCTGAAACTAATGAGTTTGTGAGAGAAAGACTCGTTTAGCATAAAAGATGGGGATGTTGGAAGTAGCTGCCTTGGTGTGGGCTGTCCCTGGAAGCACCGTGGATGCAGGTTTGGTACCTCAGCTATGAAATGAGGAGGAAATCTGCATGCAGATTAGATTTCTAAAAGCTCATATTTCAGCTAATTTCACAGTGCTGGAATAACCATTTAGAATTTAATAAAATACTTTTCAGAAGGCTGCAAGTCTGGAGGAGAGATGTAGGTTTGGAATGTAGTAACCGTTCTTGTAACACTGAGTTAGTGAAGGATTATTTTGGCTATTAGGGAGCCTGAAACCGTCAGGAGATTGAGGATTTTTCCCACCACAAGATGGCATCAATTGTGCAGTGAAGGAAGGAAAGACTGCAAATGAACCTCAGACTGAAGACATTGTGGATTTAAAATAAACCCAACGTTTTAAAATTAATAGCAGACTGGTACAAAACAAGCATTTGTCACATAAGTGTCTCTTATAAAATAGTATTATCTAGGAGCTTATTTCAGATGCATAAAATGAAATTACCGCACATCAGATTAGCCAGTGCGGCTGCTAGTACTGGCACGAACAAGATTTTGCTTGTGAATGCTTTTCTGCTGTTTGTGCATACCAGATCTAAGTGGGTTTATGTTCCCTCACAGGCCTCTAAAACCTGTCAGTTGTTCACCATAAGCTAAAAACAATATTTACCCTTGTCTAATACTCATCTAATGTGTCTTTATTGCAGTTTGTTTTGTGGAAATCCTCATTTAGATGCCTGACGGTTCACATGTATATTTTCTTCCAGTCCTTTTTCAGGGCTCCCTTTTGACTCTGTGTGGCTTCATAAAGTTTGTTTAAAGTAAAAATCCACCGAAATACTCACACTGCCTCGTAAATATGTGTGAACAATCATCAACTGGCCTGAGATTATATTAATTCAGATAATTTTGTAGTTACTATTACAAATCTCATAGTAATCTACTAGTATTGTCAGGATACATTGGTACTTCTTGGTCTTTTTGCAGAAATGTCGGAGTTGTGTGGGTGTGGCTTTATTCTTTTTGATTTTGTTAAGAAAGAGTTTTAAAATCTTGTTTTGGACCCTATTTCTGCAGTATTTTTTAAGAAGAGGAAGGATCTCTTTGCAGGATGTCAGTATGGCCACGTTCCTGTACAAAGAGCTAAAATATTCTCATTTCTTCTTTTAATGATTTATATCTTCTCTCTTTTTTGCTGATTTGGCTTTAAAAGAAACACTTATCCAAATGTCATGCTAGAGACTGTAACTCACAATGTCACGAGATTTATCAAGTGCTAACCATAGGTTCTCCCTTGTCATGTTTTGTAAATTAGAGCTGCCAAGGACTTATTTCTTTCAACTGTTTTGTGTGTTGCTCTGGCTTTCATAGAACTCGTGAAATTCACGTTTGGTTTTCTTGTTTTTTGGAAGAAAATCATGGGTCTTTCCTGTCTTTCTTGTGTGCTTGTGGTAGAATAGGAGCATAGGACAATGAATTGTCTTAGTAGCCCTTACAGTCCGACCAGCCAATGTGTATGGCCCAAGTGATGTATAAAGCAATGCTGAGCCTCCATTCAGTTGCATGATAACATGCACACTCTCTTGTTCCTCTTACAGCTATCAATTGATTTCTGAAGCATAAAGCGCTTTTGTTAATGATGGTTGTGCTTGATCTTGCATGTACTTCATACATGGAAACTCGAGTGAAGTCAATGGGTATCTGAGCTACAGGGCTTCCAAGCCTGGCCTGTGATTGCTGTTTAAGGCAATATTCAGTGCCTTAAAAACAACGAACCCCAAAAATTCTGCTTTATTTGATGTATCTTTCAGGATGGCCAACACTGGAGAGAGTTAAACAAGATTAGAGTGACACAGAGATGAAGAAATACACAGCCACTCTGTAACATTTATGCCCTGACTCCTCAATTAGTTTTATCTAGATGGTCTCTGACAAAATTTCCAGATTAACACTTTAAAATAACTAGGAGGTGGTTTCTTCCACAGAGTAGCACTGATGACCTGCAAATGGAGGAGGTAATTATGTCTGCACTGTGAGAACCACTCCAGCGCTGAGGCATTGGGGGGGACCTCATGCTGTTCTCACACTATTTAAACTCTTCACCACCTTGCACCATAAGTCAAGGCCACATCAAAGCAGTGACCAGATCTGTGCCTCGAAAACTGCCTGCAGTAACCCCTGCCCTTTCCCCACCAGGATTTACTAAGTTGTCCCACAACAGATGTCACAGAGCAAAGGTCTCATCTGCATCTCCCCGGGTGGGCTTTGCACATCACTTATTCCTGGTCATCCCGGGTCATTTCCCATTACCATTGGCTTTGCCTCTTCACCTGGCAGGGCAGGACTGTGCCCTGCTAAGGGAAACCAGGATTTCCTAACCCAGATTTGCCTCGCTAAGCTCAGTGTGGTTGGGGTGTTATTGTCTATTTTTTCCTTTTTCTGCAGAATTCAAGGGGGTATTACAGCTGTGGCAGCTTTTTGTTAATCTACAGTTGTGAATTCCCCACGGTCTCTTCTGGGTTTAAGTATGCTGGCCAGTAGCATTTTCTTGACAGAAAAAAAATGTCCTTTTCTGGTGTGTGTTACCTTCCTTCCTGCAAGCAGAAATTGTTTCTCTTATTTTTTTTTAAATGCCCCAGGAGGTACGTTTTGTCTTTTGATCTCAGAAATGTTTGACAACTCAGGTTACCAGTCTTTTGTTTGAAATGCTGGAAATAGTCCTATTATTTTGCCTTCAATTCTACCTTCCTTTCGTTGTCCATTTTAACTTGTTAATCATGTAGATGCAGCATATCGTTATACATTTTTCCCTTTACATGTCCACTTAATGGCTTTTTGCTCTTCTTAGTTCAAGGCATTTTAAAATCAATCCTTCATCAATTTATTTTAAACATTTCTTTCCTCTACTTTTTCTTTAAAAAAAAAAAAAGAAAATAAAATAAAAAGAAAATAAAAAAGCAAATGATATAATTGCAAACTTGGTTCTTTTGGCATCAAAGCTGTGATGTCTTTGACAGAAAACCCACAGGACTCCAGAGCCTGGTGTATGACAGCAATGCCTCCAGCAGCTTTGCACATTTGCATTCATGGCAGTGTAATAACTGTTTTAGGCACAGCCTGGGGGAAATTTTGCTGTTGTTTTGTTTGTTTGTTTGGTTTGTTTTTTCAGGAGTATTGCTCTGTCCCTTGGAAAGCTATTGCACAACCTTGTGCTTCTTTGCACGACAACTCATTTTGGTTTTTGTTAATTTTTTACTAGTGGCTACAGCGAAGACAGAGGGCAAAGGCTTGTGTTCCTGAGCCTGTGTAAGTCTGTATATGTCCCTCCTGGTTAAGAAGCACCTGATGGAGAATGTCTTTCAAAATGTAACACTTGCTTTCTGACAGTACAGAGCATATATTGCCACCTGCCAATCTCCTATACTATGAAATACATTTTCGTATTAAATTCATAAAACTCCTCTATTGGGACTAAACGTGGTGTGAAGCAGGATGGTAACATGGCTCTTCCCTCTTTCAACATTCAGCTCTTTTTTTGTTTAACTTCACTCGTGTAACTATTCTGTCATGCATAATGTGTTCCTAAAAATGTATTCAGGTTCGGGATGGCTGAACATGGTCCTCTGAGTTAGAATCAATGCTACTTACAACCTAATAATCTGATGGGTTAATCCCCATGTGTGGAAGATGCTGGGGGTATGGGAACGAATCCCCTCCAGCCTTGGGGAAGTGAATCAGCGCTTTCAAAGTAGTGGGAGGATTCCTAGAAGTGTTTCTGGGCTTCAGAGAAGGAAGAGAAGAGTGTCATCAAGCTCGGATGATGCACTCACAGCACTGTTGTGTGCAGAGGAAGGAAAGATGTAGCTGGATGCTGAGGGAGAGGATCCAGGTGCAGAGTCCAAACATGGTAGAAGTTCAGGTTTGAACCTGGAGGAACTGCTTGGAGCCACCTATCTAAAAATGAAAGTAATACTAAATTAGCTGGAATTCCAAGGATTTCAACCCAAATATGATTAGAAGTTCATTTGGATTTAGGTAGAAGTTTCTGGGCTGGCACTTTTCTACAAAGAGTACTGTTTGCATTTCAGTCTTATATTGAGCGACCATAATAAGATGGTCCTGATAAGATGTTCTGTTCTTAAATATTTTCTAATCATCAAAAAGAACCGAAGTCTTCCTTGAACACCTCCCCAGCCAGAGGTTTTGTGTGCTGCTGGCATGGTTGTCACCAAAACACTCATTCAGAGTCTCCTCCAGAAACTGAAGGAGAAGAACTAACAGATCCCTCTCTGCCAACCCTTCACCAGCACAGTTTTGCCAAATGCTGTGTTGCTCAGATAGAATTGCTGTGATGTTTTTCTCTGTTGCCGGATGGAGAAGAAAAGCTCTTTCATCTAGCAAGAGGATGTTTCCTTGCTAATCAGCAAGGGTTTTGGTCAATCTCTAAATTCTTGGAACTGACTTTAAAGGGAGCGATAGGCATATGTTTGTGATTATTTTATGCCAGCATTATTTTGTAATGGGATTGTTTGCAGTAGCTATTATTGGGAATTTTCCCTATATTAACTTACACTGAGACTTATCAAATTACATTAAACTAAATGATGAGGCACTTGAGTTCAATACCCTTCCTCTCCTCCTTCCTCCACCTCTGCTCCCAGAACCACACAGAACGTGAGTCTCTGAGGCTCTTGGGCAGCAGCCATGCTCCAGGCTTGGCAAAGCTTTTCTTTTTTAGTGAGAACAAAAGCTGAAGCGAGCCCGGAGCAGTCCCCTCAGACTGGCAGCATGCACAGAACAGGCAACAGATGCTGGTATTTTTTTGTAAACCCAAAACCTAATTAAACTTGGAGAATTCCCACAGGTCTGGGGGAAAAAAACCCAACAAAACAACCTGATTTATGGATTCCAGTCATCACTACTGGGTTTTGAAGCAGCAGAATGCGGCTTTCAGTGATGCTCCCTCTCCTCAACCTCAGGAAAGCAGGCAGGGGTGTTACCTGAGTGGGAAGGGTGATGCTTTTGGTGCTTTTCCACCACAGGGCTGCACTTTGGGGGTCTCCACATCACCAGTGGGAAGCTGAATCCTCACTGGGGCATGAAACAGGGAACTTGACATTTAGCAGAAATGCAGGTGTCGTTCCGACAGCTTCATTTAGTAAGCGTTTAAGGCTGATAAAGCTGCTTCTGAAGCACTTTTAAGGATATCTGTCATATTACAGTGTCAAAATTCAGTGAGAATCCACACAGCTTATTATTTTTGCTGTTTCTTAGTGGGTATGTCTTGTTTTTCATTTATATTGAACAGATATTTTATGCTTATCACAGTATCTGCCCTGCAAGCCTGGATGTTGGGAGAGCCTTGAGCCTTTTCTGATCCAGGCTTCCAGAGACTCAGAAAGAGCCCAAAATATGAAAACTGCCTTTCAAGAAAACATAAATTATAAAGCGAATAACAATTTTTCCCCACCAGGATACAATCTGTGTATGCCTGAAGCAGGAGAAAAACTACATAGAGGAGAGGCAAAGCATTTCCCAGTGCCTGAGAGGGCTTGCTCATCCCGATGAGCTTCCAGTTCAACTGGACTAACAGCCCATGGCAGCTTTTGGATGTCTTTTTTGTCTCTGCAGATCTCATTTCAGGTGCAAGACTACTAATAGATTCTGGTTTGCACATGGGGGCTAAAAGATTTATACTCTGTGTGCTCTGCTTGTGGATGATGAAAAGGTGTTACGGCCTGCAGAAAAGTTCATTTGAATTGTACTTGCAAGATGCATTAGCAGTAAGTAGAAAGTAAAATAGTCCCTTTTGGGTGGAGATGAGGTAAAGAAGTGTGGAAATAGGGATTCCTGGGACAACGGGGGGTTGTTCCTATCTGCTGGGGAGGTCTGCAAGCCACCAGGATGGTGTGGGCAACTCCTCCAGCACAAGGTAGACCTAAAGGCCTGACAACAGCCTTTGACATGAAGTCTTTTGGAAGAAGCATCTCCTCTTCCTTTGGAGGGGTTCAGGCCCTTGAGAGCTAAAGTATCGCTAGAAGATGTAACTGAGACAGCGACTTGTAGCGAGGGCAGCCACCGTTTGTAGAGGGGTGAGCTCTGACTGGAGGTAATACACACTCTCTGCTGATTACAAATCTGCTCATTAGACACTTGTTCGCCTGGGAGTGCTGTGTGTATGTGGCTGTGTCTATGGTAGCACTGTGGTTTGGTTGAGAGTGTGCTTTTGAAGCAAATCCCCTGATTCTCTCCACTTCTCGTGCCTTGGTTTGCATTGCAGAGACATCTCTGAGTGCACAGAGCAGATTCTCTCACAATGAACCCAACTGGCCCACATAGTGGGAACATGCTCCAGTGCTAAAACACATTTGGTTGGACAAGAGCTGGTCTGAAGCAAACCGCTGTAACATCTGTAGTTTGTCTATCGACCCCCCGCACCAGCTGTCTCACACTGCACACCCCATCATGGAGCGTTGCTTTAGGTAGAGCCTTCACACAGCTGCAGCAAAGCTAATGCTGAGACAACAGTTGGACAAAACAGGATCAGGCTTGTTAGTACCCTGGCATGATTTGCTAGAGCTGAACCCTTCTAGCAAATCCTTAAGATTTTCAGCAGCTATAAGCTTTTTATAGCAAATCAGATTTTTGCATCCATCTGGTTGACTGGTTATAAATGTACATCTCTCAAGTTGGCTCGTTATGCTTTGTTGGTATTAAAAAGAAAACTCACAAAGTGCAGTGGAGTATTCATCTGTATCTGCTTTTGATGACTTATGTCTCTTGCAAATGAACACAAATAACCAAGAAAATCAGTTTGCGTGTGAAATCCCAGAAGCAAAAGACTCAAGCAAAACAAAGCAACAGGTCAGCATGTTGAGAACTTTGAAGTGGGTTGGCCTTGATTGATGGTCTCGGTCAAGCATTCTGATACTACAAAGAGCTTATGGGAAACATGTAGTTAGCCGTCTGTCTTTTAGGGGTGCCAGGCATCCAGCCGTCTTGTCAGGGTGATGTACCTGACTTTTGGCATCTGTATTCCAAAGTATCGATCTGGGCCTTCAGTGTAAGTCTTCACTGAGGGATAAGCAACACTAATTAGTTTTCCTCCTTTCCTCCGAATCTAGCTAATTTAAGAAATGCCTTATTGATTGTGATTTTTGGCAAGTTAAATTTGTGTTTTGTATGCTGTGAACATAAGGAGAACAGTTTGCTGTTGAGGGCTGCAGTCAGTGGTAGAGTGCTGCTACTTGCTCGGTGTGAGAAAAGAGGAGTGCTCTACTTATTGTTCCCTCTTACTTGGTTGCTGACATTTTTATAGCTTTGGTGCCTTGTTGTAGGTATTTTTTTTATTAATGAAATGATCACAATTACAAATGGTGTGAAGCGTTTTAGCTATTAAAATCTAGCAGCATAGCTACATCTGTCATGGCAGATTTAGGAGATCCCAACACTGGTCCATGATACAGCCCAGAAATGGATGTATGACATAGACAAAGCTCACAGTAGATTTACAGCTAAATCCCACTGTGTTCCATAAAACTATGAATTTCTCCAGTTTAAGGTATAGAAAGGATACATGTGCATTTCTGACCAGTGCAGTGCAAGTGGGTTTGGTTTGCTGTGGCTTGGTTAACCTGCATGCCTAATATTCAGGTGTTAGTTGATATTAACCTCTCCTCTGGCACACGTATGATTTTGGAGCATTTGAAGTAGAGAATCTCTGATGCTCTGATACAATTTATTGAAAGAATGTTATTTCCACAAGGCAATGAAATCAGTTGCATGAATGATTCATGTTTAAACCTCTGTCTTCTCCATCCCCACTCTACCCACCTCAGTGTATGAGGGAAATTTGGAGGAATTCATGAAAAATGTGGTCTGGAGGTGTACGGCTTCTGGCTCACTGCCAGCAGCTGTGCTTTAAGGCTTATCAGCTGTAGGATGTAAAACAACAAAGCGGGAGACTGCCACAGTTAATGTGAAATCTTTGAAGGGGGAATACACTTTGTGGTATAGACGACTCTTTCCACGGAGCCTTTCAGGCTGCTCGGCAGTTATGAGGTTTTTATAGCAAGTCAAATTTCTTCACCCATCTGCTTGTCTGCTTATGAAAATGTATCCCTCTGGTGCACTTGTTACATTTCATTACTGTTAAATAAAATAAAAAGTCAACATACCATGCCCACTGGTTTAGTCATCTGTATCCACTTTTGATGAACTGCATCTCCCAGAAAATGAACGGAGATGCTCTGGACATAAATATCACCCCCTATTACAGCTTCCAGGTCTCTAACAACAAAATCAACTTAATCAATGGTGAGTATAAAGGTAACACACACCAAATAGAACAGCCATACTGGGAAGTTTTCCGAGTGGAGATATGATGGATACATGATGCAGATGTTGTCTTTCATGAACAATTAAATTTCTCTTGATTACACCCTCTTGAGAAGGAAAAATAGAAAAGGAAGCAGTATTATTAATAGTCAGCTTCATTTCTGATTGCTTAAGTGCCTTTATTGAGATAAGATTCAGTAAAACAAGTCAGTAAAAACACTTGAATGGAAATATTAGACAGAAATTTGCTTAGACCTCAGACATTCTGTACATCAAATAAACCTCTTGTTGTAGCAATCATCTGTGCTCCCTCTGCAATGCCATTGAGTAGCTCCTCTCCTCATGGATGAAAGAGTAGAACAACAGCCCCAACCTCTAGGGAGAGCCCCAAGGGCTTGCACTAATTTTTTCTTGTTGTCTTTAAGGTCTTAAAAACTAAGAATGCATTTTATTGTGCTACATATTAACAGTCAACCCCCAGTGGGAAAGCTAATTAAAATGGCCAATGCATCATGCTACCAATCATCCGTGTCGTGCTCAGTGCTCTCTGATCTACGGCTTCCTGAACATAATTCAGTTTGTACAGATGCAGGCACATACAGACAGTGAGACCTGTAAGATGGTCTTAGTCGGAGGTTCATCCTGTGTTAAAATACAAATATTAATTTTTTTAAAGACCAAAATGTCTAAGTCTAGTCCAATACCATGCCAAAGAATAAGATGCAGCTAATGAAACTGTTCTTTAGATTTAATAGTAATATCTTCCCCTTTTTTCTTTCTCTTTCCATGTATCTAATTATTTTGAAGTTTCCAGACCCACTTGCTTGAGGTACAAAGGGCTCAGTTTCATTCTGTTTTTCTTTCTGTGCCTTTCCGTCATCTAGTAGTTTTTATTTTTCTTTTCATTGCTGGCATTTCTATAGCTGATCAGTGGCTGAACTATATTGTTAAAAACTGATTTTATAGCTTGTATGTAGGCACTAATAATCACTCATATGGGTTTCAAATCCCAATTTAGGTGAGTGTGTTCTGCCTCTCTACACTTCATCATCTTATTTGGGAATGGTGTCCTCTTTGTCCCAAGCTGGTTTGCAGCTAATCAGCCACTACATTTCTGTGGCTGCTAAAGTGATTCCTGGGGCTACGTAATTTGAAAAGCACAGTGGTTTTCCTTCAGTATGACATGCAAGTATGTGTGTGAACGCAACTTGATATGCCATGTTCCTCATCTCATAGGGAAAAGGCTTTTGTGCATGAGCCAGTCATCTAGGTGCTGCTCATGGGACAGTGAATTTTATTTAGCTGGATTTATTACAAAGTACTTACCACAGGCTGTGGGCAGCAGCACACACGTAAGCAATACTAAAAATCAGTACTACGGTATGTAAACATATGCATCCTTCCCAAACAAACTGCTGTTTTTCCTTTAAATAGCCCTCCTGTTATAAAGTAATGATCAAAGCCACGGTCTCTTCGTAGGCAGCTGATGCTGCAGTCCTGCTCTGTGATGTATTCTGGGACAGTGACTCTCTTTCTGCAGGGGGTATCTTAGAGACCTATGACTGCACTCTATCTATTTATTTATAGGATCAAGATTAATGTAGTGTGGATGAAATACATGTTTATTTATAGGACTGTGGCTAATGTAGTGTGTGCATTCTACATCGGTAAACGTTAATGAATATTCCTCTGCATGAGGCTGAATAAGCAGCTCGACTGTTGTGTTATGCCCACACAAGCAAGCTGGGCACTGCAGCAGTGGCATGAGGAAATTTTGGCTCCACCACAGAACCTCGTGCACTGTTCCCATTACAGAGGCCAGAAGCCGATGTTTCCACAGTGAATAATGACTTGAGGTACTGAAATGTTCAGTGAGATTAGCCAGGGGTAACATTAAACCTGTGGGATGATACTGATAGCACAGAATCAATTTTTTCCATGTAGTACCCTTTAGATTTAAGATATTTTTAAGAGCTTGACAAATAATTTATATCCTGAGTGTTTGGGGACTATGACAAGAATTATACCAGTCATCATAAAATGAGCAAGAGAGCAATGAAAGATGTGAAAGAAACCCTATGAACGATGATAACACAGCATGACTACCAAAATATAACCCAGTCCCTCTCTCTCAACCCAGCCTTTGCTGTATTTGCCTGTAGGCAGCAGATGACCAGGACCCTCATTACTGTGTGTGCAGAGCCCAAAGGCACAGCCGAGACCAAGAATTCACTTGCACTTGCCCAAGAGTGAGTGTAACCTCTTTGGCAGAGTAAAGAATTGAAATATGAATCACAAGGACCAAGGCAGGATTGCGGTATTCTTGGTTTTAACTATTTGCTTCTTTTATTGTAACCTACCTGCTTTGCCTTTTATGGGCTTTTCCTCTGCTAGTGACTGCAGCGTATCTGTAACTTGATGTGCTTCCATAGGATGTCCAGCATGTGCAGGGGCTGCAGGCCAAGAGTACCTGTCCTCTACCTTTGGAAACATCTGGGAGAGGGGCAAAGGAGAGAGGGAAACTTGTCACCTCCTTCTTTGGAGATCTGTAAAGGCTTATTTCCAATCCAAACTTGCAATTTCTATCTTTGTGTATCTTGCTCTGTATGCATTCCTAAAATTCTTGTTCTTTTTCATTTTCAGGCTGACTTACCTACGAAAGACTCAAAAAGCCAACACAAAAACTTGTCCAAAAAATTAAGGTAAGTGCTCAACGATATGTAATAAATAGCCACAATATAACAGGCAAAGAAAAAGTATCGTGATATACAGTCAGACAATGGGCTTTTCTTGCAAGTGCGTTTCAGTCTGTTGAAAGAGCAAAGAGAAGCGAGTTACCTTTTTGGATCTGAATCCTACCTGGAGACTTAGATTTGTTGGTGTAAGAGCCCAAACCGAGGGCAAGAGGTGATGTTTGTCCTTTATGGTCTTTCTGATGCACTGCACTTTTCAATCTTTCCTGAGAAGAGTCACCAGAACCACCAGCTTTTGGGTGATTTTTATTTCAATGTAGATGAGCAGGGCATGACTCGCTGCGGCTCTGTGTAAAGCCACTTTTAGCTGAGCTTGATCATGCCTGCAGAGCTGGACGTGCCAAGCTTTATAGCATCTTCATTTTACACAAAAGTATTTGCAATACTGGAAAAGAGAATTACAGAAAATCCAGAGAGCTGAATGGGAATTTGATTAAAACATCACAGAGCACAGCTGCAGTCTTCTGTTTGCCTCAGAGCTGGACAGCCACGATGAGGCACAAAGGTCGCATCTGAAAAGATGTCCCTCTCAGCTCAGCACCCCTGTTATTGCTGTGCAATGCAAATGCCTGTGCAGGATTGGCACCCAAGGGCTTCCAGCCCCCAGGCAAGAATTGCTGTCAGAGCTCCTCTGCGGCTTTCTTTCACCCTGACAACTCCCCTTACAGCTTTCCAGCCGCCCTACATGTTTAAATTCCTCAAGTAGTTTTGTGTGCAGTTCCTGCAAATTCATCTAAATGCAGGAGCACCTCTGCACACCTTCCCTGTCTGCTGTAGGCTGTCACACATGGGCTTTGCACCGGCACAAAGTGCAGTAATAGCATAAAATATGCTGACGATCCTGGCTCTGAACCATGTTGGCACGGGTGATTAACAAGCTTTCCCAGTGATGTTTTGCTCTGCTCAAATAGACGGGAGGAAAAGAGAGGGCAATAGGGACTGATCTTGAAAATAAAGGACAGGGCATGTGCTATATTTGACGCACTGAACTGACATATTTGTGCGTGGAATATTGGCTGAGGGAGCCCTGTCAGATCCTCTCTGGCTGAAAGGGAGAAGTGTCTTCGGCTGCAGCTTGTATGTGACCTTGAGGAATCGCCTGCAATGGTGTCTGGCTGGCAGATGCAGCCTGAGAAGACGGACACATCCTTTATGTACCCTTTTGAGGAGCCTTTAAGCCAGACCTTGCTCTGGCCTGTTCCTGCCTCTTCCTTTCTCCCTCTCAACTCGTTGCATCATTGCTAAACCCTCCCAAGTGTGAAATACTATAAGGAACCTGCTCTGCAGCTGGTTCTCCTGGCATGATCACGCTTGGAGCTTCAGGATTGTAAAGGGAACGTATTGTGCTGGGAAAGTAGTTCTGGTCCCTGGCCACAGTTTGGGAAATAAGACAGAGAGCTTCCTGCAGGCAACTTTATTAGATAACTTGAGAAGAACAAAAGCTACCAGCCAGGAATCGTGCTGCTTCGGAGCCCCACAAGAGCTCCTTCCCGGGGTTCTGTGTAACGTCACCACGCTTCGTTATTCCCCATTAATATTTTATCAAGCAGAAGAAGGAAGTTTCCCTTTGAAGTTTTACACTAGTAAATCGGCTTCTTATTACAGCATTAAAATAGTAGCAGTTTTGCTTGGGGGAAAGGGAGGCAGGCAGCCCAGCTATAAATACTCTATTGGAGCGGTTAATAACTTTAGGAATAAGCAAGTGCTACAAACTAGAAATTTACTTTCTGTGGCCCCTAAAGCTGAACCTACAACAGCTCTGATCTTGTTAGTTCATTCTTTCATCCTTTCTGAGCCTGATGCAAGCCCTTGTGGGAGCACTTCAGGGCTAGATGGTACCAAGTACTAACGGTACCATAAAAAGGAACATTTTCAGGATGATGTGCTGGGCTTGCTGGGAACAGAGACAGAAACATACTGGGCTTAGATCTAACTTTTTCTATCAATTACTGTAATACAGGAAAATGTGCATAGACCTTTATTGTGTTGTTACAGCTGGCCAGGCTAAAAGCTTGTCTGGGAGAAAATCTTTTTCCTAGTGGACACTAAGGAAAGCACTTTGTCTGGTAAGTATAATAAAAACTGACCATCACACGGTCTTGTAAAGATGAAAAGTGTTGTAAAAGTGTCACTACCTGTTATGGGGCTTATATGAGAGATTTGTAGCCATAGACATAAGCTGCCCATAGGGAGTACATTGGGAATGTGGGAAAGGGGATTGTACTTACAAGCAGATCGGACATACAGATCCTGGTGTAATCCTTCCTGTGAAGCACTTCTTTGAAATCTCTGTTATCAGTGGCAAGACAGGACAATCTAAATACAGACTCATTTGATCTACAGGGTTATCTCTATTTTCAGGATCAAAATAGGTCTCAGCAGGATAGCTCATCTGCAATGACAGAGAGGGAGTCAAACCCCTTCACAGTTTGGACCAGTATAAACACCATTACTGAGACTGAGCAAAAGTTGGGCTTATTTGCTTGATAGACAGGAAAAAAAAATAAATGGAACCCTTTAATAAAAACTGGTTGTCCAAGCAGTGTTTTGCAATGAAATCCGTTTTGATGGGTTTTGCTGAAAACTTCATACTGATCAGCCAATGGCAAGTTTAATTTCGTCTTTTTTTCCCTCGGGAGGCCTTGTCTGCCCCATTTCATTATCTCTTTGCAATTTGTTTTTTTTTGGGAAGGACTTTTTTGTCATTACTTTTTTAACTACATGTTTGCATAGCTGCTGGCATAACCTTAAGTGGATCTGTCAGTGACTATCTCACAAACTGCTAACGAGGATGTGTCCTGTGCAGGCGCGGGAAAGTGCTTGCGAGTCTCAGACCTGATGCTGTTCCCTAACAGAGCTCCTGCCCATTTTCAACCCAGCTGAGACCCCGATCTTTCCTGGCTGTCACCAGCATCGTTCTGGGGAAAAAACCCTGTCATTATGCAGATTTTGTGTGTATCTTCAAAGACTTCTAATGTTTAGAGCTCTAAGTTGGTATGTCTTGTCCCTTATTATATCTAACTAATGTTTCATCCTTAACAAAAATGAATAGGGTAATCCTTTAAATTAATAACTTAAGGAATCAGTAATAATTCTAGATGCTGCGATTTGCTTTCTACTTTGAAATTTGGCTTAGCAAACTGTGTACCTTCAGCTCCTCTGCTAGAAAATGGCCAGAAGATCCCTTTTGAAGTGACAGGCTCTTTTATGGCTCTTTATCTGTTAATAGTATTTATAATCTAACGGAAAACAAATTTCCAAATCTGTTTGAAATATTTCCAAGCTGCTTATCATGATGTAGCATTATAATCCAGCACTAATTCACATTAGCCAAGGGTTGGATTTCAATTAATAGTCACAATACTTAAGTTTATTTAGCTAAACTATTGGCACTGACATCATGTTCATAAAATCAGCATGTGGTTGCACAGCTTTCTTCCACATTCCCCTTGTAACTTTGGACCAATTCTGTAAATTATGTGTGACAAAGAGATTTAAAAAATATATATATTTGGGTTTGTTTTTTTTTTTAAGTTTTTAAATCCAGGAGGCTCTGAAGAAAAATAAGGCATAGATTTCCTTGGTACCAAATCTTTTGCCTCTATTGCCTTTTCAAACCCTGACAGAAAGAAACAGCATGAAATCCCAGTCCCAGTACTGCCTTGTGTGTCTGTGGCCAAACTTGCCCTGGTGGTAACAAGCCCAAGAGATGGAAAAGTGACAATGTGCAGATCAGAAAGTGCATTTCACAATGTGCCATCGGGCTGAGTTCAAAGCAGCTCCTTTTACCATTTCATCCTCTAAATTACTTGAACAGGATTCACTCATTCTCCTGGCGTTTCTGTGCATATTGCACAAGTGCCCTGCAGTACAAAACACAAATAAACATCAAAGCAGTGGAAATAATTTGACTTCCTCATCTTCTTGGATGTGTCATTTTATATATATATGTATATATATATATATGTATATATATATATAAAATTTTTGAAGTAGCCTGTGGCTTATATTAAAGTGCAAGCATTTCAAATTAAGTGACAGGGGTTTATCTTCCTGGAAAAAAGGAAACCTCTAAACTATTGTGATCACATCCTTAAGTTTGGAAAAAAAATATAATAAAAGAGTGGAGGCCTCCCACTAAAAAGGTAAAGATGAAAACTGTCCTAGTTTTCCTATTTTTCTTCAGCTGTCTGCTATGGGGCAGGACTTTTACTCTTTCCCTGGGGAGCAGATGGATGAGAGGGAGACCAAAAGCACCTGTAGTTCTGTAGCTCTTGATCTCTGTCCTTTCCCTGTCTCGCACATTCTAATTTTGGGTGGTATTTCTGTGTCCTGTCCATTATTTCAGGGTGTTCATGGTTTGGCAGCTGGCAGCAATGGAATAACAAGAAACTCTTCATTCAAAGCAGGTATCAGCAAGCAGTATTTTTATGGAAATATCTTCACATAGACCCATATTTATGACGCTTTTAAGAGAAATCATAAAGGAAAACTGCTGAGAGGGTGTGAGGAGCAGGAGCGAGCACTGCGGGGTTGTTCCATCCTTCCCTCTCACCAGACTCAACATCATTTAACCCACCTGCCCTTGCTCCTGGCATTATTATCAAGGGAGGTTTTGATGCACAAGGGTGGTTAATTGTGCTTTTACACACTGCAGGAGAAATGGACAGTGTTAGGGAGGCTGCATGCTGGGGTGCCCAAACCAGCTATTGGGGAATTGCTGAGAAAAAGGGACTTTTTGGAAACTTTCTTGTGGGTGGAGGAGCTGCAGAGCTGTGTTTTACATGCCATGAAGTTGGCAGTCAGCTGCTGAGGTTGTTTCTTGCCTTTGTGTACATTTGGTCTGTGTTTGCATTTCCACATTAGCATTTAGCTCCATGTATTTCAGTGCATTTGCTTTGTCATTTAGGGTTGTGAGTGTGTGAGAAAGCCCGAGTGCCCGGGAAGCCTCTGTGTCCATTTACCTGCCTGTCAGAATGTGTTCTTGATCACTGGCAGCGTGCACATCTTTTCTCTCGCTACTCCTTGTGTGTCCCTACAGCCCATTTTGAAACCTTTTAATGCAGAGGGATGAGCTGGGGACTGACCCCAAGGTATGTTAGCACTTGAGCAGAGATGGGATGTAGCACTTGTCGCTGCCCAGCCTGCCCGGGGACACCCCAGGCTGGCTGCAGCAGGTGCGGAGCCTCCTGCTCACCCCCAGACTGGCTGTGGGGTCAGCTCAAATGTGCTGCCTCAGCATCCCCTCAGATCCAGTCGCTTCACTACTACTGCATTTGTTTAATGCTGCTCAGGGGTGCGTGTTTGCTTGCCTATCACTTTTGATCTTCAGCAAAATGACACTTCGAAAGTGTGCAGCTCTCCCACAAGAGCACCTTGAGAAGCTGAGCGCCTTCGAGCACTCGGTGAGCCATCGTGCTCCTCAATTTCACTCGCTTATCTCCTGTAGCAGTTTGGGCTGTGAACTTCTGTTGCAGGGTGCAGACCTGGCCCCAGGCTTTGTATCTCTGCTGGCTCACACTTGTCGCCATTTCAATCCATGCACAGTTCCCAAGTAGCAACAGCTTTGATATTTTCTGGCCAGAGTAGCGCAGAGTCATTTAATTCTAGGTGTTTCATTACTCGAACTGCACTGGGGAAATAAAATGCTTAATGGCTTTGTGTGACTTGATCTTACGGTCTTCTCTTGGGTCTTGTAACATGACCTATAGACACGCTGTTGAATTTGCAGCCTACTAAAATTTTTCCTTGTCCTGCTGGGACTTGCTCTCTCCCGTTGCTCACCAGTTTGCAGGAGGCAGCGTGTTGCTGCTCTGGTGAAGAGGATGGATCCATTCTGACAACGTGAGTTACGGGCTCTGTCCTCTTCCTTCTCTGCAAACGTCCTACAAGTCAGAGTAGAAAATTACCCAGCTGCTTTCCACAAGCAACTACAAGTCTGTGAAATGTAACAAGTCCAGTAAAGAACAGCTTGTAATACTCTGCTTTTCAGCTTGGCTTATCTGCTTGTTTACTCACTAATTTTTTTTAGCTTCAGCAACTTGCAATGAAATCTCAGTTATTAGCGGGAATTAGCAGGATTTAGCTGCTTGGCTTTTCAGAGTAAGCTCATTTGCTTTTTGTATAGGCCTTGTGCAAATACATATGAAACCTGAATTTAAAGAACAAAATGTTCATATAAATATGGGCAGTAAAATATCTGTGTATTGTCAGTCTAAAATCAGCATATATTTTCATGCAAACTCAACCAGATCAGGCCCTGGTTTCAGCAAGGGGTTGGGCTCCAGATGTCACTTCCAGCCTAAGCTGTCAGGTTATAAGGATGAGGGACCCCTTTCCTGGAGCATTTCCTCTCCAAGGAAAACATGCTGCCTCATTTCCAAACCCTGGAAGTTTTTTACTGTTCTCTACAGTTTGGCAGGTTGAAACTCCCCTTCATTCCCCATAAGCACCATTTTCCTTGTTTTTTCCCTACACCATCAGGTGCTCTGGGACCACCCCTCACTTCAAACACCCTTATTTAGTTCACCATTCTTGCTCTAGAGGCTCTTTGCTCCTTGTAGTTAGTAGATGCCTTCAGTCCCTAACATTTGTGGGGGAAAGAGGCTGTTGCAACATCTGCCAAAAGAAAATACAGACTTTTCTCTGTCTTACAACTCTTACAGAAAATTCCTACACAATTTCTGCTTTAATGATAATAAACCTTTTTACCCGAGAGATTTCTCAAGGCTCTGGTCTAGTTATCAGCTTCAGATTTTAGCGGGGTTCAGATCTGGTGCTGTGCTCCTCAACCCAAACAACCAGTCTGTTGTCAGCCACTACTCAAACCTCTGATTTCTCCTTTGACTCAAAAAACGTGTCCCCCCCACGCTTCTTTTAGCACACTCTGCACTTTTCCTCTCATTTTCTAGCTCTCTTGAGCTTTAAGAGTATTCTGGGAAATAATAAGAGGAAAGATAAAGAGTTGATTTAGTGCTTAGCAAATATTGGAAGGAGATTTGTGCATGTGATTAGAATTTATTTGTTCTATTCTTATGTAGCAAAGGAGGGCTTGATGTAATAGCTAAGAACATGTGGCAGAAGTTGCTGAAGAAGGCTTTTCAGTGTTGACAGACTATGAATTTAAAATTAGCAACTGCAAGTTATTGTTCAAGGATCTTTTATGGGGTGGAGAGGGAATTCTTACTAGTGTAGATATGGCTACCACCAATAGGCACAAATCCATGGTGTGTGGTTGCAAGGAATTCGAGGTGTGCCAGAAACATCTCAAGAAGTGCAATAGGGAGAAGTATTTAGAAAAAGAAGAAGAGATTAGTCAGCAATTTTAAAAGTTTCTCTTTGTCTTGTATGGCATTAAGCCCTCATTTAAGCCCTATTCTGCTTGGACTGGGTAGCAGTGAGTAGCTACAACCTCATAAAGCTGAGTTCTGGCTTGGGCCAATGATCTCTGGAGCATCTTCTGGACTTGTGTGTGTGTGAGACAGGGAAGCTGGAAAAGCTGAGCTGCTTTGATGTCCGAACCACAGTGTGTGGGTGTTATTAGTATGTTGTGAAGGAAAGACCTCATTAGACTATGGTGAATGAAATGTAAAGGCACAGAAGAAAGGAAGTCAAGGGTGATGTAAACTGGAAAGAGGATAAGAAAAGAAAATTGAGCATTCAGAAAATGAAGGGATCCGTTTTTTAACAGATAGTCTTGTAAGAAAGTGATAGAAAAATAAACTTAATTTGCTTCCTAACATGACATTGCAGCAACATAAGGTTGGAATAAATCTTGAAACGGCTTATTGGAGAGACTACAGACTAAAGCTTGATCAAATTGTTTGTGTATAAAAAATGAAAGAACATGTAGGAAAATGGAGTTGTATTGAAGAAAAAGTGTGTTACAGAAGGAAAACAGACATGTGGTTCCAGTTCAGCAAAGCCTGTAACTGGTACTTTCATCTCTCACTGCTGAACATGAAGGGACTTCATAATGAGCTGGCAGGAAAGGTGCAGAGTCAGACCTCAGGCCA
The DNA here is from genome assembly GCF_963082525.1 of Nesoenas mayeri. Lineage (NCBI taxonomy): Eukaryota > Metazoa > Chordata > Aves > Columbiformes > Columbidae > Nesoenas > Nesoenas mayeri. Next base: position 8,791,845 of record NC_137556.1, read on the forward strand.
GCTAGAAACTGAGGAACTGGGTGGATCAAAGGGACCAGGGATGCCCAAGGGCCATGGACAACACTCACTGGCTTCAGTGGGGACAAAGCAGCTGTGCCTCATGTGCCAGCTCCAGCATCTTCTGGGTTTTGCTCCTGGGTGAGCACTTAGTGATTCTCCAAGGGACATAAGAGCAAGTAATGTCATTGTCTACAGGTTAAAATATTGAAAATATACCTGAATTTTCTATCAAATCAGAACCTCAAAAGCATTTAAAAATGTTTTGTTGATTCTTGTTTTTTGATAGCAATGCGAGCAGCAGAATCTGGGAAATTAATGAATCACATTTGAAGTGAGATATTGTTAGCAATTTATGTTTTTTTTTTTTTTGTCAAGATTTATGTACAGTAGGGAAAAACCAAAAGAGAGAGTATAACAAGCCAGATGAACTGTCAGACCTAAAAAGTGTCGTCATTGTGGAAGCAGATGAAAAAAGTCAATAGAAGGCAATTGACTTTAGATAAATTGTCAAAAAGATGTCAGCAATTGAGGTTCAGAGAAAAGCCTCTTGACAATGGAAACCTATCGTTTTCCTTTGTAAAAGTCTGTTAAGATTATTAGTAATGCATTGATAGAAAGTTTATAGTGCAGCTTTGAAAATAAATGATGAAAGGAAAATGACAAAGAGCAGCTCTGCCAGAGGTAGGAGAGCTACTGTTCTGTAGCAAAATGACCTCTGATAGGGAGGGAAAAATGGAAAGCAAGTACATGAGATGCATTTTGCTTGATCTCTACTTTTTTTACAATCACCAAATGCTATGATGTGGAACACAAAAGAGGTTTCACACAAATGCATAATTCTTAAAAGAGAGTAAGCCCTGTGAAAGCTGAGGTATACAAATGGCTACTCTGGTAACAATAGTTCTCGTACCTCCAAAGACTCATTTTGTGATATTTGCTTATAATGGTGGCTGTTTATTCATGTGAACTGTCCATTTGCTCTTTTCCATGTGCTATAAAAAGAGTGAGAAGAAAAAGAGAGTTTTACAGTATTTTCTTTTGATAAGCCTGAGGTGCTGCAATACACTGCTGAAATCCAGCAGCGGTGGAGAGATGTCCTGGGTATGTGAGGTTGTGAGCTGGGATACGCAGTAAATCAGAGCACTCATTAATCCTTCAGAAATCACTTTTGTGGAAATGCCCTTCGTGGTAGTCACTGCTTTTGCTAAAAAGTGCTGAAAGCAAGACGTTGATGTCATTAAAATGGTCTGGACATTTCTGTGGATGCTGCAAATGCATCGGGCTGTGGGAGGAAGGGTCGAAACAATTGGTCTGATTTGAAAAGAACGTCGAGAATTATGGAAGGGATTTAAGCACTCTTATCCCAGTGCCTGAACTTAAACAGCAGCAGGAAAACTTGTAGAGGAGTATTCTTGGAGAAAAATTTCTTACGCCTTCCTCTGGAATAGTAATATTCACAGAGACAGGATACTAACTGGAGAGGACTGCCTGTGTCCATCAGTGTGCTGATTCCTGAGATTCAGGTTTACTTGGCTTCAAATTCCTTGAAGCTAATCAAGGGGGATGCAGGGTTTGCTCTGCATCCGTTTGAGGGACGTCTGCCTGTAGAGTAAAATATGATGGTTGAAGGGATCTATCTTGATATGACTTATTTAACTATTGAAAAATGTAAGAAGATTAAATCATAATGGCATCATGTATTACTGGGTGAAAAATTAAGATATATATGTGGGATTTAAGTGACTAGTTTCTCACTGAATTTGCATGATTATTAGCTGCTGTGCACTCTGCCATAAGAATGAACGAGAAAGTAGCAGACGGGTTGTCTGAGGGCTTTAGGAACTTCCGACTGCAATAAAATGTGCACAGGTGTGTGGCTACTATGGAGTCATGTCTTGTCTGCATTTTGGTGATATCAAACTTGATAGAGTGGCAGGAAAAAATTAAGAGGAAGGATTTGTAAGATGGAGGAGAGCATATGTGAGACTTGAAGGGTTTTGTTCAAGTCTGAGGAACAAAGGTGAGGCAAAGTGCAGGACAAAAGGAAATTTGAAGTGCATTCTCTGAAATACTGTAATTTCTCAGTAACAGCAGAAGGGGAGAGACAATTCCAGTAATCAGCAAGAGAGGAAGAACTCTTAAGAAACCATCAAGAGTCCTGCTCATGGAAAAGTTTTTTGCTTATTAATAAAAATCTGGGAAGAAATCAAACTAGTTAATAAACTTTGCATTCAAGTTTGTTTTCTAATCAGAATTTTCAGTTATGTATTTTTTTTTTTTCTAAATACTTTCATATTCCTCTCCCAAAGGGCAACCATCTTTAATAAAAATAATTTTAACTGGTATTAGTCACATTTTGTAATTTTTCAATCAATATTTTTCTAGTCAAATTTTTATGAAGCTCATATTTTAATTCTAAACTCAAGTCTTCAAAAACCAACCCAAATTTATAATTTAATAGTGCAGGTTTTGAGCTTTATAATTCCTACTTTCAACCTTACCCCTTGTGCCGTGTTTGGCTCAGTGGTTGCAATTTCAGGTTTCTATGCATGGTTAAATGGTGTCTAAACAGTGTAGTTCCCGTTCAGCATGGCTGGTTGATGCTGTGCTGCCTCTCCTTGGGTTTTTCACCTGGTACTCACTACTTGCTTGTGCTGTGCAGCATCAAGGTCAGGTTTCAAAGGAGTTCTTGAAAATGTCATATAAGATGCAACTACACAAATTACCAATTCAGGGCTTATGGATAGAAAAGAGCTGTCCAAGGGAAAACTAGATGTTTGAAATCTAGACTGACTAAGTGGCTCAAGAAGGCAAAAATTAATTAAATGCCTGGAGCCAGCCTCAACTGTCGAAAATAAATCTAAATTAAATATGATTACAAAGTGATCTAACAAAATGAGAGAAGTTATACATAAATTAGACATAGCTTGCGTGACAGAAACAAATCAACAGTCCTTGGGTGTACATCAGTCCCAGTACATTTTTATGACAAAGATCAAAACAAGAAGAGAATTCCTGACTGTACGGCAGAAAAGAGCCTATAAACATGATTGACATATCTGCCAACAAAAGCTGAGTCTGTGTGGGGCGGAGATGGATCGCGCAGCTGTTTCTGTATAATACGTTCTTAGTTGCTGAGAGGTTATAAATTATTATGAAAAGGCTGGGTTGCTACTCTGGTTCTTTTAACAGTAGAAATGGTGGTAGATTTAAATGGAGAACACTTGATACAGAAATTAGATGCCCTTCTCAAAGCACACTTAATGGTTTTACCTTAATTTCTGACAGGGAAATGTGGCTTACAACTGCAAAGATAGACTGGAGAAATTGGCTACCAAATGGGAATACTCTTTGTGATTAAGCTACATCACATTTAGCAGAGCAATCCAAGGATTTGATCACTGATAAGAACATTTTACAGCATGTTGTTGTGTTACAAAAAGCAAACTGTAATTAACTTGTAGCCATTGCTTGAGTAGAGCCAATAAATAAATTAAGATGAGGTTGGGTGCTTAGCAAATTGTATCAACAGATAGACAAACCAAATAAATGACACCTCTGTGATGGCAAACATCAATGTTATAACAGCTGGCAAGAGCCAGCTCTTCCCCAATTAAAACGGCTTCAAAGAGAATTCCAAGACTTCTGTTATGAGATAAATGACCTTACAAAAAGGGAATGTGTACAAATACAGCAATTCTTGTTCAGCTTATTGCTCTTTGAATATATGTGCATTAATTATTAATATGTCTCTTAGCACATTGACACATGGTGGGTTTAGGGGGAGAGAAGCATGTAAAGAACAGACTCAAGGGAAAAAAAGGCCAATTAAATCAAATGTTTGACATTTGACTATATGAATGGATATTTTTAGAAGGAAAACGGGAACAGAGGAAATGGCAGGAGTGTCAGGAGGCAGGTGAGGCTGCCTGGGGAAACGCGGTCTTGTGGGACAATGGCATGTCACTGCCTGATTCTGGATGGCAAAATTTGGTGTTTGGAGTTTGGTGGTATTTGGACGACTTACCTCTGAACAGACATCAAAATCAAAATATACACAGCATTTTTGGTAAAATCCTTTTGGCAGGCTATGAAGAAAGCCCAGAGGTGGCGTATCCTGGAGCACCATGTGCTTGGAAATGGTCCTTTGATGTCAGGAGCTGGGGATGCTGCAGGGCTGCAAGCTTTCTCTTTGGTGGTAGCATATGCGTTGTGCAATGGAAGAAAAGTTCTTCTCTGTTCACAAAGGGAAACTAAAAGTATTTCTGAAATACAGATGGCATCTACTTCAATGCTAGAATTAAAAAATAATGTCATTTTTCTGTTTTGGATGCATCATATTACTCATGGGAATTTGTACCATGGTCCTTTGGACAGTATAGAGGTGTCTGTCACGTTCTGACCACTCCCGATATCCACATCTGGGTATTTTTCTCAGCCTGAGCAAGTACAGCGCACATATTCAGCAATTCACTGCAATGAACTGAAATTTTTGGGGAAAAATAGACCCCATGTTTATCTCTAACTTTCAGCATAAGACAGATCAGATTTCTTGTGAAATCATGGTTCTTACAGCCTGCATTTCATTAATTGGTCGCAGAGCCTATTGCAGAGACTGATGATCAGCAAAATGAGACTGTCAAGTTTCCCCAAGCTGTCTTTTTCTTTTGGGTAGAAGTATGATGTTGCCTTTTATTTCCTGGTCCTTATCTTGCTTTTTTAGTACAGTGTGAACTGATGCTGGCATGGAAAAACACTACAGTTCCCTGACTCAGCAGTCATAGGTTTGAGAATGAATAGGGCTTCTGTGGGAAATTTATTAGGCTTAGAAATAGAATTACAATGTTGGTGGATAAAATATAGAGGAACATAACCTTGCATAGAGAAAAAGAAGCAGTCTTCTTCCCAGTCATCTGCCTCCTCAAAGCTGACTCCGTGCAATCTGGAACAACAATTTCCTGGCTATTCATTTAATTATTATTGCTCTTATTTAAGACCTTTCTCCATTTTGATCTGCCCCTGCCTTCCCATGTCCTCAGCAACTGGGTGTCCTTGCAGCAATGTCACAGGAATAATGTCCATAGCTGTCTTTAGTGGTAAAGGCAAGTAAGACATGATGGTTTTTAAATGAGGGTTGTAACTCGGTGTCCTCTGCTGGAGAAGCAGAGGGGAGGGCATCCAGGGGACGCCTGACAGTCAGCAATTGCCAAATCCCTTCCCTGGTTAGTGTGGGACTAGCTGATGCTTTGATCTGAGCAGGAAAAATGTCTTTTGGGAAAAGGCTTCACAAATCACACCCTTTCACATTAGGTACATTGTAGCCTCAGGACTTGAATTTGTCCAGTAAGTGTGACTTGATTTGTACTTCCCTTGTACAGCTCCTCTTATTCTTATTTTAAGCACCAGGCTCAGTCCTGGGTAGGTCAGCACTGCTTTGCTGGGGGGTTATGCTCAAGCTACATGGCTGAGCACAATGGTGGGGTGTCCTGCAGGAGATGTGGATGGGGGCACCCATCTGCACCCAAGGGACCTGATGGGCCTGCCCAAGCAGCACTCACCCCTGTCTGTGCTTCATTGCTGCCATCACTTCTTCAGATATAATCCTGTTCTCTCTCACCTGTGAATGAGAGAGCTGAGCTGAAGAAATACTTTCTAATACCTCATTTATTTGACAAATGCAGCGTTTTTCCCCCGTCTGAGTGTCCCTAAGTCAGCTGCAATTCGAGTTTATGCTGTGGCTGGCTGGCTGATGGGTAAAATTTGGAAATGGGGCTGTGGTCTGTTGGCTGCTGGCAGAAGCACAACCTCTGCTGCTCGGCTGCACCGGTTCGTTCTCTACCATGACTGCTGATTTAGCGCTTACTGTAGGAGCTGGGTGAGTGTGTTTTCAGGACTATTTGATTAAATCTCAGTTACATGAACACCCAAGGAGAGAAAGTACAGAACTGGCACAAATGCAGCCAATATGGACTCATTCGAACAAACATTTGCTGAGCCACCACAGCGACCTTTTTTATTGCTTTTGCGTTGGAATCCCTTTCCTGAGACAGCCTTATTTGTTAAAGATGATATCCCTACATGAAAAATGCAGTACAAATACTCTGGGCCAGATTTACAGTTGACTTTGCTGCTTTGCTTCATCTGGGGATTTGTCCTTCTATACTGCGTTAGAGGGGAGTGGTTCCTGGTCAAAATGCAGAAAAACACGCTCATAGATTAGGTGTAAAATGAATTTATTTACAGACCATTAGTCATTCTCACAATTTCTAGTAACTAATGTGGCTGGTGAAGTTAACTGTCCTTAATTCAAACCCAGAGAAGAGCTAGGATAACTAATTATTTCTTGTTGGCATCTTAATTTGAGAGCTCAGCTCAATCTATTGGTTGCTTGTCTCATGGATCTAATAATTACTTTATTTGATATCCCTATCCTAGTCTGTAATCACTCTGTAGTTTCATTAAAGAGAACAAAATATCAAGATAAATCAACAGCCTTTTCTCTTCATCACAGGACATCTTTCTTCTGCAGAGGAAGAAGCTCTTTGTCACTTGCTTCGCTTTGGCATTCCTTAACTGCTGGTTTCATCAGCAGAGGACAGAAATGGACCTCTTGGAGAGAGGCCAGAGAAGGTCACCAAGATGATCAGAGGCTGGAGCAGCTCTGGTGGGAGGACAGGCTTAGAGAGTTGAGGTGTTCAGCTGGAGAAGAGAAGGCTCTGGGGAGACCTTATTGCAGCCTTCCTGTCCTTAAAAGGGGCTGATAAGGAAGATGGGGACAGACTTTTTGTCTGGACCTGTTGCGACAGGACTAGGACTTTTAAACTAAAAGAGGTGAGAGTGAGATTCAGTCTGGATATGAGGAAGAAATTGTTTACAGTGAGGGTGATAAAACACTGGCCCAGGTTGCCCAGAGAGGTGGTGGATGCCCCATCCCTGGAGACATCCCAGGCCAGGCTGGATGGGGCTCTGAGCAACCTGAGCTGGTGAAGATGTCCCTGCTCATGGCAGGGGTGGCACTGGATGAGCTGTGAAGGTTCCTTCCAACCCAAACTATTCTATGATTCTGTGATCTTGCATTGCTGCTGAACTGTCAAACCATGAGCTGTCTGGTCTTGCATGCAGAAGAAAGTGTTGCATGTGTTGTCAGATGCTGTAGCTACTGTCTCCCCTCAGAAAAACAATGTGCTCTGGTAGTGCCCCTGACCCTTCAGGGCTTCAGGTGCCTTGCTCCCACTGCTGCTGGAGAGGAGGACGCTCAATTACTGCTCTTGCCAATCTCCAATGGGTAGGCACTGGGCTCGGGCACCGTGGCCATCACTGCCACTGGCACCGCTCAGCACCGGCCAAGACTTGGCAGCCACTCTGGTTTTGGATTCGGTTTCCACTTTTATTACCGCTGCACTTAAAAAAAAAATGCGACAAAGTTAGTTATATTTGTGTTCACATTCACATCTCCATTGTTAGCCATGACCTAACATGCCACATTTTGCTGTTGCAGCACCCACGTGAAATTGCATTTCTTAATAAAGAAACTTGGCTACATGGAGTCTGGAAGGTGCTCTACAAAAAAGTAATAACTGCTTTTTCACCTGCCAAACTGGAAAGTAAGTTTGGTTGTTGCTTCAAGCACAATTTTTGCTGCTACTGTGCCCTATTAGATTCAGGTTTAATATTAAATAAATCAGAATTCATGAAAAAGGCTGCTCCTTTTTATAGCATTAAATGGATTTTGAATACTGTACTGAACTGACAAAAATGGCACTGAAGGCAATGATTGTGCAGACTGCAGACCTTTAGACTGCATTTGAAAAGGATTTAAATACATTTAAAAGTTGGCTTTCAAATATTTGTATATTTTCTTACCACTTCCCACCTTCTCTCCCTCCAAAATTAATGAATATAATTTCAAATATTTTGAGAAAGTCTTGGCATAAATATATGTAAATATTAAACCTTTTTAAAGTGATATTGTCAAATATTTTAACTAAAATATCTTTTAGCATCTTTGTTTAATTCTTTTGCTTGCAGTTTGCAGATGTGCCAAAATATAATCCTCCTTGACCCGTTAAAGCCTTTTTCCATTTATCAAACACTGATTTTTGTGTGTTTCTACTAGATCTTGAAGTTAACAGAACTGTGCTGACAATTAAAACACAAATGATCATAGCAGTTGCCTTTTCATGTGTAGATCACTTCATATGAACATCTAGATAGCTATCTGTAGCTGTTGTGTATCATTTTTATTTACACATGGAAATGGAAGGGAACTTGCTTAATTCAGCTGCGTTTTAAAATTATTTTTATTGGTTAAGGAAAAAAACCAACACCTGTAAAAATCATTAAATAACGTATTCATCAGCAGGATGAAATACTTGGGTTCTTTTCCCTGTTGGAGTTGCTGCGTTGCTGTTGATGACCCTCTTGGGAGGGGTTTGGCCTTTTTGCAGGGTGAGGGTAGGCAGCACCTCTCTCCCGCTGCTGGTCTTGGGTCAGGATGGCAAAGCAGAAGCACAGGGAGCTGGCTGCTTCCAAAGGCAGCAGCTGCTGTCGGCTCTCACACTCCATGGAAAAGCTTCACAGAAGAAGCGTTGGGGTGATGGAGAGCAGAACCCAAGTCAAGGAACCTCTCCTGCCAAGAGAGGTAGGAAATCAAAGGAATTGTATATTTTTTTGGGGAAGAGGTCCATTATTAGATGTGGAGGAATAAAGTACACACCCACCACCCCTCTGCCTGGAGCCACACAAAGTCCTCTCAGGAAGGTCAGATCCTGCTTGGCAGCAGTTTGGTGCTGCGTGTCCTGGCCCTGGAGAGGGGCTGGAGGACTATGGGCTCTGCTGGGGCTGTCACTTCATGGTGGTCCTGTTTTGTGCAGACCAGAAATCTTATACTTTTCCAGCATGAATGTTCATACCTGCCTTGCTGCTGCCCCGCTCTCAGCAGCAAGGAAGACCCTGCCCTGGCCAGGCAAGATCACTTGTTTCTAAGGCAACCATCACAGCACGTCTGTGCAGACATGTTTCAGGAGGTAAAATGAAATCAAGCCCACACCCAAACTACTCTGTTTTTCTTCCAGATCTGGATAGTAGAAAATCATGCAATGGTGTGTGTGCGTACATACATCTCTGTTGCTTAAGCACCTTCAGGAGACCACAGCACTTGTGTGCAACAGGGTCCTCAAGATGCTCAGAGACAGACGCAAAAGTAAATTTACTGAAAAGAGGCATTATCAGTTATAAAGCAAACCAAAATGAAGTTTTCAGGCATGTGGGCAAACAGATTGTCATAATCCGCTGAGACACTCGTAACATGTCAGTGTGAACAGAGAAGAAAAACCCATGATGGGCATGGGGTCTGGAGCTGAATTGTGGTGTTTAACCCTGCTTTTTCCAGGAAACTGCCAATCTGGGCGCTCGTAACCAGCGTTGGCTCAGCCTGTGTTTGGAGATGTGTACTTGCACACAGCTTGCGTGGGGTGTGCACATCGTGTCTGAGTTGCACTGTTGAGGGTCATATGAGATTATGAACTTTGAGATTAGTAGGTTGAAACTTTTAAGAGTAATACTTAACATTGTCTTTCGTGCTTGGTCAGGAGTCAGTTTTGGCTGAATTTAGGCCAAGGAGACCTTCCCAGATCAGTTACTTGAAACCTGATATTAATGGAGCAAACGATTTCTTGGTACACGTGCTATTATCCAGGGTTGCAGCAGAGGCATTGCTTTGGTGGATTCCAGTCAGAGATTTTAGATGTGAGTCAGGTTGGGAATGATGTTCACTGTGCTTTGGCAGTGAACTGCAGCGAGAAACATTTACGTTCTGTATGTAAAAGTTTAAATGAGTGAATGATCCCATTAAAAACAAAAGAAAAAGAACTTGGTTTAACAAAACACACTTCATTCAAAATAGGTGAGCTGAGGTAACCTTCTGTCCTGTTATTTTGCTTCATTCCTTCAGGAATAAAGTGCTTGAGTGCTTTTTACAGCAGACTTGATAATGCATAAAACTTCTTAATGACTCTTTTAGAATAGTGAGTTTTGGGGGGTAAAAAAAAATATCTGTTGAATTGTGAGTGGTCTGTTGCTTCCTTAGGTGAGAAGTGAGTTTGTTGGGTGGCTGTAAACAGAAAGCTTTTAGCCTTTTTCATGGTCATCCCTTTGTTTGGTGTGTTGTACCCTGATGACAAGCAGATCACCGCGGGATGGGTGTGTGGGAGCCCAGCTGCTCACACATGGCCACATCCCAAAGTCACCCGGCAGCTTCGGTGGAGCACCTGGGGAAGGGACAAATGTGTGACAGGCTGCTCATCCCAAGGAGAACCAGTGACAATCCCAGGGTTGGCTTCGCTAGGGCTGGGTCTGCAAAGGGGAGCTCACTGCAGGCTGGGCTGTGTGTGCCGCTGGGGAGGGTCACTGGGGTGAAACCCTGGATTGATTACACTGTTGTACCTTGAATAAAGGTTAAAGAAAGTTTCGTACCATATGAAGTGAGTATTGATTTTCCTGAAGTCAGCTGAGAATTGCAGTATGGCTATGCTTTCTTTTGATGAGATAGTGTCACTTTATGTACTTATTTATTTATTTATTTATTTGCTTTCAAAGGGCCATGATGTTGCTTTAAGCAAGCTCTCTGCAGTCTTTACTAGTTAAGAGGCTAGCTTTCCATTTCTGTGATTGAAACGAGAGTATTATTTTAATGTTCCCAGTTGCACCACCCACCAGTTCGGTGTCTATAAGATTTCATTAACTTTAATGACACAATAAAAACCCCCGAAGTGTAATAATGCAGTGATGATAGAAAGTAACTCAAAGCACTGCTGTTGTTAATGCACTCCATATGAGATTTTGTCTCTAAGTAATTCAGAAAGCAAAGTTGCCAGATTCAGTTGATTCATTTGGGTACCTCAAAGACCAGTGTTACAGGACTGTGAATGCAAACCTCTCCGTATGGGATAATTTTGGCTCTCACTTGCTACACTTGTATATACTGACATAATGGATATGTATGTCAATAAGCAGATATTTGCCTGAGAAGATCAAATGACTGTGATCGAGCATTTGCAGAAAATACTAGAGTAAACAGCATGGCTGTATGTCTTGAAAAAGACAGGAAAGGCACTGCAAGTGTACACAACGATATAAATTAAGATCCATCGAACCATGGCATACCTCCTCTGCCCCCAAACCTGAACAGACAGGGATGCTCCTGATCCAGAACTTCAGCTTAGCAGGGCACAAATGCTGACTACTTCTTTTTCAATGTATGGATTATTCAGCAATCCAAGGCGACGGTGAAGTTATTGCATGCTCTCAAATACTTCTTGCAGATAAGGTTTTGTCATTACTGAAATTTAACACTTAATGCAGCCTTGCCTTGAAATTATCTGGCCCTGTCACAAAACCGCCACAGTTGTCCTTTTCCTGTGACTATTCTGTAAAGAAGATGATGATTTGTAATTTATTTTTGTAACAGAATTACGCGCTTTGAGTGGGGAGTGCAATTTTGCAAGGCTGACTTAACTTGTTTTCTTGTTTCAAGGACAGATATAATCCTATATTTACAAAGTAATTACATGGTCCTTCATGTATAATACTTAGTCTGTTTGTGGAAGCTATTCATCATATAATTAAAGGAATGGTTACCCTTTACAACTTCTTGTAACAGGTAAAGAGTCCTCCAAATTTGTGCACTACTAAATACAGCTTTACTCAAATTGAAGATGCTGGTTAAAGTAAGTGACCAACAATTTTGCTACATTATAATTATGTATTCTTTCCGTTGCTTTTCTTTGAAATTAATTCAGATGCACGAATGTTTAACTAGACCTTTGACATTTTTTTTCATGAATTGTTGTGCTGAAGAGGGTTATAAAATACGGATTAGAAAATAATAATTCTACAACCTCCTAAAGTACTCATGTCACTCATGTCTGTCCTGTAATGCCCAAAGCCTTTGCCAACTCTTTAGAGCATTCAAAATAATGATAACGATTTTTCATTCATTTAGTAAAAGAGAGGGAAAAAATGGAGGAGAGAAGCCGAAGTGACCTTTTGTGGTAAGCAGAAATGTGCCAATATTGAAACACAATTATCTGAAGTGCCTGTGGCTACCAGCTTCCTGTTGATAACCTGTGGTGCTAATTACCTGCAAGAATTCAGGGCAGATATTTGTGACTTGAATTAATTGGTTCTCAGGAAAGACGGCATTTGCAGAGGCTATTTGAAAGACAGTAATATGGAATAGCAAGATGGAAAAGGTGTTTGTGGTGATGGTGGGGCCTTTTGGTTCTGTTTTCTGCTGCTTCCCTCTACAGTCATGGATGTGTGATACCAAGTTTTATCACACTCCTTTAACCTTCCCAGTGATCAGAAATGTTATTTGGTAGCTTTTCCACCTCTTTGTCCCTCTCTAGCCTTGCAGACCTGTGGGGCAGAAGCAAGGTGGCCAGTTAATCAAAACACAATGTACTGAAAAGGTCAAAATAGTAGAGCAGACTCAATATATTTTTCTAGATGTGAGGCATTAATATTCTGTGTCTTCATAGACCACAGTGTAATGTCAAAGACTGCGACATCTGAGCAGAAAATAGAGAAAAGGTAATAGATTCCCTTGACAAATATTTTAATTACAATGAATAATGATACAGAATGAACTAGTGGGGTTTTTCATGTCTCATTTTGGAAGATACATAGAGTTCTGTTAAGTGGCTCAGAGGATACTTCGTTTTGAAAAACAACAACAACCACCAATAAATGATTTGCACAGTGAATAAAATCAGCAAGTTTGCTTTTGGAGAAAAAAGTGTGAAAATACCTACTTATTTTAGTGGAAGTAGGACAGTATCGCTTCTGTGGCACGAGGTGCCTGTGGCAATTCTGCACCTAAGCCCTCCTTGCTCATCTTCTATAGCTGAGCTAATTTGTACATATCCTAGTGAAGAAGTAAATTGGCATTACATTTTAAAAGAGATTAGGTGCGATCAGGTTTTTCAAAGAGCTTGGTGTCTACCAGGGTGTTAAAAAGCCAGCAGACTTTTGTGAGGGCTTGAATCGTGCTGCCTCTGAGCATCTGGCCATGGAGAGCCCCAGAAGATGCTGCATAATCCAGGAAAATTTTGCAAAGCTAATCTTTACTGCCATGCTGAAAAAGCAGCTTAGTTTCTTCCACATAGCCGCTGAGCCACTGAAGATGTGCTTTAAGCTTCAGAATTGCTCTACTACCCATGGCTCAGCCCTGTGAGGACAGCTAACATCCATATACAGCAACAGCAAAACAAGGGCACCTCATCAGATACCTCTCTTTGTTTAGTTAATGCAACCTGACCATGTCCTAACTGATATTCCCAAGGCCACACAGCTGTCCAAAGCCAGGATGGGCTGGGGATGTGCTTATGCACACTTTCTGACCCATGACTTTTCCAAAAAGGTGTATTTTGGTTCTTGCTCCCCCTGTGAGACGCCTCTCCCCTCACGGGGGTGCAGCTGTGCAAGCAGAGCTCAGGCAGGTAGACTGACCTTTTCTTCTGCCCTGGTGACAGATGTTCCCTGCAGACATGTCAAAATGTGTTCTTCCCACTCCCTCTCTCCTGTTCAGGGTGTCTTTTTATTGATTAGTCCAGGCAGGTAAATCTGAGCCTAAAGTAATTACCTTCTCTCTCTTTCATAAGGTCCCTGGGCCCAATATATTTTAATGACTTTCCTCCCCTTTAATGGATATCAAATGACTCCTCATGACGTCCATCATTTCTCCTCGGTGACACTGGTGGCTGGTTACAGCTGGTTCAGACAATTCTGGGCAAACAGGCCTTTTAAAGATAATTAACATTCAAAAAGGTCAGTTATCCTTGCAGGTCTGCATGCTGATGTTCAGCTGTAAGAGAGTTTAGCTTCCCTTTGTTATAAACACCAAATTGAAACCCCTCAACACAGCCAAATCCATTTGTAACAATCCCACACCGGTATGGCTTTTGCTGCACAGCATATGAATATTGAGCTTTTATTATCATTTTTTTTTTCCATTTCTTCTACCAGCAAACTGCTCAGCTATTTCAACTACAAAATGTTTACAAATATCAGCTTGTCCTGCTGCCTTCTGCCTGCCTACCCCAGCACTCACCTCCTCAGGGTAGTATTTGCATTTCTTTGTCCCCTGACAGCATCAATGAACATTCAATTAGGGCTTTTGGAGCCCTAACATATGAATTTAATCCCTTGTTTATCTTGGGCTACCCCTACTCTCCTTTCTTGACGAAGAGCACTCCTGCCCTGCACATTTATCAGCCCCAGTTTGGCTCCTTCCAGCTGTGATTTATGGGGAATGTGTACCCAAGGGAAAAGGATTTGAAGGTCGATGGGAAGCTTGTCAGGGTAAGCAATAGTTAATGCAGTATTTTCATATGCTTTCTGCTGTTATGTGTATATATACACACAGGTGCCTATGAATATATAGGCATAAGAACAAGCATTAGTCTAGCAAGATGTGTAAGATGCACAAGTGCTTTCCTGAACTGGAGCTGTTTTGAGGGGAATTGTTTGTGTTCTTGTGATACAATTTATTATCAGAATATATTTAAGGAACTGCAGGGCCTGAAGATGGTGATTAGATGGTAGAGTAGTTTTGCAGATACTGTCTTTCTATTTTGGCTGAAGAAAATGACTTGGTCTTTTTTTATTGCATTTTTAAATGAGATTGAGACAGATACAGATTTAACCCAAATTGCTGAGGTGAAAAGGTCCCAAGGCTGACTGTATGGACAAACCAGCTTTCCCTGAGAATAGCTGCTTATACAATTATGAAGCTGACCAAAATAAAAGTGTCCATTAGAAACTGCAAATGGATGCACTTTCTGAATGCATATCCTCCTACAAACTGAACATCAACTGGGATTTTTTTTCTTGAGAAAGTTGTGTCTGAAAACAAATTGGTTTTTGCTCTTGCCTTGCTGCAAGGATAGTTCATTAAGACTGAGCTTCTGTGGTTTATTGTTCCAGCGTTATATGTGTATCTGCCAGGTGTAATGTTAAAGCAGGATTCTCTGTGCACAAGGAAAAGAAAGAAATAATGTAATTATTAGCAAGGGTAATGAGTTCTGGCCAGCAGTTAAGTATCACCATGTCTGCCGTATCTTCGATCTTCATATTTTTCAGCCTGTGCTTCTCCTTGCACAGGACTTTCTTGTTCTCATGATTCTGCATCCATAGGCAGCGTGGTGTGCAGAAAACTGCACTGACTTCAGTAGGGACATCTTGGGAACAAGCAAACCCTGGAGAGGGAATTGGGTATATAAGGCACAAGTAATTTGATGATAGTCAAATGGCTCTTTTCAGGATGGTTCATATTTAAGTTTCTGAGTTGGACGGTTAATGTGCAACCTTCAGGATATACAATAAATGACAAAATGAGACACAAAAAGCTTTTTGACCAAGATATGCTGTTTATCTCTTCTACTTCTGTCACTTCTGAGAAGACGAAGCCCAGGTCTTGGCCCCAACTTGGGCCCTGACACCCACAGCCCTGAGGTCGGTCCCCAGCCCGATTCTTGGCATGGCTTTGGACACTTTTTCTAGTGGGCTTTTAAAGAAACGTGGCCTTGCCTGGAGCTACATGCCCTGTCAGATCACAGCAAAAGGCTCAAAGGGTTTCGATTTCTGGGCATCCAGATGGTCCCAGCAATTGTGAGTGTCACAGTGAGGTATGGTCATTTGAGAAACAGATGTGGAATTTGTTTTATTTCACAAGGCTGAACAAATCCATGAAAACATGCGATCTCAGCCCATTTATACATGCTGTCTTTTTTTAAACTACTGCTAGAGGTCATCATTCAAAGCTGCTCAAATTACAGTGGTGACTTTGGGAAAGTCACTGCCTGCACCAGCCTGGACGCTGTTGGACAATATATTACAGCAGGAGTAGGTGTCATTTCTCTGGTTTCATTACTGCTGATGGTTATTACTGTCTTCTGGAAATCTCCCTCCCACTGATGGCTAATCAATGAGCTTGGCATTGCTCCGAAAGAAGTTGTAGGTCTGTAGTAAAACTGCAACAATTAGTAAGTTTGCCTTTTGTGTCAAATATTGCAGCATATTTCCCCACCTCCTCCCTAAATAGTCTGCTTATTGAATTGTTACTTTTTTGACACTAACAGATGGTTCCTAGTGGTTGGCATCTGCAAAATTTGGGAACAGATTGATAAAATTGATAATGACCAGTTTCTGCAACAGATGGCTTATAGATAGATTTCTGTGTAAACTGACAATGTTGCATTTAAAGAGAAGTTTTCAATGAACCCACACATTACAGCTATGATTACAACGTTATTTAGACCCTGAAAAATGGATCTAAGCTTAGCATAAGTGCTATGTAGTGTCTAAGACAAAGGTTAAGAAAGATTCATAAGATAATTAGCATTGCTTTATTAGCCTTTCACCACATCTGCATGATATTCTTATATTAACATGCCCTGCCTAAAATTGCAGTGATGATGTTTTCATGTTTACCATGCAGACAGGAAAGAGCCAAATTTATTTTATAAAATATAGTTGACTCAGCTTTGCAAACCCCATCTAAGGGAAACTTATACACAACAAAATTATAAAATAGCAAGACTGAGCCCCATGCAGTGTTGGGGATGGAAGCACGTTGGCTGTAGCCGTGTCTTGTCAAGCCTGGTCTCACTCATGTGAATGGAGAAATTCCTCACTTTGCTGTGGCTGCAGAATTGCTCTTGTGTGCCAATCTTCTGCTTGTCAACAAGGTTCTCCACAGCCTTTCAGAACAGCTATGATGTGCCACCCACCCCCCCTTATTTTTTTTCGTAGCAAGTGTAGGAACATCCTTGTAATGAATGTGGTGGTGCCATCACTTTGATAAGGTGTTTTGTGGCTTCCATGGCATGAGAGGAGTCAAGGTTTGCAAAACCTTGCCAGCTGCAAGTAGCTGAAATGTGGCTTCTGGTGCTTGCTGAGCCCTCTGACACTTCTATGCAGTGCAATATCAGGCTGGTCACCCCTGGGTTTGACAACATCATTGCATGTCCTGTGTCAGAGCAAATGCTTTTGCTTTGATCACCCATGTCTTAGGTAAAGATTGAAGATGTACTTCAACCGTGCACCTGTAATTGTCTTGCAGGTCTATCACCCATGTTTTAACTGGCACAGAAAGTGGCTTTGGGTAGTCTGTTGGCTAAGACAAGTGCCAAAATCCCAAAGCAGGGTCTCTGAGGCAGAGGGAGTGCTGCTGTGCTGCCCAGCAGTGCTCCATGGCTGTGATATTCAGGGTCTTGTCTTGCTAGTTAATATAAATGAGTTTGTAAAGGCAGTGTCTGCAGTGCTTCAAGTGAGACATGCAGGAGAATGGTAATGCCCAGCACACCTTTACTTGTACTGGGTATCTTTTTTCACTTTTGACACATTGTTTTATTCTCCCTAAAACTGCCTTTTGCTATCCTCCCTGTATCTTGTTGCCCATCATTGCGGCAACTCATCAGCGCATCTCTGCCAGCATGTGCCACATCCTTGAGATGTTTTCCATGAGGCATTTGCCTCTGTTACTCTTCTAAGAGGCTCAGGCTGAAGCACTTTGAGCTGTGATCAAACCACTAATGGGCTGCAGTCCCTCCCCGGTAAAACACAGGGCACAGGGCCAGCACGTTGATGACCTTTGAGTTAGCAGAGTATCTCTGGAGTAAAGGCTGAAAACTCTGCTATCGATAAAACAGTGACTGCAGGTTCATTCATCACAGTTTCTCAACCCATCAGAAACCCTGCGGCGTAAAAGAAGTTAAGTAAGAGTTGTGTGAGGACTCAGCCTCGCTTGGCACTGGTTTTTCCTGCCTTAATCAAGGACTCGTGACACTGTGAAACAAATTATTCAAAACTTGTCTGGAAACCTTAATTTGTGCTGAAGCTCTCAAGAGGTCAACGGTACCAGAGCTGTGAGGCCAGTCAATGAAGATGTATGCAGTGTGCACTCCTCATAAATTCACTTGCCTAAAAATGTCCCACCAGGGTTGCCTTGGGTAGACAGGGACAGAGATGGTGCTCCAGAAGGACTGTATTTGCATCTTTACTGGTAAATCTGTTGGTTGTTACCCTGGTACTATTTTACTTGCAATAAGAGAAGTGAGATACCATAGAGGGTGCCACCACATGAGGAATTCACCTTTTTGTTGGTACAATTGGCATAATGAGATGGTTTTGTTTGTTTCCTGCAACTGTATTTTTAAATCCAAGCACTGTTCCTGTAGGCAAAATTGAAACAGTTTAGCTAAAATGAGTATAAAAAGAAATAAAACTGAAGCAAAATCCCTTAGGGAACAGCAGTTTAACTGAAATCAGTTCCTCTGGTCTCGCTGGACAAACGGATTTTAAAACTGAGCTGTATTAATTTAACTAGGTAGTCCTGGAAGTAAGTGTTTTGTTGGTGCTTTACAATGCAAAAGTGCAGTTAGTTAAAAGCCTCTGAGCTCTCTGCCCTGCAGAGCTGCACAACTATACTGTTTCTCCCAAGGGCTTTACAAGAATTTTTATTCCTCCTTATTTTGCTTCCTTTTTAATACAAAAAAAAAGGGTTTTTTTTTAAACAGCTGCAGAGGTCCATGTGGCTAGGGATAGTGTTAGGGTCTCATAGGAGTAACAGCTTCAAAACTACATTTTTCTAAGTGGCAATTTCTCAGAGCTTTTTCTAAAATATTCTCTGCTCTGCTTCGGATACAGACATTGCAACTGATGTGCAATTTTCATTGAGTTTGAGTAAATCTGACGATTTGATATCAAACTGAAATTGCATTGGTAAACACAAAATTGAATTTGGCTACAACTATTTGCATCTAGTATCAGATTGTGGAATAAAGAAAGCGAAGTATTAAAACTCTTGAAACCCTTTAATCCTTTTTGTTCTTATTTCCTTTCTCTTATGAGGTTCCTTCAGTGTAGAAAAACAAAATCCTTACACAATACAAATGTATCGAAAAGCTAAGGTTAGTTTATTTGCATAAATGCTGCTTTCAATGTCTTCCCTAGATTATTTTCAGTGCAAATCACTGTTGCCTGAATGTGTGGTGCTTACAATGATTCAAAAGCTATTATTGCTTCTGCTTCAAGGGATGATCTACTTTTGTAGCAATGCCCAGAGAAATGTTCTGCTTCCTAATTGTTGCTCAAAGGCAGCTAATTTGCTCTTTTTCTGGTGTCAGGAAAAATGAGGCATGCTTGCTTTATTTTTTTGTAGTTATCTGCATTACTTGGGCTGGGCAGAACGAGCTTCTCCCCTGACATCTCTGCACCAGCACTGGGGGGACATTTCTCCAGGGAAAGAAAGACGGGGGCTATTTCTGCCCTTTCTACTCAGAAGGCAGCCTGGGTCTGGCCTTGAAGGCACATTCAAGTCTGGGTCCATCCTCCCAAACATGAGAGGGTCCTATCCTGGAACTGTTTGAGTTTTTCATGTTATTCTGCTTTCTCACGGGTTCTGGCTTCCCACACGCTTATGAAGACATTTTAGCACTCGTTTGCCCTTTGTGATGTTGACTGGGATGTGTTCCCATGCTAAAGGTAAATCTCTTCCCAGTCTATTATTTTTTTTGATCAGGTTTTAAGGAAGTCTAATTTTATCACAGCTGCTACGCATCTCGACTGATCAAGGCAGCTTATTCTCCAGTTGGATGAATGTAAAATAATTCCACACAAGGATAAACTGGAAACCAACCAAGATACTGAGAGTATTTTTTTTTTAACTTGTAAAAATGGCAGAAGATATGTGGGATGTTACACAGCTTTTCAGCCAATGATCTAATGTCATTTTTGCAGTACAGGATTAAACACTGACTAAGATGTTTCTTCCTATTATTCTCTTATTTTAAGTGCCCAGTTCTTCTTTCTGTCCTTGTCAGATGACAGGCTCCCAGGCTGCAAAACTCATGCCCAGAGACAATAGGGAATTTGAGTTGATTTTCAGGAAGAACTTCTGGCTTGTCTGGAGCATCAGTGACAGTTGTAATGGTTTTGCACACCTGGGCTTTTAAATATAGAGAGCAAAGAAAGCCACAGGTAGAACCATTGCAGGAAATTTTCACAAATAAGATGTTGGCTGAAAACTGTGCACAATGTTACTGGATACTTCTTGTAGTTACAGGTATTGGCATCCAGCTGTTGCACACAGATATGTTCACATGAAGTTTTGTGTGGGTGCTCCCTCGCGTGTTCACACTTACATGCGTGCACACACAGTCACTAATAGGCAAAGGAGGTTTGAACTGGAGCAAAATATCAACAGCACATAAACTGTACTGCGTAAGAAATTTGGATTTCAATAAAAACTTGAGGCATGCTGCTGTAATGAATCTTGAACTGCATTCTGGTGTCTTAATTGACACCTTAAATTACGCATATTAAAAGGGCAGCCAGTTCCTCTTACTTTTAGCAGATTTCAGGGACTGCTTTCTGACTATTGCAATGAATAACAAAATACTCATTCTGTTTTCCTATTTTCTTTTTCTAACCTACTGAGTCCCTAGAGTACGGTGGAATTGAAGCACATCTTTGATAACAGCAAGAAAGCAACTGAAAGTAATTTTTAAATTGCTCTTAATGTAAGATTTATAATTTAGAAAATGTAAGGAGCTTTGTTTCCTGTTAGTGAAGGAATTTATGGCTTTAATATGTAAATGGTAAGTAGCAGCCCAGCAAAACAGAGTAAGTCTCAATAGGAGTCTTACCTAGGTCTGGCTGCAGGCTGAGGTCCCAGGAAGACCTTGGTCGGGCTCGGTAACACCACATCGGAAGAACTCATATGATCGAGGTTTCTAGAGATAAAGTTATTTTGGGGAAAAGCCAGCATTGTACAGTATGTTTCACTGGAACAGCCGCTCTAGCAAAAGTTCAAGAGACATTAAATGGAAGCCAGCTTTTCAGTGTTTATTAGTATTGCACTGATTTCTTTTCCCCTCTGTAATGGTCTGGGTGGGTACCAGGCATCTCCTGGGATATTTATTCCCATAGAAAATGTGTTCACATGAAGACTCAAAAGGACTTAGGTAATAACAATTTATTCCGGTAATTCTGACTTCTGTTTTTCAGAAACTGCTGGCATACAGCTTCTGAAAGGGGCAGGAAAAACGTCTCCTTTTCCTCTCCAGTGCCTGTGACATGTACAATCAATAAATGCTACTGGCTGCATTTCTAGTGTCTCAGAAAGGGATTTGCTTTAGATCTATTAGGACAGCGGTACTTAATTAACAATTGATTATTAAGGAGTTTGTTGATGATTAACAGCTATTTTATATATATATATGTATATATATATGTATATATATATATAAATTTATCTATGTATAAAATGTGATTCACAAGTATTGAAATATATTTTTTTAAAGCCTTTATTGGAACATAACGTGTTTTGCTTCAGGCAGCAGTTGCCCCTTTCAGGGCTGTGCCAGAGCAACCAGCTGTCCTTACAGCGGTCCCTGGCTACTGTTTGCCACCGGCTGATGGATGATGTTCTGCGAGGGTCAGAGTGACCTTTCCAGGGATGAGTTTGGGCTACAGGGGACGTAGCAGGGGCTCTGCCCCTTTTCCAGCGAATGGCTCCATGTGCTCTCACCCACTCATGCACTGTGGCACTTGCACATCGGGCTCTGGGAGAGCTGGCAAACTGGTGTTTAAAAGCTGCTGTTCAGATAGGGAAAAACACAAATGCTGAGTTTGGGATGAATAAAGGAGGCTTCTCTGGCTGCAGCTGAGGAATTGCTGCATTGTTGCTCCAAAAGACTTAGTCCCCCCCATACTCCTCCCATGATGGCTGAAGACATGGGTGAGCCCCCCAGAAGCAGTGCCCAGTGTTCAGTGCCCACCCTTGGCGAAGGTTACATGGGCTCGTGCTTCAGCTTTTGTGCCCTTCACCCTCTTCTGCTCCCCACATCCTATTGCTTCCTCCGGCAGAACTGCTCTGAGCTGCCCTCCCTTGTCTCGCTCCACTTCCATCATGGGTTTATTTGGTTTGTGTATATAAGTGTGTGTGTATTTTTTACTGTTTTGGCTCCATCATTTTGTCTCTTGGTACTGCATTTAGTATTGTCTTGCTTCTTTCCTTTTATGTTCCTGATGTCCTGAATTGCTCAGTACATCACCAAATATAATTCTGTCACTCTTTACCATATCCATTTATTGCTGCTGCTGTTTCAGGCTGTGCCTCTACCTAAATAAGCAGGTGGATAAATTACCTGGAGAGCTTGTGTCGCACCTCCCATGACCCACAGGCCATGCAGAGAGTCACGTTTTCCCTGGACATGAAATGATCTTTTCCCACTATGGGCTGTGGGATAATAAAGGAGGTGCTTACAACAGAGTGAGCTTAAGGTGTCAGAAAACCAGGAGTGATTTATCCACTCTATCTACTTTTATTTATAACTTGTGGCTTCTCTTCAGGGGGAAAAAAAAGTAGCTGGTTTGACTTTTCATTTCTGGATTATGGAGTGGAGGGTCAAAACCAAGTTTTGACTTGATGATCCCATGACCTGAAATAACATGGCAAAAGGAGCAAAATGACAAATTGCCCTTTAAAGTGTGTGCAGGTGTCACTGAGAGTAAATTGGGCACAGAAATTGATTTCATGGTATTTGCCTCCTAAGTTGAGGTAACGGCCTGAGCAACTTATTCAGCTTGACAGTAATTTGGGGCACCTACACCTTTCCTCAGACTCGCAAAGTACCAAGTGTACTTTGTACACAACAGCCCCGTTTGCTCAGTTATTGGGAACTAACCTGTCATTGCTGCCCACAACCAGCAGTGTTGTTAAAACAAGACAAAATTGGATATTTACCATTCACACTTAGGATTTGCATCACCACACCTATTTTTCAAAGAAACCAAAGATTTGTGAATCCCCTCTCTAGGGGAGATAGTAATGTTTCTACAGTGATACTCAGGGGAACAGGTCTGGCATCCATGTGATGGGTGGCATCTCTCCAGCCCTGGGGCAGTTTTTGATACCTTCATATGTGCTTGGCAGGGCACCCAACAAGGAGGTGTCCCAGGCAGGGTCAGTCCCCTTGTTTCTGCTTGCCACGGGGCTGAAGCACAACTTAATTCTCTCTGTCAATCCTTGCTCTGAGTCTAATTGAAATGTTTGGAAAATGAACATCTTTAATCGACATTTTGAACTTTTGTACTGAAACTGTGTTTGGAATATTGTCCCCCAATTTCTTTGCTGTTGGACTGTCTTTATCAGCACGGTTTTACCTACATGAATACTATTTCCAATATTACCATGCTAAATAACACACTGAAGCCTTCTAAAGTAATTAATAGCAAAAAGGAGACACGCGGCATTGGCAAGCTCTCTGTTACAGAGTGATGGAGTTGCACCTTCCTGAGTGACATATTTTGCCATGGTTCAGAGTAGTGGGACCATATCCTGCTCACTAAAACCTCTCATATTGGTTTTGGTGTGCTGGAGCAGGAGCAGAGCTCCTGGGCATGGGCTACTGGTTGCTGTTCCTTGTTTAACTGGAGAGGGATTCTGTGTTTCCACGTCCTGCATGGGCAGAGCCCAGTGGCTTTCCCAGTGGTGTCAGTGTTCCCGTGTTGAAAAATTAACTGTGCTTCTATATCCAAAATAGCTAAACGTGGAGAGCAAGAAACAGCCTGGAGCTGCATTCCAGCATGGAGTTGTGCGGTAGGGAGTGGAGATATGGAAAACAGCTGTATTACCACAGGAGCTGCTAATCTCCATGAGTCTTAGATAAACAGCTTCTAATACCTTAATTTCCAAAACTAGGTATTTTTCCTCTCTCAACCTCAAAAACTTAAATAATTTAATTGATTCTGAGATTCTGGAAAGCAGGAATCATCATTGTCAATCATATGCTTCCTCTGCTTGCCTACCTGCTAGGTAATAGTAGAGAAAAGAAAAATATATTAACACTTTTCTGCATAGTTGCTTTCAAGCACAGAGGATTTGTGTTGCGGTGTTATGGCAATCACAATAGAGCAGCAACTTTAATTGTCAGGCTATCTATGAAATGTAGCATAAGCCGTTGCAGAATTTGATACTGTGGCAAATATATCTAGTGGACATATTTTCTTAAGCAGATAAAATAGGTCATATATTTTTTAAATGGTAAAGGATGTTTTCATCTGTTAAACAGTATTTCCTGTTTTCAGTCATTTAAGAGGATTTTCATCATACAAACTGGATCCTAAAAAGCCCCCAAACCCTTGCATTATGAATTTATCTCTGTAACCTTAATAAAAATCTTCATTTTTGCTCAGTTTAACACAGTAGGTTTAAACAGTTGTTTAGCTCACAAAATAGGTCAAATATATTAAAAAAACCCCACCTGCTCTAATGTGACTTAATCATCAGATACTGACTTTGCTGTATTAAATATCCAGACTTCTTTGGAAGAACAGTTTAGGAATGAAAAGTTTTACAAAATTGCTGCCTCGCCTGTGATATCCAGTGTGATTAGTCTAGCTGGCTGCAGACACTTACATATTTGTCCTTCCTGCATGACCTACAAAAGCTGTCTTTATCTTCTTGGAATAAAATATCTGGGACATAAACAGATGTGATGTCGTTTGGGTTCTCACCATACCTGGAGTTGCCCCATTGCACCGATGAAACCAAGAGCCGTCAGCACCAGGGACCTGCAGCACTCTCCTATGGCCACGTCTAGGGATGCGCTTAGGCTGGTGCGTAATTCAAAGCACACAAACCATCTCACTGACTCTACATAGAGCTGAAAAACACTAGGACAATAAAGTGCATTGCACTGTTGGCTCTGAGAGGTGTGAAAATCACAATTGGATAAACTAGCTGTACGGCAGCAGGTTCATCTGAATATGTACAATATTGTTATTTAAAAAGTAACTTTAGCTGGAGTGCGCTCACCTTTGGAATCAGAGCAGGTGTACTAGGAGCAGCTATTTGACCTTCGCCTGAAATGCAGTGAGTTAGTGCAACTGTTTGCTGGATGGTCATTTATTTTTTTTTCACTTTATATTTTGTTTTCTTTGTTTTAAACAACTTTAGTCTAGACTTGAGTTTTGTGGGTGCAGTAATCTCCCCATCAACAACACAGCCTCACCATCCCATACCACAGCTACATCTATGGAAACCTACAGGTACTTATAGCTATGAAGTACTTGTTACCCAGGGAATTTGGGATTGCTCTGATCCCTGCTCAGGGTAGAGGGCTACAGGGATGCTTTGCTGAAGGTGGTGTGTGTGGAATGAGAAAGTTTCTCCAGAAAGAAAGCCTCTTTCTGTCTGTGATAACCTCATTCTGTGTGGAAGGCAGGGCGGTGAAAGGTCTTCACTCCTTAACAAGGGAGTAGTTTGCAAGACAACTTACAGCAAAACCAAACCAAGCTCACAGTAACAGAAAATGGCATCTCTTCCAGAGTAGAATCCCCTGGTGCAGTGCCTGGAGCATCCATGGCTTTGCTCCATCTCCTCCCATCCCTCTGCACCCAGGTGTGCTTGAACCTGCTTCAGCCTTAGAACCTGCAGTGGTCCCTCCAGTTACACCCAAATAAAATACTGGATCAGCCATGACCAAAACAACAAAGAGCCAGTTTGGCTCTTAGTCTGTGGGTTGTGCTCAGGACAAGGTGCTGGGAAGTTGCAGGGATTTGCCAAGATAAATGAGGGTGAATTTGGCAATTAAACCTGTAGCTGCCTTTGCATTTGTGGACACGCACTAATGGAACTGATTGGAGTTTCCTTTGCTTGCTAAAGGAAGCATGAAACAAATTATTTTATGTCCAAAGTTTGTAGTAGAGCCGTGAGGGACTTCTAATTAGAGAGCTAATGTGCACTTTCCTAGTGATTAGGTAAACACATTTTTTTGTTATTTATAATAGCTTCCATCACACGGATTCAACTAATTACAAAAACGTCTTTTGTAGAAACCATTTACAATTTTAATTCCAATTATTTTTTGATAACTCAGAAACATTTTTCCTACTATTCACCAGAAAGCAGGAAGTTAATCCATTCATTACCACACTGAATGGGTGATTTGAAACCAGCCATGGATTACAAAGTCAGACTGAAGGTGAAAAACAGGACTTTGCTGTGCAGGAAGTTGGGAGGGAAATAGCTGTAAAAAACCCCCTCATAACACATTGCTGAAAAAATGAATCATTTGAGGAGACAAAGACGAAAGGCAGTGTTACATATGCAGCACGAACATCCCCATGTTGAATGAGCCCTTTTGTAAAGGCAGTAAAAGAAGGTCAGGGACATACGTTTGCCCAAAATATCTGTAATTTCTGCAGGTTATGGAAGTCTGTTCAGTGGGCATGAATCACCTCCCGGTAACATCAGATCCCCATTGACCTACGTGGGGGCTAAATGAATCTGCATCTGGATAAAGGCTGTAGCTTATTTGAAACACAAATGCTTTTGATTTAGCTGGTTTTGCCACAGTCTTCAGGGAAGCAGCCATGGTGGGAGAGAGTCCTAGGGATGCCAGAGGATGGGGCTCATTTCCATTGCATCTCAGAGCCATATCCTGAATCCCACATCAGTCTGTTGGAAATTGAAGGTATCTGTCACGTGATAGTTTTGCCTTTAAAAATACTACTTTT
Source organism: Nesoenas mayeri (assembly GCF_963082525.1). NCBI lineage: Eukaryota > Metazoa > Chordata > Aves > Columbiformes > Columbidae > Nesoenas > Nesoenas mayeri. The sequence goes on from NC_137556.1 coordinate 8,818,431, forward strand.
AAACTCAAAACGTAAAAGGACCAAAGGTTCAAAATGCCTTCATAAGCACCATGGGATAACAGTGAATCTCCTGTGATTCCATTTGATCAAAGAGATCCCAGGTCAGGTGCTCCCTGGTCTGCATCTCCTTAAGTCATGTGCTTTCAGTGGAGCTGCACTGATTTACAGCCCTAGCCAAGGAATGAATACATTTCATTTAATCTAAAAAACATTTTTTGAATGTAGCCAAGCTAGAAATTGAACATCCCATCTGGTTTCCCATTTGTAATTTTACTGCTCAAAGCTGTAAGACATATACAGCTTTTTCTCTAGAAAGCGATTATGCTCTTTGTTATACAGTCATATAAAATCCTACAAAATTTGCTTGACTCCCAGTATTGTATACCAAACTCCAAATTTAGAGCCCTGTAAAACCAGTTTATTGCATTCAGTGTGAAAAGCTTGGATTTTTGTACTTAAATACTTCAAGAAATGTATTCTTACTATCTCTTACCTTCTCCAAATATTTATTTAAATATATTTTTCAAAAGACAATTCCAACCTTCAGAAATTAATTGCTCCCCAAAATGGGTTCAACAAGCCATAAATGCAGCATTTAGGTCAGAAAATACAAAATGCTTTAGTTTTGACTACGTCTGGCAAGGCAGCTGCATATCTTTTGAAGGTGCAGACTCAGAAGGTCCATCTGGGTTTCTTGGCTGGGCAAAACTGACAGATGACTTTTGGGAACCATCTGTCCTGACACTGGGGGATTGAGACACCTTGGAAAGGGCTTTGCAGGGAGCAAGGCAGAGGCAGGGAGGAGGAGGAGGAGAGATGTGAAAGACGTCACACGTGAGCACAGGGCGGGACAGACTTGGCCTTTCGGTCCTTTCAAGACTTGCCCTTTAACCTGGCTGCGGTTTTATCACAACCACGGTTACCAACACTATTGATGAGTTCCAAAAATACGTGCAGCTTCACAAATGTTATTCTCTGCCCTAGAGTCACTGTCATCTTAAAATTTTCTGCAAACATGAAAACAAATCATGCTGTCAAAAAATCATGCATTAGGAACAAATTATGCTCTCTAAATGCATCTTGGCAATATAATTGATAAACTGTGAGTATGTGAAATAATTGAAAAAGTGTGTGGGGGGACATGCAGGATAAATGGCTAAAATAGGAAAGTAATGAACACGTGTAAATAAGAGCCACAAACAATAAATATAAATTACAGTGTGGCAAACTGCAAATAATCAGAGCATTTCAGGCCTGAAATGTGATCCCTCTTCAGGGAAAACTTGTATTAGTAAATCTGTAAAAGACATAGAGAAGAAAACAAGGAGAGATGAGGTTATCAGGGCTCTTTGAAATGGCAGGAACAATGGATTAGCCCCTGGATTCATTACTCAAAAACTTCACCAGCAGTGTGGAAGTAAAATGTGTTACCAGCCCACTTCCTACCCTCACCCCAACGTACAAATGATCCTGGCAGGAGTGATGCCTCCAGCCTTTCTCACACCACTATAGATACATTAAAAAAAAAAAAAGGATGGCATTAAGGGATGGCATTTATCTTCCCTAATGTAGCCATTTAGAAGGGGATTTTGATGGCCAGCTCTTGTCTCTTCATTCACGCCACTATTCCCCTCCCTCCCCGATGTCTCAATAGTCCTTGTAATATTCAGAAATAAACGGTCACTGTTCTTAGCTTCTTCTGCAGGTGCACACATCAAGATAGTTTTTTATCCACCCTGTGGGATTTTAACCCACCTCTTTGTTTCCAGGTCCTAAATCCTTTCCAGGTCCTTGGGATTAGATACTCATGAAGAGCAGCCTGTGCCAAGACACTTCAGAGTGAGCAGGACTGCAGTCCAAATCTGGGATGAGGCTCAGCTGTGGCTACAGAGGTTGTGAAGTAGCTGGAGGTCAGTACTGAGGATGGACAAAGTGGTGTGGGAAGAGATTTGGGACAGATGAGGGCGAAAGGTGAGGAATTATGCTCAGACTTTCGTTTGCTGTTTCGGAATATTATTACTTTCAGGGCATCTTTAACTCATTGCCCAGAGCACAGCAGGAAGGTCGCTGCTCACCTGCCCTCTGTGGGTGGACTAAATCCCTGAGTGTCTGGTGAGGTTGCTCTGGGTTTACGTCTAGTTAGATTTAAGTGGGTTAGGACTGGGAAAAGATTTCCTTAGTGGACAGATTAGGTGGAAACTATTTGCGGCTCGCTCTGACTGAAGCTCATTTGGAAAGCACCCTCAGGAGCAGTGTTTAAGGCAAAGATCGCACCCCTCCACCTGGCTGCTAGCTTGCAGATGATAACACATGGTAGAAATACATCATGCCCTGTCTCTAGGAGTAATAAGAAGAAAAGCAATGACATTAAAATGCAAACTGTTGTCAGTGGCTATTCCCATGGATAGTCCTCTTCCATTTAATAGCACAGAATCCATCATGTTATGCCTTATTTCAGCTGCAATTGCTCCCGAGAAAAGATGTACTTCACATCGTGTTGAACACAGTGCCTTTGAGAAGAGCTCGTGGTGCAGTTTTCAGGTAGCAGGGGAGGAGAGTTGCTTTACCACTTTGTTTTATAACCGTGCCGGCACTCACACTTGGACAGAAGTGGTAGAAAACACCATTAACTAAAATGGGCTGTGGGGCCGTAGCAGCCTGTGCAATGTTGCTGGTGGTGTAAAGTGAGAGAGAAGCAGCCCTGGAGTTCACAAACACAAGGAGCTGCTGCCAGGGGTATGGATAGAAAAAAGAGGAAAAGGTTTGAAAACAAGGTTTACCCACCAAATCATGTAGCAGCCCAGGAGCCCCATTAAGTTAAAGCAGTGCCATGATTTCCGCCACAGAGCCTGGGGGAGATGGATCAGCCAAAATGTCCTGATTTTAATGTAACCCTATGAGCAACAGTTTGCTCCAGTTTAACAGAGGATTTCATGAGACTCAATTAGCAAGGTTATTAATTAATCAATTATGTAAACCAGATGAGCAATCGGATATCCTGTTCTACAGTGATACAGCTCATTGTTAAAACTTAATTAACACACAGGCTTGGGGACAAAATTGAAAAAAAAAAAAAAAAGAAAAAGAAAAAACCCAAGCCCTACAGAAGAATCAGTTAGCAGACAATTATTTCAGCTGAGGATGGAACCTGGGCTTGAGACCAGACAGGATGACAACCCTGCTTTGAGAGGATATCAAAGTAATTTTGGGTAGCTTAACAACCAGCCTGATGTCTCTGCCACTACAGCCACCTGAGCCAAATTCTGCTCTCTTCCTTGCCAAAATAAATCTGTGGTAATTCCTTCTATTCCCAAACAGTGCCCACTTTTAAAAGCTGGCCGATGCGGTACATGACAAGGGAGGAGTTTAGCAGATGTATTTATTTGCACTCTGTCTCCTCTCACCGCAGCAGCAGCTGTTGCAGCAGGAGTGGAGGTGAACTACAACATTAGTGTCCCCAACAACCACCAGAGCTCTTCATAGGTGTCAGATGCTTATGTGACTTGTACCAAAAGCAATGGGAATATTGATCTTCTGTAATGGCCCCTTGTAATCCAAAGTATTTCAATGGCCTACGTTAATCTGTGAAAACCTACATCTTGCTACAGTCTCAGTTTTATTTAATTTTACTTCGGGCTAGTAGTTATTTAGGTCAACTCATTGCCAGTTGTGATAAACTGATACGTTATCTGTGACAGAGCAAATCTGCGTCTGTATGCTCCTACTTGTACCAACTCTTACCGAAATATCTTTACATTAACTGGATTTGTGATATTTGACATAGAAAAATCAGTATCAAAAACCCTGAGTCTCTCAAAACCTGCAAATAATTTCAGAGGTAATATGTTTTCAAAGCATAAACCAGTAAGCTTCTGGACCTTTCCTCTAACAATACGCTCTGGGGTTGATTTTCCCATGTTTTGTGTGTTGGGTTTTTTTAAGGGCCAGATTGCAAATGTATTGGCTGGGAATGGAAGTAGAATCATGCCCCAGCAATTATTTTTATTGAGTAACTATGGATGAGAAAAGGCAGTTATCACCTGGCAGAGACCCTGCGGTTTAAGTTTTCTTTACAAACTCTCTCTGCCCAACCCTTTATCATGGAATTGCAGGAATTTATATTGATACCTGAAAGAACTTGATACTCAAGACCAGTAGCTGCCAGATACCAAATTTCTTTCTAAATCTGTTGTCACCAGAGGGGTTTCTTGCACAGCTACAGCTGGGAAGGTGGCTTCATCGCCACTGATTACACACATTAGAGCATTTTACAGACCTCTGCCTCATTAGTGGGCTGATACAGTGCTGGCAAAATCTGAATTTGTTTCCGGCCATGCTCTTTCCTTCCTCCTAGAATGTGACTTTTGTGTGTTCGTTTTTTTTAATCCTCATTTTCAGGGATTCATTTCAAGCAGTTACTAGATATTGCACACGGGGGACAGGACCAACCCAGCTCATAGCAGGAACCTGCCTCTGCAGTTTGTGGGTTGTGATGGGCTGATCCCAAACTGCTCAAGTCAGTGGGAATTTTCCACTAAGATAGGTAGGCTTTGTCCTGAAAACTGCAGGTAGGACCATAGGACCACTCTGTCCACGCTCAGTGGGTCTGTCCCTCTCATTCACAGTTTGCCTAACCTTTCTGAAAAAAGTCGGTTTAATTTCAAAGATGGGAGTGCTCAGAAAGTCAAAAGCTTATTAACAGCTCTCTGCCCCTTTTTAATCTATTCAAAAAGTCGTACAGTGTGCAAAGCTGGTGTGACATGATTTTTCTTTTTAGTATTTCATCCTTTGGCTGTCAGTATTTAAGGAAAAATGAAACTAATCATCAGTGAAGGCTGTAATGCTACTGTTTAATAGCTGCTGTAGATCTTGACAGAAAATTTTGTAAGAGAAAAAATAAAAGACTCTGTGTGTAAGCGTACACATGCATCTCACAGTGAAAGTTTCACAGAACAAACCAAGAACAGTATATTGTTAGCAAAATAATAATAGGTAAGGAAAACATATTTATATATTGGAAAACAGGGAGGGAAAAGAGGTAATTCCTTTGTAAGTGGTTAATTTTGTAACTTCATCTTGTGTGCCCCTTTCCATGTGGAAGTATCCGTCACCCTCTGTGTTATCTGGCAGATTTTACTGAGGATGCAAAGTACAATGTTGGGTGAGGATGAACTTCACTGTCCTCCAGTGCCTGCTGATCATTTTAACAGAAGCCAAATTGACCTTTTACCATTGCTGGAGCAATGTTTCAGCTGCAGACACTCCTCTGTATCACTAGGGAAACAAAGGCTGTGACACCCTGGCAGGGAGCTCATGAAAATTAGTCCAAGATCCTTGTCCAAAATTCGGAGCATGTAGCCCCAGTACAAGTTGTTACAGAAGAGATCAGCAACGTATGGATGATAAAGCACCAGCTCAACCTTACATGAGGCATGGAAGGAATTCCCAGAAGTGGCTGTCCCAAACACCAGGATTCTGTCCCTGTGCACACCACGAGCTCTACCTTGCCTCCCTGCCAAACACTCTGGCATTTTTTGTCCCTGACCAACACTTCTCAGGGCAGAGGATCATAACAGTACATGTTTTTTTCAGAGGTGATTGGAAGATGTATAGATAAGGTTCTTAGGGACATGGTTTACTGCTAGGTTTAGGTTATGGTTGGACTCGACAAGTGTCTCTTCCAACCAAAACTATCTTATGCTATCCTATCCTATCCATGATTACATACATATATATGTATACAAATACTCTCTGTATACATATACACAGGCACACACATTATGATCATATATATACACATTTATGTATAGAAAAGAGGGGAGGGATGTGTGTGTAGCTATGCACGTCTAATACACAACAAAGCTCGCAAGTCACATGCAATTTTGAATCTAGAAGGGACATTAAAAAAAAAACCACAATAAAATTAACGCCAATCATTAACCCTTCCCACAACTAAAACCTAATTTGCTACTCACATACTCTTAAGCTTGATATTTGGTTTGCCTCCCTTCCAGCCCTCAGTGCCACAGTATTGGACATCTAGCATTGGTGAATCACTTCAACATGAAAGATCGAACAACTTCAAAGAGTCTCAAGGTGGTTTTGGAAAGGGAGAGCCCATTTGTTTGCAGAGTCAGATAAGGCAACATATTGGAAGTAATGTGTGGTACCCACAGTAAAAATAAGCTAAAGAATGCAGCCAATTGAACAGAAATTTAAGGCAGATGCTGACCCTAGATGACAAAACTCAGCCAATGGTGCATGGACAGAGAAGTTATAAATGTATTACCTGACGACACAATAATTGCACAGATATTTGAAAATATGATTCATGATTTCATGTGGTATTTAAATATTGCACACACAGAGCAGAGGTGATGGGATAACATTTCTAACTCAGTAATTAGCACTGTAATAATGTTGGCTGTTTAAATTCTTTAATAATATTAAAGAGGAGGTCTAATGTGATAATTGAGACACAAAACCAGGTATTTCTAAGGGAAGATGGCTTCCCACCATTTGGATTAAATATAATTTTGTCTTTATTTATACTGTAGATAATGGCCACTGTAGAATGCGGCTGTGTTCATAGAATTGCCCTGGATGCCTTCAGAAAAGACAGAAAAACATCACAATTTGCAAACTGGGGAGGAAATAAAAATGAAACATTCCCCCCATCCCCCCCCCCCCCCCCCCCCCAGCTAGTTCCTTAAAAAGTAATTTTAATGCAATCTGAAAAGTTCTGATTTTGGTACAGTTACTACTTTCAGTTTGGTTTCATTTCTGCTTTTAAAATACAGCTTTTGAGAGACCTTATCTTAACTTCACAGATTACAGCTGACATTGAACAGAGGTATAAAGTATAAACCAAATATAAAAGACTATCCATTTCGAGGCATGATTAAGTGCTGAGTCAACATACTGCAGTATTTTTGATCCCTAGAAGTTTAATAAAATTCAGGACAGGCAATAAGGAGTCACAGACAAATTAAAATTTATTGAGACAGACAAAAATGCAACTATTTCAGACTACAGTTAAGCATTTACAGTTAACCAAAGATAGCAAAGTGCTCACATTCCACTTAACTCCTTATGGAAAAAGCATTCGGAATTTACTATGCAATTCTACTTACTATGAGAGTCTACATCCATCTACAGTAGGGACATCAAACTGAAACACGTAATATTTGGATTGCTCCTTACAGATCTACACATTTAACAGTAACGGACATCAACAGCATTGAGAAAAGTATAAAAAGACCAAAACCCACCTACTGTAGAAAGGGCCTTTTGATGTATAGTAACTGTACAGAGCAGTCTATGTATTAAAGGAATCTGAATGGCATACAGAAGGGACTGCAATAAAAGCCAACAAACGTAGGAAGCAAAGCTTGAGTGATCTGGTGGTCTGTATCAAGTGGCGACCTTAGATCTATGTCATTTGCTGCTTGAAGGGAAAAATGCTACAAAACTTCTAATATCAAAATATTCCCATGCCAGAAATGTACACTGAGACTAACAGACTAGGCTGCAGAGGCAAAGAGAAGCATTCACTAACAAACAGTGTTGTTTTAAATATAAACTTTACATTTTCAATATAAACTGTAGAATAAATATTAAATAAACACTTCAAATGGTTTAAAATAACAGTACAGAATAGCTTAAAAAAAGGCAAAGAAAAAGAAGATTCCTTGTGTTCACAGCAAAGGCCAGTAATGACCCAAAAAACCCAACTGTGCTGAAATCTGAACTCAAGGAGATTTTGATTTAACCACAGTAGTTAAAAGGACACCTTGAAACATAAAGCAATGCCTAACAGTATTTCATAGTCTCTAATATGAAAGGAAAATGAGATTAAAAATTGGTTTGTGTTTCTAAAAAAATGGGACAACTCTGATTCCATTTTTCATAATGAGAAAATTACTTGATGCAGATGCAAAGTCCTGCTTGATTAAAAAAAAAAAATGAAAGAAAAGGAATTAAATTAAGCTGGAAGCAAATTAAATCCTTTTAAATGCATGAAGAATGGAAGGGGCTTGATCTGGAAGAGCATGGGGTCTTGGTAGAATTGCTAGTTTCTTTTAAAAAAGTAAAACATTTTCTTCATGCATCTTGCCAAATTGGACAGACACACAGATACGTATATGTGTATAAATGTATACATACAGACACACACGTATATATAGGCTGCATATTCCACCAGGCACTGGACAATGCCAGTGGATCACAAAAGGGTTTTGTTAAAGAGTTTCGTACAGTTTGGAAATGTGCTCTTAAAGCAACCCATGCTGCCTTTCCAAGCACAACGGCCCATCTGTCCTGCTCCTGACCAGGTTGTGACACCTTGCGATGTGACGCTTCTTTCTTACTCTTCAAATGATCTTGTAGTCATACCCAACCAAACTAGTCAAGAAAAATGGCATTTTTTTCATGTGTGTGTCTGTGTGTGTTTGTGTGCACGCTTGTTTCTGGGCAAAGGGAAATGTGCTACCAAACCAGGCAAGACATCTGCCCTCCTGCCTGGCTGTGCTGGACACAGATCAGTCTGACTGGTACCCACAGCATAATCAAGTTGGTAGGTCTGGGACGATGGTAATTGTTTTATACTTTAAGATGTAGAACCTACTAGCTCTGATTTGAAATAGTTGCATGTGAGAGATTACAGTGAAGAGAGGCTTAGTAGTATTGAGTAATGGATGGTTGTAGTACATCTGCTCGTGTAAGCTGAAGGATATCCACATTCACTTTTCAAGGCTTATTTAACAGCTTTTGTTTAACCATCTTACATGTTTGCACGTGACACAGAAGGGCTGCAACCTTGGAGCTGCCTGCAAGGGCTTCACCCTGGTGAGGCACTGGGTGAGATGTACTTTGAATCAATGCACAGTTCCAGGATAAGCCATTGCAAAGGGAAACAGGATTGCAGGAAAAGAAAACCTAGTTGTGTGAGGAGAGTAAGTCCAAGAGGATAAGCATAACTACTTGTTGTGGGGCTCAGTTTTGTGTCAGAGGGAAATGGCAACTTGGTGCTTTAAGCAAGTCCTGTACAGGACAGCAGAGCTAGAATCAGAGAATGTGGGTTTAATTAATAAAATACCAGAAGAAAACCAGCCATGATGTTTGAGAAGCAAGCTACTGATGGTGTTCAGTTGCTCCTCACAAAAAAAATCATACTGTTAAGGGAAACAGAAATGCTGATTTTTATCTGTTCCTCTTTCAAGTCAGTTTTGATTTTCTATGAAAGGCAAGCTCATGGACAGTGATTTTTAAATAAATTTTCAAAAATTATAGGAAAACCAAAGGGATTTGAGGCAGGCTGGACTGCAGGCCTTTTGCACATAACTATGATAGCAGATTTTTGGGAGGATGCTGGGGCGCAAAACTACACACAATGAATTCCTCATGATTTTATACATCTTTCCACATTAATAACAATTACACAGGCTTGTTCTTTGTTCTCAGGTCATTGATCTAGAAGGATAGGAAATGCAAGAGGAGAAAGCAACTGAGCACCTGCAATACATAGTGTCTGAAAGCAAAGGCCCTTCACAGAGGGGCTGCAGTGGCCACTGGCTTTGGTGAGGGCTGAGGACCACAGCCCTTGGGCCAGCACCCCTAAAACATTGACTTCTGCCAACCAGCACGGTTGCTTTCAAGTGAATATGTAACCAGCCGTGTTTTGACTCCATACTGTCTCTACCTCTACACTCAGCACTAACTCAGAGGAGGAAAAAAAAAGGATCCCATTAGTTTTCTGGGTAATACGCAAATTTTTCATTCTGCAAAGTAACTCACAGGCAAAAAAAGACCAACGAAACCCCAAAACTCATATCTGCCTCCTAATGCAAGAGTTGTGTTAAGGTACCTCTTTTTCTGAAAACAGTAAAATAATAAAAGGTCACCCACAGTACATTCCTGCATCAGAGAACTGCAATGGTAAAGGACACAGCAAATAATTTTATGTCAATATGCTGTGATACAAGTGAAGAGCTACGAATATATGGGAGATGCTGAGGGAATCACAGATTGTATTTTAATACTATTCTCTTTTATGTGTGTGTATTACAAGTGTGCAGCTTGTCACTCTGAGCAAAGGAGTTACGCTTTTGAAACATGACAACCTAAAGTTGCTTTTTTAAACAGGCCAAATAAGTATTAGCTATTTAAATTAAAGGAACAACAGCTTACTACTTTTGGTGGTTAGTGTCTTTGACAGCTTTATAACTTTGGAATGAGGGATGGCTAGGAGTAAATGAAAAGCAGGCAGATCCATAGCGAGTGAGCAGGAAGCAGAGGCCGCCCATGCAATGTTAGTGCAGCTCTTACTGCAAATGAGTTCAGACAGGAGCTGAGGAACAGCTATGGAGGTGGTTCTCATGTTACAAACTCACAAAACACTCTGCCCTTAAACCGTCCGAAAGGTAGATGGACTCAGTTCCCTGCCTGTAGGGCTTGGTCCGTGATAGCTGTGCAGGTTCTCATCATCTCTTAAGGTCAAGGCCATGTTCCTTAACCAAATAAAGAGTGTCAGAGAGCCAATCTACACCCTGGTGGGAGCTTTGCCTTCAGTGTGGGCTTGGCTAAGCCTATTGGACTCATTCTCAGAGAATGTAAGGAAATTAAAATGCTACCAGTGGGTTTCTTTCTGGATTAAACCCCTAGTGCTTGGCAGCCAGGAGTCACTATCCAATGAGACCTACCTCTTTAATAGAACATTAAAAATATGGACTAGAAAATGAGGCACCTACTTCTCCTTCTTCATGAAGGAAAAATAACTGTCTCTGATATGATCCAGGTAACAATTTATGACACAAATTCTCTAATGTGAGAAAGGCTTCCAAGCCTTGTATTGGTTTGTTGAGCTGTGTTTCTTCTTTCACAGGATATATTTCATAAACTGTGCAAATGAGGATTAAGATATGAAATGTTTCTGAAACAAAACTCATTGCTCCTGTGGATAGAACAAAAATCTCCAAACCAACTAAACAAAAGCTGTATTCCAAACAGTCTTTGCTGGGAAGGGAAAAAAAAAAGACTTCCAAATTAAATAGACTATACAAAATTAAACTCAGTAGAGAGGGAATATTTGTGCCAGGTACTTTCAGATACAATTGCAGAGTTATGATGTGACTTGCAATATTGTGCAAAATGCGAGTCCTCATTGTGATGGGCACTACCATATATAACCAATTTCATCATCCTTATCATCATCTTCGTCTTCATCATCTTCATTAGCTGCTCTTACGTGAATCTTCAGTTTCCCTTCTTTGTCTTTTTTTGCGGCTTCAGGTTCCTCTTCCAAATCATCCAACAATACAACAGATCCACCACTGCCAAAATCCCCTGAGGTTTCTTGTTCTTCTTCTGAAACACGTGAGTAGTAAAGGTCATTCCCTCACATAACACCAAATTCATCACTAGCCTTGTCATTCAAGTCACTATCATTTGCAATGTTACTTTCTAAATTAATTGGTTCAGCTATTCATGAAACCTCTACATTTCAATTTTCATCCTGAACTGGAAAAAATATATATCAATTGACTCTGAAAAATTTACTTGCATAAAAAAAACCTATGTATCACCCTCCTAGAGACTCGACTGGAGAGTATGACTCAGTTTGCAAGCATGCAGGCCAGAAAATCAATACTTGCTTGTAAATACTTTCATCTCATCATGACTATGTGACCAAGGCTAAAAATATTCCATAAATTGATTGTATCTGAGTGCATAAACCACACTTTGCAAATGTAGCTGTTGAGCCTAGCACCTGTGATGTGATTCTGGGCATCTCAGACCTACCACGTTTCTGCTTTTTCAGTTCCTTCATGAAGAAGAAAGCTGCATTGTCTACAACCATCACTGAAGCACTCTGAAGGAACACGGCTGAGATCCTGCTTGCCTAGGGCTAAGAGCTAATTAGTGATTTCACAGATCTACATAATGTTGTCCTGTCAGCAATTTTATTTGGCTTAGTTGCTAATTTACACCGTCAGGCCTTCCTTTCTCTGGAAAGACATTATTCATGAAGTCCCAGTAAATATGTGTTCCAGAATATACAGAACAATATATTTAATAACCATGCAGAGCAATCCTATAGCCTTAATTTTAAAATCAATTACTACATTTTCCAGGTTGGTAGCAAAAATATCTCATCAGTTGTTATTGTTTGTTACCTTCTGCTGTACCACTTCCATAGGACCCATATGTCTATAAGGGCCCCATTTGGAGTCTGAATAGGAAAATACAGGAGCACTTTGAACACTGGTAGCCACGTTTCCCTGTTGTCACTTTTGTTATCATACTCCATTGTACAACAATGGCAGGGCTTACAACAATGCAAATTCCTTTGTTGTCTGAGGAAAGCACATCGTTACTCACCACAAGTCACTGTCCCTTGCTTTCTTGAGCCGGCTATCTCATTCCCATACTTATCAACACACCAGCACTGCCCTGTGCTGCCATGGCACTGCGTGGCTTTGTAATAACCTTCTTCATTGCACCGTGGGATGAAAGCACCTGAATAGAATATAAGGAATAATCAGGAATGCAAGCCTTTGTAGGAGCAAGCCGGTATTTAGAGTATAATGAACTTGTCACTTATTTACAAGATCTTTACAATGTTGGCAAGAAAATACATTTGATCATCTGGTGCCTAAAAAAGGAGCAGAAATTACATATGATTAACTATTTTCAGCCACCCTGATCACTGGACAGTGCACAAATGTGTGTGCATATGTAGCACATGGAGGGTGATGGCATACGGTACTAGAGACAGTTTCAGTCTGTCCCTGAATGACTTATGCTCCCACAGAGCCCCTTTCAGATTAAACTCCTGGTTTTAAACTTTTCTTTGCAACTGGATTATTACCCCAACTTCATTAATTCTACATTTCCCTTCCATTTGCACTCCTTCAGTGTTTATCATACAAGTCTTTCCACAACACTGTAATTATCCCTAGAAGGTATCTGCCATCTGCTTGTTATTCATACTAATCTCAAGCACAGCTCCCGATTTACTGAGAGTTCCCCTGTATAAAAGGAGAAATAATGCATAAGCTTTACAGAGAGTGACAACAGGATTTCAAGTCAATAAGTCTTTGCATTTGAAGTCCAAGATTTGTCTCACAATAAACCCAAAGTAGTTCAGCCTTGTAGAGTGTGGTTCATTCTGGCTTCTGCAGACAGGTTCTCTCAGGACAAACCTGTTTCATTGTTCCCACCATTTCAGTAGATACAGCAAATGTACTTCAATATGAAAAGCCCTCTTGTCCTTCGAGATGAGTTAGCTTTATTCCCGGCAGAGGTCACTGAAGTAATTTTCTCTTCTTTGCCAATTGCTTCAATTTGAAACATGGCAGAAACCCACACTTGCTCCCCAAATTTCTTGTTTCAAATGATTTTTGAGAAAGTATTTTTCTCCTTTGTCAAAGATACCAGTGATTTACTGGTCACACAGTAAGTTTTTTAACTAGTTCCGTGTGTATAGCATCTCTTCAGGCAGTTCATGTATCAAAGGGGCTATTCCGCTACATTTCTCAAAGCAAAAATGAATGAGAAGGTGCTGGCCAAATGTAATGAAATCTCCTACATAGAAGACACAAAACTGGAAGTCAGTCAATCACCTCATACGCACACACACATCTATATAAAGTGAAGCCTTGAATTTGCAAACCCATCGGCACTGCAGATCTCGTCTGATGTTTGTGTGGCTAATGTAGGTCTGGAAGATAAGAAAAACCTTTGAATATCTGCAGAAATCTTTGTATACCGGATCAGTTTTGGAGATCACATCCATTAGTGAGAATATTTTAAATAACTTCAAAGCATGATCTTATAGCAGGTTTGCTTACAGGTATAACCTTTATATTCATGTAAAGATTTAAGCATACTGATGATTACCAAAGACTCATTTTCACTATTTGCTAAAAAAACAAACAAACAAAACAAAACCCAGTTCTAATAACCCTGTATATGTATTTGCCTTTGCAGGTTTTTGTAAGTTAACACTCAGTGTTCAGTCCTTTCATATTGATTGGTTTAGGGTTTTTTTTCATAGTTATACTCATGTTCTCTCTTTGTTAAGCACTTTGTTAAGGTGTTTGTCAAACTACACGCAACCTTGGGAAAAGTGCTCAGGTGCTGATTTTGAGCTGGTGTCAATCGGCATAGCTGTATCTGTTATATCAGATGAGCATCTGGTTCTAGGGAAGAATCAAAGGGGGAACCTCGTTGGTGTTACAGGGTGAGCAGAGAACAGCCTCTGCATTTCAAAGAGTCTCATTCTTACTTTTTTCCTTGGTCAACACAACCACTCCCTTCTCTGAAACAGGTCTTTTTGCTTAGTTTCACTGTGTGTGTTTTTTCTAAGGCAGGAGTGTCAAACTCATTTTCACTGAGGGCCACATCAGCCTCGTGGTTACCTTTGAAGGGCCGAATGCAATTTTAGGACTGTATAAACGTAGGGGTAGTTACATTTGTCAGGTATTAAAATGTTCGACACTGCCTGTAGAAGCCATAGATTTAAAAATAGATTATGGTCCAGGCTCACTGCCAACATCACTGTGTGAGGAAAGGATTCACACTTTGGGTCACAGTGGAGACTAAAAGGTACTTTTCATTCTGCATAGGAAATTTATGCCAATTTGTATGTAACACTGTATATGCATATTTAGCTATGCATACTAATGTCATAGCATCTGCCAACCATCAGAGAGAAGATTACGGCATGGCCTCTCCGGTGTGTCAGGTGCAGGTGATAATGTGCGGAGGACAGAGAGTCACTGGGAGCAGATGTACAACCTGATGATTCGTCCTGTAAATGCTACATAAATCAGCTCCCGTGTTCATTAGAAACAAGCTCTGGGTACAAGCTCTGTTATTCTGGAGCAGGGCATCCAGACAGCCCATTTAGTGGGAACATCTCACCTCATAATTTGGTTTGGCATCAGCAAACATCCACAGGGTTTGGAAGGAGAAAGGAGTTTTCCTCTCCAGAGGTTCTTGCACAGATGGTGCTTCCCCAAAAGTGCTGAGAGGGTGGCTGCTGGACCAGCTTTACTATCAAGCACTATAAAATATTAGTGACTCCCCACTGAACTGCCTCAGACTCATGAATCCTGCTTCCCTATCTCTCTTTGTCCCATAGAGTATTTAATTATTGCACACAAACTTGAACAACACTGTTGCATCTATATCCACGTCATAGATCCAGACTTTTTTTTTTTTTTCCATCATTTCCTTATCTATATAATACTCCTCTTCCTCAAAGGACATGAGGAGAATAATTATATGCTAAAGATAGTGAAGCACAGAGGTAAAAGTCTGACAGAATTAAGTGCTAGTCGGCACACAGCTCCCAGTATTAGCTATTATATTAGCTGAATTCACAGAGCTGATACAGAAGAAAATAGTGACGGGAGCAGAAATTTATTACCTCAGTGATGGGGAAGAAGCATTATCAGGCTGCACAGTTGTATGCTCTAAAAGTACACTCTCTGCAGTTAATTGTACTCTAGATAAATCTGGTACGAAAAGATGAATAGTGCTGTTTACTTTTTAATTCAGTTCCCTGGGATGCTAGACTCTATTTAAAAGCCTCCAAATTCAACATATCTAATGGTAATGGCTTTGAAATACTTCGTTGCAACTGTCACATGTTTTGAAAAATATATAGAGAAAAAAATATCAAAAGTCATCATTTTTTAATAAGTTAACAGAAATCTTCTTCATGCATACTGCCCAGACTGTAAATGCTGTGCTCTACATGTCAGGGACAGAGAAGGAAAGGGCTAGTTCCTCTGAAAACATTAACCTCTCTTTTCAATTTTTACTGTTGCTACAAGCAGTGTTCTTTGTCACGTGTATGTTTTGGTTTCCCTTTGCATGATTTTTCAGTCAGTGAAAAGACAATGTTTTCTGCTGTATAAATAGCTATAAGATCAGATTAAAATCTCACAGACAGGTGCCATTATGCAGGCAGACTTTCAAGGTAGGTGAAGCAAAGAGTTCCTCTCTATATTATAATTTTCTAGCTTGTGGAACAACCTATGACTGACACTTCTTGATTTGTTGAGTTCAATCACTTTTATCCTTTTTTTTTTTTTTTTTTTCAGTACAGTTAACCAGAAGTTACTTGTGGTAAGGGACCATTCTTACTGCTTTTACTTTGTAATTTTACCCCTGCCATTGTGATCAAATCCCAGTGATATGTGCTACAACTGCCGGTAATATAGCCATCATTTTTCCCTGCATACTAGAACAAACCACTTATGTTTCAACCCAGATGACATTTATTGCATATATCAAATAACAGCAAAGCATAAAATAAATATGAGATAGCCAAAGCCGTCTATTAGGAACTGCGCTGCTTATTCTTTTAGGTGGCTTTGAAAATGGCACCCATGAGACAGAAAACACTGTGACTACTTCTGCCACAACATGCGTTTGAACACAAATGCAAAATATTTACTAAATGGAGCACACACATAACTGAGCAATCAATCCTCCCTTTGCTCCCACAGCTATGAACTCTGAAACATCTTAACCTTAGGTGAACTTGCCATGAAAGGATGGTGATACTAAACCATATTCACTGCGGCCTTTGAGAATGCTTATTCTTATTTTAAAGCAATGAATCTGTGTTGGGATTGTTCATAAGGACCTTGAGTCCAAATGGCAGTGGCATTTGAGAATGGCAGGGTTTGGCAAAGATGAGCTTTGCAGCAGCTCTGTTTGCAGGGTCTGCTTGTATCTAGGAACATCAGACTAAAATCTGAGAGCAAGCGAGAAGTTTTGCAGTGGAGCTGACATGCATGCTCAGAGCTGCAGCCAGTGATGCTCTAAGAACCTGACATGGGTTCTTGGCAATAGGCTTGACAGCCTGGGTCTGAGGTAAGGCAGACTCTTCAAGGGTGAAATGCTGTGCTTTCTGTAAACAGAGACTTTAATCTGTAGTGGTATGCCTCGTGTGATTTGGCTCTATGTGCGCAAATACACTAGGACAGAAGCTTCCATAAGATACCACCACATAAATACTAGGCTGCATAACACAGTGTGATTTTAGGGTATGGAATTAGTTACCTTAAATTCACTTGGTTCAACAACCTGATGTTTTTAGCAATTAAATGGGAAAATGCCATATGGGGATTTAGTTAACCTAATTTTAGAACAGTATAAATTATTAATCAATTCAGGCTCCCAATAGTCAACAGAGAGAGGGGCAAGAATTATCACATTTTACAGTATGAAGCATCCTGCTGGGCTGCTTAAAATCAAATGATATGAATTCCCATTCTCATACACATAGAATATGCTGAAATATTCGTAAGGTCTGATTAAGCAAATCCGAACCCCAAGAAATGCACGTATTGCACTGTAACTGGAATAAGACACAAAACCCTTGGCAATGCACTGTGGCACCTTCAGTCACCCTTCAAAAAATGGGAGGATTGAGTATCAAGCAGCCCCTGCACTTATTCTGACTTATGAGGTGATTAAGGCAATATTCAGCTCTGTGTGGACAAGGCTTTGCATTTCTGGAGAGCTGTAAATTAGTTCTGAACCCATTGCCACGCTGACACCTGTTCTGTACGTTGCTACCTCATTATTTGTTTAATTTCATAGTGTCAAGCCTACACTCCATGGCGCACATTCCTGACTTAAAACATTAGTCTCTAATTGAAAAACCATTACTGCATATAAAGTTACAATAATCACAGAAGCTTTAATTAGTTGAGTAAATGAATAGCAAGTAATCAAACTTACCCAACAGACTCTTCCCTCTACTTAGCTTTTGAATTCTATTCATTTCATTCTGGCAAGGAAGACCTAAAATATAATGTATGAGAATCAGTTTCCAGATGGTTCAGGACAGACTCTTTAATGACTGGCTTCACTACTGACATGAAATGTAGACTACTGTACACCTGGGAATGAAAGAAGCCCATATGCTGGTACTGTAGTGCAAAACAAATTTATGTCATTAGCTCCACTAATTAAAAAAAAAAAAAAAAAGATAACGCACTCTAGTTGAGAATAGTGTTTAGGGACCATTTTCATTGTTAAAACATTTTTCTTCTCTTTTCACCAAACTGACATAATGCCAGCTCTCTAATTTATGATTTGCTAATTGACTAATTTCTGCATTTATAAGAGAGTAAGTTCTTGAGCTTTCTATCAGCAATAGACCTCATTTCCAGACTGTATGCACTGGCACTTACAACTTATTTGTTTGTTTTAATGATCAAGAGCTATTAACATAGTTAATCTGTGGCATTAAACATTGTTACACAATGCCCTTTCACACCAGTGCTGCGGAGAAGAGCTTTTTAATGCAGCTGATTGCCAATTACCAAACTATCTCTATAAGCAGGTCAACCAAACCTGAAACACGGGGAGACCCAAACAACTTCTCTTCGCAATGCAAACTGCACAACTCACCGCCTGGCTTCTGGAAGCAGTAGCACCACTCATTGTTGGAAAGCTTTCCGTCTTTGAAGGAGTCGCAAGAGTTGAAGAGAGGCTTGACGCACGGCTCGTACTTATCCAGATAAATGGCGCTGATCTCCGAGGGATCCAGCAGCAGGTCATAGTTCATATCAAGTTTGTTGAACATCCAGCCTAAGGAATCCTTACAGATTGGTAGTATGCTGGTGTCAAATCCTGTAAGAAGACAGGCAAATATCCCCAGCTGAACCCCAGCAGACTCACTGCACAGCAGCCATTGCTAAGCTGAAGCTTTGATAAAATTTTTCAGCTGGACTCTGAACATTAACCTGAGTTGCCCAAAGCAGGACAAAATGCTAAGACTGAACTGACTGTATAAAGCTTAAAATCCAAGCCCACCTGCAGACTGAAGTACCACTCAAACTCTCCAGGACCTGTGTGCTGGGGAGGGCTGAGATTCATAGCTGATTACTGTAATTCAAAGTTATTTCTATTTAAAAATTTTTTTCTGTCTTCAGTCCAAGTGGGCTGACCTTGTTCCACAAAACTGAAATGCTATGAGAAAAGGCTGCATCCACCGTATTTTCAAACTAGACTGAGTCTGAATGTGATTTAAATCCTATTTCCCAGACCTGTTTCTAGTTTCCTGATCAAATTCTTTCCTACTGTGCTCTCACCTTCCACCACTCATCCCAGGTTTTCACTCTTCAAAGCCCTGCCTCCTGTAGTGGACAACAAAGTGCTTTGATCTGGGTTGCGAGCTGTCTGGAGGAGGCAAGGGAAGAGACGAAACATCTCTTTGGCTCGCACCACTCTGAAGAATGGCATTGTTGCAGCAGGGAGCTCCAGAGAGCTGCCCGTGCGCTTGTATGCCGCACCAGCACTATTCCTTCTTGCGGCCTCCAGGATTGTGCAGCAATACAGGATTCTGCTTTTCTAGTGCTTTAGAAACCATCATTGTCATTCATTCTAATAGCCCAGATCCTTAAAAGACTGCAGTAGCAGCAGCCATTATCGCAGAAAAACCAAGTTATGGACTAATTTCCAAGTCATCTATGATACAAGAAAGTATATTTGTAATGCAGAACTAATAAATCTGATAACAAGGATATTGGACTCAGAAAAATGCATCCACTGGCTGGGGATTTACAGGCACAGAGAATGTTTCAGCGACGTGCGATAACCTGCCTGTGCACTATTCATTCTGCTACGGGCCACATGGAGAAGCCTGACGGGCTTTTTCCTTTTGTTGCATCTTTCACTGAAAGAGGTCAAGCTCAGCCTTATTTGCTGTGTCAAGTCCCATTTCAAGATGCTGCTTTGTTAAAGTGAAATCCAAGATGTTGCTGGAATCACGCTGACAGTTTGTCCAGGCTCTGCAGCCTATCTGATATTTTGAGTATTAATCTGAAGGAGGACAGCGCTCTATGCTGGAAGCTGTACTTTTTGTATGCAACTGCAGCTGAAGGTTGTCAGCAACACGGAGGAACAATCAGAAGGGTTAACTAATGGGAAGGTTTATGTCATTCATAATACATGTTTCTCTAAGAAAGGAAGAAGGTAACACCATCTCCTCAGGGCTAGAGGCACCTCAGGCAGGGAAGAGAGAGATTATGCTGAACATTTAATCACATTTTTGTGCTGTTATCTCCTCTAACGTTACCTAATCAAGCTTGAGCACAGTGAAAAAGAAAGCAAGCATGTGAATAGACGAAGGGAGGAAGCCTGCTTGCCTTGCTGAAGCAATTAGGACTATTCACTTCAATTATTTTATTTGTCTGAAGAAGGCAAGAAGGATTTGGCTACTGTGTAATATTTTTAAGGACTTAAGAATCCTTGACTTTGCCTTTACAAAGCACCGAGGAGCAGGACACACAGTCCTACCTTGTGTGGGTATGTGCTCTGCCTGATTTCCCACCACAGGGCGGGTTAAAAGTTGTCAGACAGGCAGGGGTAGATCATTCAGCTACATGGTGGAATAGGGATCGGTACCTGCTTCAGCTATCCCAGTTTAACAGTTTCTAGGGGAAAAATAGCTGGGTTCCATTGGCTGCTGTCTTCCTACATGGATGCCCTGTGGTGGTCTTTACACCTTGTTGTGGTACTTACTGCTGCTACGGTGAATAACTACAAGTCTGCTATACAACCAGTTGAGTACAGTATGTGTTGCTCAGCCCAGTGGGTCTTTAAATGTCACCTCCTAATTGGCAAGGATCAACGCGGGGAGGAGGAGGAGATCCTGGCAATAACTTGCCCCTGACGATGTCTGAGTCTTGTTTTCCTCCCTGCTGGGAAGTCTTTATCTGTGTGTACAACATGCATTCAGGGATACAACAGCAGCATGCCCTCAGTACTGAGCTGACTGGGCAGGTCACAGGATTGTGACTGATGTGAATATGAAGCTGCTCTGTGAGTCACCATCAGGGCTTGGATGCAAGACACAATCATGAAAGGTCACTTACAAAGAGAGTTAATTACATTAGATGAAGAGTTTTTGATTGTGATTTCTTATAAACAATGGAGTGTTCAATATTGTGACCAGAGTTCCAAATTAGGTTTATTAAAAGGCTGTGCAGTGCTGCATTATTAGACAGCATGGTCTGGAAGCCTTTAAATATTACGGTGGTGGGTAGAATGCCCTTAGCTATGTCGTTATTATCAGTGAAAAGCTTAATTCTTTAGTTGCCCCTCAGTATGTGGCTGAAGGTGAACAGCAGTGTCTACCTCCTTGTCTTCTGGTAAAAGCTACTGCTCGTAAATCACCTTTTGCAACACTGCATCTGCAGTCTAAACCCAGCAATCTTGGCACCCTGCAGCAGGAATGAAAGAAAAGCGTGCCCTAAGTTTGCAACACAGGCTCTGACCTAGTGTATAACCAGGGCAGCTGATGGAAAACAGTTCTCATTGCTCACTACCCTTCCTTGGGAGGTTAATGTGGTCCCATCAGCTTGGTGAAGCCAAGTGATGTTGAATTAATTAACTCATTTTTGGAGTATTTCGATATCCTTGCTTATAAATATGATGCAATATGTTGAATGAAATAAACCACATGTTGTAATTCTGTAAGGAATAAAGTTCTTGGTTAACGGGCTGGACTTCTAGCAGACAGACCTGGAGTAACAGTAACCTGAGGGAGAACTTTCTGCATCTTTTGTGCATCAGCTCAGCCCTGCAGTGCCTATGGGGAGAAGCAAGAGAATGGGCAGGCTCCGTATCCCTTCTGCTCTTGGTTCTGTGGCAGAAGCTGCCAACTCAGATGCCAATTAATGTCACTTGTGGTGGTAGCTGCTCTCATTTGGAACCTGCTCACAAGGACCTGGATTAAGACCATCATGTTTTCATACCAACTGACAGCTGTTCAGCCTCCTAATAACTTTCATTCTCTACAGATTCGGAAGGAAATCAAACCAGTGACCTACATGTGAAAGTCTCAAATCTCATTAATACCTAAAACGCTCCACCTCCTTTGGATGAAAATGGAATTAAATTTTTAAAAGTCTTTAAGTGAAAATCCTAATTAAAAATAAACACACCTTCTGGCACATAAAATTATTTGCCCACTTCAAGAGCTGACTTACATGAGCCAGTTTTTATTTTATTAAAGTACAATTAAATTAACAGCGGAACAATTAACCTAATTTCCCCCATCCCTTAAAATAAAGGAAAGAGGAGAAGAAATGTTCCCCAGAAAAAATCCTCTATATTGCATAGATCTCCAGTAAAAGAAAACCAACTCCCACTCCAACCAAAGAAACTATCTAGATGCAATACGGGAATGTTATGAATTATCAACAGGCTCAGGAGCAATTTGAATCTGATCTTACTACCTAATTAGTTTTATTATTTCCTTATGTCAAAGCATATCCCTGAGTTGCTTATATTATTTACTGAGGAAATTTCAATTGTACAAAGCCTGCAGAAGGCAAGGCCTGTGGTGCTTTGCTGGGATCTGGCTGGGATCTGGCACATAGCTCATGGAGTGAAGGTTTGAGATTTCAAGCACAATTGCCCTCATCCCTTCATTTTCAAGACAGTTTGTTTTTTTTTTTTTTTTAAAGTGTATTTTATTTCTTCACCTGGGGGTGAACTTAATACACTGAAAAAGCTTATTTACACTCACAGTAACATCTTGAAAATTTAATGTAGCATAGAGAAATCTCTGCTGGAACACCTTCTCTAGACAGCTGATGTGTCCGAGGCATCATAGTCATCACATCCCACCATCTGTTCCCTTCACTGCCACAGGGGCATACCCAAAATGGATTACTTTGAGGATGAGCATGCCTTTTAAGAATCTACAGGCATAACCAAACCAGTTCGGCTTAATGAAGTGATCAGCCTGGTGAGGAAGGTAACAAATGCAGAGAAATAAAAGAAGGACGGTGTGTGCATCAGAGTGCATTTCAGACCTGTGTGTGCCCTGTTTGCCAGGATTCACACTTCTTTTTTTTTCTTACAGGTTTGGTATGTGAATTTTGCTTTGAATTTTGAGCTCTGTTTAAGATGTTTTTCATTTTTACAAATGTTTGAAGCCGAATGTAGAGGAAGCCAAATACTGCTGTCCTTATTCTGTGTGTATTTTCAGTGCTTCCAGAGAGAACTGAAGCTGCAGAATTTAGCACATGCAGATTAATTCATGAATATTGTTGCATACTCTTAAAAACAAGCCCAAGTTTTGTGGCATTCAGAAGTGATTTAGGCATCTTAACTTATAAAGGTTGGGTTTTTTTTGTGTGCTTTTTTTTTTTAAACTGATGTATAGGAAAATGTGCCAAACTAAGTAAACAGTATAAAAGTGAACATTGTTGAGATCAAGTGTTTAATATCATCAAGGCAGCCTTTCATATAAAAGCTGCCAGGAATCAAACTGAACGAAAAGGAGATAACAGCTCCTCTGTGAATAAGAGCAAACACTGCAGAATTACCAGGAATGTTTTTCTCACTGAAATTGCTTCAGAAAAAAAAAAGACCCAACACCTTTAGGAATTAATTTGGTCTTTGGCCTTTGGTAAGCTCCTCATGAGCAGCTCACAGATCATCTGCATGAAAAACATCCCTTTGACAGTCTGATAAAATGAGATTTCATGTGGTTCTGGGCCCAAAGGACTTCAGACGAAGTTTTAAGTCTCTGGTGTTTTCTGTCATGGGGTCTGAAATGAAATCACATCTTGAAGCTGTGATTAGCTGCACATCCAGTTGCCTTTTTGCACTACAGTTTGGCTTCCTTTGCATGTTAAGATCCTATTTTTGGAGTACCATTTAAGAAATAAGTAGGACATATGGTTTTAAAGACACTGACTTTGTTGTAAATACTACTGAATGTAAGGGATATATGAAAAAGACTGTTTACACAGAACATGGCTTGTTTCACCGCATAGTTTTAAGACACAATTACTAGGCATTAATGAGATTTGACTATCATTTTGAGCAATATATGTGGTATATACTTGCAGACCCTCTAAACCTCACAGTACTTTAGGCACTGGGGTCAAAAGAGCCATACAAGGGCGTAGTTGACTGAGCAGTTTAAATTCGGTGTGTGTGAAGCCTGGTTTCAGCCAGCTGGCACCAGAGAATCAGGGCAGTGAGTGAAGGTGAGTCACACACCAGATACAAAAAACCTTGTGCATCCTACTTCGTAAGCCAGGGGCCCATGTGTTTTGGGACATACTATTAAAAGGATTAATGAGTCCTTACAGAAAATAAATTCGCGTCTGCTCTCTGATGAACATGACCTCTTTTGATTCTGTTATCTGTATCTTTTTCCTCCCTGGTGGGTAAATGACATCAAAATCAGTCATGCTGGCTAAACCCACAGAGAGTAAATGTCCTCTAAATGGTTCATTTTCTTCCTTTCTTTAAAAAGGACATAAAAGCAAAGGAAAAAAAAAAAAATCAAACATGGTGTTATAAAATACCTGGGACACAACAGATTTCAGCTTTCCACACCATCTAACTATTCCAGCTCTGTGGATGCAATGAGAATGTTTTTATTATTCTTTCTCTTAACTAAGGTGTTAGCAAGAAATTGCACAATAAAATCTAAGTGAGTCTTTTCCAATGTTGGTATAATTTTCCTTATGCTTGTATGCCATGTTTATAGCTCGGGCCACTGAAATCGGGTCAGAAAATGCTCGGCCATAAAGCGGGAGATGAGCGTGCACCACAATCCATCCCCAAGAAGTGATTTGGATGCAGCCACACTGATTTGGAGGGTCATGGAATTTAACTGTACAGACATGGACTATGTCATGCTAGTTAACCTCAGTGCTTGATTAACATCCTCAAAGTTTTATTTACTAGTGCAGATGTGACCTCCATGGCCTTCAGATGCGGTTATTTGCCTGGTTGACTTGTAAAGGTCTCTCTGTCTCTGACTGCCAGTTTTTAGAGCAGTTTGGACCAGAGAGGGCATGGAATGACTGCAGCTCCCTTAGAAACCAGTGCAGGTATTTATTTGCAGGATCAGGTCTCCTGTGTACCTGCTGGCACCTGGTGAGACCCCACCTGAAGTCCTGTCTTCAGCTCTGGAGCCCTCAGCATGAGACAGCCATGGACCTGTTGGAGAAGGGCCAGAGGAGCCACAGAAATGATCTGAGGCTGGAGCAGCTCTGCTGGGAGGACAGGCTGAGAGAGTTGAGGTGTTCAGCCTGGAGAAGAGAAGGCTCCAGGGAGACCTTATTGTGGCCTTTCTGTACTTAAAATGGGCCGATATGGGTACAGACTTTTTATCAGGGCCTGTTGCGATAGGACTAGGGGGAGTGGTTTTAAACTAAAAGAGGGGAGATTCAGGCTGGACATGAGGAAGAAATTTTTTACAACGCAGGTGGTGAGATATTGGCCCAGGTTGCCCAGAGAGGTGGTGGATGCCCCATCCCCGGAAACATCCCAGGCCAGGCTGGATGGGGCTTTGAGCGACGTGAGCTGGCTGAAGATGTCCCTGCTCATGGCAGAGGTGGGACTGGGTGATCTCTGAAGGTCCCTTCCAACCCAAACTATTCTATGATTCTATGACATGACACTGCAGCACTAACAGTCGTGCTCAGCTGAATGCTCTCGCAGGCTGGGAAGCTGCCTACAACACTCAAGTGTTCAATGGAAAATGTGTTTTCTTACTGCCTTGTGTCGTCTCCGAGCTTGTTGGTTTGATGACACGATTTGCATCCTCATGAAGAGCACCGAACCAGTCTTTTAGTCGTGAAGCGAGATTCCTCAATTCTTTGTCTGTGCAAGCTGGAAAAACAACAAAGAACCAGACTGAGTCAAGAGCACCAGTGAAAACCTTTCTCCAAATAGTCTATTAAAAAAAAATTGTTTATGGTTGTAAAGTCCTTCTCATTATGAGTTCTGAAGTAAAAGAGAAGGTTAGGAGAAAGGATGCAAGTTAAAAAGAAAATGTAAGCCATTATGAATTGTAAGTATCTCCTCAGTAGCTGGCATGATTTGCAACAGAAGAAGTGACATGCAGAGCTACCCACAGGTTCTCAATTGAGAGCTATGTGACTATTTAACCTAAATGTTTTCAACTTTTAGGAGTTCAGAGAAAAATATCAGTCAAACAGATGGAGAGGAGGGACATACTTGCCTAGACATACTACTTGAACAAGATGCTAGGAATAATTTATAAACACATTTGGTTTAGTATAAGGCTATTATCACAGTAATGGGAAATATATATACTTATTTATATACATAAAAAGAAAATTGTTATGTTGCTCTAGTTCTACTGAGCAACTGAGACTTTGCGACCTCTGAAGGTTGTCAATTCCATTTTGTTAGCTAGGTAAAACATTTTTTTTCTCATAAATTTTTACTGAGAAATATAATTTTTTCAGACATTCCTGCCAGGAGATTAATGTCCAGCTGAAGTATGTATTTTTAAGGAATAAAGCTGCATTAGTCACCAGTTTCTGTCAGAAAAAATATTCTCATTTCTTTGTGTTTAGTGCTTAAAATTCACATGCTCAGACAATTTTATTATTCCTGCTGTGCACTCATTCTACATTTTAAATGACATTCCTTGGAATACAGAGCAAGATTTTATGCCACGGAGGCAGACATCCTTCACAGGGCAAGCCACAATATGTCTTCTCCAATTCACTGCACATTACAATATTCCTCCTTCCACCTTATTGAAGAACAATTGAGTCCCCCAGCTTGTCTTCCTGAGTTAAACTCACTGCTCCAATGACGGCAATGAACTTGCTGATTATCAGGGCTGTCGTATTTGTTTGTTCTCATAGTTTTTGTGGGGTCAAAAATAACTCTCAAGTTAAAATCAGGATGCAACAGCTTTTTTAAGTGGAAAGTTTTTTTAGCCTACTGGGGGGGTGGGGTAGGGAAGAAACGTTTTCCCATTTTTCTGTAAAGCTGAAAGAGTTTGATAGATTTTCCTATTAAATATAAAAATATGAAGATCACTATCCCACTAAGGCTCAGTTCAGGTAAGGAACAACCAGGTCTTCAAAAAAAAAAAACCCAAAAACAAACCAACCAAATAATGTAAAAGAAATGGAAGGCAATGCAATATTAACTGTAAAATGGCTTGCATTACTGAAAAAGCTTATTCCATTATTTTCTTATATTAACATTGTATTTTACTCATTGTAAACTACCTTATCTTTGAAATTAAGAGAATGCCATCTCTTCTATAAGGAAAATCTCATGCTGCTTTTTCCTTGGCTGTTACAAACAGTCTTTTATCAGAGAAAAATCACAACACAAGCGAAAGCAGAACCAGTTCCATCATCCTGCTTGTAACGAGCCCCCAACACGAGCTGTTGCCTGAAGGGTAGGAAGAAAACTAATTTCATAGGTAATAAATATTCAGGCATGAACTAGCTCTAGACAGGCATGGATGATTTCTTATTCTGTGAATTTAGATCCATAAAGATAAAGAAATTTCTGTCATGCACAAATTTCAACAGAAGTTGGGCACCTCAGTCAACGTTAGAAGAGATGGAAATACTTTAACACGGGAGGGGAGATGCTGTTTCCACATCCCCTGTTGAACTGTTACCAGCTGAGCTCCATCAGATATCATTTTTGCCAAAATATTATTAGGCAACTAAAGCAACATGTGGGACCACAGTGGCTTTCTTTTCAATAATCTGTCTTTACAAATGTTTTCTGAGAATGAATCTACCAATAACCATAATATTTCAGAATTAAAAGCAGGCAGTGTATTTCCTTCTGCCAAGTAGCTGTCTTGTCCTTTGAAAGCCAGTTTTGCAAAGGAGAACAGTGAAACACAGCGCATAACAAGTAAGTGCAGTTCAGCCAATACCTTTTACATGACAGGTTATCCATATGTTCAGAGTATTTCACAACTGTATCTTCAGTCAAAACGGCACACATAAACACAGCTTTGACTACTGATTACATACACAGTGCAAATGTACCTCTTTATTAGCAGCAGAAATTTCAAGTAATCTCTTCTCAGATGAGAAGAATAGGGATGTAGGAAGAAGAGATGTAATAATGGGTCTCTATATAAGGAGAGAATACCTAGATTGCAAACAATATGGATATTGATTTGACTTTAAGCACTGATTAAAAACTCTGGGATGAACAGAAGCACCAAGGGATGAACCTCTCCAACAGCCAAAATCTGTCCAGTCAACTGCCAACAACCAGGTAAAACTCTAACGCTGTGAAAAAGACACAAGTACAAACACGCGCAAATACGCATTTTTATCTTCTGGGTGTATTTTTTTCAAGATAAGAGAATCTGGCTTAACTTAATTTCCTACACCAGCTCACCAGCTTGATTCCAGAGCACAGTGCCCTGCAGCTGATGTGGCAGTGGGACCACGAACAGGGGCAGAATCTGTCACTTCTCTGAGTTACAGCAACGCAAACACAGGAGGAGGATCTACTTAGGGGACACATTCTTAGGGACACGGCTTAGCACTGGAGTTGGGTTAGGTTATAGTTGGACTCTATGATCCTGAGGGTCTCTTCCAACCAAAATGATTCTGTGAATCTATGCTACTTGCTGCTGGATCCAACTGACACCCTCAGATCTGAGTCTGCAGATGTTATGAATCATCCTGCAGAAGTAATTTAACAGTGAGCACTGAAAGTGCAGATATTTTCCCAAGAGTGAAGAAACTGGTCCAGCAGTTATTTATTCCTAACAAACTGAAAGCACTGTTGCTAAATACTTATTTTCACTAAGTAGAAAACATTCATCTGACCTAATGGAAAGCCATTAGCATGCTGTAAAGGCTCAGGTTTTTATAGGCATGCTTCCATTACGGACTTTTTCAGCTCTACAAATACTTCTCTATATATGTAGGTGGTGAAAATTAGCAATATGATATTTAATTTCGCTCCTTCAAGAAGGGACTTGCAGAAGTGCTCAGTGCCAGAAACAGCATTAAAAGGGAACTTACTTGTAGATGCATAAGATTAAATCAATATTAAATGTTCTCTTACATCCTGTTTTTACTCCAGTCTAGCAAAACAATATTGTAAAATCTCCAGCCACTAAAAAATCAAGCCTTATAACTCATACTGTAGTTAACTCTAAACAAAACTTAGTACTAAGAAAGTAGATAACTGTATTAACATCTCACTTGCTGACATAATATTTTGGTATTATGTGACAAGTAAGGAGTCCATATTGCCCAGAAAACAGTTACAGTGAAACATTACACTGTATTTCACAATAAGCAAGCTGCATGACCAACGTTTGTAATGTGTTTTATGTCGTCTGACTTCTCTGTCACCTATCTGAGATGTATCTGTTGCCTTATCCTTACTATTGTTATAATTCTTACAAATATTACATTACTGCCAATTACATGTGGACAGCCTGATTCTTTGGGTTCATATTATTGTCATACAATACTAAATAGTCTCTTAAATAGAGGCTGAAGAGCTAATTCCCTATTCCTTGACTGCTAAAGTGGAGCATGTGAACATTCCCTGAGAGCTGGGCTAATTTCAACTATTTCTGCACTGTAGAGGAAAGGAAACCACAAATACTTTCAAATTAAAAGAAAAAAAGAGAGGAAGTAAAACTTGGGAAAAAAAAAAAAAGCAGCATATTTAGCTATTGAGGTTAGTGCCCTTTCCAACTGCCACGGTAGAATTCAGCTTACAAACATATCACTGATTTTGAGTCACCTGCTTACAAAGATGCAAATGTCCCGCCATGGAGCAGAATCAATGTGTTGTGATTGAGCTGAGCAGCCATGTAATGTAAATAAAAAATGTAAAACATTATAAGAGAGCCCATCTCAGTCCATAGTCTGCAATTTCAGACTTGGAGTTTCCTGAATAGCAAGAGCGAGGGGACGTGTTCATGGAAACTCACCCTGCTCGCTGCTTGTCTCGCAAGCAGAAAATCAGCTGTGTTTGCAAGACATATTAGTCATAACAAGCAGTTCAGTCATTTGTCCTGTGAGCCTGGAGGACAAGTCCATTTAGTTTTGATTAAAATGTGATATACCACAAACCTACATGACATTGCCCAATAGTGATATTATATTTCTCCAGATAGAAATAGGACAGGCAGTGTTTCAACAATGCAGAAGGAAAAAAAGAAGTCTCATTTGTGTATTTTTGAAGACTAATTTGACAATTGGGTGCAAATTTTATGGTCAAACACATTTAAAAACACTGTAATAATACTGTTTTTAAAAGTTTGACATAAATGTATCATAGCATAGAAGTTGACAAGAGATAATGCTCATCGCTTCTACTAAGTACTAATCTTTATATTATTCTTTGTATAAAAATAAAATGTGGCAATTTTAACCATGCTTTCTCTGACAAACCACTACATTTTCTCTTTTGTAGGTAAGCCAACAACTTCTGTCACCCTGCTATAATTGTGTCTGTTTGTGTGTGGATTATCACAATAGGCTTTAAAACTAAAGTAAAAAAAGCTGTATTGGCTTTCAGGCTTCAGGGAGTGGGTCTGCTCCCAGGCATGCAAAATACAAAGTGTGTTCCAAAAGCTGCTGCTGCAGGAGCTGATTTGAAAGTAAACACCAATATAAATTCAGTGCTGTGCTAAACTTCCACTTCAAATGCAACTACACGCACACATATAAAGACATACGCGTATATGTGACTTGTAGATGACTTCGAGTGTTTTATATCTGATATTTTGGTAATGCAGTTGTGGTGATAATTACCTTCACAAATATTTCACCTTTCTTGGTTGGAAGGGGCGATGCTCTAATCTGCTTTTTTGATTGAGGCCTCAGGCAACTTCTTATAACAATAAAAAATTAAGTATTATGCCAAAAATTTCATGAAGTAGAAAGAAATGGATTGTTTACTATTACTATATGGAAAGGTATTGCATTCCAAACATGCCTTGGTGGTTCAATAAATGAACGTCTTTCATTTAAAACTCCTCCTATAATCACCAGCATTTCACAACAAAGTTCTGTGTGGGTATATTTGTCATACTGCATTTTTGGCATTCACTGGCTATTCTTCCACGGGGTTGACACATCTGCTGATAACCACCTCTGATCCTTCTGTCACTTCTTTTGTCTTGTCTTATAAACACAGCAGCAGACGCCAAGATCCCACAGTTCAGACTGTTAGATGATTACGGGAGCACAGCTGAGTTATTGGGAAGATGAAATAAGTTTGATAAGAAGCTTCCCTCAAATGGTACATTCAAAACAAAAAGCTCAGCTAGAACTGTATAAACAAAGCTTACTCTCTGAAGCTGTAGGCAAAGTGTATATCTGCTTTCATAGTACTTAACGCTAGTTCATTTTGTGCTTGCATTAATTGTGAAAACCCTGGCAAGTTTATCTTTGTTAGGTGCTTAAGAAGCCTAAAAGCTTATTTCAAATACATCCAAACTATAAAAAATCTGGGAGTCTGTCAGAACTGGGTAGGAAGGCTTGTGGGAGTGATGTCCCTCATGACATTTTGGACATGCCAGGTACTACTCAAAATGTTATCTCCTGCATGGCTTTTAGCCTCCCAAAATCCATTTGCCAGCTCACCCTAATGTTCTCGTTCACATTCTGTCATATCACCTGAAAGGCTGAATAGATGAAGTTATAGCAACTGAAAACTAAAAGAGAACAAATAAAAATGCCTAACTGAATGAAAAAAGTCTTAGCAGAATTGTCATCTCCCCTCTCACCTTCCTTCCTCTCTGTTTTTCAAAGTCTACTCTGAACAGATCACCTTGACTTGGCAGACACACATATGTGCCCAGTCTCAGAGGAGGCACTCCAGTTAGCTATACTGGTGGAACTCCAGTTAGCTGTACTGGTGGCTTGTCAAGCATTGGCCAGTCTTGGCAAAAGGGCTGAGTTCTTAGAAAAACTGATCAGTGGTCTGATTTTAAAGCAGTGTTTAAGCAGACCCACGGCTCACAGTCCATGGGAGGTTTTCGTGGACACCTGACTTTGCTGCAAATAGCTTAGCAGATATTGTACTCTTAGGCATTTGAAATAATAAATAAGTAAAGCTGGAAGAACAATTAAGAGCAAAACCAAAACTCGCTGGGGTTAAAATAAAGAAATTGATGGATAGTTATTTTTAGGCAAACAGTGTAGGCTGTTTGTGTGTAGATTTGAGTTTTAGATTAATTGTGCCCTACAAACCTTCCAAAGCCACATCTGAAAGTGCTAAGCTGCTGAATGTTTCCACATCCAGGAGGTTGTTTTGCTCCACTTTCTAGAGTGGAACAGAGAAAAATTTTAGATTCTGATCTTCAGTAAAAATATTCTGAATTACAATACTTGGAAATAACTTGAGCTGTTGATGATAAGGGCACCTGCTGGCTTCCATAATGAAAATGGCCTTGAGCTTGAAAGAGCAAAACTCAGGTAGTAAAATTAGTAATTTGACAGTATTTGAGAAAAAATAGGCAAATCTACTTATGTTCAATCAGAGTGAGAAAGAAACAGTCGAGAATATAAATGAAAAGATTATATATAGAAGAAAAAACGTAATATAATTTCACAGAATGGCTACGTTAGAGCATGAGCACGTGTAACATGTCTCTTAAAATAAGTTGAAAATATGGCTATATATGAAATAAAATGTAAGAGATTTCTAATTTTTACAGTTCCTTATGCAATCACAGATGCATCTCAGCTGAATTAGGAAAAAGAGCTAATGGCAGTAGATCATTTTTGTAAAATGTCACAGTAAAACAGGGTATTCATTATCATTTGACACTATTCTTTTAAAATATCTGATATTTTGAGTAGTTCATAGGATAAAACTGCTTCTTTTACACAGTTCTGATACTACTCTATAAGTTGGTTCGAATGCAAAGTTAATGAGCTCCTAAATGGTTCTTTTTTGTTTTAATGTCAAAAGGTATTATTTTTATGGCTAGCAAGACCTAAATGCCAGTGTGTGCTGGACTGGCAGGTGCCTAGAATGGAGGTAAAGTTTGGCAATGATGACTGCTGCTACCTGAAGAAATTAAGTGCATTGTACAGAAATGCACAAGCAATACTCCTACTATGCAGGCTGGGTGTATCCACAACGGGGCATTTCCAGAGGGCCAGTGAGCATAATGACTGACCTGCTTTCCCATTGGAAAAAATCAACCCCACATCCTTCTCAGTGCGCCTACTGTGATTTAGGGTACTGCTTATGAGCTGCCAGATGGACACAGGAATTTATTAGAAGACTCAATTTTGCCAGGAACCGGTACTCTATCATACAAAAAAAAGGGGGAAGCAATTGAGTATATTCACTTCATTTTTACCAGAGTCCACCATCTTTATTTGCTTCCACAGAGACCCTTGAAAAGTGACAGATAAATCCAATTTGTCCATGCTTGAGCAGGATGAAGAAAGAGATACTCATGAGTCAGCATATGCTAGAAGAAACTATTTTTCCCCCTCATTAACTTTTTTTGCACATCAGCTGAATTTTATTCTATACTGTGTATATCCCTGTACTTATTTTCTGTGTTCCCTACTGAATATTATCACATCTGATACCACTAGGGCTTCATTAATGTAAAACATCGTCATGTGGTGAATTATTCTTAAATGAGAAAACACAGACAACCCTAGAAGAGAAAATGAGGAGTTGTTGGACAGCATGGGGCCAGGAGCATTTGAAGACATCCTGCAGGAATTCCTCCAGCAAATTGTTAGGAAAACTGACTGAAATTCAGTAGGAAAGTGCAAATGAGACAACACGGCTCTGTGGTGGACTGCAAAGATCCCCTGGAAGGAAATCAGAACTATTTCTACACTACTGCACCTTACAAAATCTAAAAATGCATAAATACCACCAGGAAATACAGCATAGTAATACATTGTTCAGGGCAGTATGAAACAATCAAGGGAAGGATTAATTGTAGTGAGGGAAGGCTGTAGATTAAAGAAGGCTCAAAAACCCCACTGTCTCTTGCTTAGCTGCTGTGACACGCACGCAGGGATGCCAAACTTATTTTCACTGGGGGCCACACCAGCCTCGCGGTTGCCACATTTATAGGAGTAGTTACATTTACACAGTCTTAAAATTAGATTCAGCTCTTTGAAGGCAACCACAAAGCTGATGTGGCCCCTGGTGAAAATGAGTTTGACACCCCTGCTATAGCTACAAAACTTCATTTAACAGTATAAAGAAAAGCATGAGATGGACATACAAATGAGCACCTGGCCACTTAGATGTTGTGGGAATCAATAACTTCAAAAAATACAGAATAGAGTTGAAAAAATCTCCTACTAATGCATAGTTTTGAAGAATCACTTAAAGAAATGTCAATGCTTTTCTCTGCCCTTTGAATATTTCTGAAGTCTTTTACAGGGCGGATTGAGTTTTGTATATTTAAGGATACGATTTATTGAAAACGTCCTGATTTTTTAAAAACTATTTGCACTATTAAAATATTTAACATTCAAAAAAATAGTAGCAAGTGAGATCAAAACCATCCCTTGGCATTGTGAAAACAATACGCTGTGCAATTCTGAAAAGGATAAAAATGGCTTGTGTGAAAGGAAGTTGTTTTGTTGTTTTCTTGGTATTTTTTTTGAATGACAGATTTGGAACTGTGGCTGAGAAAGCTTTGAAAGTGGCCAGGCTGACAGAGCATATTGTAGGGTAGTTGTAAGTCTTTGTAGAAGCAATTATTATAATCTCCCTAAAGCACAGACAAGTCTGTGAGTAAAAAAAGCAAAGAGAAGGAGAAAAGGCTGGCTGGGAAGCAGAGCCCCTTTCCCAGATCTAGATGCTTATTTGCTCATGGCTTTAAGCCAAAGTGAAAACAATCTGAATCTAATTGAAACTTTAGTTATTTTGCAGAAAATTAAATAGCTGGAAAAGTACCTGCTGAAAGAAGAGGAGGAAAGGAAAAAGTGATGTTTTGGGAGGGGGCCAGGGGCATTGGTTGGAATGAGGATCTTGTGGGGTTTTCAGACTCATCTCCTTGCAGCCCTCATAAGTGTTCTTCAGAATAATTATTTAATCAGAGCGGCCATGGATCAAGGTGTTGGTAATTAACTAATTTCATGAAAGGTCCAGCAAGGCATCCTGTACAACTGAGGATTTGGAGCTGTAGGTAAAATTTTTTGTTGTGCAAACATCAGCGGCTTTCCAGTGGCAGCTTTTTAATTGGCAACAACGTGTCTGTGCTTCTGACAGGTTTCTCTTACACTGCACAGAGGTATCTACAACAATACAGCCTTTAGTTAAACCAATATTTTGCCTAGATTTTTTTCATTTATCAAGCTGTCCAGTTCATACTTCACATTTCAATGCATTTAAGCCATACCATTAAAATCAGACAATGGGCCTGATTCTGCTTTTCCAAGGTTCTGAATTTACTTGGGTGCAACTGAAAGTTGAGTCTGATTTCTCCAGGTGCAGCACATTGAAAGACTGTTTGAATATACAGTTCAGTCTCCCTTCAAATGTAGCCTTGTTCATTTTAGATCTTATTATTCTTTTGATGCTCCTTAAATATGCAAGGATATCTTTTCACACTTTGGCCCTCTTTATTATTATTATTTAATTCTCTACAGAACTGGAATGTACTTTCCCCATTTTGCCACAAGTTTTTTTGACATTAAAACCATTTCCAGAAGAAGCAGTAATTACAGTAAAGGCCAAATTCCCATTATTTTATTGTAAGCTAATAACCAGCAGGCTGTTTTGCATGTGGCTCATTGCAAAATATTAAAAATAATTTCCTATACATGTGCTATGACTGATGATAGCTAATATCCACAAACCTACACACTTAGCATAATTCTACTTTTCTAATGGAGTCAGACACACATAGTTTTTTGAAAATGTTTTGTTGATATGCTATAGCTCTAAGTAACTAAATACAAAGGAAATGCACTTATAATGTTGAGAAAAATCTTAGAGAAGTCACTGGGACCTTTTTACTTTTCTTCTTCCTGAAACCTTCACTGACAGCAACAGGAGATTGGATTTAAGTGTCTGTGTAACAGCAGGTGAAGGACACACACATTCACTCTTTTGCACGGCAGGCACAATCACAGGGCCACCCCCATGCAACTAACAATGCAAGAGGAGCCTCCTTCAGCTGTCGTAAAGGCAGCCAGTAAAGCGAAAACATCATCCTTGGATTCATATCCACCTGCCTGTAAAAAGCACTGCTGAAAGCCCAATTATTTTGACAGATACCGAGGAGAGACAAAAAAATAAGGACTTATGTAAATTACAATGAAAGAATTCAATGCATTTCTAAAAGCATCTCTAGAATTTACAGTAAATAATGCTTTCGAAGGAAATGGTAATCTTTCTGCATT
The DNA here is from genome assembly GCF_963082525.1 of Nesoenas mayeri. NCBI lineage: Eukaryota > Metazoa > Chordata > Aves > Columbiformes > Columbidae > Nesoenas > Nesoenas mayeri. The sequence continues at coordinate 8,854,613 of NC_137556.1, forward strand.
GAAAGCTTCTGATCTTACCTTTTTTACTTCAGATCGCATTAGTACTGTGCATCATTACAAGAATGTGTTCTTTGAAGCATATGCACTCTATCTTCCTTCTATTCATCATAAATACCCTCTGTGAAAGTACACTTTTCCACTGTGTCCACATTTTTCTTTCTAAGATTTAATTCATTTCCTAAAGAAATGTCACGCAGAAATCAATCTTGCCAGTACAAGTTCACAAGGCCTGATTCATTTAAAAAATGATTTATTGACAACTATGAGATAGAAAATAATGGAATGTTGTTATTAAGAGTAACATTACACATTTCCAACAGTGTCTATAGAGAGGGCATATACAGAGGATGTTAATATTCTTTCATGCACCAATGATACATTGTGAGAAGAAGAGAGCTTGCCATGGTTAATGGCTGGCTTCCAGCTTCTATTCCAGCTCCTTCTTTGTACTCACAGCTAACGTTCTTGCATAAATCCTGACCTTTGCTGTTGCTGGTTACATTGAAAATAATAGCTTGTAGAAAAAGAGATAAGAAAACAAGTGTTGTGTTATAGAAAACGTAATTTGGACTGGTATCCAAGCATAATCAGTTCTTCAGAGAAAACGTGAAAGTTCAACCAGAACTGTCTATGTAGCAGCAGACCACAACTGAGTGTAGCAGTTAATGGTTTGATAGCTAATCTGGGAAGTACTTATCTAAGCACTGTCACACATGGGGATTAAATGCTTCTCCTCCTCTTCCTTCTCTCTTTCCTTCCCATCCCTTTTTCACCCAGTGCCAAAGAAAGCAGCATTTGCAGCTCTCCAGGCTGAATATACCTTGGATTTCTTCATATGGTATAGATATGGATCTTTTTTATTTTCTAGTAAACAAGAAACTGAGAAAGGAACCAATTCCCTGCACTAAACATTTATCTATATATTCCACAAGCACGGTGGGATCCTAAGGTGTCTTATAAAATAAAGATTTTCCCCAAGCTGCCTTCTGCTCTTGTATCCAGCATGACTAGGGTGATCGAATGTGACCTCAGCATAGTAAGTATTTTGGTGTCCCCAAATCAGGTGTTAAATCATGCAAATTTTAGTTCAATGACTCCTGGAAAGAGTCTAAGCCCAGATGTCAGATGCTCCTGCTTCCGACCCAAAGTACATGCACATACCGTGGGCAGAGAGCACCTCATCCCAGCCATAGGCACAGAAATAGTTTTGAAATCTTGTTTGTCCCTCCGGACTGAGGAGCTGGGGCTGAGCGGGCAGGAGATGCCCTGTATGCTCCAAATCCAAAGCCCAGAAGCCTTGTGAGGAGCTCAGCACACAGGGGCTCCTGCAACAGAGCATTTTAACTCCTAGGAAGCAGCTGAATTGGAAAGCGAGCAGTTCTGAGTGCAGCCTGTCCCCTTGGCAGTGTCAACAGTTGAACTCCATGATCTTCAAGGTCTTTTCCAACTAAAACGATTCTATGATTCTATGACTCTCAGAAACTTTGACCCTTTGCCACATTTTGAAATCCCAGCACTGCATAGTTGAGAAGCTGGTAGCTCTCACTACCCCATCTTCCTAATTGTTAGACAAACATAGGAAAAACCAGCTCATACATAAACAGTTTCTGCTCAGATTTTCTTTTGGAAAAGTAAAACACACCCTTTTTTGTATTCCCAAAGAAATTATCTGACAAAAAGCAGCAAAAGAAATTATTTCCACAGATTTCTAAAGTGCAAAAAGTGAGGAATATTTGACATGCTTCATTAAACACAGATGAAAATATGAAACATTTTTTAAACATATAGTAGAATAGGATAGAATATTTCCACAGGACTCCATAAAGAGAAAAAAAAAGTTAAAATCTGTTCCCATGAACATAATTTAAACCCTGAGTAATACATTCCCTCTCTAGTAATCAGTTTTCAAATAGGATCATTTAACTGAGACTCTCAAAATCTCCATAACAGAGAAGCAGAAAAACCTGATTAATTCACTTGTACTATAAAACACTGTCAAAATTATCAAGTAAAAATGTGAACTCAACCTAAAAGGCCTTTTTGCTGTGTAACAGAATTTCATCAACAATTAAAAAAAAAAATAAAAAATCTCAAGCACCCATATTTCATGAGAACATGTCCATTTTTTTTTCCTCCATCAAAGCAATGCTGAATGGGAAAGCAAGGACATAAGACTCTGGCACTGGTGTATTTACCAGGAATAGTCACAAGGTAGCAGCACAAAGCATTGGTCTAAAGAATTTCTTAAAGATACTGTAGAGGTGCTGTCAGCAGTCACCAGGACAGAGCTGTACACATGGATGCAACATTACTCACCACAATTAATTGCTTAGTGTGGAGTAAGTTCAGTGCTGGGGTAGCCCGTGCCAGCCTCTGTGAGCCAGGGAGCAAAAGCCCAATAAAAGAACAGACTTTTTTTTTTTTTACTATAGATATGAGAGATGTGTCACATGAGCCAACATCAGGGCACAGTAAGACCAGGAACAGAGAACGTCTGCTGGGGTTCCAGAGTGGAACCTCACGTCTGGCAGTGTCTCATAGCTTGCAAATTGGTTGCTCAGTTCCTGAGCTGACCTGTTTTTGAGCATGAAAGGATTGTTGTCTCCTTTCAGTGCCCTCTATATGCACGTTTTAAAAAAAGCAAAAGGAAAAGGATTTCTCTCAATTCCCCACACATTACATTGTGTACATAGTATGATAGAATATGTATGCATGTACAGTAAAGTGGAATTCTTGAAAATAAATCCATATTCTAAGAAATAAATGTAGAGGTCAATAGGTCCAGAAAGACTGATAAAGTTACTCTTGAGGTCCTAGTAGGGGAAGAAGGACTCAGAGATGAACTGAGACCTGCAGTACTCAGTACTGAGACCTCAATATTCAGTAGCTGAATATTCACAGATTTTTCAAGAGCTGGATTTTTTTGGTTATTCATCTGCCAATCACTTTTTCTGTATGAGGAAATTTAGCTACCCACATCTCAGTGAGCCTTTTTCACTTGCTTTTGTGGGAGTTGTGTTTGAACTATTTCTCTAAGGAGCAGTCGTGGGGACATCACTGCCATCTCTGTGAGCGGTAACAGGCCAAGTTGCTGAGTCTTTCCCTTGTGTCTCTCTTTTCAGCCCATCTCTCAGTTTTGTCCCCAAACACAAAGAAATCCCAAACCCTTCTACTCTGAATTCACTTATAGGCTCAACAGGTACAAAAGGGAGTTCAGCAAACAGGTTACATAGCTTTGGCTAAAAATGCCTCCAATATTTATTAATGCAATGAAGGAAAATAGTCTCAATATAGACAATTCCTCTCTGTAGGTTTGTGTATTCTGAAATTGGAAAAAATTGTTGTGAAGCCATTTGTGCCCACTGCAATTGCTGCAAAGAAATAGCACTTCTGTATTTAAGGCAGCACAGGGCAGCATATGCAGAGCACTTGCAGGTCTTTAGCATTGGATGTGACCTCCGTTCATTAGTTTCTCTGCATCTAAGACACATCAATAAAGGCACTTGCAATTAATTCATATTCACATGTTCAGAAAACACTGCAGTTAAGTACGAGTAGCCTGATACAAAGCCTTGCTACCCAGACAACTATATCTGCACTGCAAAGAAAGTAATAAAACCCATTTAGCCATGAATTAGTACATAATGAAAAACTGACAATAATTATTTCAGTATAGTGCTCCTGACCTGCTTTAACACTTCCTCCCTTTTTCTCTAATCATATTGTTTAGAAGTTTTTGCACTTGCTTTCTTAACCACACAGGCACTTGTAGCTTGTATTTTCCATTATTTCTCTATATAATAATAAGTATCAATTCCCTCTGAGACAGAAGTGTAAATGATTTGCTTTATTTTTTTTTCTTAATGATGAGAGTGCAAACCTTGTGACTTAGGGCTCAGCAGAGCTCAACATATCTCATGGACCTTTATTCTGATAAGACTTTGCTACAGAATGAGAGAATCCAGTGAAGTGTGGTAGGTGTAATTAAAATTGTGCTATGCTGCTGATCCACAGGCAGATAAATTCTATATGCATTAAATTGCACTGGTTTTTGAAAAATATTGGCTGTTCATTTCCTTGTAAAAAACAACATCAATTTAAAGATGGTGAAACTATAAATCTGAAATGAATTACAGTAGTGCACAAGTTTCTCAGAATAAACAGAGGTCTATGTACTCCTCTACCAAGAGACTTAACACTTTATGCAGAGTGCAGTGAATCAGTTTAATAATAATTACAAGTGGAAGGGATCTACACACACAGATTGCTGACTGGCAGCATATTAATTCACTTTCTTTCACCCAGAGTATAAACTTCTTAATCAAAAATACAGAGGTTTTCTCGGAGCAAAGGTCACAGGTTAAAATAAAAATCTTATGTATGTAATTTTTTAATTTGCCAATCACTGAAATAAATTTGATTAGGTCAAAATAAGCTTGGCATCAAATGTCCTGATGTGGGTAGATCTGTTTTCTTTGATTTGAAATAAAATTTTTGGTTATTTTCCTTGTATATTAATGGCAATACTTCATCATTGTTAGGAGTCTAATCATAACATGTTCCACATAGAATATTATAAACCAAGAACCCTGTTTACTTGTCACATAGGCTTGCAAGTTCAAAGAGACTGGCCTTTTTGGAAAAGTTATTCTTTATTACATTTATCAGTCTGTGAAAATAAGAGTTAAAAAGTAATCTGTTACAATCTTGTCTAACAAAATATTAACACATACTCTTTCACAGACAGCAGCAATTACTCACAGAGCTGTAGAGATAATGGGAAGAAACTAATTGAAACGACTTTACACATGCAAGCAAATTATTGAATTAAAAATCAAATGAAAGATAAAATTGCACCAGGTTTTGAGATGGAGCCATGCAGTAAAGTTTTTAATAATAGGTATGCCTTCACTCTGAAAAAAGCATTGACTCACACTGCAGAGCATCCTTTGCTCATGTGCCTGTGAATATTTATAATAAAGTGAATAATATTTATTATATGATCTTTTCATGAAGTTATTTATGTAGTTAAGATGAGGAATAATACAGAACGAAGATTACATAAACAGGATTAAAGATCAGGGCAGAAGAGCTGGATTAGCTCATATATAGAAGAAAAGCAGATGGACATTTCCTAGAGAGAATTTGAGTATCAAGTTTTGGGCCCATGAGAAGAAAGTCAGGATCAAACCAATGAATTTGATGAAAGAGCCAATCTGTATGTGCTCAGGTAGTTCGTTGGTTATAAATTGAAGTTGTGGATTCTGAGTATGGCAATGGTGTCTGTCTTTTGCAGGAGACCAGGTGGTTCTGCAGGTGGGACAGGAGAGGACAGGGCAAGATGCTGATCCATGAGCCAGCTGAGGGCTGGTGAGAGGGAAAAGACATACTGAGGACAGGAGCACAGCTTGGGAAGGAGGATATAATAACAGGAACGAGAAGACACAGACTTTCTTTCTGTTTCATTGCCACACCACACATTGCCTCAAATCTTCTCATTTTCTCATTGATTTTCCAACTAAAACAATCAGCTACACCTTTATGTGTAACATCAACAGTTCTTGAGGGAGTTCACTGAACTCCCAGTACTTTCTCTTTCGTTTAGACTCCCAAAGTTCCAGTAGGCAGACAAAAACTGGAAAGATGGGACTTTTGATTTGGTAATATCAAGCAATTACAACATTTTTCCCTTCCAAAGTTATAACTCTGACAACTTTTTTTTTTTTTCCCTTCATGAAAAAAGAAAACATAAATGGGTACTTAATGCTGAAATCTGAATGCCTACCTTGCCCTTTTTTATATAAGCGGCAATCCTTGAAGGAAGCTTCCACTCACTGTTACCTGTTGTTCCCATTCATTCATGTTCTGGCAAATGTCTATCAGTTCCTTAAAGATGTCATTTATTACTGGGTTTTAAAAAATATTTTCTGATAATGGATCTTTTTATTTTACTAAGTCTTCCCAGAATTCTTGTGGAGTATCAGTAAGACCTTGTTTACATATGGAGTTATTTATGGACAGAAAAAAACACACCTGCTTCTAAAATGATTCCATGTGCAGATAAACCCAAGGCTATACTATATTCTCAAGGTGTTCACAGAAAGTTGTAGAATAAGTGATTAGAAAGTGTTTTAGGGGAAAGTATATTAGTATCTGGTTTAGAATTAGGATACAGTGATATTAATACTAATCTTTTCCTTCTTATCTACATATCTATAAGACATCTGAAACACTAATGAGCCCTTTCTGGAAAATATGTTTCAATATCCTTCTGCAGAGAATTTAAAAGGATAAAATCCAGATCACTAGGAGTTTTAAGAGAGCAACTAGTTGCTTTGAACTTCACCCTACTTTAACAATCTGTTTTTCAAAACTGTTGACCACCAGGTATTACACAAATATCATACGGCTACTCATGAAAGTGTTTTCGTAGTTATTCTGTTGAAGTCAATACCTCTAGAGACAGAGGAAAACACAGCATTACCACTGCAATAGTTTGTTTGAAAGTCATTCAGTTCTACTGGGTCAGGGAGGTCCTCTCAGCTCACCCACATTAACATGTACATTTTATTCTCATCCCCAGAATAACTTAAGGAGGGTGCCAGTATTCAGCCCCTCCTTCTTCCAGAGATGAATAGTCCCAGAATAAGCAGAACAGGTAATAAGGGTGTGCAAGTACCGCAGGCCTGCATGCAAACTGCATACAGTTACATTTTATTTTAAAGCGTGGTCTAAGCTAGACTCAAAATTTTCATGTTTCCTCCAGTGACTATATAGACACCAACATACAGAGCCCATCAACAGACGAAATGGAAGTGAATGTTAAAATCTTCCAGGGAGCCTGACACGGAAGGAAATTTGCTTTTGCTTTACTTATTCTTCACCTCCAAGTTCAGTTAGGAGGAGCTTTGCTGGTGACACCGCTCAGGCTTAGAGTGAAGATATGGGTTTGGCATCCTTGAATTTATATATTGAAGCTCTTTGTTCCTTCCTGTAATTGTATGTGTGCCAAGCAGAAGGGAAGATGAGAGCCAGTTCCCACCTGGGGAGTGCTCAGTCCTCAGCCTGAGAATGAACATCCCGCGAATGATGAAAACACGAAGCAGCACAACACGGCAATAGTGTGGCAGCAGGCTTAGTATAAAAAGTAATATTTGAATAATTTCGAATTCTTGCTACAATCATTAACATAAAATCAATTTATGTTGTGACATTTTCAGTTCTCATTATGATCTCTGTCACGAGGGAGGTCTTTAATCCCCCATAAAGTCTTCAAGAGATAGCAGAATAATATGCACTAAATACATTATACATTTTCTAATACGACCTTTGCATAGTTCTTCAGTTTGACTGCCTGGTCGCTCTTATTCTTTGGCTGCCTTGGTAATCTGTGAGGAACAGGTGGAATGGTAAATAACCAAAAAACTGAATCTTTAAAAGGTTAACTTCATACTGCAAGTGACTCTTTTATAGGTTATATATACTGTATGTTCATATTCTGCAACCCAGAAAAAAGCTAGGAAGAAAAGTAAATGGCAGACTATGACTGTTCGCATGACGGTAGTAAAAATTATTCAGGAAAGGAGTAAAATTGCTCTGTGATAGCTACTAATTTTATTCTCCAATAGTTCCCATGTCTTTATGCTGTGTGAAACAATCCACACATGATGGAGATGTGGGGACTTTTAGTCCCCCCTCACCCTTAAAAGTTCTGAGAACCTCAAATTCAGAATGATTCTGAAATGGAAAGTATATTATGACCCAACGCTAATCCTCTTCCTGCATTATTATTTTTGTATTAAACTTAAAAAATAATCAAAAGTGAACACAGTATCAAGTAAAATAAGTGGCAGATAATCCTCTTCTCTCATTATTATTTTAAACTGTGGTGTTTGCTGCAAATGGACCCAAGGTCACACAGGAAAAGCGGGGACTGCAAGTGCTGAGAAAAAACAGGGAGAAGCCAATATATCCACTCAAGGAGGGCTTGGGGCAAATGTGGAGGATACGACCCATCATCTGGGTGTATTGCGTTGAAACTGGGGAATCTTCTTTTGACCCTTTTATGCTGCCCTGCCATTACCTTCCTATAGCCAAACACAGGAATTCTGCCAGGAAAAATTATGGGGAGACAGGCCAAGAAAGTTCCAGGAACAATTTCTGTATCAGTAGCAAAAAAAAATATCTAGGGAGGGCTGGACAAAGAGCATAAACTATCACACTGAGAGATAACATACCCCCACAATGCACTCACGGATATATAGGAATAAGGGAATCGCAGTATAGGTGTCAAATAAATGAATAAAAAATATGAAGGACCTATATCACAAAGACGTAAAATTTTATTACACTCTGCCTTCCTTACAGGAAAATTCTCAGTAATGAACAACAACAAGAAAAAATACACCAAGGGGAGAAAGCTTGTCTTTAACGGGATTTCAGAAAGAACCCTGCAATACAGAGAGAAGTGCAGCTCCAGCTGGCAGGGGAATCTGTGCGGGCAGGGGGGTGGTCACCCCATGAGGCACTGAGGAGTTTGCCAGAGAGCTTGGCTTGAAAGTTTCTATGAAGTTCTAATGCTATATCCTAGTTATTCCCAAGTTATTCCCTAGTCATATCCCAAGAAGAGAGGAGAGGGTTTTTCATTTAGTCGAAACTCATAACAAGTTAATTTTATGCTCATGTTTTTAGCAAGACTTTCTGAAAGGGGAAAAAACCACAACCCACACACAAAGAAGCTACTCCTTGTTCCCTGCTAAAATGGCAATAATCTCTACCATGCAATAAAGAGCTGCTAAGATTAATTAAACTCTGAAGGGAGGCTGAAGCATTTAATCAATCACCAGTGCTGTTCGTTGCCACTATACCATTCACAGAGATTATTATATAGCAATTCGATTACAAAGCAAGGCATTTGTAACATAAGAAGGGAACTGCTAGTCAATTTCTGGATACCAAGTTCCAGGTATTGAGGACCCACTTTTTCATTGTATCTGAAAACTACTAACAAGTTCACACTGAGCCATCACTTCAGTTGTGGACGCTCAGCAATTCTGCAAATCAGGCCTCAGAGTTTCAAATCAGGAACCTGGAAAATTAGAAGATGCAGCTGACAACCCTTCATGAAAAATCTGGTTTAGCGTTACAAAGGAAATCGGAGTCAAGAACTGCAAAAGAATTAATTTCTCCAGGGCAGCATACATGAATTTCTGTATATGACCTTTTTTTATGACCCTTTGCAATTTGCTGCCACTTGTGCTCTGCAGCTTTGGAGCAATACAATGTAACTGTTGTCTCCTCTCCTATGCCACCTGACATAGGGCCAAAAGAGCAACATTCTGTACTGAATGAGGAAATGATGCTATGGACTAAACAGTAGGCAAACATGTAATTACGAACTATATCACATTGCATACATAAAAGGGGTTGAATTAATTCTATGTAAAAGATGGACTCAGCAACCTCTCTCACTTTTAGACATTCTTAGAAAACCAAACAATTATCTGAGAATGATTTCAGTTATCAAAGGTTTTAAAACCACATTGAGGAAGCCTGAAGCTTCAAAAGACACTTTTGTTGGAGAAAAAAAAAAAAAAAAAAAAGAAGAAGTGAAAATGTGGCCTTGCATACTGCCCAGGCTGGTGACATTCAGGTCTGAGATGAGAAGAGAAACAGGGTAATAAACCTTTGAATTAATGCACAAGCTCTGCATTCATTAATAGTGTGTTTGCTCTTGCCTTCCCTCCTAATAGTGGTTAACGTGTATCTTTAGGGCAGCTGGGGGAATATACTACCAAATTATATATAATTCTATTTTTCCAAGAAGGCTGTTTACAGAATCCTAAATATATATATGGTAGCAATGGGAAAGGTCACACTTCCTATAAATTGGTGTGAAGTGAACCATTTTAAACTCCTGTTCTTTCAGAGATGGCTTTATTTCTGTTGAAAGGAGGAGGCCATCAAGCTGTGAATACTCCGGGACAGGTCCTCCGCTGATATAAATCAGCACTGACTTCAATGGAGCTTTGTGGATTTACAGCAGGCAGAAAACTTGGCTGGCTGACTGTCCAGAGAGTGTTAAGGCAACTGACAACTCTAACATTTGGAGAACTCCACTGAAAATAGATATTCCCTACAACTTCTGATTTTTGGCATCTACCAAACCTATGTGTACAGTACAAGTTGCTAATACTGAAGCCTATTTAAAGTAGAACAATCACAAGACAGAAAAGAGTTTTGTATAATGATAACACCACTTATGCTAAGGACTCAGAGCACTTTAGTAAAAAACCCATTCATTCCCATCCATAATATGGTCAAGCATGACATCTAATACACAGAAGAGAGAATCGTCATTGCAACTTTTTGTAACTGATTACTGCACACTTCAACAGCAAGCAGCAAATGTTATTTCAGGAGTACTTTGAATCACTGATGTGGGTCTATGAAGGAGCTGGTTACATCTCCTTGAGATGGAAGGATAATCTGTTACAATGCTGATAATGCACAGAGCAACTAGGAAGTATACTTAGACTACTCAAGTGCAGAGAAACAGAGGTTCACTTTCATGTTCTCTTGCTGGAGATGACTTCATTTTGGCCAGGTGCCAAGGACGTTTGAGCTTGTACTTGAAAGGTAATAAGCAGGTTCACCCTGAGCAGAACAGAAAGAAATAATGGGCACCTTCTGAGCTCTAGGAAGACAAAACATTGCTTGGGGGACCAGATGCTAAAGAATAAAAGAATATGGGATGGTCATACCAGGTTCATTCAGCCTAATGCTTTGCGATGATGGTCAATGTCCAGTGCTGCTAGGAAGAACATACAGCCATACCTCTCCAGAACGTTCTTCCAACTTCCCATAACTTTTTGCTATTTAGAGACAGATTAAAAATGTGAACAAGAGGCTAAAATACAGATGCAATGACAAAGTGTCTCTGAAGCATGCCAAAACTGAAAAGGTTTCACAAGTGGAGTTACACACAAGCAAAATCATCACTAACAGAAAATATGTAATATCATAAGAAGTTACTGCACTCCTGGGGAGAAAATGATGACTACTGTTATTATTATTGTTTTTGGCATACAATCCTGTGCTGGAAAATGGAATTTTAAGAAAATCAAAATAACTTACAAATTGAGATTGACAAGCTGAAGCACTGAAATGTTGTGTATTGGGTTTGCATGGCAAGGTTTGGTAGTGGGGGGGGCAATAGGGGTGGCTTCTGTGAGAAGTTGCTAGAAGCTTCCCCCATGTCCAACAGAGCCAATGCCATCAGCTACAAGATGGACATGCCACTGGAGAAGGCCAAGCCCATCAGTGATGGTGGTAGCACCTCTGGGAAAACATATTTAAGAATTAAAAAGCTGCTGCACCAGAGCAGAGATTCCCCTGCAGTCCATGGTGAAGCCAGCTCCCCCCATGCAGCCTGTGGAGGTCCATGGTGGAGCAGAGATCCATAAACAGCCCACGGAGGGCACACACCAGAGCAGGTAGATGCCTGAAGGAGGCTGTGATCCTGTGGGAAAGCCTCTACTGGTGCAGTCTCCAAGCAGGACCTGTGGAGAGAGGAGCCCACACTGGAGCAGGTTTGCTGGTAGGACTTGTGACTGTGTGGGAGCCAGGCTCAAGCAGTCTGTTTCTGAAGGTCTGCACCCTGTGGAAGGGGGTCCCTCCAATCCTGACTTCCCAGTCCAGCAAGTAAACTGAAAAATCAATTATTTGCACATTACTGTTTTTGGGGAAAAAGGCTGGAAGAGAAGACAAGCACAAGCAAAAGTCAGTGGGGAATCAAATAGAGAGTGAGAGAGAATAAACACTGAATTTATCCATAGGGCTGACAGAGCCTTACAAAGAGCTGGCTGCTATTCCTAATGTATATTTAGAAATATATGAGGAAAAAGGAGAAGAAACTTTTCTGAAAGTGGAAAAGCTGGCAAGCATCACAGCCACATACAGAACCCAAGCACTCTGACTTGGCAAGAGGGCAGATGGTCTCTGCAAAGGATATTGACACTGCTCAGCAAAAGACAGCCATTCAAAAAAGTGGGCGAGAGGCTGGTCTCCAAAATCTAAAAAGAAATTAGAAGCATGTGCATGACACAACAGTCCCTGAAGCAAGGTGTGTGTCTACACAGAAAGGTTTGAACAGAAATTGGAAAAGAGCCCTCAGGCATTCCAACAGAAACATCCTTCCATGGAGGAGAGTAATTACAGTTTTGGAAGGACACTGAGTCCAGCAATTCAAGCAAGCACTTTAAACCTCTGTTAGAAGTTTCCTGAAGCATGTTATATGAATCATAGAAACTGTGTGTGCATTTGTTTACCTGTGCATAAAAATCAATCCCTAATTCTCAGACGCAATGTGAGGTTGAATCCATTAACATTAGCAAAGTGCACAAAGAACTCAAAGAAAGTGTTTTGATGGCACAAAGTGTTAAAATGCCCACAACAGGCACGTTGCACAGTACTTAATTGCAGCAAAAGGAACTGAAATAAGAACATATTCAAATACTCAGGCTGTGTTTACTTATATTAAGATTATACAGGTTATCTGAGAAGAGTAATGCAAGAGAGTAAGTTCTGCGAAATAAATGCAATTTGTTAAAGACTTTCTGTAGCTAGGCCACATGGCATATTTCCAACCCAATTTCTTTAGGTAAAACAAATCATTTTGCATAAATTTGCATTTACTAACATGAAAAGAGACTTATTAACAACACAAATTACATCTCACTTAGATTTCATTTATTATCCTGAATTAGCTGGTGAGTGACTATCCTTATGTCTTATCTCTCTGTAGGCATTTACAGAGCACTTATCATTGTGGCATCAATGCCACTCTTCATCCTTGACGCAATGCCTGGAATATGTATTCAAAACAGTCATCTGTAAAATAAAGCAAGTTAAACTTAGCTCTGCATCTAGGTATTCTGAAGGAGGAAGAGAAGTCATTTGCAGAAGCCCAGGGCATTCTGTTCCATTAAAATAAAATTTCCTGAAAGTATCTAATACTGCAACTGCTTTGCCCTACAGCATTAGGACTAGTATTTTCAATAGGAGATGTACAACCAGCTCCTTGTAAGTGCCAGCCTAAATTGGAAACCAGTCTTTTCCAGTCTAACAACCTAGCCATAAAACCAGCTGCCTGACTGGATCTCTTCTGGCTACTTTCTTCTCCTTGTATTAATTGTGACCTACAGCTAAGGACATTTTTCACACTGCAGACCCATGGAAAAGACTGTCATAATCTTGTTAAAGGCTGGCATACTTGGCTTGCAATACAGAATCCTGCATTTGTCTCCTCAGGGAAATAAACACTTTAAAAAGGCTTTGGACTCCTAAAATGACTTAAACAAATACAATGGGCAAACTAGTAATAAGTAAATCAGTTTTCTACTTCCCACAAAAGGGTCTACAGTGAGGAATTTGGATTTTATGTGCCCTTCTACAAACTCATCTACAGCTTTATTTTTTTATGGCTCACATGTTCTCAAGGGAAGCCAATTTCTCTTTCAAGCAGCAGTGACTTTAGTAAGTCAAAGCATCCAATTGCTAGAGGAGGGTTCACTTTACCTCTCATCACTGAAACCCTGCTGTGGAATACAATCTGTTTTCAGAAGAGCAAAGAGGTGAAGGACAAAAACAAACAGCAATTACTCTAAAACTGTGAAGAGCTTGGAGACTGGTATTCTCTTGCATCTGAATTAGGGTAGGAAAATATACTGGTCAAAATGTTGCCAAGGAAAATGTCCTATCACCAAGCATACTGAAATTTGTTCAGCTGTCATCTAGAATATGAAGCTGTAATATAATAGTATATAATATTTGCCTTTATGGCTGCTTTTTAAGAAAGCTTGCCTCAATTTGTCAGCTTTCCTTTAGGTCAGATATTGGGCAATGACATAATTATATATTCATGGTTCACACCGATGACTACAATTCCTCCATTTTTTCACGACTAAAAACTTTCTTGCTACTCTCAATATTTTGCCGTACTAATGGAATAAACTTCTGAACTTCCCCCTTGACTAACTACTGGATAAATAACTGCTTTTCAATCTAAATTCATGCAACACCTTTCTTAAAGATTCAATCAGTCCAAAATATAACACATTTAATGCATATTCATGTATTTTAAGCACCAGGAGAAATAAAACAAAACACAGTATGTTTTCCACTACTCTGTTTCCCCAAAATTAAGACCTACCCCAGTAGTGTGATTTTTCAGGATTTTTGAGGATGCTCAAAATATAAGCCCTACTCCAAAACTAAGCCCTAGTTACAGTTCATTAAAAAAAGTCAATTTAAATAGCATCCAGGCAGCTATACATATAAAAAAGTAAGTGTCTTTTGGAGCAAAAATTTTATAAGACCCTGTTTTATTTTCAGGGAAACAGGGTATCAGTGTTGCCAGAGAAGCACTGACTTTAGCATTAGCCATACAATACTTTCCTATACTGCAAAGAACTGGTCATTAACCCAGCCCCATTTCAGGTTTTCCACTGGGTATGCCATAACACTTGCTGAGGTTAGTAAATAATCAGAGTAGGCTTGAAGATAACCTTCACATCACATGTAGCAAAATCTTGTGCACACTACAGAGGGAAGAAAAAACACACTAACCCTCAGTCACTTTCAATCAACCTCAAAGTCTTAATATTTTATTGCAAAATTTCCAATTACAGAAAACAGAATTCCAATAATAATTGGAATAGTTTTTGGGATTATTTAGAAACATAATCACTTCTTGTGACACTTGCTGATTAAAAATACCCCCCCCAAAAAAAATCAATCAACCCAACATAAATGTATTTGAAATCTAGTAGCTTCTGGCCACAAAGTAAGAAAATAATCTCTCTTTAACATAAATTAAATACAGGAGATACTCTGTGGCCTTCACCAATTCTCAGAGAGTGATGTGAAAGTCCAGGCTTGCTTAAAACATAAGCTGATCTAATGTAATTCAGTTTCCCAAGGTCAGGAGGAGGAGGAGTTTATTTCTGAACCCTTGCTCTTAACAGCAGTGTCGTGCAAGATGAAATAACACCACCACATATCAGGAGGTTCTGAATTTCTTTTGAAATGCAAAGACCTGCCACTGAATCTGCGTCTTGGAAGGTTAATATATTGTTTTCACTTGCATCTTCTTTATTGTCACTCTTTTATACGCGTACTTCAATTGCACACAGCATCTTTCCTTTATTGAGGGCTGCAGTTAATCAGCTGGTTCCATAAAGCACCACATAAATTCTGTTTTATGAATTCTTTGTCACAAGAATGTAGCCAAATGCCTTGTGCCCCAAGACTCAGCAGTAACACATCACCTTTGTGCAGCCTTGCAAAACTGTGATAGAAATTACAGCAGCTCAAGAACAGAAACTCCTCAATCACCTCCACTGTGGTAGTATTGGTAATGAAAAAACAGAACCTAGTGATGTTAAACAGGTCTTAAAAAGACAGCGAGAAAAAGAGAAAAAGAAAAGCATGAGTACACGAGTAGATAGACTTTTGCAAGGTTGCCTTTGCAGCAGAAGAACTCTGACAGTGTGAAATGCTGCCATGAGCTCACATTTTACAAATCCCTTACAAGTAGCAGATGACTTTCCCTCTTCCTCAAGTTCCTCATTCATTTTACACCATAAACTATATAACTAAGAAAAAAGAATCTATAAAATTATGTGCAAAAATATACTTTCTTAGATTTAATGCATACAGAAAGGATTGCCCTAAAGCTGTATTTACGCTATCATTTAAATACCTATTACCAGGCTAATGTCTTCAAAGCGTATTTCGAATAGTGCTGTAGCGTTAACTTTTAGGAGATAGAACTTTTTATTTTGTCATTGTGTCAAGCACAAAGAACCTGGTGGCAGGAGCAGCTTAGACCTGCACTGAAGTAGAGAAAAACTCACTGTCCTATTTCAGCTTGAAATCATCTCTGATGCACATTGCTGATCCAAACTTACAAAAGACTCCAGACAAGGTCTTCCCAGTGCCCTGTAAAATATTGCCAATATTTCTGGAAATGCCTGAGGATTCCGTAAGTCTTTTTCACAGCTCACAATTGCTCATATTTATTTTGTGTGACCAGCTACCACACTAAGGTCATTTTCTCCTTTAGACATTTCTAACCAAAGAGTTCTTAGATTAAAGCAGATGCTCTTATTATTAGACCCCAAGTGTATAATTACTCACTTCGTGCTAATGAACTTCTTCCCATTTCTATTGCTCCAGTTTTCAAGGATATCTAATTGAAAATAAAAAAGGAAGCCTTTGAAAGAAATGTGAAATACTGTCCAGTGGTTTTGCACCCAGCTTGATTTCTTTCATAAAAATGCAAACTGAACAGACAACACTTCCTACCACTTGCTTCTTTATTGAAAAATCTATTTTAATTATTCATTCCCTTCTGGGTAACTGCATTCTCAATGTAGTTACTATATATGCTATATAGCAGCCACCATATGTCTTTCCTCCTCATACATTCAAAGAACCCAAAACACTTTAAAAGATATATTTGCTGATAAAAACAAATCGTGCTTTAAAAATTCTGATTTTTTTTTTTTAATAGTTTCTTGTTTGCTTATGGGATTTTACTAAATTGAGGAAAGCAATAAATACATAAGCTTCACTTAACAATCTCAAATGCATAAAGATTGGTATGCAAGATTACTTGTTTAAAACATCCAGAATGATAGTTTTAATATGTAAAATGAAAGGGAAGCATAATGCATACCTCATAACACTATTTAGTTTTGTGCCTTTGACAATTTCCCCTAATTTGCCCCTAACTCTCTGCTGCCCACCAACAACGCGATTTATAGATAAGGTGCTTCATCTATGAGACATTTCTTCCAATGCTCCTCCAGCTCAGAGAAAGGACTGCAAACCAGGGCAGGCTTTGCAATGCTACACAGGCCAATCTCACTGCATTTTGGAACTGTAGGTTCTCATTTTTTTCTGAATGGGAACAGGTAGAAATAGATATTGGGTGTGCAAGGTCTGCAAAGCTTCCCTGTGAACTCAGTATTCTTCAGGGCCTTACGCTCTTATCTAGAAAACTGCTATTCTGGTACCTTGGCACTGGGACTTCTGGAGACAGAATTGTTTCTGGTGTCTCCTGGGTTTCATTTCAACTGACTATTTCAGTGAAATCTAATTAATCCCTTTGTGAAAACCACACAACGGAATGAGGCACCTGCCATATATAACTAGTACCATAATGTTAACAAAACATGTTGTTAAGCTTGAGAAATACTGAGGCATTCCTTTTTCACAGCAAGATATCAGAGAGATCAACAACCACGTACCTTAATTGTTCAGGAAATCACATTGCAGACAAATACATGGTTTTTTTTTCCTCACTTTAGAGTCCCCAATGAAGCCTTATTTTCGTTGTCTCAACTAAAATGCTCAGGGAAGTGTGTTTTTCAAAAGATCATATCCCTTCGACATTTTTTGCATCTTACACTCTCCGTGAATATTTGCAACCCTTTCAAGAACTGAAAGTCTAAGCCTGAATTTCAATCGCGAAGGATCAATGAGGCATCTGTAACATGCAACCTGCTGCCCGAAATGACTGTGACATGATTTTATTTTACTCAATTTTCATTTTTTCTGTTGACAGGGATTGCCTGATAAATGAGCACTTGCTGTTACAGACCATACCTAGAATTTAGACGATAGAAAAATCGGCCTGTTGGCTGTGCCTGATAGCTCCTGGGCCCTAACTATCATTGTAATTGAGGAATGGGAAACAATGATACATAAAATTACCTTCAGACAAGCAAGAGGGAGCCAAGACCATGATTTGTTAAATCCAAGAATATAGTGGTATCATTGTATAAAGTATATTCTCATAAAGGAAACTAAACTGTTTTTCCATAAGCATTATTCTAAACCATTAGTCACAAAATTCTGTGTCACTTAATGGAACACAGTGTTAGAAAACTGTAATTAAAACCAAGCCAGAAAATCATCATACAGTAAACAGATTACTTAGACACAAACTTAGCCACTTTCTATGTTACTGTTAAATAGAAATATTATAAAGGCATGTCTGAATGTTTGTGAGGAACTAAGGCATGGTAAATTCAGCTCCAAATACATATCTGCCTGTCCAAGGTAGTCCCAAGGAGATCTCCAGAAAGGCTGGACATCCACAGCAAAGACTAAACTGCAATTTTGAGAGACCAACCCCATTTTTCAGAGTTTGAGCCTGTATCTGAAAAATTAACTGAAT
Organism: Nesoenas mayeri; assembly: GCF_963082525.1. Classification (NCBI taxonomy): domain Eukaryota; kingdom Metazoa; phylum Chordata; class Aves; order Columbiformes; family Columbidae; genus Nesoenas; species Nesoenas mayeri. Next base: position 8,872,860 of record NC_137556.1, read on the forward strand.
AGATACCCCAGTGTTTCAACACTTGGGACAAAAAGATCCTGTGCTGGTTGCCTAGAAACTTCCCTAATACTAACATATATTTCTTCTGTTGTAGCTTATTTTAGTGTTTCCTCTGAGAATGATGGACTCTTGTCTGACAGATGGACTACAGTAAAATAATTCAGATTATAATAACTCACAAATGCAGATCCTGATTCTCATTCTAGTCCATCTCTAAGGGAGAGGCATCTGCTTTACAGGAACTAGATAGCATTTTTTAAAAAACTATTTTTATTTTTATTATTTACATACAGTCCATTAAACTGAATTACAAAAAAATGCAGTTCTTAGAGGTGGATGTAGAAAGTGAATGTAGAAATGTCCCTGTTGGGACAGTGAAAGCTGTAAAATATGTAAGCATGTACATTTAGAATAAGGTAGTGATATCTCAAATACCATCTCCCTTCTTCTGCACTAGTAAACAGGGAATTAGAAACAGAAAAACCAGAACTAACTTGACACAACACTGAGAAGTGCATGAAAAGTAACAAAATCTCTGGAATGGTCAATTAGTCTGTAGTCTATATTCATTTATACCACTATAGACTCAGAATAACTTTACCAAAGGCAGCTCTCTCATTGTTGTTGATGGAACTATTCCAGATTTGCAGTGGAGTAACCAAAGATGGAATTCAGTCCTTAAAACACCACAGCAAAAAGAATAAAACAACAACCAGAAAAAGATGCATTTGCAATTTCAAGTCTTATTTTCTCCCATATCTTATTGAAAAGTTGTGGTGGCATGGTGGTGGTGTTTTTTTTCCTCTTCTCACACTAGCAATGTTTTAGTTTAACACTGCAATGATAAGCCCTATAATTTATTTCACTGCCAGGTTTCTGGAGATTTAACAAATTTTTTCTTGTATTAAATGTTAGGGAAATATTCCAAAACCTGCAGAAATCAACATCCATGAGGAAAAAAAACAAAACTATATGAAACCAGTTTTATTTATTTGTTTTTGTTTATGACGAGAGAGATTTTACTGCTCTAATTATCATTATCAGCACACAAACACCTGCTGTTCCTAGACGGTGTTTCTATTAACACAGTGTGCCACTTCAATAGCTTTCTTTTGGCAATCTAAAAATCAAATTGCTTCTTGTCTGAAAATTATTGTTACTTGCTGGTGCTAAGCATTTGCTATGTCTGTCATTTTCTAACCTTTTCTTTATGGTTAAAAAAAAAAAAAATGGCCATTTTTATGTTTTGTTTAATAAGTGTTTATTAAACTCATTACCATTGAGCTAAGTACACTCACTGTGCTTTGTGGGTTTAGACACCCTGGTGGCATTTGTATCATCTGTATATCAAAGTGGGAAGTTATTTGCAGGGTCAGTGACACCAGTTGTCCCTACGTTGCCCTTGGGACCCGTGCCCAGTTCAGATTTGGGTCTGCTGCTGTGGATGCCTCACACAGGGTTGTCCATGAGAGAAACATCAGCCCTGGCTGCAACTCTGGAGCCTCCTTATTGACTTTGATGGGGAAATGAGCACTTCACAGCTACTGGTTTTATGGGTTGAGACCAATTTGGTTATAATATTTCCATTTTAGGTGGTGAGAACTCCTGAGCAAGGGGTGAAATTCATATCCACTGCTCAGCCTGGGGTAAAAGCACAGCTATAAATGCTTATTAAAACATCTGGACTTCCCTCTGCTGCAGAGAGCAGCACAGACTTAAAAGTTCTCTTTCATAAGATTTCAAAAGGATTTTTAAAAAATTCTACTGTTTTTAATATAATTACACCATGACAGTTATTTTTATACTGTTCTTGTCTCCTGCTGCTGTCTGGGATTAGTCTTTACTTAGTGATGATGAAGAGTTACATCTCACGTCCTCATCCAACCTCCAAAAATTATGACAGGAATTCTGGCTCAACGGTATTCTATTGGCATGATAGAGATGCATTAACTAAAAGTGCAAATCCTGCTGACAGTGATGTTATTACTGCAGTCAACACCGTTTCAGCAAATACCTGAAAGAAGCAAAGTGAACAGTGTGCCGCTTCTAGGGCTTTTTTTTCCTCCTTCCCAGCACTTCTGCCTCTAAAGCAGAAGTTGTCTGTTATATTTTGGAGACTGCTGTAATTTGAACAAATACAAGGAAGATCATACTGAAGAAGTGACAACTAGTCAATGGATGGTATCGTCCCTGACTTGTTATCTGTCTGGGGTCTGCTATGATCGAGTTCCACAACCTTAGAGCCAAACCAAAATGCAAAACAACATCTACAGGGGACAATTCCTTCTCCTTTTCAGCTTCATATCAAAGAGGGCTTCGCATATCAACTTGAGTGCTTTCTGTGTATAACTGTTGACAGTACAAAAATATTTTAATTTATATTCCTTGATAAAAAAAGTGTACAAGTATCATAGGCTCTCTCTCAAGCCTAAGAAAGCTTTTTGGGCAGGCAATTCTCCCGTACAACACAGCTCTGATGGAAAACACAGCAGTCTGAAAATATGCGTTTTGTTTCTGTTGTGTAAATACTTTGCACATGTAATTCAGAACCTCAGTATGTACAGAATGAACAGTGGTGCAAAATCCAATAGCATTTGCTCAGACTGGAAAGTGATTTTTAATGATGTTTGCCATCTCTTTATATTCTTTGTGAAAGGACTGTACCATTATGGCTGTTCACACCTACATCCTAAAATATGATGCTTGTGTATTTGTAAAGCAGAAATTTAGAATTGTTTTGTCAATTAAAATTTACAATTAATATTATATGTTGGCTAATTATACAGTCACAGTCAGTTGTATTTGGGAACAGGAAAAATACTATTAAAAAAAAATTCTAACAAAACCCTAGAAGATTCTGCCAGTGTTTTATCTATAAGGGTTGTACTGTACCTGAAACTGTTCTATGTGATGACTTAATTGTACACCATGGAAATTCCTGCCACCTCACTTGTGCAATGCATAGTCATAACAAAAAATTTGGATGCTTTGACATTAAATTACACTGATTAAAGATGTTCCACTGAATTTGAACGGGAGCAGTAACAACTATTGATCACTTCATTATACATAGCTAGCCTAGAAATCAATGCAAAGAAGATGTAAGATTTAATGGGAATGTAAGTGATATAATTTCAGAGTGATATAAATAGCAGCAATTTTAATGTTTCCCATTCAGCAGCATCTATTGCTCAGTTATAAATGCTTCAGGATGATCAGATTTTCAAAACAGACCAGAAAGAGCCTGGTATTTACTGAGAACATAAAGGACTTTCTACCCAGCTATGTAGGGAGTTGTGAACATCAACCTCATCTAATCAACATTCTGTAGTTTGTGGATGTGATTAAGTATTGACCACACAACCACAGCCAATGTTTCCTTTGTCAAAGAGTTTGGCCCAGTGGCCTCCCAATCAAACCTCTTGCAAGGGCATCACCATCTTTCTGAGCTACAGTAAAAGGACTTGCATTTAATGGGTCCTTCCTGAGCTATTCAAAGGACAGCTCTGCATATGAGTCTTGATAAAACACACTTCAGGCACAGAAGATAACAAGGCAATCTGGTGTAGGAAGATAAACATACCAGGAAAACCTAGCATTTGTTTATCAGTTGATTAACATGCTCTTATTTGTATTATTAGCTTTTTTACTCTATTATTTTTCAGCATGTGAACATTTTATTCACTTGCCTCTCAGATTGTGTGTTCCATTTAGCATAACACTTCTACAAAAATATGAGTTTTCCAATAAAATGTGTATATGTAGAATATGCAGCCTTTCCCTCATAAGCTCTTGCTTTTCTCTGGCACACCAAAGGATGATGCAGGCGAGGTCCAGAAGCAGGACAAAACCTCCACAGCCACCATTACTTTTCTCTTTCTTCTGACCCTAGGAAGAATTTGATTTTGCTGCCTCAATCCTGAAGCTATTTTATTTTGCTTCTGATAGAACTGGGTGATGTTAACAGCCATCCATGAAGAGCAAAGGCATCTGTTCCTGCCTGCCTCTCACTTTCTTTTAATCCAAAATTAAATGGGTTTGGCTACTTCACTACTGATAGACAATAACTATCAGAAAAATAAAAAGCTTTCAGGAAAGGAATTCAACTGATCTTGTGCGAAAGCTTTAAGGCAAAATAATAGTAATAATAATTATTATTATTTACAGATATTACATAACTGAGATTTACCTGGGTAAGGTAATTTCATCATGTAACAAAAATTAAAAGACTGAATTGCAGTACTCATACAGACAATTTTGAAACAAAAGTATCAGATCCTGCGTAACTTAGAGCTAATAATCCTGCTCTTTACTGATCAAGTCCAGAGAAGGATCACGTCAGTGTCTGGAACACACATGACTGTATTCCACATCCTCATATCTGCCCTGCACCGAAAGTTACTCTTTGATTTGAAACACATAATTTCTCCCTGGCAAAACAGGAAAAAAAATCCTCTTAGTTTTAATAAGATTACTAAGGGTTTCAATATCTCAATTATAGAATGTTTTTGTTTTACCATTCTGAGTTTGAGACTTAAATAAGCCACTTAAAAATCTACCTGGAAATCCAGTGTCAGAAGGAGTCTTTTTTCAAAGCTAAAGCCACAGAAGGAAAAAAATTCCTGGCAAATCAAACCCTGAAACCAATTTCAATGCAACCATTTTCACAACTCATACTTCATCTTCATAAACTTTAAAATTATGCACTCTGAAGCTATGAAAACTTGTGAATAGCAATCTAAAACTGAAATATTTGCTGAAAGTGGATTTCAAAGACAGACTTAGTTCCAAGACTTTCAATTATTTCAGTTGTCAGTCATTCAGGCACAAGAAATGATACAACTCATTTGGGAAACAAGACTGTGATTTCTTCAAATGAACTTCATGCACTGAGTGCTCTTTCTGTAAAGGAATGGAACATAAAACCTTCTCATCCATCACACACAATTGGGCTGGTAGTTAAATGCTACAATTCACATCCTAAACTATACCCCAAACAAGGTAAATTCTTGATCGAGCTTGCCAAGACCTAGTCCTGCAGCTTAAAAATGTTCTCTTGGTTCCCTTTAAGAAACCTAAACAACACTCAGTATAAATGAATGTATTTGCTTCTGCCTATTGACCTTACATTTCCCTTATCAAGATAATAGCATTTTCTTAGAAGTTGCCTTGGGTGTTTCTGCAAGGTCAAAAAACCACGATGCACAGATAAGGATAAACCTACTTTGAATTACTGCATCTGTTCATGCTCCAGTGGCTCTGCAACCCTGATGGCAATAAAACAAGACTATTAATAGTAGTTTTGGAGAATAGCACTCAACTTCTTAGAAAAGACAAAAAGGAGGTATGGTCAGAAAGAGCCCTGACATGCTGTTGAACATTTACCATCCTGCCTGAGCTATTTCACCACTAACACATGTAACAGAGGGGAGACACAGAGGCATGGAGGAAGCAGCCAGAACCCCATTACTGCAATTCCAAATTCACATTTAATAAGAGATGCCCCAATCATTGCACAATGTTGTCTTTTTGATAGGATGCATTGCACATTCAAGGGCAAACCTCTTCCCTTGCCAGCAGGTTCTAAGTCCTTTGTTTATGGAGGGGGATTTAGAAGCTTCAGCTAATGTCAACATAAGTTACACTTGATAAGAATTCTAGCTAAATAATGCAGAGATTTTGGAAAGAGATATCTAAAAACCACCAGCAGGCAGGACTTTGTGTCTTCAGTTACTTCTGTCACTTGTGTGCCACTGGGAGTCAGTTTCCCAACCTCTTCTGCTGTTGAAATTATAGCCTTATTCATTTTATACTGTTAGAAGAAAGGCCCATGCCCTCTGAAAGGGCAGTTAACCTCAGGGCCGACTACAGCTCAACCTTTGTCTCTGGGTAGTGGAGTTGAAAATCAGCGGCTATCACAGAAGCATATTGTACAGCTGGGATACTGCTCTGAATAATGAAGCATATCAAGTGTTTTGATACACCAAAGAAATCTCAATGGGCCTCAAAAAGAAAAGAGAGAAAGCATTAGGGCTTATCTTATTTTCCAAAATCTTCCATTAGCACCCTCGCAGAGTCCTGTTTTTTACCTCTCAGACTCTGAATCAAAATTCCATTTAAGAAAATGAGGAACACAATCCTGCCATCTCTTTAAAGATTTAACTTCATAATAGAAGGATTATATTGTTGTTATTTGCCATTAAGGATAATTGTGGTGCAGTTTTCTTTTGCTAGCATTTGTGTTATTTTATTAACGTCTCCATAATACCAGCGAGCACTATAAAAGGAATTCCAATTTTTAACATGATTATTAATCTTGATCCTCATCCTCAAAGCAGAGATGTTTTTGAAAAGACCCAGGAAGGAGGAAAGAACACGACTCAGACACTGCAGTCAATTGTTACCTCCGAGCACATACACTTAGATTGCTTTTCTTTGATGCTACTGCCAATTTTATTCACAAGCATATAAAAAAAAGGTCATGACATTTAGAATTACAGTAGTCTGGAAATTAAATGTTCCTTTACATTTTTAATTTCTGAAAATAATTTATTATGGAATAATATTTGCATATGATTGAATGAATGTGTAAAGATTAATGCAAACTGTCTTCAAATTGAAAGTTCACAAGCACATACATTTAACCTTGTTGCATAATAGGCATTAAAAAGTTTATGTGGAAGCTCTAAGAGCTGCATTTCCATTTTGCTGGAAGCATTTGCACTGTAATTCTCCTTAGTATTTTTCCACTGACATGTCTGTACTAGGCATGAGGTTTAGCACTATATTATTTTCCAGTTAAGATTCTGCTGTATTTGAATAGATTTCACAAACCTGGCAACTGAATAAGGAGCAGAAACCAGGTCCCAACTGTCTACGCAATTCTTTTACAGAAAGTTTTATATGAGAAATCAAACTGCTGATTTTTATACTAGTTCAGCAACGTTAATTATACTATATCATATGAGGAAAATAAAACAAATTTGTGCAAGGACTAGAGAAGACACAAAGGTACCAAGTAACCAAAATGCTTGTCAGAAGCTCAAAACTGAGAGGTCTGGAGATCTGATGAAGGGGAGATCACTCAAGTGCTGCCGTTACCAGGTCTCAGGGGACCGTCACACTCTGCAATGCAATCGCCTTGGACATCCCACACTTGTCACCTTACATATTATTTCTTCAAAGCCAGGTGACACTACTTGTTGAGCAAATAACAGAATCTTAGGAAAGGCAGTGCTATGGAAATTTTTTGTGGTCAGCAATTAGAATTAATGATTCTCCCATAAAGCTGAAGCTTTCATGCTGTAAAGGGCAGACACACAGACAATACCAAATCCCTCTTCAGATGCTGCTAAAATTGCACCTGGGTAAAATTTATAGTGATATATAGAATTTACTCATGTTTTCTCAGGGAAACTCTTGGGAGCTTTTAAAAGATCGTCAAACTCTGAAATATTCAGCTTGAGACTCCATACACTCAGTGAGCCAACTGAATGTCTGAACAATGTCTGAAGAGCAGAGACTGAGGAGGTAAGTTAAAGGAAGTCTTTAAATGGCACATTACTGGCACATTCAAAGATCCAGAAGAAAATTTAATACAAAGCAAGTTAGAAAGCCCCTTTGCTATTATTTGATTCTCAATATCAAATAGTTTTTTTGGCATTTCAGCACCTAACCCCAGAAAGAAACAGTAATAAAGCAAAATATTATACTGCTATTAATTTTTTAATATACATATATAATGCACACAATCACTTCCATATCTGTACAAGTATTTTTCTTATAACACTATAATCAGTATATATAATGCAGTTTCTCTGCATACACTTGATGCAGGAGGTGACTGTTGTTTTCAGTGTATTGAATGTTTCCATACGCACAGAGCAATGATTTCCTTTATTTCCCAGGTGACAGTGCTCCTCCAAGGAGCAGAACATTCTTTTCATGCCACACTGGTGATGGCAGAATTGAGACCTTTACTATCCTTGTCACCAGGGCAATGGCAGGAGCACCATTAGCTTGAGTTTGGCCTCTTGAAGAAGCCTTTGGGAAAGCTGCTCTGCAGATCACCCAACCCATTAAATTAATGCTTTGTTGGCAGGAGTAAAAGTTTGGAGTCAAGCAAAACAAAAGCCTGAGTTTCAGAATACATATACCCTGTCAAATTGCATTTATCAAGATAAGGGTTATTAGAATTTTTTTTCTCTTCTATGAATGAAATTGTAAGCTTAAAATGTCACTGAAGATTTATTAATCTGATACTCTTTCTGATAAGGGCAAAGAGGGCATATAGGGAGCAGTTTATGAGAAGAAAAGTATGTTTGTGCCTGACTACAAGAAATAGAAAATATGAATAGAGCAATTTATCAATGGGTAAACTGTAACCAAAAGATTCAAGCTACATAAAGCAATATTACAGTTATATATTGATTTCAGAACCTTGCCATTCAAAATACTTCATGTAAGTTTGATAGCTATGCAGAAAAATGTTTGTGATTAGCAAAAAATGGAATAAACCTGCATTTTCAAAATCTAGGCTGCAGAAGTGTTTCTTGTTCTAGAAAGGAGATGGAGGCCTAATGTGAAAACTGGTGCTGTGCTAGAAGCTCCGGTGTATGGAGCACAACCAGCATGGTCATCACCACTTCCAGCTGAATAAACAGGATTGAACTAACCAGAGGAATTGTTTAAACACTTTTTCTTGTTTCTGTCCATGGTGCTGCCAGAACAGGTCCATAGTGGGGAGGAGTAAGAACAAAGAGAGGTTCTCGAATATTCTCACCAGCACATCTGCACTCCTATCAAGAAACCACAGCCACAAGTATAACAACTCTTCTTTTCCCAAGGGCTTTCCCCATAGCAGGGTGGAAAGTCTGAGAAAAAACCCAGCTGCAGCACTTGCCCTGCTGCTGGACTGTTGCTTTTAAGTCAGTCTCTTTTGCAAGAATTAATTCCCTTGGAATAAGGTCACTCTGAGACAGCTTGTGCTTACTTCCTAGGGAAAGATCTGGGGAAGTGAATGGGCTCACTGGGCCTACAGACCTAAACAGAGGGCTCACCAAGAGCTGGTGAAAGAGAAAGTGTTTGTTTCTTGTGAGACTCCAGCCTTCAGTTTATATGACATCATTTACAATGAGTTTGTTGTTGACACAATTTCATATATAAATACAGATGATATCTACTTAATAAATATTTGACTTCTAGTGAAAACTTTAATAACTAAAGATTAAAGTGATTATTCAGACCTCATGTAATGTATACGTATGACTTTAAATGACTTTTTGGTTTACATACAGGCTACTGATTTTTTTTTTTTAACTTATGAAGTAATGAACTATCAGGTAGTATTTTTCTATCTTCTTTTATGATGATTCAATATTTTCATTCAAAACATTCTCAATCAACAATAAGAATCATCAACCAGAACTCCTACGAGACCCTATCAAGCGGGTGTTAGTTTTGCAGCAGTTAAGATGTTTGAAATCACTACGTGTTTAGAAAAGGATTAGTTGTACCTTAGCTTTTTCTCAGAAAGTGTTATATATAAAATCTGCCATTTAAGAAAATCCTTTCTTACATTTATCTGAGGACATAGCAGAAACCAATTGATCTACTATAATTCCACTAAGTGCTCAACTCACCAGTCTTCTCCATCTTGTGTTTTGAACTTTCAGGTCCTGGAAGGCAGGGGCAGGGCCCTTCGCATTGAGCTGTGATGGTTTTGCCAGAAGTACATGCATGAAAGTCCAACTTGCACTACAATAATAAAAAAAGAATATGTTTTGAATTAGGGCAAGATATAAAAGCTGCAGCTGTGAATTAAATAAGAAATTGAATTTAGCAGTAATGGCATTGGACAGATTGCAAAACTTCAGTCTCTATTGAAAATGCCATTGTTTTTATTATTATAGATAACAACAATAGCTACTTCCTATGCAGTTTTGCACAGCACTTCTAAATGTGCCTCATAAAGTGTTGTTATTGTTCCCTGCTTAAATATATGGAACTTGCAGCACAGAAAGTTGAAACAATTTCTTGCAGGTCACCTCAGAGATCAGTGGCGAAGAAGAAAAAAAAAAATACAAGTCTTCAGAATCCCATGTGTTTCCTACACTGCATTACCATGTTTCAGGTGTGAAATCATGCCATCCATCACCTGTTAACACTAATGATTTATTAGTTCAGTCTTTTGAGGATCTAGGAGCTCTCAACTTCCACTGCAAGCAATGGGCTTGGTCTGAATAACATTCACAAAGAGACACCAATCCTCAAAATAGTGAGAACGGAAAGAAACAGCTCACCAGCTGATGAGACTGGTCCCTTCAACAACATCAGCTTCTCCCAACAAGGAGGAAATTTTAAGTGACTCTAGTAACTATAAGTTGCTTTAACAGTACCTTCCCAAAAAATATCCATCCTTCATGCCATCAACTCCAGAAATACAACAGAATTGCAAGATTGAAGAGTGAAGATTAAACTATGAGCAGTATAGTTCCCCATATCTACATATTGTTACTTGTTTCTTTCCCTTCCCTAAAACCACAGCAGATGGGATTTACAGCATGTCTTGACAGTCACCACATTCAAACCATTTAGGACAGCAGGACACATGCAGTATTGGATGAATGAGACAACTCAGGAGAATTAATGTTGCAAAAGCATGCTAGTTAAAAAGCCCTGATTCATAACATACTGACTATTCATCGCATTCGCTGTTTGCATTACATACATTGTAGTGCTGACTTCCCTTTAAGAGCTTTGTGCCCGTGTAGGCATCCTCTCTGCAGTTGCTGCCCCAAGGATATTTCCCCCAGATTGTGCCCAGCAGTGCAGTTACTGGAGACTGGACTAATGTACTAATAAAATGAAGTAAAAACCAAAACAAATCCAAACCCAAAAAACCCAAAACAGCACAAAAAAGTAGCAACAATAATGCACGGGGCATTCTCTTTAGCTTGTTACCTAATGAACTGAATTTAAACATGTTTGTTCATGTTCTTCAAGCACTAATTTTACCAGATCAGAATCTGAGAGCTTTTAATGCAAGGGGGAGCTTTGCCGGCAGCACCGAGGCTGGCGCTCCTCCCTGCAGAGACTGCCTCCTGCCCCAGGAAACTGGAAATGTCGGGCTGTAAAATCCCTTTGATAAGTCTCAATTCATTATAGATTAATTCTTTTTCATTTGAAAGTAGGTCAGCATGCTTACACAGTGTGATGCAATGTATTTTGAAATGTGCAGCTTTTTCGAAGGCCAAAGAATACCCAGTGTAAGACCATGGTGGTATCCAATGGAGATGCAGTGGGCAATTGGAGCTCATCTAGCAACAGTCACTGACAAAAATCACAGCATCATCTTCTGTTATTTTGGTACAGTGGAAGCCAAGAGAACAGAACAGGATGTTGTTACAAGATAAATGCCTCCTGCTTTGAAAGTACTGAAAATATCTTGGCTTTGCCTCTGTTTGTTTTTGTTAAAAGGGCTCATCTTTGCCCAGGCTTTAATCTAGCAGCAGGAGACCATTATCCTGTGCCTACATCCTGCTCTGTTGACATTATCTCCTGGCCATTCTGAACTTCAGTGCACCCTGCTGGTCACATACTTTGTGATGTTCTGCTCTTCTAATTTAGAAAATGCATGGCCATGCACAAATGTGCAAGTTTAGCATATATTTTGCACTAATTTCTTGAAAGACCAAAGAGAATATCAGTACTTATTTTTCATGTTTGCTCCATAAATACCCTTTGCACAGAACACAAACCAAACAAAAAGCACATCAGAAGGAGAAGAGGAGAAAGAAACACTCTGAGCACACAGTTCTGAAGACAACAACTCATTTCTCACAGCATATTTCGATAGTCAATATGTTATTGAGAACACAGGCATAAATCTTCCTGCAGCTAGAGCTGATCATTTAATCTCTTACAGAACATTAACTAGCTACATATTTTATTATGAATAATAAATGTAAATTATGTCTCTAAGCATTACCAATTATAGTTCAAATGTAACCTTTAAGACAGTAAGACCTATTTTGGGACTTGTGTGCAGTTAAGAAATAAAGATCTTAACACTTGGAAACAGCAAGGCAAGTTTTTCCTCAGCTTTCCATATGATTGATAAAAATGACAAAACAAAAAGCTCAAAATAAACCAAAAAAAAGAAGCTGCTTAAAATAGGCTGTCTCTATGATCTGAATGGACAGGCCAAGAAGAAAATCTAAACTTGAAGATCACAATGGGGTAGTGACATCCAAGTAAATTTACACCTATGATTAACTGCATTATATCCCCCACCCTACTAGTTTGGGATGTTGGTCCATATACGTATTCATAGAACTGGGGTGGCAGCTCAGTGCTGGAGGAGGAAGATGCAAGAACTCCATCATTAAAAATATTAAATCAGGATAACACTGATTACTTTTCAACATCTAATCACTATACATAACTGTTTTTTCTTTCCCTAAAGAAAAACATGGAGATATCGTACTTCCTATCTGATGTTATGCTTACTGTAGTAACCCACATGAGTAGCTTAACAACCTATCAGCCTCCAACAACAAAGCGGCAGTACAAGTTTTGCAGACAGAATCCATGAAGCTCCTTGCAGTGATTCTACACAGTCTAACCAGGAGCAGTCCCACAGTTTGGGGCTGGTCATCTCTGATTTCAGGGGACCCATCTCACTGCTGGTGTGACTGGATATGCCATGACTCTCTGCTGAGCTTTTCTCCTAGTAGAGCTCCCTGGATCCTGCCAAGCTTCATTGTTTCTTTGCCACCTCCCTGGTGTTTGAACTGCATTTGTTTACTATGAACCCCAAGGCTCACATAAACATCTCTAAACTATTTTACTGCAAATGGAAAAGCAGCTCTGTTATTTGTTGCTAAATGTATATGGAGCTCAATAAAATATATGAGGGGAGAAATGGTTGAACATATTCATGGAAAATTCATAAATTAATTTATTCAACTAAGATGTGGGAAATTATTGCAGAGTGTGTTTTGGCTAAAGTGTTCCCCTGAGAATCCACTACTCATATAATGATTCCCTCTTTATTGTCAGTGAATCTACAGCAATGTGTTTTGCATAAGCATTCACATTTGAGGCAGAAAGAAAAAATAGCTACATAAAATTTATTGCCAGCTATTTTATTCTTGTCTGTCAGTCTCCAGCCTGTACATCCTGCTAGAGCAGAATGGAGATTTTTTTTTTTTTTAATGATGTAATAAACCAGCATATCTCTGTCTTTATACTAGCTTTCAACTTTTGGCAGCCAGGTTTCGATCTAACCTGTATGTATGTAATATTGTCAAGTTATTACAATCTTTTACACATGGGTGTATATTTGACTAATTAATATTTATATGATAAGCTTAATACAGCCTCCAGACTGCATTAACGACATGAAGAGCTTTGCATCGTGCCACAAGGATGAGGAGACAGGAACACTGCCACAATGCTCCCGACAGCAGAGATGGACTTAGTGCACAAACAGGATTTGATGCATTAGATACAGCCAAGAGGGCCAACCATGTCCTGGGTGCATCCAGCACAGCGTTGCCAGCCAGCAGGGAGGTGATTGTCCCACTCTGCCCTGCACTGGTGCTGCCTCACCTGCAGTGCTGTGTGCAGGTCTGGGCAACACAGTATGAAATGGATATAAAGCTACTGGAGAGTGTCCAGAAGAGGCTACAAAGTTCGTGAAGGGTTTGGAGGGGAAGCCATATAAGGAGCAGCCAAAGTCACTTGTTTTTTTTTCAGCCTGGAGGAGACTGTGGGGAGACCTCATCACGGTCTACAGCTTCCTTACAAGGGGAAGAGAAAGGGAAAGCACTGATCTCTTCTCTCTGGTGACCAATGACAAAACTCAAAGGAACAGCAGGAAGATGTGCCAGGGAGGTTCAGGTTGGACATTATGAAAAGGTTCTTCACCCAGAGGGTGCGGGACACTAGGACAGGCTCCCCAGGGAGGTGTAATGCTCCCAAGCCTGACAGTGTTCAAGAAGTGATTGGAAAATGCCCTCAGATACATGGTGTGAATTCTGGGGTTTTCCTGTGCAGGGACAGGAGTTGGGCTCAATGATCCTCCTTGGTCCCTCTCAACTCAGGACATTCTATGATTCTGTGTTACACATGCTGGGATGAAGAGTGGCAGACTGTGCACATTCCTTCATTGTGATTCTAATTACAATTCATAGGGGAAGTACTGTCAGATCCTAGCCCCAACAGCATCTTTCCTTGAGAATTCAGATGTAATTGAGAATCTGCTGCAGGTGCCCCAGATGGCCTGGGACATACCATGTGTCTAACATTGCTCCTGGTCGTAGGGCTACAGAGAGGACAGACAATGGGAACACTTTGCACAGGTTCAGCATCGTGGACATTTTCACAGTCCTGAGAACAAACACCAGGTAAGGGGATGAGGAGACAGCACACTCTGCTTCATCCAGGGTTCAGCTGAGGGGAGGCTCTCCAAGAGAGTCTTAATGGATAAAATTTGTCATACAAAATCTGTCATTGAAAATTTCTCATAGTTATGCTACTAAAGCAGAAAATGTAAGCTTTGAAAGTTAATTGCTTCTGTCATTAATTGAAATGTGAATTAAAAAGGGGAGGATCATGTCTTTTTGGTAAGAGTATGCAGGAACAGGCAGACAACATACATGATGAAGATAAAATACCATGAAGTGACTTTTGAGAAAGACTGAAAATTGGAATAGGAGTTGAACTTAACAGTATACTAATTAAAATACATGTTAAAAACCTGAAATGTTACATCTTACTATTAGAAATGGCTCTAAAACACTGCTGTTCAACAGTGCTTTTGCCTGGAAGACGCTGCACCTTCTTTAGTGCCCTGCAGCTTTTTACATTTCCACCAAGAATTATTTCAGTGCAGTGTTTGCTTTATAGTACATCTTTTGTTCACTCACCATCTTCTAAACTTCAGATACAAATAACAAAAGCTCATCATTTTCTACCTTATTCTTTACTCAGTACTTGCCTTCGGCAGAAGCTAAACCTTCCCAAAATTACTATATTTTTTTTTTAGTCCAGAGTTTCTTTGTATCAGTAGTTTTTCATACTTATCTCTCTTAGCAGATAATTAGAATGCATTGGAATTCAGACACCCATTTGAGAGGGGTTGTTTGTTTACATGCTTTAGAGCAGTACTTGCCATTGCTTCCCAAGCTAGGACTCTTATCAGTATTTTCTTTATAAGCCTCTGTTTCCAGTTTTCATCAGAAAAATATAAATATATATATATCTATATAGATATATTTGGAACACACTCAGACCAAAAGATTTTTTTTTTATTGTGCCAAGTAGGAAAAAAATAGGTTCAGTATCTTTTCTTCAAATCCCTAAAGAAATGTCGTACAGTGCACTCCCATTGCCTCCTGCTGAACACATACATTAAAAAGTTTTAATGGGAATTCTGCAAACTTTTTAGGCTCTGTAAAACCTGAAATCCTGAACATGGCTACCCAGTTGGGAGACAGCAAAGTCAACCACATTAATTCACATTTCTAAAAAAAGTCAGGCAATAATGTGAAGTCCCGATACAAGTCTCAAATTTTGGGCTAAGTGACAGAGTTGGAAGGGACAATGGTGCTCTATGCCTCAGGTGGGCACTGGCAATACAGACCAAGCTCTGTTCCCAGGACTGACCACTTGGGTAGCTTTTACACTGGCAAAAGTAGCTATTCTGTGTCCACACTAGCACTGTTACTACCTTGTAGAGTCATCTCTTTTCTCCAGACAGACAATACACAGGCCCTGCTCCTGACTGGTTGCAGCTCCTGTCACTGCAATCAAAAATAAAGGCAAGGCTGAAATAAAACAAAAACAAACACACAAACCAAACCCAAAACAAAAAAAAAAACAACAAATCGACCACATTCGTTTTCTATTAGAATAGCTATCAGGCAAACATACAGCACTTTATCTTTGAAATAAAAGCTGTACGAAGATATCTAAAAACTTGGAGTTCTAATTAGGAACTCTGCTCTCCTTATGAGAATACATAGCTGCTGTTGATATTAATGGGAGTTATGCATGCATACTGGTGCTGGAATAAACTCTAATTAGCACAATCTGTTATGTAAATACATATTGAGCCATTTTTAAACTGTGTACTAGATGTAGCTTTGATTCATAGAATCATAGAATGGTTTGAGTTGGAAGGGACCTTCAAAGCTCACCTAGTCCAGCCCCTGCAATGAGCAGGGACATCTTCACCAGCTCAGGTTGCTCAGAGCCCCATCCAGCCTGGCCTGGGATGTCTCCAGGGATGGTTCATCCACCACCTCTCTGGGCAACCTGGGCCAGGCTCTCACCGCCCTCAGTGTAAAAAGATTCTTTCTTATGTCTAGCCTGAATCTCCCCTCCTTTAGTTTAAAACCATCAGCCCTTTTCCTGTCACAACAGGTCCTGCTAAAAAGTCTGCCCTTGTCTTTCTGATGGGCCCCTTTTAAGTATTGAAAGCCTGCATTGGCTCAGAAATTCCCCTTTCTGCAAGAAATGACACGAGGGACCTTATGATATCTCAAGTAAACAACAAATATTTAAGAAGGTCTCTTACTGCACACTTAACTGACAGTTTCATCATCTGCTAGAAAGAGAGAACAGCTTCCAGGTGTGGGGTCAAGGAGAAACAGATCTGGGTTACAAGGCACTGATATTAAATAGGCTGAACAGATTTATGCAGCTGAATGCAGCAACACGAAAAGGTCAAACGCATGAAATCTCTGTGGACCACAGATTGCTCTACACTGCACAGCTCTGTCCCCTGCAATCCTGTAGCTCCATGAGGAAGAGCTACAGGACTTGTCTTCAGTGTAAAATTAACCAAAGAGCAGAGGGAAAGCATGAGACCTGTACAATCTTTAAATATCACTCAAGTCAGGAGATCATATCTTTAATATTGGCAACTGCAGATGCTCCAAAGTGCGTAGCTCAGGACCCTAAAATTTTGGTTCTCAATTTTAAGATTTTAAAATGTAACTTTGTTTTTTTTTTAAAAAAAAAAAAAAAAAAAAGGTCCCAGCCATATATAAATTGCACTGTTTGGGCTCTTACAGCATAAGTTAAAACAACCAAGTACCAACTCCAGAGCAATGGGAGAGACAGAAGGTTCATCTTCCAGGAAGAAACAATCAGTTCCTGGTCTGGTCTCCAGAAAAGATCAAGCTGAGCTGCAAGAGGCAGCTATCATGCAATTCAGGATGGTATTAACTGCATATTTTGTAGCTTCACACTATAATTAGAACTGTGTACGCCTCTAAAAACAGGTTTCAGAAGAGAAGAAGGGCCTCCTTGTTTTCATCAGTTAAAGTCAAATAGTTGTTTTAGAAAACCTAGAAAGAGTTCATGCCTCTTTGCTGCCTTCAAATTCATGCATGAGAGATCCTTAAAAGAGAGCCTGTGACTGCGGGCTGCCAGTCCTACACACTGCAGCCTGGGGAAGGGGGAGGAAAGGAGCAGGGCAGAGCCGTGGGGAAGGGGACAACAACTGGAAACACTCTCCAAGCCACAACTCTGGAGCGAAGTCCCCCACCACACTGCCACTGGAGCACGAGCCAAACTCCACTCTATTCCTACACATTCTGCCATTCATTTGTTTCTAAAGGACTATTTGGTTGAGCTTTCATATTTGTAATTAGAATCAAAGTAGCCAAAAGCTTTGCTAGTTATAACTAACCAAAAAAGAAGGAACTACAAACTCAAAGTAAAATAGTGATTTTCCAAGCTGACTGATAGTTCACGAGTTAGTAGGAGGACTGCTCGTAGGCATGTTGAACCATTTCAGTGTTTGAATGGCAGGGCTGCAAACCAAGGAAATCATCATGTACTTGTGCTACTGCAAACTTACAGACAAAGTAAAATCGGCTCATTTTTGGATTTCTGGACAGACCACTGAAGGATAAAGTTATTTTTAAAAACACAACAAATTGCCCTAAGAAATAGCTGGCAATCAGCTCAATGTGAAGCAGGATTTTTCTTTTTTTAAATGCAGTTAATTGCATCAGCTAGATGACATGGCATCTAAGGTCACAGCACCAGATACTAGGGGTAAAGGACACCCACAGGACCATTTATCAACACAATATAAAAATGAAAACAAATGGTTGCCATTTTGTGAACAAAAAAAGAGAATAGCCCTAGGCACCAAAATCTAGCATGTCATATTGAAATTAAATTTATTTTTTACAAGTAATTTAGATGCCGGTTCTGGAAACACTCAGGTCAGGGAGGTGGAAGGGGGACATATCCCAGTTTATTATCTTATGAGAAATTTGGGTGCTTATTGGAGCAGCAGGGGCCAAAGACAGCTGGAACTTGACACAGAAGAGTCGGTTCTTAAGTGGAAACATTTGTGCAATGCTGACTTCGACTTTTCCTTCACTGACTGAAGAGAGCAAGACAAGTCAAAAGGCAAATCAAGACAGAACAGTTCTGTCACTATGATTGAGTGAGTCAAAATAAAGACACCACCCTGCTTCCTCTGACTCTACCTGCTTTTATTTATCATGCAATGGCTACTATGAGGTAGGTACATGCTTGTCCTCTCCCGAGCAGACTGACATTCTCAGGCTGAAATCCGTGCTTTAGCCTGTCATTTGATTTTGGCGACTCTACAGATAATTTTGGAGAACCAAGGTCATCCCACCATCTGGGCTGTCCGAGTTGGTTCCTTGTGCACCAATGCAGGAGCTGAGGAGATGATGCAAAGTCCCCATCCCCAAGGAGCAGCTCTGGCTCCCAGGCAGCCGGGCCAGGGGCAGCTCCTGCACCTGAGCCTCCTCCTGCGGTTGGCACTAACTCAGGGATCTCTGCAGGATGCTCCATTGTGTGGCATAATCATGTGCTTTGCCTGGTAACTACTGCTATGAATTGCCTTTGGAAATGCTAATTCTCCAGTCAGGAGTATTTGCAGAATCATAATCCAAATGCAAATGTAGGTGGAAATGTTGGCTTATTAAAAACAAAAACAACAACTTGTAACCCATATCCTATATTCACATACAAAAGCATTTCCTGTTGCTAAATGTCTATTCCTTTTTTTTCCCTTAGGATTTGCATGATAGCTCAACTAATGATGATAACTTTCTAACTGCACATGGGAGTTTTTACTTTCCAGTACACTGCCCCGTTTCAAGATGTGGACTTTAAAAATCACTTTCTTACTGCATTGCTTTCATTTCTATATATATTATATTGCTTTTGTCTCGATGAAATAATTCTCTATCCTAACTCTTCATAATTACGAGCTGAGAGTTCATAGCTAATAGTAGTATTCAAAGCGGAAAGAAGCTACTTAATTTTTTTTTTTAATAGACCAAAGCCATCTTAGTTTAAAAGTAAAGAAAATCACAGGAAAATAACTGGAGAGTTGGAACAATCGATGCTGCTTGAAATGTACTTGCCATGTAATTGAGATGCATTTTCGTTCTGTAGCCATTTACTGATCACATGAGAACGATGATTTGTCATTTTTACTTGCTTCAAATTACTAAAGGCAATTTAATTTCTCTCATGGAGACGACACATCAGATAATGTGAACATAATCAAGAGGTAACGATCTGTGGCTCTATGCGCACACACATACTACAGTTACCAGCTAAACAACTGCCTGCATATGGCAGAGGGAAGGCAATGCAAGACATTCAGAGCCCAAAGCACAGGGTTTCCACTCAGGCAATGACATTTTCAACCGAGTAATTTAGCCACACCATGCGACTGCATCTAGATTTTGCATGAGGCAATGCTCCATCTACTCGTTCTCATATCCATCTGTCCATACCTGGGCAAAAAAATGGCATCTGGTGACCACTATAAAGTGTGGACATGTTCCTTTCAGTCTTTTATGCAATTGGTATGATGGTAGTACCTCAGCATCTCAAAAACCTCTCAGCCAATGCTTCTCATCAATTAGCAACTGCAAAGTCATATGCCTTCTCTAGGAGAACTGTAACATGTCAGGACCCTAAAGAAAGGTACTGGATATTGGCATAACGTGAGGGTCTTGTATTTAGTACTGTATTTACAGTTACTTTAAAATGTCTGATGCACCTGCCAGTATGTTATTAGGGACAAGATTCCGATTGCTTTGGCAATACAGGCTGAGAACAGTTCAAACTACAGTTTAACCCTCTCTCTGATGTATTTTTACAAATGACAGTTAAGGAAAAGTTGCTACTACACCTGCTTCACCTCTTGAAATGCTGGTGAATTAGCCTATTGAGTTTGTTCTCTGCTGCCTATTCCTTCTCAAGCAACCTTGCCACAAATAAGGGTAACACGTAAAATAGCATATCGTACTCAAAGTTTTGTGCTTCTTGAGGTCTGTGTTATAAAACTGGAGAGAGTATCTGGAAACATCTAAGAGCCCACATCAATGAAGGTCTGGGGAGCTTCCAGGAGAGACTGAGAGAAAAGGAGGGTCAAGCTGGGTGCTGTACTCTGGGCTTCTGAGCTCACACATCCTTAGCTAGCAATGATTTGATAAAACTCACTGTATTTTTGTTTCTAGAACAAGTCAAAAATGGTGGTGGGGGAAGGAAGATACATATACACTAAAATGGCTGGCCTGAAAAACCAGCAGTGTAGTGAGCAGCTACAGTGTATACTCTTAGTACTGAACTCAGTGGTTTACCTGTCCTGTGAATCAAATGCCAAACACACAATCAAGTCCTGAAGTGTCTCTGTAAAAGTGGAAATGGGAGGTTTTACAGCACACATGCATGATTCTCAAATGGTGTGTCATTCTCTGCTAAGCAAACTTTGCCTTTCCACGTGAGAGGTGAAGATCAGTCTGGGTTCTTCTGTTCCCAAATAACATAATTGATAATAAATTCCAGGAGGTCAATCCTCTTCTCCAAAACAGAGTTATCTCATTCCTTTCTCATCAAATCTGTTAGATTAACTAATCCACAATAGGTTTGCCCAAGTTTCATTGACCATGATGTGATCCTAGCACTATCATTCCTTGTAACTGATGTATCAAACATACAGTATCAAGTAAACTTTCAGATCTCAGAGACTGTTTTTTGTCTGTTCATTACAGATAGAGCAGATCCAAAGTTTAAGTACAAATACAAAGTAAACCGCACTCTGCAGTACCACTGCTCTGGCTGCTTTCAGAATAGCAACAGGGTTTAAATGCTAAGAATGCCATCCTATTTTTTAATTGACTTCTCAGAATTTTCATTTTGTGAAGAATAAATCAAAACAAAAGCCAAACTATGCTATAAAATGCTGAAACAAAACATTTGGCAGTTACTAGCAAAGAAGCTTCGAGACTGTATTTTGAAGTATAGAAACCAATGAAGAGTAAGCTGGCTTCAGCTTTGAAGTTAAAGCTTTCAGCAGTGCTTCTGGATTCTAAAGAATACAATAGAAACAAGGAAAAACTTAAAAAAAGAAAGGAGAATGAACCAAACCTCAGGCCTAGTTCAATGCTCAGTGAATCGACTCACTGGGAAAGACACCCATACAACGCAAGCAGAATTAGTCTGCTCAGAAATCAAGTAACCACAGCTAATCCTTTTGCAGTATTATCCTGTTTCGGCCTTTAATAAATCTGCTTTAAATTAAAGATGTATCCAAGCCAAGAAACATCTCCTTTGATGTTTTAAATGGCTCAAATAAGCTGTTTGCTGGTAAAAGCTCAAAATACAAATTCTGAAGCTGAAAAAAAATAGTCATTTTTCTGTGCTGAGAGGCTGGTGCCTCCCAGAAAGGCCAGTGCTTTTAGGATCACAACTTTTAAGCACCTCAAGCACTGGTACATCTTTTGCCCATGCATAAAGGGAAAACAAGCCAGTTACCCAAAAGCAGCTAATTCCCTTGTTTTATAACCCTTAAACACATTGTCTGGGTAATGGAACAAGAAATTTTACATTTTAACTGAATGCAGGCATGGAGCTTGGAACAAGGTAACTAAATTAGTGCAAATGACATTTTTGTTTAAGCTTGTGTAATTACCTATGAGTTGGCATAGCAAACTAAGATTTTCTTGTTTCCTGTCAATACCACAAATTTCAATGCTTGAACTTTGACAGATAATTCATAATGTAAACATCAGAATTTTCTGCTATTTTGACTTTGGCTGAAGAAAGGAAAATTTTAAAAATAATATTGGCTTTACATGTAAAACATACAACAGGCAAGCTGCACTAACAACAAAAGTAATCAGGTTGTCCTTAGTGCAAAGGTAACTGTAGACAGAGAAGTGTATGTAATTGATAGGGTTTCAAGTTCCAACCATCACATGCCAATTTGTTCGATTGGGCAGTCACAAATCTGATTCTAATCAAGTTAGAAAAGGAGCCCTGTGATTACCATCATTAAGATTGGTAGCTTTCTCCCAAAGAACAAATACTGTATTTGCAATCCCTACTTATTGCTGACTTCTTTGCAAGTGTATTTTCTGTTCTATGCAAAAGCGTTCATTGCAGCAGGGCAAATCATCAACAGATGGCTCAAGAACAGAAGGCTACTCAAACTTAGTTGCTTTATGCTTCAATCATCCCCTTCAATTGCATCTTTAGAGGGAGAGTCCTGTGAACCTTCTGGAATTTTCCATAAGCTATGTAACTATGCAGATGTCCGCAGGTACCATGGTTAAATAATTCACTGTCCTGCAGCCCCTTCTCGGACCCCTGGGTAACTGGTCTGGCTCAACAGAGTTAACTGTGGGAGAAAGCCATGTAGCTATGAAACACAGTGCCCACTCTCACCAGGATGTGACCACAACATTTGTCTTCATTTCCACTTTTCCCTCAGCCTTTCTCAGCCATGCGACCTTGATCTTTTAGAATTTGAACGACGCAGATGCAGGAATTATTTTCAAAGAACACAGGGCAGAAGACCCTTGTCTCAAATATGTCTCTTGCAAAATAATTCAGCTCAGTGGGCACACACCTTCTAGGTCCCACTGATGTATGAACTGACAGACAGAAGTTTAAATTATTGAAGGGGGGAATTGCTTAAAACATTTTTAATTACATTCACTATAGAACAAATAAATACCTCAATTTAAAATGAGCTGAATTACAACTTATTCTGATTCCTTGTTTTCACCTGAAGCAGTACATATTATTTCCCTGCTTACCGCCTTCTGAATTCTCATTAACCTTTCT
This sequence comes from Nesoenas mayeri, assembly GCF_963082525.1. Classification (NCBI taxonomy): domain Eukaryota; kingdom Metazoa; phylum Chordata; class Aves; order Columbiformes; family Columbidae; genus Nesoenas; species Nesoenas mayeri. The sequence continues at coordinate 8,896,008 of NC_137556.1, forward strand.
GTCAAGATTGCATTAAACATGTCTTGTTAATTCACCATGTTCTTTGAGAAATCTGACATGGAGATGACAAATGCTTATCTAAAAACTCCTTCTGATTTAATGAAGTGCATAACAAGAAACAAAATTCTAGTTTACAACACAGCTTTGATTTCAGCTTTGTTACTTCAGAGAGTTCAACAAGAGTGTCTCTGAATAGCCTGAGCATCCATCCTTAAGGGAGCAGAAGAAAAGGTCACAGACCCTGAAGAAATCTAAAGGCTTCAAGAATGTCCTACAAGACTGAAGCATTTTTACTATTCTAAGATGACATTTTTACAGCATATATACCTCCTAAATAAAAAGCCTTTACAATTAATATGCACTGCTCTTATTTTCACAGTTGCCATTAGGTCAAGGCACTAAATTTCTCAAGAAGGTTTATAACCTTGTGGACATTTCTTGTGAAAAGTGATTGCAATGTTGCTGCAACACAAAGGACAGCATGAACACTTACATTCAGGTATTTTTTTCGTGAGAGAAATATTGCATGTTCTATAAATACAAGGAAGCTAACATAGCATTTGCTAATCCCCCCAAAAGATCCCAAATTTAGTTTGACTAGTATAAATGTGCTACATCTATCTTACTAAATATTTTTGAAAAATATTCAGTAAGACAATTATGTAATAACATTACTGTTTATATGCCTCCTTTCACCTACAAAGGAATCAAAGTCCTATGTATTTATAAGAGTATAAATATATATGAACATATATTGCTCAAATGCAGCCAATTCTACAGCAGGAAATACCAAATGTTCCGCACACAATACAATGGGTCGTTCAAAGGGAGTTAGATTTAAATCCACAGAGATGATAAACAACTAGTTAACCAGATTAGAGTGCTGAACATACACTGTAATACATTGGGCTTTCAGACTTTTATTTACTGGCTCTTAAAAATTCAGTCCATTGTAACACGACTTTAAGACTCTTACATACCTTTCCAGACCAAGCAAAGGAATTAACAGACCTCATGTCAGTTGCTCACAGATCAGCTGTTAGATTCCCCTGCTTGCTCAAAAATCCTTCTACAGAAACTCATTGGTTTGGACTACAAAACTGGTTCTTATTGAATCTCATGCTTGTACCGGAGAAGCACTTTTATTGACCTAGGTTGGTGGTGAGTGGCACTAGATGTGATAAAAAATAAAACTCTTGTGTCTTAACACAAAGAATGGCTGGAAGCAAATTATTTCAAGTTGGAAAAGCCTATGAGCAACAAATTCTGTAAAACAAAAAAACTAAAAACCTTATAGCTGAATGCTACAGTTTTTTTTAGAGAAGTCAAATAATTTTCCCACTCATTTCTGCTAACAGTTGCACATAATGAGGCACATCAACTGGTCAAAACTCCTCAGTTTTTCTTCATCTAACAAACAAACTTAAAATCCAACAAGTTTACATTAAGAAAACCATAAGAGTAGAACTGTAAAAAGGTGTCATATAGTCTGGATGCTAGCAAAATTACTAATTCTTGGGATTAATGTATTCCCAGTCTCCAGCTGGCCTCTGTACAGATAAGGTTTGTGGCATATCTTATTATTCTCCAATATAAATTCATTAAGAATTAGTGAAAGTTATTAGTAAAATGTTGATGTTATTTCCCAAAGAACTCTAAGACTTCAGGAGATTAAAAATATTTTCCTGCAATGCAATGTACAATGACCTCATAAATATTAGTAGACCCTTTGAACTGGAAAATGCCATCTATTCTAGCTTCTGTGTAATATTACAGGACCGAGCAAAATAGAATACATGAACATTCCTGCTGAAGCTTAACTCTTTAGTAGTCTAAATAAAACTGAAGTTTGACATCATATGTCCATGCTTCAAAAGCCCATGAAAAACATTTGGAGAACGCATTTACACTTCTGAAAGGCAATCAGGCCATCAGGCTAAGATTATTTCCTAAAATATAAACAGCTCATGAACCAAAAGATTTACCTAGATAATAAATCAGTGTTTTTCAAAATAGTGGTAAATAACCAGTTATACACCATTGATATTTGCACTGTTTAACCAGCAAGAGATTTATTTTCATATTTTTTTGAAACTCCCTTTGAAAAAGCTACTTTCATAGAATAACACAGCAAAGCTCTCATGTCTAATACCATGCAATTTGTTGACTAGTAATGCATTTATTGGTGTGTGAATTTTTTTCTCCATTTACCGTTTATGTCAATGTTACATTTGTTCCAAATGGCTGAGCACAAGGCCAGTTGCAGCAGTTCACACGGCTGTGATGCTCCAGGAAAAAAAAGCCCCTTGCAGGTCTGAGGCATTCCTGCATGTCCTCAGAACTCAGAAATTACCCTTCTAAATGGCAACACATCACCCTTCCTGCAGACTATAATAATAATAATAATAATACTGTAAATTACTGCTGGAGCTCCATCAAACTAGAAGTCAAAGATGACTGCTTTTTTGGAATAAGTTTCTGGAATACTTCAGTATTAAGCCTTGAAACCAATTATTGCAGTTCAAAAGAGCTGGATGTTGTTTCTGCCTCAGTACCTGAGTTGTCCAGAGGATGTCATATTTGAAATGCAAGAAATTGAAGGAACTTTGCTCAATTCTTCCCTTAACAATTGAAACTCCGAGCACAAACTTAGCCCCTGCTCAGAGGAGAGGCTGAAAAATTGGGTCCTAAATGCACCATGCTTTGGACAGACACTATAACATCACCTTTCCTCATCTGGATTTGGAAAGCATCTAACTCCCTTAAGAACCAATGAGAATGAGGTTAATCCACCTGATGATTATTTGAGATATTTTGCCATATAATTAATATCCACAGTGACTGATAAGAGATGTTTATAGAGTTGACACACTGTAAGTGTTAGAAAAACACTAAGTTCTCAGGCTGAGTATCTCCCTGCTTGCCACACACTTTACAGACTAGTCTTCTTGGTCTTGTAGTGCTACCAGCCACCATTTGAGCTGGTCCTGGAAGGACTGTCTTCAGCATTTGAGGGTTCAAATGTCATTTTGGTAGCAATATTTTTCTCTTGAACTTTATGGAGACTGTGAGTATTTTGATTGATGATCATCCTTGAAGATAGGGGGATAAAGTGTGAGTTATTTTAGCTGTTTGTTAGCTCACACAATCAATGGGACGTGTATATATATATATTGAAAAATAAATTGTATTAAAATGTTGAAATTACTGTGAATATTAATTGCCACTATTTAGTACAGTGACTGAAGCTACTATCAGAAGACACTGAAATGAAGAATCATTGCATTAATTTAAAGCAATAAACTTAAGAGACTGCAGAGTTCATCTTATTTTGTAGCACCTGCTTCTTTGCCCTGGATAGCATGGTTGGGGTATCTGAATCCTCATTCCCATGGGGAGGAATTATTATATTAAGTTGGTGAGTATTGGTCTCCATCTCTGTGGACCGCAGCCTGACCAGCGTGATGGATAAAGCCTCACTGCCCTTAAGCATTCTCCTGGTCTCTTGGTTGTCTCCTCTCAACAGGGAGGTTTCCCCTCATCATAGTGCTGAGGAAGGGGACATGATCTGAATCATTCTTTTTAAAAATGAAATGAGAATGGGTAAACTGTGCTGAAGCATGACAGCAGCACGCAGAAATCAACTGCAGCCCTGTGCATGGGATCACCAAGGAAATCTCTTCCCCAAGCGCTGCACAGGCTGATGGCTCAAAACTGAGGGAACGTGACTGATTTGCACAACTCCCTGGGTAGAAAAAACATATAATTCAAGAAAGATTAGATTGTCACAATTGCCCCTGACAAGAGTGCCTGTTTAGTGAGGCCTTGAGCCTACATTTCAGGCTAGCACTGTGTTCTAGCCAAGACCTTAAAAATAATCTCAATGCAGGCTGTCACCAGTGCTACATTTCCTTGTCACTCTCTAAGTGTGACTGATTTGCCAAGATCAAGCCTAAATTCATGATCAGCAGCAAGGGCAGCTAACATGAATTATACAACTGGCTTTCCTTCTTTGCCTCACAGTTACTCTAAAGAAAATCCTTTCCCTGAGTACATATTTTCTTTTTACACCCACACCATATTCTGTGTGTAATGATGCACGACCGCTCAGCTCATCCCACTGCCTCCTTCTCACTCCCAAAACAAAGATAAAGCTCAGTAACAAGGAGGCATTTAGCTATTAAATATCAAAGCCTGTATTATAAAATGCATTGATACGGCAGAATGCCATGTCATGGAAAAAAACAGGGGTAGAAATAGCGATCATTTTCTGAAGTGAGTTTAGCACTGAGGAAAGTGGTTGTTTGCTCAGGACAGCTCTAGACAGGCAGTCAGTGAAGTGCCTGTGCAGAGAGCTATGGAGACAGAAGAGCTCTCCATTGAAGATAAGGGGGGAAAGAAAGCACAAAACCAAGGGGATCAGCTGATCAGAGGAAGGAAGGAATAGTAAAGAACCTTTCCTTTCTCTCAACTTTTCTAAAAAGATACAAAAATCAAACTCAAGTCATTAAGCAGACAAACAGTGCATCCAGGAAAAGTGTGAAAAGTCAAAGAATCGGCTTTTTGAACTTCTAAAAGTGGTATCCTAGAACTGACCAGAATCAGGGGAATGATGGTTAATATGGAAGAAATACAAGAATATCGGATTTTTGGGAGGTGGCAAATGAGTCTTCTCCCACACCCAGGATACAGCCCAAAGCCAAAGGTGTGAAACAACGGAGCAAGAGATGAACAACGAGCAGAAAAATCCAGACAGAGCTCTCACAGTAGTGAAAGATGATGTCTTGAGCATGTTAACAAAGCAATAAATCTCACAGAGTAATCTGCCACCCTGAAAGCAGAGTGTATACTTAGTCTTGAGAGCTTTTGCCCTGGGGGAAGAAGATACTGGAGTTTCATTGTGTCAGCTCACATCTCAGATTCTCTTCTAAAAGTACCTTAAAGTGGCTCACTCGATTTACTGGTAAACCACAAGATTTGATACTGAAGTTGCACAATGTCTTCTCTGAAGAAGAATTTAATGATAAAATTTTAGACACTGATGGACTGGGTTTCAATCACCATGCCAGTGTAGAGATAATCAGTGATAATGAAGAAAGCTTTTTTCCTAAGCCATTTCTACAGAAGTTTATAAGCTTGCCTGCAATTATTTGGCAGTCACCAGGCTTATTCAAACCTTTAACCCTCTGGACTGTGTGGGGTCTCATTCTTCCACTGACAACACTGAAAAGTTTATGATAGCATATCAAAAGCATTAATAAAAAGGCTTCCAATTAATGAAAATGGAAATAATGACAAATACCAGATTTTTTTTTTTATTATTTTTTTTTTTTTTTGATAAACATAAGGAGAATTTTTAAAAGTAACTTTCCAGTAACGAACTACTTCTAGAAGAGAAATGTTATAAGTTGAAGTAATAAATGACCAGAATGAATGAGAAGATTTAAGCTTGAAATACCAGGAAACTATAGCTGACTGTTATTCAAATATTCTGTTGCATTAACCTGGGGGTTGTTCCACATGGCAATTTTTCTCATGTGATTTTTTCCAACCAATACAATCACTGTTCTTCAGTCAGAGATTAGCCTAGGCATTGCTCAAAAATTATCTCCTACTATTTTCCAGTTATGATTTAGGTCTGAAAACTGTAATAATAATATACGGAATCAAACAGAAGAAAGCAAGCTGAAATTTAGATAACAATAACAGCAAATTTATCATAGCAGAAATATGATTCATTCTCACCTGTAAACCCACAAGCGCTTTTCATCCCTTCATTCCTGAATTACAGATATTGCATCATCTAAACTCATGCATTATTTATACTTTTCTATCATTGCAGTAATCTGAGAAAGCTGACTAAAAAAGCCTAACAAACTTCTTATAAGGCATTAGGTTACATTACAATATCACAGAGCAAATTCATGGCAAATACCTTTAGGATCACAGCATCATCCTTGCAGTTGCATATTAGGCACTTAACCAGTCCCAATCAATGTCCTTTGTGCCCCCAAATCCTGACCATCTTTCCTGCTCACTGCACAGAGTTGAGTAAAGAACAGCATAGAACAACTCATCATATTTTTTTTTGATGCTGTGAGCCTTTAGCATAGATGGAAGTTGTTTGCTTCAGACTGAATTCAGATAGGTCTTCTGCTTAATCCTAATCCATAGTCACAGCCATCAATTTTTATATTATTCATTTTATGGATCTAATATTTATTTAATACTTCACTGTATTGCACAGCAACAGCTCTCTCTGTGTAAGGCCATAGTAGCTCATAACATTCTTGCTTCATAAATGCATTCTGAATTAATAATTCCATGCCCCATCTCCTATTTCCATTTCCCAAGGAACAGATGATTTTTCTTCTTATAAACTCTATATGACCCTAGGAAATAGATAAGTGAACACAACCACAAGTGAACACAACAACAGTTAAATGCCCTCAACCTGCAGCCCATATCTTTTGGCAGCAGTAGGAACACTTAGAGCTGCAAGACTGGATTCAATATCCCCTGTAAGTAAAACTACTGCTGAAAAGAAAGTAGACAAACTTTTTTGAAGACTCAAGTGTCCACACCTAACACTCGTGTTAAGCACCAGTGTTTACAGGAAAGCTTTATCAAAACCACTGATATCCTATTGAAGTTGAACACAATTTGCATGTGAAAACCCAAAAGGCTGATGGTGCCTACCCTTGTGGAAGGGTGCAGAGTATCACTCCACCTCTGGTCCACAGATGAAGTCAAATCTCAGTGCCTGGCAAGAGTAACTGGTTAAAAGTTGTTGAACGAGTAACAATGGCAGCTTATGGCAGTTAAATCTAACCTCCCAGTGGAAGGACACTGCCTGCAGATAGCAGCATTGATGTGTCCCTTGCCACCACACATAGTGGTGCACCCCACAGAAGCACAAGCCTTCACCCTGTTATCTCTTTAGCCCATGTTCACATTTGGGCCGACCATGTTCTTTGCCTTCCAGTGCCTTCTCCCAGGAAAGGTGCCTTACAGTGGGCAAAAGCTACGTCAGAGAGCCTACAGGTGATGTAACTCACTGTCTGAAAATAAAGGATCAGGAATATCAGATAAGTGTTCAAACTAAATATGACAACACCTAGAACACGCTTTTAGACTTAGGAAAAAGTGTAGTCTCTAAATTACTGCTCGGGCATTTACTGGCTTAAAATGAAAGACCTCATGGGACCCCATCAGAAAGTTATCCAAGTCAAAAGGGTTTTTTTGTTCAGTGTTGGCTGTGCAAGATATATTTAAGCAATAAATCACACTTCTGATACTAATCCTCCTCTACAGGCTCTATGATAACAGATTTTAGTTTTGAAAACACAAAGAGGTTTCTGTACAGACTACAGCATTCCTCTTCCATTTTCCTTACAGAGGTTTCTGCTGGTTATTTTCTACTGTTTATTTGTTTGTTTTAACTGAAAGGCTTTTGATACCAACTTCACCAGAATCACTTCATGATGTGCATCCTGCACTCCCAGGTTTGGCATCCAGCACAAACCAGATCATATTCCAGCACAGTGCATCATCTAAAACAGCCTTTCATTTCAGTCTCCCTGCAATTTAAATTGGCTACAAATGATCTGTAAGAGTCTTCAATCTTCACACTGTATCTTACAGCATTTAACCCCCCTGGATGGCAGGTGTCTCTTCGACATACCTCTCTTGAGAACGTTAGGCACAGAAACTTCAACATTGGAATTTCTAGCAAGTAGCTTTCATTTCTGTGAACGGCAAAATATTCCCAAAATAACTTGAGAATCTGAAGTTAAGAGGGGAAAAAGTCTATTAACAAGTTGAAGTCTTGATTTAGAGGAGGATTTTAGCACTTTATCTAATTGGTATTCAAAAGACAGGGGTTTGTTTTGTTTTGTTTGATTTTTCTTCCAAACAGCACATCCACAATCCCCACTAAGAACCCTTGCAAGTGAAATTAATTATTTTGTACTTTCTGTGGAGTTTAGTTTTATATCTTTAGATATTCTGTGTGAAATTTATATGGTCCCAGTGTTGCTTTTGCCTTGTAATGATGCTATTTACACAGATAATTAATCCTATAGATTAATTCTATTTGTTACTTTCAGAGAGGCAGCTAAGAGAAGTAATAACAATTTATGCCATTTTTATTTGTGATCTTCTATTTACAAGTCTGTTATAGTCAGGTCAACATAAAAAAAGTTGCCCACAAAAACAAGAACAGGCTGTTGATTATGACCTGGGTCAAGAAGCCTTGCAAGTTGTTATTTATGCATTGAATCTTAATGAACAGGTGGATGTAAAGTATACTTTAATTTGTATCTGAACATAACTAAAGGTTTGAGAATGCCATTGGTTTGACAGGCAAAATAAGTGATTATACACTCACTTGAGGTTTAAAATATCTGGGAACACAGACAGTTTTCACATTTCTTTTTAATATCCTATTTATTTCACTAGAGGTTCATCTCACTCCCATGTGCTATTGCTGGCTCTAAATATGCAAAACTCACCTTCGTCCTTGGATTTACCCTCACATTTTAATCACAGCTGCACTCTGAATGACACCAAAAGACAAAATTATGTCACACACTTGTGACACTGGATGTTACAAATCTATTCCTAGCCATCGGAGGAGCATGAAGAAGCCAGGTAACAGGTCATGCTGATCCTTGTCTTTGCCTAGTAATTAATGGAGCAAAAATAACAGAAATAGGAATTTTGGGAGCCAGTCTTTCACATCCACAAGGGAAATAACTATACCATCAGTACTATATCTACAGTTTTTTTAAAGTTTGATAAGCAGTACTGTGTATTTCTGGATATGTACCCTTGCCAATCCCTCCTTTCTAGAACAGTTTTCCTTTCCATTGTCTCTCTGAGAACACAAGCAGCTCTACTTTTACCTTAGCTCAATATTAAAACTGAAGTGTTAGCATAAGTTTCTGTTCAGCAGGGTCAATAGTATTGGTCTGTGCAGATATAAATCCTGCAGGTTGAGGTAGTGTCTTTCTGTTGATAACTTCATGACATTCTGGCCGCAACAACTATCACAATTTCTTCTCAATATTATGTGTACAATATCAATGTGATTTCTAGCAGAAACTAAACAAATTTAATGATACAATTACTTTGTGCATGACTATTTAATACCCAATTTAGTTGCACACCTGTATGACACAGTCTTTTTCAAATATGAGAAATGTCTTCACTTGTGCACTTCATGCCACACTGCCAACTCATTGAGTAATGTAACACCAAGATTCATTTTCTAGTTATATACCATAGGGGCATATTTGAGCATGATTCATAATATAAAGAAGATATACACATAAATCCTATTATTGGTAATGGAAACTATGCGCATCACACCTCCCACATACTGTTTAAAAACTATGCCCCACTGAATAATTTTAAATAACTTGCATTCTACACAGTATGAACCTGTTATCTAAATACTATTCCTTTGCCTACTCTATTATAAAGAGATGAGAGGCAGTTTACAAAAAACAAGCCTTATGGCTTCAATCCCTTTGAGTTTCTAGCTTTTTCTTTTGAATTCTAAAAGTGAAAAACAGTCTGTATCATTCCAATAATCTAATTTTCCAATCCACCTTCATTAACATTGCTGGCTGAAGCCAATTACAAATGCCTTAAGGCTTCCAGCCTCATAAGCATAGTGTGACAGGTCAAATTTTATTGTTTGCTCCATCCATCATTACTGACACAGTAATTCAAAGTACACAAGGCACAGTCTACACTCTGCTTCTTCTTTCTCCCTGTGCACCTGCTGTAACTTTAATGTAGAAGCTTATTAATAAGTACATCATCTTCTGTCATTCAGTGCTGGCTTCTTCCACACATGTGAAAAGAAAAGGCCCCAAGTTATGCTTTTCTTCCAGCAGCACGTAATGTTATCTCCTTTGGGGTAATGTGCCCAAGCAAGTCATGGCTGGTGACTGTGTTTCATCAAAAAAATATATTTATAAATCTAACTCAATGTGGTAATGAGAATGAAAAAGAAAGAAGGAATTCAGGTACAGAACAACCAACACTAAGAAAAACAAAACAAAACTTTTGGCGTGATCTAGAAAAGTAACCAAGATTTTCCTTTACTATATAAAACACAGCTGATAGGCTTACATCTTCGAGCCTAAAGATGGGCACATAACTTCATTTTTCAAGACATTAATGAGATACAGTATCATTTAATTCAGTAAGACTTCAGCACATATTTATTTAAAAACACTCCCTAGGAAAAGGTTGTTTTTCTGAGTTTGTGGAATACTGAACAGCCAACAGTGAGAACATTACGTATTCAGACTTCTAATTACTGGCAGTAGCTACATGGGTGCTTGAATAAAAAACATTCCCTTCAACACTGTAGAAGCTTGTAAACGGGAAGGAGAAAAATCATTGAAATTCTAAACATTATTTCATCCCTCTGAAAAAAGCATATATGGGCAAATCAGAAAGGCATAGAGAGAAAACATTTCCTGCAATGATTTGCCCTTCTCGAGCATTGGCCTTTGGTATGTAAAGAAAATCTGTGCCCTCCTTGCTTTTAAAACAACAAACCAAGAACCCCACAAAACACCAAAACCAGGCAGAAACAAGAATCTAGGTTATTCTTCTATACTACAAATTGCTGTAACAAAATCCCAAAATATTAATTGTTGTTTGACAATACCTTGGCAAAAACTACTTTAGACACGTACGACTTTCCCACACACACCATTCCCCAAAAAAGAAACTCTGGCGGGGGGCTAATTTGGTAACATAAGGAGCTGCACTATCATATGGCAGGTCTAATTACTGAGAGTTCTAGAGTCTCTCAGTGGGTAAACATGAACTTAATATATCCAATTTAGGAAGATACATTTAAGTGAATCCTATCAATTGAATTCTAGTCTAATAATAATAATAATACAGTGTACCACTTCTCTTTGATTTATTTAAAGTTTATTCTCCTGTGGGAACATGGGTAAAACTCAAGACAACAACCACAAAACCCTCCACTTCTGCAGCATCAAAACAATGAGCTCTTTTTGTTGCTTCTAAGAGCTGTGTGCGTATCAGAGCCACTTGGGAAAACCAGCTTCTAAAGAATTTCAGGGAGTTGGATGTGAGAGAAGCAACCTTACACTGCTTGAAACTTCATCTCTTCCTGTCACTCAGCAGTGGTGCACGTTTGTTGGAAATCTGAAAGTTATTTTATTCTGCACAGGTTCTTATACTGCATTTCCCCGTATGATATTCATAGATCACTACAGCAGCTACATATAGAGAAGGGCTTTTTAGGGAGTTTAGAATAGCATTTTCTATATACTCAAGTAAGCAAAATAATATGAAGGATGCATTACCACTTGTAGCAACTTGTCTAATAGACACATTTTACTGTGATTTCCCCCAGATTCTGTGGGCTTAAATTGATAATTAAAACATTTGACTTTGACAAGCCTTAAATATGGTAAAATAACAGATTCAGGAATTAGAGAAAAAAATGCCGATCTAGAAACCGCCAAAATATGTTAACTGCAAAGAACCCAATCTGTGCAAAGCCAAATTGTTTTGGACTGAGCAATGTTAGAAAACGGAGAAACAAACTAAAAATATCCTTTCCCTGCTAGGCAAGGTTAGAGAAAGGAGATAAACATTGCCATACCCAAATTAGAGCAACTTGCTTAACCCATAGTTGTTAAAACTTAGAGGTACAACTTTGGATAAATTTTGCTCTCTGTCAGGGCCTTTTGCTCACTGGCCCTGGTAGAAATTGAAGTGGTGACAATTATATAATTTCTTTTAAGAGAGATTAGTTAAAATACCAAGGAAGAACAAAGGCAGGTGGTAAGCCATCTAACTTTGTCCCTGAAACACCTCAATTAAATACTCTAATTAAAAATCCTGACCAGCTTGGTCAAAATAATCCACAAAAACTAGTCATGGTGCTGTCATGTCTTTATGTAGACACAGTTGATTTAACACAAACACCCCATCCCCTCCCAACCCCTAAATTGTTCAAGATTTTTTCATGATGACTTCAAAGTAGCTCCCCCAGTATTTTTTTTAAGAGAGAGAGTACAGATTTTTCCAAACTATGAAAGATGAAAATGTGAATTGCCCAGCATTGCAACACAGGTCAGTGGAAAAATTGGGTAATGTACCAGATCTACCATGTAGAGGTTCAAGAATGATACATAATACTACGTCAGGCCTAGACTCTGAACTGAGTGCAAAGAATAGAGTTCAGAGATTAAAAATACGAAGATGAAGAAAAAGAGTAGGGGGAGAGGAACCACTAAATTTATTCTTGCACCTCCCACCAATAATCTCTACATTTTGAACCGAGAGTAAATGCATAAAGCTAATTTAATTTTCTTCTCAATGGATTTCTTTAACCATACCCTGCCTTGTCTTACTCTTTATCTCCCCTCACCCTCTTTCCTTAATTTTCCTTGCAAAAACAAAGCTAAAAGTGAACACAGAACTTAATCCAATTCTCCACCTAACTGAGGGCAGGACAGGTCTTAACCCTTGCTAAACCTCCGCTGAGCATCTTGTTTTCCCTCAGGAATGGCATTCGCTGCATTCCCCGGGTGGCTGAGTCACATTGCACAAATCGCAGGCAGGGAAAGTGGAACCACAGCCTCCAGAGCACAGGTAATCCGGCCAACAGTTGCATTATGAAAAAACAAACCATGTTGCACTAAATATTCAACACTTGGACACTTTAACAAGTATTTGTTAATTGTGCTTCTGAATACAGATTCCTAATCAAACGTAGCAGCCCTCACATTGTATGCATTTAACTAACAGTGGCTCATTATTTTGGTCATTATTTTTTCCTCCCAATTCAAGATTGTAAGAAATTTATTTCTCTTGCACATCCCTTAATATCAAATTTGTTACTTAATGTTATGACAACAGAATGTAATTTCTCCATTTTCAAACAAAAAGAGACATGATCATGGACTTAATTAGTTTGCAATGATTTAATTAAAATTTGCACAACAACAATGTACCTAATTAGAAGCATAATAATTATACCAATGTACCTTTCCATCTTTGAAGGGACCATTAGTCATTGAGGTGGTACGTTTTGTAATTTAAGATCATCCTTATTTTCATTTTCTGATTAGTTAAGTGCAGTCATCATCATGTTCAGGTAATTGCTTTATTAACCAGCTTAATTAAACTTCCTGTAAAACTGGCAGCTACAGAGTTATTCTTGTTAATGTGTTGCTGAAAAAACATTACCTAATTACATTGCACTCTTTACAGGGTTTACCCCACAAGCTTAATTCATCAGTACTTTAAAGAGCTTTGAAAACTCTGACTGCAGTATACTATGGAAGTGCTTTGTATTGTCAGAGTATTAAATAAAGCTGTTATACCCAGGAAACAGCAATTTCTCATTACAAAGTTTTATAATATGGTAGAGACCAGCTGTTAACCCAACATGTTAACCTGAGTGAGGACCCATGATTCTGTTTCACACTTTTTTACTTGCAGTATTAGTTATTGAGCATCTCTACAGACACCCAAGCACAGCACCACATTGCAGTAATGGTCCTCAAGAACATATCACACAATGGTTTCTGCCGGGCCAGTAACATTTCCTCTGCTGCTCTGCAAATGAAATGACTGTGGCAGAGAATCCTAATCCCTTGTAATCGAGCTGGATGGGCACCATCAGTTCCCAGAATCACCAGCACTGTAATTAACATCAGCAAAATGCCTTCTTTCAAAATGCAATTCCACAGAAAGCACTAGAACAAAAAGCATAACAGTCTGAGGATTATCAAACAGTGCAAAACAGCAAGATAAGGCTTTTGCTATTTTGCCACATAGCTTGTATAAATGGAAGAGTTTTATTATCCAGTCAGGAATGACTGAGACATCACTTTAAAAGAACAACAACTAAAATGCATTTTATGTTACTTTCCTGGAGTTGAATCCTTAAAGATTTCTTGAACTTCATAAAAAAAGAGAATATACAAAGTCCTTCATATTCCACAAGCCATACTGACCACCATCCCAGATCAAGTTCTGCAGTCTTTATTTTAGCTTAAGGTCTGAAAATAAACATGCCAAAAAATGAATACTCAGGATCTGTTCAAAAATAAATTTCAACCCAAGTCAAAGTTGAAATGGAAAAGGAGCAATTCTTTTACTAAATTAGTGTGTTAGCTCCAATATCAGCTTGCCTTATCTAAAGATATGATTGCCTCCACTTCTGCATAAGACTCCAGGAACCACATTAGTTCAGGGCTGCTATGCCTCAGCCTGCTAACCTGCCAAGCTGCAGACTCCTAAAAGTGAAAAAACTACAAAGAAGTAAAGATAGAGCAGATTAGAAACAGAACAGATCGGTCCTGCCAAATGATCCCAGTCATCGCAGCTTCTGGTAATCACTGGCTTAGGGACTCAGTGTGTGAGAGGTTTACCAGCCTGCAGTGGATCCCTTCTGCATGGATACATATAAATCTCATTAGTATCTTTGTCTTGTACAGTATTGTGCTGCAGTGATTTTCACAATTTTATTTTGAGTAGAAAAAATAAGAATACTTCATTTTGAAATTATTGACTTGCAATTTAATTACATCTTGTTTTACTAAGTACATCATTCCTTTTCCAATATTAGTCATGATTTCATATAAAATCATGCTGAAGTGTTCTAGTTAACTCTGTTTCCTTGCTGATTCCACACCTGACAGCAATTACTGTCCTCTGAGCATCTCCTAGTACTACCATGCCAGCTTTGAGATGAAGTGATGATAACTGAAGGGAATGAGAAGTCCAGGCATTTACAGAAAAACATGATGTTTTGTGCATGTTCTCAGTTCCCTTTTTAACACTTTATTCACATTTTTGCCTGGCAGTGATCATTACTATGTCTTCAGAGAAACAGACAGGATTTATTGTAAGATCAAATGGCTAAATGAGCCTGTGATATGTGTATCTGGTTATTTTCTCTTAATGTGAATCACTATGCATTTATTGACAGCCAAGTTTCATCTGCATTTTACCAGTCAGTCATACTTCTGCAATATGATTTCCTTTTAATTTATTTTTACCTCAGTTAACACTTCAAAGAATAGAAAGAGCAATCTCTGCACAAACATTACTGATTGTGTTGAACAGCAACCCCTGGTCATCAGCAAAATGGTTTGATGCTGCTCTGCTTGGCCACAAATCCTGAGCCCAAACCCCATCTCCTGCTGAACCCACTGCTGCGCTGGCAGGAAAAAGCAAAAAGCAAACCCAGGCAGGACAGATCAAGATGCTGGTGTGTGCACATACACCACCTGCCTGCCTGTGTCAGTAGATGACCAATACACAATTTCAGGAAACTTTTTTCCTCCTGAAATGCGGTGGCTACTCTCCATCTTTTGTTTACAAGCTTAGCAAGAATCCTTCCACTTGCCCAGCATTATCATTACATGATCACAAAGCAGCTGGTGCAGAGTCAGAGATGAACACATACATACAAACACAGAGTGATGCCCACGCTCACATGTCCACCTTTTGGCATTTTCACAGTCAATACTAGAGCATGCCAGCACCGCAATGCCAGAAATAATACTTGCCAACAGCACTGTAGATGAAATAAGATTACCAAAGAAAAGCTTTGATGTTAGTGATCTAAGGGCAAGAAAGAAGGATCCTATTATTTGGTGAAAACTAACAGTGAATTTGAGGGAAGCAGTTGTATTGTATTCTTAAAAGATATCAGAAACCCATGATCATTACTGACTATGGAATGTTATTTTCTTAGGACATTTAAATATACCATCTAGTTTTCATGCTCTGTCTAAAGTATTTTCTCTTAACTTCTAAAACTGGTCTTCAACCAAAACAAACAAACAAAAAACAATAACAACAAAAAACCAAAACCACAATGAAACAGATTTTAGAGAAATTGTAGATACGCAACAATGTTACAGGTCACTGTAATAATAGAATCACAGATTACAAGGTACCATATACAGTAAAGAACAATCATACTGCTATAAGCTTCTCTTATTTAGCAAAGGTTAAGCAGACATGCATCCTCTCATTAGGACTAGATGTTACAGAAGGATTACCGACTGGCATAATACTGGAAGAGCCTCAAATAAATTAAAAATTAAAAAAAAAACAAAAGCAACTAGAAGTATGCAGTGTGACAAGGAATGGCTCCTGTGGGACAGTACTGAAAAAGCAACCAAACTTGCCCAGCAGTAGAGAACGTGAGCAAAATCTCCCAAAAAGACTGCTGTTCTTAGGAGATCAAAAAGATGCTGTAATTTTAAACGGCTAGGACAGGAGCAATTGATAGTTAAACACACAATAAATGGAGGTGAGATGAAGTTGCTCCAGAATAAATCTGCTGAAAGTCTCCTTTTTTTAAAAAAAATAGCCCTCAAACAGCAGCAACTTCTGGTAGGTATGTCTATGGTAGTTAAGCATATCAGCAGCAAGAACTGTTTGATGTCTCCATCACAGCTGTCAGGCTTATATCACAGTTAAAACAGTTTGGTGAATTTATGACATCCTCAGAACTTCTGATTAAGACCATTGGATCTTCTAGTAAGAAATATAGAAGGTCAAAAAAAGACTCAGCTAACAGGGATGCAGGTTAAGATGCACAGAATGGTGACTGAATATGAAATGAAAGCTATTTACTACAGAATCTTGTATACTCTCAAGAGTTCAGACCAAAAAATTTGTTTTCAAAATGAGCCCAATTGTAATCCTAAATACCAATCCCAAGTTACTGTATTACATACTCCTAGAGAGTATTAAAGGCAGTCGCTTCTTTAACTGGCAACTTGGAGCCCATTTCCTATACTTTGTGTGTGCACATATGAGAGCATCTTTGCTGATTTTCTCTTTTGGCCACGCAAATCCTTCAGCCAGAATAGAATAGGCTTAAATGAATTAGCCAGGACAGCATTTTAATATTTCTGCTCATTGCTGGATGTGTTCAAGCCACCCAACTGAGAAGGGAATGTAGCTGCAATATCATCATCACTGTTATATCACAGCAGAGAAACTTTCCCCTTGAACACTTCATTTTCCTGGATTTTGGGGGCTTTTAAAGGTTAGTTTTACGTGCAGTCAAACCTTACCTTAGATGCAGGAAAAGAAGAAAACTTCAGGAATATTCCCTAAACATGACTTCCTGTGCCTGAAGCGCTGTTTATGGAACATGTATCCCAAACACGGAAGGATTTATTTGATAATCAAAGACTTGGACTGCTGAATGGCTGCGAAGCCAGGTTTTTTTAATTGAGTCAAGACCTAAGGTGATTATATTTTCTGTACAACAATGAGCCAATTTATCCCCACTGGGTCATGGGAATTCTTTTAATGTTACCATATATGCCGCACCTGGCACACAAGTATATTAAAACTGGGGTTTAAATGTATTTTAATATGTTACAGTGAAACTGCCAAGTTATTTTACCATTATGAGACCAAATCTTAAAAGAACTATCCCAAATTCCTCTTGTCCAAACAAGCCCATCTGATCAAATTAATTTTTCTTCTGTTGCATCACCAATAGTGAAAGTGTTCTGCTTCATTAGCAAGAACAAGCTATTTAGAGAAACATGAATCCCACAAGTCATAAGGCTCCGATTTGTCATCTCATTTGCTGTTTGTCAAATATGTAAAAATCTACAGTTATCAGCACTTTTTGCACACAGATATACCAAGAACTAAAGTAGACTTTAATTCTGCCTATTAATGAAAGTTATTTCATCCTCATACTACAGCCTGGATGACCATTACTGACAGGGTTCCAGGTCACAGAGAACTCACCTTGGAGGTATATGTGTGTCCATCAGACCCACAGACAGCGCTGCCGTGTGCCATGGGGCAGGGTTTGCATTTCACTATGTTCGCTGGTCCAGCCCAGTGCTTCTGGGCCAAGGCTCCTTTCTTTTGTCGAAGGCTGTAAAACAAAGAGACATCAGTTGTGGTGGGTTTTTTTTTCGTTTTAATTTTTTTTAACATGGTTGTATAAGACAGAATAATGAAAGCTTCACTGAATAAAGCAAAGCCAGATTTTCAACACAGTATTAATTTAAAGCAAGCAAATTAAATATAGCCCCTAACAATGCTTCTATAATAAGGCACATTACAGCAGGCAATCTAAGAGTCATAAATCTGTAGGCAGTCCTAGATTTACAATACTTGGCAGCTTCAATTTATGACTATAAATGATTTCACTTAATACAGCATTTTGTCCAACTACTCTGTGTTTCTTGGGAAGCAGGCAAGCAACATTATACGGTTGTATTTTGAGACATTTTCACCAGGCCTTCTCCAAGTTGCCAAGTTACTGTTAAGGCATTGACAATTTTAAAACAAAAACCTTTGAAAAACACTTCAATTTATATTATGGTTATAAAAATGTACAAAAATCAAAGAGCTTTGCCATTGTACATGCAGTAGCGCTCTCGCCGTGCCAGCTACGGAACAGCTGCTACTCTCAGATCAATCACACCTCCCCAGGAATGCTATAAAGTGACAGAGAGCATCTCCAAATCTACAAATGCATTTGTACCATGGGAGCGACTGCAGTTGTCCTCAAGTCATGGACTACTCAATTATTGCATTAAAAATGTCTACGAAAAGACATCTGCTCCAAAAACTTACTGCAAAACATGTGCAATTGATTCTGATTAACAGCTCATTTTCCTGTCATAATGAACTACTTGACTGCTACAACATTAAGTAATTATCACCAGCACACTGTTGTAAGCTGAATAAGAGTTTGCTTTAGAAACCACAAGTCAATGTTACAATGCAGATTCATTTTGGTCATGTGTACTTGTCTTTCACTTGAAAACATTTACAAGGGAAGGCAAGGCATTGCATCAACTTTGCTGCAGACTGTTAAGAAAAATAATTGCCATCTGTTCTCATATCACAGTAAAAAAGATATGATATTACAGTTCAGCTAGAAATACATCTCAATGCGCTGCTGAATGACTTTATCACAGTTTTAGAAAAATATATACAGATATATTTTAAAGCAATTTCACTATAACTTGCAATTTGCTACACAATACTGACTCTGATGTAATGACACATTCAGCTGCTAAAATAATAAAATTTCTATTCTTTCATCTCAGTTCTAGTTTTCTTCAAGTTTAACCTTTGTCACGGTGATGAATAGTACTATTAAGAAGCTTGTGTCCACAGAAGGAATCCAATCATGATCTCATAAACTATGAAAATAGAAGCCTAGTATTAAAGACTAAATTCCCTTGTTATTTTGAAAAAAAGTTTTCTTAATGCACAGAGCAGCTTTCCCTCTTTCAGATGCATTCTGCCTTGCAGAGATACCATTATAACAGATGCCAAATGATGCACATGGGGGACTGCTTGGCTCTGAACCCCTAAATACAACTCTGCATATACAGTCTCTTATGCTGGGGCTGTACAAACCACTTAATTAAGTTTTCCAGAGTAACTTTGACTTTTCTGTAACCCCCTTCCCTCTAATAATGCTTTGTTATTAAATGTAACAATTATCTTATTTTCTGGAACTGTTTCTATTACAGGCATTTCTTTTGTCTTTTCAGCTTGACAGAAAATAACCTTATTCACTTTACTTATGGCCCTGCACTTCTCAAAACACACAAACTCAGAGTCAGAAATAAGCCTGGATGTAGCACAGATCCTGATGAGCAGAGGCTGGAGACAGATGTGAAAGGTGCTGTGCTTCTCTGTCGGAGACTGCAGGATGGATCATGGCACCTTTCCACAGTCTCAAAAGACAGATCCTTGTCTACATGTAAAATTGTTAAGAGGAAAGTTTTCAGGAGTAGCTATGGAAAAGCAGCTAAGAAACACTAAACTTGGAGTGTATGATTTAGTGCCATCATCATCAAAGCCATTAGCCACAAAGCATGCAGGATGGAGATGAGCAGCTGAACTAATGAGCATCTCATCAAAATTAAGCATAGATTGAAGTTCCTACCTAGACTGATGCCTAACAAATCACAAGTTCTTGAGGCTCTGAGTGGCAAGTATAAATACATTTTACAACATTCATTGACCAAACTATATTTAGGCATATCACATTATAATGCTAAAAGAAAAGTCAATTCCAGACATGGCTGATTATCCCTCTCTGCATAACCTTACGCACCCCCTGTGCTTAATTTCTTTAACCCTGCCTTGGTCCGTTCAGCAATCATATTGCAAAAACAGTTACTATTGGAAGTTTCTGCTGGAGCTAATAATGTTTTCCACTCTCCCATCCTCACTTAAAAAAATAAATAAATAAATAAATAAAATTGAATTTATTCATTTCAAGTCATTTCAGCAACTCATCAAACCTGGTGACCTTTCCCATCACTTTACTCCAAGTTAAAAGAATATGCACAGCCTTAGGCTTGAGCTTTCTTCTAGCTACAGCAGCCAACAGCAAAGCATGTGTGCAAGAGCAGAGCCTCCCCCACAGCTCATAACTGGAATGGATCCACCTGAAAGGGTTTTGCAGCATTTCACCTGCAGACACTGAACAAAACTTTATTCTTTTCCTACATCCCACATTCATTTTCAGGATCTTCTTTTATTATTTAGAGGAAAACTATTCTCTCAAGGAGAGATATTTAATAACAAGATGAATTCACAGTGAGGTACATCTCAAAGCATTTTATTCTTTTAAAAAGAAAAGTTATATTAGTAGCACTTCAAATAAGGTGGGTAACAAGGCAGGGGATTGCTGCAAGAAACCTGCAGCAATCCTAATTTCTGCATAAGTGATTTAATTGGCAGCATAATGAAGCAGCCATTTTGGTTACAAGAAACAACTTGCATTTCAAAAGTGAATATATTCTTCTCAAGCCAGAATTTTGCAAAATGTCACTGTATTTGAAGCAAGGCTAAAATGATTTTTGTCAACTTGGCCAAGCAAGCAATAGCTGAAAGTTTTAACTGTATATGCAGATTCCATCTCACCTCAAAAAATATAGGTAAGCACCAATTTCCCAGAGGGAACATATATTTTCCAAAAGTAAACATGGATTTTTCTGAAGTGATATTTTGAGAGGTTGGATAAGACTTTTGGAAGCTTTTCAATCCTATAGCCCCTAACAGCACATCAAACATCCAAACAAACAAATTAAAACCTAGGCAAGAATATTGGCTGCCATAAGCACAAAGCCTGCAAATCCCTTCTCAATGGAAAAGCACATTCACGTACTCTGGGAAAATGTTTTGCTATGCTAATCATCTTGTTTTAGAACAAATATGTCAGGAGCAAGGCAGGCCAAAGCAAATTAAGCCTTATTTATTTTTTTTTTGACAACTTAACCAACTTTAATCCTGCTTTAAGACTTGGAGTTGAAAGGATCTCCTACAAATAATCAGGAAATAATAACTGTGCAGAGAGAATAACCCAGAAACTCCTCACCAGCAAAAAACTCTGCCACATTTATAAGGGCAACAGGGCCAAATATTTTGAATATTCCAGAAGCAAACAGATATGAATGTCTTGCTCAAGTGCTAAGACTTAAAGGCAAACCTTGCCTGTTTTTGCCTTTCAGACTTGTGGACCAATGCAGTGAAAGGCATAAAATTTAAGGAGTAGTTAAGTTTTACAGAATTCAGCCTCTTAACATTTTAATGCATAAAGAAATTGCAGAGGTTTAAAACACACTTCAACACCAGGGGAACATCCACTGACTCAGCTTCATTACTAATTATACAGATACACTACTTACCACATACTGTGAAAATAAAAGGAGATGGCATCTGTTTCGCTTGCACAAGAGCAGGGAGAGCAGAGGAGGGTTTCCAGATGCCACCAGCCAGGTGCTAGGACCATACACAGTGGCTCTGGCCAGCCATGCTGCACAGCACCTGCACTTCAGTACAGTGCTTCTAAGCATAAAACATTGGCTGAGGAGAAAGGGAGCTCAAAAGTTCTAGGAAATCTGTCTCCACCCAAGATTTTAAGGCTTTCAGGTGTGTCCTGTAGAGCCGGAATCTCAGTCCCAGGGAGAGCTCATGGGTGCAGCTGAGAGCCCTGGGGATGCGAATCACCAGCTGGATGAGAATCACCTGGGTGATGTCTCAGCTCCCAGCACACAGCCTGTGAAGAGGGTCTGAACTTTGCCTTGGATTCAGCAGAACTTTATCAAACACAATACCTCAAACAAAACATATCACATTGAGTTGTACTTTTTTGCAAAAAATGCACAGCTCTGATTCTCTGAGTGGGCAATACGGGCTATGCTGTTTAGGGATCTCTGCATCTTTGCTTACAACAATATCCTCCAGAACAGCACGGAAAAACATACATGGCAATAACCTCTGGCAAAGCCAGAGGCCAAAATAAAGTCCCTTGCACAAAAATTATGTTTCTTAAATTTACATTTACAACTTGTTTTGTTTCATTTTATTTTAAAGTTTACACAGGTCCTAGAACTATGACCAATTTCATTTTTATTGACCTTAAAATACTCTTCAAAAAAATGAAACAATTAAAATATTTTAAAGTAGAATGTTTAAAATGGAATAATTTATCTTTTAACATGAAACTTGGAAAGGATCACCAAAAAGCATCACAACCACCACATAGGACGTGAGAGTGGATATGAAATAGATAAGTTTAGTTTCACTTCCTTCCAAACTATTGCACAATGTTTATTTTCTTACCATTTACTGAACTAATTGATAGATTTTAGTTAATTTATGTATCGAGAAGACAATGCTGTCTTAGCCTCTGTTCTGCCACTGCCTTCTCTTCTTGGTGGAGTCTCTAGGTGAACCT
The DNA here is from genome assembly GCF_963082525.1 of Nesoenas mayeri. Classification (NCBI taxonomy): domain Eukaryota; kingdom Metazoa; phylum Chordata; class Aves; order Columbiformes; family Columbidae; genus Nesoenas; species Nesoenas mayeri. Next base: position 8,918,788 of record NC_137556.1, read on the forward strand.
GTGGTGAATACAGTGTGCGTGACTAGGTGGTCTACAAAAACAAAAATTAAAAATGGGACTTTGTAAATTTGATACAGAATGTGCAAATTGAAAGTATCAGTGTTCAATTTTGAGATAACAGCTTATCAGAAACATAGGCATGTTATATTTTAATAAGCTGTATAATTTTGCTACATAAGATAATGGCTATAACAGAAAAACAATTGTGAAATTATAATAGAATTTAAAAAGGAAAATTATGTCAACTTTTGTTTCAATTAATATGTCTTATCACTGCCAGCTAGAAACAGCCAAAATATCAACAGATTATATAAGCAAGACCAATTCTGTGCTTTTATGTAATTACATTTGATCGTTCAAGTGCAAATTCAATTCAAGCTGTAAATGAACTTTAATATTAATACAGACATAAAATGCACTAGAATTTCGACTTTTCATCCAGAAGAAAATTTACAATATTATGAGTACGTTACTGCTCTTCAAGACTGGTTACTTCCAAACACACATAGAGTGAATTAGCAGATTAAGCATTGGTGGTTTTAGTGCAATTAGAAATCAGGCTCCTTTGAATACAGGTTGGCAGGCTATTATTTTGAAAGTGCTGCCATAGCTTTGGGATGAAGGAGACACAAGTTCCTCCTTAGGATTTTAGAATGTATTAAGTAATTTAATTGAACAAGAAAAAGACACTTCTTTACCCAAAGGAGTTTTTGTTAGATGAATTTTCAAAGGTCTGCTGTGAATAATAGCAGAAAGTTTCCCCCAAGAAACCCCAACAAACAAGATACACAAATTCTTCTAACAGAAAGTGTCAGGTAAACAAAACAGAGGGATTGGTACTGTCTCTTTTTGTTCTTAAAGTCACTGCTTCAGTGATGTTACAGAAGCAGAGAATCTGGCTCACTACATGTTGCAAATTACTTGTAATGCTCACCTCTCTGTTTCTGCTGGCTAATAATATAAACACTTCAGGTCCCATCTGAATTAACATTGTCAGGAACTTTTTGATAAAACGGGCTTTAGCTACATAATACTAACTTGACAAAACCAAATCAGTTCACGGAGATAAATTGGTGTTAATTAACTTTTAATGCCATTGCCACTGGAGGTCTAGGTGGTGTTGTGCCTGTTTATTGCAGGCTGCAAGTGACCCTGAGGTCCCAAGGCTGGGGCTTTGCAGATGCTTTGACACATCAACTGCTACAGGGACAGAAGCTCTCGTTATGATTTCCTCTGCTCTAGAGTCAGAAGTCTGAAAGCCTCAGACCTCTGGTCCTAGTTGGGTTGACTGGAAGATCATCTCTTCCCAATAGTCTCTTCCAGAGACCTCTTCTATGCAGCAAAGGCAACCTCACCATCCTCAGGGTCTGCAGGTTACCTGGAAGGCAGGTTGGAGTTTGGCACCCACATGTGGACCCATCTACTGCAAGGATTCTCCACATAACCTCGTCTTTAGGTGGCTGTGAGTTGTGTGCGTCAATTTTGAATTAGAAGTCCATACATGGAGACTTTCCTCAATATTAGGATTAACTTCATCCATCTTTGTTTCTAGACCTTGTATCAAATCAAAATGTCACATGTCACATACAACTACTTATCGATCAAGCCCTACTGAAAGAAAATTAAAAAGTTTAATGCACCAAAGTGGGTTCCAAGTATTTGTGCTTCCTGAGAAACTGGAAGGAGCTTTGACAGAGCAAACTTCAATGGTTCCCTGAAGCTGGAACAATTCACTGTGGGAAGAGTTTAAAATGCACTGCCTTTACCTTCTCTATGCCTTGTGCACAGTTTGTTTTGTCTCCCTGAAGGAAGCTTATCAGACTGAAGATAAACCCAGCAGTGCCTACCTGTTTCTATCTTTCCTTTGCATAAGCTGTTTCTCTTGTTCTTGAAGAAAAGAATGACAGAGCTGAAATTTGCACCTATAAATGGCAATGCTCTCTTCTCTTTTTGTATAGTTTTTGTATTCTGCTTATTAGGGCCAGGAGTTTGGCCTAATTTCTACAACTTTTCATGTTTTTCACAAAATCTGTATATACCTTGAGCCACTACCAGTCAAGCTATGTGAAGACAAAAGTCTACACATATTACCTTGAAAATAAAAAGGATACTAAGTTTTTGAATTAGACATGGACTCCTTATTTAATATAAATGCTGTAAAATGAGAACAGACATATGATTAGAGTAACTTTTCCACCTGGAACTTACACCTTTGCATACCAAGAATAACAACATGCAGAGCTGCCTTGCATTTCAGCATCATCCCCTTGGACTTAGATGGTACCAGTTTCTTTGATTTCATTATTCAAAGAAATAATTTCAACTATCTGATTGTACTGAGGCTGTTGATTACTTTCTTTGGCTGCCTTCATATCTGCTCCCTGACAGATCTGCCTTAAAAGAGCCGTAAGAAATAAAAAGTCTCCACTCACTGTATTTTGGTAGATGTGCAAAGATTCTTAATGGGACATGGTGGTGCCTGGGGACTTTTCTGGCAGAATGAGACTTATTCAAGACTTTTTCTCACGGTAAATGGATACTCCACTTGCTTGCTCTTCTTTCAAAAAATGACATTGGTCAGAATACACTGGGAATTAAACCTGCCCATTCCTGCAGAGCACCAGTAGCCACAGGGCTATACTGAGAGAGCAAGCTGTACTCAGGAGATAGAGGTGGAGATGAAAAATTTAGGGAAGAGTAGAAACGGAAAATCCCAACTGTTGAAGTGAAAGTGTATCTGCAGGTGTCATCCCAATTAAATGAAAAATAGTTATTTCCAAGGGAAGAGGAAGAGTCAAGCCTCTATTTTTTACGAATAGTGAGAAGGCAGTATAAAAATAAGCATGAGGGAAACAACGTACCAGGAGGAACTTGTCAGCTGGATATAGGGAAAGCTGAAAGTTTTGGAATAGCAATATGTTTTGCAAGAAGAAGTCCTGACACATCTTGCAGTGAAAATGCCCTGAAGATTCTAGTGCGGATCCTACTAGGTCCAGCCAGCAACCAGCTCTTGAAAGAGAATAAAGGGCCCAAGGTGCTCAAGGTTATTGGTTCTGCATGATGAAGGAATCTTTTTACATTTTATTTTCTTATGGAATTTTAAAGGAACAGAGGATTTAGAAAAGCTGACATAGATTCCGAGGACCTAGTCGGTCAGAAAAATTGTAGTCTGTTAGACCAACTGATTAGATGCAACTGCTGCAGGTAATTTCCGAGATCCAACAATGCTGCTTCTGAGTCAGAGAGAAACCCTGAGCAAGGCCGTCCAAGCAACAGCAAGGTCTGTGTTCAAACAGCTACAATATAGCATTAAAATATGGATACTGTTAAACTGCCAAGACAACGCACGCTGGACTATATCAGGATCTCTCAATATAAGTATCCTCTGAGATGTACCTGGCCTCAAGTATTCCTGGAATAAAAATGATAAGATTGTTTATTAAGGTCATTAGAGAAGCACATGGATTTCTGCCTTTGAGCACTTTAATACATAAAAATGGTGTTTGAGAGGTCCCCTTGCATTTTTAGCTAACAGATTATTGTGCTTACAGGCAATTTATTTTTGAATCTAAATTCTTAATGATTTGCAACTTTTAGACCTGATACACATGCTGCACAGCTGCATAGATACCAAAACTGGCAAGGTACACAAAGGGAAAAAAACAAACCAAAAAATCTACACAAACAATCCTGGTGGGTTTAAAAGTCATTATGCTTTCCCGAATAAATAACACAGCTTCTAAATGCTACTTGTTCTCATGAATTTTCATAAGAGAATTATTTTCCTTTTCATCGTTATTTTTATACTAACATAAAAAGAATCTCAGACACCAAACTATGTAAAAATAAAACAAAGTGCCTTGAATTTCAAAGGAGGAGGGAGGATAGCACAAAATTCATAATTAAAGCTGGAATCTTCTCTACCACTCCTCAGTCTGTAGTAATCTCCACCAGCCACTTCTGAACCCTGGATTTTGCATGCTGTGTGAGGTACTGTAACTTGGCACAGGGTGCTTAAAGGTGAAGTGTGCAGCAAATTTAATACTTCTGTTGGCAGCTACTTTCTATCCTTTCTTCTATAACAGGCTACATGTTTGGTTTTTTTTTTCCTGTTACCAGAAAATAATACTTTTTTAAGAGGATGAAGGTACCTTTTCTCTGCTCAGGATCTGATTATTTTGATATTAAAATATTGTATTGATCAGATCTGCCTCCTCTGGCTGGCAGAGCTTGCCAAGATCTCCGAGGAAGCTGGACTGCTAATGGCATGTGAGATTAATCTGAGCTGTCACATTCGGTGGGGAAGGAAAGCTGATCCTCACTCACTATGCCCTGTTCCATGCCATTAGACAGCTTCAAAATTGTTTTCACCAAACCTGGCAAAGAAGTCATTTTCCACCATTTCCCTGCTACAACTCATATTTCTAGTTACAACATTGAACCCTGTGCAGCTGAGGAGCTGAGCAAACAGAAAGGTGCAAATTACTTAGTAAAGCTAAAAATCATGGCAGATTTCTTGGCAGCATTTAATAACACCAAAATGTTCCACCACGACTAATGAATCTCCCAGAAATGGCGGATGTACAAGCTTTAAAGTGGACCTCATTCTCAGCCACATGCAGGAGTCTGTCAAGTGTAACGCCATCAAAACCCCAATGTTTCATGTCTCTGCAGACATTGAGCTGCTTGGCAGGATAAAACTAGTGGGCAGAATTAGGCAATAGACCCACACTGGGATCTTCATCAGCTCTATGTCCTTCAGTATGGTTTATAACCTGGCCTTATCTATTCTACAAATGACAGTAGTTCAGTCACATGCAACACGTTAACACGTTCCTTATATTACACTTCAAAAAACACTACTGCCCAAAAAGTGTGTGTGCCTTTCCTCGCCCACCCCTCAAGTAAATGGTTCAGAAATCTTTTTGTCGCTTTGCAACTGCAGGGGCAAAATCAACGACCCCCCCAACCGAAGCATCTTTAGACAGCTCAGCAGCGTTCTGCTTCATTATGTTGATTTTGCTTCTCCTAAGGCAAATAACATGCAGTCTTCACAAAAACTGACATATTGCTGGTAGGGATGAGAAAGTAAATGCATTTAAAAAAATATAGTAATAATTCTTGCCCTGAAGGCACTAATCCAAATGTTTCCTTTTAAAAATGACTGCACAGTACTTCTGTTGTGTGAATACTTGCTACCATGGTACAAACAATCAGTTACAAGCTGTGCTAGCAAAATATCTGCCCCTTCTGACACATTTTATTATGAGAGGGGCTTATTAAATTCTCAAGAAGGCTACAACAGATTAAGCTGTTGAGGATTTTTACAATTAGCATCCATTACCTAGGAATTCATATAAGATTTCTGAGTAGAATTGGCTTGTGAAACAACAGACAATTAAAGAAACAAACACAATCCCAAAGCTACCTCCAGAGTGTAGTCAAAATCTACTATTCAAGGTTGGTTTGGAAAAATAATCAGAATGCAGTTTCCTATATCAGAATAAAATGAATGTTAGCGAAAGGCATGCTAACCAAACCAGTTATAAATATTATAAGGAGCTGGGTAATTTTAAAATCCCATCCTTTTTAACATCTAAATAGGCTAATGCTCCTGTTGCTTATTCAGCACTGCTGATTTACAGAGCTCAGTACTATGAATGCCTAAACATTCTGCTGAATTTCTCAACATATTCAGTGCTGTCTGTCTGGTTATTTGATGCTAGAGTTGGAGCTCATAATATCTATACCATTCCCAGCTTCTCAAATGAGGCCATCAAGAGCATTACCCATCTTATATCAGGCTATGTCTTAATGAAAGGTGACTGGAGCTTCAGGAAGATCCCAAACTGATAGACAGAATTTACATAATCATATTAATTTATGATACTAACTGAATGCACATGATCCAGTCTAGAGACAGCACATGGTGAAACACACCTTTAGGTAAAATTTGAAGATGAATGCCATCGACATACTTGCAGAAATTGTAAGATATACATTTCATGAGTTACTTCCAGTGAGTTATTAAAATTTAACTTTGCTGTGACCTTGAATCATGCAGCCTAGCAACCACACATTGGAAACCATCCATTCTTCCCATATTCTTCAAATATGTAGCTCCACAGGCTCCCCTATGCATGGAGGCTCAAGGAGCCATTAAAATGCAATGTAGATACACATTTACACTTTTGAAAGTTTCAGCATTTTACAGCAGCTTCCTCAAAAACATATTTTACCATGTGAAAAAGTGAGACTCAACCAGTGATATATTTAGATATAGAGCATAACATTACCTGGAACTTTTACAGGTTTTGTAAAAATTAGATTTAAATACTTTGCTGCTAACTTATTAAACAGGAATGAGTTTGGTGCAGATAATGTTGCTGGCTGACTATGTGCCACCTCACTTTCAATCACTCCTTCCCACCTGAATTTGACTTCAGCATACATTTCCCTTTGTTCACCTTGCTGTGATCAACTATACATCCGTGTCCTTGCCACTCTGTTTTGTCCCCATTCATCCTTGTGACTTAGTTTATGATGGACTAATGACAGAGCAAGAATCAACATTTCTTCAACTCTATCAATTCATTTGGACTAATCTTGAATTAACCATTTCACTCATAAGAGGTGGCCACTCTTTTGACCACCTTTCTCTCATGTACTGAGCTCTATTCCTGTGAGCTCCCACATGGCTTTCTCAACAGTTTTTCCTTCAATCCCCTTCTCTCCACTGTCCTCCTCCTATTCACTGCTGATTCCTTGTACCGTATTCTTATTCTTTCTTTCTACCATTTCTCTGCTGCTCTGGTAGAAATCTAAGGACTGCATCATTTTTTTTCATTGCAAGTTACTCTTATTCTTTTTTCCCCAATGTTGTCGCATTTCTTCATAAAATGCTTTTCTTCTCTCAAAACCTACTGTCTGTGGTCTACCTTCTGCCTGACTGGCATCTCTGACTCTTTTTCACCAGCCCTGTTTTATCAAGATTCAGTCAGCTTGTTTAAGGAGAATTTTATATAATTGAGAAAAAATTGCTATGCCCTTTCTTACTGTTCTATTTAACCATTTTGATTCCAGTCCTTCAGTCTGACCGCTCTGCTCTGACCTCCTCCCAGTCCATCTCCTTTTCCTCTCACTTTTCCCCTCTTACCTCTGAAACTTTCTTCTGCTTCTTTCAACCTCAAAAATGAGGTCTCTTGGAGCAGCAGTTATTTCATCACCTATTCTTAACTACTGTTTCCATCTCTATTAGGAAGTATATTAAGTATTATATTTCCTCTAGATGGTCTCTCAATATCATGTTGGTGCTTTACCTGTAATAGTCTAGTCTTCTCATCTTTCTACACTTGAATACTTGGAAGTCTAAGAAACTTTACAGGTGTCCTCTCTGGTTCATCCTTTTATCTCTTTTGTATTATTATTTTGATTTCTTCTCAGGAACACCTTGGCCATATTAAAAGCTCACTATGTCAAACCCAAGCATGTAATATTTCTTCTCTTTCTCTCAGCTTATCTATTTTTATTCATTCTTTCTCTATCATCACATTCATCATCTGGACTTACACTTCAGCCACATCCTTCCTTTCCCAGATGTGAGCCATAGCACATTATCTTTCTGCTTTCTACTATGTCCAAGAGGAAAATATAATTAATTTAGCTATGTCCTATCTCTTCTTCCTAAAATCCTTTAGATCCCATGTGTGTACACTATTTAGGATACAAAATGTAATTTTACCTTTAGGTTTATCAGAGTTCTGGGTCATTAGTAAATAACACTTTTGGTGAGGGAAGCAGGTATTTGAAAAGGTTAAATACAGAATATGAGTTTGTTTCTTCCCAGAGCTGTACAATAATTTACAGGCTCTGATATCCCTTCTGCAAGAATCCATTTCCTTGCATATAAAGGAAGCCAAACGTTGGTTGAACCTTGCTCTGTGGGTTGCAAGACAGAAGCTGTAAGGGTGTTTTATACATCGACAACTGTGTTTTGGATTCATGCTCTAATGATCCTCAGTTCTTTCCTACCTTTCAGAATTTAGAAGAAAGCCCTATAAACAGGTGAACTGCAGTAATCAGACCACTGAATATCAGGAACATTGAAACTTCAGCTTGTGTTTTCTGACCAACAGTCTAGAGCCAATTTATCTCACATGTTGATGATGATCCCAAGGTTTCGGTGATGGAGCTCTTCTCTACTCAGCTGTGAAGAGGGCAGGGTTTCCATTTCAGCACTCAACATATTACTGGTGTGCTATCAAGGGTTGGGTGAAACTCATTATGAAATTAACAGCTCTCATTGTGTTTCATCAAAAACTGGAATATGAGTTTCTGAAAAGACTATGAACCTCAGTTTTACAGGCAGCTGGTTCAAAATGAAGCAAAAATGTCTGAACTAACAAAGGAACTAATTAAAAAAAATCTCTGACTTCTGAGCTCTTCCTTTGTTAAGCTAAAATACTGTTGCAAATGAAAAATTTATATAGATAAAACACAGGAGCTCAAGAAATTAAGTATGGATGAGGTGCTAAGCAGGAATGACCGCAGTGTAATTCAATTTGGCAGTCTTGGGCTTCAGGTAAACTGGATTAGCTAAGACTAGAAAAGTCTGTCAAAGGACTTGAAAGAGATTTAAAGCCAGATGAGTGACCAGAATAATGCCACACAGCATTACGATGTACAGCAATGAAGAATGGATGAATTAATTTATACAACAAAACTACAAAACGTCCTTTCTGTTCAACATGGACTATCAATTTAAATGCCAATAAGCTACAAAGAAAGAATTTCTAAAGAAGAGGAAAGAAAAAGCAGAGGACATGTAAGTTCCCTGTACATCTATCTGTTGAATTGTCTTCTGAGCAAGTCAAGTGACAGGAAGTAGATAAGAGAAGCAGGTTTGATTCTTTATTAGTATTTTAAACTCTTAATTAACCCTATTCTCTTGACTTCTTAACTCATTAAACAACTGAATAAAATACATACATTATGCTTTACTGCTAAGGTTAATTAGTATTCCACAGTTGATGATCACTGATTTTAACAACCAACTAATTAGAATGGTTTGTTTTGTTTCAGGAAAGAAGATGGGTTGCATGGTGATCAAAGCTAGGGGCTAGGAAACTCAGCAAAGTAAAATTCCCAACTGTCACTCCCCATATTTATTATATTTTTTCTAGATATTATCATAATAAAGCTGTGACAAACTTAGAATAACAAAGCTAGCAGAAGCAGACCATATTGGTTCTTACTAAATTTTATACAGTACGAGTGTGGAATATACAAAGACAATTATCTTCAGTAGCTGCATAAATACAGCTAAATATAAGAAATACAAGCAGAAGCCATAACAAAGTGTGCATTAACAGGACACTGGTGTGAACCAGGCAATTTGGGAGACACGAGGCATGCAGCCATCCAAGAATCTCAGATACAGGCGCCTAGCTGGAAAGCTGGTATGCTACTGCAAAGTAATCACTTGTTTGAAAGAGATTTTCCCTACATTTTTTTCTTAGCAAATTCCATCAAACTTCAGCAATGTTGGTTTTGGAACAACTGAAAGGATAGGGTGTTATAAATACCTCACTTTCAGCTATTTGGACCTCATTTTCTAGAATAATTGTTTCCAAACTACTACTTTATTTCCTGTGTGTCAGGATAAGTAGTTGGTGTCTCAATGGCCCTTGTTCTGAAACTGAGAACATGGCAAGTTTATAAATGTAATTAAAATTTCTTTCTCAAAGAAGCAAGTGTCGACTAGTTAAAAACAAAATAGTCCATGGAAAAATGGATTTCCGTATCTGTAATAATGCTGAAGAAGAAAAGAGCTAATCTTGTCAAAATGTTTTACTTACCCCAAATCAGAATTATAGATTAGTTTATATTAAAAGCCCTTTTATGTTAAGCTAAAACTTACACCAGAATTTGCTAAAAAAGAAACATCAAAATCAAACTGAAATATTTCAAGATTAGATGAAAAAACGCTTGGAGTAATTTGACTGAACCTTGTTATGTATCTGAACATTAATATTTTAAGAATTTGGCTCTTTGTTAAGATGGAAAGATGCTAAAACCTCTAAATTTCAGAAGAGAGTTTCTCACCAATTCAAACAAAAAATAATCATAAACTGATTTAATGAGAGTGATTAGATCCCATTTATCCTCTGCATTTTATGAATCCTCTTGAGTTTAATACAGTTGGAAGGCTCAATATTATTGCCAGTGAAATAAGAAAAAGGGGAAACAGGAGAAAAAATGACAAAATTGCAACATAATCTGAATTTTGCTGCATTCTCCATCAATAACAGTTTAAATATTACTTCAGAAGAAAACTCCAATCTTCTATCTTTAAAGTAAGTTGTAAACAACTTCTTAAATTTGAGTATGAGTAACAATGTCAATAAAGAGTTTGCAAAGATTCCTGTGCAAAAGCAAAATAACTTAGATAGTTCAAGTATCTTTTCCAAAACTTTTTCAAAACGATTACTTTCTAGTGGAGTGTGCTGCATGAAAAAATTACAGATGATTGATTCAGTCTGGGTCAGAACTGCGACTGCAGTAGAAAGCTCCTTTAATCCCAGTCGTAACTGTCATGATAGTCCTTTTCCTCCAAAGTACAGTGCTGAAAGAAAGATGAGAAAAATCTAAAGATGAGAGCATAATTTAGGTCAGATGGCAAGTAAAAATACATAAAAAATAAGCAGGAGATAAAATATATCAGTGAAAATAATTGAGATTCCAATGAACTGCACAGCATGCTTTAGCCCTTGGGTATATTTTCCTTTTCAAAAGAAGTAACATAATTTTGAAATTTTACATGGTTGTAAAAGAGCCTCAAGGTACAAAAATTGTTCTTTATTTTAAAACTGGTTTTTGTTGTAAAAAAGCATGTTTATTCAGATGTGTGAGATATCATAAGTCCTCATTAAGGGACAAAATCATTTCAAAGTGAAGATCTTTTTAGGCGGGAAAGAAGTAGAGGGACTGTCAGAGATTATTTATTTCATGCCAAATTTTGCTGCTAGAGTTAAAATGTAATATAAGCAAAATGCTGCAGTAGTTAGAATGATCACGTCACTAAGTGTTCACAAGATCTGTGAGATATCTTTATTTCCTGAATCCTGCAGGTCTAGTAGCAACTCCTTTGAACACTCTGAAGCACTTGTTTTTCTTGCGCAAGTACCAAGAGAGATAATGATAGAAATTGCCTATTATTCAGTATGCAAAGAGAATTCTAAGAAAAAAAAAATGGCTAGTTGAGGGCTATTAGGAAAGTTGTCTTTGCAATATCCACTTATTAAAGATACTGTCCCGGAAAATGGAAAAGAAAGGAGACTGGGAAATTTTTCTAATAGATGGCATTTGTCAGAAACCAGGGAAGACTCAGGCAAAAGATTTCATCTTTCAGTAATCATAAACTGATATGTTTCATCTCTACCATTGTAGAAATAAATTATAAAAGCAGCAATGCTAGATCACTTCCAAATAATGAAAAGAAGAAATAAAATGTCTCTGGACACTGTCCAGGAGCAAAGGCATGCTCTGTCTCTTGAAATAATAATGTAATAAAGTAAGGTCTTATTTTCTCTGTGTACAAATGATAATTGAATACTCAAGTTAATTGGGGGTAACTATATGCTACAGACTCTCTTCACCACCTTAAAATAAATTCATCATACCATCAAGACAGGAAGTAGTGATGACATAGTCCAATTTCATTGACTTCTTAAAGGTAGTATGCTGGAAAGTCATGGGAGTGGATTTTCTTTACCCTTCTGTTAACAACAGCAGTACTGACTCAGTAGAGTTTGGGTCCCAGTTGACTGCCAAAATCATCATGCTACTGAGTTTTGTAGATTAATGAAATATTCATTGGGTCAGACATGGACAGATACCAATTTGACAGCCCAGTGACCTAGTCCAATGTGACCAAAACCCTGATAAGGATAAAGGAATAAAGGATAAGATAAAGGAATAAAAACTACCAACTTTCACAGAAAGCCTTAAAAAAGCGCCAATAACCACGAATCAGAACATCCAAAATATGATTCTACCTGAGTCTTACAAGGCTTGATCCTCTCTTTTTTACATTCAAGGTCTCTTCATCAACATACTTGCATTTCTGAGGTGAGAGACTTTCTTGTCAAGAACTATTTATATTCCTATGAAAGGTTTGTTTAATTGACAGGAATACCATTTTGTCACGAAAGTCCAGAACTTATCTACTCAATTCTTAAAGCTGAAAGGTTGTTTTCATTTTAAACTCATTTCTCTTTCTACTTTCTCAAAATCTGCCAATGTGAAAAAAACCAAACCAAACCAAACCAAACCAAACCAAACAAAAAAACCCAACTCAGCAAGGAGCTCAGCTGTGCAAACTGAGGCTGCAAAGACTATATAGATAATTCTACAAAGTTAAGAGTTAATCCAAGAACATTAAAAACACCCCAGTTTTAAGTACTGTACCTGATTGCAATATTTGATTTCATAGAGGTGCCACATTCACACTGGCTGCAATACAAGTTTTCTTGTTTTTCTTGTTTTAATATACTAATTAGAGCAGGAAGTAACTCTGTGGGATCTGCTAGAAAATTTGATTTTTTAAAAAAATTGCATTCACGGAACATTCTGTATGTACTTGTAATGAATCTTTTAGGATTTCATTGTTAGAGAACATAAATCCAATAACTGACAACAAAATGAAGGTGTGAAATTTCTTACTTAACTAATTTGGAAACCTGTTAATCTTCCTGCCCCTGATATTCCACAAATATTTAATAGCACGGATCTGTAGAAATGTTTCCAAGTAATTACACTTCATTAATGTAACAGAATCTCTCACAATATATTTGATATTTATTTATTTACTTTAGGGAGTGCTACACTGTAGCCAGTTAACTGGCTTAGAATGAAAATACAGCCCTTGATAAAAGACACACCACTGAATTTACAGATGAGAAAGGTGAATATGGATCCTCTAAACATACAGGCATATAAACATTTGTCTTTAACGAATCAATATTTTCCTGTTGAGTAAAGTAGAGTTCAACATCATCTCATGGACTGCCTGTTCACAGCCTCCAGACCACCAAATCTACCAGGCCAAATCCTGAGAGCTGCAAGGGTCTGAAATAATAACTCTTTTCAGTTTTAAGAAGTCCTGAAGGTGCTTGTCATGATATAAAACCCGATTTTTTTGACTACTGGCACTGAGAATTTAGCACTGACTTCCACATCAAATTCAAGGTGAAGAGCTCAGACTACACAAGAGAACCTCCTTCTTTCCTTTTTTTTTTAGCTTTTGGAGTTCGAATATCAGATCAGATCTTTAAATTATGAGAGAGATCACAGAAGAGTTCTGCATTGGTGATATGTACCAATCACAATGCACATTGGTGTGGTGTTTCCTTCCATGATTCCATTCAAAAACAGGCTGAACAATAAGAAGTGTGAACTATTAGAAAGCAATATCAAGATTTTTTTCCTCCCCCTTTTTTTGAGATACAGAAGATGGTAATGAGAATGAAATTATAATATAAGACTGGTTTAAATCTAGAGATACAAGCAACATAACTTTGACAGGTATGCTAAGGTATTACTCTTTTTGCCTAAAAAGTTAATAGCATAGCATTACCTTTCTACAGCCACTGTGTAAGTGGAACAGTGATACCCGAACAGACATATTTAAAGCAGCAAAATATTTTGCGTTGATTTCTAATCATCATTAGTACTCCCTATGCATAGAGTTTTAAACAGACCGTACTTTCGTGGCTCATGTCCATAAATAATGTAATTTGTGGTTCACTGGTTGAATTAATCTGATATAAAATGACCAAATTGAAAAGCTGTAGGTTGAGCTCTTGATGAGTTCTGGCAGAGCACTAAGGCAATCATAAGTGTATTAATGAAAAAAGAATTATAGAAAGTGAAATATTAAAGAAGCAGGAAGTAACAGATTGAAAGTTAATTTTGATAACATAACTTGCACCAAATAAGAAAATGAATGATGCAAGAAGCTCCTTTTTATTGTTTTCAGACACTCTTTCATTAAAAAGAATGCCATTAGATGGATCTATATGGCTGTGAAAGGGATAAAACACCAGATTACCTTTTCCAACTTCTTATATTAGCTGTCATTTATGCCTTTATTCCTAATCTAGTTTGGAGCTGGTAAACAAACCTATGTGGAAAAGGTCTTCACAGTAGAAGTTTTCTGCAACCTTTAACTCAAAACTGAAAGCGAGCATGTAATACTTCCTGACGAATTCCTCAGTGTGGTCTTGGATATGGCTTCATCATTTTTCCTAGTGAGGTTTTGTGCCTGAAATGATGAAAGATGTCGAACAAGATATAAAATTCAGCAGAACTGCAGAAAACCACTTCCACCTTTAGAGAAGCTAAAGTTTGGTAGGTTTAAAAATTTTATGTGTTGAGTCTGCATCATATTGAAGATGATTGTGAAAAGGAGCAAACTGACCAGCATCAAATGAAAGAAAACATTTTTTTAAGGCCTAATTCACAAATTCCATTCAAAATACATTGTTCGGAATATTCACTGCAATTCGAATACATAATGCCATTTATCAAAAGGCAGATTTTTAAATGCTACACTTTTAATACTTTTTGCAATATAACAGGATGTTGGAAATTGAAGAAAAGCTTTAATAAAATTCCTTCACTGTAAACATCAGTCCAAATCTTACAAAAGCATGCCTTTTATTAGCACTAAAAGACTTTTCTACTGAACACATTCATGTCCCGAGGCTTCTACAGCAAAAACTAGCAATAGATTTAGAATCTCCAGTAAACAGATTATTGTATAAATACAGAATAATTTTCAGAGCATTGGAGGTCATTTGTAAACATTAAATCATAATTTCTGATTGACCTGATTACTCAACAGATTTCAGATAAGGATAAACAGCATAAACACAGACATATAAAATATTATTATAGATTTGTTTCCAGCAATTCTATGGTTAAGATTTTTAGCATATAAAAAATACAAAGAGCATGAATTGGGAAATAGATCCTTAACCTACTGGGCCGCAGTAAACCCAGAAAGATTGAGGATTCCAGGTCCTGTGAAGATTAATGTAGTCATCAAGAAAGTCAGCCAACAGCTCAAGGCAAAAACACGTGCATCACCCTACAAGGTCAACAGTCAAACGTGGTATTGCTGACAGGTCTGTGAATAGCCTGTGGGTCACATATCTTAATATAGCTACCTGTTTGCATTTTAATAATAGTAATAATGATGATGTGTTAGGGTTGTGAGAAAGCATGGAAAATCAAAGAATTACCAAGCTACTCCATTTGCAAAGCCTAACAACTCTTTAATACACAGGCAGTGAATCCCATCACACTTTATTCATTTGTTCATTATTCATTTGTTGGAAAATCTCCTGACATTTGCCAAGCAGATGACATTTATACCAATTACTGTTTTCATTTCTTGCTCACTTTAGAATGAGCAAGAGAAGCTTTCCAAACAACAAAAAAGCCACCATCCCTTATGCTGTAAACAACTCACGATCCAAATCAGGAATAGACAAATGCCATGGAGCAAGTGACTGAACTTTTAACTCAGGCTTCTTCCAGATATCTCAAGGGAAACAGGAGCTTTTGGATGCTAACTTAGCTTTGGATGGTAGCTCCTGACAAGCTGATAAGAGCTATATTGAGCGGTTTATTTATGACCAATTCTGCAGTCAACAAAAGAACCCACTGAGATGGTAAATTGTTGAACAACAATAATGGTGCTGCCCTTATTTTACCTTTCATATATTTAAGTTTTCTTGCTGGCTTGTGTTCCCTATGAATCTACTGCACAAACATATTCACACATTAGCTTACAGACAAGCATTTTTCAGCATTATACTTTTAAGTTTCATATTAGTCAGACCTCAGAGCTCTCAAGATAGATTTTGATATATAGTTTATTTGTAATGCTCAGCTAGTTATGCCTTGTACTTCTTTCAAGCTCCCTCCTCCTCCTCCTTTTGTTATTATGTTAATAAAAATGTTTTGTTGAGAGAAAAGTTAATTTTGGCTACTGCATATTTCTAGTGTGGACAAAGCAAATGTAGAATGCTATGTACAAATCCTTGAAACAGCAAGGATCCACATATGTCTACCTAATTCTGGACTGTATACCAATTCAGAGATACACAGAACATTAAAGCCAGAGCTGTTCTCCAGAAAGCTCAGTTGGAAGCCCACTTGGAATATGGATGTCTGAATCACAGATACTATACTGAGGCTCATGGAAGGACAACCACAGGTTTAAAGCAGGCATGGATAGAATGGGCACTTAAAAAGGGGATTAATTCAAGAAATAAAGATTAAAATCTTAATATGCAATGACTCAGATGGAATATAATACCTAAAGATCTGTAAAGAGTTTAAATAGCAAGAAGACAAAGTGATAATTTTGAGTTTAATTTGTGGACTGATCTCAGCAGCCAAGCCCAATAAGCTCTCCTACAGAGGAAAACTGAGACAGTCAGGAGGAATGCTGCTTTGTTTTTTGTTTGTTTTTTTTTGTTTGTTTGTTTGTTTGGTTTTTTTTTGTTTGTTTGTTTGTTTGTTTTTTGTTTTTTAAGACAAATATAATATAAGAGTAAGAGCATTTGCTAAGTCTAGCAAAACCATAGAAGGCTGTTGTTTCCAAATATATACTGAGGAAATATATTTAGGAAAACTCCAGAAATTTTAGGTGGATTTGAATAAATTTAGGCTAGATATTAGCAGGCTTCTAACCAGAAGGGTTGAGATGCTACGCATTCTTCCAAACCGAGTAGACAGGGCAATGAACCTTATTATCTTTAAGAAAGAACTTGGTAGATAATGAAAAAGTTTATATGATACTGTTGCAGAGGTTTTGGATTTAATGATCCAAGAAGTCACTTCTAGTCCATTATAATATACTGTTAAAAATGTCCAACTAGAAATATTCAGAGCAGGAATATTACAAAGTGATATTCAACCCTACCAATAATATTGTCTTTAAAGGCAGAAACTAAACTAGTTGTAAATGTTAATTAAAGTGCAGAATATAATGGGTTATTTTTTTATTCTATTCAATATAATAATTTCCGATGATAGCAAAGGTATCCAGAGGTATTGAGATGGTTTTCTGTGAGTGATCTGATACTGGTGTGTTATAAAAGGAGTTATGCAGCCAGAGAATGTCTCAATACCCATTGTATTTCCTTTTGTGCTTGCAGCATCCTCACGGTAAAGTAGAGCACAGTAAGACAGAAGCTGCAGAATACACGACAATGACCTTAGCAGTAAGACTTTCATCCCAGCAGCCAGGTGCCTGGTGACTGTAAACAAAATATAGTAAATCCCCTGCTGATTACAAGAGCAAGTTCACCTATCGCTACACCAAAGCAGACAGAGATGAGGGTTACACACTCTAAAATCCATTATAAAAGAGCTGTGTGCTATCACATATTTCAAAAATTACTCATGTCCAATAGGAGACAGTCACCTTGCACTACTCTAATGAGCTCTAAGGCTGATGAAGCATGACTAGCAATGAGTTGCTGGTTCTGGGGAGAGAAGTGCAGAGTGGCTAATTGGCCTCAGGATGCAGAAAGTTTCACAGCTACACTACTGGTGACAATTCCCTTGCCAGCTGTTGTACAATCTCCACAGGAGAAATCTGTGCTCTGCCTGAGCATACTTCAGCATGTCTACATTTTACTTTTAAAGTCTGAAAATGCATGGAAAATGCATGGTGCACAACTTGGACACCTCTTTTCTTTGTGTAAGAACTGTATTTAAATTCAGCTTTAAAAACTACTGCAGTACTTAAAGTCAAGGAAAGTGGACCTTTTCTTCTATACATTGACTAATGTTCAGGGGGCTTTTACCTCTGAGTTTTGAAATAAACTAAAGTCAACAGTGTACCCAGAACTCGGGAAAGCCAGAAAACAGCCTAAAAGGTACATGAAGTCTTGCCTGTCGAGGGGAGGTATCATAGCCAGCTTCCTCTAGAAAATAATAAACTGGAGGATTTTTGCGCAGAAACTCCTGGCAGCAAGTGGACTACTCTCAGTGTTAATGGTTGGACTCGAAGATATTAAAGGTCTTTTCCAACCAATATGATTCTACGAGTCTATGATTCAGAACAGAACTATCTCTTATCATCTTGACCGATGAAAGCTGGTGCTTCCACAGACTCTCCCTATGGTCTTTTTAGCTAAAAGCAATCTACCTTAGGCAGAGCTGAAACTGAGAAATGGACCACTTGGAGAATGAGATCTACAGTTTACAGATTAGCCTGTTCAGTAGGGTAATATTTGCTTTTAAAACCAGTGAGTGCTGTTCCAATATTTAAGCATCCTTGGATTGAATCCCAGGCTGGTAAAGATGGAGACTGTCTTGGAGGAAAAGCTATTGACCTTTGGGAGTTCATGCTTAGATCATAATTTTCATAATCCAAATTTTAAAAATAACCATAATGGAGAATAAAAGATAGTGGCAGACTCTTATGCTGTTCTCTTTTAATATTCAGCGGTCCCCTTGAGCACTTGTAGATTGATGGCACATCATGTCATGAGCTCTCTGTCTTATTAAAAGGCAACTCAGGCCATATAAGAAAAGCAAACATACCTGATTTCCACGTGTCTATTGTCTGCTGCAAAATACCAAGTTTCTGCACTGTAGCAGAGGCTTGCCTTTGTTGCAGGCAGTCCAGAGATGAAATACTTTTAAAAGCTTTCAAGTTTTCCCTAAGGACCTGCACACATCACTGGGACATCACATTACGTGATGTACTTGGCTGTGACCTCAAAGGCCCCTCTCTCTTTGATTTTCCTGGATTCTCATTTCTTTTTCTGCACAAACAGCATGAGCTACAGTTAAATTGTGCAATGTACCATGAGTGATTAGATATTAGAATAGTCTTTACAGAGTAATGCACTGTAGTTTACAAATTACAAAAATAATGCCATTTACTCCACCCTGTTCATGTCTAGAACTTCCATTCACAGAGGATTAAAATAATTCTCCAAGATTCTGTTAGAGGTACCTTTGGGAATAATAAGCCTAAATTTTGGCGATTTCCCCAGTACAATATATTTGTTTGAAAAAATCCTAATGCAATCTGTTGGTTTTTGTGTGTTTAATCAAATATTTCAATGCTCGTTCTTCTGAAGCAAAAATCTATGCCAGTAGATTAGAGAAATCAATGTTCAGCTTTAGAGGTGGATATTTTGCATGATTTTTTTTTAATCCAACAAATTTGAAACAGCTTTATTTTTTTTTTTTCTGAAACGATGGTTGAAAGATTTTACTTTTGCTCTGAACTGGGCACTTCTCTTAATTCTGAAAATGTTAATCAACAAAAGAATTCATTTGTTGCCCACAAACAAATTTGTAAAAGTAAAAATTAACTCACAACCATGAATTAATTCATCCCAGAAATTCCAAAAAACCCTTGTGTATGTGAAAAATAATGTTAATATTTATATTTTCTGCATCCAACACACACATTAACAATTTAATCTTCTTAATTATTCTATTATAGAGCTGTATTATCCTAAATTATTCAGTGGACTCCCACCTCTCACCGTTAAAGTTAAGGAACCCTATCACTCTAGTAAGGCTTTGATGTCCTAGAACACATTTTTTTGATATTCTGCCTACCCAATACAGATGAAAAAACTGTGCTCTTCTGCAACACAACCCAAAGTAACTGCATTTTTCCTCAGCTAAGATTTAATAATTAATTGAAGGGTCAGTATTTTTACAGCAGGTTTTCCAATTTTTCTGCATAGTTTTGCCCCTCTGGCATCAGCCAGCTTACAAAAAAGCATCAGTACTTCAACGAAATGGGGGAGAATTCACCCTGCTAGGGAGTCACATCACTTCCCTCTTGATTTTTACCACAAATTGAAAGAAAAGTAGGGATTTGCAGAGAAATTAGGAATAGTGACATTTAGCTTTGGAAACATTCAGAAGTCATAAAGCTTACTAGAAACACTAGTTGGATAGTCTCCATGGAAAAGACAAAAAAAAAAAGTATAAACTTGCCCTATTACTGTCTGGGTTCTCACATCTTGCTGCTTGTGGTAGCCCTTTCAAGAAAATATGTACGAGCAAAATAGATACAATTAACACTGATAAATATGCCAACAGGAAGCTGACCAATGTTATTTTGGAAAGTTCCCTTTGGGATATGCTTTTTCCCTCAAATTGTACTTAATACACAAATGAACAACAATTATTTTCAGAAACAGCATGAAAATGAACAAGAGAAAAGAAAAAAGCCATGAACACAGCAAGGCTAATCGGGGAACAAACTGATGTTATTAGTATATTCATATTCTTCATTTGTGAATTCCCTTTTGGATACAATTTGAAGCACACAAATAGCACATAGCAGTGGTATGAAAATGCTCAGTTTCACATATGGGGATGTTTTACTGGACTTGTTTTCAACAGGGTCCTTCCTACCCAGAAATGGTGTATCAGCCCCAGGATTTGTAAGGAAAGAGAGGGAGATTTGTCTTCTCATTGTGGATATGCGTAGTTGCCAACACTGCCACATCCGTCAGACCAAACCTTTGATGAGTAGTTTAGAAGAACAGATGTTTTATCTGGGAACTTGTCCAGATCTTGAAAAAGAAATCATGAGGAACTCAGTAGTGGCCTCTTTTGTCAGCAGCAGTAGCCTCAAAAGTACTGAAGAAATACTGAGTAAATAGCTGGATTTCTGAGTCACAGCAGAGAAGCAGAGACATTGCTTGATTGCCTTTGTGAGTGACATACACTGCAGCGATGAACTAATTGGTGATCGCCAGTTAAATGGACCGAACAAAGCTGTAAACCCTGGACATGTTAATAAGCCCATTATTTTTACATCAATCCTCTTTTCTCATTCTGTTCTTTTAAAAAAAAAAGCCCAAGAGTGACATCTGTCCTTCCCATCAGTTGAACAAGCAACACCAGCAGAGACAAATGGCATGAAGTTTAAACAGGGCTGCAAATACATGAGAAATCTTTCAGAGATGGTAATTACTACATTTCATGCAAAACTGAACTAATAAATACTCTTCCTCATAGATCATGTCCAATTTCAAAGGGATTTTAATCCACACAAAAGATTTCATAAGGCTCTATCATTAGTCCAAGGACTATTAAGCATATAAGAAGGAACCTTCAAATTTATCTTTTACACACTCTTCAATCACTGCTCCGCCTTGCCTTTTCTGTTAATGCCCTGTCCAATTTGTACTGTAAATGCCTTAGAGGATGTGCTGACAAAACACTATTATCTGTCTGAAATACCTCTCAGACATCTTCTCGCTTATCTTCAAGGCCCAGGGCTGCTCACCAGGTGACTGTGGAGGGGAGGGAAGGAGGAGGCTGCACCGGAGAGGTCAGGCTGGCCATGGGCCTTGGGACTTCCAACAGGCTCCTTTGGCACCCCTGGGGACCCCAAAACCAACCTACTGGCACCATGAACTGCTCTCCCATGGACCCCACCCTACGTGTCCTCACAGGTGGGGCAGAGGGTCCCACATCCCAAGGGTTCACCATGGGCAGGATCAAAGCCGCAGCACTGTTGGTGAAATACTTGACAGCCATGGTGTCAGATGTGAGAGTTTTACTCTAAATGAGGCTTGCTCTGCCCAAACGCTTTACAGGATGAGTTAGCCATCACCCAGCCAGGGTCTGTGGAAATGTAAAATAACAAGTTTTCATTGAAGTCAATTTTACACCTGCAGAGGTTTAAAAAGCATGCATTCCAGCACAAAGGAAATGAAACAGCAATGGCGTTGTGTTGTCACTGCCGATTTCAAAGTTAGCTATGCTATGTCTGGAAAAATACAGTTCCCTTGTGCTGCAACTCTTCAGCAGGCCAGTTAATCAGGTGATGCAAATCGCTGTAGCTCTGTCTGGAAGCCTCAGCAATAATGCAAGATGTTGCTCTCCTGATTACTTTTTGCTGAGCTCACGTGCTTTGTAAAGCCACTACAGCAAGTTGATAATGATGCATGAAATGGAAAATCCTTTTGAGCACATGCAAAAGCACTGTGGATGTGCAAAGCAATCAAAATGGTGCTATGTTATTTGATGGTTCTTACTACACATGCGCCTATGCTAATGAATTCAGGCTTTCACTGGTTTTAAATAGGTGTAACTCCACCTCTTGTAATGCATTTGCTCCCGATTAACAGTCTTAACTATGATGGGAGTCAGATGTGCAGCAGTATTCAGGTCAGGCACAAAAAAAAACCAGACTGTTGTGGGAGGAAAGACAAAAAATAGTGGTGTTGCTCCATTGATTCAAATCAGCAGAGAATTTGGCCTAGTTACTCTCCTCATTGACGTGTCTACCCTCTGAGACAAGAGGAGCCAGATATTTTGAGAATAAAAACACTCTGGGGACATATGTGCCACTATCACACATCAGCAGTAGTTCTTTCAGCATTACAAAACTTGCTGGAAATTGTTTGGAGAATTTTCAAAGTAAGTTTTCAATACTTTTCTATTCATCTCCATAGTCAGAGTGCTCCTCAAAGGTTAGCTGAAATAGCTGCAGGCAACAGAGGAAGCATAGAGAGATCACATGAAACACAGCCTGGTTTCTGGAAAAAAGGGATATTCAGCTCCTCCTGTATACCATTACACTGTACCATTTTGACCACTTTTGGGACATTAAATACCAGAAATAGCTCAGAAAGCATTCGGCTCAACATCTATGTCGATGTATCATCAGGACCACTATATAAAGAAATGATTCAGATCCATCCTGACTAGAAAATGTAGGCTACACAATGCCAAAATGTCATTAGAATGTAAGCACTGGACATTGTCATACTCCTAACATCCTTCCAAGGTTCATTCCACATTGAAAACCAAAGATAAACCATACTGCCTCATGCACATTACATCGTTAACTTTGTATTATAAATCAAAGATCTTTTTTTTTTTTTTAACTCGATTAGCTTCCTCAGCCAGGTAGGAGATAATACGAGATGTAATACTTGTACATGGGAATCAAATCATCCTGAATTTAGTTTGGCTTAAACAGTCGTGGAAATAGAATCTCAGCTGACAATGACATTTAGGGACCTGAGTTTATACGGGCAAATTTTTGTTTCCCTGCTAAATAGGGAAAGAAACTGGAGCCAGCCCCTAGATTCAACATATTTTTCCTAAAGTACAGACCAGCCATTCAGAGTTGACCATTACAGCAGTACAGGTTTTATTTGACTTCTGCTGGCAAGTGGAGGGGCTTATTTCTTCAGTTTTATTCTGGGTCTTGACTCAGAGAGACTCTGGAGATACTCAAAACCACTTTCCTTACTGGTTCTACTTGTTCTACTTCCAAAATAGAGCAATGCCAGTTTCCTTTCTCTAAATTTGTAAGTAAATTTCTTCAATCTTCATTGTTCATAGCATATTTCAACCTATACTCAACAGGCTTTTCTTTATTTAGTCAAATCTCCTCTCAGTGAAATTCTGTGGTCTAATTTGAACACCTCGGCCAAAACTTTTAACATATTAGCTATTTCATTTGCTCTTAATTCAGTCATACAGTCATACAACAATCACATCTGGACTTTCTGTAATTATGTGACTCCCCAGGGAGATGCTCTACAAAAGTCCACCAACATTTTTCAGTCCTTTACCAAATTGAAGCAGAGTGTTGATACATGTTAAAAAAATTCTTGATTAATCTCTTTTTAATTACTTCCAATTAAGTTACTGGAACTGTACATGTCTCTGATTTAACATTTTCATTTCATATTACAGTTTTCAGATAAAATATACATCGTTACTGCTCTCTGGGAGAAGAAAACCATTCCCAGACCTGGAAGAACGTTCTGCATGTCATCCTACAGGGTGCACTGTGTTCCAGTTAATATTTTTGTAATAGCCTCAGTTATAAATAATAAAACTTCTGTTTGGTTTTGGAAAAAAATGTAAATTAGACTTTAAAGGAGTGTTTTAAAATTATGGGGTTTTATGTTCATTTTGGAGTTTTCTCATTTTATTTCTTATCATATTAGATGTCTATGAAGAAAAACAACATAAAGTTTTCTTACCTGTGTACCAGCTGCTTGCGACTTACACAAATAGCAGTTTCATAGTCATGAGTGACACACACTTTATGTGGGCTGCACTTCACCTTCAAACATGGATCTTTGGATGGATCAAGGGCTATAAAAAACCAAACATTTAAAATGAAAGTGAGAAATTAATATCAAGTTATCTCTTGGTAGACAGATGACAAATGGTTAGAATGAACACTCCCATATCTGAGCGAATAAATACTTTGCCACTTTATGGTATGTGCCATTGTTTACAAACTGCATGTTAAATAGACATGTTTAAGTAGAAAGATAGATGGAGTTCTTAAAGACTCTGATGAGTGATCTAACTTGGCATTCACATAAATTTTAGACATGATACTTTTGGATGAAGTTCTGGTGTAATAATCTCTATCATGCTGTTTATTTCATAGAAAAGTTATGGTGGAATAAAATACACTCACAAATAACAAAAATGACTAGTATTTTAGAAGTTATCTAATAACTGACACTAATAAAATTAATTTCACAGATACTGTATAACTGTCAGCACAACAGTGGACTTGAAGGAGTAAATAATGCTGAACCCTAGTGACAATGCAAATGAACTTAAAGGATTGCAGACAGAAGAAAAAATACCCAAATTGGAATTTAGCCAGGACACAACATGCATGCACACACACACGCCTTGCTTATCTGAAAAGGGCAGCTGGAGACTGACAGGGCACAGTGATATGCTGCCAATATTCTAGCAGGAGGCTCCTGCAAAGATCCCCATTTAACTTGTGATGAACCATTTTCCTCAGATGCAACAAACACACTCAGAAAGGAATAGCAAGAGTCTGAGAAGCCCTTTCATATTTTTCTTTATACACAATAACATCTTCTAACACTAAATGAAGAAATTAGCACATGGCACATTGCACTAGGCTTTACTAGAATGGCACACGCCTTTCCCCTCTCCTTAAATAAATGAAGATGCATGCATCAGAAGCTTGATGTGCTAAAACTAGCATGTAGTTTGGGATCATCCTGTTTAGCACCCAAAGGGAGCAAGAGAGGCTGAACTTAGAAGAACAAGCTGCTGCTTCAGAGAGGCAAGAAGATGCTGGTGCTGGTGCTGTCTGCACTGGAGCAGACCCTGGAGCAGCCTCCTGGTCCTTAGAGCAGCTCAACAGCAACAAGACAGTATTTGTCGTCCTGCCATTGTGCACGTCTGCCTGCTCCTGCCAAGTTTCTGCAGCCTGTTTCCTTAAATGAGGATGATTTGGTAATCTTTGAAATAAAAGAGGAGTGATACAGTGCTATGCTGGATACTACTCCAATTAGAGCACTGATGCCACCTGAGAAAATCTCTTACAAATACTTTTCTGCAATCAAGTCCCATTTGAAATGCCGTCTATCTAAATTCATTCTGTTACAAAAGGATGCTTCTAAAGATCAGCAATAAGACATATTTGCCAGGATGAATTAGAAATACTCAAAAAATGGTTATGCAAATACTGCAGAAGAAAGGAAGTCACAGCCATACAGAGAAATTTCACCTTTGTTTAAGAAGTTATTTTTAGATAAGCTTTATCTTGGATGTTATTTTGCCATGGATTTGACTTTCTGTTTCTTTTCAGTGTGTCCTCAAATCCCATTTTACCTCTCTCGTTCCTCTCCACATAATGGAACACTCGTGGAAATGGGCAACTTTTAGTTTCATTTTGGGACTGTAAGAAGCTCTTGTTGCACATTGCGATAACTGAGTTTCCCACTTGTACTGAATGATCAGAGAAACTTTTAAAGGATACTGTTTGAAGTAGAGGAAGTTTCAGGTTTGTATGTACCAAATTTTTTAATATGACAGCAAAGGTACTTCCAACAAGCAAAGGATGCTTCTGTTTCCCTGCAGCGCTGAACTGCTGCAGCTGCTTGGTGTTGGTTTATACAGCTACACCTACAAGCTCCAATCACATTAACACCCCTTACACATTTGTGATGGGCAACTGAGCTTCTCTAATGCATTTGTATTTAGTGGAATGCTTTTGGTGAAAGACACGAGCGTTTAAAACTTTTTCTTTTAGAGCCATTAAAATTGATACAAAAGGTAAAGTGAGCAAGGAGGGAGAACAGACAATCTGTTTCCTGCACCGTAGACAAGGTTGCCATTAGAAAAATACCCTGGTGGTGTTTCAGGGGCTGTCCCACTCAAAAACCAAAGGCTGAAAATGATCTTCAGGGGTGTTTTGCCTTTTGGTGTCTTTTTAAAATCAGTTTAACAGACACAAGAGAACTAGCCCAGCCCCTGCTCTTACATTCCCAGAACATCACGGGTGAGATATACCTTCTTAATCCTTTTACTAATTCTCTCACTGGAGACCGAGTTAAAGACTGAGGCAGGTATCTGAGAGGGATGGAAATGGCAAAGCACAATTCCCTTCTGTCTTACCTAGATATTCTTAAACCGCAAAGCAGAGTGAGCGCCCTCCTTCTGCAAAGCCTTTAAGACATAAACGCCACTTGGAGCATGAAGGGTCACCAGATTATAAATTCAGTGGGCTGATGTAATTCAAAGGTCACATCCACACAGAAAAATTTAATGACCAGAACTTTTGCTGGCTTGCAGCTGGCCTTGCTCTTTTACTGGAGCACATGCACGTTGTCTTCTTTTTGCTGGTGACACATCCTTGATGCAAAATGCTGCATCAACAGAAAACATTGTGCAAATTGGCTGGGAGCCCAGGGCTAATGGCTGCCAACTTCGTCGGGCTGCTGGAGAGCACCCTCTGGCCTGGTGCTCAGAGTTTGCTATCAGCCAGAGCCTCTGGAAGGGGGGATGTGGGTTTGGCCTTGAAAGTCAATACTGGTTTGGCATGAATAAGAGAAACAAGATTCAGGCCCACATGGTCTGTGTGACATCATGCACAGTTTCAATACTTAGCATTTTTTCATTGTAAAATTTACTGTTACTGAAGAATTATATCCACTTCAGGAACTCCTTACATCTTCTAAGGCAATAAAAACGCATATACATCTGAAGTGTGTACATTCTGAAAGAGCATCACACAATACATTACTGATAAAAGAAATACAACTTTGAAATGTTTTGCAAGTAAAAAAATTGTCTATTGAAAAAGCAAAACACTGTTGAATGATCATCAGTTTGAAGCACAGGAAGTAGAAAAGTTTCTCCTTTTAAATCAGGTCTCAACTTCTCGCTACCTCAGTGTCTTGCTTGTAAAATCTGAAAAGAATAATAATGCTAGCAATAATAATAAATAAAGCTTTTCCCCACCTGTGTGTTGGAGGAATTATTTCATTCATGGTGGAAAAGCTCACAAAAATCCTTAAATGGAACACACTACAGCAGCATCATTTATTATTCATTACGAGCAGCCCTTACATACAGTTCAAAGCAGCAAAAGGAAGTTTATTAAATACAAGCAAAACTGTGAGCTTTGCCAGAAGACACCAATAAACCCCATGATTATTCCTTGATTTTTTTTCCACTTATGCAGAATGCATGATCCATATGAACGTAAAAGGTCAAAACAGGAATTTATAAGTCTGCAAAGTTCCTTGACATGTTAAATAAGTCTGGAAGGTTGTTCTACTGCTAAGCAACACAAGCCCTAAGGAGAGCTCATAATAAGAAACAATTTCTGAAATATGCTAATCAAAGATCATGCTTTGTTAATCATATTTCTACATGAGTAGGAGCAGATGCTCATCATCTGCAGAAGAAAAGACCCTTGGGAGTAAGATGAAACATAACAACCATATTTGTCATCACAGTTCTTTCTGTCCTAAAGGAATGAGTATGAAATCTTTGAAAATGAAGAGCCAAAAGTACAAATAAATAAAGTGGGAAGAGGAGCGAGAAAAAAAATTGAAGCTTTTTATTATAAAAATGTTATTTTATCAGCTTGAAAGGAAAACTACAGCCATTCCTTTTCTATGTTAAACAGTTTGCATGTAGTTACTCAGGTTTGTCTACGTAGTAATAGCAAAATTGCCTTAAGCCTGGCTGTAACATATGAACTTTTTTCTACTTTTTCTTCAGACTTGAGCCTGAAGGTGAGGTGGATAGGGTTGGTTAATTTTACCTGACAGTGGCCGAGGATTGGTCTAAAATTTTTGGAAGGGATATCTGTCCAGCCAGGATTGGAATGAAGGGTTTTACATGAACATAAATCCTTTGCTGAACACCCACTTCAGGCTCCCTGCATATATTTTTGTGAGTCTGGGCTCCGTAGTTTTCTGTCCTGAACTTTTCTCATGTTGTTCAAACCTCTGCACAGTTGGTCTCCAAGGGAAGCATCCACCCCAGGAGGCAGCTGGCTGAAATATAGGGAAATATATTACTGCACATCTTGCAGTACAAACATCTTCTGAAGTTTTTTATCTTGGGAAAATTTAAAAGTTATGGCTTTTTATCTTGGCTCAAATGTCTTACTCTCCCTCACTTACACCTAGATATTTCTGCAGATGACATTTGTTTTCTGGCCAGCTATCCTGGTACCCTGAGCTCTGAAGTCTCCTCCGCTCTGGCAGAGCACAAGGGAAGAAGTCATCAGATGGTCTAAGGTTTCTGCTTCATTGGCCACCACATTTCTATAGGAAAATTGTAATCTACAGGTCAGCTGAGTGCACTGCAAAGGGGAAAGGATTTCATCTGTATGCAGTGACCCAAAGCCTATGCCAGGCCCATTTATACAAAACGCAGGTGCAGAATCAGAATTCCTGTCATTAAGAGACAAAATACTTGCTTTCCTTTTTTTTAGTCAAGCTTTTATTATGCATAGCAGCCTAAATTCCCTATTAAAACTATAAATCTTCTGTGGTTACCTCACAGAGATACTAGAATAATTGGTAAACAATAAACACCAGGGACTGCAGCAGACCATTAAAACCTCCTAATGGTACATTGACATCTCTTGCCAATATCAAGAGAATTACAAACACCAGCTCCACCCCAAACCCCAGAGAACCTTCCTTTATGAACTGTACACACTTTTCTCTCCCCTCTCTGTATTATTCACCAGGGGCTGTGTATTTGCAGTATAAATAAATCAGTGTTGGACAAAGACCTAACAGCAGTATTTGAGATACTTTTCTATTACATTTCATGTTTTTATATATAACCATTGTAAAAGAAGACTTATGACTTGGAGGAAGCTCCTTAATTCAGACAATGGCAGTACAGAGAGAAGTTGCTCTCTAAGACTGTAACTCTATATGCTGCAGCTGTGGGTCATTGTGCTAATCACAACAGAGTAAATTTATTTTTCACACATTTGACTTTAAAAGAGCGATAACAAATAAATACTTTCAATGTCTTGCAGCAACGGATGTGTAATCCTGCAGAAACTGTACAACTAGTTCACAGCAAGATTTATGAGCTTGATTTTGTTTTTATGACCATTCATTGGGGGGAAGAGAGTAATTTCAAGCTCATAGCTGTTTAGTGGAGCTGAAACAAACTACACAATCAAAAAGGAATGGCATTATGTAAATACTGTGGTTTTTGTTTTTGAAATTGCCTGACAATAAGTACTATGATCACTCAATGACAAAAATACTTCTGCATAATGAAATGTCAAGAACAGTTGCTTTTATGCAATCCCCTTGGAACTGTTCTGACTATATGAGAAAAGAAGAACATCTGTTGAGAAAGGTATGATGAACCTGAAAATGCAACCTGCTGTCTTCGATGCAGAGATCCTTGTGCACATTTTAAGACAGATCCTTGTGCACATTTTAAGACAAAAGAGATTGATAATAGAACAAAGCCTCTCAATTAAATGATGCGTTACATTACAGATGTGCATTTCAATATTATTGTGTATTACTTGATTCCAGCAAGAATTCAAAACAAGCACCAGAAGGAAAGCAGAGCTCCAGGCCGTACAAGTCAACAGTAGGGTGGGGGGATGAGAAATCTGCCAACACAAGCTGCTCTGGGTGGAAGGCTGACTCCTCACCTGCCTCAAATTGCAGCTAATGTCAAACTTCAGATTTTAGAGACAACTTTTTCAAATCAGTATCTTATCTCCACTTACAGCAGCGTGACAGCCAAAGAGAAAAGTGTGATCAAAGCAGCCAAGAAGTCACTTAGAGAAATTTTACTATATATTCACTAGCAAACAGTCATGTTTTCAACACATGATGGGTAAAAAGAATTTTGGTTTTAATGTTTCGGGTATTTGCAATAAACTATAGACTTTCCCTCAACAATTAGAGCTTAGACTCGGCTTTAAAGCAGGCGATGAATTTATGGCCATACGTATTGAACTAAAGAGCTCTCAGGTGAACATTGCTCTGCTTCTCTGTGAAAACACAGTAGTTTTCAGTGCTCCAGAGGTAAACTCCAAGCAATCCATGTGCTGAGGTTAGACTGTTGGTGGAGTTTATTCCAAGTGCCATGAGATCACCCCATTCAGAAGGGTTCTGTCTATACCTTTGCCCCAGATTTTCTTATTCTACAGGTGGTTAAGTGGCCATATTGAACAGCTATATTGGTTAATGGAGCTAATTGTATCATTTCTTCTCAGAGCTGGTATTGTTAATAATTCTGGGTTAAAAAAAAAAGATATTTAATAACAGATTACACCCACTCACCCCCATCAATTGCAAATAATTACCAATAGTATTTATTCTGATTCTGCAAGTCTTGGCATAAATCATTCTGGTCTATTAGGGAGAATACTGGTGTTACTGTCCCCCAAGTCTAGGGGAGAACATGTCTTGAGTTAACAAGCTCAGATATTTAAGTCTCTCATTCTCTCTCACATACTCCCTCTCTGCATAATTACTCACAGCAATTTGCATGCAGAAATCAATTCAGCTGAAAATTAATTACCGTAGGCCTGAATGTTTCAAACATGTATGTGAATTATTTTCAGTAAATGGAATTTCTCAAGGTAGTTAAACAGTAACATCTCAAACTGTCAGCATTTATTCCATCATTTCACAGTATTTTTTTATATTTTCCTTTTGGAGTACCCCAACATTGGAGTGGCTGACGACATTAGTATAGTGCACAGAAACATCTAGTTTAATTTTTCCAGGCACTCTCAAAAATCATTTCTTATAAGTGATGTATAATTGCTTTTGACATTGCTAAGGGCCATCCAAGGCAAAAGATGCTTCACAGAACTCTACAGATTTCCTTTCTGAAGCGAAGGATAAGAACCCAAGTATTTAAATGAATTTCCTCGACAAATGGACAGAAATCTGATGCAGTCAAAATAAGAAAAAAAAGATAGGACTGTAAGCTATGAAACGTGTTTCCATTGGTGGATGTGATCATCCACTGCAATCATCAGTACAGGTATTTGCTAGCAACTAGTAAAGAGACATGTACAAGTCCAAAGTTGATTTGCTAAACAGTCATAAAAGAGAAGCTCCCAGTTTGATTTCTGACAAAGAATCATTATAATTTATATCTCAATATACCGCAAATGTATCTCAAATACTTCCCTACACTGGGGCAGATGGCAGATTTTAAATACTTCATATACTTAAGCATGTTTAGTTAGTATATTTATCTTTTTAACACTTTATTCCAAATCTGAAAAAAAAAAGCCTCCACTGGAAAAAAAAGAATCTGTCAAATACTCACTTTGTTTTTCAGCGAACACCAGGTGCACTTTTCACAAACAACTCTCCTGCCTGCAAGGCAAAGGTTCAACCAACGTGCAAGTACAGAACACTGGCATCGGTTCAATAATGTATGATCTGGCATCAGTGCCATAATGCTTCTCTAAATTTCAAGCACTCCCACAATGTGATAGTTTGTCCCTGTCTGTGTTATACCTGAGGGTGTGTTTCTGCATATCCCAGGAAGTTGAAGGCAAAACAGACCCAAAAA